>NW_027269263.1:30440022-31690022 GCF_023055355.1 Agelaius tricolor
ATTATTTCTTTTATTATTCTGTGATATGTATTTTTATTGGAAGTTTAGTGAGAACAAACCTAGAACTTTTCTGCTCAAATACAGACCTGGTAATGCAGTGTTTTTCTGACAGTAATAGAAAATATTAATATTATTCTCAGTACAGAGCTATAAAATTTTGAAGGATAAATATTTGAAAATTTTATGCATTAAAACATGCTATGCATAATGAACCTACAATAATTTTAATCTGGTGGAATTGTTTCTATAATGGAGAATGTGAGCATTTGTTAATCAGTTCAGCTATATTGACAATTAATAAGTTTAATCATTTTACTAAGTTGGTGAGAATATGTCACTTGGAGTCCAAAAGTGGAACAGAATTATTCAGTCTGACAGGAAAATAAGAACATTGTTGAAGTGTTCAGCTAAAACACATTAAAAATGTGTTACTGTGAAGTATTTAATGTGCCTTGAGTTGAGTATCTAGAGAAATTATTTTGTTTTCACAAGAGTCAGGTTTTTTCTTTTTGCATAATTCTGTGTGTACAGAGAACTGTAATTTGTGGCCATCAGAGCTCATAAAGACAGTGTTTTAACCCCAATCCACACCTGTCCTCCATAGGCTATCTCTGAAAAGGTACTTGTTTTCTGGTTGGCTTCTGAGTTTTAGCTGGAATTGGGCTGAGAGCTGCCCCAGCTGTGGGGCTGCCCCAGCATTTACCCTCCTCCTGCTTAAAAATCAGTAGTGTGCATGGCCCGATATTTTCCATCGTTTGTTTTTCCAGCCAGTCAATAAAATGGTCTGATAGTTTTTATGAATCTGCTCTGCATGCAGTGAACTGGGAAGGGTGACTTTACTGAATATTAACTGGCTGTTTTGATCTATAGGTAACATCTGCATCCTCCTCTAGGAAGAAACACAAGGAAAAACTGAGAACCATTATGGTTTTAAGATAAACCTAATTAGCATGATTTCAGTAGTAGAAATCAGGAAAACTAATTTTTCTTGCCAAAAGCCACAAGCCAAAACTAACTGTATGCACATACATAACGCATGCTTTCAAAAAAAACTCCAAATCAATTTAAAAAGTAATTGAGCACAGAACTGTCTGTGGTGTTTTTCAGTTGTAGAGACTTTGTGAAGTGTGTTGCTTGCTCAAAAAATACAATAATTAGAGTAAGTGAAGAATACAGGATCTTTAAATACATAGATACAACAAAATAGAAAGAGCTTGAAGTCTTTGTCTCAAGTAAATATTCATGTAGCTTTTGCTTTTCATAAAAACATATTTTTTTCTACATAATACCATTATTTTATTTGTTGAAACTAACCAAGCAGAGCAGTCAGTGCAACTTTCCTATGTGGAATTCCTGTCATATAGAGTGTGGCCACTTCTACTTTGCAATGTAACGAGATAAAGTCAGAAACTACCTTTTCTTTTTCTTCCAGAAGCAGTGGAGCAAAACCAGAGCTGCTATTTCTTCTGCAGCTGAGTGGATGTGACCAATAAAGGCAGGGGACCAGTAGGAGGAATAGCAATGGGAGTGCTTTCCTCCTATTCCAGAAATAGGATCATGGTACAGTTTCTGAATCATAGCTAGAAAACCATGTTTCTGCCTCAATTTCAGAAGAGCTTTCAGTGTTGGATTATTTTACCATAATTTGCATGGAAAATAAAGAAATATACTGGTGCTTTCCAGACAATTAAGGATACTAAGGATTATTACACATTAATGTATGTTGGTTTGATATTGGTTGGTCCAACTGAATACAAGCTGTATAGAGTTTCAGATAATAAGAATTCTTTACAGGGAAGACCAAAACAATATAGGCATAGCCTGTTCTGAGAGAGCACAGACTGTTTATTTCTCTGTGGAGGAATATTCTCATCGTCGTATAAATTGTGATGACAATCTGTTGGAAATGACAAGGTTTTTCCCCTGATGAGTATTACCAATCCTGATATGCAGCACTGATGAAACTTCCCCATCCCTGTCTGAGAGTGTAAGTAATTGGCTGATTTCATTGCACATTTCAAATACATTCCCAATAGTTGTCTCAGATCTAGATCCTACTGCCACTGCCTTCTTGATTTGCTACACATTGGACCAAGCAGGGAACATTGCAATCCTAGAACAGTATTAATTTTATTTTATATAATGCACTTTTTCCTCAAGGTCTTTTTATGCGTTGTTTAGAAATTTGTAAGGTGAGAGGATCTGTTGCCTGCCTGATACTCATAATTTATTCACTATCAACAGTATCAGGTGATGATGGTGAAAGGTGGGTGATCTGTCTGAAAATTTCTTTTTCTTACATCTGTCTTAAAGCAGGGAAATAAAGCAGGTGAAGGCAGAAAACACAAGATAGTTGGCATATTGAACTATCCTATGATTTAAGGCAAGAAACAAAGTGCTTAAGTGATTTTAATGGTTTTAAATACTTTGAGATGTGAATAAAATTTTTGCTGAGGAACTTATGAGGAACTGTGCCTATAGATATGTCTTTTTGTAGGAAATTAATGTGATAGAAACATGAAAGTAATATTTTTACCTTTCTTTATAGGTTGTATTTTCAGTTTGAATGCAGTAGTGTTAGTATACATCACAGTATTTTAAATCCTAAATTTCTTACTACTGATTTTAGTAAATAAATTTTATTTTGCCTCATCTATTCCTGTGTAGTTCAATGTTCAATTGGCAGTTATACTTAGCACAACATTTAGGGAGGACTATGAGGCTAGGATTGTTTTAAAGTGACAGCTGGCAAAATTCAGTTGAACTGTGATTCACTCAAAGGTGTAAACTAATGAGAAGAATATGGATTCAGTATTTTCACTGGAAGAATTAAAACTAATGATTCATGGAAATTTAAGCATTCTGTGTTATTTTTACACTAAGAGGAATTTTACAGTTCTGCATGACTAAGAGTGCTTATTCCTGTGAAATGTGTTACTCCTACTGATGGGTCTAACAAAGTATAAATTAATTTTTATTTTTATTTTTGATTAAGTATTCTGCATGCATCGTGGTGGCACAGTGTGAGGAATGATTTTGTCTACAACATCGGCCTCAACATTGTTGGCACTGAGCAAAGCTTTGAGAAGGGCGATGAGGGGATGTCAGTAGCTCTGGAAGTGCATTGAGGGTGTGGGTATCTGTAGGGGTATGCAGGTGCTCTGAGCCTAACCAAGGAGCAAGGGAAGGTACTTGTTCTGGATTCTTGTATTTATGTCTCCATTAGTATGTAGTGCACTCTGAAATCACAATGCAAACCAAAGTGAGTTGAGACAACAGGGATTTTGCTTCAGATTGCCTGACAGGAAACAAAACACTAATGTAGGCTTGATTTGTTGAATGGTAGGACCTGATAAACAGGACCTTGGCCCTCAGAGTAAGGGCCAAGATTTGTCAGTCCCAAATCAGGTTCTAGGAGAGCATATTTCTTTGAAGGAGTGAGTCCAGCTGCCCTAAGTTGAGCTAACCTCTGTCAATACAACTATATTGATAAAGACTATGTTGAGTCTCTAATGTCATGCAGTGGGTTCAGATGAATCTCTTCCATGCATGTTATTTGCAGTGGGTTTTATTGTTTTCTTATGACTCTATTATAAAAATAAATAATATGTGGAGAAAATTATTAATAACATCTGACATTTCTGAGCAAATAAAAAACCATTAATGTATGGTTTTTGATAAAGAAAAAGATTTCTTTTGCATTTTAATGGGAACTGCTTTTCTTTACCATACTTTTATATTAGTAATAGACACAGAAAATTATTTAAGGTTAGTAATTGAACCTCTGTTTCATGTGGTTGGGAACACGAGTTCCAGATTAACTCAGTGGACAGCTTTGATGTATCATCTTGAGTGTGATCACACTCAAGGGAACATCCAGGGGATCAGACCCAGCCAGAATAGATTTAGAAGGGTTAGGTCCTGCCTGACCAGCCTGATCTCCTTTTATGATGAGGTAGCCCCTCTGGTGGATGAGAGAAAGGCTGTGGATGTTGTGTACCTGGACTTCAGCAAAGCCTTTGGCACTGTTCCCACACCACACTCCTGGAAAAGCTGGCAGGCAGTCCATGGCTTGGACAAGTGCACCCTTTACTGGGTTCAGAGCTGGCTGGATGGCTGGACCCAACAAGTGGTGGTGAATGGTGCTGCATCCAGCTGGTGGATGGTCCCTGGTGGCATCCCCCATGAGCAGCTTTGGGCACAGTCCTGTTTAGTATCTTTACTGATGACTGGGATGAGGGGATTGAGTCCACCATTAGGAAATTCACAGACAGCACCAAGCTGAGGGTGTGTGTTGATCTGCTGGAGGGTAGGAGGGCTCTGCAGAAGGCCCTAGACAGGCTGGATCCATGGAATGAATCCAATGATACGAGGTTCAACAAGACCAAGCGCCGTGTCCTGTACTTTGGCCACAACAATCCCATGTGGCACTGCAGGCTGGAGACAGGATGGGTGGACAGTGCCCAGACAGAAGGGGACCTGGGGGTGCTGATTAACAGCAGCTGAACGTGAGCCAGCAGCGTGCCCAGGTGGCCGTGGCATCCTGGCCTGTGTCAGGAACCGTGTGGCCAGCAGGGCCAGGGCAGCGATTGCTCCCTGGTACTCAGCACTGGTGAGGCTGCACCTTGAGTGCCGTGTCCAGGGCTGGACTCCTCACTTTAGGAAGGGTGTTGAGATGCTGGAGCGTGTCCAGAGAAGGGCAATGAGGCTGGTGAAGGGTGTGGAACACCAGCCCAGTGAGGAGCAGCTGCAGGAGCTGGGGATGTTTAGCCTGGAGAAAAGGCTCAGGGGAGACCCAATCACTCTCTGCATCTCCCTGAAAGGAGGCTGTAGCCAGGTGGGGGTCAGTCTCTTCTCCCAGACAACCAGCTACAGGACAAGAGCACACAGAGTCAAGCTGCACCAGCTGAGGTTTAGGTTGGACATTAAGAAGAAATTGCTCACGGAAAGGGTCACTGGACATTGGAATGGGCTGCCCAGAGAGGTGGTGGAGTCACCATCTCTGGAGGTGTTTAAAGAAAGACTGGATGTGGCACTTAGTGCCATGGTCTGGTTGACAAGGTAATGGGTTGTACTTGATGATCTCAGAGGTCTTTTCCAACCTAGTTAATTATGTGATTCTGTATCCCATAGAGTTTGGAAACATAGTATGGCCCCTTGTTGGCCTGAAACCTTGGATAGATTGGCTAGCACTGTGATGAACAGTGAAGCCTAAAGCAAAATATCTGCTAAACTGTGCTCAGCAAAAGAATGAAATTAGTAACTTACACTAAATATACATATACAGACATCTGTTGCTTGAAGTAAAGCTGTCAACATCAACATTTGTGTCTCAAATAAATCACATCAGCACATCTTATGACAGTAGGGTGTATGTTCATCTCCTGAGACTGGGAGCATGGTAGAATTCCCTCTTTTGAGCAGCCCAGCTCCACTGCGAGTTTGAGATTTGGGTGAAGTTTCATTCTCTCTCTCACTTTTGTCTTGTGAGGAGATTTATAACAGATCTCTGAAACCAACTATCCTTCCATTACTTACAATTTTTTTATCATTCAAAGGCAATTTTTAGAGGGAAGCTTAAACCTCTGGAAGCATAAAACTATCAGTAATGTATTTATGTCAAATTTAATCTCTAATCTTTGTAAAATAGCAATCTTTTTTATTCAGCCAGTGGTAGAGTTCATTGAATTATCTAGTTTTAAATGCCCTTCCCTCTTCATATAGGCACTTTCTACTTAAATCCAATGTTTATCTGTAAGAATTTTTGCATCTTATTACTAAAAATAGAGGAAAAGGGAAAATATATGTTCCCCCCAATAGTCTATCTTTTGCTGCAATTTGCATCAGCTCTTTGCTTTCCTTTATAAAGAGGGAAATCTGAGGTACATTATAGCCTCTAACATCAGCTCCTGATCCTGTTTGCATTTATGTTTGGTGGGCTGTGCCAAGAATTTATCTCTTCAAACAACCTTCTGGAGAAAGCAGTTTGCACTCTTTCAGTCAATCAGAATTACTAAATCAAATCATCATGACTCCAGCATGGTCTGTGACTCTGTCTCTAGAATAATTGTGAAGGGATTTATTAGAGCAATATTATACTTAGTGTATTTTAAGCAGTAGAAAAGGCAATTCAGAACTTCAAAGAAAATGTTCATGGAAAAAATCCATGTTCTTATTTATCACTTCTAAAATAAAAATTAAAAGGATGAGTTATCTGTCCATTTCTGTAGAAAAATAATTTATTTTACTAAAACTTTATTTTACTTGATAAAAATCCTCATGCTAAAAAAAAATTTAAAAATCCCCCATCTCTATGACAGATTATTGATTTCCAGGTCCTTTACTATACTTCCATGTGTCTTCACAGGACTAAAGTCTGATTGCAAATTTGCTATCTATTCATTTCATTAAAAAAAAAAAAAGGCAAATTAAGTGAAATCAGTAAAGTTGTTATGCCATCCACAGTCAGATACTCTTTTAGATAAGATCTTGCAGGTGCACCTGTAGGTCAGTTTGTGTGGTCACTAGGCTCAGTAGCATAGAATATTGCTGCTCTCAAATATTTTCTGCCTTCACTGCAAGACTTGTGTATTTAATTGTTTGATTGGTTTGGGGCTTTTTTTCATGAAGTGCCGTAATTAGGTTGTGACACTTAAACCAAAGTGTTTTGGAGCAGTTTCTAGGTCAATGGTAAATTAATCCATTTATGCCTTCGAGAGCTGTGACTTTTTAAAAACAATACATATTTTGTACTTTATGGTAAACCACATGAAATAGGCCATCACTTCAGCATGTTTGTGAGATGATACTGTAGAATATTAATTTTTCCTGACATTTATTTTGAGATGTCTTGATTAGGCTTTATCCTGAAAAGTTTGAAAAATTCACTTGAGAAATCTTTCTCACAGTACCTATACAGTCACTTTTTCACTGGATTATTTTTCCCTGTAAATATATATAAATCAAGTATATGTACATGAATTTGAATATGTGCTTTTGTGCATACACATATATTTGACTATGAAAAAATGGCACTTTGGAATCTGTTATAAATGGCAGGGCATCAGACATCTTTGGAGCACTGAAATAATTTTTAAGAATAGGAAGGTTTTTCTGTAATTTTGAGGGATTTCAGCAGCCAGAGTTTAAAAATATCTCTGAGAATGCATGAGCTCTTACAGCTATGCAGCTGTCATTAGCTGTCACAGACTGCTTAAATATGGTGTTGAGTATTATTTAATTACTGACACTATTCGTAAAATATTTTTATTTTTCCAGACAAATTCAAGGGTATGGCAATCTAGTCTGGCATTGCATACGTACAATCAGCCAAAGGCTGATTATTTTGTGGCATCTGAGTAAAACAATAAACTAATGAAATTCTAATCTCAGGGTGGAACTACAGCTGAAGCACTTGGTACATTATTGAAATAGAGTCCAGGAAGGAGTCCAGCCTTGTGTGCTGGGCTTTTATCACACCTCTACTCCTGTAGGTAGGAATATGATTTATGTGAAACCCTTGCATATTTCAGGATCTGTTTTCCATGATATCTGACTAGTTGGGAGCTCTATAAATAGAACTTTTTTCTTCCTCAGCTTTTTTACTGCTTTTAGAATATTGGGTAAGGCTGTATAGAAATCTGATCTCAGAGAGAGTTTACCTTTGTTTTCTCCAAAACAAAATGGACTGTCCAGGCAATTCTTTCTCATCATTCTCATTTATTTATCTAAGTGAAGCAAACTTCACTTAAAGACTTTTACCTCTTGGAGACCTCTGACCTTAAACAAGCTGGGGAAAGTCAGCATATGGTAGGAGCTGATAGGTTTGCTAGCATGTTTCCTCTCTGTGATTCATTCTGAGAATGCCGGATTTCAGAAGTCTGCTTTTGAATACTTGATTTCAGTTTCAAGAAAAAATCTATTAGCTGACCACCCATCATTGAAGGAAGATTTCAGAGCTGTAAGGCGAAAATCCAAGAGCCAGATGCACAAGGAGATACTGTCATGATTTTTATTTTGGGTCACAGCTTTCACTAAAGAAGCAAGAATGCCTCTGTATCTAAGTCTAAATCTGCAATTAAGCAACTGAGAGGAAATTTGAATTAGTGTGCAATTAAGCATCTGTAACACTTGAAATTTAGTCTGTTTATTTTTTCCCCAGAGGTAGCCAGAACAAGGGAATGAGGTGTGTTGACCAATAATTCAAGACCAAATGTGTTTGCTTTTGGCAAGTCAACACCTATGAAAGAATTTCTGGTAATTTCCTCTTCTCCAAACAAAAATGTAACAAATCTCCTAGATCTCTGCAACTGGGCAAAAGGCTGAAGTTAGCTCTTTTGAAGATCACTGTTCTTGTTAAAGGAAGAACTTAGAGAAAGGAATTGTTTTTATTAAAGAGAGGATTTCATAAAGAAGATAATTAGTATTCATTTCAGTCTTGAGAAGCTAAACTGCAGAGTAGTGTGGTTGAAGAATATGCTGGAAGCTTTCCTATGGCAGCTGCAGCATCAGGAGATCCAAATTACAAATTGGATTACATTTCTCTCACACACAAAAAAGGATAGGGATATTTTCAAATTTAAGTCCCACTCATTTTGTGTACCAGCTGCTTTATCACCATTTAGTCTGCTGTTATTCCACTTACAGTTCTGATATAGTTACAGTACTTTCATAATCTCATAGAACATGACAAAAATATATATTCAGATAGCAGCTATGGTATGACTGTATATAGTATGACTGGATCATATTATCCACTGAAGAAATAATTAGAACTTTTGCATTCCATATGTTCTGCATATTTGGGAAAATCAGACATGTTAGCTATGACTTTCACTTCACATGTGCACAAAACCAGTGTAAGAATGGAGAGTCAAACCCATTATTTTCTTCCACCTAATTTCTTCCAAATAACAGTGTTATATTACTTCCTGACAGGGTTTAATTATGGCTCTGAAGAGTCTACATAAACTAAGGTTTGAGATTCTTCAGAAAATTCAGCAGTGAGTTTTTCTGGCCATGAGAAACCTAACAGGCTTGTTGACATTATTATTTTATTTATTGTGCATAAATGTCTTTGTGCATGATGTGTGAGAGTTAAAATAATTTCAATTATATAAATTTTATAAATGGTGAGCACAGCTAAGACACATTTTTTGGTAAGCGAAGGTACAGCTCTATTTTTTTCTCTTTTCAAAAATAATTTTGAATGGAAGATCAAAGGAAATACAGATTCCCTTCTTTTTTCAGTGTTTTGGGATCCTCTGAGCACTCATCCCTCCAATATAAATGTTTTACCTTCACTTTCAGGGCAACATTCAGCTCACTTAATATTCTATATCTGTACCATGAAGCTCTACCCAGACTTCTAAACCTGCTTACAGATACCAGCCCTTTTTTTTGTGAACTGTTAAATGATGTAAACTACTGTAAAGTACCTCTTTCAAAGATTATATGAGCAGTTGATGATGTTTATCTTCCATTTTTTATGTGCTGATTTTTGGTCAAATCAGATTTACTTGCAGTAATTATCTGGTTTGTTTTTAAACTTAGCTTGTATTTTTACATATGGAAAATTTAAGGAGGAATAGGTTATTCTTGATGAAAATTTTGTTTAGCAAGGTGTGATGTGTGGTTGTATGATCTCTTCTTGCATAATGTTATTTTAGAGAGTATGATATAGACATGGTAAAATTACTCTTTTATATTGAAATACCATTCACTTATTTTTATATGAAATGTTGTGCATATAAGCATAGTGAAACTGGCATTTCCAATGAAGAACAGATGTAGTTTTGGCTTTTATATCCACCTTCCATTAATGAATACATCTAAAAATACAGTTCATTTATATTTGAAGTAGAATTGCTTTCAAATTTGAATACTGTCTCTACGATCTGTTTACTTTACTTACATTGCTGAAGGAAACTTATGTCTGCTTAATTTTCAAAATAGTTTTGATGTAATCCTATCTGTCAAGAATTGAAAGAGCAAAACAAAATTATTATGTCAAAGTTTACATATAAAGAGATCAGCCTTGACTTAATAAATAATGGTATGGTATGCTTGAAAAACTCCATGTATTAAAATTGTCAGACCTATAACTGCTGTATTATCCCCTTTTTGATAAAAAGAAGTGCTATAGGGGTCAATTTGAAGAAGACATTTTACAGGAAAACTTAATTTTTTGCGCATTTTTTCTAGTCTTGAGGGATACGAAATTCAAAGACTTCTGCTTTGTTAAAGGAATTCACTCAGGTTGTAAGAATGAAAATTAGACATATTATTTCTGAAATTCAATGTAATTTTTCACTTTTCTAAAGTGATAAGGAGAGATAGATCTGCAGATTTCATGTAACAATATATTGAACAAACAATATATAAGGAGCAGTTTAGTTATGGAAAATGAACATTACCTCTCTTATTAAAGGCTTGTTGTAGCAATAGTTCTAGATTTCACCCACAGTACTGAAAGTTAAAATCCATCCCAATTCTGTCTTTTGCCATGCTGTTTGATTCCATACTGAAGAAGATGGTAAATTTTGCAAGTGCAGCCATAGAATAAAAATACAATGAAATAATACAATTAAAAATACAACTTAACTAGTAGTATATATCAGGTAGAACAGATTGAGAGGCAACTTACCTTTTGTCCTCTGAGTCTGAAAAGTAAGCTTTCCCTCAAGTGGAACGAGAAAGAGCAGCTAACTGAAGCTTTTTCACTATTTTAAACCATCTGTGATGGTTATGGTACTGATCTACAGCAGCTTACAAATGCTATGACCTGCACAGTGAGGTAATATAGGTACAGATCTTCTAGGTTCTTAAACTCTTTCATGATTTGGTTCTAGGACAGTGGAGTTGGGCAGTTTGTAGCAAACAAATGCAATGGATTTAGATTAGCAGCTGTCTGGAAAATATTTCACCAGGTCTGAGAAACAATGACTGTTTTTTTCTAAAGAAACCAAGTGTGAGTAACTGCAGGATCCAAGGACTTCTTTACTAGAAGTTAGAGTTTACTGTCCAGAAAGAAGAGAACTGGTCAATGTCTGTTACAGAGTAGAAAACTACACTGAACCCAGATTTTTAAAGTCTGGCCTACTAATATTTTAATAAGAAAAAACCCTCCTGCAAATCTAATTTTGAACCTTTTCTGAATATCTCAGATATTTCAAAAGTCCTGTTTTTGAAGTGAGCTGCTTGGACTAGAATTCTTTAGGATCTCCTGCTTTACTCTTTGATGCAGAAGGTGCCGCAGTCTGTTAGCCAAGGATGACTTACAGAAGGGAGAAAATGCAACTCATTGTCAAAGGGCTTGTGTGGGATTTATCTTTCCAAATATCAGCTGGCTCCAAACTTCCCTTGCTTAAAGCAAAAACTGTCTGAGACCCATATAAGACAGTAGGATGTGCAGGGTTTTTTCTAGGTCAAAATACAGTCTTTGGTATTTGCTGTGTATAGCAGTAGAAGGAGTGAATTTGTTTGGAGACCCACAATTCCAGGAAGTAGTATTTATTGCAGCCCCTAGCAGAACAGATGGAACTCCATGCTTCTCAACTTGCTAATTAAACAAAAATTAAAGCTTGCTTCATATAAACTATTGCTTGTCTTTCCTTGTTCAGAGCAGTGACAAGAAGGCATATAGTTCTCTTTATATCCCTCTCCTTTCTTGCTTCTGCCTGCTTTAAGAGAAGATTAAATTTTGTGCACAATCTTGGGTTTTTAAGAGATAGAAGAGTAAAATACTTCATGAAATTCAAGCTTCCTTCACAGCCTGAAAATTTACATTCTTGGGCTTTGTGGGGTACAGAGGACTTTTCCATTTTAAGTCCTGCTGTGGTAATAATAATAATGAGAGTTTTGCCATTTACAATGTAAGGGTAGAACTATTTCAAGTATTCAGAATAAACAGCTGGTGAAGCAACTTTTTCATGTCTTAAAAGAAGTATTAATGATAAAGGCTTACATGTATTTTACAGATTGTCAGTGTTTTTAAAGGCTGTGAGCCCCCAAAGCCTTGCCACTGTGTAAATGATGCACTACACAAAAAAATACTGCTGTATAGGAAACTGGTGGAAATATATAGGATAAATTCTTTACAACTGTTTCTGAAAATTTTGAATATAAAATTTCATATTAAATCATATCAATATATATATTCCACGATTTAGTATCCCATGAATTATTTTTGTTGGATTTTAATCAAATACACATTAAATTACAAAGCATCACCATGCTTTTTATGAAAAATGTTATATTTTTGTGTCACTATCTTTCTGATTTAAAATTATAAGGCATTAAGGTTTAACTCTATCAGTCTTAGAAATGCTGGAATTTGATGGCAGTATTGTATCTAAATTATAAAGTATATGAGATGCCTTGGCCAGCATTGACCATAGCTACATAGGTCCACAAATACGTTATTCTGTAAATAGTTTCTATGATACTTTAAAAAAATCTCTGTTGTCCTGCTGTTTGTAGTTCTTGGAAATTAGCAATACTAAAGGTATGATATTAAAAAAAGATAGTGTTTTTTTTAACTTCCCCACAATTATGCAGAACTTGTATTTCCAATATTCTTCCAATACTAAACACATAACTGGAGGTATTAGAATTTATTTGCCCTTACTATTTGTACTTGCTATGGTGCTTTTTTTTTTTAGTATCAGATTAAATATCTGATATCCATCTTTCTAGGTGGAAAAATTTCAGCTGACTTTCAGTGGTTCTTGAAGAGCTCCAGAAAATAGGAAGGATAATAAACTTTCTGTTTATTGCCAAGGAGCAAGGCCACAACAATGAACAGGCTGCTATCACCTGTGCTTTATTTTCAGTGGTTTTGGGAACTTACTGGTAATTAAAAAGTGCTGGAAAGACTTCTAAGCAAAATAGCTAGTTTTCTTTTTCTAGGAGAGGGAGAATAAATGCAGGAGAGTGTCAGAAAAAAAGGCAGAAAAAGTAGTCAGCATGGATCTGTGATTTATTGACTTTCTTATCTACCTTTCTGACTTGCAGTTTCACTCTGCCAAAGGGTATCTGTGTCCAGAAAAAGAAGCAAAAAGTAAAACTCATATGTACTGCCACAAATAATATTGTCTAAAGAACAGTACACACAGCAAGATGAAGAATTTGCAAATCTCTATCATCCTTTCTTAGGAATTAGAAACATCTTCCAGTGATTTCAACTACCATTTTTTCCCCTTCTTTGAAACTTGTCTTAAGAATGGACTTGTTCTGTTACATTGGTTCTCCTTAGAGGGCCTTTGTGATCCAGGAACAGTGAGAGGGTTTTGTTGTTTGTATGCCATAAATACAAACCAAAATATTAAACGATAGGCTATGGGCTTTTTTATCTCTCCTGAATCAAAAAAAAAAAGAAAGTCTAAGGTGTCAATCTCTTTTTTAATGCTATTAGTAACAATATAGGACTACAGAAGAAATCCATGAAATTTTTCAGGTTGCTGAATATCTCTCTTGCTATTTTTTTCCTTCTCAGAACTAATGTCCACTTTCCTTCAGCACTTATGGAAAGTATTTTAGATGAATGACCTAGAAAGACCAAATATTTTTCCCGTCTCTGTCTGCAAATAGCTTCTGCAAGCTGTGTTTGTATACCATATTTTCCTTATTTTAGTGTGCTTTCAAAGCATATGTCTTAAACTGTAGAGTTCAGAAACTTTTTTTCTTTGTATTAAATATACAGTTGTAATTGCACAGAGACTTTAGATGTTAGTCGTGGCCTAATATGTCTGCCTTTAAGAACAGGACCTGTTTTTTAAAATGTAGCATGAATAGATAAATGAAACTGTATAAATTTTTTTTTCAGTAGATGGCTTTTATATTCTACACTGTATGAACAGGCAGTTTTATTTAAACAGTAAAAAGCTTTCCAACATCTAAATGGGAAGTTTGCTAGCACTGTTCCAAGCGTGTTTTTTCACATAATAAAGTGCATGCAACAAAACTGCCCAGAATAATCAAAGATTTTTATCTCACTTTTGATCACTCTCATGTATTTTAATTTAGGCCTGAAAATTCTAATTCATTGCATATTATCAGACTATAAATTCAAAAGTAAAAAAAATCTATTAGAAAAATAAGCACGTTGATCTGTGAGAGCACTTTGAATCTTTTTGGAAGAAAAATAATCCACCAGTTGCTCTTGGTCTAAACCTATTTGCTATGTTATTATCAATAAAGTTTCTGCTGATGCAATAGTACAAACCCATAGAGATCACCTCCAACTTTCTTTGTTCATCTTACCACTTTTTTCCCCTACACTCCTTACATGCTGTCCTGAGAACAGATATTTTGGAAAGGATATTATCTTTAGACTTATTTAATGAACCTTTTTCCACCCCAGCATGAAAGGGCATGGAAATGTTAGAATTTTTTAGACTTGGAATATTGTGGCACCATATGCTTAACAGGACATTTTATTGCCAGGCACTGAAGTTACAGCTAAATTAGAGTGAAGCGGCCGTGAGACTGCTGAGACAAAGCTTATGGTTTGAATAAACTGAAGTTATTACATATTTAAAGCCTTTCTCTAGGTAGAAAGCATTCTCTTATATCAGATTAGAAATACAGAAGCAGGTTGTTTTTTTAAAAAAAAGAATTCCCACTTTTCAATCATTTTTTCATTTTCTTAATTTAGATCACAGTGCAATTTTGGTTGTATTTATTTTCTAAATTTTAACAATACAACCTTTTCCAGAAGAAAGCAATATGCATCAGATGCACAGTTCTGCTCTTTCCCATCTTTGCCCCCCTACTCTAGAGTCCTCCCCTTCTAGAAGCAGATACCTGCTATAGACAAACTATGATACTTTTGTGCTCCTCTCATGTGCATGGGCTGCTCTGTCTGTGTTACCAGCAGCTTCTCTGCCCTTCTTCTGCATTGTTCAATGGTTTGAATAAGGGACATGTGGAAAACGGGAGACATTTCAGAAAAATGCGCAGTGCCATGTGCTCCTCTGTTGGATGCACTGTTATTGATATGCAAGACCTTCAGGAAGAAAGCTCCATGGAGTAGGAAATAGAGGGCTTCTGTATGCTGGACAAATTACAGAGCTGTGCATGACATCCCATTGAACTCTGGCTGTGGAGATTTCCTTTCACACTGTTTTGTATTGTCAGACCTGAGGAATATCCTACAAGACAAGATAGCTGTGTTACCTTGGAAACATCCAGCTACCCATGGATAATCTGCCCAGCACTTCTGCCATTTTTTGGAGCTTTTAGCCACTCTGGACTTTTTATTCCACTTCAGCAGCCTAATTGGAAAATGCAAATTTCTCATGCAAGAGCAGGTCTTGCTGTCTGTCTAAAACCTGAATTTTTCGCATTTACTCCTTCTTCCATATCACTGTTCACCCCCAGAAACTGCCATTATTGCAATAGTTTGAAAATATCCTTTCCTGCTTCTGGAGGGTGGCCTCAAGGTGGGGTACCATTTTGCTGGGACCAGGAATAGGCACTAATTATTATTTAAGGTGACTCTAAACTTACTTTTAAGATACAGAGTCGTGTGTCTCCACTCTAACACAATAAAGAACACAATGATTCTGGCTGCTGCTGCAAGTCTCAGTTATAATATGCACACAAACTAAATTGAGGGATGTCAGTTCATTGCTCTGTATTTTTGAGATTGTGTCAAATGTATCTGAGGTAAAGGGTTGAAGTTCATGTTTTACTTAAACAGAGTAGCTTCTTGAGTCAGTTAAATTGAGCCACTGAGCTGTGATCCTTAAAAACTGTTACAAACTTCTCATACAGACTCAGCCAATTTACTTGACCTTCCTTTTCCATCATTCTTCAGAAGTAAAATGAGATTAAAATGCCCTTTTCCCCATCCTTTAATTTTCTGATGTGTTTAGATTGAGAATGTGAAGGGAAGGGAGTAGGGCCATTGACTACATGACTTTCTCTACTGCTTTAAATGTCACTTTTTTCATTTAGAAATTACTTGTTATTAGCCTTCCTGAGACCTTTTTCCCCCATGTAGCAGTACCAGAGGTGCAGTTAGCAGCATTGCTCCAACTAGATGTCCATCAGCATGAGAGGTAAGGAGAGGGAGTTGCTGAGGACAGGGCTGTGCTGCTTCAGAAAGACCAGTAAGAGCAGTGTTCCCTCTGAAACTCAAGTAGCACTAGGGTGGTTACAACATAGTGCTGTTATTAATGGACTGCCTGTAAAGCCAGGGATATAAATAATCCACTGTAATTAGGACTGTCTAAAGGACTCCATCAATTCTTTAAGTCTGTGAACCATTTCATAAAATGCGGTCCTCATTCTGTGTCAAATTTAAAACCGATAGCCTTGTTTTCCTTTTCAAGTTTTATGCAAAACTAGTCTCAGTAAAAGAGACTGCCTTTACGCACATTGTGCTGTGACAAATTCCTTAGGAAACATCGCCAAGGAATGTTAATTTCATTTGTGACTTCTTAGTAAGAGGCAAGGCATTTTCCTTTCCTCCCTAGAAAAGCTCAAAGGAAAACTGGAAAAAAATGCTCCTCCATAAGGCCTTTCTAGGGGACATGAGACAGATTGGCAAAGCCCAGCACAGAACAAGAACTGCAGCAGTCTTATTTTTAAAGTGACTTTCCAACTTTTTGGAAAGAGGAGACATTTTTGTAGATGGTTTTCAGATTGAGGTTCACAAAGACTTATCAAATAAATGTTCTCATTCTCTGGATGGACTTGAAGATATGTTTCATATTGCTCTCAGTATCAATAGATGCTGGGCAAAGCACACTAGCCTCTGGAGCCTGTGCTTTAGAAATGCAATAAAAGAGACAAATATCTAGGGAACAGACAATTCTAAGGCACATTTGAGAGATGGTAAAGGCTTCAAAAGACAGAGAAACAGTGAGACACAATGATGTGGGATAGTCTGGCATCATGGAGTGATACCTTGTATGTAATACCTAATAGTTATTGAAAAACATGTTAACAAAAATGCGAGGAAATTTGACTGTAATGAGGTAAACCTGGACTGAATCCTGTGCATATCAATAATGTGCTTCTTTCCAAAGCTGTTGGAGCAGATTGCTGATACAATTACTGTCTTCAAAATTTCTTTGCCATGTTTTAGACTATAATTAGTTTTCTAAAAATCTGGAAAAGATAAATTCAAAGACTTCTTCCTTTGTGTATTTATATTGAGATGATTTTTTCGGAGATCTACATCCTCTGATTAAAAAAAAACTCACAGAATCATACATAGAATATCCTGAGTTGGAAGGGACTCACTAGGATCATTGAAGTCTGACTCATGACCCTGCACAGGACACCACAAGAGTCTCACCATGTGTCTGAGAGCATTTTCTAGTGCTCAGCCATGCTCTGAGTGAAAAATCTTTTCCTCATATCTCACCTAAACCTCCCCTGACACAGCTTCATGACATTCCTTAAGGTCCTGTCACTGGTCTCTATAGCTTATGATCAACAGCTCATTAAAAAAAAATTCTAAACGAAAAGTTTAATTGATCAGATCTTGAAATATGATGAACTATGTTTTCAGCATATAAAAAGAGGTCTCAGAGCATCATGGTCATGTGCATGCATATAATCCAATAGCTAAGTAGATCAAGGGGTGTCAGGCTTGTGTGCACAGTGATCAGACCTTGCAAATTTGTTATAATTAAGGTGTGTGATTCTTTGGAATGGTAGAACTACATGAGTAAATCTAATTGTGTTTCTTTCACAAGAATTAAATTCAAAATCCACTGCAGGCCAAAGGGAATTAAATGTAAAGCATGTCTAATATTAAGTGGCTAACAGGAACATAATTGCCATGGATAATGAGAAATAACCGGATTAGAAATTAAAAATTGCACATTGTAATTCTGATTCTCGATTTATTGTGCCTTGATTCAGTTGTGAATCCATGCATGGCAAACACCAGGACCATGAGTCAAACCATGAGGAATGGATCAACTTTCATTGTCATCTTTTGAGGAAGTGGGAAAATACAGGACTAGAAGGAACATACAAATTTACCCTCCTTCTAATGCTTAGACCAACACAGTCCCATACTTCAGTATGATCTAATTCATAGGTATGTTTTTGCTGACAGCTGCAGCTGTGGGAAATACTTTTACTTCTCTGTAGAAATCTTAGAGAGTGTTATCAAGTGTATTATGAAACTGATTCTCATACAAAACAAGGACTGGGTGAACAAAAAACTAGTTGAAAAGGAAATATAAAATATGTTTTAATTTGAACTAAGTATTTCATTAGACACATTATTTCACTTCCCAATGTGAAATGTGGTTCTATATAAGTTAAATACATAGATTTTTTTCAGCATTTTGATATAAAAGGTCAGTTATTTTTGAAGGCATCAAAATTTAGTAAAAATAGTAGTTAACTCTATCATCTAATGAAAGTTAACTAGTAAATTGTTTTATTGACCTGAATTTCTGACCTTTTTTTGTTACTGTTAGAATGAAAAAATAATTTGGTTCCCTCCATTATTTTTCCCTTGACATGGTGGTAAAATTATTTTTATTGGAAGTTGTCATGAGTCTATGTCTTTAAAAGTTACTTAATTGAAATATTAGCATGATACTATGTGAAAGAGCGAGCATTGGTCAATGTAATATTGACCAATAAAGTATAGATATTTACATTAGAAAAATGTTTGTGTATTTTGTATCATACAGGGTAGTTTTTAATCACTCAGCTAGGCACTTTCATTTTTGCCCATTTCTATTTTTTCCATCTGCATATCTTCTCTTTGCCTTGAATCTGGTTCAGAAAAAACACTGTAGCCTGTACATAAGTGCTTGCCATATCTGATAAAAGATTAATCAAGTTGTCTTTCTTAGCTGAAGTCCCTGTGCTCATCTGTTCACAAGTAATATATTTCAGCTTTTGGGCCACATTGGGGCCTTTTCAGGAAGGAAAGTATCAGAAACTTTCACCTTCCAATCCACTGGACCCATCTTTCCTTTCTGCAGGTGGTTGGTGCCTTTTGTACACCCATACTAGAACCTTAGTATTTGATTTTTTTAAATTTGTTCTTATCCTTTTAGTGAAAGAGCTAACAGCTGTGTCTGAAAGCTTGCAGGCTTATAGGAATCCAAGGGGCACCATCCCTGGCATCCAGTAAGGTCACTTCCCTGAATTAGTGCCACTTGTTCTGCTTTTTTTGTTTGTTTATGATGGTGTTTGTACTTCAGGTCAGGATATCTATTCTGATTTATTTTCAAATGTAACAAAGTGACTTTTTCAGACATTTAAAAGGCAGTTATAGTGAATGCTACTACCAGAAGCCTTATGTCTGGGCAAGCTCTCTGAAATCTGTGTAATACACTCTTCCAACTCACAGTACTGCTTTGATTGTAGAAGCTAAAAAACCCCAAAGAGTGTAGGCACACAATTCATGATAATTGGGGTAAATGGGCTACAACTGTGGAAAGCAGGTGAGCAGCACTGACAGCAATGAGCCATGGAGTGCCCAGGGGCACTGACCAACCACCAAAGGGAACAGAGGGCACACAGGGGCAGTGCATCAACATCAGGGGTATAAAAGGTTGGGCTAAAGGGCAAGAATGGTAGATGTCTGTAGCCTTCTGAAGTGATGTTACTCTGCATGGGCAGATGCCTGAAGCCTTCTGATGGGGTATGGTGCTGCTCTGTATGGGTGAGTGCTTAAAGCTTTCAGTGACAAAATGCTGTAAAACCAGACTAGGTGTCTAGAAATCCTTTGGTTTGGTTTGGATTTTTCTAGAAATCCTTTGGAGTTCTGGTTTGGTTTTTTTTTCCCTTTTCTTTTTTTTTTTTTTTTGTTTTGTTTTTTGGTTCTTATTACTGGTGTTACAACACGAGAGTGCATTGTGTTGCTCCAACTATGTTGTAGCCTCCAGGGCAAGCTATTTGGTGTATCAAAATCTCCCAACCTCTTGTGCATTCACATGAATAAATATCAGGAGACAAAGGTCAAAGTTGGCTGATGGACCATGAGCTTAGGAAACAAGGTTAAGGAGGTCCAACTTAAGTAAGTGAGATGCCTTACAGCCAGTGTGATCCCTGAGGGAATAAATGTTGCTTTGCTCACATGTTTATCCAATAAAAATTGTGCTTTTATTACCAGAATCTGGGTAAGCACACCTTCTGCCAGGTTATTGTTTCACGTGTGTCAGAGAGCTGTGTCTGGTCATTTAAACCTCACTCTGTTTTTGTGTCATGCTGCTTTTGTTGGTCTAGGCCAGTTCGGCAGTTTGAGAGTCCTTATGCATTCAACTGAAATCTGAGTGAAGCCCTCTGGGGCTGTTATTTATGGGTTTGCTTTGGTATTCTGTCGTTGTTCTGAGCGTGTTTGTTTAGTTGTATGATATGCAAAGTTCTTTGTTTACTTTCTGAGATGGGATTAGTTTCACCTAGAGTGAAAGAATGCTTTGAATGAGCTTCTGCTGCCAACAGTAAGGAGGATCTGAAGCTCCAAGTCCTTAAACCGTTTATGTTAAGAGATCAGTGGCAACTGTTAAGTTGACTACACTGATGGAGATTATTGTGCTGAACAGCCCTCACACAGCTGAAAGGGTTGGACATATGTTTCAGACAAATGTACTTCAGCAGAGTAATTAGAAACCAATGAAGTGTCAAAAAGTTATGTAATATGATGAAGAAAATTACAGCAAAAATCTTTAGGGACTTTTGCATAGAATTTACACAGAATGTATTGTGCTAAATATAATGCAGCTGTTATATATGATAAACAACATTTTTCCTAATGTCTATGGAATGACTGCTTAATTATAAATAATACAAAGATGTTACCCATTAGATAATCCAATTAAGTGGTAATTAAAAGAAATCCTAAATTATCTAGGTATCTAAAAAAAGGTAATATTATGTGTTCATATGGTAAAACCAGTCTCAGACTGATTTAACAAGGATTGTTACTATGGAATCCCAATTTACCTATTTTTGTAATATATTTACATGGAAGTTACTGTGACTACTCCTGTACTATTGCAGGACTTAATTAACTGCCAGTGATAATTTACTCAGACTTTAATAATGTAAAAGTAATCTTTTTATTATTGAGAATTTCCATTGGTCATTTTACCTTAAAGTTACTTAAAAACCTTTAAAAAATTATAATCTACTCCTACCCATGCCCTACCAATATGCTCAACCCATAATATGCTTTTTTTTTTTTATTCAAAGAGTGCAAAATATATACTGTGAATTTTTTCTTGTACTTTAAGAAGCTGAAATGCATTTTGCTACGTACCATCAGAGATCCTAGAACTACTGGGACATGCATGTTGGTGTAACCCAAGGCTGCCCTCTAATGGCACCTTCTCCTGTAATCTCCTGTAGTACAGCCTCCAAAACTGCCCCCTAGAACAGCTGACCAGAGCACCAGGTCATTACCCTGCTGTAGGTTGCACCAACCAGTTGCAGTAATTACAGCTCCACTTTATTTCTGTGGCTATGCTTTTCCTCAGATAAGGAAGAAGTTGCAAATGTATGGGGCAATTTCAGTGTTAGAGAGTTCACGCAGGGGAGAGTGGTTTTCAGGCTTCAGAAAGCACTTCTGTAGGAAAAAACAGAAAAAGACAATGGTGCCTAATTTATAAAGCAGTAGGCTCTGCTCTTTGCTGAAAGGAATTTCATTTTGTCAGTGCACCACAATTAGAGATTATTAGGAGAATTATTATGACTGTGCTTTTTTTATGTGTCTTGATGCATGTTAGAGCTTCACTTCTATCAGCTGGATATCATCCCAAATGAAGGAAAAAGCATATTTTGCCAGGACTCCAGCTGGTCCACCTGTGTGCTGGTGTGAGCTTTACAAAGGGCCTAGAAAGCAAATGACAATCTAATATAGTGTAATTGTGGGTTTCTGGGTTTTTTTTTTTTGGTTCTTGGTTGGGTTTTGGAGTTTTATTTTGAGCCCTGTGAGAAACAAAATGCCTTTTGATGAGAAATGTACCTGTGATATGAAATAAGAGGGCTGTGTTCTGCCTCAAAATGAGAAAAACAGGTGCTATTTTGGCATTATTGCTCAAAATAAAAAGGGGAGGCATTGGAGAGAAGGGATTATAAAGAGCATTCTCACTGCTTTTGAGCACTTAAATAACGTATTTTATACACACTCTTTTTTCAGTCCTGTTGTTTGACTCTGAAAAGTAATTGCTATTATCATACACAAACATGTTCCTATGCTTTTAAATAGCTATGGTCTTCTCAGACTATATTTGGATCAAATATGTTCTTAAAGAATCACAGTGGTGCTGAGAAATAACACAGGTTTTTTTCACTTTGTAGACCTTCCAGTGTCACCTAAGGAAAGTTTCAGGTGTATTACTCTCAGCAAGTCTGTCTGCTGGTCTGGAGGTGACGTGTGAGGCTGAGCTGAAGCTGAAACACAAATTCAGGAGCATCTCTAAAACGTCACGTGCTTCCTCAGAGTTGGCAGTATATCAAATGAAAAGCTGCATTAGAATTTTGGCAATTCACTTTTTCATTCTTCCAGGAGAACCAAGGGTGCACAGTAATGGAGTGGCAGGAGCTGTGTTTACACCTATGCCTACTCTAGAAGCAGTAAGATGACACAAAGTATAAGGAATTGCAGAGCCTCTCAGGAGTAACCCTGTAATTTTGGAGGTTTAGGAGAACCTTTCCTATAAGCCCTTAATCCTATGTGGTGTTTTCATGCTTTTTCTAAGCAGCATCTGGAAGATTATAAACCTTGTAATTATTAGGAGAGTGAAAACTGCCAACTCCCTAAACTCAAAACCATGATTTGTGTGAGTAATTCTCAAAACTTTACCTGTGGGAGCATATGACCTAAGTGTTGAAAACAGGCAAGAGGATGGGGAGCAGGGATATAGATACATAGAGAAGAAAATAGAGTGTTGATTTGTACTGAGATGATAGGAACTACATTGGATCTCTGTTTTCCTGTATTCTTTTCCAGTCCATTTTAAAAGGGAAAACTATTTCATAGTTTGTTTCATGTACAGCCCTCTTTCAAATTAATATTTCCTAAAAAGTAAAACTATGTTTAATTTGTGTCCCACTGGGTAGACACATGGGATAGTAGAAGTTAAGAAGAAACTTCCAATTATGTCTAAAAATATTTATGTTTAAATAGAAGCAAAAAAGAATTTACTGAGCCAATGGCATAACAGTGAGAACTTTGCAAGATCATAATATATTTATCACTGGAAAAAACAGTTTTACAAAATATTGCCAGAATAGGGGTTTATCCTGAGTTCCTGAGGGCATGGTCTGACCATGGGTCTGCCAAGGGCATTAGAGCTGAGGAGGGAAATTTTATTTGTGAAACCTGTTAAAATTAGGTGCCAAGTTGATGTAAGTTTGATTTCTATAGCTACTAGGCAGCTTTGAGCTTCTCCACTTTTGGTGGTGGAGGAGTTTTTGTTGGATTCACTCAAGGCTTCATGCTGATAGTCTTTCAGTGCAATAGTGGGGAAGGAATTTACTCTGCTTATGCTGGGTGTTTAAAGTAGCTTTCAGGTAAGGGGGAGAGAGAGATAGTCTTCCACAAGATCATACTTATGGATGGCTTCCCTACCCTCAGGCTGTGATTACAGCATTAGTTATTCCCACCCCTCCCCACAAAAAAAATCAGCAAACAAGTTGCTTTGATTTTCTTTGACAGAATTGCACTCTGTCACTCTCTGGAGTTGATGGCCTCTTTCTAGTCTATATAAAGTCTTGAATTGCTAAACTTGTGTAATTTATCATGTCATTGCAGCTGCCCTCTGGGATGTTGTACAGGAATTTTGATTATTTTAATCACATCACTTTAATTTGCTTTATGAATGATACTCTTTAAAAGTAGAAAATAATTACAGAGTCTAATTTACATTTAGAAAGAGCACATAGCTCATAATAGTGAATGAATAATACATTTACTCGACCTTAAGCTTCCTCAGTGATGGTGCACTGATGTGGACAGTTTCTATCATGTTTTAGCCTCTTAATTCTTACAACAGTGGGTTTTGAGGGGTTTGGAATTTTTTTTTCCAAATGCCAACTCTCCCTAGAAAATAAAGATTAAAAAAGACTCTCTGGGGCATGTCTGTGTAAAATAATGAAGTTATCTCCTTGCCTAATGCATACACTTAGGTCTGCAATTAATACGATCATAAAACTATTCTGTTGGCCTTTCCCATACAGGAGTTAATTTTTTTGTTCCTATCTGCTTATCAGTATTTTCTAGTACGAGATGAGCTGCTAAGACTTTTCTAGTTTGCGGCTTCACTTGTATAGGTGCATTTTCGTGTCAGCCAAATTATAAATGCTGCCTCCTATATTAAAAATGTAATTAGAAATTGGCAATTGTAGGGAAGAGGAAGTCTAAGGAAGACTTCCTCCAACTAAAAACTATGCTTTTCTGTTGACGTTCCATAAGCACCAAGACCAAAGAAAATCAGTAACTTCTCTTCCCAAATCCAAACACCCTCAAATCTGCATGAGGTCATTGTACAAGGTGAAGCTTGGAGGCCCTGTTTTTCATTTTTAGTTTTTAAATAGTAGAATATTGTTCTCATACTTAGTCTGATAGGGGTGAGTTACACCTATGTATAGGAGCTAATAAATTATTCATAACTATGAATTCATTTTATGCCCAAAGTATGGTAAATAGTGGTTATGGTGATACTTACAGGACACAGGGAAACGTTAAATTAATCCTAGAATTTTTTTGCACGTCAAAATAATTTTTAATGTAATTTTTTTAATTGAATGAAGATGTAGAATTTTGGGCAGTTCTCTTAATTTTGTTTTGGAATAATTGGTTCCACTGCAGTGGTTTTAAGGGAAACTTAAAATTAGTGAGCACAAAGTCAGAATTTGTTTTCTCTTGCATATATTAATAGTTTATTAATAGTTAATAAACTATTAATATATGTAGTATTTTTACAGTTACATAATAATCTGCCCCTTTTACAAATATATATATTCTGAGGTAAGGACACAGCTCTAAGAATTTTACTATTAAGTTTTAGGTCAAATGATATTTCAGGAGGAAGCTGAGGGGCAGGTCTTTCTCTGCCCATCACTTCATAAAAGTGATATTTCTGTTGGATATTTCTGGATGCCAGGAGAGTTTCTCTCAGACAGAGCATGCTCACTGTACCCACATAGTGCATTGGCCCAGCTGCACTGCGCTCCTGCTGCTCGGAAACTGCGACACTCTGTGCAGTTACAGCACAAGCTGATCCCCAGCAAGCTACCTTGTGTTTCAAAGTCACAGTATTTTTTGACTAAAAAAAATAGCTTATTTATCTCTGACAAAGCTGGCCTGTGCAACTGTATTCAAAAATGAAAGCTGACTTTTGATACACTAACTTGATTTACGGGATGAAGTGGCACTCTTGGATATCCCGCTCTGCAACGGTGCAGCACTTCCATACTAAGCAACTAGTGTTCAGTTTTCATTACTCTGATTCCATTTTCTCCTTATATTGGGTATGTTTTTAGTTCATAATCATTAGATACAGCCTCCTTTCCCAATAATATCTCCCTCTAAGCCTCTTCATATTCTGAGGTTTCATTTTTTTTGATGTTTTGGTAAAATTAACTGATAGGAAGTAGGTGTTGCTGCAGATTGCCTGTCCTCCCATTATCTTGACAGTTAAAAATTTATATAATATCTTTTCTCTTGATGTTATTCTGTAGCTAGTTGGGCTAATCTGACATTGCCACTGTTTCAGTGTGTCTAGCATTAATACACTATTGGCCTTTCTATGAATTACATATGTTCTAATAATAAAATAGGTAGGAGCAAGTGCGTATGAAAATTGTTTATGAAACAACATATGAAAGCAAATAAATTGAATTTTTAAATTAAGAATTGCCTCAGCATTATTTCATTTTATTTGTGGATAGAGTGAGAAGAAACTGATGGTATGCACTACTTCTTCATAAAAGATCTAAGGTTGACTGTACTCAGTATTAAGTTTAAGAGGCATAGTTTGGCCATCCTGTTCTCTCTGTCATTATCACCACCTTGTTCAAGTCTACAAGAATTAAAATTTGTTTATATTACAGTCTGACGGCATGTAGGAATGGAATGGGACTTCACTATTGACACTAAACTAGACCAGTGTACCTATGAGAACATTAATATGTCTGTTATGGCACTTTTCCTGTTAGAGTGGTGTTGTCTATGTTTATAGATTATACCTCCCAAATGGATATATCTGTTTTGAGACAGATGGGAGAGTGGGAGCTCTGTATCAGCTGTAGGGAGACAGACATTGAGCAGTCTCAGCTTGGCTCCACTGTTATTTGCACATCTTGCCTCCTTCTAGAAGTTGCCTTTGTTAACACCGTATTTACATTTGCTCTCTGTGCAATATGGTTGTTTTCCTAAAAGTCAGTTTTAAACTTCTATTGTTAAGCATTTCTTGGAGAAGACAATTGCTCACATTCAGAGCAGTAGTATTTGCTAGATATTAAAAATAATGTGGCCAGAAGTTCCATACAGAATTCAGTAATGTGTGTATAAAAAGCCACAGCAGGACACAGGATGATCTCACAACTTGATATAACAATTAATAAATGCCATTCAAACAATGCATGAGGTGTTAATTCTTCTAATTAGATGTAGATACTGTTGTTAATATCTTTACATTGTGTGCATGTTCAGTATCAACAGGGTTCCTTGAATACTACATTGTCCTATGGCAGTGACTTCTGTGCAAAGACCTTTTTTTACTTTCAGCTAGGAAGGTGGAAGTAGCACAAATAGTGTGAGTCTACCAAAATATCCCCTTGCAATTCTAAGAGTGTGAGCATGCTTTAAATTTAGTACTGTCTCTCCAAGCTCTCATCCATCTGTTTGGTCAGGTGCCTTCAAAATGTTCTGCTAAATCCACTATTGTACTATGTTACATATATTCCACTGCTTCCTCAGGAAGCAAGTAAACTGTGCTTAGGGGAACTTTGTGTATGTATGAATTCCAGGTGTACACATCAAGTCAGTGATCCATTCTATTTCACTTGCAGTATTTGTTTTACTGCAAGGAAAACTTCTGAGTATTGCTGTGTCCTTGGACTTAGAAATTTTACCACTATTACAGTATTTTGTTTCTTAACAACATTTCTTAAATGAGGCATCCCAAAATTTCCTGCCCAAACACATCCTATTTCCTACACAGCATGCACTTAAGGCTAAATTTAGGAAATTAGTGTTCAGTATAACTATCAGCTTTTCTACTGTGAATTTGAGTGTCATCTGCTGAAAGTGGCCTCTGCTAAACACAATGCAGGAATGTGTTTAGGACTCGAGCTGTCGAAGTCCCCTGACGAGTACAGGTGCCAACCTCTTTTGTAAGGAAAAACCTGTTTTAGTGATTACAAAGAGTGCTTTAAAGTGCAGGAATGTTAGCAGAAAGCAAGAAGTGATAACTGAGGAATGGTTCCATTAATCCAGCTATGTCCTAAATTTCATGGGAAGACCTTTGCCAATGGTATTCCTGTCCTCATCACTGTCAGCAGCAAATTGCAGCTTCCGTCAAAGTATTTCTTTGATAAGGGAAGTGGAGCATGAGTCATCTTCATTTTGAAATGGACTTTAACTGGTCTTGTGGTGCAGTGAAAGTCAAGAACAGATTAAAAAGCCTTGTGACTTTTCTGGGAAGCTTTTTTCATATGTTTCTGAAAACCAGTTAAAAATATCATGTGCTGTGGATGCTGCCGTAGTTAATAGAACCTTTCTGTGATGAGGCATTTGCTTTTGAACAAAGTTGGTTTCTTTCTTGCTGGGGAAAATCCAATAGCTAGAAGTAGGTGAAAAACAGCCTTAGGAGTTCACTTGCAACAATAAAAGAACAACAGTGGTAAGGAAGCAAGCAGCAGGTCTGAAAAAAAAACCCAAAACAACCAAGTGCTGATCTACAGCTCCTAATAATACCTCCATCATATATTGTTATCTACTTAGTTGACACCCTAGTAACCTCCAACATTCCTAGTAACCTTAGGATTCCTCTGTGACTGCAGAAACTTGACCAGTTCTTCATTCTTACTTGAGCTGGAAAGTTCTAGTCAACTTTGCATACAATGATTGGAAAATGAAATAAATTCTATACTGCATATGCTTACTGCGTATTTAAATGAAACAAGTGAACTCAGAGCATCTTGGATGCATTGAAGAACAGTGTTCTGCCCACTCTGTAACCTGTGAGATTTTTTTACTGCTGTAGACTGACCTGGGATTGCAGAACAAGAGGATAATAAATGTGCAACCTTCCTCTGATTTTATTACCTTCACCTGTCTGAATAGGAAGAAACAAGTGTCTGGTTTTGCTTCTCCCTGATGTGTTTGTGCATGTATTTTGAAGAAAATTCTGCATAAATATTGCAGACTTTGTGTGTGCTAGCTATGACCCTTTTACACAAAGCACAGCAGCCTGGCTTCCTCCGCTGCCATATCTCTTACTACAGTAGTTGACTCTCCATGGTAGTAAAATTCTGCAGATAGAATATGAAGTTTAAAGCTGGATCCTATTGTAGTGTACAGCTAATGGAAAAACTGGTACAAATTACATCTGTTTCAAGAGCTGGTGATGGGTGCTGTGGCAATGCCCAAGTCATGGGTAAGCACTCCAAAGGGAAAATTACAGTCTGAAATTTCATCTGATGTTGAGTATATTAAGTCAAATGTCCTTCAGTGCTCAGACTCTTGTATTTGGCACAGGTCAGATGATAAAAAATTGTAAATTGATAAAGGCAGATAATACCTATGAGGAAAATTATATAACTTCAGATTTGCAATAGCAAAAAAAGCCCATTCAGCTTCAGAGTTTATGCATAGCAGAGTTCCATGTGCATCAGCAGTATGTCCTGATGAATACTACTGAAATAAAAGCATTTTTTATTAATTCAACAAACTAATTGATTATAATCTGCTATTAAACGAAAATTGCTAATTTAACAGCTATTTGAACACTATTTTATGGTGATTATTTTCTTTTTGTTTTCCTCTCTTGGTACTTCTAACTACCCATATCTTCTAGTTGATAGAATGGAGTGCATCTAAAACCAATTACTGATTTAAAGAATAACTTATGTTCTTGTTGAAACAACAGAAAACATTAAGCCCAGAAGAAATTCTGCAAATAATGTAAAAATGCAATTAGCTTTTTTTACAGCATTCTTTCCTCAGGTTCTCCAAGTTACAGGTTTCAAGGGTCTTCCATGTGGAAGTGGGAGCAAGAAAAGTGCAGTACAGCTCCTCAAGGAAAAATACTATGTGCCAGCTAATGTAGAGGGAATGATGGACTTCTAGAAATAGACTAAGCCTTAAATTCCCTGTTGCCATCATAGTTTTCAACTATGCTGTCAGGCCAGGCACCTGAAACGGAGAGACCAAGAGATTACACCAAAAGCCTTGTATGTTAAAACCACACTGAAAATCGCACTGAATGCTTGCACATTTCTAACTGGGGAGTATTACTGCATGTTTCTGAGGGAGGAAGCTCAAATGAACACACACCTACTTAAATGGGAAGGTAAATGCAAATTATTCATTTGTAGTTTGAGGAAATGAAAGGGAAAATTAAAACCAAGATCATTAGCTAAATCTGGCCTCTTGTTCTCACAGTATTACAGTCATCTTATTTTTATGTTATATATATAGTAATATATATTTGAAAATAATCCTGGAGCATCTGTTCTCTTTGAAGAAGCTGGGTATAAACAGCACGTTCACACTTCAGTGGTCTGTCTCTTGCACACATTGTGAGTCACACACATGCACTTCAGGGACAACTATTTTTTCTGGTTTTTTCCTCCTCTGTAGAACTGTAATATCAACAGCACAGGTGCAATAGATTGCACCCAGCATATCATCCCCATTAACACTAACTTTATTTTGATTCCAAAATGTTAATTATTCTCAGAGAGCAAGATAAATATATTTACTCTGAATTCAGATTATGATGTCAACCAGCATGTAGTGGGTTTCTCTATGCCTTTACACTGAAGTTTATTTTTCATATTAGAATTACTTTTTCAGTAATTTTTAAGAGTACTCATATCTACTGTAGTATCTGTAGGAAAAAGATTTTTTGTTACTTTTATTTATGGATTATATTTCAGCAACCAATGCAGAGAAAAGTCCTAATCCAATATTTAAGAGATTATTAGCATTTGGGGTATCTTTCATCATATTTTTCCTTTATTTGTCAAAGTAATTATTAATCATTTGTTCTTTATGCTGTTTTCATATGTACATATTCCTTAAAGTTTAATTTATATGAGTAATTTTGCGTGTGAACTTTCACACAAGGTTTGCATTATTTTTTTGTGGTGTTGATAGTTTCATGTTGTTAGACATCAGGTATTCTAAAGAAATATTTAGAAAGAGTAATACTGAAGAAGTTTCATATTCAACCACAAAAATTCAAAAGCACTTGCCAGACTGAAAATATTTCCTGTTTACTTTTCAGGCTGTGCGCTGTTTTACTAGAATACCTGAACTGAATATGCAGCTTGTTTCTCATTTTGATGCTTTGATGCTATCTGCATTAATCCCAAAATAAAAACGGATTAGAAGTTAAACCACAGAAATATTTTCCTGGGGAATTCCTGTAACTATATTCCTACTTACTTATTTCTGTGTTTAAATTAAATAGATATAAAACTGCATTTATTAGTAGCTTATCCTTTCAAAATCTGATGGAATTGAAAGACTTAAAAGGTTACAAAAGGAGGGTGTCTGGGAAATAAATTGTTATTAAATGCAAAATCTAAATCTATGTCATTTTGTTCTAAACCTAAGAGGGTTAAGTGTGCTGCCAGTAGCAATGTTCAATTAGAAATGGCTTATATCCCATAGTTCTGTTATTATGGTCTGTTTGACTTAGTTCCATAATAAAATTGTTCTGTTAAAAATTCTTGTAACAACATATGGACAGGTTTTTATGTTAGTCAAGCAGATGCACACAGAATTCTGATATGTACTTAGGGCGATACCCTTTTAAAAATATAAAGACTTAACCTATATTTACAGCTGGGATTTGCATGAGTGGTTATTCTGTGAGGTATTAGTGGCCACTGTCATGCTACATATGCAGGGTTTTTTGAGGGTATATTCAAATAAAAACTGAAATCCCAGTACTACACTAACAAAAAATTTAAGGAGTGGTGTAGTTTTTAAATTTGTCTGAGATGCCTAAACATCTGGTAGCATAAAGTTATAAAACAGAGTGACATTCCTGAAGCTTGTGAGAGGGGGACACAAAGGTGGCCACAGGACATGTGACATCTGTGTGTTACCTCTCCTTGACTTGATCCTGAAATGTCCCTGTGGGTCCCAGCCAAGTACTTGCTTGTGCTGGACACAGAGTGTGCAAGGCAAAAGTGTGAGCGAGCCAGGCTGAGCAGTTTATTGTGGGTTAGTTGACACCAAGGCCTCAGGAAAGGCAAGAGGCCATAAGAGCAGCATAATGGGAAGTGGGCAGGGAATGCTGCCTGTCAGGCCATTGGTAAATGACTTTCAAGGCTGCAAGAGAATACAGAGTGGAAGCAATACCAATTCATAAGGGCTGTGAATGTAAGTGGGAGACTTCTCAGGTGCCTGACTTATCCCGGCACACAATTATTTAGGGTATTTGAGGAAAAGGAAAATCACCATTTTGGTAGTTGCTCTCTGTTCCTGTAGATAAATATGGTGCAGAGAAATTCTGAACATAATATTTTAGCTTTAGTTTATAAGATAAAGTAGAATGCAAGCTTTATTTTTACATTGTTTATGACTTTTTATTTTAGATTGAGTTCCTCTGAGCTTTATGTGAGCCCTGAGGTGCAGGCTCTGATGGATATAGTAGAGGCATAAGATATGTAATGAAGTGGATATTTTTATTCATGTACTTCATGAGAAATTGAGAAACGCTCCTAGAACCATTGCCTCTCACAATGTTTGGTTTTGTTTGGTTTTTTGGGCTTTTTAATTTTGTTAAAATTGTGGTTTGTGCTGTGAAGTAAAATAAAACCATCCAGTCTATATCTTCAGCTTACCCTAACTGTGCAAAGGCTGCAGTTCAATACATTTTAATTTTCAGTGTCTGAAACAATTATCTCCAAGCTGAACACCTATGCAAAAGACATTTCCTCTTTTTCCATGTGTCCAAACTCAATATTCTACCTTGAAGTTGTTTAACTCCTTCAGAAACACAGAAGGGAAGCTCTCTATGGTGGGTGGCTGCCCAGCAGTAATCAGTCCAAAAATGCTGCCTGCTGCTCTGCTTCTGCCTCATGATTTTACAGATCCCTAATCTGCAGGATTCCTTTTAATCCCCCCTGCTGGCTTTAATTTTTAAGGTTTTATTATAAGGTTATACCTCATGTAAAGGCCTTGAACTAACTATGATATTTACAAAGAATATTTTTATACTTTCATCATTGTGACCTATACTTGTTCTCTTCAGAAATATTGCACCTCTTGTTAACATTGGGACTGTTTGGGGCTCTCTGTAATGTATATACTCTTCAGTATTGGTAATACTACTAATTAAGCATGAAGTCCCACTGTTCCAGGCAAGGTGGGAATGTAATCCTGACTACAAAGAGTGCATGGTGTAAAAACTTGGCAAATTAAGGGAAGGATGGAACAGAGGTGGAAACACAGAAGTGAGTATTCACGTTGTTTACAATACTATGTAAGACATATAATGCTTATTGTACTTGGAAAAATGGTTGGAACTTCCAGGTTCTTAAGGCATTTTACACAATTAAGTTTATCATCAGTTGATATCTCTTGTTTCTAGAACTATAGTTTATACTCTAAAATCTCAATACTCAAAATTAATTTAGGAAAGACAAGCTCCTATTAGACAGCAGCATGTCATTCAGAAGATAAAGAACAATGAAAGATTTAAGTATTCAAAACCATAATAAAACGAGCAGGTAAAGATATGACACTTCATTCCCCTTTCAAAGTGTGAGTAGATTTTTCATGCAAGTTTTTTTTCATATGATGTCAGGAAGTGACATGGAAAGAAGTACACCTACAAATTCCTGAATATCACAAGGGGCTAATTGAGTTTTTTATTACTAGTAGCAGTATTAGTATGAGTATTCCACTTTTAAGGAAGTGATTTAGTTGTTCTAAACCAGCCCTTTCTTCTAAGTGTGGTTTCAGAATCCCAGTGCACCAAGTACAGCAAAGTATTCTTGTGTTTTTGGGAAATCATCAGATCCAAATGTAACATGGTTTTTGTTTTATCACCACCTCATGCTTTGGTACTTTTGGAAGTCTATAAATGATTCTGTATTAACTCCACAGAATGTATATATTGATTACAGTTCCTGGGGTGACAGAACTGTATTTTTTTCCTCTCTTAAAAATAATGAGGTCAGTTGGCAGTAGTGCTAATTGTTCTGACAAGATATTTATCTGTTGCATAATCTTGAGCACTAAAAGACCATGAAATCAACCATTTGGAGGGTATTTGTTAACAGCTTTTCCTGAAAGCAACAGCACTGTATATACCTATTCTATATCTATTTGATGTCAATAATGTGTTGAGCAAAAGTGATTCTTTTCATCACCAAGGTACCTTGGATATTTCACAAAGCTCTATTTTGGAAACTTTGGAGAAAAAAAAAAAATTAACCTATCTGGAATTAACTTAAAGTGATGCCCAACCATTGAAAGATTTTTAAGGACATCTCTTGTGGTTTATGTGGCCCTAAAACTGGAAATCAGGGTTCAGAATGCTTTTATAAGTAACCTGAAATGATACTCATCAAGAAGTAAAAGGTGCAGTTTGTTTGTGACTTACATGAGAATTCTTCAGCCATAAGCAACATGGCTTTGAGAAGTTGCAGTCTGCATCTTTACTGCAGCTCAAGTACTCAGATCGCGTACTTTGAATGAGTTTGATTGTCTTAGCTGCCTTTTGAATTTAGGACTTCTAGAGAGGCTTTCTCATTTGGGTGGCATGGTTTTATTCTACACATCATGCAAGGGCTTAGTGTTTGTGTTCCATATCACTTAAAATTCAGCAGAACTGCCTCAGAGCAGTAGATTCTTATACTCTTCTGGCAGTTGTAGGGATTATTTCTTATCTGCATCATTATGTGCAAACAGAACATTAATTTGCTACATGTTTATTGTAAATTATTGATATTATTATTGAAATTACATATTTTTTAACAAGCTTTACTTAAGAATGTTTGTCTACCTTTTTTTTAAATGCAAGTTTCAGATTTTTTTTTTAACTTTGAAGGTTATAATAAGAGTCAATTGAGTCATCCAAGATCTTAGAAACAACTATTATGACATGTGAATAATTTCATCTTCTCTGTTGGACCCCCATGAATTTATACAGCTGACTGCAGTCTCAGGGAAGCTAACACTTCAGCATAGCATGGCACAGAGCAATGTAGAAATCCCTGCTATGTATCCAAAATCAGGTTATTCTGTGGTCATCCTGGGTTAGTGAGTGCTCCCTCTTTGTAGGCATCATACACCAATGGTGCAGCTATGCTGCTTTCCCTTCTGCAGCAAAGTAATCCAGGATAAATTCAGGGGTCTTCTGTGGCACCACACAGCCATTCTCATGGCTGGCATATTTTGTTCCATTTCTGTGTCTGGTTGGTGCAGTCTCTGTGGGGCTTCTTTTTAACTCCTAATCTTTGCCTGCTTTTATATAGATAAGGAATAAGTTATAAAATGTACTTTTTGTTCTGTGTGCAGTTTGCACATGCACTGAGGGTGCAGGAGGCTCCAGATGAACACACTGAAGTGTGTTCAGCCTGGACACCTGAGCAGCACCTGAAGCTTGGGGACTACTGGCATGGACTGTAGACTCATACCTTTACTGGTACATTCTATTGCCAGGCTACCTAATGACAAAAGCAGATCAGAACTTAGCATTTTCCTGTCTAAAGCCTGCTGAGGAATACTGCTATGTGTGAGTGGGGTAGTCTTGTTTTTCTTTCTCCTCTGAGAGTTAAAAAAATTTCATCATTGTGTAAACACTGTGAAAGAAAAATTAGCTATCCCATCTGCTTTCCTCTGACTAACATTTCTTCCATCACATGTTTAACGCTAAGCCTCTCTGATGGAATTAAAAATAGATGGCTACAGAGGAGCCCACATCTATTAATTGACATTCAGTCTTTGAAACTTACAACCATAAAATCACTGGAGTAACAGACCCAACCAGGCTTTCATGAGAGTGAGATTTTTGATAAAGGCACTAGTTGCACTCTTTCAGTATTTTACCATTTTGGCAAAATTCTATTGGGAAGTTCAAATATAAAGAGAAATTGATGAGTCTTCGAAAAACTGGAAAAGAGAAAAGGGTTCATTTTAATCCCTCAGGAAAGCGATAAGCAGAAGGTTTCATTTTTTCTGAGGCTCATACCAGCCCATCATTGCAATATCTGATCACCTTGGAGTCACTGTTACAGTGACAGTGAATAATTGATCTGTTTGTTTGACAGCATGATACAAAAGTGGACAAGGAAAACCAATCCACTCTGAGCTTGTCACAGCCTAAAGGGTTATCTGGTTTGTGGGATCACTGCTGTGGGTTTGTAGGACATGGTGTGGAGGCTTTATCCTTTAAATCTTCACCTGTAGTGGAAATGTTTTTAGTAATTAAGACAGAAATAAAAGAGAGATGATCTTTCAGGGTCACAGTGGGGGACAGGACACAGGCAGCTTTAATGCTTGAGTGATAACTAAACTTGCACTGGAATGTCATGCATATAATTTATTTTTTTAAATAAAAATTCAGTAGTTTCTAGCAGGATTTCAAATGCCTGGAAACTCTTGAACAGCAAACCCAAACTATGGCATAGTTTTATGATTCTATGGAACTGAAGAAGCTCCATAACCACATAAACCTATTTAAGCAAATTTGCATTTAAAATGTTCTCTTTTCAGTTTTACTGAGATGATGGTTGAAACAGAATATGTTTGCAAAACAAATTGATGTGAGATCATAACTATGATTCCTTAAAATTCCTCTATTATTGTAGAAGCACTGGGGCATTTCTCTCACTATAAACTCTTGAACTACTCAGTATCACATAGGGTTGCAAGATGTATTGGAATTCTTTTTTCTTATAGATGCTTATCATTAAACCCACATTTTATTTGCTACTGATGAATGAGTAAAACAATAAAGCTGTCAAAAATGCATCAAAAGAGGGAGAACTGTTAACAAAAAGAGTGGGATTCTGAGCTAAAAAAGACAATTCTTCTGTTAAGTATGGTTACATGACAGTCAGAGCTGAGACTATCAAAGGAATGCATGTATTGATATAATGATGTGTCTTTGTTCTACAACTAATGTCGTGTTAGTGATAACAACCACTGCCCTTCTAACTCATGTATTATTAACCATGTCTTCTGCCAGTGTTCCTTTGATGCACACAAGTAGAGAAGCCAAACCATTGTCTGGAGAGTGTGTTAGTTAATACGCACATGGTAAAAAATAATATAGTGTGTTCAGAACACAACTTATTCAATTGTAACATTAAGTTGAAATATAAAGTGTTGACTAAATGTCATCGTTTTGGTAACCAACTCTTCCTGAGCTAATTTCCTGTGAATACTGCTACAATTTTAAGTAATGTTTCAACTAAAAAAATTGTAATGTCCCATTTTAATTAATGTCATGAACACTTATGAACCAAAATGAAAGCAACAAATAAAAAGTCAGGAATTAATCATACTTTGAAGTTACATGGGAGGCAGGAAGGAAAAATTCACAGCACATCCTAACAAAATACCTCTTCCATATCTATAAAAATGATGATTAGAGAAATACACCTTAGAATCAGTCAAGTAACTGCTAGCTCAAGATAGTTTTTAGTTACAAGAGATACTTCACTGCACTGCACCATTCCTGTTCATACCAGTAAGATTAGTTTCAAAAGTCAGGTCTTCAGGCCTATAGAGAACTGTCACTCTTGGTTATATTTTCTCACAATTGGTGGTAACGTGCCAGGGAAACACTTGCATTTGCATATTCAAATTTAGAATTTCACTATGCCTTTGGGACTTCTGGCTTCCTACTTTTGGGATTATCATGTTACGGGTTTCCCAAGATGTGGGCTTGGCAGCTGTGCATCCATTGCAAACAAACTGGAAGAGAATTGTCTCTGTTTCCCTTCCTCCTTCCCGCTACCAAGTTCAAGAGCTGTTTTCACTGCTTGTAATACTCCTTTTAAGATATTCCTGTGAGTTTGCTTAACCAGGGTGACTCTTTAGGCACACTGTTAACGGCTGGTATGTGCAAGCTGATGCAACCTAGTTTAGATCACAATGAAATAAAAACATTATTGAATCATTTCAAGTTGTATGAGTTTGAATTGCTTTCTGTTTTCCAGAGGCTGGTAGCTGGCAGTCAATCTACAATATCTCTTTTAGTGAGTTTACTGTCATCTGCATATTTGCAATTGTAACTGCTTTTGGCACTTCCTTAATACCTATGAGACATACTTTCTTTTGTGCTTTCTGTGAAATTGATACTGCAGGTTTCATTAAAATTAGCTTTTAAATTTCATTTGCATCTGAAATACAGAAAATCATGTTGGAAGGATTTATTATTGAGAGGAATTGGGGGGGGAGGGGGGTGGTTGAGGGGTTTTCAAGATTGGAATAAATTTGCTATAGTTAACAACTATGACATACTCCTTATACACTCTAAGGAAAATATTGCTGTCACTGGTCTTTTGGAGAGGGTCTAGACATTCTCTTGGTATCTGAATGAATATTCTCTTGGTATCCTTTATGAATAGTTAGCAACTCATTTTTATTTTGAGATGGAAACTCAGCTAAGCCTCCCTCTGTCAGAGATGTGGTGGGTCTCCAGCACAGGAAGGACATGGACTTGTTGGAGTTGGAGGAGGCCAGCAAGATGATTAGGGGGGTGCAGCACCTCTCCTATGCAGAAAGGCTAAAAGAATTGGGATTGTTCAGGCTGGAACAGAGAAGGCTTTGGGGTGGCCTAATTGTGACCTTCCAGTACCAGAAGGGCGCCTACAGGAAGGATGGAGAGAGACTTTACAAGAGCACATTCAGGAAAAAACAAGGGGGAATGGCTTCAAACAAAGAGTAGATTTAGATTGGATGTTAGGAAGAAATTCTTTATTGTGAGGTTGGTGAGGCACTTGAACAGATTGCACAGAGAATTTGTAAATGCCTCCTTTGTGGAAGTGTTGAAGGCCAGATTAGATGGAGTTCTGAGCAACATGGTCCAGTGGAAGGTGTTGAAACTAGAAGAACTTTGAAGTTCCTTCCAAGCCAAGCCATTACATGGGTCTATGATCTTCAGCACCAACCAGAAAGTCCACTGTATTTAGCACCTGCTAAAGTTTTCCTTCCCCGTCCTTGCCAGTGAGCAGTGAGATGATGCTGCATTGGTGAGGAGACAACTTTTTTGAAGCAAAGTATTCTGTTTTGCCAAGAAAAGATGCAATTAAATAGCAAAATGCCTTGTCTGTACTTGTCATTTCTTAGGAAGCGAGGCTGGTGGTTTTTTGGTTGAGAGGGCAATGCTACATTCAAACCATTTAATTTTAGTTAATCCACTCAGATATTGCGTTGCCTTTGAAGCAACCTGTTTTTCTCCCTCAAGGGTCAGGAATCTTGAGCTCTTAACTTTAATTACATTTAAATTAGATAAGGTGTGCAAATCATTCAATTTCATCTTTCTTTGTACAGATTCTCTGTCATAAGCAGGTAGTTATTAATCTGTGCTCTCTGTTTCTTCTCTGGAGGTCTGGCCTTTTAGCTGATCAGGGTTCTTTGATCTGCTCTGTCTCAACTGTTATCTTTTTAGTGGGGCAAATTTCCTAAGCCATCATGATGGCTGGCTGTGTGCTTTATGGGGATTCTTCTGGGCCCTACTAGCTCATATCTATCTTCTCCCTTTCTCGCTATGTTTTATGAACACTTTACAGATTATAAAAGTAATACTTGAAGGACAGATGCAATGTGCAGGTGTAATCACAAGGCTGTTACACTTGCTGACTTTTCAGTGATTAGATGTAAAATTTTGATTTATAAAAAACAAACATTAGAAAGTTGTATTAAGGCCCCAGATAATGTTAAGCAATTCTAATTTTTATTAAAAATACAAAATTGTATTAGTAGTGTTGTCAGATCCTCATGGTTTAAATTTGGATTTTTTGCACTAATCAACAAAATACCTCCATTTTGCAAAAGAGATCCTACGTTTTTATATATGTATTTGTCTGTATTTGCAGTTCAGTGTCCTCAAAAAGATTGCTTTTGTCTGGATCTGGATACTTTCATGTTATTATAGAGGTGAGACAGGAAAAACATGGCCAATATCTCTCAAGTGATGCTTTGATATTAATTCTTTGGCTGTTTGAATAATTGTTGCCAGAGTAATATTTTACTCTTTTTACTACATTCTTTTCATTGTAGTTAGTGAAGTCTGTGCTCCTGAATTTAGTGTTTTAAGCTGTGCTGTTGTCTCACTTTTATATGGGCATGATAATTATTGTTACACTTGAAGATCATGTTCTTGGCTATTTAAAATATCTGTGTGCAAAGCATGATCACAGGTGTCAGGAAACCCTTTCTTTCCTGGACCACTCCTTGGTCCCTGCTGCAGCATAGCAAAGAAAACAGGAGTCACGGATGAACCCAGCTGTCTCATTTTCCTCAAGTTGTCTGGTATACACAACTTCAAGCACCTTTGTCATTATCTTCATCAGGTTTTCAACATCAATTTCTGTTTATTTTCATTAAAAAGACCTGGCTCTTCCAACATACTCTGTGAGGAAATTTGGTCTGATTTATGCTTCAAGTAGCTGAAGGGAATGTTGCGTATGGAGAAAATAAACAAAACAAAAAGTTCCCAAAGCTTATTTTCTTCTTTAAATTCAGGCTTTCAGTGTTGAATTTTAAATCAGTGACCAAAGTGACAGTTTAAAACAGTTTAAAAAAGTTTTTGTGGAAAAACATGCTGGTTTAATACATAAAGACAAATAGTCCTGTGTGCTTTCTTCACTTGCAAAGTTTTATGTTTAATTAACATCTTTCCTTTAAAATTAGAATTTCATTTCATTTTCTAATTGCTCTTCTTAATACTGTTTCTCATGGAAGTTTTTGTGGAAAGACTGGCTTGTCTACCTCTCAAACTTAGGCAAGTGGTCAAATGTAGAAATCTACATTTGAACTATTTACTGGAGTGGAATAACCAGTTTTATGTGCATTTCATCCTAAGATAGTGTTAAGGAATACATTCAGAGCAGGTAGCTCTGTGTGCAGGTTCAGTGCCTGGAGACAGAAACTCAGAGGCAAGGTGGGAACCCACAGACCCCAGACTGCTCCTCTTGGACTGTGAGAGTATAAAATGATAGGGCATCCTTTGCTCAGGGCCCCTCCTCAGAGGCACCAGGTCAAAAAGTTATTTTTTTTATTGCACCAAGATTAAATTATTTAAAGAGGTCCAGGGTGGACAGGGTTCCAGGGCAGGGATAATTTCCCTGCCCTATTGCAATCCAAGAATGTGAAACTATATATAAGATCTAATGCAAATAATAGTTTTCAATCCCATAGGTACTCTAATTTTTAGATTGTTTCAGGAGGCAGTAAAAAAAAGACTTCTGGTTCAGGCTCTTCTTCACCTACAACTTATTAATTTTGTATGTAAATGCTTCCACTCCTCTCTGATATCCTCCACCTTAGGTCTGTCTTTCCACGGTGTAGTTTCACTGCCTGCATCTGCTACTGTTTGTTTTTCAAATGATGTTAATGTGAAGCTGAACTGATTTCTGACATCTGGCTGTTGCCCAAAACATTATGAGCGACCAGGAAAAAAACCAAAATCTTGTTAATTTGCACTTTATGCTGCTTGGCAGCATCATAATCACACTCAATTCTTGAAACTGTGTGTAAATTCTGAATGTATCATTGCATACTGTATGTTTGTTTGGTATTGGGATGCCTCTTGGTATATCAAAAAACTGGGAAGGAGATATTTAAATGCAAAGAAAAATACTGTACCTGAAATCTGTGTTAGGCTTCTATACTCACATGAAAAAGTAAATGAAGTAAAAGCAGCAGAGTGCTTGGAAACGTTGCACATGTATCTCAGTTTGCTCGTAAAAGAAATATTCTCAGAGCTATACTTGCAAAGTGCCTAGCAAAGCTAGTGGGAATTTATAGATTATTTTAAATAATAATTTCTTTAAGTCAGCAGGATTTTATGTGATAGCCCTGACCTGTTCAGGACCTTAAAAGTGCTGTACAGTGAGAGGGATTGCTTAGAAGCTGATCCAACAGAGTAGCATTAAATCCCCAAGGAATTACCACTATCTGTGCCTGTCCCATTCATATCTTCAAGGGCAAGCTGTATTTTTTAAGCAGTATCTTATCTAGAAGGATAAACACTTAAAAGAAAAATCAAGCTAAGAACAGTTCAACCGAAATGCTTTCCAGACTTCAGATATCAATGTATCTGTACACATATTTTCTCTTGAGGGGACAGACTATGAAAAAATTGTGCATTAGCCATATTTCCTGGGCTTATAGAATGAGGTTATAGTTATAAATGAAGTACCAGTTTCTCCTTTTGTTTGCTCCCAGTCATACAAAATACTTGTGTTCTAGAGCCCAGGCAGAACAGAATGATGCCCAAGGGCTGCATTCTGCACTCACCCAAGGGCACATTTCCTTCTCTTCCCTGCTTCCAGGTGATCAGAGGGCAAACTGTCCCTCTGGAGGAAACTGGATGTGCTGGCACATACCTTCAGGAAAATGAGGGAAATAGGCATTCCTGCCAAACAAGTGATTCACTGTCTTGTTTGGGGTCCCCCCCCCAATGCAGAAATCTGAGGAGTCAAAGAGGAACAGATTTTGAATAGGTGTCACCTGGCCTTTATGGGGCAATCAAAGTTGTATGAGGCTGTAGAGAACTATTTAGGCATGGTTTTGGCTTTTCTCTCTGCTGTAGTCATACAGTAAGAATGAGACTATAGGACACAAAGATTTTAAATTGAAGCAAGTATGATTCACTGTGTTTTGAATGTGTTTTTAGTTTTGTCTTTAACAGAACTCTGATAGTCCCTGTGATCCTTGTGAGATTTCTCTCTTTCACAAGATCTGTGAGATTTCTGAGACCTGTATAGGCTCCTCAGTTGTGCTTGAGTTCCATCTGACCTGGATCTCTCAGCAGGTCTGTTCTCCAGGGACCATGTGCACAGTTTAGCATCAGTCTAAACACATCTTCCTAAACAGTGCTTGTCTTTTTGCAGGGCAGTATGTACACGTGTGTGTACTGCTGTCTCTTCCTTCCTCACAGCCTGGAGAAGAGAGATTAGTACTGTAGGCTGGGGGCAGGTCTGGTAGCTGGTTCATTATAGGAGCAGGATTTCAGGGAGTGCGGGAAAACACTGTAGGTATCTTTGGTTATTAATTTATTCTTTCTTTTATTTTTCTCTTTCACTCCCCCACCCCTCCCCTCCCTTCTCCTTTTCCATGCCAGTCATCGATAAAATGACTTGGAATTGAACCTGAAACATAAATAAGAGTTCACACTTCATTAGACAGAGCAAAAGAGTAGCCAGCATGATTTCCACAGACCTGGTTTGAAAACCAATCAATATAACACTGTCCAGGGTAACACAAAAAATGTCTTGGATTCCATATTTGTGCAATGCTCTTATAGTTTCATATTTTTAGACAATATGGAATTTCAGAAAAGGACAATGAGGTGCTGGAGCATTTTCAAAAAAGGACAATAAAGCTGGCAAAGAATCTGAACCTCAAGTCCAATGAGGGACCTGTAGTTGTTTAGCTTAGCTATTTGAAGGGAGGTTATAGCCAGGTGGGGATACAACTCTTCTGCTATGTCTCAAGTGAAAGGATGTGAGGAAATGACCTAAAGTTGCCACTCCTGAGGAGGTCCAGATTAGATATTAGTACAATTTTTTTCACTGAAAGAGTGGTTAGGCATTGGAATGAGTTGCCCAGGAAGGTGGTGGAGTCGCTGTCTGGGGAGGCTCTCAAGAAGAGGTGTCTGTCTTTGGCATTTGGGGATATGGCTGAGGGGTGTTTATGGTGGTGACAGGTTCTTGATGGCCAGAATAGATGATCTTGAAGGTCTCTTTAACCTTGATGATTCTGTGCTTCTGTGAAATGAGCGTGTTCTCCGTTTTCTGTACTTGCAAAAAAATAAAGCCAAAAAACAAATAACAACCTTCTTGTCTGAGATGACTTTACATGGAGGAAATTCTGACAATTAGGAAGGAAAGGAAAGGTAATATTTTTTTCTTTCTTGAATAGGAGCAATTCAGACAGTTCCATTTTAGAGTCTTTTTATTAAGTAAATTTTTAATGATGGAATGCATGCCTGAATTATTTCTGTGCCTTGGTAAAGCACAAAGGCTCAATCTAGATGTTTTAATGGATATATGAACTCAAACTCTGCTTCTGTGATCACTGTTCTGAATCTTCATTCATTGTAATAAGCATCTCCTACAAGAATATTGTAGATATTTTATAGTGTAAATGTAAGATTTTATTTTAACTGTGGTGATTTTATTGAAATATTTTTTTAAGGGATTAATCAAAGAATAATTAGAAAGTTCAGTTAGATACAGGTAAATAAATATTTCTGAATCTTATTTTCTCTTTAAAGTGCTTAATAAGGTATTAGCTTACCTTGTTCTTTCATGTAACAATATTGTGGCAAGACTATTGTGCAGACTTCAAGGTCTGCCTTTCTATGTATTAGGTTTTAAGGATAGATCTTGGCAGTTTTTGATAGGAAGTTCCCAGTAGTTCAGTGGGAGTACTCCCATGGACAAAGTGTGTACAGGTCAACAGAAATACCAGAGAGCTCTGTTGATATAGATTGCTTATAGCTGGTTTTTGTTACTTCTTTATACTTTTGGTTTTTTGCCTGGAGACTATCATCATCAAACATAATATTTATTTATGCATAGTGTGTGTGCATACATCTGTACAAATATTGTTCCAAGGGATACTTTTTTTATTTCTGAGAGCAGGATTGTCATTATTTTCTAGCAAGTAGGTTCCACCTGTCCAAAATCTTCATTATAGAATCAAAAAATCCTGGGAGAGATTCTGCCCTCTTTTATTCAATATTGTAACAAATTAAGTTTATTCAGTGAGTATCTTCGAATTTTTCAGCAGCTTTCCATAACATTTTTATAAAATCTGACTTTCTTCTACATTCCCTGTCCTTATTTTGTATGTGGCCTTGAAATAAGAGTCGTACTGCTCATATCATAACTGGGTGCAGGATTTCCTGCTTTACCAGAGCTTTGACTGGGGACTAGCTAAGGAGGTTTGGATTTTTATGATGTTGGTGCTTAGGAAAATATGTTCTTCATGTGACCTGGATAGCAAGATTGCTTGTAAGTCCAGTGTAAGTAACTAGTTGAAAATGCAGTTGCTTCATGTTTGAAGGTTAGGAATACCAGTGTTGGGATTAATGAATTTTGACCTAATTCTTTTAGGTTAATTTAGAGAATTAGGTAAAACTCCATTTAATTTTATTGCTTCCACAGAAACTTGAAATTATAGTCTCATAAGTCCTTTGTCACTATTTCCATCTGGTTGTGAAAGACAGGTCAGTTTGCTGCATATGTGTGCCGTTATTTGTGATTATTGTCTCGTGTAGTGTTGGGAACTCCAGGAGGTGTAGCTTGACTGTGTGTGACCTAGAAGAGGGCATTTCATAGGTAATGTATTTTCTGAAAATGTTTTCAGAAGTGTCACAGCCTCATACAAGGCTCTTCTATGTGGAAATCCAAATTCCAGAGACTGGAAACATAGTTTTAAGTCCTTAAGTAGGATGCAGCTTGAGGCTCTGTCCCCCTGCATGTGGTTTACAGCAAATAGTAGCCAAAGTGCTCATCCCAAGCAAGAATATATGCATGTTCTAGAAATTCATTTTCAGAATTTTCTCTCTCTTTTAACCCTATTTTATCCTCTGCTAAACTTTAATTTTCTGCTTCATTAAACATTTTCCAAAGGAGAAAGCCCAAACTGTAATAGGAAGTGTCATAAATATTAATTCAAATATGTTGTAGTTACTAAGGTACAAAATACTAAGTTGATTCTATACCATTAGATACATTCCTGAATAGAATAAATATTTCATCAGCATGCATGAATGGGAATTGCTGCACTACTTAGAATGCATAACTCTTTCATAGATTTTTTTGTACCTCCAAGAATTGCCAATAATATCCTCATGACAATATGATGCATTTCCCTCAACATAAATTGTTTGAAGAAAAACAGTTTTAGAATTCATGCACCAATTTTATACTTTTAATGGAATATTTTTATTTCACTTTTCTTACACTTGACCTTTTGGATAGGAAATTACTATGGCTATAAGGAAATGACCTTACAGTATTGAAGTATCAGGGATCACTCATTCCCAACTATGTTAAGTTTCTGAAGAGTCAAAATACTGGACTTAAACCCCATCAGCTGCTAGAATTGAATTTAACAGAATTAATTTTATACTTTTTGTCACTATGTCTTTTGTGGGTCTTCCTCAGTTTTACAAGGGGAAAGAGGGGGAAAATTGTTTACAAGATAATTTGAAAAGTTATGATAAAGTTACTCAGAGAATATCGCTGTTGACAGTGAACAGCAAGAATAAATTAGTTAATAGAGCTCAGATGCAGCAGTCAAAAGTATACAGTAGATCTACCTTTTTGAACATAAGTGCAAAGTTTTCAGAAAAATCATGTATCAGACATATGGAAATTAAAATGTGAAAAAATTTATTCCAAAAGCATTTGTTTCAACATTTTTAGTAGTGTCATGTGTGTATATAGATATATATATATATATATACACACATACACACAGAGATGTAATTTATGAACCATTGAACCATGATTAAATAAAGATGCACGAGACTGAATGGGTAAAATTTATAATGTGTGTGTTTACTTGTGCTGAAGTATTGTTTATTTAAAACAGTGCCATGCTGATATAATATGTATTGTGTTTTCCTTGAAAAATTCTGGAACAGTGGTGGTATAAATACATCTGAACATGATACATGAATTAACGTGAATTGCTTTGCATGGAAATTATCTTTTCCAAAGTTGCTCCTCTGTATGAAATGAAATATCTTTTAAGTAAAGAGAATAGCATTATAAAAATGTTTTCAAATATTTAAGGCTGTAAATCTAAAGGGAAATCTGACAGAAACAAGTTAAGAACTTGTCAGCATACGGGGAGTTTTTCTTAAAATTCAAGATTTTTTTTTAATCTATATGACTGCATAATTCTCCTTTAAAAGACTGAAAGTTTAAAAGTATTTCCAATATTTAAAATTGTTATAAATCAAAATGTGAGTATCATAGCAAATATGTGATTTGAAGATAGATGGGCATGGAAACTTGCCTGTGGGTGTTTTTAAATATATTGATAATGTGCACATTTTTGTTTACTGCAAAAGTAAGCTGTAATATCCAGTCAGGCTTAACTTCCTCAAATTATAGTAGTAAATTCATTGTAAAACACATCTTGCAGTAAGTTGTGTTTTCCATATGTTAAAAATACTTGAATCCAAGTAATATATACTGTATTTTTGCCTGCTTTAAATACCAGGTTTACTCTATTGAGTTGGAAAATAATCAGAGAAATAAATCTTAGGTCAATATTTGCTTTGAGAAAGGATTAAGCTCAACTATTATTAGCATGAACATTGTATGTATTGTTACATATGCTCTCAGTAGTGGAAAGAAATTGTTTAAAAGTTTAGTCTAGAAATGGTGGGTTTTTTACATCCAGAATTTTCAAAAATGTCTGCTGTTAATTTCTTAAGAAAATTTTGAAATCAGAAGAAATACTGCCTGGTCAGATTGGCTACTAGTCAAGGTCTATCTAAAGAAAATTGTTATTTATTGGGCTCTGCAGAAATAAATTAGAAAGTGATAAAAAGGAGGAAAAACAGCATTCAATGCTGAAATACATTCTTCAGGAGCTGAAGGGACTTCCAGATTTTTTAAAGGCGCAGATAGCTTCTTTCCTGCTATTTTTATACTCTTATGATTGTTTGATGGAAGAAGGAAGTCTGAGCATGAAAAAATTATCAATTTATCAGGTAAATTGTACCTAACATTTTAATAGGTTTATTGATGTTGATGTTTTTCCATAAGACATTTAAATATGGGGGAGAAGGTCCTACTTTCTTCAAACCTCACAAACAGATAAAATTCTTAGTTTGTGTAGAGACTTCAGGCAGAAGTCAGCCGTGGAGCTGGGATTATTTCTCCCTGGTTATTGGGCTGTCCAGTGCTTCAGAGATCATTTCTGTGAACGCAGAACACCAAAGTGATCTACCCTTTGGTTGTTCTCAGTACTTCATGAGCCAGGAGATGTAACAATACTTTCAATTTCTTTATGTGAATTTCAGTTGAGCCACATCAGTGTTCTCTTGGATAAGCTTGTTTGAATGATCACATTCATCTGTTAGTATGGTGTAATTTAAATAAACTGTAGTACTGTACAAAATTCTGTTCCATTCAGCGGAATCTCTGTTGCCCCCTTTTGCAGATGACGGTTGCTGCTGGTACGAGCATTGAGAATAACATTCAAAGGACCATATCCTGCCCTAATGTATGTTCAAAATATCTTGGTTTTTTGCATAATTTAAATGTGAAGCCTCCTTATGTGAATTTGATATTTTGTTGCCCATATTTTTGTGCATCTCGAGGTTACTTCACATTATGTATTTCAGGGTCAATGAATATTGTACTACAAGTGAGGTCTCAGCCTATCAAAATTCCCAAATTGCTGTAATTCTTTCTATATGGTTTGATGGTGCAGCTAAATAAAGATGATGATAATATATTCATAGTACCTTCTGCATTTACCTTGCTTCCCAACCAGCTCAATGCTCCTGTCAGTTGAAATCAGTAGAATAGCAATAGGCAAAATGAGGAAAGCAATGAGAGGCTATATTCATTCTACTTAACCTTGTCCTAAATTGCATTTTGATGTGAAGATGTGTGATAATAAATGTGGAAGGAAGGTAATTTCATTTTCATTACTTAGGCAAATGTATACTATGACTTAAAATGGAAGGAGGGGGGATTTATTGCTTATAAAAGGTAGAATTAGTGATATATCTGGTTAAGAAAGGAAGCAAATTATTCACTTGTAGTATAATAAGTCATTTGTCTTTTTAAACTAAAACTATTTAGATAATGGAAAGTCATTGGGACAAAATTGAACTCTTATACATTAATGGAGAAGCATTAATGAAAATTGGGATGAACTCTTGAGAAAAGACTGTGGCTCTGACTTTTATAGAAGCTATTTTTTATCATGTAATGTGCTTACTAATTTATTTTTCAACTAAAGATTATCATATTTATAGGGGAACTGGCAGCTGTAATTCTGCATAAACACTTCCATCCCCTTAAGTTCTTTGAAGATATAGCAAATAATCAAAGAACAAGCACAATCTAGTTAAACTAACTAATATATAAAAGAGAAAATGCTGTGATTTAGTATTGGTAAATGAATTTGTCCTCCCTGTCTGGGAAAATAATCTCAAACCAGTCTTTTTTCTGGAAAGTTTGTGCTTTTAAGGAAACAAGAGAAATTCTTTACGCTACATTCTTAGAAGATACTGCATCTGACCATCTGAATCATTGTGGATTTCTGCATACATTTGTGGAATAGATCAATATTATAAATTCTTGTCTATATTTTTGTACTGCTTGATTCCATTTTTATACTTCTGTGCAAAGGAAAAACTCTTCCTCAATACATAGTGTATGATTAATCTCCAATCTCTTCTGGATTTTCAACATGACTTTAACTTCTCCAGTGCAATTTTAGTATCCCAGTTTGCAAATTGGACCATTTGTAATGGAAGCTAGTGATATAGACAGACAATAGCTAGTAATATAAAAAGACAATAATATGGCAGAAATTATGAGCATGTAAAAATGCACTATTTCCAATTTAGTTATAGAAGTCCATGCTATTACTTCAAAATGGTTTGTGATCTTTTAATTTTCTTTGAGCAACTTGCTCTAGTGGAAGGTACCCGTGCCTGTAGCAGGGGGTTGGAACTAGATGATCTTTAAGGTCCTTTCCAACTCCAAATATTTTATCATTCTATGATTTTTGAATTTATAATTAAGAATGAGCAAAATTTCTGTTAGTTATAAAAGAATCCTGTTTAGAGATAGAATATAATCCCTGTCAACACCTGTATATCATCCAAATGCACTCGAGCAAGAGCAAAAAGTGGAAATCTGCACTCTGCACTCAGCCTTTCACTCAGCATCTTTAAGGGAGGACAGGAAGGCAAGTCATTTCTACTTTACTAGTACAAAATTAAGTAAATAATTTATTTTATGCCATTTAATGCCAACCCCCCCAGTTACCTGTGTGAACCATAGTTTTAACGGTGGACATTAAGGCTGTCAAACCTGCAGCCAAAATTTTTTGAATGTGTGGATAGTTTTCAATTATTGGGCTACATTATTGTGAAATGTTTCATGTAATTACTGTGAATAACACAACTTTGTATTTCTGCCTATTGTCTAAGGGATAACTACAGCCCATAGCCTTAAAACCATAAAATTTTCAATCAGTATATCTTGCAGTGGTTCAACCTTTTAATTACATGGCATTAATAATAAGTTTTAATTCATTATAAACCTCAGTTACTTAATCAGAAAGGCACAATACATTTGGTTTGGCTTTTCTGGCTCCTTATCTCAGACCCAAAATATATTTCTAGAAGTACTCACATAGAAGCACTGTTTGGAATGCTAAAACCATAAAGAAAACATAGAATAGATGTTTCATGAGACAAATATGCTAAAATATTAAAAAGGCTTTCTTAAGCCCGAGTAAAATTTCTTAATGTTATTAATAACAAATGTAAACAGGTTTTTAGATATAAAGGGTTTGTAGTATTTAATTTTGCTAATGGAAACACATTGCAAGGCTTGCAATAAAGCTGAAGCTCCGGATGAAGCTGTGATATATTCAAAATTGAGAATTCAGCTATTATGGTGGTTTTCAAGGTACAACTTTGTGGACAGGTTCCCATATATTAAGAGTTCTAATCTGTGTGCTGTTGCTCTGTGAAGTTTACACCTTCATAATTATAGACTTCAATTTACCTTTATTCCCAAATAAACTTTCTGTTTTCTATTTTTCATTATTATCAACTGTTCATGCAGCAGAAGCTGAGGGAAGAAATGGATATTCTATACAATCATAAAATACTTTGCAGATTATTCCTCTCTGTATTCTTTAGTAGGATATTAGCTGCTAGGTTTGCTGTCTTTCATGCAAGATATCCCAAATCATTATTCTATCTGTCTATCTGTGGTTTTGAATAGATTGGCCTTTGAACAACCACTCCAATTGCTGTATAGTTCATAAACACCATTTCTTGGTAAGAATATCAGTAGATAGAAGCTTAAAGTACACATACATTATAAAATGGCTGGATGAATATTAATGACGAATGTAGAGTCACTTAGGACAGTCTGTCATACTGAGATATCTCAGTGCCTTTACATGATGACAGGAAGCAGTGCACAGACAAAGACAGGACACTTTGTATGCAGACCCAGTTGCTGTGGCTGCCTGACCCTGAGCTTCTGCAAAATTGCAGCACTAATGCTCCTTTTCTTTACCACTCTTTAAGGTCCACAGTGAAAATGTAAACAGCAAAATACAAAACAATATGGTGACAGATATTAAGCATGCTGTGTCTCTTTACTCAGAACAGAACCTGAATCTGTGCTTTTGTAAAACAAAATTGAGCTATATAGTATATGAGACATGCTTCACTGGATGTGATTGGAAAGAAAACTATTTAATTGGAATCAAGTGCAAACACAATGCATCTTTTCTTGAACCATCAATTTTAACACTCCTCTTTCATGGTAAAGCCACATTTGTTTTGTCTAAACAAGATACATGCCTTCAGAAATTCTTTGAGCTAATCAGAAGTTTCAGAGTGTAAGTACTCTGAAATGCTGGGTCTTTTGGATTCCCGTATATGTGATTCGGACTGGGTTTTTTGGGTGGTCACTTTAATCCATTAAAAAGCTTAATGTGCTTAAATTTTTAACATCAATTTTTTATTATTATTTTATGGCTTTAGCCAACATGTAGAGCATATCTATAGACATGTTATACAGGAGCTCTGTAGGAAAACAGCAATTTGTTTATATTTTTTTCAAATTCAGCAGTTATGCAGCATCTTATAAAATTGCTGGTTTTCATCCATCAGCAAGCTTAGTTCTTTACAGTATTTCAAAAGGGTTTTTGAGAGGGTTGCAGTAAGGAGGGGGCTGAGGGTGAAAGAGTTGGTAATATACAGATGCCTTAAAATATCAGCATATTTTTTCTATCTATACAAAAATATAACTGTACTTCCAAGTTTTTTTTAATCAAGGATTAAACCCTGGGTTTTTTCCATAAGTTTGTTCATTTGAATAAGCTGAGCATGTCTTTTCCTTAAATTGAAGGCAAATGCCTTTATTCTGAAGAAGAAATGGGTTTTTTTCTGTGTTGGGAACATTTCTGAGATCAAGAAGAAAAAGTACTCCAGAACTGCTACAGATAGGAAGAAAAAAGTTGGAAGCCAAAATATAATTACAGGCCTCCAACCTTTCTCAGATTGTTATGAAAGCACCCTGAGCTTTCAGCTCAGCTGCTTCAGCTCATTTTCCAGCTTTATAGAAATCAGGGATTTACCAGTGACCTACCACTGAAGCTAGAAACCCATTTTATGTGATCACCTGACACTTTCCAGCCTCAGACCCTCTTGACACATAGGTGTCTTACTTATGTCCATGGAAGGAAAAAAGAATTGCAGGGAGGTTTCTTTTCTCAAGTTTTCACAAACTCCATAGTTTAAAGTCTTCAGGAGTTACTTAATTCACAAATAAACTTGCAAAAAGAAAAGCAGTTTTGATTTCTTTCTCAGTGACAGTGATTGTGCAGCTCTATATTTTCAGCATGGCACTAATCTTTGGCCCTCACCTCTCACTTCCCTGCCACAGGGCCAGCAAATCCAACTGTGCAGCCAAATATTTCTGCTTCTGCTTCAGATCTCGTGACAGGCAACCAACTGGCGGGTCTGCTGCTGGGCCAGCTGTGCCAAGTGTGTTAAATCAGGGCCTAGAAAGAGACAGCAGCAATGCTTTTCAGCTGGGGAGATGTATTGCTGGCAAGTGTATGCCTTGGCAACAGTGGGGTGTCCTCGTCCTCAAGTATGTGGCAGCACCCTCCTGGTAAATGCTCTTACATGCACAGCTTCGTGTCCTGGCATTGCTTTGCAAGCATTCCAACACTTTCCCATGGCACTTGGCCTGACTCAGGCCCACTGCATTGATTTGAGGGATTGAAAAGCGCAAAATGGAAATCAGGTATTCACAATTGTAGAACGATTTGCAAGAAACAATTCTCAGATGATATCTAAGTTATTCCACACCACAGGCTGTAGCTCCCTAGAGGAGCTGGAAGGAAGATCTAGATTTGGAAAGAACTATGCTTTGGGGAGAAGAGCGGGTTTTCATTGGTTTGGTAACATTTTTCCTTTGGATTATTGCTGAGAAAAATCTTAGCCCTATCACCAGAAAACAGGTGGGACAAAATCTTTTCATGGCAGAGATCTAATGTACAGGAAATAATTTTCTAGATAACAGTGATGCTTCTAGATACTTTACTACTCTCCTGTACTTTGCATTTGTCCTGCAGAAGAGGGATACAGAAGAGCTATCAGCTGTTAATGGCAGGGAAATAACTCATTTGGCAAAAGGCAGTTGGCAAATTCCTTTGAAAGAATAAAAGAATGCCACCCATCTCAGGACGTGTGAAAAATAAATCAGCTCAGATTCAGATTATTTCTGTGCTTAGCAATACACAATGTTTATGGTGTACAGCTTTTGCTTAGTGAAGCTGGGAACTTTCCTTGGTGTTGTGATGCTGTTGCTGGAACCAAGTGGAGGCAGAGGAGGAAGCTCTCCTAGGGAAAAAGTTTCTGGACCAGAAAAACCAAATAATGGAATTGAAAAGGGCAGCCATGGACAGGAAGGGGGAAAATAATTGTGATTTATTAAGCATGGAGTGTGGAAGCTGGTGGGGGATCACGGACACCAGTGGGAACAGGGGGCTGGTGGCTGTGGGGGAGGAACAGATCTGAGATGAAGGAGAAAGTGAAGGAAATTTTAATGGCACAGTTCTCCTAACTGAAAAGGCAGACATTTTCATGTAAATGTGACATTTCATTGGAAAGATGTCTCAGATAGGCTTAAAGTGGGAGGGAGGTGCCCCCTCTTAAGGTATCTTGAGTTCCAGCAGTGGAAACCCTAAATGATGGTATGGCAGGTGGCACTTGTCATGTGGTCTGGACATTTCTGCTTCTAGTTCTCTGTTCAGCCCAGATTTGATGCTGTGTATCAGGCACATCTAACATGTTGATGAGAAAATTATTCCTTCTACTTTGGGAATTTATAGAGGGTGTATTATCAAATATACTTGTGAATTCTTTAGACTTATGGATTAGTTCCAAGCCAGTAAAATAATCAATGTCACACCAAGCTATATGTTGCACTTAATTAAATATTTAAGGGAAAGTCCCTAACTGCTAGTTCAATCACTCAATTTGGTAAGAGCTCAGCTTCTAGACAACAGTAATCCTGCTACTGGCACTTAAATAATACTCTTACACTCTTCCAGTATAACCCTTTTACTGTAACTATATATGGCAATATATTCACATTTTGAGTGGTGAGATGGAAATTTTGTTGTAATTGTTTTCCCAGCCAATAGTTCTGGTTTATTAAATTGCTAATAGTTGTCCTCTAGAAGGAGAAACAAACATGCCCTGAGAAAAAAAAGGAATTATTTCAAAGGTCAGTATTACTTAAGCACTTGTTTCATGCTTGCAGCAGACTGGAGTTAGAAGAAATTGGAAAGTGTACTGATATTGCAAGTGACAGACCAGAGGAAAAAGCTTGCACCAAAGATTGTGTCCTGAGGTTTCCTTGGTGCCTCAAGGAAGTGGCTGGCCTTAAAATGCACAAATGCTTTATACAATAATGATGGAATATAATATTAAGGCAAGGATTAAACTTGATTTCAGTTTCCCAGAGGAAATGTGCGGGGAAAAATCTATACCGTGAGAACTCTAGACAGTCTATCTAAAATACAGCGTAGTTATTTTCTTGAGCATTAAGGACATCCCATTAAAAGAAATTTAGAGAAACTCACCTTCCAATGGCACATTTATATTCTCATGCTGCTGCAATGTGAAGTAATTGATGTTTGCAAAAAAACCAGAAATGGCAATATGATCCTTCTGTAGATTTTGAATTTCCCCTGACCTTTGAATTGTACCATTGTTATTTCATTCATATGTAGTAAGCCTAGTAAAAGTTACCTAGGTGATAAAATGAATTTTGCAACATTCTTATTTTCTGATTAAATTGTAGATACCTTTTAATCAAAGTAAATGAAACAAGCCCAAAATGAAAAAAAAAAAAAAAAGAAAAAAACTGAAAACAAAAAAATTCCCAAAAAAATCTTTAGGAAAGTTTATTATCCATCAGTTATTTTTGTCCGATCTTTCTTATATCTAATCATTCTGTATAATTTTTTTTTTATAAAGATAGCTCTATTCCCCAGATTACATGTTTTAGACACCAAACAATATCAAATTGCTAGCATGAACTGGCTTCTTATGTCACTATTCTCTCTTGTATTTTATGTAGGAAAAGGCATAATTATAGAGTAAAAGAGAAATGTGAGGAGGCAGATGATTTGAAATAAGGTATTTAATAGTGAAACAGAGAGGAAAAAAAACACATTTTGGGGCAAGCAAGCAGAAAGAAAGCTAGTGAAGATACTTCTTGCAAGGGATACTGTGATCTGCTGAACTTTCTTTCTCTTAAATATAGATTTTTCTATGTGAATAGATTATTCCTGGGACAAATAAGATGTATATTTTACTAGCATGACTTAATTTTGATTCATATTCAGCTGTTTCTTGGTTTTATTATTTTTACAATTGGACATATTGCGGATTTTATTCAAATGGAAAATTCTTTTCAGATCTTAGTTTTAAAAACTTCTTAGCATTACCCTGCCTCTGCCTAAATTTCTGGTTTCCAAGTAGTATTAATATAATTCTGAAAATTGGATAGTAAGAAATCATAAGAAATTTTGCATAAAGTAATTAGTGTCTTCATTTTTAAATACTAATTTGAAAAATATCTTTGAAGCAATCGCCTTGTTTAATTTTTTCTGTCCTCTCCATGATGATGTTCTCCAGGTGAGGATCATAACCAATTTTTAAATTTTACGATGGTTTATGGATTCAGCTAATACTGCACTTGAGGAGTAGATGGATCAACTTTGAAGAATTGAATCAGTTAAGATATGGATGTCAGCTCAGATTTAGATGCAGAACATGTGCTGGGAGGCTGGTTTTCTCTCCTAAGTCCTTGATATCTTCTTGTCATGAGATCATTCTGTGACTCCCCTTGAAGGGCATGATCCCTGCTAGGGAGAAGGGGGAAGGGAAGCAAAAATGTGACAAGATTATAAGCACAGAAGCATAACTGTTTTCACTTTGCAAAATTATCAAAGAAATAAAAATAGCTTGTGCGCATCGCCAAAAAGTCTTACTGGGTTTCAAAAGAGAGAGAAGTAGCTCTAAAATGGTCTAATTTTTCTGGTGAATTATGTAAGTGTTTGAATATTGATTTCAATATATTTTGCTTATTTTCATCAGATGAAAATTTGGACCTGGTCTCTTTGAGCCACTATTTTGATAGAGAAAAATAATTAGAAAATTAATTAAATGTTATTAGCCTAAACTTACACTGGTCAATAATTTTCTTCTTAAAATTTCATCCTCCAGTTTCATAATGCATTTTGATTTGTTCCATAAACAATGACTTTGGTATTTCTCTTAGAGCAGATCAAGAGAGATAGAGAACTAACCACTTCAACTCAATTGATTTTAAAATATTGGGTAAGCACCAGTATTTATCTTGGAAATTAATCAATTTTGATTGATAGCTATATTTGAGAAGATGCAGTTTTTCAATATGTATTTTTTAAATTAGATCCAGTTAATCTATATGTGAGTTACCTGCCTGGCTGTTTAAAAGAACAAGAGTTTGTCATAAATAACATGATCTGTTGCTGGAAGGTCTGTCACGAGTCTGGGCAGTCACCTGGTAATTTTTCCTCATTTTTCTTCTCTCACACATTTAGATCTGTTTTGACTCAGAACACAAATCCAAATGAAACTGCTAAAAGCAGGATGAAGGGTAAAATTAGGATTAAGAGGTCAGAATCTCTTTAGTATTTCTGAATTGAGATTTAAATGTGGTCTCTGTGACATAGTCTGTCAGTCTGGTCTCATGACCTCCAAGAGTAGTGTAGCATTCCTCTTAATTTTCCTGCTCTGACATCCCTTTGAGGACAAGACCAAGCTGTTACAATGGTAGAGTTGGAAGATCTCATTTAACTCCGACTCCAGAACCAGCTGTCCAGGTGACATACATCTAGGCATGGTTTCATCATTCAATAGATTTAGTTACTTCTACAAAGAAAATATGCTTTAAGGTGACAGTTCCTTTCAGGAACTATATTGTGGCATAATTCCTTTTTAGTAACTGTGGATGTGTGAACTGTATTTGTATTTTTTACCTAGTCCAAAATACTCCAAAGGTATGCCTGAAGGCATGCGATTTTCTCCTTTTCATGGCCGCGCCTTGAAATAGTCTATTCCCACATGACAGATATTGTCATATTTTTGTGGTTATTCTTTTATTAGTATGTCTGAGGAATGGAAAAGTTTTATAGAGAGTTGTGTGGAAAATTAAATTTTTATGAAGAACTGGCCTCTAGCAAACTGTGCTTTCTTTCTTTACTCTAGAGAGGAAACCAAGGATGAGGTCTCTTGTTTATACTATCCCTGCCACAGCTTGTGTTACCATGCACCCTCCAGCTGTAAACAGAGCAGATGGAGTGTTCTGATTGTATAAATGAACTTATTTGGCCTGAATGGCAGCATTTGCCCAAAATCAGGACAAGGAAGACAAATTAAGGGTCAATGCTGTGGGAAAAAACTTGGGGATTCCTAGCACAGTGAGGGAGCCAGGGACTAGAAGGCCCTGCAGGACTTCTTGAGTCTTAAATATCAACCACATGATACAACAGCCATCTGCAGAGTAGTTTTTTGATTCTGCCACTTGTATGAACAGCTCCTACTGCAACTTGGGAATTACAGACTGTTGCTGTTTGCATATTTTAGTTTTATTCCCATTGGTTTCAGTTACTGTTCATATCCCTGCCATTATTTTGTTTGCTTGCTTTCCTGCTTGCAGCTCAATGCACTTTTAAGAGCTGCTTCATTTTGCTGGAAAGAAGACCTTACTTTTCCTCAGAAGAAGGAGGAATGCATTTCCTGTGTTTATAGTCACAATGTTATTTTGACATAAAGTGAGCATGGCCCATGTTGATGGTCCGAAACTCTGTAAAGGAGGTGGCAGCAATGAAAGCACTGAAGGAGAGCACACACACCACAGAATACAGACCCAGCAAACTCTAGATTTACTGTATGAAAGCGTAGCATCCAGCTCTCCACAGGGATTGCTATTTGTTTGTCAACCCAGGTGGCTGTGATGTCTGTCTTTTCCCATTCCAGTTGATTTACCAGGAAAATTGATTATGCATTATGTAGCTGAAGCCAATTATCTGTCATGTTGTCTCTTCCTTGTCCCTCTCAATTTACTGCTTCTTTTTTTACATTTAGTTTGTAACTTCCTTTGGAAAGAAAGCATATCTTTTTGGGCTTTCACACAGTAGGATGAAATAGGCCTTGAGGTAGGGTTTCTAGTGCAAATTAATAAAAATTACCTAATACAAAATCATTTTTATCTTTACATGCAGTGTTATAGCATAAGAACTGAAGGGAAAGTTTTATTATTTTGACTTGGATCAGCCAAAGACAATATTCAGTATATTTGACCTCAGTGAGAAGGCCTTTCCAAGTATTGTACTGCTGGTGGCAAAACTTTCCAAACCTCTGTAGGCATGGAATGATATATTACGGTTTATTAATATTTTAAACCTACATGAAAGTATCAACTTTCTGTGTCAAGTTTTGATAGTTTAGTTCTTTTCCCTTCAGAAGAGGTTTAACTAATGGACTTCTAGGCCTGACTGACTTTTAAAAGAGACATCTGAAATCATTACACTGGGCAATTCTGGTTGCTGGAAGGGAATGCATATGTTGAATTCAGCTTAAACCTGTTGCTCTCTTCAAAGTCACTTTTGCTATTTGCTCTGTATTTATAATTGTTGGGTTGAGCCATAAATACAGGCTCCCCTGTGCTGATCTGTCTGGCTCCGGAAAATGAGGTTTTCTGTTATTTTAGGGAAGTCCGTGTACATAACAAGGTGACCCTCAACTGACGTGGCCGTTTATCTGCAATGTGGTCCTCAACACTGATCCCCATGGTGTTGAGTTAAATTCCTATATGATAGCTGTGGCTACTTCCAGAATTCTTTTTTAAGCTTCATGGGTTTATCATCCTTGTCTGTCTTCTCCGAGCTTCATTTCATGGTAGAGGTTCATTGAGTAATCACACAGAATCAGCAATATTGCAAATTACAGCAAATATTCTTGGAAGAACAAAAAACCAGCAATTTGTATGTGCATTTCTCCCTTTTCCCTTAAGTCCGTTTAACCACATTCAGATAAGAATAGTGAATTTTCTAAAATTCATGGGTTTGGTCAAGTCCTCTGAAATACAGAAATCCTAATTAGAAAATGTCATCAACAGATAAAACCAAAATTATGATACTGCACAGAGTAAGGGTGAAGAAGGCATCAGTCATATGAATGATTCTGTCCATTACCTCATTAGCTCTCTGATAACCAAAACAAAATTTGTTTTTTAAATGTTTTATAAAGAAATCCTTATATAATCCTTTATAATGAAATACTATTCACTTATTACAGAGGAGGTCTACAGAGAATAATTTAAAAGAAATTTAAACCAAATTTTTAAATAAAAAGTTAATATGTCTCATTTCCTATGCATAACATTATTTGAAGATCTAGTGAATGGTGCATGCACGTATGTTCATACAGTTTTACATAAGCTATGCAATAACAGACAAATTTTTTTGAATCTCCACATGATTTTAGAAAAAATTAAAATCAAGTTGAATGGCACCCTGAGGCAAAAGAGAAAATAAAACTTTATGCAAACCTCAACATGATCAGAGTGCAAGGATGTTTTCAAGTATTTTTTTCTACAGTTATGGCCTCGATTGCCTACGTAACTAAAGTGCAAAGATGCACTTTATGCAGGCATAAAAGGATAGCTTTTTTATGCCCTCTGTTTTTGCAAAATTTCTTCCTTCTGTTCTCATGCCTGAGAAAGTGGGGTTTTTTGAGCTGAGAAAGTGTTTTGATATGATTGTAATGCTTTGGGATTTGGTTTGTTGGGAGTTTGGGGAGTGGAGGAGGTTGGGGTTTTTTCCATAAAGGTCTAAGGGGGTAATGAACACTGAAATGCTGTCACTGCATTTTAATTATTTTAGTCATTTTTTTTCTTGTTTCTTTTTTTTTTTTCCACTGAGTGCAGCTGAAAAATAACTCAAAAATGTAAAGAATTTAAGTACATAGAATACATTTCTTTCTTAGGGAATAAGAAATAGGTATTTCACTTTAAATAAAAATTACTTTCTCATAACGTTGCTAATAAAATTTTAGGTAGTAAAGGCTGGAAATGGAAATTTTAGACAAGACACAGCTTTACACAGAATATTGAAAACCAATTGATTCAAAAAAGATGAGAAGGAAAAGAGGTGCTGCAAGGTGTTATCTCCAGTTCTGTAATGTGAACTGATTTTCTTGCATGCCAGTAGTGCTAAAATAGATGACTACCTACATAAATATCTTTAGGACTTTTAGTAATGTGATGGTTACATGCTAAATATAGCACGGACAGAAAGCATTTTGGCACACCAAGTCAGATTTCCAGTTCATCAAGCAGGTCAAGACACCACAGAGGGCTCTGCCCAAATTTACTGAAGCATTCATTACCTTTCCAAAGTGGTTTAAGCACCCAGAGAGGGATTTTTCATGCCAGATTACCCCCAGACAGTTTACAGACGAGCTGTGAGATAGCTGTGGTGTGTGTGAGAGAGCGGAACCTGGGCTGAGTTGTGGGTGCATGGCTACAACTGAGACAGTGTTTTTTATGGGATGTAGACATCAGATGGAAACAAGACAATCTGGAGTCTCCTCCAGAGACCACTTTGTTTCTTATTCCTGGGATTCTTTCATTTCTCCTTGTCACAGCCCTTGTCAAACAATATGCATTTACAAGGACTGAGCTAGGTGTCTGCCTGAAACAGATATAGCCCACATATTTTGGCTGCTGCTAAATACTTTCTAGACTATTATCTTCTTGTGATGACACAGATTTTAGGGCTTCAGACTGAGAGGATTATGTCTCTAAATCAAAGTTTGTGAAGTATAACATGATTGATGTAATTAGCTGTTTTCTTCACAACACTTGATTAAGTCCCAGTGGTTGTTTTTTCACTAGTGGGAAAGCATATACATTCCCCAGAGAATGGAGAACTGGTGAGGTATCATTTTCTGCAGGATTTATGTGACTATTATAGTCTAAGTTTAGCTTTTTAAGAGATTTAAACATATCTTCTGGGAGTATTTAATAGTCTGTATGTGAGCATTTGTGATTGTGCATAATTTCGCTAACATATTACCTTAGAAAGATAATTTTTATTTTCTATCCCCTTCATATGACTCCATCACATTTTGTGGTGGTAGCTGTAATACTAAACAGAGCTCTTCTGAGCAGAAGAGCTCAAAGATGTCACATATACTCTGTCCTGACCATTGTCATGTTTATTGTTATTATCTTGTTTATTTAGTTGTCAGTAAAAGTAGACACAATGTAGTAAAAGGGAACAGATGTAACATTGAATTGGTGGTAATGTGGTAGGACAATGAACTTCAAACAGAAACAGGAGCTCTGCAGCACCTCAAAGGCAACTAGAGTTGTTTGAAGTGTAGCTTTTGTTCACAGCACTAGACCTGGATCAGCAAATATAATTTAGTTTTGAAAGTGACAGTCACACTTCAAACAAGCCCAACTGTTTCTGAAGTATGTGTGTGAAGATTAGGTAGCAAACCTTCCTCTGAGACAGTCTTGTAGTGAATATTTTAAATTGAATTTTAAAAATTAATAAATTGCTGTGTTTGTCAATTTCTGATTTTTCCTTTTTCTGGAGAAACATGGATAGTGTTATGTGGAGTCATCTAAATTATATGAAAAATGACCAAAACTTACTTGTAGTTACATATGACATAGTGTTTATGTGAGGTGATCATACACCTACTTGGGTAGGTCTGGCAAATCATGCAACAAAACTCAGAGATGTGCATGTATTTGGCATCAGAACAGATAACTCACCACTTAGTAGTCATGGGCTACATCCCGATTTTGGGGTACTGTTCTTCTGGAAGTCATGCTGTTCTCCTGTGTTGCATAGGCCCTGTCGATGCCTGAAGGACTAAATAACAAGATGTGGACAAAGATGCATGAATTGCCTGGGTTCTGAGCAGAATCTGGCTCTGGACCACCTGCCTGCCCTGTGGGCAGCTAAAGAATGTATTGCTGATGAAGCCGTATTTTGTTGTAAATGTCCTATTTATTGAACACAGTCTCTGGAGTCCTACAGAGCTCTTGATTAGCAGAATTTTTTCTCATGTGTTGAACTACTGCTCTGTTCTGATCTGGTTATTAAGGATACCCCTGCTCAAATTAAAGTGCAAACAAGATCATGTGACAAACTCAACAATACAGATTTTATTAAACAGTAAATGTGAGTGATAGAGATAGAAATAGGAGGGGGGGAAGGGGAGAGCAGAGAAAGAGAATTTGAAAACCTCCAAGTGTTTTATATCAACTGCCCTGTAGTCAAAAAAAAAATAGATGCCAGTGTATGAATGTTAACATTTTAAGATGTTTTATTATTCCTTTATTTCCAACAAAGGCACAGAGGTTAATAAGATATTTGTTGCTTATGCAATTTCTAATACAGAATACCATTCCTTAATTTGATTTTCTTGGCATCTGTAACTACATTGTATATTTTTCCTCGAGACAAAGTCTATGTCAGTAATTACTAGTTCATCATATTTCCTGATGAAGAACATCTGTGACTTATTACCTTGTTTTCACCACTGAACTTTTTAAATTTTATTGCAATAGTATAGACAAAATTAAAGATTGCTGTTAAAAATTTCAGTATATGAAACAAGATTCAGTGTATATCCCAAGCAAGATTGGGATTCCTTCATGAGTTACATATTTGTAATTTGTGATTAGCTAACTCTTAGCTGGACTAACTGGAAAGACAACAAGTCAATATATGAAGAAAAAGTCACATGTTTGCAGTTACCAAACAGAAAGCAGGTCAGTGAAATCCATGATTTAAATTATCTCCAGCACACACATCAAGAAACTACTATCTGTAAATGCAGTATATATATGTACACTATGTATATGTATACAATATACATTGTAGTCATCTAAGTTAAAGGATCTGCAAATAAAGTGGAATTCACAGCTGTGAAACTACATATACAAGTTCATTGTCATGGACTGAAAAAATGGAAATATCTTCCAAATATCATTTATGCCACCTTTGCCCATTGCAATAAGACCCTGAGCCCTCACAGGCATTTGCCTCAGTTGTCAGTGCAAGTGTGTCACCACACTATTCCTGCATGGCCAGCCTTGTTGCTGAATTATTCTTACAGAGAGCTTTCCTAACACTGCACTGAACTGCTTTGGCAGCAGTTCAACCTTGTTGTGTCTTGGGACATTTTTCCTGTTGTCTTCCCGAAGAACCAAACCACCCCATAAGGCTCCAGGTGAGCACTAGCACCTAGAAGAATGGGATAATTACTAGCAATTTATGTTTTTTCTTTTTTTTTGTTTTTGTTTTTTGAAGGGGCAAGAGGGATGGCAAGATTATTGCCCCCAGGGATACAATTATGAAGTGATCCCTGATCACCAGTTTTATTTGGGAGTTTTATTTACTTCTCACAGTGAAGCTTTAGTTCTGCTGGGACAGGTCAGAGCAGAATAAGCCATCTAGAATGCAGAAGAGGTATTTTTTCCAATTGTCTTTATTGAAACCCTACAGAGGGAATAATAAAAGGAATTCAAAGGTGCAATTCCTTTCAACCCAAAAGATATAAATGGATATAAAAGATATAAATGACAGATGAATCACATCCTAAAAGTGCATTTATTCATTTTTGCTGCTCTTGGGTGACCAGCTTGGATATAGAATATCTAATATTTGCATTGTCAAGGATCCATTAGCAATTATTCTTGCCAGGAAAAGATCAAATATAGTTTATACAAAAAGATCAGTTGGTGGATAAAGTCATTTAGTAGATTCTTAAAAATCTTTCTCTGAAAAAAAACCAAAAAAACACTCCAACTTTTAAACTTTTTTTTTTGTTAGAATCTAGTATGATTAACACTCTGAAGTTTGAAAGTTATTAAAAATAATAGAATTAAGCATGTTTGCACTTTCTTCATCCTCTTTTTCTGTAGTTTTACTTACTAAAATCATGAAAAAAATTGGAAACTGGAAAGCAGCAAATTCTGGAAGGAAAATTAAATAAATTTCAAGTATTAAATTATTTAACATTAATTATTTGGTATAAATTCTGAAAGGGTAAAAAGTATGATTTTACTGTGTAGGGAAGGTCAGGTTCTGAATCAGAACAGGGGGCTTGCTGACCTATTAATAATAACTGAATGTGTGATCATGGATAAAATTTACCCAGAGACAATGCTGAGAAAGCAGAGAATGAGACATGTGTCAGGACAGTTACAGAAAATGAGAGAGAAGAAAAGGTCATGCTGTATTTTGTCAAGTTTGCCTGGAAGAAAACAACAAGTTGCTCTGGGGAGAAGCAAATTGAAGCTAGGAAAGTGAAGTTTGGAAAGCGAGTCAGGGATGCTAAAAAACAACTAGACTAGGGATCTGGAATTGACACCAAAAAAAGCTGCACATTCCTTATCCAATATCATAATAGAAGACACATTCTGTTTACTGGTAGGTCTATGTTGCTTCTTATAGTCACCCTTCATATATCCACTCTGTCAGGATTTATTTTAGGTTATTTCTTAGGGCCATGTACTGACCTCAATCTGCCTTAGTGTGCATTGATGTGCTGAAGCCATTGTACAGTCTGTAAAGCACTTCAATAATTTGCATATTGTCCAGGCTTGTTCTTTTTATAACTTTGTGTTTATTTTAAATTTGGGGGGGAAAAAAAATAAAAAAGTGGGATGGTAAGCATAAAATCAGACTGTGCTGGCAGTGGGAGCTTGTAGTCTTGTATTTCAGTGCAGCAATTTATCGTGTGCTTATGCTACTGCTCTGTGACCATTTCACATTTTAAATAATTAAATATCTGGAAAAATAAATAACTGATCAATTGGAATAAAATCAATCCCACTTTCCATAAAGTTATTTTTAAAATTAGTCATAGTCTGTCATTTTAGACCATATTTTACTCTTTTTATTTTTTGATAGATGAAAATTTTCCAGCTTTGGAGTACTAAAGTGTCATCAGTATTTATGCAGTATAATATTTAATCAATAAAGGCATATTGATATAAATATCTTTTATGCTAAAAGACATCACTTGAAAATGATGATAGGCTGTAGTCTGCAACATAGCTATATCTGGAAATCATTTATTTACTTTTAGAAAAAGTGAATATGATTATTTGTAAAGCAAAGGCATTAATTATTAAAGGAAAAAAGTTGATGGTATAATTCCTTTTATTATATAGCTGACTCACTTCCATACTACAGTAGTATAATTTAAATAAAAACTCCCTACAAACTAAGACACTTTCATCCCACTTCTGGAAAGTGTGCTGCCATCATGTTGCACGTTAGTACTTCCATAGAAACCAGTCTAGTGTGGATAGTAAAACATTCTGAATACACCTTGTAAGCCAGTCTGCAGTTTCATCATACACTGAATATAAGATAATGAGTTTTTTTATAGTCACACACCTGAATTACACATTCAGCTTTATTATGTTTACAGATGTTATATGAGTGATGGTTTGTCCCATCCCTTTTCAGTACTAGTCTGACAGATGTTTAACTTGCTTATAGACCCTCTGTGCCTCAGTGTCCCCATCAGTAAGGAACAAAGCACTAAAGACACAATTAGTGTTATTAGAAAGTAGCAGGGTGTGTCATTCACTGTGATATCTGTTCCAAACCAAACCAATCTAGTTTACACAATCTGCAAGACAAGAGACCTTTAAATTTTCAATCTGCCTTTCTTACGGGGAAAGAAAAAAGACTTTAAGTTCATTGTTGCTCATAAATATGGGAGAATGGTATAATTGGATTGGCTACTTTATAATAAAATATTTAAAATTATTGAAAAGCTATATTCTTATAATTACTAATGTGTCTGCTTTTTTTGAGGGGTGGAGGCTGTCAAGTCCTTTGAAGCCTCAAGCTTTTATCAGGCTTTAGCCTGATACTAAGGATTACAAATAAATAAGGTGAATTTTTGTCATCTTCTATCTTGTGCTTGAGACACTTTCTTAAGCTTTTTTCAACTTACATCTCTTATAATCTGAAGAGTCTCATAGAAAACAGGAAATTCTAGATTAAAAAAGAAAAAAATCTGATTTATGCCTTTTTTCCCCCTTTTTCTTCTGTTTTATTGTTACTGTAAGTGTTTTAACAGATCAACATAATAAATATTCCTTGATTCTAAAATAGGTTTAGCTGGTGTAATGTAAAATTGTAAATTTTAAAATTTTAAAATTTGCAATTTTACATGGCAAATTTGGGAAATAATGGAAAAGAGTTTTGTGTTTGACTGTGTGGTACTGATAGGAGATTTATACATGGATCACTCTTTGTGTTTATATTGCTCATACCATATTAATTTTATTCATATTATTATTGTCTTAGATTCAAGTGAAAGCTACCATGGCATATTTGTGCCCATATCTTCTGTCTCTAGTGTCATATTTCTTCCTGAAGTAATTCTGTGTGAGAAAATCATTGCCAGAAACTGAGGCATTGCTGTAATACTCATGTTGTTGTGGAGATTCTCTTTGACATCAAAAATCTGGTGGTATTAATCTTTATGTGATGTACTAGCAAAAATTAGGCAGATTACATCAGAAGTCCTGACAGTGGTATGTTCTTCCCATTACCTTTGAATTTCCTGTTATCTAGAATGGCTGTCACATCAACTAGCATGTAAACAGATGCATTTTAAAGCTTCTTTCTGACTGAATTTTGAAATATAATTTTGCATACTGTGGTACTCTTGTTCTAAAAAATCATGAAATAACATGATGCAGCTTATGGATTTAGGTGACATTTCTATAAAAATCAGGTTACATAGGTCACAAAGCTACACTAAAATGTTTGTATCCATATCAATAAGTTTGAATTGTCTTAATCAGAAACATAAATTTATTTGGCATAATCCTCAGTTCTCTATTATTATTTTGGGTTCTTTTCTAGAAACAAGTTTTTGGGGCTTTTTTTTTGTGGTTTTTTTTCCAGGTACTGAAAAGGTATCTGAGTGTTTTTCTGTTTACTCAAAAAAGCATTTATACCTCTCTTACTGTGGGAACACAGTCATCATAGTAAATTACTTATTCACAGTAGCAGACCATGCACAGAGAGACTACTAGCTTGAGATGATTTCTTCTACCCAGAAGGGGATGGCTGAATAAGTAAATATTTGCAAGACTTAGTTCAGAATCTGATGTAGATTCAACTGACTATTTAAGGAAGGAATTCTTCTTGATGAAAAGCTAATGTAACAGTTCGGCATTTGTCCAATTTTATGTTCAGTGAATGTATTGGAATTATTAATTCTTATAGATGTTTACATGGGCTCTGAGCCCCTGAAATGTTTCACTTTCTTCCAAGAGCATTGACTGTGTGCTTCTGTGTGGGTAAATGGCTACACATTTCAAAACTCCAGTCACTGCCCACATTTCTGAAAACAAAAAAACATTAAAAATGGGGTCTCAAGTCCACAGTGTTACTGAATGTCATGGTTTTCAGCCCAGCTGGAGGTGAAACACCACAGAGCCACTCCCTCAACCTCCCCTCTGTCATCCCTCCAGCCTGGTGGAATGGGGAGAATTGAAGTAAAAAAGAACAGTTTAATAAGTGAAAATAAAATAGGATACTAATGGTGAATGAGAATAAGAAAATGAGTAAGAATTAGAATGAGAGTAAGAATAAGAATGTGAAGAAAACAAGTGATGCATGATGCAGGTGCTCACCTCCCACTGACCAATGCCAGACTCCCCTTCCTGAACCCAGATCAGGATCAGACACCCTTTCAGCAGCTCCCCTCAGTTTATATACTGGGCTTGACATTCTGCGGTGTCTCTTTGGTCAGTTCAGGTCACCTGTCCCAGCTGTGCTCCTCCCTAGTTTCTTTGGTATACCTCTTCACTGGCAGAGCATGAGAAAAGGAAAAATATGGGTCCTTGACTTAGGATTAATACAATGTAGCCAAAAATTAAAACATCAGCATGTTATCAACACCATCCTCATTCCAAATCCCAAACACAGCACTGTAACAGCTACTGGGAAGAAATGAATTCTACCCTAGCTGAAAACAGGAGACTAAGTTCTCTCTCTCACCTAACAGAAATCTTGTTGTTTTCTTAGAATAATCAAGAAGTGGTTGGAAAAGACTCTAAAATCATTGAATGGAATTGTTAACCCAACACTGCCAGGTCCACCACTAAATCATGTCCCTAAGTGCCACATTCACATCTTTTTGAACACTTGCAGCGACGTTGATTCCACCACTTCCCTGCTTAGTTTTTTTCCTAACATCTGCTCTATACCTCCCCAGGTGTCACTCTGTCTTTTTTTGTCAATTAATGTAACTCTCAGGTTGTGACACTTAAGCCTATTTCCCACATTTTAGATGTCTAGCAGACCCTTATGCAACCCAAACCAGTGCTGGTAAATCCTTGACAGTTTGAAACACAATTAATGTCTCTGTAAGAACCACTGGAAGAGCCACTGTCTGTGAAGAAGAATTACTCCTTATCTGTGTAAGCGAGGTCTGAGTCACAGTAACACTCAGTTCATATTAAAGCCAAAGTAGTTCAACATGATGTGGCCAACCCACATCATATGGCAGCCAATTTTTTTGAAGGAGTGGTAAAAAAAAACTCCAGTGCCTAAAAAATATGAAAAACAGAGACTAAATCAGTTTTGCTTACATTTATTTCTGGAGAAGTACAGAAAACACTCTACACAAACATCGTAGTGCAAACTTCTCTGATATTGTTAAGAGACTAATTCAGAGACTACTCTACAGTTTTGAAAGTTTTGTATTTTTGTATGAAGAGATCAAAATTTTAGTCCTAAGATCCAAACAGATTTCCATTTCTTTTACCCAGGTCCTGTTATGATACAGTATTTCTGGGTACATATCCAACCTAAAATTTATGTGCAAATGGACTCTCATTTTGAGCAGTAATGTAACAATGAACATTTTAGACAACTGACTCCAAACCCACATGTTTAAATCATAGAATCATGGAATCATTGAGTGACCTGAATTGGAAGGGATCTTAAAGATCATTTAATTCCAACCCCCCTACCATGGACAGAACATCTTTCACTAGAACAGGTTTCTGGGTTTTTTTTTTAATTACTGCCACAAAATTTCAATTTTATTTCAGTATTTTTTGTGGGGATGATGACAGACTGTGTTTTCATTTCAGCTCAATTTGGACTGGATCATATTCTGAACAGTTGAGTATCAGAGATACAAGTTCTCATAATTTCTGTGGCATACCCTCAACTTGGAGACAAGTTATTTGGTCATAGAAAATAAACCTTGCAGGCTTTTCCTGGGAACAATAAGCAATGAAAGCAGGGTTTCTTGAACCAGCCCCTAGAGGCAGAAATTTAATGGAAAGAGAGCTGTAGGATGCCTCCCCTGCCCATTCCTGCTGCCAGCACATCTGGCAGTCCTGCCAGCCTTCCTGTCCTGATGGTATCCCACTCTCTCAGGCACCCTCCAGCCTCTGCTCAAACTGTATTTCAGCTGCTTCACCAGGGAAGTCCTTGAGTTTTTCAGCTTTTTGGTAACTTTTCTTTCAGCTTATTGGTAACTCTTAGTGGTCCTTTTCGTGGCTACAGATTTCTGTTGAATTGGTTTTCAAGGCTTAATTTCATAGGCCAAGTGTTAAGAGAAAAAGACAAGCAGCAGTTAAGACGGGCTCTGAGAATGAGCATTGTTTTCCTCATCTGAATAAACATTCTCAGGTTGTTTATCTTGAAAAAATTGCAAACATCTTGATGTCATGGTATAGTATAAAGCCAGTGCTATCAACTGAATAATTTTCATAGAATTTGAATTCACTTCAGTTCTTAATTAGCTTTACTGCCATACAGCTTCTATATGAGCTTTAAGAGCGCAGTTGTGTCTGTCAACTCCTATTAGTTATGCAACAGATGTTACCTTCAGGGCTCCCAAAGTATGACTGACTGTCATGGTCACTGACCATGCAAGATTTCTGCTGCAAACAGTAATTCCAGATGACAGTATTCCCTTGATCCCTGTATATATGTACGAGGGAATTGCATGAGCAGAGGTCATTATCATCACATGTCATTTATTACATAACTGGGTGTTATGTTAAAACAAAAATATGCTTTGCTTAGCATAGAACCTGTGGGGGGAAAAATGTGTTTCCTGGAGCATTGGTTGTTGGGATATCTTGGATAAATACGTTATTTTAAAAATAAGTTTTACATATAGTTTTGGAAGTATTATTTGAAAGTTGTAAGGTGTTATCCTAGTTATTAATTTATGAAAACAGATGTGAGAGAAATAATAACTTGTAAAGCTCTGGGGAAAACTCAATTTACTTTGAGACTTTCCCAGTAAAAGGCTGAAGATATAAACGCAAGGAATAAGGCCTCTTTCTGCCATCATTCAACTCAGAATTCCAAGCTCTTGATGAATGAACAGTCTCTAGTATTTCAGATGAAGTTGGCCACTTGAGTTCCAGACACATAAAGAGGTCACTACTTGTTGTAAGTGCTTGCACTGCAGGTATGTCAAAAGCACAGAGAAATTTCAGAGAGCAGCAGCAACAACTGAATAATTAATAGGTTTGAAAGGACAAGGTTGACCATTCAAGTAACAAAGTCTAAAACAGTGGACACAGGTAGCCCAGCTAAAGTAAATGCTAATAGGTGTTATGAATATGAACCTAAGGTATTTGGAGGCTGAAACAACATTATATTAGGTATGGGACTCTCTGGGAGCAGAATTTTGAGTTATGATTTGATTAAAAGCAAGGAAAACTTGATGACCAGACAAAATCACCCTAAGAATAAACTCCATGCTGCTCAGCAAACGTAGGAATTTCATTCCTTTGTTATTTGAGATTATATTGACCAAAGCATTAGAGATTGTACTGGAAACAGGCTCACCTTGGCACAACAAAGATGTGCAATTTGACAAACATGTCTTTTTTTACTCACAAAGATAGCAGCAAATGCATGTTACCAGACTGGTTTGCCTTACTGTAGTTCAGAACTCAAACTGTAAGTTACAGATGACATTTGTTATCCTTTCCACCACCTGTCACCCATCCGGATGCCCAAGCATATGCCAAAGCGTCTATTTTAATTCCACCTGAAACAATACCAAGAAATGAGAAAACATAAACACAACAACATACTCTATAGATGACACTGAAAGTTTATTCTGTGAGACTCTGAAAGTATAATGGACACTAATCTGTGTAAATTAGCAACAAGGGCTCCACCCTGTAGGGCTGTAGAGAAATATGCATGTGTGTGTGGTTTTGTGCTTCAGAATTCTGATTCAATGTGAGTTTAGATCATTAGCTTTTTATTAACTCTGATTTTTTTGTTCAGTATGTAACATTACTTATAACCTTAGGTACAGGAGATTTTTTTTTAAAAAAATCTGAACAGAGTAACAGTGCTGGACTGGTAGTTTCTGAATCCTAGTTTAAGACCTACAGGCTGAAGTTTTAATGATACTTTTGAAAAGGAAGGGAAGAGTGTTATGATATAAATCTCATTTTCAAAGCTAAGCTAAGGGTTTTAACATCAAAGTGTACTGTGTAACCTTAAATCTACCTGACCACCAGGATGTAAAAAGCAAATACTGTTTAGAAGGTAGGACACAAAACATCGTTATATACTTCATGTAATCAATAGCCAGTGTCTAATACAAAATCCATTGAGGTTATCAGAACAACATTCTCCTTCTTATCATGCAATTTGCTTGGAGGTCTACTGTGCTTCCAGTTCTGGCTGCTGAAAAATAGGGGAAAAAAAAAAGCACTCTTAGTTACATGTTTTCAGAATAGAACTTGAAATTTATTTGAATAATTTTTAACATCTATTACCATATCCTATTAACTATTTAAAATCTTGACTGTAACAGAATGGGACTAGGAATACTCATGAAAGTTCTGTTGAACACCTATTTATTTCAGATAAAAGCTGCTTTCTGCAGCTTGAGGAGAAGCAGCAAACTAAGCCCTTTTGAGATCATCACTAGCTTTTGTCTTAAATAAGTAGATTGAGTCTCAGCTTCATCCTACTGGCTGAGAAGATAAACCACCTGGACACGTTTGTTGGTTTTTTTTAACTGCTTTCTCTTGGAGTGCAGTTTAACTGCTTGCTTGTGGGCTGGTGGGCTCTTATGCACTGACTGTTCTGGTAAAATAAAAATTAACTTAGTATTTAAAAATATGTATGCATCTTTGTTAAACAGCAATGCTGTTCAAGACTTTTTTTTTCCTCAAAACATGATCACAAATCTTAAAGGCTTTTCATCCTTTACCGTACTATATCTGTGAGATATGTAGCATCTTTTTGCTATTAAGGATAAAATTTACCACTACAGCTTAGTATATCTTATGTCTGTCAAAATAAACAATATGGAGTAAAACCTTTTCCCTATTAAAATTAATAACAACTCTGCAATTGCCCTTTGTATAGAGAAAAGTTTCTGTGTATTGTTCAAGAGTTACAGCAATTCAAGACATTTTAATAGTAGTTTTGACAAGTAACAGATGTTTTTCAGAATACCTATTAGTTGCATGCATAAAACTTAACATCAGGAGCAGCTTAAAATTCAGCTTCATTTTATGTTGTGAATTCATAGAAAATTCATTCCAACCAAAAAATATTGTTCTGAGTCTTCACAGCCTTTCACTCTAATGGCTGAATACATTTTAATGGTTAACTTCAATATCAAGAGTATTTTTTTCACAACTCATATAGTACTTATGTTAATCTAATATTAGGTAGATTTTGATTAGTGAATACCTTAACTTTCTTCTCACATGCCATGTTGGAAAGGCTGCCTTACAGAGTGGCAGGAATGATCCTAAGTGGGTATGTTGAATTGAACCTCCTTATGTGTGAAGTGTGGTGTCTCTGTTGGTATGAAATTGGCCAGTTCTGTTCTCCTTCTGGTGTGATAGCTTCTGATAGCTTAGGTATGGGAGATGTTGCCATCATTTTGAATCTTCTTTTGTTTCTAAACTTAAATCAGTAGTTACCTTTTATTAGCTATGTCTAGACTTGAAATTATTTTAGTAGATGCTGAAGCTTACATATGATATTTTAGATTGTGTTGATGGTGTCTAAATATTATTTAAATCCTCAAACTCTAGAATGCACATGGATTTGATTATCCTAGTGTTTACATCTTGAGTAACTTCCTATGTAATTTTATTCTACAGGAATTTGCTGCACTGACTAAAGAATTAAATGCATGCAGGGAACAGCTGCTTGAAAAAGAGGAAGAGATTTCAGAACTAAAAGCTGAAAGAAACAACACAAGAGTAAGTACATAGCTGACCTTTTCTGGATATCATGTGTGTTTAAACTTACATATAAATCTAGAACTTAATTTCTATGAATAAGAAGACAAAAAATCCAGCCTTTTCATGAGTAAAGGAGAATCTAAGTAGCAGGACATATCTACCATGCTACAGTCCTGAAGGAAATGAGTGTACTAGGTAGATATATGGCAAACAGTTACAATAACAGGAGATTTAGTATGTAACATGGTAAGGTTTAAATGTCTTTTAAAGCAGGGGACTCATGCAGCCTTCCAAGCCTGAGTAGCCTGCACATATCCTTACCTCTTAGCAAGGCAAAAAGCAAGGTTACAACAGACAATTGGTTTTGCCTTGTGCCTTGGATTTAATCTGAATAAGGATGAGATGAAGGCTGCCACACCTACCACAGGCAGTCTCTTGTTTAGTGTACATGCAGCCTTGTGACCCTTGAAGAAAATGTCAGCTGAGGGAGAGCAAGATTCAATCCTGAAATTTATCATGTTCTGCTTCAATCAGAAATACTATTCTGTCTGGGAACAAGAATATATGATACAGCACCTTCTGAAAATTCTCAAATGATGGACAGAATTGTTTTCAGAATAAATAAATTGCATGTAAAATTGTCTGGGCAAAGGCAGAATTTGTCTAGAGGGTAGCAGAGGAGACTTTATGGTGTTTGTGGAAGGGTGTGAGAAAAGAGATGGAGTAGTCCCAGATCAGGTGGGAGTCAGGCTGGTAGTGAACGTGCAAAATAGATCTCAGAGGCTGAACACCAAGGATGACTTCTAATATCCATATTTTGTTCTGTGATCTGTGTAACTTTTCCTGTTTTCTTATTCTTAATAAACTAATAACACTTTATGTGCTCAGCTAATATCTCTTCTTTGTCATCTAGTTTGCATTTTGAAGAGAATCTAACAATATATATATGCCAAAAGACCTGAGAGAGGGCCTTTCTTCCTGCTTTTTCTTCCCATCTGTAGCACTATAGAGTGCCATAGAGTTCAGAAATTCAAGGGAGGAGAGATGAAATGGATGCCTACAAAGAAGCAAAGTTGACCCATCCACCTCTGTGCAAAAAATTCTTAGAGGTGATGGTTTGGAAAATCTTATGGGAGGTATAGGTGAGACCTATTTTTTCTCCCATTAATTGATTTTGAGAAATGCGTAGGAATTGCACTTCATTTTCCAGGTTTGGCAAATCATGTCAGCCTAAGAAAAGTCTGAAGACTTTCTATACGTGCTTAAATTATCAGTAACTCCTACATTTGTATTATTTTTGTATTTAATAAAAAAAATGCTTTATCCATTTCACTCCAAAGTCCACTGAACACCAGCTCTCGTGTGTTAAAACTGCAGTGTACCAATATCTATGTGGATCTGATATAAGCAGTGCAGACTAGCAAAAATTCCAAGACAGCCTAGTAGCCTAAGATAGTCTTGTCAAAGAACTGTGAGAGAAAAGGAAGATGACTCAACTGCAAGTCATCTCCTAAGTCAGACTGATCTCTGTCATAGGCAATTTTTTTGCAGAGCAAGAAGCTTAAAGATCATCCATTCCAGTGTTTCTTGTGCTATGTAAGAGAAAAATTGGTAAGAGGTTTTCCAGGAGAACGAATATCAACAAATGGGAGTTACAGTGTTCTAATCCTTGCAAGTCCTTGCAGTTAAAATTAGTAAATGCCAACAGCGTGTTTTCAAAATGAGGATGAAGCTAGAGATCAAAATGTTTAGGCTATGAAAATATACAGGGAATGCAGGAGATGTTACAGCAAACCAGGGCAAGATAGAGTCCAAATATTAATGGGGAAGGAGGTAGGAAAATACAGAGACAGGCCTTACCCTGACCTCTAGCATTTTCATTAATAAGTTATTACCCCATCATGTCATATTTATGTTCTTGCCAGGCATTAAGCTACCATCTTATACAGCATATCCCAGAGCTAGCTGCAATACTCACACTGTCTTCTATAGGGACACTCCTTTGGTAGGGAAAGATGAGTATTTTTGGTGCAAAGCTGTTGTTTTCAACACAGTCTCAATGATGTGCTAGTGATGAGATTTCCAGCAGCACTCGTTGGGAAGGCATTGCCTATAAAGAGGCACTTAAGCAAACTGAAATTTATGGTGTTAATAGTGCAAAACTGCATTAATATTTAGTGGGAAAAAAAATTGCTCCGTATTTTTTCTGTTGGTTTAGCAAGGATTCTAATAAAATAATAATATTTGGAGGACCACTGATACAGTTTCACAGTGAGAAAATTAAATGTCTTCTCTCATATATAGATAATACATCTTTTACGTTGATCTAATGTTCACACTTAAGCCAGCCCTTGCTTGGCTACATTAATGAGGCTCACCTGACCCCTCAGGACACACTCATGCATAACCACACGTATGGAACTACTCATGACAACCACTTTGTTCCAAGTAGCACTTCCTGCTGCTTTTATATGAAGATGCTCAGTTAAAAATTGAAGCTTCTGGATTTTTTTAATCCAACCTTATATCTTTTTGGGTTAACAGCAAAAAGGTACTGTCTGATTTGTCCTGCTTCAAACTGAGTGTCAGCAGAAAGGAATGAAAGTGGCAATTCTGTCAGGTCCTGAGTGCACACCACCCCTCCAGGTCCCTTTTACATTTTCAGTTTTGCCTAACTGGCAGTATTTTATTTACTCTAGACCCCCACCTATGTGTTTCTTTATTTTCTGGCAACACCCTCACACAGTTCTTGCTCATCACATAAAGAAACAAAACCCAAAACTGATTTCACATCCTGATTTCCCACTCTGTAGTAGTGGGAAATCACTTTCCCAAGCTGTAGTAGTAGACCTTGACAGTAACATGTATTAGAGAGAGATCATGGTGGAATTGCATTCTTTGGGACACATACACTTCAGATCTCTGCCAAAATATCAGAAACTAAACCTTACCCCAATATTTAATCAAGTTTCTACTCAATCCTTCTAGCAGCATTCTTAGGCATTTGCTGTTGAATGTACATTTTTGCTGATATGATAATTAACTTTTTCTGACATATTACAGTAGAAATATTTTCATGGTAAGAACGAAGCTGGCAACTCAATACACGAGGCAGAGTAGAAAGTGTAGGAGCGCTGATTGTGTGGCGTTGCTGATGGGAAGACAGACAGGTTCTCTCTGGAACACCTTTCTATTGGACTTTGAAAACAGATACAAAAGTACCTTAATAGAAATTCTTACAGGTATTTCTCTGGATATCCTCTACGTAGAATAATCACCTATAGCATGTAGAAAGATAGCATCTTTTCTGAAGCTGGAAGATAAGTCAATGTGATCTAACATGTTATTTAATGGAAATTATAAATAACACTACTTTGGCTGTTTAAATTAAAATTAATTTTTTTTTGTCTCAGTCTGTATTCTTTGAAAGTACAAAAAAATGCATAGGATTACCTTATTAGATCACAGTACTATTATGAGAAAATTTGGGGTTTGGTTTGGTAGCTGAAAAAATAAGATATTCTACTGCTATTGATTAATCTGATTATGGATTTTTCCCTACAATAACAAAAAAAGTGCCAGACACATACATGTGCTTTTTACATAAAGCATAAATTTTTTACTCAAATTGGCCTGAAATATTTTACTTCTAGCAGTTTAGAAACAAAAAGAATTATACCATGTACATAAATGAAACACCAGTAACAGACAGTGACATTAACTCCCTTTTGCTTCACGCCTTAAGAGTTGAAATACTTATTAAAGTGAACAAGCCTGTTTTATATCTAATTTTATTCATATTTTATTGTCTCCATTCCTTATTGAATGGTTTATGAAACATTTTCAATTATGCACTGCAGTCTTATTATACCTGTAAATCAGGACTTAACCCTATATTCTATTATTCAAATTCCCTTCTGCTGTATTGAGAAACTCTAAGAATATATTTTATAGTGTGGTTTTACCTATTTTAACTTGTTTTCTCATAGGTCCTTTTAATTAAACCAGTTCCATAGATGCTGAAAATTATTCAAGTGCTCTATTTCTTTTTTAAACACAAGGAGTTCTTACAGTCTAAAAACACATGAAAAATATGTCTGTCTCCTAAAGTTCTTCAAATGACAAGACATTAATTCAATAATATATAAGTAACAGTATATATCATTGCCTCACCATTATTAACTATCTTGTAGATTGTGTCTCTTCTTTAAAAAAAAAAGAACTTCTGTCAGAAAGTAGTGTAACAGATAGTAAATGTAATATATAGTTTTTAAATAACTATATGTTTTTTTATATCTGAGTGTTCTTAGGTAATCTATGTAGCATAATAATTATTATATTTCTATTCATTATTCTTTTAAAACCCCTCTTCTTCCTATTACTTTGTATCATTATCCAATCGTTACATTTTCTTTGGTGAAACCTTGGTTTCACATATGTGTGATTTCTTAAGGTTTTGAGTTGCTTGCATTTTGGTTTCTGTGCGGAAGGACAGACATGGGACACAGTGCAGTAGTTGGGCTGCAACTTTATTTTTTCACAGAAAAATTTTCACTGGTAATTTACCAGTGTAGCTGTTGGAGGTCACACCACCTGACCACAGGTGAAAAGTGGTTTCCATCACTGTGGAACAGTGCTGAAGAAAATCATTGATTTTGTGACTGATTTTAGAGGTAGTCTTCAACACCATGTCTGCTTATTTTACTTGTCTTCTCTGCTCACGCCAGAGATGGAGATTTACTGAACAATGTGAATTCTAAATATAGACTGAAAGAAAATTCAGTTTTTCCTGTGCTGGTGAGAAATTCTAAGCTGAACCTCAATAGAAAATTATCTTCTTAGAGGGTTACCTTATTCCTCTAAGGAATACCTTAAGCTAAGTCTGTCTCATTTCAATAAAAGTCTTTTCTTTTATGTTTTCTTCAGTGTATTTAATTATTCATGACTCTCCTTTTCTTGCCATTACCATCTGCTGATTCTTTAATGTCTCCATTTTTTATCCTGCTGTGAACTTTTTCTACAAACAAGTGTTTCAAAAATAATGAAAGTTAAGATAAATTATTTTATATTGATTAAAATCCAGGTCCTGTAATAGCAAACTCTACTGAGTCACTCTAATTTCAACTTATTGAGACATCATTTCTTAAAATGAGTGTTTAAAATGAGCGTTCTTTCATTTTCTATAGATAAATCAGTGTACATGTAGTCATGATGGTATGGTGTAGTAGAGCAGAGTAGGTGATAATCTACACCAATGTAGTTTGTACCATTGATTCTAACCACGCATTTCTATTTAACAGAAATTAACCACTTTCGTGATTGCTTTATAAGTGATTTGAGAAATAGAGGAAGCTGGGTGTATTCTAAAAATTTTCTCCTTTCATGTTCATTTAGTTCTAATAAACACTTTAAAGATGCTACATTCATTCAAAAAATATGCACTAGAGCACTTTTCAGTCTTTAAATTATTATTTTTGTAATTTTTTTTATGCTTATAAAAAGTCCAGAGTTCCAGAAATGATCCTATTTACATAAGATACAATTATCATCACGGCATCTTGAGCATCCTAAAATTTGCCCAGCATAAAACTCACTTGTCAGATTATTTCATAATTCATTGTCAAGCTTATGCTTTCCAGTAGGAGAGGCATGGCAATGATGCGTGGGTGATTCTGTCCTACCTGCTGCTGTTAATCTTCATCTTCTTTTCTCTGCAAGCTGCCTGTCCCTCTGAGTGCTCGACAACTGTAACAGTTCAACAGTGTGAGGGAGCAGAAAATGCTCAGTAGCCCATGATCACCATTAATGCCAGAGTTAGTTGCAATTTACTGAAATCCCTAAAGCTGTTTCTAACAATTCTTTTGTAGTTTAAATGAATTACCATTATTGTTAAAATGTTATTTCAATGAGAATAAGTTGTGATGTTCTCACAAGTATTTGGAATATTAATTCTTGAACTACATATGTGGAGGAAAGTCCTCAGCATGCCCACAAGTTATTGTGATTTCCTTCAGATGTTAATCATTGGTTGGACACACCATCATCTTCAATGTCAATCTTTTATGTTTACATTCCCTTCCCCCATCATTGTAGCCCTGAGACACTTCATTATTCTGTCAGTGTTGTTGACATTTCTACTTGCCAGGGAAGCAGGGAAGATCTTTTTTAATATAACTACCCCTTTTTTAAGTATAATTTTAATTGGGTGAAAGTTAAATAAAACAGCAGGTATTGTTACGTGTCCAAAGTAGGGCAACAAAACTGGTGAAGTCTGAAGCACAAATCTTAAAAGGAGCAGCTGAGGGAGCTGGGGGTGTTTAGCCTGGAGAAAAGGAGGCTCAGGAGAGAGCTTATCACTCTCTACAGGTGGGGGTCAGGCCCTTCTTCCTTGTCAGATAACAAGTGATAGTACAAAAGGAAATGTCCTCAAGTTACACCAAGAGAAGTTTAGTTTTGGTATTAGGGAAAATTTCTTCACTAAGAAGATTATCTTGGTGACTGGATCCAGCATTGGAACAGGCTGCCCTGCTGCTCCAGGGAAATGGTGGCGTTGCCATCCCTGGAGGTATTTAAAAGATGTGTAGATGTGGCACTTGGGTACTTTGTTTAGTGGAGGACTTGGAAGTGCTGGGTTAATGTTTGGACTTGATGATCTTAGTTTTTTCCAGCCTAAACAGTTCTATTATTCTGTGAATCTAGCATTTCATCAGAGCAGGGGGCAAGGGTTTGCTATCAGGTTCTCAGTCACAGTCAGATGACCCACCCCCTCAGGTTTTTATCCCTTTCAGCAGAACTGGGAGTGATGTTTCACTAAGAGACCTGGTTAATATATTCCCTGCTCAACTAGTTTTGCAGTTAACGGTGCTCACAGAATTTATGAAGAAATCAAGATTATTTTTGTTGAAAAGCAAAAATAAGAAATTTTTACAAATGAGAAACCTATGTTAGTGTGCCTTCTTGAGCATTCCTAGAGCTGATGGTAAGAAAAATTCCAGTGTTCAGAAGTAGTTTCCAAAAGAATGAGTGACTTCAAATGCTTGAGTAATTAGGAACAGAAAGAAAAGCTATGAAGTGTTCAGAAGTGCTGCTTTAGTTCTCTTTTGACACAGCTGGGACAATCTGTATACAGCAAAATAGGCAACACAGCATTTTACACTTGATTTATGTAACAACTATGAAATGTATGCAGACATTGGAATATATCTTTTTCTAGTCTGAAATTATACTTCTCAGCTAAAAACAAGCTTAGCTTATGTTTATGTTAAATGGGTGATTGTCACTGGTTTAGTATTATGTATTATGCATGTTTCTGACATGGCAGTAAGGTACTAAATATGTTATTGGTAGCTCTGCAAAAGGCTAGAGTGCTGTACTGTTCATCTCAAATAGCAAACTCCTCCATAACCACACCATTAGAAATTCTGAGTTCCCACCACTCTGCTCAATTCTTACACTTGAAAACATTGTTTAACTTGTTTTGTCTCTTCATCACTCTCTTTGATCTCCATTCTGCCTTTGCTTAGCAAGTTTCTTGTCTTCTGTCCATGCTGTCTTCACATTCCCTGTTGGGATTGTCAGTGTGAACCAATTCATAATGAGCTTCTGGATGTATGTTAGGAGGTTTTTTGTGTGTTCCTTATTTATCTCTCTGCTATAGATTATGTGTAATTCCTTCTATCATTAATGTTTTTCCATGTCCAGATTTCCATGTCACCATCATTTTTCTTCTCTCCTAGACCAGATTTTCCCCATTTCCCTCTCCAACAGAGTCTTGCATATAGGCTCTCAGACGTCCCTGATCATCACAGCATTTGTCTGCAAGATAAGTCATTTAGGGTAGTAGGACACCATATATGATAAATTTGCTCAGTTAGGCCAGAAAAGAGGTTTTTTAGGTTTCAAGGTTTTGTTACTCTGGACTGGTTTAATGGGTGTCAGTTTGAGCATAAGACAACTACAGACCTATGGAAGGAATGGCCGTACTAAAAACTCAACTGTGGATCAATGTCTTCTCTTTCATCCCAATTTCTTCAGAAATCTGTAGCCTTTTGGCTGGATTTAGACTCCTCCAGACGTAGCTATGATGCAGTGAAAGCTTTCTGCATAAAGAGAACCAATCAGGATGAGCCAGGCTCTAACAGAATCAGCCAGGAGGTGGGAATGACTGTGGGGAAATCTAAGTGCACAGAGTGGATTAGAGTCAGATTCTGGCTACCCCAGGGCTATGGAGTGGGTCAGAGTTAGGCTGCACAGAGAAGGAAATATTGCATCTTCACAGACTCTTTCAGGAGACAGGGTAGAGAGTAGGTTGAAGAATTAGAAATCAGCTATTGACTTAGTTTCCTCCAGCTTTCCCTCAAAATAAACTAGATGGCCTAGAAAAGCCATGATACAAGATACAAGAATTTAGACCAAAATTCAGCAATTCAGTTCTATCTATAGATAGCAGTTAATTGTTTATTTAAGTACTACTATGAACAGAAATATTCTGTAAATATTTGGAAAATTTTCTGATCTCATTTAATTTGCAAACTTCCCACAGCCCCACACTGAATTCTTGGTGGCTCTATTATTAAGAGGTCTCCTCAAATTTGTGTGCTACTTTGGACTTCCTCAAATAATTAAAAATCCACCTATATCTGCTGTTAGCCCTTCAGGGATGTGAGAGTTTCTGAATTTCTTGTTCTTTTGCTTTTGATAAATACAGAGCATGAGTTGGATTCAGAAATTACCCTCCTTTCTTGAATTGCAGGGAGTCATTATAACTCTCATTGTATTAACATTGATCACATATTCCTTCACTACTTTTTGTGAAGAATATATTGTAGCATAATAACCAGGTGCAAGTCCAGACACGAGAACCATGTTTTAAACAAAGAGGACACCAAACCATAATCATTCTTAATCTGACTTATCATCAACATACTACTATGTCTAGAAATTCATGTAAGAATAAAAACCATTATGTAACTGAGAACAACTGTGGATTACAGATAAATAAATATATTTACTAATAGTAGCTATATTAAGACCCACATCAAAGGAGAAATATTAAACAATTGTCCATGTAACTTTTGGATTTCCAGTTCAATGAGTTGGATGTAATTGTTTATTGTAATTACAATACATTTAACATGGATTCTGATTCATGAGTTTAGCTACCCTGATTTAACCTTACAGCTAACCAAGTCTCTTTAATGTTCAGGTACTAAAAACGGCAATGGTAGCCCTATGAAAATAGACAAATAAGGAATTTTCTATACAATATCAACATACTTTAATTTTTCCTTTAACCTCAGAGTAATAATGGAAACTAAATATAAAATGTGTTTACAATATGTTATTTGTGGTCTATTTCACAGATTTTTATGGACTTCTCTGATTTTTGTTGTTGATTTTTTAATACAACAGAGACAATATTTTAAAGGATGTGCTAGTGACAAGCTGTGACAGTTCTAATGAATAGTTTAAAAATCTAGTAGAATATACTGTTCACTACTACATATTTTGTTAAGCTGCTTTCAAGATAAATTGAAAATATATTACAGTTAGGCTGAATTAATTGTAAATTTATTTAATATTTTTGCACGATTCTTTAGACTGTCTTTGCTTATTTGGCTGTCAATAATCATCAATTACTATCACACATGAGATGTAAATATGTAATTAATTTAGTAAAATAGTGACCCTATGCTTAATGATTTGTTGTTCTTGCTTTTCATAGCAGAGTTTTAAGTGAAATCATGAGTGGGTAATCTATTTTTCCACTTATTCCATCTACTTTAGAAACATGAAATATTGCTAATAGTTCCAGCAATCTCTCCTACAATGAAGTTGCCAGGAAGATTGCTGTTTGGTATCATGCACTTTGTAGTTAGAATTTCTGTGGCATTTAGGGGCCCAGAAATTAATAACTTTGTATTTCAAATCCCATAGCTGTTACTGGAGCATTTGGAGTGCCTTGTCTCAAGACACGAAAGATCCCTGAGGATGACAGTGGTGAAACGGCAAGCACAGTCTCCCTCAGGAGTTTCCAGTGAAGTTGAGGTCCTCAAAGCTCTGAAATCTCTGTTTGAGCACCACAAGGCTTTGGATGAAAAGGTACAGTATGGTAAAAAAAACTTACTGAATACACTCTTTAACTTGCCTAATTGTGCTTTATGATGCAGCAGAGCAACAGTATAGTTTGTTGCTTCTTGGAATAAATCCTGTACTTAGAGTGTTTACAGGTGTCCAGAGAAATATGGATGGTAAGAAGGTATGGCCAATGGCTGTAATGCACTCGAGGTCACTTCAGCTATCTTTTGTAGACAATAGAAATTACTTTTCAAAATAAACAAATCTCACCCTACCAGACATGCTTCTTCAATTTACACTAAATAAAGATGACCCTGTGGGATTTATTTGGTGTAAACTGTGCTTTTAAGTTATGGCCATGAAAATGTATGTGTATCTCAAATTTTAAAAACACATAGGGAGATAGAATCAGATGTTCCCAGCTACATAAGGGAACTTGGCTCTTAGATACTTTTAGGAGGAAAACCTCCTAAATGTCAGAGATCTTTTTAGCCTTTGCTATGTAAAGGAGAGTGCTCCCTATACAAGTAGCATAACCTAAAGTAGTATTCTTCATTATCAGAGGTGATGAAGGGCCTGCAGAATCAAGGTAAAAACCAATGATAACTGCATCAAGTCATGCTAATGAAGAGGATCTTTCCTGTGCTGGAAAGACTATATTCAAAATGACTGAAACTTTGTACAACAATGAATTATCACCTTGAGTATTGTGTACATAAATTCAGAAATCCAATGCTAGTCTAGAAACAGTATGCTCAGAAGGTGATGTATCTGAATTGGTAGGTGCCTCAAAACTTCACGTGCAGGGAGCCTGTGAGAAACAGGGCTCATGAGCAAAGAACCTCATTCCTTATGGGGTCTCTTCTGGCTGATTTGCTCATTGCTGCTGCTGAGTTGCTTCTCTGTTTGAGATGGTTGGGTAAGCAGGGATGACATTGTGCAGTGCAGAATCTGAAACCATTGACTGCACAGATGAGCTGTATTGTACAGGACCAGTTTAATGGTCTCACAGTAACAAATTTAACTTCAACTTTCAGAAATATGCACAGAAAGTTGACTTTACTTAATGAATGAGGCAGCTGTAGATATATAACAACATATATATATATATATCATTGGTAATGAAAGGATGAGACACTGTGGGTTATGAGTCATACTAGGTTAACTATCAGGTTCTAAGTTGAATAAATGTAAGGAACTTAGACCAAATAAAACCTTTAGGTATATCTTTTGGGTTATATGTTCTACTCAGACATCATGAAAGCATCTATAAAGAAAATGTAGAAAAGGAAAGATAATGACTTCTAGCCAGTGTAATAAGCTTTTGGATTTCATTAAGACTTTAAAAATCCTGTATTATTAAAAATATATTTTGAGGATTGATGGGGTTTATGCTCTGAGCTTTGATTTTTTTATCCAGCACTTTAAATATCGATAAAACTAGGGTAGGAAGCTCTCCAGCTTATATACCTTTTGACATTGTGTTGGATAAGTATGAGAAACTGTAAGAACTAAACTTGAAATAGATTCTGATTATTCAACCTCTTGCATATTTTCTTTCATGAATGTTTTAGTGTTTTGGTACTATGAAGTTTATTTTGCATCCCATTTTGAAAACTATTGTTCAGAATTAGATTGAAGCTACATGTAATGTTTCAACTTGCATTATTGAAAAATTTGACTTAGATTGTTGAAAATTCTATTCTTACATTATTTTAAATGTTACAGATTAAAATCAGTATTCAGCATTTTAAAAAATTTTGGAATGACAAAGGTAGACATCTTATGTTTCTAATTGATTCCTGTCCCAGTGATAATCACAGTTTTCAGGGTAGAAAAGTCAACCATCTGCAATCATATTAGCAGAAGATTTTTTCCATTGTGGAACAAGTTTTAAAATTGGTTGGTCAAAATTACTTTTTCCGACATGCTGTTTACCTGTGTGTGGAACCTTTTTTATTTTGCTGCAATAAATCATATTTTTACTATAAAAAAATAAACTATGCTATTTATATGTCACTGTAAAACAATCTGAGATAAGTCCAGTAAACAGTTTAATAAATTATTTTTAAATAATTCATTTTAAAACCAGCAGGCATTATTTTCAAGGACAAATCCTACATAAAAATGCCTGGCTTTGTTACAGTGTCTCTGGGAGGATTGGATCAAAGATGTTGCAGATATCACCCAGATACTTGATAATATAATGCTTTCACAAATTGTCAGCATTATGGTGACTTTTATTTAAAAATAATGAAATTAAAAATGACTGCATGCACCCAAATGTGCTAAAATTTTTTTATGGCATGTGAGTCATACATTTCGGCATGGTGACAGAAAAATTATGTAAGTTAGATTTGTTTCAGACCCTTCAGAAATAAGATATCAATCCACCTATAAAAATGCAATGAAGCTTTTCAGGGATCAGTGGAACAATGTGGGTTGGAGCTCCTCAGCGACATCTGGCCCAACCTCCTGCTCAAAGCAGGGCCAACTGTTTCAGGTTGCTTAGGGTCCTGTCCAATAACTTCTCAATATTTGTAGGCAGAAAACCTATTCTGGTGTTTCACCGCCCTCACTGTAATTTTTTCCCATAATACCTACCTGGAGTTTCTGTTGTTGAGTGTTGCACTGGTTCCCTTTTGTCCTGCAAGGTCTTCCCTTCCTGCATCTGCAAGAAGAATCTGGCTCTATTTCCTCCACATCTTCTGGTTAAGCTGGTTGTAGACAGGAATTAGATCTCCCACAAACTTTTCCTTCACTTTGAGCGGACCCAGCTCTCTCAGCCTGCCTCATATGCTGTGTGCTCCAGCTCATGGCCAGCTTGGTGGGCCTGCGTTGAAATCTGCCAGTATTTTCTACCAGAAACCCCAAAACCAAATGCAGCCTCAAAAGTCTGGAGGGAAATAATCATTTCGTCCAGCCCACTGGCCAAACTGTGTGCTGGCCTTTTTCACCACTAGGTCTTTTCTGCAAAACTGCTTTCTTTTCCTAAAGCCTGTCTCATTCCCTCATGGGTTATGCATTTTGTGGCAATGGGATGCCACACAGGCTTTGTCCCACTGGTCACAAACCTCTGAACCTCACAGTACAGTCCATTTCTGATGCACCATGGAATCTATTTCACCAATTCACATCTCACCAGTTTCTCTAGGGATAAATGGAAGATCTTGCAGAAAACCTCAGTAAAGACAAAAACATTCTCTGTTCTCCCCTCATCCATGGAGCCAGTGCTCTCATCACACAAGGCAGCAAGGTTGACCAGATATCATTTGGTTTTGGCAAGGCCATACTGGCTGTCCCCAATCAACATCTTGTCCTTTATGTGCTTGAAAATGCTTCCTGAAAGATTTGCTCTATAACCTTCCCTACATTGGCCAGCTTGTACTTTCCTGGATCTTCCCAGGATAACTCCTGTATTTCATGAAGAAGGACAAAACATTTGTGGGTTGTCCACTCATCAGGAATCTCCCTGACTTGCTACTTGCAAAGCTGAGAAAGGAATGACAAAGTAGTCAAGTAATCTTGGCATTCATGCACGGAGTCAATCTACTGCCTTTGACTTATGTATGTTTTGTCTTCCTGTATTTGGGTAATGCTTCACTTCCACAGACTCTGCTGCTCTGCTTAGAGGAGACCTGCAGGCAGAATCTCACAGTAAAACTGAGGCAAAAACCCATGATTTATGATACATTGATGTAACAGCAAAGTAAACAGTGCCCCTTTAGAAAATGCTCACAAAGCCAAAGTAGGTTAATGGATAAAGATTAATAAAAACTGTCAAAAGGGCACAGGAAATATACAATGATCCTTTGCAAATGAATAATGCAAATTTTTCTTTAATTTTTTTCTTCACAAAAAGTGTTGACACTGAAACTATTAATGTAGTTGCTACATTCTTGAAAAGCATAACAAAATATTTTCATGAGAAGTTTTGCCCTTTAAACTTACAAAAGTATGAAGAAAATCTTAAAATTCTTCCTAAATGCAAATTTTCTTTCATGTTTTCACTTCCTACACTAAAACATCTTGATGTGTTGTAACAAGCTCTGCCACAAAACTTGACTGATCCTGAAAGGATTGCTACATGAAGAGTACAAGAACTACAAAACCTTCCTCATTACTATAAGAAAATGCAATGAAATCTACTAAGAGATTGGAAAGTGAAAAATAAAATATATCAATTTCTAAGCAGGTCTGCTTAAGTATAAAAAGAATCAGGAGTAATGCCTTAACTTATTTCAAAATCGATTGACTTTTTATCTACTACATGAAGTCTGGGCTCTGCCTTTACCATTTGTCCAAAAGACAGATCACCACAGAGAGATCACAGCTGTGAATGCATTATTCTGAGAAAACATGGCTGTCACTGCAGTTTTTTCAGAGTCTGACAGCTCCTTCAGGATCCCTCTTGCTATCCACATGCCACAAGGCTGGAGAATGAAAGCTTGCCATGATCTTCCCACGAGAGCCAGTCCTGTTTGGCTGAACCCAGCAGGTACCTTCTAGTGAGTAGGGAATGGTAAGAGTAGGGCTTTTAATCTTACCCCATTATCTTCTAGTAGAGATCTTAGTAGTGCCAAAAAAAGAGTCTTCACAGAGTGTTTTTTGCACTTTTAATGTATTTTGTGAGAATTTTCACTTTAGGGCATGGGGATAATGACAGAGTTAATTTGGTTTAGAAATTTTTACCATTTTATGTGTCCCTCAGAAAAATCTCATTGTGTCTCCTTGGGTAAGTTGTGTCACAGCAAATAAAATTGATAGCACACTAAATGTATTCTTTATTATTATTATTATTTAGAAATTTAATTTGACAGAAGCTATATATTTTTTTAATTGTGTATCTAATTATGCTAACATAACATTTTTATATATAAAAAACCAAGGCACATGGGCAATTCTGCTAGCAATTTTAAATTTTCATCATGTGAGAAGTTAAATTCAGTGACTGTTTTACCAAAGTGTAAGGTTAGGGTATATCTCATAGATAAGGAGCATTGTTTAAAAAAATGTGAAGTTTTACACATTGGAACTTAGGAGTGATTTGGGCTAGGACCAATATGAAATTTTGATTCAGCATTTCTTATAACATTTGTTATTGTATAAGTCAGATGAAATTTGCAGCAGTATTCACAGAGTGGAAACCTCCCTTCAGTTATTCACCCCGTCCTTCTTAATGCTTCAGATCTCAAACACTTCTCTCACTGCTGCTAAGTAGCTCATGCCTTTGTTGAGGGGAAAATATTTTGTGATATTAGATATGAATATAAATGCAATTGTTTATAAAAGAGCAAGTGAAGACAATATTTCCTAGAAATCATTAGAGCTGGATGAAAAATAGAAGCTCATGTTAACTTCATGGTTAGAAAAGACATTGAGTAGGTCAGGAAATACATAGTCCTCATATGTAATTCAGAAAGAACAAAAGGTAGAAAAATTATTGTTACTTGTGCCGTTCTGTTTGGCTTCTAATATCTATCTGAACATGTTTGTTGTCCTGCAGACATTTTTCCTATTTTGCTTTAAACTTTCGGTTCAACTTTTAAAATGTGCATTTAGAAAGGAGAAAGAAGCAACTTCTCCAAACCCAGTTTTTGGTCAGTGCTGTAAGAAAAGTGTCCAGTTGATTTTTACAGTGGAAAGCAGCTACCAGATGATACTATCTTAGCTAAGAATCAAAAACCCACTGGTTCTCTTGAGATAAGTGGCAGAAAAGTATGCTTAATATTCTTGCAAACAAAATCAGTCTATTTGTGTCAGTATGGTCACTATTTTTGTATTCATTAGCAGGTAACTAGAAGAACTTTTATTCAATAGACTGTTCATGGGAAAAAAAGGGATTCAATTCCAGTATGCACATGTTTTTTAAAAAGCTCTGTATGGGCTGCAGATCTGAAGAGAATGAAGAAAGAATTTGACAGCAAGCAAAAAAGTGGGAAGCAGTTGCTAGGAAACAGAGAAAGATGGGTGATATTTTGCACTGACAGCAGTGCTAACATGACATTGACTATGCTACATTTAAAGATAATATGGTTGCATTTAAAAGCCAGAAGAATACCCAGTCATCTGGGCATATGTTGGATACACCCTCTAACATGGAGAGAGCAACTCTTTTCTGCTGTGTCTGTGACATTGCAATCATAAAATCACAAGATAGTTTTGGTTAAAAAGAAATAATTAAAAATCACCTAGTTTGCACCCTCTGCCTTGTTAGGGATATTGTTCAGTGGACCATGTAGCCCTAGGCCCCATCCAAACTGGCCTTGAACACTTCCAGGGATGGGGCATGCACAGCTTCTCTGGGCAACCTGTCCCAGTGTCTCACCACCTTCATAGTAAAAAATATCTTCCTAATATCTAATTTAAATCTGTCCTCTTTCAGTTTAAATCCCTTCCACCTTGTCCTGTCATTACCTACCTTTGTAAAATGTCCTTCTCCAGCTCTCTTGTAAGCGCCTTTAGAAACTGGAAGGTGCTGTAAGTTCTCCCTAGAGCCTTCTATTCTCCGGGTATTTGTCCTTTAAAAATGTTTATGATAGCATTTCTGTTAGATCACTTGACAGCTGATTAGTCTTACTTTGTGAAACCTTTTTAATAAAGCTCTATCATGTGCCCAGGAAAATAGAAATATGTTGAAGAATCATGTGAAATTTAAGTAGAGTAACTTCTGAAGTGATACACATGATCCCACTAAGATAGTTCTTATTAACTATAGTTACTCACTTACTGTCACTTCCAGAAAATAGAAAACACTATGCCAATCACTAATTGGCATTCAGCATATGAAAAAAAAACCCAAACAAAAATGGTCAGATAAAAATAGTTTGCATTTGTTCCAGTTCCTTTTTCTTTAACAAGATGGTGACCCAGAACAACAGCCTTTTCTGCATCTCTCAAAATGAGGATGGTTCTGTTTGGGATTTTTTTTTTTTTCTGTAAACACAAATTTGAATACGAAATCCAATAAAAAATGCTTTGTAATACATTTGTGTATGACTGAAAAAGAAATGTAAAATGAGAAATAATGTTACAGCTTTTGAGTTATAAACCAGAGCAGATTTCCCCTTCAGATCAGAGTGCTGATGTAACTCTATTTTTTTGCTAATTAGAATCAAAGATTTCCCTCAATTTTAACAGCTGTTATTTATGTTTGAAAATGAAGAATTAGTTGCAGCCTTTCCAATGTCAGTATGGCAAATGTGAATCTGCATTTGTTGTTCACTGGTCAGATGAAAGGGAAAAAGGCTTTCTGTGCCAAGGCACAGTTGTTTTCAGTTCCTTTAGCAACTATTAGATTCAGAGAACAAGTAGGAGCCATCAGACTGCAATTTTGGTTAGGTCATTATAACAAAAAGGCAGTGTATTAACTATGTACCTGGGAGGAAGGTGAGGTAAGATAAGATGAGGCAGGACGAAGCAAACAACTTCCAGCTGTTGCTCTGTCTTACACTGGTAATGTTCAATGTTGTTGACAATAGGCCAAGAATGAAATGTATTTGAATATAATAGCTTGACAGTCAGAATAGAAACACTAATTATCTACCTAGTTTTGCTGAAGTGCCATGTAAAAATTGTGTCTCCAGAGTTGTCTGCTGTTTAGAGGCAGTGTTGTTTACAAGCTCTCAAATGGCTGTATAAAACTCACTAGGCTTCATTTCCACAGTGCCAGAGGTTGTAAAGTTTAAGGATAATTCTGATTCCAGCTCTTTGTGGAGCAATAGCATCCTCAGTAATCTGGCCTAGCTGGTTTGCTAATTCTAGCACCATTCAAAGTCAATGTCAGTGTTAGACATATTATAATGTATTTTTTTAACGACATTCTCCGTTATAAAACACTTGGGCTTGAATACATGGAGGTTTCAGAAAAAAATTCAATTAAAGTTGCCAACTAATTGTATTTCCTTTTAACAACTGCCTGCTTGTGAATTTTCTCTCAATCATTTTGTCCCAATGCAGTACTTACAGCCAAGGGATTGAAGCCAGAAATATGATCGTAATTTTTCCATGTTTTTTTTTTAACTTATCTGAGGTTTTTGTTAAGAAGTTGCTATATACTGTCTCCCATTGTGGAGAAGTTGAAATCAGGCCTCTTGAAGACAGGTCTACACCTCTCTCTAGTTGTTTTAATAAGCTATGTAAAGAGGAACAAAATCCTCAAAGTACTGCATAAAAACTACATTTGCATTTTTTAGAAAGGTGAATAGTTTTATTTTTAAGTGTTCATTTCCTGAATATGTATTTCATCTTTAGATTTAGTTTTAAAGTCAAGTGAATGTGCTGTGTTAGTCTTGCTAACTAATTTTCATCTATTAAGTCTAATCCATTCTTGGAATATAGTGATCTGTTTGCAAAATCCTATTTCTATCTGTAGTAAATGAAAATGAAGTGTGTAAGGAAAGGTAATATTTATTAGACTAAGAGCTATCACTGGAAAAAATAGAAAGTGTTAGGACATATAGAACTCTTTTAGGGATCTCCAGTATTTGTCAAGGATGAAAATGTGTCATGTTTCTTTGTAAATGAAAGACAGATTTTGTTTTGCTTTATTTTCCTGCTACATCTCTTGGTCTAATAGAGTGTGCTATCTTACCCAGCAAACATTGCTGATGGCCTTAAACATCTGTGCATCAGCAGCTGGAACAGCATTGCTGTGGGGTAGCTGGAACTTGTAAAGATGTATACCTTGAGTGTTGACTGATTAGCTGGGTTACAAACTCGTTTATTGTGAGGTGCCTAATGAAGTTCTGTAGATTAGGATAGTCACAGGGTCCCTTAGCAGTCAGAGAGTCACACACAGCACTGGAGGTCACTTCAGGTCTGATTTGCCTTTGGTTGTAGTGGGAGACTGCAGCTACATTGCTGGCATTACATGAGCTACACGAGCTGACCCTGAGCCAGAGCACTCAAATCAGCTGTGAGTGGGTCTTCAGACACAATTAGTATTCATTTAATATTATCTATTAATAATCAATAATGAGCAATAATTAAAATACTGGTGGTAATAATAATTGAGATCATAATCATCCTTGGAACAGAATAGGTTATTTATGAAACTGGTGCAAACACAGAGGAATTTCCTGCATATGAGAGTATACATTGTTTATGACTTTTTGCAAAACTGAAACAAATGCATGATGATATAAAAGATCTCTAGTATATGGGCCTGAAGGCAATGCTACAAGTTATTTTTCAATGAATTTATTACATTCAGTTACAATAAACAGATTACTTATCTTCCATGGAGTGAACTTAAAACATCTGAAAATGTTTTTTTTCTTTATCCTTTGTAAAAGATGTTTGTGAAAGTTTTATTTTATGCCTAATGTGGTCTTAAAATATTTTCATTTGCTGTGTATTCCATAAAATTACAGGCAGACTGTGGAACAGCAGTGTGGCATTTAAAGTTTGACACCTATTTTAATGGGTTAAGTTTTCCTGTAGTTAGGTTTAAATGTTTACTACACAGTATGTCTCATGAAAGTTTGCAACACACATGCCTGCAAATGGAGTGGCAGGGCATACAGTAGAGCATATGGCAGATTATATAATCTTTAAAGACTAATAGAAATTACGTTACTGCACATATTTTGATTTTTCTTCTAGGTAAGGGAACGACTGAGGGTTTCTTTAGAAAGAGTCTCTGCACTGGAAGAAGAACTAGCTGCTGCTAACCAGGAGGTAACATAAAACACTTTCTCCCCTTTTGAGATTAAATTTCTAATACTCTGTCCCATGTGTTCCCTGTCACTTTCTTCAAAACTGTTAGAAAAAACCCACAATAATACAAACAAACAAAACCAAAATGAAACAAAGCTAAAGAAAAATTGCATTGTGAGTAAGCTTCTCAGTGAGGCTTGTTTAAGGTGGTTGTAAGATTAATACAACCTTCTGTTTACTGATTTATTTCCTCCTCCTCTTCCCTTGTGAGCAAGCCAAAATCCAAGTGCTAGTAACAGATTCCCAAATTTCTTATTGGACTTGAAAAAGGAGTGAACCAACAAATATGTCAGATACTATAAAGAATTCAATAACCTGAATTTCCATTTCACTATAAAATTAAGTAAAGCACACACACATGTAAATATCCTCATTATATAAATGTTAACATTGAAGTATTAAGGGAGGATTATGGATGACTGTGAAATGTAGGTTTGTCTCTTCCCTTTTAACTGCAGTGCATCATGGTGTACTCTGGTGCCATGTGACTATTGTCAACTTGGATAAGAGAGATTTTTTCCTGCTGAAGACTGTTCTCTTTTGTTTGAAAGGGTGAACAGCAAAACCTGTTTGTTTTGAACAGCTGTATACTACACACATAGAGAAAGAAAGTTTTCACCCTAGAGAAGTGATTTTGAAGCCAGATAATATAAAAAATGGAGTCTTCTGGTGACTTTACCATTCCCCTCATGTTCTGAACCCACCTGACATGTGCTTGATATTTTAACACTGTTAAAAATGAGCCAGATAAGCAAGTTAAATTAAAACTATTTTAGGTTATGGTCATTTTTTGGTGTCATTTTATTCAGGATTAAGACAGAAACTGAAAGAACCCACCAACAAACTCAAATGCTACCTAACAATTCTTGAAAAGTGGAATACTCATAATTCAGAACAAGGTGTGATAGAGACACCTAAAGGATTTTTTAACTAATTTAAACTGGATAAGGTAGTTTCTTAAAAGCAGGATCTTCAATTAAGATATTAGTACTTCTTTTTTATAAAGTATGATAAACTATAAACCTATTAATATGATATTTTGATTCATCCCTTTTCTCTCTGAAGTAACTGCACTTTATCTGTTTAAAATTAAGATTCTTCTTTCAGAAGGATCCAGAAAAGTTGTGTTCAAATAATATAGTTACTATGTTGTTATTCTGTTACTTTCACTAGCATTTATTAAATATCAAGCAGTCCTCTTGGTCAGCCAAGCCAACTGAGATGCATCGCACTCCTCCTGTCCCTCCTGCTCATCATTTGATTAAATCCAAGTTCACTTCACTGGGCATAGGAACAGGTCTTCAGAGAATTTCCTGGCTATTTGGAATTTTTAAAATTTAATGAAACTTTTTAACAGTAAGGAATAAAAGCATGCACAATGAAATTACATTTAAGCAGGACTTCTATAGCTTTTCCTGCCCCAAATCCTTAGACATGTTGAACAATGTTTGTGTCTTCATGCCACTGACAATATTTAGAAGGACACTGAATCAGTCAAGCATAACATGACCACTAACACAGTCTGAATATTGTTATTCCAGTTTCCTATGAGGGACTGTTAAAGCTGACATTCAGTTAAAAAATAATGAAAAAAGAGTGAGATGTGGAAGAGAACAAGTTGATTATTTTCAGACAGTTATGTATTTAAACAAGAGTTCAGATAATTTTCACACAATTAGTTATTTAAGTAAGACAAAATTAATTAGAGCACTGCAGTATTTAAATCTAGTTTTATGCAAAATTCCACAGTGAATACACAGGCAATAAAGCACTTTAAAAACTTATTGTACTATATATGAAAATAAGTGGGCTAAATTTCTAGGGGAATTGAATATATGGTTTTCAGTTATTTCTGTAGTCCTGTCTTGTTGTCTGTTTTCCCAGGAGAATTAGTATTTTCTTTCATATCCATTTTCTCATACTTATTCTGAGAGTATACTCTATTCAGGACTGTATCTAAACATAAAATGATGACAGTAAATTGGTTCCCTGACTTAACAAATTATGTTTAGGTATATGACAAGTAGCAGATAAAAAGTAGCAGAAATGTATATGTTAATATATTTCCTCTTCTTGAAAGCTTGTGGTTGTGGCTCTGACACAGCAATGGTGAGAAACTGCAGACAGTCCTGAGTGCTTATTGAAAATGTTCTTAAATTAAAATAGCCCCAAAACTGGGAGAAAACTGCAGTTCTCCATCACTGGGTGGTAACTAAGCTCAGATTTAACAGTGTTTGTGGCATATTACATACCTAACAAAGGGAGTGAAATCATCTGTAACCGGCAAAGCTGATTTCAGCTCTAGTTGCTAACACAGTCTTGCAAAGCACTTAATATTGGATAGGCAATTGTAAAACACCTTGAACTCTGAACCCCAGAGAAATTGGGGTGGGCATTGGACCTGTTGGGGGAACTCAGCTTGTGTAGCTAATGTTTACATGTAGTTACACAAGGGGAATAGAGAAGGGTTTTCATTTTATGAGCTTATATTTTATTAAAGCTCATATTTTATTAAGCAGTGGATTAAAAATTCTTTAAATATATGTTTTCCTAGGGGAAAAGGTTATTTGACTATATATTTTATTCTGCTGCAGCTGATTAGTGATTGTGGAGGGGGCCATTGTACATAGCAGCAAACTGAATTGCTGTTAGTGAGTTTTGGTGCAGACAGGGGCAAGATAACTGCAGTAATAAAATTCCATGTTCATCCTGCTTTTTTTTTCCATTTCTGCTTACACTCAAAGCCATTCCTAGTTCACACCTGGAGACGTCCTGATCATTATCTGTTGTAGACAAGATGAATAGAAGATACTGTTAACATTTTTTTTGAGAAATTTCCCTTCTGTTTTTAAATAAAATTACTGTTAAGCATAGCTACATTTTCTTACCCCTTAGGTGCTTTTAAAATTATGCTGGTTCTCATTTTCTTCCATATAACCTATGGTCTCTCCAAATAGTTTTATTGCTGAGGGTTGTAATTTGCAGTTAGATATTAGACAAGCTGCAAGTGGGACATCAAATAACAAAGCTCAGTGGTATAATAGTGTTCTTCTGTGAATATTTTTCAAGAGAAATGTGAAGTTTTCCAGTGAGTGTATGAATATTTGCAAAATTGAACAATGATCTGCTAACCAGCTTCCTTTTTACACGCTAATTTCACAAGAATGATTCTCATTGGCAAGAGAAGTTAATTTATCTTCACAATTTTGTCATTCATGATCTTAATGGGAGTTAACTTCAATGTTGAAAATACTGATAACTACTTTTGTTCTTCAGCTTTAGAGATACTCCTATTGTCATTACAAATGTGAATCTTTTTTGAAAGTATGCTAAACTACACGCATACAAACAACACACCAAGGTTAGCCATTAGTGCCATATATTCCCAGGAACCCAAGTGCCAGCAGCTTCCACAGCTCAAGGCTTCTTAGATTATAGACCATGACCCATAGTGACACTTTTAAATCCATTTCTGCAGCAATGTGCAGTGTTAAATGACAACTGTTGCCATTTCCATTAACAGATATCCCTGTTTCCCTGAGCCTTCAACAAATAGTTAAAAAAAACCAAAACAACCTTTAAAGCTTTTTTCCAAGGCTTTTTTTGTAAAATCAAGCATTCTACATAATTAATATAATACTGGAATTTTTTTAATGGCTGTGCTTCATTTGCCCATAAATTTTCTCCTGTTAATTTTAAACAATCATCCATCCCTTGCAACATCTTTATGTGTTAATAAGAATTAAATGATAGGTGGCATTTCAAACCCCTGTTTTGTTTCCAGTTAGTATGCTGGCTTTTCCATCTCTCCTCATTAGAAGAAACTGTGGCATGAAAAATAAAGCTTTACTTACATTAATTGCCTCAAGGGAATAAATGGAACTTTAGGAACCCAGAAAACATTGGGACTGCAGAATATAAAATTGCAGAAACTACTGGTTTTACTGTATATATCACTGTACTAACATATGCTTTTCCTCAGAATTTGTTCCAATTGCCATTGGTATTTCCAAATGCCAAATAACATTATACTGCCTCTGTCAACTGACACATAGATTATATTTTAAAACACTCAGGCTTCATTTTAAAGCCTTATTGTAACAATTGCTTCTACAAAAGTTTCCTTGAGTTTGAGGCTAAATTTAACTCCTGGAACTCTCAGAGATCTTGCAGGTGTTTTGGATCATAGTTCATTGCTTCATGTAACTGGAGACATTCTCCTGTTTAGGCAATGGGTTTCTTCCTGACAATGGCTCAGTTTATTCATTAGGGTACCCAATGGTAATTTTTCAGCATTTATGAAAGCATTCATAAATTATTTACATGACTGAAAAGAGAGGATGGTTTGAAATTTCTGATTCTTTATGTTCCATACCAGAGACAGCAGAAAATATCCACTTATTCATGAAAGAACTTCTAAATACCGTGCTAACGGCCAAACTTCTGCTGTTCAGGGCAAAACAAGAACTCAGCAAAAAATTCAGTAAAACTGTTACAGCTGAGAACAGTTTTGGTTCTGACCATGAGGGGTGCTGCAGACATGAATATGGTATCACTACTGCTAATGAAATATTCTGTACTATTTAATATTTATATGCATTTCAAAGTGAAGTCTTAGTTAAATGTGGCTTGTCCTTTTACCCATAGTTGCATATGAAAACATATTTCTATGAAAACATATTTCTAGATTTTTCATTTCCAGTTAGGTTAAGGCAATTTTTACAGGGGTTTCTTGTTTCTTGGCAGCCTTAGGCTTTCTGTGTAATTTCAAAGTGATTTTTGGACTAAAAGTGTTGTAAAAGGCATAGTTTACTGGGAAAAATAGATATGCTTTTCTTGAACATATGATTTATACAAAACTTAATCAATCCACAATTTAGAAATTATTGCTATCAAAACTTTGGATGAAATTGGGTAGAATTCAGGGACCTTTTTTTTCCTGAAGGCCAGGCAGATGACTTACATCTGTTTTTGGTGACTTGAGGCATACATTTCCTTGCAAAGCATCTGAAACACCCTTTCTCTATAGTACCTTCTTTGATAGCACCATACTTTCTCAGAATGGTGCAACTGCTTTCTGAACTCTCTTCGACATGTTATTTTTTTATTTCTTTATAAGCTATAGATTTGCAGAGGTCTGACTCAAGAGATATTCTTTGTGCTCTGAACTTTAAATGTCTATGTAAATGTAGCAAAATATATCTTTTCTGCAAAGTTGCACATAATTAAAAAATCTTGATTTGAAATGTAATTTTAAATGCTATGTATAATTTCTTTTTGATCTGCCTTTAACCTTAGCCATCTCATTAAATGTTACCTCTGAAGAAAGTTATTGTTGCCCACAAGTTTTATGTGGCAATGATGCAAAATGATGAATTTTTTTTGGTGATTATTTCTTATACTAAATGCTTTACAGCATTAATTTATTTCTCTACACATTTCAATTAGTACATGTAGCATGGCAATTGAAGAGGTTGAAAATTAATACAGCAGCACTACAGCCTTCATTGCCTAATTTTTTTACAAAGTGAAAAAGAACTAAGCACAAGAAATAGTCAGCTAAGTTGCCATAAGTATTTCATTTTATGTCCTCAATTAATTCTAATCTGAGTTCTCAGAGGAAAAAAAAGCACCAAAATCCTTTGTGAATATTGAGAGCAGCAGAATTGATTTTGCATTGCCACAACCTTTTTTCACTAATTTCATGTTTCACTAAAATATAGAGCAGAATAAGTCTAAAATTCAATGCATTTCCCAGATAGTAACTGAAGAACAATAATTTCTATTGGCATATGTGAGGTGAAGCTCACTATTGTGTTTGCAAGAGTGGTTTCTTAGTACAACTTCCATAAACTTCTACCACAGAGAAAAGTCTTCAGATTTTGGCTACTAAAAGAACATACAGTTTCTACCATGACAGCAGATAACGATTTTGCAGATATTAGTATTTTTATACAAAAATCTTAGTGAATTAAGTCTATTTATGAGTTTACCACAGTGTAGTGTGTGCAATGCAGAAATTATATATTAAATATGTTCTCCTAATTTGGTCTTCTTCACTGAAATGGTTTCACAGAGCAGAAATGTGTTGCTAGCCAAATGTCTTAGGGTGTTTTCAAAAGCCATCCTGAAATGCTGTGTTCTCTTTCCTCTCCATTTAGCATGTGGCCACCTGTAAACAAATCCTAAAATACCAATGTCATGTTCTCACTTTGAACTGTCATTTTGTCTAAGTTGAATGTCTCCTGTGTGTTCTTTAGAAGATACCAGTTTGTAAGAAAGGATTTGTGGTCTGTGCTCACATGTTCATGGAGCAGTTAAGGAGATATGTAGCTGAAGACTGAAGGCTTTATTCCTTCAAAAAGACAGTGTGATTAATAGTTTTAACAAAATGTTTGATATTGAATGTTTGCTAGCTCGTATATATTTCTTTCTATATATTTTTATATTCTTTAGAATGTTATGTCATAAAGACACTTGTTTTTTCTGGTTCTATTTTCTAAATATTCTAAGATCCCAAGTATGAATATATTCAGCTGCTTCAGTTTAACTGCTGCTAAAGAAGGATTCAGAGCCTTGCACTGAAATGAAAAATTCTGGCTACTAAAGATCTCCACTGCAATTTTGATTTTTTTTCTCAGAACTTTGTGTCATAGCTAACTAGTTCTTCTTCATTTTATTTACTTGTAGAATTCTTTGTGGCATTTGTTATATAAAGATTTGTGACTGGAGTAAATCCCAGTGTCACAGATTTATCATTGAAGGGTAGAGTTTTGTTCTGCTTATTTTAAAAATACCCTGAGATTGTTTTCAGCCTCTCAGTGTTTTGCTATGACACATCCCTGTGTAGCAACAAGAGCGTACAGACTTTGCTCTTAAACTATTGTAAGCTGTTATTTGCATTAAAGGAAAAGAGAAATTTAAGTTTAGTAAAATAATGCTTAAGGGAGCATGGCAAAAGGTAAAAAAGCAATCCCAAACTGTGACTTGCTACTTCCTCATTCTTTACTTTTCTCCAAAAACCTGCTGTGCCACTATGAAGCAATTGTTTAAATATACATTAAAAGATCAGTGAGATCAATGTTTGAAATATTTTTTTGCAAATCTCTTCAAATCTACTTCATTTTATGTCTGACAGAAATATTTGATTTAATGAAACCTTGATCCCCCGTGATTAGAAACTTGGGTGATTTAATGCCTTGTTTTACTGAATAAATGATGACTGGAGATTAAAAATTCCCCATTTCCTTTAGACCTTGAAGCACAAATTTTCCATAAAATTAGCATCTGTATCAAAATGAACATAATCCTATTCCAGTATATTCTTTCATCTGTCTGTGTTTTAAAAGCATTTGTTTTATAGATTGCTCATTGTGAAAACAAATTAGGTACTACTACTGGAATGAAAAAATAAGAAATCTAACTACAAATTCCATTACAAATACTCATACTATTCTTCTGTTTAAATTTTATATTCTCATTTTTTTTAATACTTGTGGCCTAAGTCTTCAGACTTTTGCCTCTGAGGAGATTGTATTTTTCTATGCATTAAAAACTATGGCTGAATCTTAATTGCAAGTTAGATTGATGCAGAAATATAAATATATAGTTGTTTATTTAGTAGTGATATATTCTGTCTTCCATACTGAAGGGCTTGTATTGCACATTTTGCACATTTTTACTATGATTATTACTGCATTACAATACTCCCAATGGAGCTCCAGTAAAGGAGCAGGATGCCATTTTCTGGGGGAAAAAAATACTGAAACATGGTTCCTGTTCCATAGCACTTAACAACATAAGTTTGTCTCATGGTGTCCATGGCTCATCCAGCTGCTGCCTGGACAGCATCATGTAAAGCTCAGGTACACAGTGACCTGTGCAATAGATGTGGCAAGCAATAATTACTCTTTTTACTACCACAGGAGCTCTGTAAAGTGTCTCAGAGGATTCAGGCTCATCTGATGCTCTGAATATTCTTGCTCCTAAAAGCATAGAGTTTAATTTGGCTGGGATGACTGGTTAGTTGTTTCTACAGCAGAAGAAGTAGGGTGCAATACAGAAGTTAATAGGTTCATAAGTATTGATAGATGGACTTGGCTAAATTGCATAACTTGATTTTTGACAGGTTATGGCTGAAGTGGCATCTGTTCAGGTGCACATTCTGTCACACAATCATTGTTTTGAGACCCTGCACAAATCCTGCTACACTGTCTGAATCCTATCCCACTCCCTGTGCTGTAACCCATGCTTGGGACTTAAATGCTGGGTACCTGTCCCCTCAGCCCAGCTCCATGCCTGGTTTCCTAATGGAGGAGAGGCTGGGGCTGCAGGCAGGAAGGAGGTGACTGTGCTCTCCATGAGGTCCTGCAGCTAAATAACCACAGGACACAGTATTCCTCATCAAATAACACAACCACTCTGCAATAAATCTGCAGGTATGGACAGTTTTCTGGATCTCATGTGGCTGAGTTGAGTTATTTTGAGGGTCTGTACAGTCTTTTATATTAATCAGTAAAGGGGGATCACAGAGCATGCCTGACATTTCTGTATAAAAGCAAACAAATATATCAATATATGACAAAGCTCTGTGAAGCTGAAGAAGATGCCTCAGTTTGATAAATAGATCTCCTCTACTTCATTCTAGGGAACTACAAAATAGAAAATCTCTGAGTTTGCAGTACAGATTTTGTGGATTTCTAATTTATCACACATTCCTCACCCAAAGCAGAAAAAAGGTAGAAAGAGGGAATGGCATGGCAGCCAAAGAAATACAAGCTGAGAGAACACAGGGATCACACAAGCCAGATGTGTGGTTGAGCATATTTCACAATCATTTGCCTGAAACACACCTGAAAACTCCAGGAGATTAATGAAATTGGAAGGTTACTTGTATATGGTTAGTTTAGGATTGCTCATAGTCAGCATGAGATTAGACACCAGGATAATTTCAGTTTGGATTTAATGTCATCTGCTTGGCAATCTGTTTAGGGAGCTTAACAAATCAATGGAATGCAACTCTCACCAGAGCTGATTTCATAAGGTCTAGTTAGCAAATGCCTTATTTTCAACCTATCAAATTCCTAAAGCAAAGAACATAGTGCCTGGGTAAATGGGTGCTCAGCTGACATGCTTTGTAGGGGTCACTATTACAGATTCAAAGTATATCCATGAAAATTTTAATGTCTAATGTTTAATTTGCTCACAGTATTCACAGAGTGCCTTTCAGGGGACATCAGAAAGAATATATCATTTCTCTTTGATCTGTTATTTTGGGAATCATAAACTTTGAAATGGATGCTATTTTATCCTGCACTGGAGGTACAAATTCAGGTTTCAGAACATAGCTGGCTATCTTTCTGTCTGTGTCAGCTTTGGGGTCTTTTGACATTTGTGGAATGAGATGTTCAAGCAGACAAAGATAGTTTCATTGCAAGAATTAGACTTGCAATATAGGACTGCAAGACAAAAGGATTCTTTACTGTTAATTATCTTTTTGCAGATCCATCTTGATGAAAATTCAAAACACATACCCATTATCCTTTGTTTTTAATCTGCTGGAATAATGTAGTGTTTTTAACATTTGCTCAATGCGCTTCTTTGGAATGATTATTCAGTTTTCTGTAAATTTGTTAAATATTAGATGATTTGTTAAGATCATCTACTAACTCGCAAACCAGATTTTAAATAATATGACAAGATCATAGTATCTTTTATGTTTATTACTCTCCATAATAATTTTTAATGTATGGATAGCCCTCATGCTGAATTCGTATAAAATATTTAAATTGATGACATGGGTCAATAAATAAAATCAACTTTAGGCTTCACTAGGTTCATAATTATTAATCAATATTCCCATTAACATATGAACCAGAAAATGTATCATTTGTGTTTTCCTTTTGGATCATCTCAACCCTACAGTGCGCCTGCAGCTCTAAGGGTATCCATAATTTGATTAACTAGAAAGACTTACAAACAAGGAGTCAATATATGCCTGTAAAAGCAAAAAATAAATATAGAAATAATTTTACTTGGAATTCAAAAATGTAAAAAATTAGGTTTGATTAGGAAATGTCAACATTAGTAAATAATAAATAATCTTCATTAATACTAACGTGGACCATCAGTGTAGAGGTGAAATTATTATAAGAGGAGCTGTAGAGGATTTGACTTGGTTCAATCTATAGAAAATGAACCTGCTTGCTTAACTTGGCATCTGGAGAGTGTGGTTTGAACACCTTTAAACATGTAGAATATGTGGTTACGTACAAAAAGAAGTAAAAACAATGTATCATTCCTCTGCATTAGAAAAGGCTGTCATATTAGATTACATTCTGCAATAATTCTAGGAAAAAAAACATTGTTTTAGAAATTCCAGATACTAGGAATTTCCTTTGTAATTAAAAAATAGATAAAATTTGTATCAGAGAAGCCCATATCCTTGATCTTCTCTGGAAAAACCTGGGGAAAAAAATTACTACCAGTAGGAATGTTATTGAAATGTATTGAGATGTTGACTAAAATTAAATGGGTACATTTGGTTTTACTACTTGAAATACAGACTGTTACTCTACTGAGATTCAATTTCAACAGAATGGGAATGAAACTTAACTTGGGATTTCTTCAGTTTGTACAGGCAGATCATGGCTTTGATATTGTTTAATTGTACTTCTAGGATAAGGTTCATTTCCTTTCTGGGTATTTCTCATATCCTATTTATCTGTTGTATATTTTCATGTTTTCTACAATCAGTAGCAGAGATATTGATTTTAATACAGATACACTGTATAGGAAAATGTGATAAAACTGGATATACATGCAGAATAGTGGTTTTCATAACAGACATGTCCAGTCAAAATAAGCCTAAACAATCTCAAATCTCTAGGTGACAACATGCAGACAAAGAATACAAAAATTTAATTTGGGGAAGACTGGTTTTACTCATGGGGACATATATTGGTGTAACAAAAAGAGGAGAACAGATTGCAGTGCAAATAGCTAAACACACTCTTTTTTAAACAGAGCAGTGTTTTTCAGACTGAATTATATACATTAAACAGGGGGTTTATTTTATTTCAAATTAAATTAATTTTATTTTTAATTAAATACTATATGTACTAAGAGCAACTACATAGTCTTAGAGGTACAAATATCTGTGTATATATTTACATAAATATTAAATATATACATGCATATTACATATACATGTTTCAATAACTTGTATATTTTTGAAAAGAATAAACATTATAACGTCTCTCCCAAATCCATCCTTAGCTCTGACAAGCTGGAAATTAGACCCTACCAATGAACTCTGGAGATTTTGAATACTAGTCTTTGTTAGAGTAATAATGGAAGAATAAGGGGGTTGCTACTATTTTGTTGAGCTTGGTAAGGAAAAAAAAGAAAAGCAAGAGCAATTAGTCAGCAGGTGTGAAATACACAATATAATTCAACCATGTAATTGATATTTGTTACTGTTTTCCTATTGTGCTAGTCTCTGTAAAAGACGTTTCTTTCTCTGTGTTGTATTTCGTACAAATTTTGTGACAAAAGTTGTACATTTTTTGTTTACTTTGATAAGGGTTTCTGCAGAAAACATACTTAAATGCACTTGGTAATCTGTGAAAAATCTTGACAGGTACTCTTCCTCACAATAGCACCTGCACCATTGCTTTAAATTGCTCCTGTTCTGTTTACCAAGTGCTGCCACAGAAATGAATGGAGCATGCTCTGGAGTAGGTGTAATAGCACAAGACAGGTATTTACCCAGGAACAATTTGGTCCAGAATTCTTAATGAAGCAAAGGAGACTAGTAAACCCTACTGCCTCGTTACCAGCCTGAAATGTTAGTGTATTACTACTTTCAAAGTACAGAAACACCTGCTGACAGACATTTTGAGTTCAGATGCAGTCAGGGCTCAGTGATGGTGCAGGAGGTGCTGTGGTCGGCCAGTGCCCTGCTGCAGCCAGCTGAGTGCCACAGCTGTACAGTGCCCTGCTGCAGCCAGCTGAGTGCCACAGCTGTACAGTGCCCTGCTGCAGCCAGCTGAGTGCCACAGCTGTACAGTGCCCTGCTGCAGCCAGCTGAGTGCCACAGCTGTGCAGTGCCCTGCTGCAGCCAGCTGAGTGCCACAGCTGTACAGTGCCCTGCTAGAGCCAGCTGAGTGCCACAGCTGTGCAGCACCCCTGGGCCACAGCACCCCTGCCACCAACACCAGGGACCTTGAGGAGCGTGTCCAATAAAGCACTGATAGCCAGGACCTTGTCAATAGTCATCACAAGCACAGGCCATCAGCAGTAAAGGACCATGGGGTTAGCATTTCCATGTTTTCCATTTAAAATCAGCAATCTGCTGCAGACTCAGCATTTGCAGTCATTTTTGCCTGTTGTCATTCATTATGTGTGCTTCAGCAACATGAAAGCAGGGTCTGAAAGTGCTCTCCACCATATAAGCAGGATTGCAGAGAGCAGTGCCAACATCAAGATTGTAAGAATAAAATAACCAAGATGTGCCAGAAGCTGCAGAAGCAAGAGGTTTTAGCTGTCTTTGGCAGAATTTGGAGCATAGGAGATAAAGACTTAAGCTGTAAAATATGTGTAACTGAAGGCTGGAGTACAGTGTGCTACCTACACACAAACATTCAAGATTTGTTTTCATTACTGTCTTTCTACTATTGTCTGATCTCCAAGGCTCCCTCATGAGGATGATTTCACCATAATTAATATTTCTCCATAACAATGAAAGCTAAACAGCAATATTAATAAAAGATCAGAAATCTCAAAAAGGGCAAATTAATTATGTAAATATGTTGAAGATGTGTATTACTCATAACTCACAAAGTTTTTTTATTTTAATAAAGGAGTATTTTTCTTGATATGTCAGGACAGGTATTAAAGGACTCAATTGTGTATAGTTTCTAGAAAGCTCACCCCTAAGTAGCAATAAAATACACTGAAATTCCAGGCAAATAGAAAATAAACCTAGCTGAGAGGTTGTCAGTCTTTAGTTTAAAAGTGAAATTTGTGCTAAAAAAGCACCAAAAAAAAGCTTGAAAATTGACTGATTCTTTTTGGTTTATGTCATTGAATGGGGGAGAAGACAGAGTGATAAGTTTAAAGAAAATAAATATTTTTTTTTCCCCCAAAGTGAGCCCAAAGTGCATTGTTAGGGCTGATGATTTCATTCCCTGCCTTCCAAGCTTATTTTTTTTCAGTTTGAAAATATTTTTTTCTTTTATTCTGTTCCCTTGAAGTATAGCTAATGTTGATTACAATGTTGTATGTTCCATAGTTATATTAACTCCTAGCAATTTTGAGAATAGACCCCAAATTCTGTATTTGCCCTTTTAAACATACCTGGTTGTAAAGCTCAGAATCTGCATTTCTGAATGGAAAAACTAAAACATTTCAAAACTAAAGTAATCTTTTTGGAGATTCCTTTTTGTCTGCTGTTTCCAAAGACCATGTGGATCTATGAGTTTTGTTCATGAAATCAGAATGTTCTATTTATGATACCCTGAAGAGCATCTTGTGTGTTCTCTCTCTGAAATGCTGTGTATGTAGCCAGTCTTCAGTCCTGTGCAGTTCATTTGACCACGATACTGAACCATACTGTGGTTTGTTTCAGTGTCAGAAGATGACATAAACAAACTCAGTGGTTTAAGGTAGGAAAAGTTTATGTAAAACAGCTTTTCAAAAGCTTAAAATAATTTCATTGCTTTTATAGAATCTCAGAATCATAGAAAGGTTTGAGTTGGAAGATTTGAGTTGGAAGGGACCTTAAAGATCATGTAGTTCCAGCTCCCCTGCCACAGGCAGGAATGCCTTCTGCTGCACCAGGTCGCTCAGAGCCTCATCCAACCTGGCCTTGAGCACCTCCAGGGATGGAGAGGCCACAGTCTCTCTGGGAAAACTGTTCATAAAGTGATGAGTCACCAGAACCTTATAAGAAGTAAAGAATTTCTTCCGAAGATCTAAGCTAAACCAGGCCTCCTTCAGTTTAAGGGCATCCTGCTTTGTCTTATCACTATGTAGAAAAGTATATTAAGTATTCCTAGAACACGTAATTGCCTGAAGACTGAAACTGTAATGAGGTAAAAAATGACCATTGAAACAAATTTCAGCACCAGAGGTACCTGTTCATTTAGGATTTTGTATGTTTAGAAATGGATTTTGATCTCACACCTATTAAATAATTTTAAATTAATTAATTTGCAATATACCCAAAGTAAACATGTAGAGTAGTGCTTTTCCTGCCTCATTTTGTGTCTGATGAGAGACTTCTTCAGATCAGTACTGGCTTATGTATTCATCTTCTGTTCTATGCTGTATTTTAATATTTGAAATCAGTATTGCCTTAGCACCTGGATTCAGGCTATTAAGTGTATAGGCATCATATGTAGATTTGGCCATTTATGGAAATGGAGACCAGTTCAAGTTTTGAGTCTGAATTGCTGAATCCTAACATTTTAAAAAACCATGATTCAATGGTGTCTGTAGACAATGGACACAAATTCTGCTAATTTAGAGGGAATTTATAGGGGTATTATAGTGGAGGTATTTGTCTAAATTTTAATATCAAAAAGGTGGGCTTTAGGAATGTTGAAATTATTTATTAGTTGAGACAGAAAGGCAGAATTTGTATAAGGTTATGTCCAGAATTATTATGACAGAGTAGGGCTTCTGAAACTGCCATTTGTTCTGTAATACCTTTGACATCTAGAAGATAGAATCAAAATCGATGGAAATTCTTTAAGGTTTTGATGTGCCTTGTGAGTCATAAAACCAACATGCAAAAGCAAGAAGAATGTTGAAGATCAATATGCCTGTCAGAAGAGAACAAGCTGAAGGAATATTTTTAGATTAGGGGGTGTTTTCATGGACTTAAGCTACAAAAGTTAGAAAGGTCCAACTAGAAAAGTAATACTCCACATTTTGTTCTTAAACTGACAATAATTGCTTCATTTTTCTCAATCAAGAAAAAAAAAAGAACTTTTCAGTTCTGCTGAATGAGCTTGGAAAAGAAAGCAGAGAGCCAAATGTAAACTTTCTTACTTTCTTTAGACTCAAGTGGGGAGAGACTTGAAATTTTACTCTTGTTTAGAGTCACATTGAAAGGTGCTACTGTGGTCCAGATGAAGTGTGCTAAATAGGAAAATAATGTTTGTGATTGTAGAAATGGAGTATAATCATTTGAGATTCACAAGCAGATGTTGATAAGGACAAAAATGTGATGTATTTGATCACATTTTAGTCCCTTGGAATTTGGACTTCAGCGTTTATTTAGGTTGATTGTCCAGTTTTGGGTACAACAATCCTAAATAGATTAATGACATTTATCCACATTTATTTTCTATTAATCTGTCTTGGGGCATGGGAGTGGGAGGGGGGTATTTTGATTGTTTTCAGCAGCCATCCTAAAGATGATGCCATCCTAAAGAATCCTTTTATTTTCCAAAACCAAGAACATAGCATGAAAACCATTAGGAATTTAACGTTAGTGGTCAGATAGTATGGAGGTACTTGGAAAGCTGTCTATGGACATGTTTTGTCGTAGATGTTTTTAGCTGGATGGCATACACATAAAAACATCAGTAGAATAGACAGGCATTTCTCAGAAATATTATTACAAAATTTTATCTGCATTGAAAAATCATTTGCTTACCTAGATCTCTGCTATTATTGCTGTGTGCTATTGTAATGATCATTAGAATTTAAGAGGTTTTGGAGTCTATCTGGGAAAAACTTAGTCATCTGTCTCTTCACCCAGATCATCAACCTGTCTTTCATGTTTTGGCAACCTGTTTAAAATGTTACACAAATGGTTCAGTGATTAAATGAGCACATTTGCAAAAAATTGCACATTGTTGAAAGTTAAATCAGTAAAAAGTAATAAAATGAGTATGACAGCAATTAAAACTTTTTCTTCAACAAAGTAAAAAGCAAAAATTTACTTGTAAGACACTGATGAATTTCCGTGCTTCCTTAGGAGCGCTTATTTTGCCTTAATATATTCATTAAATCAAGAATAGAACCAGTATGAAAACAATTTAGCTGTGTTGTTCTTCACAGTTTAGATCTGTTATCTGACTATGCAAGAGCTGAAACTTCTGCAATGTGCCAGACTTCAAACTCTTTGTTCTTCCTGTAAATATTTGCTGCGCATTCATTACAGTAATAAAATCATTGAAACCATAATGTTTAACAGGGATGGATTTTTGGCAAAGTGTTTGTTCCCAAGCATTGAAAAATCAAGAAAATCCCTCCAAATAATGATACACAATATTGTATTACTTTATTTGCCTGTCATCTAAAAGGGACAATGGATTTTTTTCTTATTTATTTACTTACTTTGAAAGTGGTGGTACCTAAACACCCATGGAGGCTAAGAAAAATTAAAATCTTTCAAATACATTATAAAATGATAATGTTTTGCACTAGTGTTTAAAGACTATTCTTATTCAGCTACAGGCCTGTTAAGGATTTGTGTAGATACAGGTGATAATTCAAAATGAAGGCATAGTGATCTCTGCTTTTTAATGGATCAACAAAAGATTATCATATGAAAAAGCAGCTATATTGATGCCTCTCAGTTAATATATCCTATGATTTTACATTTTTTAATATTATGTGTAGTTGCTCTACATCAGTCAAAATTCTATAATATGTCTGTTGAAGTATCAAACTTAGTCTACCTGAAGATATCTTTTAGCACTAATTGATGGCTAATTTTGTTTGGTGGAAGCCAAAGTTTCAGTAGTTTTGATTTGAGAACTGTTTGAACCATAAAGAAAAATAAGTGAAACTATTCAAAAGACAAACCACAAATATTGAATTACTGATTGTGTAAAAAGCAAGACTATGCTAATGAGATTACACCAGTCCTTTTTCTTTTACTTGAGACAGACATAATTCTCTTATTTAAGCAAAGTGTTTTAAAGTTCAGTGTATTTGTACAACCCCCAAAGACACAGATTGTCTCAGACAGTTTTAATTCCCACTTTTGTAGTTTCCTATAATTGCTTGGATTAAATGTTGCTTTCAAGTCTTGGTCTTGGCACTTATATCAGGGGGAGTATATGACTTCTACAGGGGCTGTAACTTGGAATTTTTAGTGAGCAGTGAATCAGCCTGCTCATCAGAATCTCATATTACAGGAATTTTCAACATTTATATTAAGGAAGACTTGTTTAAAGTGGTGCTCTTACATCTCAAATTTCGGTCAGAGTGATTCAAATGGTCTTTTAAATAAGCACTTAAATATAACTTAAACACATTTGAAAAAACTGTTTCAAATTGAAATGAAATTATTCACATCAAAGTAAGTTTATCTTGATGTTAATTAGAACTAAATTTAACTTAATTTGATTTAATAAATGTTGCACAAAATCTTGGCTGCTGCACGTGGTTACCAGGTAGTATTACCTAAAATTCTCCTTCCTACCCCATGCCTTTGTGTTCTAGGACAGGACAGTCTTTTAGGGTGTTTCTGACTCAGGACCTATGCAGACAAAATATAGTGACAGAAGCCTTTAAACTTACACCAGCTTTCCAAAACTGGCATCCTACCAGTGTTCTACTCTGTTTAATACATAATGTTATTCATCAGGTAAACCATTTACTGTATGTGCTCATAAAAGCAGAACAATACAGAGATATCTAACTGTGCAATTTAACAAAATTTATTGTTCATATTAGCCAGATTTTCCAGCTTATTGTAGTATACAATGTAAAAAAAAAACTTAGGACCTAAATCTTTCTATGCTGATTATTGCCTGAGAGTAAGCCACAAAGCCAGAGAGAAACCATTTTCCGGTAGCTGCATGGGAATTTTAGTAGCATTACCAATAAATAACCAATATTTTAAATATGATAAAACCTACTTTTATATGTGCTAAGAGAGTCAGTGAGTAGTAGAGGGTGTTAACGTACATGCTTTTCTTGACAAAAACCACGTAAAATGTATGTTGCTGTTACGAACAGATGGGAGGCTGACAGAAAACTAGCACTTTTATTTTACACCACCTGGGTTTGATTCATAGCCTCTTGCTACTGTTTTCCTGTAGCACAAGTTTGGCATTCATTGAATTCTAGATAAAAGAGTAAGTCTTGTTCTCAATGTGTAAAAAAATCAATGGCTAACTGCTGTTTCATCTTTCAAGCTAAAAAAAAATGTCCTACCACAAAAGCAGGGTAGAAGACAAGACAATGCTGACTGTCATGTCATTTGTTCCTTTGCATCCTTAATGGCCTTAAGATATTGTTAGTATGTTTGAGTTTTAAGCCTTTCTGCATATAATGACCTAATTTTGCAAATACTACGGATGGCCAACATAGGATTGAATTGTTAATGGACTTTAAAAATTGCCTGCTCAGTATTTTTCTGGTTTCTTATGTATATTTACCACTTATTTTTTTTTCTTTTGCAGATTGTAGCTTTGCGTGAACAAAATGCACACATTCAAAGGAAAATGGCAGCTGGGGAAGGGTCTGCTGAGTCAGAGCATATTGAAGGAATGGAACCAGGGCAAAAGGTTCATGAAAAGGTATAAAAATGTTAGTTGTCATTAAATCTAACAATCCATATGATAAATAATCAGGCTTTAGATTTTAGTAATGTGAATATTTTATGGGATGTCCACTTAGAGTATTGTCTGCCTACTGAAACCAGTATGAAAAAAATGAGCTTGTTTAAATGGAAAACAAATGCAAATGGGTAGGTCCTTGCTCTTTGATAGGGTATTGAGTTAGATCCATAGCTTATAACTAACTTTTCTTGGAATTGTTTGCATTATGCTACAGTTATGAGTACTATATGCTGCTGAGTGATCTGTGGTATGCTACATACAGAAGGACAAGGTGTACTGGCATGTATATGTGGAAGGCTGTATATGCAAACATTCCTGAAAGAAAAGAGACCCTAAGGGGGTAGCAGAGACATAAAAACTAGAAAAAGCAATTTTGCTCTGTGCTGCCTATAGATATTATTCCAATTTGGGTCCATGCTCATATAGAGAGGAGCTACTTAGGACTCCTTCAGTAGGAAATAGGTATGTAGAATTCAGGCTAAGTATTTGCTGCTTAATGCTGAGAGAGAACAAAATGTAGAGACTGATTCAGTAAAAAAGGTTTTCTCCTTAGCCTTAGATTTCCACATTGATAAAAATCAAATTGAGCATCTTCCTCTCTTGCTTCAGAATTAATAAATTAAAATGATAGCACAACATAACATTTGGCAGACAGCTGAAATGAGTAGAGCTCATTTCATTCAGAGCTGCTTGGATCTCTAATTCTGCATTTTTGTGTAATGCCATATGATGAACAGTGGCATAAATCATACTTAGAAAAAATAGCTGTCATCATTATTAATTTTATAGTCAACCCAATTTACAATGGAGCACTCACAGTGCAGGCATTAATTTTACACATTTTGCAGTTTATGTGTATTTTCCTTTAAGTAATCTATATGGTTGAGAAACACACAGTAAACAAAGCTGTTCAGCTACACTTTCCCTCAAAATCTTATTCACAGACACATCTGTGAAATTTTGATCAACAGTGTTCACCCCACTCAGTTGTTCTTTTAAACCCAACTACACTGTTGAAAAATCTCTGATTTCCCACTTTCTTTGCAAGCCATGTCTTCTGATTTGAGCCATTAGGTTCATGGCTTACGAGCAGAACTAAGTAGGAATAAGACTAGCCATCCTTTAAGAAATCTGCATATTTCAGCACTAATGAGAAGAATGAAATCCAACATAACATATCATCATTTTTTAAATGAATGTTTCTAGAATATTATGTCCAGAAAACATCTATGCTTCCTAATAAAAACTATTTAGGTTGGTTGGGTTGAGCTGAAATAAAGGTTTTTGCTCCTTATGGTAATGAAAGCCTACTGGGTAGGGAGTTAAGAGGAGTCTGCATTGACACCAGATCAACCAGTGCACTCTAATTCACATCCTCTGCATGAGCTGCTCTCTACCTTTCTACATTTACATTGGTGGCCATCATCAATTCCTTATCCTTTAGGAAAGAGAAACTTAAAAGCTAGAAAATATAGAAACTTGCAAACAGGCCAACTTGCACAGAGAAGAGCTTTAAAGGACTTTGAAAAATTGTTTTAAAGAACACCTGACAAAGATCACCTGCTGTGGGAATTAAGATGCAACCATTTCTGTTATCAGATATTCTCCTACTTAGATCTGGCTTGCTGCCACCCAGATCCTTCACTGAATCTCTAAGGACAATCGCCTGATTTCCCCACAGGCAAAAGCCAGGAAAGAGAGAGCTCCCAGTGAATAAGGTGTCCATTGGGAAATCTAGGGCAGCAACTAGGGATGCTGCAATGATGGGACTGAACAGCCAGAAATAAGATACTGTGAATAAGCAGTTTGTTTTAAAATAAGTTAATTATTTCCTACAGGTATTTATTTCAGCTTCTTGAAGAACCATGAAAGTTGAATTATTCAGTAAAACAGTATTTTCTGAAATGATCATATGCAAATTAGGAAGCATTAAAGTTGCTTTGAAAAAGAGATCTTCTGAAGTTGTACACCTTAAATGTCCACCATTACAGTATCCCTTTCAGCTGTAATTGTATATTCCTTGTTTCCCTCTCATAATGGAGAATATTCCTAAATTAGGTTCCAGATATTTTAATTCAAATATTTAAAAAGCATTTCAATAGTTCTTTTGATGAGTCAATGGAGTTTTATCAGAGATTAATTAGCCGGAGAAATGACTATTGACTACACCCATTGACTATGACTACATCCATTTCAAAGATGCCATGGATGTATCAAAAGTTTCCTGCTTGAGAAAGCCAGTTCAGCATGGATTTCTGTTACACTGAAGGCACAAAAGCTAAGTATTTAGGTGAAGTGTAAATCAGGGTGTTTGTCCTTGGAAGCACACTGGTCCTACCTATAGTAAGGGCAGTTTTACCAACAGAAATTGGTAATTCCCTTCAAAACAATTCCAGAAACAAAAGGAAGCAGATACATACACCAGGAGAGGTGAAACAGCCTGATATTTCTGGTGCCATGAAGACCAGATGCTACATTTTATGAGGAATTCAGAGCCTTCTATACTTACTTCTTGCAAGAACTAAACAGCTGGGTCTATTTTGCTTTATAAAAAACCTCTGGCTGTCACATTGAACTTATTTAAGAATCATGTTTTTTTCATCTTACTCATAACACTAACATATTACAATAATTAAATCAAATGTTCAAAATTAAATCAGTAAGTTATGAATGTAAAAATCTGTGAAAACATTGGCAAAAAATTGTAGGCATTGTATTCTGTAGGAGTAAAAGGTGTTTTGCCAAGGCAAACACAGTGAGCTAAAATGTTCAGTGTGCAAATCTAAACACTTTTAATAAAAGTAGCAAATGACTTTCAGAGCAATCGTCAGAATCTGTTCTGGGTTTTGGACTTGATTATTTTTGGATTTTCAGATGCATGTTTTTGTATGATTAATAGAAATCTTCAGAAAACTTCCAGTTTCAGCTTTTACTGAAAAAAGTTTATATCACATACACTCCTTTGTTTTGAATGAATAAATAAAAAAATCTTTTGACTGACAACATAGTGAAATGGCAGAGAAAGGAGTGAAGGAAGGGCTTATGTATAAATGTGATGTATAAAAAATATTGGGAGCTGTGATTCTTGCCCCAAAGCCATACATTCTACATTAGAGAAATAATACAAAATACATTTCATAAACAGATTATGAGTTTCTTTACAACCAGTGCAGATATCTTTCTGGTTTTAAATAATATCTTTCTGGAATAATATTGATGAAGCTAATTAAAGAATCATGTTCTGAGGGGGGCTTAAGGAAGGTTGCTGGCTTGACACACCTGGGGAGGTGAGGAGTATTGGGTGAAAGGAAACATGGGTAAAAGCTGCAGCTGGGATTAGAAGCCTTCATGAATCTGAGGACAGTATGCAGTGTTCTTTCAGGAAGAGTCTAGGCAAGTATTTTGTAAGTACTGTTCTGCTTAATAGTTTAGTTTGGCTGCATGACTATGAATACTTAGTGCCTCACACTGAGCTGCATTAATTATGCATAGTTTAAATGATAAATCAATAGACTTCTCAGATCTTTGTCAAGAAAGCAATTCTTTGCTTGTTTCATATAAATTAGTGTGCCTTTCATTCATACAAGTTTCCTTTCCTTTTTACCTACTAGAAACCCCTATATGCTACTGCATGTTAAGCCTGTTAAAACACAGCCTTAAAGAGGCAATTTCACATTTCAAGTACTGTGATAGCTGACAGCATTGATGTCAGCAAGGCTGACTGACCTTTGCTGGCTGATTTACTGCAAGGAGTTGCCAGGAGATAATTTCTAATGGTAGAATGGGGAGGCTACTAAGAAAAAGGTGCTAGTCAAAGCAAATGAGAATTGATTTTGTGTGTGTAGTTTGGTTGGAACAGCTAGATAGCCCTCAAAATAAAGGAGCAGTAACTGATTTCTGTCTTTGAGAGCTGAGAAAGTCTTCTAATGGTGTAAAAGAGAAACAGGCAGGCATTTTGGAAGGGACCAGCAACAAGAAAAAAAAATGCCCACCCATCAAGTGAACACCCTCCCATCCCTCATTTTGCAAAAGGACTAAACTGGGACAGATGATCACAGGCATCAGAAAGATGAATAAGAACTGAAAGCTGATCAGGAAACAGACATTCTAGATCTTTAAATTAGTAACAAACTAGGAGTCTTTTGATGGCTAAGTAGAAAGATCACTAAAGTGAGGATGTTTAGAGACAAAAGTGCTAGAGAAGGTAGCTATTTTTGCATCAGTAGTGGGGTAGGGAAGAAAAATTTCAGTGGAGAGAATATTGTAATTGATAGCTAATTAGAGGTTGGAGACAATTCAGAGTAATTGAAGAGGAGACCTCTAATGATCAGATTACTGCCTGACACAGACCAAAATGTGTGAGACAACCTAGAGAAGTAGAATAATATTCAAATACAGAGGCCATCAACCACTTAGAAATGACTGTGACAGCTTAGGTTTAATGCTACTGGTTTTGGCATAGCTTTCCAATACTCTGGTTTGTGTGCTGCTTACATGGATGATGATCATGCTGGTTTTGCTTGTTTAGCTGTGCTTTGGGTTTGGTCTATGGCATAGCAAGGTGTCTCTGTTAGTATCAGTTTCTTTTGAATGTTTTGCATGGGGCATTTGAATGGAATGGGGTGGAAGAACTCTACACTATAGTCAAAAGCATCCTCTGCTAACTTATTTATTCTTACCTCTCAAACAGCATCAGTAAGTCTTACTGTTTGCAGCATTGATTTTTACTCTTGCTTTCATAAAAGTAAATGACCTGTATAATTTAACTTGGTGGTTATTTTACTTACTGTTTTATATTCCCATACTATAGAATTCAGAGAAGTTTATTTGACTTGTGAAGTAAACTATTTCTGATGATGTGGCCTTCATTACCAGATTTTCTAAGCTGAAAGGAGCATCTCCATCATTACAAAGCTAAAAATAAAAAAAAAAAAATCTTTTTTCTCCTGGGATTTGGGACAAAATTTTCCAGATTTCCATGTGAGGACCATGGTGCAATAGGGATTTATGGTGCAATCAACTTGCCAATACTCCTTTAAAAAAGTGTCAGTTATTGTTATTCACCATTTAGAGAGTGTCCTAATAAAGAGTAGACATAAGACACAATAATTTATGGTTTAAATAAACAAAACCACAAATAAAAAGGGAGAATACACATACACACAAACCCCAACACAACCCAATGCTTACACTATGAAAATACTTGTTTCTTCTAGGACTTCTAAAAGACCAGAATTCTGAGTTTTTAGATTTCTTTCCATTATTCAAAGGTACCTTATGGTGAGACAGAATTTAATTTAGTTCTCTGACATGGAAACTCTTGTGCATATGGACATCCTGTGAATCAGCTGTGCTTGTACAACCAAAACTAAGAGGCACAAATGAGGAGTTCTGTCAGGTTAACGAGTCTTGTCCCTGCTGCAGGTTGTTCAGAGATAACCTCATGAGATCTTACTGGTTTCCTTCTCAGCACTCTCTGAGGTTAAAGTCTATGACAAAATATGGGATTAATTACTGGTGGATAGTATTTAGACCAAATATTTTGTGTTAGATGTTTTACAGCTGGAGAGGAAATATCACCTGGAGGTGCTTTTTTACTGTTCTTGGGATTTCCTTTTAAAAAATTAGGTTTTCATGTACATTTCAGCACATATTTAATTGAACATAAGTTCTTTCTACAGAATAAAATGGAAAAGAACTTTGCTGTATAACCTGGGACAATTTTACCATTTCTTTTGCAAACTTCTGTAAACTGGTGTCCCTACTGGTCTTTTGGGGGTTTTTTTATTATTTTACCTTATGTGTAACTCCAGTTAGTTTGCCTCCAGTGTTATTTTGCTACTGTTTAATTGAAAGGGCAGTATGAGTTAGATTAACAAAGACTACAGTATTACAGATTAGCCTTAATTTCCAATTTATCATGGTGTCTCTTTTACACTTTGTTCCTTTTTTTCTTGTTTTTTTTTCTAGTAGCCTAGTCTGCAGCTGCTTTCCCTTTTATTATCTCATGTAGAGAGCAGCAGCAAGGGGGGGATTTATGGTTATTTGTAATGCTCCAATTTGCTGTCCTTCTCCCTGCTGACACTCCTATGTGAGCAGCAGATTGTCTTACTGCTGTGCTTTTTGGATCTTGAAAGAAAGAAAACCATGTTCCAGCAATGTTATTTTCCTTTTCATTCTTTTCAGTGCTAGGGAACATTTACTTTCCTCCTCCATTTCCACAGACCTTAAGAAATTAAAATTTTACTTCTCCCCCAGATATTTCTTGTTTAATTCCTATTATCCCCTCATCCCTGTCTATGCAGTGTGTCACCTGTTATAGTTAGTACCATCATTGTTATCAGACTTACTTGATGATTATTCCATCCTTTTTGTTTCTCCTCCTAACTTGTTTGACTGTATTTGAGTGAGTGTAAAGGATTTCTGTATGGAGGAAGAGTATATTTAAAACCCATGGTAACAACCATGTTATTTATGCAATATCAGTTATTTATCTACTGTGGTGATATGCTGATGTAACAGAAAAAAAAAAAAAAAATCCTAGCTTAGAAAAACCCACAACAGGCATCCTCTTGCTGTTGCAAGTCCACATTCTTCCCATGAGAGGAGGGATGCAAGTGCTGCATTGCTGGGTAGAGATGTCAGTGCTCATAAACCTTTGTTTGCTCTTACCTAGCGCAGGAGAAGATGTTTTACGCTTCTCTTGAGCCTTTCAGTCCGATGCCATCCAGATTTCTCATGTGGCTGAGAAGCTGTGGAAAGGGGCTGGAGCAGAGGCCAGAGGCCTCACAGTGTGTGCAGCAGGTGAGCACACTCTGCAGCTGTGTGCACCTGCCACATCTGTAGAAGGCAGCAAAGATGAGGGGCGAATTTCATGATGATGCCACTTCTGCAGCATTGAAGTCTCAATAAGTAAACGTGATAGAAACAGATGGACTATTTATGTTGGGTAAACCAGTTAGCAAAAAACCCTCAAAGCATTGAAGCATGTGAGCTGCTTGCCACATTTCTTTTTTTCGAGGAAAAGTAGCCATTGGTCTTAGATTCTTTCCTGAGAACTAATTGAACTTAAGGAGTGTGTCCATGTGTAGTTTTTTCATGACCACTTTTGATAGACAGCATCCTAAAATTTGTTGAAGACTTCATCTGGATGATTAACTTCTATGACAGATCTAGGGACCATGTACATTTTTTATTTTCTCTGCTAGAATGTTTTGACCAGTTAAAAATTTTCTTTATCATTCCTTCTTTAAAGATTTCCTAATCATTTCAGATTACTTCCAGTACTTTCTTTTTCACCACCCCAACTAATTTGACGTTATTTCTTTCATTTTTGGCCATTTGGGGTAGCATAGGGTTATGATAGTTAAGAATGTCTATTTTGAAATTTTTTGAGTATACTTTTCTGAAAAGTTTTCCTGTAGTGCTTCAGGTAATAATTAGCAGAGATCAATTTGATTTCATTGTTTCAAACATTCAACTAGTAGTTTATTTACAAAGGATTGTAATTAATATACAGCAACAACATTGAAATTTATTTATTAATTGCAAGGTGTTGCAATTGATGGACAGCATCAGCAACAAGAAACTCCTTAAATACCAGCAAACAAAAAAAATTCAACTAGATTTAAAAAATTCAGCAAGACAACAAACAAGATAAAGAATCAAACATGGACATTATTCATAAAACTGATAATAGAGAAGATGCTGCAGTTCTGTCCTTCCAGCTTATTCCATAGAAAATTTCTCTGGAGAAGCAGAGGTTCCTGCTCCTTTCACTAATTCAGAAAGTGAATTGGAATCACCATCTGTAGAATGCCATTTGCTTCTACTGACACAGTATATTTTCATATTCTTGTTCAAGCTATTTTCATGGGGGAGAGAAGGGGAATTATTATTATTATTGTTGATAAAAGCCCTCCTTAAAAAACTGAGGAATGTTATATCAGTTATTTCTTGAATTAATACTTAATAACTTTCTACCTGTCATCTTTTAAAGTGATTGCTGTTTGTGATGTACCTATGTAATGGATATATCATAAAATAATAACAAGGCATTAAAGTGACAAAATGTCAGTTAAAATCCCTTGGTAAACTTCCAAAGTATGCTTCAAAATTCAAAATATACCAGATTTTAAACTGAGTTTTAAAAATTTTATTTATGTCTTTACAGAAAGCTTTTTTAAAATCCTGATCTTACTAAGGAAAACTAAAATGTTGATGTTTTTAGTAAGTTGGAAATTTTAAATGCCAACCAGCTCTATATATGAATACAAGAAAAATTTAAAGCAAGGCTGAACAATTATTAGAATTAAAACAGTTTGTGAAAAGAGTTCCTCAAAGAACTAAGAGGGAAGTTAATGTGCATATATCAAAGTACCTGCATACATAATTGTCGATCACAGCATTGGTTTAGTGGTGAGAGACAAATTGTAACTGCAATATCACTTGTCTTTCCAGTAATCTCAGATATTAAGTAAATTAGTAGAAAAAATTTGTTCTTCAGATTTAATTTATATGAGGTTTAGTTATTCATATCTTAAAGAAAAAAGCTTAATGAGCTTTTAATTAATGAGAAGAGAATACTTCTCTTGCAGTGAATGTACTCCCAGGTACCACGGGTTGCCATTTCATAATTACCACGGTTTGTGTCACATAAGGTACATGAACACATGCCATTTATTGCATCTGAGATTTGCTATTTGGCTTATTATAACTTTGTAGCATTCCTGGACTGCTTTTCAGAGAGCTGCTGGGCAAATTCCATATGAGATAAAATTTGCTAACCTGTGAAAACTGCTAAAATTGCTGTACAAGATTGTAACTGTAAAAGAGATTATAATTGTCATAGATAAATCTTTATCTTGAATTTTCAAAATTTTCAGAGTATGATGGTTTAGCTGTCTTATCCTTGTTTGAGTATTTGAGTACTATTTCATTTGTTTCTGCTACATATGCTATTCTGCTTGAATCACAGTGCAATTGCATTTTGATTCAAGCAGAATAATAAAACACTTTAAAAATACCAAACTAAGTGTAAATAAGTTTTTTATATGCGATGGTCATTTTACCATGGTGTCCTGAAAGTAGATCAACAATGTTTCAGCACTAACATAAAATAGCTAAAATATAATTAGGTGGTATAAAGAATACAACTTTGTAACTGAGTTACTTGATAAACAGTAGAGCAGGTAATCTTGATCTGGGTTCATTTTATGTCTGATTGAGAAAAGAATTCAGTTAAGGCCATTAAATAATGTTCTTAGAATGTGCTAGAGGATTTCTATATAGATATATTTAGACAATAATAATACAAAGTGCTAACAAAAGCTGGTTTCCCCTCAGACTCTGCTAGGAATTTTTCATATTTACATTGCTATACACATTATCACCTGAAGAACAATAAGCAGCTTTTAGGACCAATATTTCTGTATGATGTTTAAAATTATAGTTACAACAAAATACTTTGCTCCTGTGCTTCATAATATAAATTTTGCTGATAAAATTACATAATCAAGAAAGTTAATGACAGGTTAGGCACTTTGGTTTTATTTTTTTGTGTTGTAGGTCAAATAAAATATTTATGATTTTTTTCTTGTTGTTTATGCCTGTTTTGTTTCACATGAGTATTAAATTTGTATGAAACCATAGGCTTAGCCTATGCTGGAAAAGGTTAATTTGAATATCTGGTAATGAGGCAATACCAGCATGTCCTGCTGGTGAATGCACTTCTATCCTGAAATCATTCATTTGCAATATAAATCATATTGCTGAGATCATATCTCAAATGCAGCATGTGTTACAGAATTTTGGATTTGTTTTTGTTTTTTTTCTTCATAACTATATTCACACCAAGGCTTTTAGCAGCACATAAATTACTTCAGCAGAACTTGTTTCTAATGTAAATCTCACCAGTGTGTTGTCCAGACTGAAAGCATTTTCTTGTACACTGAGTTTGTGATTAATTAATGTTGTTTCCTGTCTGCAGCATAGTATATTTTGCAAATGATATAAACTTTATTTAGGTTAAAGTGCTATGTAAGTTTAGTTAAGAACCAATGAAAGAAATTTGATGATTTTTAGAAGTATTGTTGTAATCTGTACTCAAATAGTCATAATGCGAAACTAAACTTTTTTATGTGCAGTATTCTGCTCTTAATGCAAGTGTTTGCATCTCTCTGTGATGCTACATTCTGGAATCCAATGATATGGGAATTCATGCTCTGCTATTTTTTCACAACTATACCTATCTTATCTACTGTGAAAATGGTTTTTTCCTTCCTAGTTACTTTTGTAATTCCTAAAATAGTTTTTTCTTTAGAAATTCTTTAGCTAGAGTCCACATTAAAAGACAATTAATCAATGTCGCTTCTCCATTAACAGCGCCTATCCAATGGCTCCATAGACTCCAATGATGAAGCCAGTCAAGTTGTTGAGCTTCAGGAGCTGTTGGAAAAGCAAAACTATGAAATGGCACAGATGAAGGAGCGTTTGGCTGCACTGTCTTCTCGGGTGGGAGAGGTAGAGCAGGAAGCAGAGACTACAAGAAAGGAGCTCATTAAAACAGAGGAAATGAACAGTAAATATCAGAGAGACATTAGAGAGGTAAGGAATTTGGCATGTTCACCTCATATTTCCTGATTGTTGTTCCTTTGATATCCACTGCAAACTGATAGAGGCCAGTGTATATGAGCAGCAAAAGTTGAGCACTGATGAAAGCCCTTAAACATAGGAGACAGAAAATTTAAGTTGAGAAATAGTACTAGAAATTTATTCCTTTCTCTCAATAAATGAAAGTAAAATTTAAATTTCCATCCCTTTCCTCCTCTTAAATTGTGATGTTTCTCAGTATGTCATCTCTTAGGCAGATATTCTCACTATGTGTGGATGGTTGGCGTCTAGAATCTATTTTAGTATTCATTAGTTATCTTCCTGTTCCACTGGCTTTCAACAAAAGACTGGGTACAGTATCAGTGCCATGGTTTAATTGACAAGGTGGAGTTGTGTCATAGGTTGGACCTGATGATCTCAAAGGTCTTTTCCAACCTAGCTGACCCTGTGATTGTATCATAGCTACAAGAAATCCCAAAGAATTCTCTTTACAACTGAAGATATACTACTGATAATAATATAATCCTGTCTACTACTAGCATGAAAATTAAACTAGTATAAAATTATGTAGCATTTTAATTGCATGGTTCCTGATGGGGGTTTTTCTGTCACATTAGGCAATGGCACAAAAGGAGGATATGGAAGAAAGAATAACTACGCTGGAGAAGCGCTACCTCAGTGCTCAGAGAGAATCCACCTCCATACACGACATGAACGACAAGCTGGAAAACGAGCTGGCCAACAAGGAAGCCATCCTGCGCCAGGTGCTGCACCTGCATCAGCCACTTCTTTTCTTCATGCACAATGAAAACTGATGGCAATTTCCTATAAGAGGTTTCTGTTAGGTTAATCTGTTCGGTTTTAATCAACAGATCAGTTAATCTAAAAAATCCTAAATTGTTCAGCATCTCTAAATTTCGGATCAGCAGCTACAGCTGTGAACAATAATTTCAATGTATCAGGGTATACTTTCAATGTTGGAAAATAACTGTGTTTTCTGATAGTCTTGCATAAGTGCACACACTCTTATTCCCTAGGTAGTGGAATATCTTTGCTTCTTATGTGACAATTTTGGAATTTTATTTTCTAAAAAATAGCTTGAGCTGAAAAAATTCCTTTCTGCAGAAAAGATCAGAATTTGCATACAGTATATTCTAATGATTTTACAGATGAGTAGAGTGCAAATACCATTTTAAAAAGCTAAATTAACTGTGAATATGTTTTAAGAAAGCTTATAACATGACTGTGCAGCTTTCTCTCATGGTACTTTGTTTCCATGGTGATTCCAAATCTGGAATGTAAACTGAGCATAGAACACTGATTTGTAATTTGAAGAATATGATATAAACTGAAAGCAAACATGAAGTGAATATAAATCATACTGTATCATTCAAACCCAGCCTCAGTATCAGACTTTTTTTTTTCCTAGCATGTCTTTAAACAATTCAAAGTGCTATATGGGAAATTAGCCTGTGTCATGTGATAATCTCTGCTTCTATAATTGTATGCAGATATATTTGCACACACAAGCACACATCTCCCTGTATCTGTGTGTGTATATATGTATTTGATACTTCTTCAGGGAAACTAAACCATCAGAACTCTCCAGCTTTTGCCAGCTTCCTTAGACTATTTTAAGAGGTATCTTCAATTGTCAGGGAAAAAACCACCCAACGATGGAAAAAGTAAGGTACTTGTATCTGAGTTCTTATTGTTGCCAAAGTCATGCTGTGCTGCAGAGTTCTGCCTACTCAAAGCAGGAATCAAAGCAACTAGGCTTAGACTATATATGGTCAGACTTAAAGTTGATTTGCAGCATTGAGATGAGAAAAGCCTGGCTTTCCATGCTTTTTGAAGGATTAGAAAAGAATCCACAATCACACTCCTTTTTAATTTTGTCTTGTATTACCTGGATTGAACAAGAAAGCAGCAACCATTAAAAAATCTTGATTGTGTGCTGCATCTCAGTAGGCCAGAAGATGCTGCAGTTATAAAAAGTCCTTCTATTTCTCTCTAATAATTATCACAGCTCACTCAATTTCACCCCTGTAAAATGAGATTTAATTGTAATGAATGAAATGTCAGTTTTAACTTTTCATAATATGTGATTGCCATTCATTCAGAAAATTATGTTCAGGGAATTCTATCCTTTCAGAATTGTACTTCTTTTCCATTTTAGCTCATATGTAAATTTTTTCTGTAAGATGGACTGTATTTCCATTTAGAAAATTCTCATTTTACTGGTGCCAGTACTATTATTTTGCTCAGATAAATACCACATCCATCAGTGGAGCTTTTTCATCTTAATTAGTGCCATCTTACAAGTCCTTTTATTCACCTTTGTGAGATCCTTGAGCCTCACATCAGTAGTAAGACTGGCAACCTACATTGTTCCATGCTTGAGTTAATACCTCTCCAGTAACCACTCCCACACTAAGAGTTGTCTTGCCTCTTAGTGAGTTTTGCAATCATCTCACTGATACTTTAGAAAGGGAAGGGAAATCCCTAATACTGATTTTTATTTTTTATACTTGTTTATCTATCTTTGGCTTTCAGTTGGAAGACAAAAACAGGCAGCTGCAAGAGCGTCTCGAACTGGCTGAGCAGAAGCTGCAGCAGACGATGAGGAAAGCTGAAACCTTACCTGAAGTGGAGGCTGAACTGGCTCAGAGAATTGCAGCTTTGACTAAGGTACTGAGAAATAGGCTTACTTCAGAAGTCCCGTTGTTTAACACTGATTTTCAGCCTGATTCCTAACCTTAAGGACAAAACAAAGGTAATATCGAGCCAGTTTGAAACAAGGAAAATGTTTCTTGATAAGTATGTGAATGGGAATGGTTTCAATGCCGTGTTTGTAATTCTTATTATTATTTTGATGACAGGAAAAGTAGTTATTTGTAAGTTAGCCTAGGCTATGCTTACAAGGGAGTCATGTATTTCCAATACAATTGAGAATTACTTACTCTAGGAGGACTCATTTTACTGTGTAGAAGTTTCTAATTTAAGGGTAGGCAGTGAGGGAAGTCCCTTTCCTACAGGTACTTAGTTCTTTTGGATGTTTTCATATACTATGTATATAAACAACACCTAGTTTTATTGCAATAAGTGCAATAAATTCAAATCCTGGTGGCAGGTGGGATCAGTTGGGCAATACAAATGAAGGCAACTTGTAGTACATGCTTACAAGGTTTGCTTTGAATGATTCTTTGTATCATATATCTTCAAAGAAAAATGTGAAACTGAGTGATTTTAATTTTTTTTACTATAAATTTGTTATATGGCTGCTATGTTACAGAGAAAAAAGAAGATAAAGATAAATTTTCAGTAATGCTTTTTATGTTTGGCCTCTATTACTTTCAGGTGTGCATGTAGTTAATAATATAGCTCAAGTATTATCAGCTTCATAAAGACATATAATGTGGTTTATGCTACGTCTCTTGAAATCAGACGAAGAAAAATGCATTTAAGACACTGTATTATATATAATTCTGATTTATCTAAGCTTTCCTTTCTCTATTGCCAAGGAATGCTTCTATTTATGTGCTGAGCTCTTTTTAAATTTGACGGACTTTTTGCAGGTCCTATGTTTTCCATATTTAGTTGCTTATTGAAATGCTGAGCAGCTCATTAATAAAATCTGATTTTTAAGTAATTTAGTTAAGCAGAAGAAACAAAGAAAGGAAGGCTCTCAGTAATCAAGGGTTTGTGCTGTCATTTTAGGTTTGTATGAATGGGTGTCAATCTGAAACAAAGACTGAAAATTGGGGGAGGTGGTGGGGGGAGGAAGGCAAGAAGAATCAGCAAAAAGAACTACATTAAATACCAAATAAATTTCATTGGATTCTAATAAAAACTCAGGTGCACAGAAGAGCAATCCCTTGGCATTTTAACTTTTTTTCTTCCAATTGTTTCTGATTCAGCAAATAATCATATATTGTAATGCCCTCAGTAGCTTAAAAATACTGTTTTCTATTTTAAGAGGATTTTTCCTGAATAAGTTCTCCAGCAATTAGCCACCAGTAAGTATTTGGCAGTCTCAAGCATGTCTTTTCTTGCAACTGCATTTTTCCTTGAACATATATTAATGACAAAAATTGTAAGAAGAAATCCCATTTCAACCATGCAGAACACTCAGGGACTTCCATGAGATACTGTTGTTATTGTGACCATAAAGCTGCAGTATACATCTCCGTTTGTCTTCTTACATTATTTCATGGGATGTGGTTAGAGAGCTGTCAACAGAGCTGATGCTCCACCCCATTTCACTTTGATGTACTTGATCAAAGTTTTTGCCAAGCAAGAAACTCTGAGAAATAGGTTGTAATGCTGGTTCTGCTCATTTCTCAGTGATTACATAAAAAACTGAAGATATGTATTTCACTTAAAATTGTGCTGCCTTGGAATATATTACATGAAGAAGAATGTAATAATTTGGCCAATAGGCTAAATAAGCCTCTGGCCTATGTGTCTTGTGTACAATTTCTTTGCAAACTGCAGAGCTTATTAAAGTGCTGCTTTGAGAGCTCTGAAGTTTAAAGTACATTACTTTTCATGGATCCCATAAATGAGGCTCTGAACCAAGGATGCTGTAATCACTGCAGCTTACTTAAGTAGTTTTAAGTTAGCTAGCTGGTGTGCTCTTACCTATTGTCAGCTATTCACTGACAACTGTGAGTCCTGCCTGAGGGGCTGAATAATGCTTAATTAATTTTGCCTTGGTTGGACTTTGTGACAACATACCTGCTGTCTGTAGCACTCAAATTATCTGACTGCAGAATCCCTGAAGCCTGTCTGCCTGAGCTGCGTGATCACTGCAGTGTCTATGTATACCAAGTAAAAGAGGAGCCACCAAATCAGCTACTGTTTCTGCACTAAAAAAAAAAAAAAGTCAAAACTGATTCTCCTTCCTTTAGTACTATCTCAATGAAAGTGGCTTCTCTGAGATTAATGGGGTTACAATCATATGGAAGAGGTGAGTTGAACCAAACATGCTTTATATGTATTTTGAAGTAAAGTAATGTAGGTTATCTGCTACGCTGTGGGTAAAATATAAGACCAATTACTTACATGTGGAGATGAACCAGAAAAAATATGTTCTGGATTTGTCTGTGATTATTCCCCACCTCCACCCCAACCCCCATAGATTTAAAAGTTGCATGTTGCAGTTCTGCATTCAATTTTTTTAATATTCTTGGTCATAATAAATCCGGGTTGGGATTCTGCAAATGAAGGATATAAATTGCCATCCTTCTATCATGTCAGTTTTTAAAATTAGTTGGTTTTCCTTTTTTTTATGTATATAAGCTAGTGATATGTCTTTCTGCTACTTTTCCATGCCCAAACTAGTTCGTAAGGAGTGAACTTCCAAAAATTTGGACTATACTGTGAACTTGGATAAGTACCCATAAATTTACCTGAGTCATTTGAACTTTTCTTTGGCTTTGTTTTCACTGTGTTCAGCCCATTGGGTGACAACTGGAGGGTTAGTCAGCCTCTGGCAGACTAACCTGGAACAGCATGATCCCATATCCTGTGCTGTCCCGCCTGGCCATCACACTGGTACCTGTCTGGTCATGACAAGTAGCACAGCTCTCAGCATGTATCCCAAGATTTAGATTCCCATGACTCATTGAGCCACCTTCTACTCACTCTCACAGTATTGGTCTGTTTGCCTGCTCTGGAGAAGAGGCAGTTCCTAGTAGAAAGAGCCTCCCTCCTGTATTAACCTTTCTTTATCCCACAAATGTTTATTTTCCTCAGAAGGGACAGACATTGGAGCATCCAGAATCTTCAGATGGTTAGTCTGTCAAACACCAGTTTCTCCTTGCATGTGTTCAAGGAAGAGGTCTATTAGGGCCAGCCAGCATCCACCTACTTCCATTCACTCACTCCCACTAGCAGTCCTTCACCTCCTGGGTGCTTGTGCAGCAGAGGTACCAAGTCACTTCTCTGATCACAAGACAGCAGTCAGCATTTTACACCATCATTCCTGTATGCAGGTCACCAGAAATACCAGCCACGCTTTTGAGCTGCACTAGAGAAGCACTGAGATGGAGAAGAGGAAACCATATCATAATAAACCACATTTAGCATAGTAACACCTTCAGTTAATTTTAAAGGTGATAAAAAATGACTTGAGAGTTGGAGGCAAGTGGGACATAATGCTTGTTTTGTGTCAGTGTGGGGATGTGGTTTGCTTTAAGCAGGGAAGAAATTGCAAAACAAGTAAAAGGAGTATGTCTGCCATGAAAATTGTGGAAAGAGGGGGAAAAAAGTTCCCCTGCAAGGACTGGATATAGTTAATACAGAAACCTCTCTGAGAACAAGAGAGAGAAAATATGATGTGTTAACAGGAGAGGAAAGTTGATAGATCCTCTTATAGGCAAAAAAAAAAAATCTTTGAAGGGGAGGGAAGCCAAAGAAATTTTCACATTTACAACATGTTCTGTCTTCTCAAAACACCCCTCTTACTTTGCTTCCCTCTTCTTGGGAGACTTCATTTCCTCCCTGATTGGAGGAGGAAATGAAAGAAGCGACTTTGACAAAGCTAAATTGAAGGAGTTGCTTACTAAACTTAGGAGGTACAGAAGGTAGTGGGAAAACAAAGGAGGGGGAAAGAAGGTGTGACTATCTAGTGACTGAAAGGTTGGGGTTTAGAAAAAGGAGACACCTGAGCTGATTCATTTTCTCACATTGGTAACAGGTTAGATGCGAGCAAGTAGTGGATAACTTTGTGAGCTGTTGCGACTCTGTCACCCTGATCACCTATTTTCACCTTCAATTTCATAGCTCAGTTCAATAATGCATTCTTTCTTTGTGAATAATGCCCTTATTCCAAGAATAGACTAAAGCATAGGATGCCAGTAGAAAAACTGGAGAGTGCAGGTGTTAAGAAGGTCAGGGTCTCAAAATTGAAAATTGATTGTACCATTAGAAAAGTTTAGATTTGTTCCTGCAACTCAGCATAAAAAAAAAAGAATATGGCACCTATATTATACAAGTGATTTCTGCATCTGAATTTGGATTTCTTTCTTTTCAACTAAGATACAAAGACCTAGAAAATGTGCAGTGCCATCAGTAACAGATGATGAGAAAGCAGCATCTTTTTTGTGGGCGCATTAGCAGCAGGAGCACCAGCAGAGTTTTAACAGGGCTAGAAATCACACAAGCTGCTTTGGTATTCCCTCAATGCAGAGTTTTCCTGGCTGTTACTACCTTCTTCTGGCTATTCCATGGCCTAGAGAGTGCAAAGTGAACATTAAGACTCATGCTGCTTTCTCCTAGGGGTCAGACATTATTAGCTTTTGTCCATATATTTTTAATCCAGTTTAAGATGTGTAATTTCTGAAATCTATTTTTAACTGAATGTTCTGGCTAAATGCTCTAAATGCTCATTGCTGAATATCCTGCAATGTGTCTTATTAATCCTTCTGTACAGAGTAGGAGCAAACAGGCATGCAAGTCTTACATTGAAGAAAGAATGTAGGGTAAGGCCTGCCAAGCAAGTAGTCATGTAAGCTCTACTTTACAGTTTTTAACTCAATTAATTCCAAACTAGTTTGAAGAAATCCAGCTTTTCTTTAGCAATCTCAGAGTCCACAGTTGTCTGTGTTGTCTCATGTGTGCCTAAAATTCTGCTGTGGAAGCATGACAAGCACTGGTGTCTCAGTCTCTGCCTTGTGCCTCAAACTACAAGGCTGAGATGGACACATTGAGTATTTTATGGGCTGCCAAGTCTCTCAAAGAACTTATTCTTTATAATCTCTGGGTCTCACTAAGACAAATGAGCAACAAAGAAGTGTAACTGCCACAGGTATACCAGTCCTAAGTTCATGGCCTGGGGAAGTCCTTAGGGAAGGATTTGCAAATCCCTTAGCTAACAGCTGACTTGCTACAGGGGATTTTTGGTTTGGAGGGGTCTCTTTGAGACCTGGTTGGGGGCCTTCATCAATGTAAAGGGTGATGGGAGGTGTTGAAACCCTCATTTTGGGAGTTTGTTCCAGCTGGGGACATTGGTTCCTGGAGGTCTTTGTCTGCAGGTGGGTTTCTGCAAGTCAGGGAAGATGGGAGTATGTACATGTGTTTCTGTCTGCCCTTTTGATTCCCATCCCTGCTGCAGGGAGCTGTGCCTGCAGTTGGCACATAATAACCAGTGGTTAAAATCACTAAGCAGCTTTAGAGCCCATAGTAGATACTTTCTGTGCACCTGTGCTTGCTCTCTGCCAGACAAGCACTTGATCCTAATTATGGAATATTTAGTCTATAAAATAATTCAGTCCTTTTAGAGTAATACAGAATAACACTTTCAGAACAAATGGTTCATAAAGGAAACATAAAATATTCTAATACATTTGCAGTGTTTAGAATAATGACATTTGATTTGGTTCTAAGGCATCTTGAATTTTAATTAATTTTCAAGTTTTTCTGTTCTACCAAAGAGATGAAAAGGTAGCATATATCTTGCTGATTTATTAAAGAAGGAAAAAGTTATGAAATAATAGGTAGCTATAAGACTCTTAAGGGAACATCGTGTTCTTTCAAGAATGTTGTCTATATAAGAATTCAGATAACATACATAATTCTGACAATAATTTCATTCCTAATCTTTTTCCCAAAAATTTTTAGACCTAATATCACAATTATTTTCTGCATTGAAAAGATTGCTAGACAGATAAGTTATTATGGCATGGTTTGGACTGAAAAATTTACATTTTATTTTGAAAAAAAAAAGGTAAATTATACAGCTAACCAGACAGATTTCTTTCTCTCTTTTCAAGGACAGGTTAGCACCACATTTCAGAGGATGTGAATGAGATCCCTTTGAACTGAGTGGTTTTACTTTAGTTTTCTTCATATTTTGCATTAAGCTGCAATTAAGTGTATTGAAGTGATGCCTTAAGCTTTAGCTTTCAGTTTTCCAGGCTCTGTACTGCATTAGTATATAACTCTGAACTTCATATAAAATGTTAGCATGTTCTCCTCACAGTTCAGTCAGACAAAACAATCCTTTTCCAGCCTGAGAACCAAGAACACCATTGCAGCTTCAGGCCCAAAAGTTATAAACAACAGTGAACTGAGAAGAGCAATCTGGGAGGATGGGACTTCATAACCTGAAGCTGTAATTGGACAATTAACCCCAATATGCTAATGGACGAAAACTTACAAAAGTCTAAAAACTCGTGATCTGTTGTCCATCTTGGGTGTAGCCTTGGCCAGACTCTTGTACTGCCCAAGGTTCATCCTTTGAAGGCCTTTTAATAAATAACTACTTTATTCCTTTAATGCTGTCTAGCCTCTGCTCTAGATGGCCTCTCAAGGCATCAGAAGCAGTGGCATTTAAGTAACTTGCTTTTAAGTTTTGCAGTCAGCTAATGAAGCTTATAAGGAGTTTCATTTTGTAGGAAGGTGCCCCCAGTGGGTTCTGTATCTCCCTCTATGGAATTGGCTTCAAAAGAGGTAGAATTACTTAAGTCTTCCCAGAGCTTTGGTGATTTCAAGTCATATCATGACCCTTGGAAATGCATTGAGGGGTGGCCTTGAACCAATGCTGCAGCCAGCTCTCAAAAAGGGGAAAATTCTATTCTCTACAGAGCAGGATAAAACTTGGTTGCTCTGTAGAAAGACATCTGTTCTACAGTCACAGAGACTTAACTTTTTCAACCCTATCTCTCTATCTCTCTAACTACCCAATTGGGAGAGGAAGAAGTGCATTAGCACTGGTGTGCTGAAACCAACTAATAAGCAAAATGGAGAGATAAGTTGAAGAAGACCATAGAGGTATTGTTGCTGGTCCAAATTGTAATAAAGAGAAAAAATATTTCCAGCTAATAAATAAATTCAAGTACATCACAATATGCCTGCTTCATGATCAGAAACAAGAACTGCACTTCTAAATGAGTTTAATTACAAAGACTTACCCTTAAATTTTGCAAGAATATGAGTTTTATGAATATACTATGAAAATAATACTAGTGGTCTTCAAGGTTAAGCAATATTCTGGTATTTATACGAAGTAGAATTTTCTTATGTGGATGTTTTCATATCAAAAGCTGCAGTGTATATTATAAATTACTAGATCACAGGATTGCTTTCTGTATGAACTTTTGTAACTGATAATACTACTGAATTAAAGTTATTGTTAATTTTAAGTTATTATGAACATCTGGCATTACTTTGATACCTATTCCTAATTAATATGATAAATGATTAGTAGATAAGCATATGAAAAGTAGTCTCACAAAAAAACAGCTGTAAAATTAGTATATCTTGTGCATATTAAAGTTTGCTCATCTGAAGATGGAGTTCAGATCTTTTTTTGAGAGGGTGAATCTGACAGAGTGAAATAGCATTTGACAGGCGCGAGCTCACAACTCAGTCATCAGTAGCACTCTCTGTATGCCTTATGCACATTCCTGTTTCCATAGCGACAAAACTAATATAGCATTTCCCTTTTTTAAAAGGGCTTTTTTAGTTTTTGAATAATAACATAGGCTTGTTTGATATGACAATAACATGAATATTCATGTTTTGCCACAAATGACCTAATTAAGGTCAGCTTTTGTCAGAAATAGTAATGAATCTTTGGTTGGATTATCATTTCTATACTCAGTAATAACTTTTCATTATTATTAATGAATTTTTATTTATAGGTTCTTCTTTTATCCGATTACCTTGATCTTCCAAAGAGATCCACCAGGGTGGATCTTTTCAAAGGGATGAAAACTATATTGTTTATTTGGATGAAAGGCCTTATATAGTGTATTCTAAAATGGCATATGAAAGCTTGAGCCTTGTCTCTTTTGGCATTCTTTCTGTTTTCTAGAAATTAGGGAATGTACCATGACATTTCATAGTGGTGTAACTGACTGATCCATTACGTAGTATTTATGCATTGTAATCATTCCTAGAGAATGGTAGAAGAATTATACAGGAATTTCTGATTTTGGCCTCTGAGAGTCTGGTTCTGGTGTTCAGTTTACCAAAATTAAAAAAAAAAAAAAAAGAGAGAGAAACAACATTAGATAAGACAGTATCGCTTTGAATCCACTCTGTAGTCATGTGTCATCAGCCAGCCATCACTAACCTTGTACTTCCATGTGTAGGTTGATAGCTTCTTTAGCATTCCATTATTTTCAGTTTCTCCACATCAACTGCATCTTTTTCACCAAGTATCAGTGTAGTTTATTCCATGTAAAAATCTGTCAGCTAAAAGTATTAAATTTTCAGTCACACTTTTCTTTTAAGCATTCTGTGCTGTGTTCTGTTCAGTGTCAGTGTCTTTAGTTCTGATTTTTCAATTTTGTCCCTCTCCTTTTCCTTGACTTGTTAGTCTGATCCAACCTCTTCTACCTCATCTGATGATTATCAATATGTTATGGAAGCTAAACTACAAGAAATGATCTCCATACGTAGGAAGGTAGTCCTACTGGACTTTACTTTCTATTGCTGAATAGAATCCATCTGATTTGTTTTCATTTTTTAAATTTTTTTTTAAATTGATAATCAACCATCGTGCAGTTCAGTGCTTCAGGAGCTTACAATTTTACGATGGCAGGTTTGTGTTCAAACCATGCACAGTCTGCATGTTACATTTGGCTGATTTCATTGCTCATAAATAACTCCAATGTTTTGCTGATGCTTGGATGTAACAGGCCTTTGTAGCTGACACATTTCAAGCAATGCTGTTCAGCTGCCTGTTTAAATAAAGTTTATGTTCGGAAAACTAAGTTTGCAGTTAGTAGTAGCTTGCTTTATGTTTTGTTTAAACTTAACTGAAATAAAAACTTCCAAAGACACCTAAATTACAGAAAGAGTCTTTCTATATTTTTTCAGGCAGAAGAAAGGCATGGAAACATTGAGGAACGTATGAGACACTTAGAAGCTCAACTTGAAGAGAAGAATCAGGAACTTCAAAGAGTATGTGCATTGCAAACAGCTTCTGTGCACTTTTCAGTATAGTGCTACATTTGTACTCCAGCATCTCAAACTACCTAATTGTAAATGTTCTGTTTGTAGCAGTGATGGCAGCATCTTTCTACTTTACTTCACCATCTTAATACATTAATTTATGTCCAGTTGCAGAGTTGAAAGCATTCTGCTGTTACAAAAATGGATGTGCATTAATCAGTAACTGTAATTACATTTCCTGTGAAATTCTTTTAGTTGGTTACAGTTAGTTTGTTTTTTTAAATTATACATATCTGTACTGGTTAATTTTGGACCCTACCAATCTGTCTCATCTATTCTACATTAAAGGCAAGGCAAAGAGAAAAAATGAATGAGGAGCACAACAAAAGATTATCGGATACCGTAGACAGACTTTTGACAGAATCCAATGAGCGTCTGCAACTACACTTAAAAGAGAGAATGGCAGCACTGGAAGAAAAGGTACAGTACAAACAGCAGTATAAAGTTTAGCTTAATAAAGATTTCCTATATGTTCTGCTTTTATCAGGATGAAGGCATCATGCTGATTTTGTATTACCAGTATTACCACAAATGTGGTCCAACTTACACATTTGACTCTTAACTCAAGAGTGGGCTCAAGTGTCTTCCCGGATGAGCTGCGAAAATGCTGAATATTTTGAGTCTCGTGTTTATCAGCCAAGAGCCTGCTGAAGAGCTTGGAAAGGACCAGTGTGTGACAGGCTGCATGAGGCAGTGAGAGAAGGTGGATGAGAACAGGGGAATGACCATCTTAGATGTGCCATCATTTCAGTGTTTTAACATGCTGATTTCACCTCACTTCCTCTGGGAAGAGTAAAATGCTGTCACCACAGGAGAAGGAGCATCTAGCCTTGGAGAGGGAATGTTATTTACAGATTTTCCACTGTGTGAGACAATGTGGTCCTGCAAAATTCAAAGCTCCTGACCTTTGTATTTGCCCTCTCTAATTCCTCCCTCTTCTACTTATTCACCTTCTGTATGGTCTGAGGGGAATCTTTTGGTGTTTTTCAGAAGGGTGTTTCAGAACTTCTCAGATTATATACTTCTGGTTTATACCATTGAAACAATACGTGGTATGGAGCAAGAAGTAGGCTTGCCAAAAGTATTTGTTGGGAGAATTGGTTGTGTAAGGATGAGGCATTTGCTCAGTTCAACCAAGATGCAAAGTTTTTGCTGATCTAGAAGACTCATGTTCCTACATGTTTGAATTCTTGCAGAATTTAAAATTAAGTATCATATAATAATATAATCCAACTGAAGCATTAAAGAATTTTAATTTTGAAGTCTAACATATATGAACTTTGTAAACTTGTACATGAACATAGTGATATCTGATCCATTAACATATCTCTAATTTCTTTCTTGCTTATTTTTTTCTCCTATTTTTATTTGTAGAATGTTTTGATTCAAGAATCTGAAAGTTTCAGGAAAAATCTGGAAGAGTCCTTACATGATAAGGTACTGTAAAATACTGTGATTTTATCTGGTTTTATTAAAATATGTAGAATTATTATTTGGAAATATGCAGATGGCATATTAATTATCCAGCTATCATGAAAAATCTTACTGATGTAAATGAGGATTTCTTTAATCACCTAGATGCAATAAATAGCCTTAGAAGGTCTCTGACAGTTGTTCTGAGCTAAGTTCATGGTTGATATCCTAGCCTCAGGAAGTCAATACCAAAATTCATGTTGATTTTACTGGCTTTGGAGTTTTTCTTCTATCAGTTTTAATTCTGAAAAAGTCTTATTTAACAGAGATGTATGCATAACTGGTTGCACTTTCATAGTGAAGAATGTAATTTTTGGATTTTATGCAATTCTTCTTAACAAGTGCAGTGGCATTATGCTAAATATAGCTGGAAGTGACCTTTCTTCATTCCTTGCAAATTAACCCCTAATGCTGTTTAGTGCATCAGTCAAATTGATTATAAATATTTCTTCCAAGAAGATACATTCCAATCCCAGATGCAGGATTTTGTTTTGAGGTTATTCCTGCCTTGAGTGCAGTAGGATGCACAAACATGTTTGCATTCAGATTCACAGAAGTGTTTTTGCAATGTATTAAAAGCATTTTAATATTGCTGTAAAAGCAATTGTACCCAATTTTAAAAATATAGCTCCATTCTATTTACTAATATAAATATATTATATGGCATCAAAATCAAGGCCTTTGAGAAGAATAAAAAAAAAGGTATCTGTTCAAAAAATTTTTGCTTTCATCTACGTTTAGGTAACCTGTAGAGAAAGGCAGCAAGATTAAAGTACCCAAAAGGACAACCTGTTTCAGTGCCCTACCACCCTCACCATAAAGAATTTCTTCCTGATATCTAAAACCTACCCTCTTTCATTTTAAAGCCCTTGTCCTGTCACTACATGTTCTGACTCAGCTTCTGTGTGTCCCCCATTGAAGAGATTCTTTGTTCCACTTTGATGAAGAAACTGATGAAGCAATTTCAGATAGATGAACATAGCATCAGATGCTAATAATCTCTAAGTAACGGCAAGTGTTACCAATAGAGTATCAATCAAAATACTAATAATTCAGTTGTAATACTCACTGAAACTAGTATTATTTATAGATACATTATTTATAGATATTACTTATAGATATAAAAGATCCTTATCCTTCCTAGCCATTTGATGTACTGAACATTTTTAACTCTAGGAAGAACAGTGTTATATCTTCATCCCATGCTTGTTCTTAATTTGTTTAAAAATTCTTTCATTTCACTTTATCAGTAGATAACAATTATTTGTAGAATTTGGGAACGGTGCTGTTTTCCCTAGTGGTAGCTGTAAATAGTGGGGTTTTTTTTAGTTAGTTCCAAAAATCCAATTTTATGGCAAATAGTCATTTTTTGCCAGCAGCACCTCGTACTAGAGTCACATCAACTCAATAAGAGGAAGACATACAGCTGCAGTTCAAGTCATCTGAAACGCACTTCTCTCTAAGTCTGGGTCTCTGTCAGTAAATAGAAAGGCCAGTATGCAATCCCATGGTGTCATAAAATCATGTGGGGTGGAAAAGATGATCTCAGAGATCATTGAGTGCAACTGTTAATCTTGGTCCCTATAGGGCAAGTGGTGAGTCGCACAATGAACTGTGTCTGGCTTTATGGTAGGAAAAAATTAAGTTTCAAATACACCCTTTCCTTCCAACGTGTCAGGCAGTGGTAAAACAGCAGAGTGCTATACCACCTCCTTTTGATGTGTACATCTCATTAGTAGTAGTGAGACTTAAATGAGCTTCCCTTTCTTATTATAGCCAGTGTTCCATTCAGTATATCTTTGCTTGCTTGTTTAACTGTGCAAGAACAATATCTCATAAAATAAATGTATTTTGTATCACAAGTAAGTATATCTTACTCTTCTTATTTCCAGGAAAGACTTGCTGAAGAAATTGAGAAACTGAGGTCTGAACTGGATCAAATGAAACTGAGGGCTGGTTCTTTAATCGAACCCACCTTGTCAAGGTGATATTTTGTGACAAAGGTTTTCTCACCTAAAGTTGAAATAGACATAAATGGAAATGGCAAGCATTTACAGCAGGGATGTACATGCGGCCATGCATTTCTTTTAAAATGTAAAACCTTTGCAGTTATTATTACTGTTGCTTTTCACTTTTTTCATCAGTACACAGGGCCTTATATCAGTGAGTATACACTGAAATGTTATGGAGATTAACAAAAGTTTTTTAAATTATAAAATGTTTTTAAAAGTATATCCAAATACTAAACATTTTCCCAGACCTTAAATATAAATTAGAAACAATCCTCTTTAATGCTGAAACTGATCAGCATATTTATGATCATATTTTTTTAATAAATAATATATTTTCTTTTTCTTTATTAACAAGGCATAACTCAGCTGTACTTAGTGTCTAGAAAAAGACCACAGAACTTAAGCTGAATGTGAAGACATTATTCAGAGAGATCTGAAAACATCATAATTGGACAATAAACATTGTGCCTCTTTTTGATGGAAAATCAATATGGGAAGTATAGTGAGACAAATGCCATAAAAATAACCACTGACAGCTGCAAAGAATTTATCATTCTAGAAATTCCTTCTGTCTTAAAAGTGTCCCTTGAGATTAAATTGTTGCTTTATTGACAATTGTGTGCCATGTGCTGTTTTCATAACAAGCAGCATGTCAGTTTATAAAACCTGCCAGAACAACTGCCAGACAAAGCTCATGGACCAAGACTGAATTGGGAGCACTGTATTCATCTAAAGTTACTCTTGTTCGGTGGGTTGGTTTTTTTCCATCAGCTATTGCCTGCCCACTGATGTCCTCAGACACCTTGCTCAGTATCTGGACATGGTTTCTCCCTCAACCTTTTATTATTTATTGGAATAATATTTTTTATATGTAGAGAAGTGTAAGCTGATGAAATTCAGAATGTGATGCTTTTAACTTCTGGAACTTTTGTTCCCTTGGGAATGTGACTACAGGCACACAACACATTTTTCTTGAAAGTGCTTGCAGGGACAGAGGCTACTGAGCTGCTGCAACAGCAGCTTTGGTTTTTGGAGCATTGTTGGAGAACAGCAGCTTTCCGTGCTGGGTAGATGAATATCATTAGCTTGTGCTCCATAAACAGGAGCTGATTAGCCCTTGTCAAAGGGCTGTTTGAACTTGATAAGCTATCTAAATATCTTGGGAATTCAGCAGGTTCCGCTAAACAGTGTGCTTTCCCTTATGTAACCTGACCTCATGAAGATCCCAACTCTCACAGGCACAGCAAGCTCTGAGCATTAAATACTTCCTATTCTCAGCCTGTATTCAATTCTGCATTGGCTGGAGTTTGTGCTTTTAGGAAAATAATGAAGCTGGTTAGCAGATGAATATCTACAGCTAGAGACTGGAGCCTGGACTGTTTTTTTTTTTCTGCCAACTTGCTTCACAACTGCCAAATATTATTGATTATGAGAACAAAGGTCTATTGAGACAATTACTGTACACAGAAGATAAAAACAGTCACTTCCCTATGTGGGTTTTTTGTTACATTTCATTTTTTTACTGTAATCATGCTATTCATATATTTTTATGTGGAGATTGCAGGTGTGTTGAGAAACAGAAATTGTTCAGGTCTCTGCTTCTCTGGTTAAATTCTCAAATGGTGCATGGAGCCTTTGCTCTTCCACCTTGGTTCCACAGCTCATGGTTAGGATGCTTTTACTGCACTAAGCAGTGAACTTTTGGTGCTGCTGTTTGATTAAGGACAAAGAGGTCAGGGACCACTGTTTGTAAACAAGAAAAGAGGTGCTGAAGTCATCCTGTATAAGCCTCACCACAATATCCCAAGACTTACCAGGGCTACAGGAAAAATTGGGGGGGTTAAAGCACTGAAAGTGTCATCAAATAAAGATTAGTAATTCCTAAACAAGGTTAAATATCACAGGTCAGTTCACTAATACTTTCATAATATAGAGCATAGACTTAGAGCAGGAAAGCTTTAATCAATATGTTCACTCATGAACATGTAACATGCTTAGAGTAACCTCAGGCATATTTATGAATATACAGGAAAATACATTCAGCTGCCCATTCTAATTATCCTGAAATGTGCTTTTTCCTGTTAAAGTTTTGGACAATAAGTTTTTCTATGCACAGCTTTCATTTAAACAAATCAGATGTTTTATTATTTGGTTTCTCCCTAAATTTTCTCATAAAATTATTTCAATTTTTCACTTTTCAATTTGTTTTGTGATGTTTTTTTCTCATTTATTATGCAACACATGAAAAGTTTGTTTGAAAAAAAAATCTGTGTTGCCAGACTGAAGGTCATTGTATTGTTGTTGTTATTCCCATTACTCTCTCAGTTCACTTATGTAATTCTGTTTTTAGACCTCATCTGGACACATCAACAGAGCTGAGGTACTCAGTGGGCTCACTGGTTGATAGCCAGTCTGACTATCGGTCAACTAAAGTGATAAGGCGACCTAGAAGAGGCCGGATGGGAGTACGCAGAGATGAACCAAAGGTTAATCCCCAATTCCTTCTCATACATTCCCTGATAAGAGAATGTGTTTGAAGCTGTTAAGCTTACAGTTTGTGGAGTTTTCTTCCAGGAAGAAAACAAAAAACAAAACCACCAAACAAGAAAACCCAACCCAGAGTTCAAGGTTTTTTCTATACCCGCTCAGAGAACTGTTGTACAAAATGACAGCAGAAAATGTTGAAGTTCAGACATACTTGATTGTTTGTCTTTCCAGAGTGTCTTTTTGTATAAATTTTCCTTAGAGTAACTGGACACCTGAATTACAATTATTGAAAATATTTTATGCTATTTGCAGTAATACTGCGAGCATTAATGGAGCGCTTATAATTGAATAAGTATTTTGAAGTGTTAGTTGTTTTCCTTTCCCATTTTTTTTGAAGTTCAACTTTGCAGTTTTCTCTGACATAAGCCATACATGTTTTAATTCCTGCTCAGGTAAAATCACTTGGTGATCATGAGTGGAACAGGACGCAGCAGATCGGTGTCCTGAGCAGCCATCCATTCGAAAGCGACACCGAGATGTCGGACATCGATGACGATGACAGAGAAACGCTGTTCAGCTCCATGGACCTGCTGTCACCAAGTGGCCATTCCGATGCCCAGACCCTGGCCATGATGCTCCAGGAGCAGCTAGATGCAATCAATAAAGAAATCAGGTATGTAGCCTGAACCAGCTGTGATGCACTTAGGGTTACAGCTTCCAGCTTCCTTCAGTGCTTGAGTTCAGGTACCGTTCATGGCTATTAGGAAAGAGCTTGTTCATTTAGAGGATTGATAATGTGTCTGCTTTCCAGAGGAGAGTCCTGCGTGAAGATAACAACTGAGTCTTTCTTTCCTAACCATAGAAATTTCTTTCAAAAAACATTCCAAATGAAGAACTGTTGGCCAGTTGAAGAAAAGGAAGCTAGAAGAGGCTAACACATGGCAGACTTCACAAATTCGTGTTCACAGTCCTTTTTTCAAGGTCTTTTTCACTGTTATACATGACTCCACTTGCTCAGTAACGGCCTCCTATCAGAAATATTTTATTTCTGTGCTCTTCATGCTGTCTTCTGGCAATTATGCCTATGTTAAATCTAATATAAGCCATGAATTCTAAGACATGGTTTTGATTTTCTCTGTAGACACAGAATATGATTTTTCATGCTCCAAGTTGGATTATAGTGCTTGGATATAGGTAATTAATAGAATATATATTAATAGTATTTGTGCAAATATAATGGAGTGGTAGAAATATGGTTTCATTTATAACAATCATTTAATTAAAACATGTGAAATGACATGTTTTAATTAAATGATTGTTATAAATGAACCCATATTTCAAGACTAAAGCATTCTTACATGTTTTCAGTAAGGGCAACTTTAAAAGACTTGGTGTATGAAAAACACCCCCTCATTAGTGACTGTTCTTGTAGAAGGAGATGAAGGAAATTGTAGTAAATGTGTTAGGGACCTTCTGGTAATACTATAGACAGAAATACTGTGGTTAGAAATACAATCAAGATAGATCGATTTGCCAAAAGATAATCAAGGTAACTTTCTCTGATCAAGGTAACTTTAAAGGAAGAACTCTGTTGGAGTATATTGAATTTGAGTAATTTTTCTGTTCAGGGAAAAACATTTTATTATAAATCTAGAGCTTTGTGTTTTTTACTCTCCCACAATGTGTTTGTTCAGATAGGATTACACTGCTTTCTCAAGCCTTTTCCTACACCTGTCAAGATACAGAGTCAAAGACATATTTTGGTGTTGGGAAGGTAAATCTCCTTAAAACAGTGTACATAAAAGAAAGAACCTTATCCATATTTTCTGTTATTACAAGGAGGCCAGCACTGTGGCCAGCTCAGGAAGCTGTAGATGTAACATTTATATTTGTTTTTAAACAATACTAGTCTTTTGTCAGTTTAACAATACAGTAAAGCGCTTTCACAAGGAACAGTACTTCCAGGTGGGACATTATTTGTGCCACCCTGAATCAGATCACTGTTGTACTTAACCCAAGGTCCTGACTCAGATATTAGGTACAGTTTTACCTCAAAAGGGAAGCAAGGGTGCACTTTTTATACAGCCATTTTTACAGGAAGTCTACTGAGAGTAGTTTATTTTCTCAACTGCTAATCTTGTACTGAAGTATAGGCTTTTATTATCATAGCAACTATTATTAAAGGGCTAGATATGTCATTTTGTAAATTTTCTTTATGTGGTTCAGGAAAATAATCTACAAGTATTGTCCTATAAACTGTACTGCATTTCATGTTTTTTCTTGGTTTGTTTTTTTTTTGAATTGACAAACATGATAAGGGCTTATCAAATTTTTTGAGATATCAAAAGAGATTAAAAATGTATTTTGCCTTAGATTTGTTTTATTATATGAGATGATTGAGGATTTAGATTACTAGAACGAAAAACATTGTTATAATTCCCTTTCAAAATATTATTGGCCTTTAAGTTTCTTCCCTGCATTATTTCAAAAAGAGCTGCATGTGTTTTATACAAATTCTGAAATTGATGTTAGGGAAGAAGATTCATCACAGCACAGGTGTTTTTTAGGTTTCTATTTTCAATATATTATGGATTAATTATTGTACTTGCTTAATTTCACTCAGAAAAGTCTGGTTCACAGTTTCAGCCTCCCCAGACTTCGTATTCTCTCATTTAACATTGATCTCTCATAATTTTTCCTCCTCTTTGCAAAAAAGACTACTCCTAGCACAGGTTTATGGGCAAAGGACTTACAAAAAAAAAATTTTATTTGAAAGACATTTTTCCAGTCTAGGTGAAAACACAATTAAAAAACAAAACTAAAGAATCCCATGGAAGCATCCTGTTGAGGTGATAGACACTTCAGAAACTTGTATTGCTTGCTAACAAGAAAGTGATTTTAATGAAATTCATTTAAAAACACAGGGTTTTAGAAACAGCTATTATTTTTTCATCAAATTGTAGGGGTAAAACAGACAATTTGTTTTACATGTTCTCTTGTTTTATTAATAAGGATTATTTTAGCAATTCCCTTCTTAAAGGCCCAATTTCATTTGACTCTTAAATTTGTGATTTAGCAAAAGATAAGCAGATGAAGCCAACGTAAGCTTGGAATTAGTTATCTGTGGTAAATCAGATTGTTATCCCCCCTGCCCTAGCTTCTTTGCAAAGGAACCAATATTCCTGAAATGTCATACATCAAGTCTTGCTGTTGGACACATTCATCAAACAGGTTTTGAGGATGGAGGAGTTGAGAAAAATAATTTGATAACTGGGTCTTTTTTAGTTATCTGTGATATTCATCTTTGTTTGCTCTTGCTTTCAAATCTCATTTGAAATTAAATGGTTTCTAGTTTTGTTCTGGGGATATGAAGAGACAAATACAAGAGCATTCTTCTCTTACTTAATAAGGTTAATCCAAGAAGAGAAAGAGTCGACAGAATTGCGTGCTGAAGAGATAGAGAACAGAGTGGCCAGTGTGAGTCTGGAAGGCTTAAACCTAGCCAGAGTCCACCAAGGTACCTCCATTACTGGCTCGGTGACAGCATCGTCCCTTGCAAGCTCATCTCCTCCCAGCGGACACTCAACTCCCAAACTCACCCCTCGCAGTCCAGCCAGGGAGATGGACAGAATGGGGGTTATGACACTGGTAAGAAACATTATGACAGTATTTGATGTGATATTTCTTATATTAAGTACTTAATCTTTTCACGGTATGACTGGTTCATCTCTATAATTCTTCATTCACATCTTCATCATCCATACAGATAGCAAATTCTCTTGAATGTGGGCATTTGGTGTCTTTGGACTTTGTTATAGTGGTTTTGAGCATTGCATGATTCACTAGGGGCATAGTGACAGGATTACTGAGGGCCTTCAGCACATAGGCTCAGTGGAATTAATTAGAGACAGAACTGCTCACTGGAATTACTTGTATGTAAAAAATGTTTACTAATGGAAAGTTCTTAACTGATACAATTATTACACAATAGCCTGTGGAATTATTGCTGAGTTTAAACTCCCAGGAAATGTCTAGAAGACATTCAGACATTCCACCACTTCTTATATGGGATCATTTTGATATAATTTTTTATTTGGTACTCTTTTATACTTGCAATGCTTTTATACATTCTTCATGACCGTACATCATGCACAATAAAATGAGTTCTTTGGTTTCCAGTAATTCATTTAACTGATACATTTCAATATTACAGGTGGCTCACACATAGACATGAAGTCACCATGAAATTACTGTCCAAATAATTTATAACATTGCTGTATCTTTGAGGACACATTCAAAAATTTCTGGTTCAATTTGAAAAGGGATTTACAAGGAATTTAATTTTGATCCTAGACAAAAAGAAATAGTACATCTGTCAAATATTTGAAGATAGTATGTGTCAACATATTTAAGATGTACAACTCTGATACTGATCTGAGTACACATGCAGGGTTCAGTGTGAGCTACAAACCAGTTTGGAGCTAGGGTGAATTAATCCCTTTAAGTACCAGGAGAGAATCAAAGCAGCCCCCTCTGCTGATCTCATACAGGGAATATAATAGGGTATGTATAAACCCAATTTTTATTTGCTTTTTCTCTGATAATCATGTCACCAATGTCCCCTTGTGGTCTATTCCTGGGAAGCAATAGCACTGATTCCCTCTGGAGCCTTTCCTAACAAAAAAGGTTGCTAAGAGCAGCTGGAAATGAGTCTTGGCTGTTCATTCCTCTCAGCTGAGAGTAGGGACTTCTGTTGATGATCACCTAGCCAAGTATTCCCTTTTCCTGGGAACTGACAACTACTCATGCCCACCTCTGCTCCTCCCAGTTTAGTAAGGTGTTTGCTGCCACTTGGGATCTGAGGTCAGTGGGCAGGAGGTCCTGGCAGGCAGTTGTAACTTATTCTTTGCTGCCCTCAGTTCCCACTGCTGAACAGCAGAAACAAAAATATTGGTTGCAGAGGTCCTTGGGGGGGAGGTGAGTGTGCAGGCTGCTGTCCTGCCACCTCCTTCACCAAAGCAGCACCTTCCCAAATGCACAGAGTGTTCCCTTTCCCCAGCCATTCAAAGTTAGCAGTCTGGCTCTCGGTAAATGGCAATGGTTGAACTGCCCTGCCAGCAGACACCTGCACTGCCTGGTGGCCTGGATTTGAAAACTGTACCTTTGGGTCAATATGTTCATCAGGTTCAAATACAAAATGACTGCATAGCCTCTGCAATTCAGGTTGCCATGATCTCGCTGACATCCAGCTCTAACTGTGCTAAAACTCGGATGGAATTTTCTGTCTGACTTGCAGTTGAGCTCTTGACTTGCCGTAAGCAGTAGAAGCATCCCCCCATAGTGTGCTTATCAGCACAGCCCACAGCTTTGCTCACCTTCATCAGCCATTTTAGGACACTTCTGCCCTGCACTGTTTCAGCAGGAGTTCAGTGTTCAATATCACCTCCTTGCTGGCTGGGAACAGACACAAGTCTGTCAGAGATCCTTTAAGTGAAACTTGGAGTTGGGAAGAGATTTAAGTCTGATCTCTGGAGCTCAAATTGCCAAGGCTGGAGAAGGAGGACTGCATGAATTTCCACAGCCCAGGTGCATGTAGTAAATAAATTCTGCAGAGTATCTTCAGCTTTCCTTAAATGAAAGAGACATCTACCAAAAATAAAATTGCAAAGGGGGTTGAACAAGACCCATTCTAGTAGTCTGCTGCTGCCAAGTAATACTGAAGAAGATAGGTGAATATGTATTCATTTCCTAAAAATGCCAATCATTTTTTCAGTCATGGTATTTGGTGATGATATTTTGTGGTTTTACTTGGTGGGACACCAATATATTTATAATATTTGATAAAAATTCTTAAAAAAAATCTCTGTTGGGGATAACATAAGTACTTATAAGAAAACTCAAAAATAAAATTGCTACTGTAGGCTTGAAATTCTTTGCTAAGTTATGAAATTGAAGGAGAGTGTAATTTTTCCTAAAATACCCAAACCTACCTTCCCAGAATGAAATATTTTTCTGGGGTTATTTTATGTTAATACAGCAAGTGTATACTTAGTATATAATATGGAGAGTGATTAATCTTTGCTTCCCACTTCATGAATGTGAGAACAACAAATATGAGGGTTTTTTTTGTGCTTCAATAATATTTATTAATCGTTACTTTCTGTTGTTTCCACTTCTGTTACCAATCTAAGCCAAGCGACCTAAGGAAGCATCGGAGAAAGGTATGATACTGGGGGTTTTTAAAGTTTTGAGAGTTTGGGAATTATCATATTCCTCTGCTATTTAGATAACTAAATCTTTGCTGGGGTCCGTTGCCAGCAACTGCATCCCCTTCTCTCCTTTTCATTATATGCCTGAACATAATCATTAATCCTACCTGGAATGGCTTCCAGGGGTCACACCTAAGCCATAGAAGCAAGGCCCACTAAGTGATATCTTGGAGTAGCAGCCTCAACAGCACAAACTTAAAGGAATACTTGTTTTTAAAGAAGTATGGACATAAAAGCACTACTTTCAATTGTATTTTGGCCACTCTTCTTGCTGGAGGAACTACAGAGAGATTCCTTGAAATCTTCTGGAGCAATGTAGGTTTGTTTACAGAACTGGCACTGATGATGAAACTCCATGACATTATTTAAGATAAATCATTATAATGCTCTGGCAAAATTCCTGTTTGTCCATGCTTACTGTTAAGCATACTGACCATTCTGGTAACGCACTGTGTAGAGAGTGGTCATGTTTATGCCTGTATTCACCTTCTCTCTTACATCCCTGAGAAAATTAGTAAACCTGAGTAATCCTGTTTAATGCAAGGGGCCCACTTACACCTAAGATTGTCTTCATGTTTAGACCTTCACCAATCTCTTTAGCACAAAAGGGATGAACTTCTTCCAAAAGCATAGTCTCATTTCTTTAAAATATCTGTTTTAATCTGTCACATTGAGAAAAAATGAACCCTTTCAATTTTCTAGAAACATTGAACTTGAAATCTTACGTGTTTCAGTCCACTTGACAATTTCATGAGGTGTGTATTGAAACGTTCTTGAAAAGCTAATATGCTCTCATTGGAGTCTCTCTCCCCCAGATTGCAGTAGTTGAAGAAGATGGGCGTGAAGACAAAGCCACAATCAAATGTGAAACTTCTCCTCCTCCAACACCAAGAGCCATCAGGATGACTCACACCCTTCCTTCTTCATACCACAATGATGCCAGAAGGTAAGATGTTTGTAACATGGATTGTTACTTCACAGTTTACCACATACTATTGTTTTCAATTCATGTTGTTTAACTTCTCCAAAATTACTTGATTTCTTCCCTGTTTCTCATAAAATGAGAGAAAAAACCCTACCCATTGTCTGTTGCAATGACCCTGAAAATGTTTATCAGTGCTAAAGTACATGCTGGGTATTTCTGTTTTGAGGTACAGTTTTGATGACTACTGGAAGTAGCAGTGCTACAAATCCCAGAAATAAAATCAGAATGCTGACTACTGTATTTTTCATAAATTGTTCTTAGCAAAGTAAAAATATTTATTTTCAGCCTTGCCTGACAGAGAAAGTGTGGTCTTCTGTTGCTCTATATGTTGCCAAATAATTTAAAGATGTGATTGTTTCACTTGTTGGGAGATCATTACTAAATTATTACCAAATAATTTATTTGCAGAGCTGCTTAGAAGAAAATAAAGATGTTGACATGTTATCTATTCTATTTCTTTATTATCATTTTGCAGTAGTTTGCCTGTTTCACTGGAGCCAGAAAGCATTGGTCTTGGCAGTGTCAGCAGCAGCCAGGACTCCCTGCACAAAGCTCCCAAGAAGAAAGGAATCAAGTCTTCAATAGGACGATTGTTCGGTAAAAAAGAGAAGGCTCGACTTGGACAGCTCAGTAAGGAATTAGTGGTAACAAGCTGAGGTCACCATTTCACTGCCATTTTCCCATTTTTAATTTTGCTCTTTTTTTTCAGTTTCCATTTCACTCATGTTTCTGTTTTGTCTGGCACAACTTACCCATTAAATTTCACTGTTACCAGCGGTTGTATTTGTCAAGAGTTTGCCATGACTGTAATGTAAATGAAAGGAGAGTCTGGGCACAAATTACTGGAATCATCTTCTTCACTGAACCTGGTGCTTCATTGGTCTGTGGAATTAGGGTAGCAATGGTAACACTGTATTCTTGAATAACCACATAAAGAGGAGGTGAGAAGTTAATTAGCAACAAATGGCTATAATGGTGGTGTACCTGTGTGATACAGAAGGTCCTTGCAATCAAGTGTAGCTGCTTTTCAGATTTCAGGGTGTTGATAGATGCCCTCTACTGCCTATAGCTGAATGTCCTCAGGATAACTCTTACTTTTACAATTATGCTGCACACAGTAGTGCTTAGCTTTCTCCCTACTTCTGTCCTTCTCCCTTGCTGAGACTATTTCATTCTACTTCCTTCATGGCAAAAATTTTCCAACACAAGTATCAAATTGTAATAAATGTGTCAATAAAATTGAAATAGTGACTCTTTCCTAGTCATGCAGATGTCACATAATACAAATTTGTGAGGCATTAAATTTTACTGCCATGGTGACCATGTCACACTTGTAAAAAGAATTTTAAGGCCTTGCAGTAAACACTTAGGCAGCAAGCATAAGCCTGAAATTAAAAACCTATGTTTTTCTTGCAACGTGTCCTTAGCAGAACTAACAAACCCATTGCTAAAATAGTACACAATAAAGAAAGATAGTACTATGGTCAAAGTATCAGAGTAAAATTGAAAAACTGAGTATTCTTCATTTATACTCCAACTTTTCTCCTCTCTGCCTGTGAAAACCATGTGTTCTTGAAAAAAACCTAATTTCTAATTGCAATTTGAATTCCCCCTTTTTTTCACTTTGAACAGAATAAAACTGATTTATTCAATCTTTCAAATGAGAATCTATAAATGAGTCTTTCAAATACACCTGTATGCCACCATGTGCATTTATGGCTAATTTTAAAACTTTGGACTGCATCCGAAGTTAGACTTTATTAATTCACATTTACATTTCATATAATCTTTTATATTGAGACTGATGGTTTATGGATAATAATCTACAATTTCTCAGTAAGTCAGGAATATAGAGGACAAAGATGCAATAAATGTGTGGGTCTGCAATGAAATCTGGCAATAGATTAATTTCCTAATACCCACCGTGATTAATAATATATACATAGAATTTGATAAAGCCGATCTGTAATTCCCCATACTAGGTCATGAAATTGCTAAAATATATTAGTGGTTTGCAATAATATGAATTTTTTGTGACTTCCATTCTTTAATTCAAGAGCAAAGTTTCAATATAATGCACATTTTAATTAAGGAAACGAGGTTTATTAGCATGTATAAAATGAACAGTAAGACTGTTACCTAATCAAAAGGTAGGAACAAAATATTTTTCAGAAATTAAAAAGACATTGAGCAGCTGAATTACAGGTAATTTTTCTCATCTTAATTTTTAACATATCAAAAGAAAAGCATTTATTGAGTGGTCATTTTCATTCAATGACATATCATAGAATCATGGAATATCCTGAGTTGCAAGGGAAAATGAAATTTTAAAAAGAGCAGTCATGGTAGTAATTGACTCAGTTTCACAACAGATGTGTTATCTGTGCAGCTATATAATTAGGAGTTCTATTTATGGTAAGATACTACATCACAGAAATTGACATAGAAAGTCCTATCACTACAGCACTGCAAAATATTTGAATGGTTTTTATAACCTAAAATTATATTGCAAAATCAATAAAAGAATGCAATTTATTTCCTTGCTTAAATTAAACACTCCAATTTAATATAGACATATGCTTCTTACATTTTTTAATATGAAAAATAAATTTTCTTTAAAGCACACATTTATATACTCTTATTTAAGAAAGAGTATTGAAACCTCCAGACTTGTATTACTAAGATCAACAGAGCCATGCTATTACACAAAATATTTCCTTTCTCTGTATTCCTTGCCAACCCCTGAAATTATTTCTTTTCAATTCCTAAACTTGCCAGAATTTTGTTCTTTTATTATTTGATAATTTTACCTTCTCTGCTAAACCATTAGCTTTATTGTTCCAAGCCACATTCATGCTTTAGGAGATCTTTCTTAGAATTGAGATTCAAGATTTCTAGATTCCTTAAGTTTTGTCTAAGTTTTTGGAGAAGGAAAAAGGAATGCTACAAGGAGCACAAGTGCACTTTCTTTCATTCTTTCCTTCTTTTTTTCTTTCCTTCATTTCCAGTCTTCTCTCTCTTGGCAAGCACTACTTTTGTATTCTTCTCATGTTACATTTTAAATATTCTAGACCCTAAAACAAACAATACATTCCTGGCATTTTTAGAATTGTCCAAGCAAGCTGATCTGCATGGCAAATGGAAAGGTCAGCTTGTTAGGAAACATTTATTGTGGCCACATCCAATAGGAGGCCTCAGTTATTCAAAGGCCAGATGTATTTGGAGAATGGAGAAATGCATTATGCCCCAACTACTCTCCAGCCTGTAATAAACCCTCACTGCACTGCACTCATCCCATCCCTATCCAACATACTGAGAGCTGCTCTCTCAAGAAAGATGTGGTATGTTTATGACTATTTGCTGAATGAAAAATGTAATCCAGAGCCAGAAAGAAGCATTTAATGAGATTCTATAAGACTTAGACAGGCAGATGAAGTGAAAAAAAAGTATACGTTCCTATTTTCTGCATTTGTGAGATGCATTTGCGTCATTCTCATTATGACACTTGCAGTAGTGTCTTCTTTCAATAAAGTAAAAATCTGTCTAGACAAACAGGAGTGCTAAAATGTCACGTGCTTTGAAAGAACAGCTTAAACCCAAGCTTTTCTAAGTTCTTGTCATAGACATGATGCAGTAGTAGCTTTTGTTCTCACTTGATTGAGGTGCACGTAAATCTAGCTGGTAAAAGGCTGTGGTGCTATTTCACTTCATAACATTTATGAATTATTTTATTATTAAAATCAACATATCAGGACAGAAATATTTTAATTTACTTTGTGCTTTTTTATTATGCCAGCGTCCGCTATACAACGGTCCACTATCCCCTAGCTGTAAATAGGAAATTGCTGTGTTCAAATGGAGTCAAGCATCAACATTTTACCATACTGTGGTCTTCTTTCTTGTGCCAGTTGCCCACCTTCCTTCCAAGGGGGAGCACAGGAGGAAGGCAGCCCTCAAAGGAGTGCTGCAGGGCCTCTGTCTGTACACATACAAGTGGGAGTGAGAGGACAGTGTGAAGCCAGAGCCTGGAGACTGTGCTGAGTTCCATGAGCAGGTCCCCTCTTCTTGAATCAGGGCAGCGATAAAAAAGTCAGACCATTTTCCATTTCTGTGCTCGGAAAGTCCTGTCAGTGGCCATGTGGATCGTACCAGTCATGCCCTTAATTTATAAAATTATTTTATTTTGGTCCACATGTCTTACTGCAAGTTTCCTTTGTCACTTTGTGTGAGTTATTCAAGTTCCCTTGAGTTTGACCACATTTAGGTGCCTACAAGACACATCCAGGGAGGAGGCTTTTTACTTATCTCTGACAGACTCTTTCTTTCATGGCTGGGTGTTTTAAGGGAGAATTACATCTAAGACCCTCTATGAGAGCAAAATGAAGACTTTAGCACTACTGCATTAGGTGATGCTGCATAATGGCAATAGTAGAGAGACAATTTGAGAGAATGCAATTTCATTTGTACATTTCTCAACTAAGATTAAAAAATGGTGAGAGCATTGCTTTCTTAGCAATGCTCTGAGACTGAGCCTTGGGAGGCAAAGAAAAATAGGTAAAGGAGATAAGGGTGCTCATGTCATACGTTTCTGCTCAACACAAGGAGGAGAAAAATTTTTTTTCCTTTACTACTTTTTCCAATGTAGTAAATGCTCGTCAGAATTTACTTTCTGCAGGTGATAGATGTTCTCCACAAACACCAGATGTCACAGTTTAAGAAAACATATATAGATGAAGGTGGGTGGGAGGGGAATTGAAGGGTTAAGGAGGGGAACAACAGAAGAGAGAGAAGGAAAAATATGGTGGCGTTTTTTGTTTGTTTTATTTTCCAGGAGGTTACATGGAAACAGAGGCAGCAGCTCAGGAATCTCTGGGATTAGGCAAACTTGGAACACAAGCAGAAAAGGACAGAAGACTAAAGAAAAAGTGAGTACTGTTTTTATGTGACCTTTTGGCTGAAAGTTGATTCAAATATCAGGATTTTTATTGTTTTGCACAAATGTGGAATGAGAAGCAAGACCATCTACTATGGCATTTTAGTAGTGATGTTTCTTTGCAGTGTAAAAGGTTTTAGAGCTGCATATAAAATATAGGGGTAAATATTCAGAGTCTGTCAATTGTACAATATTATTTCAATTGTGAAAGAACATAGGTTTATGAGAGACATTTTTCCATTTCACATTGTCATTAATCCTGTGCTTTTTGCCTTCAGTGCAATTCTGAAAAAATAGATACGTATTTAGTGACTCACTATGTAGATTTTCTTTTTCAAAAGGGTGAAAAATCTCTTTTGTATTATCTAGTGAACAGTGTTACTTCTGTTTCTAGATGTCAAAGGCTCCCCATAAACCCTAGCAGCTTCAGTTTATTTGCCTGTCAGCAAATGCAGACAAAAAGCAGCCTAGCTTTTTGTTTGCATCAATTATATAATAATGTAATGCTGTCTTTCACGCACCTCCTTGTAAAAGCAGTACACTGACTCATAGCAGCTGCCAGGAGCTATGAAGAACTAATAAAATAAGGCTGCAAACACAAAAGAAACCTCTTGGCAGCACTGCACTTACACTGTAATTAGAGGGTGTCAGAGAAAAAGATGGTACTTGAAACTGACTTTGCAAATTCATTCTGTAAACAAATAGGTTTATTTTCACCCATAACCATTCACTTTAATGCTATTATTTGGATTCTGAAAGCCTAATTTTAAATTTTTTCTGGGTTTTCCAGTTTGTTTCACTCTTTTTAGATTCCTTGCCTGAGTTTCAAGAGAATTTTCAGTTGTAGTCCAAAGAATCCAGGGATAATATTTGAGGTTCTCTTTAAATTTTTATGTTGAATATTTTTTATCACTACTTTCTGTCAAGTGATGAAATATAACTTTAAATGTACACATTCACGTAAGGTACAAATGCAAACATTCTGTTTAAATCAGCCTCAATTTAGCAATTAGAGTCACTCTGCTAGCTGGAAGAGAAGAAACATTTTCAATTCAATTAAGAAACTCAAAATAGCATTCACAGGGATGTTACAGTTGTTGAGTCTTGTCCCTGTATTTCTTATCTATACATAATCAGTAATTTTAGAAATATATGGATGTAGATTATGTTACCATAGTTTTTTTTTTTTACTAAATCTAGAAGGCATCTTTGAGGCCATCATTACGATTCATAAAGAATATAATATTATTTTCAGCAGCCTTTTTTTTTTTGAAGTCCCAATGTACCTTCCAGTTCTGAGGGCTGAATGTATCACAGTATTGAAACAATTTTGAAGGGAATAATGAATTCATTTTGTTCACTTTCTTATCTGTTAGTTCATTAAACTGGGTAAAATAACAAGACTTGGCACACAGCTGCAAACATGACATGACTGTTTCATCTATAGATTGCCTACCAGCTTTTGGGTCTGTAAATAAGGGGTGTGCAGATAATCTGTTATTAAATTTCTGTCCAATCTCACACAATCCCATGCTTTCTGCTTTTCAAGTCTTTCCTTTTTTTCTCCTGTCTGTCTGTCCTTGGTTCTTTATGGATTAGATGTAATGAAAGTGTCCTCTGCTGGAAGGAAAGGACTCTTTCCTTTGTCACTATGACTATTCTATTAGTCTGAACTGTACATTCTTTATCCAAAGTGTATGTTCTACAACTATCTCATGAAGAAATTTAATTTTCCCCCTGTGCCTTTTAGGGTTACCTGTCTTCATAGTTTCTCACCTCAGAACTGCAGAAAGGTTAACATACATTATTGCTATTTTATGTATATGTGTATGTATATGTTATATCATTTTAGAGGAACCATAACATAGGAAAAGATGTAACCCATTGTGTTATAGATACACAGGAGATTCTGATGAATTATGGCAGTCGTTAGGGTGCCAAACTGTCAGTAGAGTGTAAGAGAATTAACACCTCCTTGTAAGAAATGCAGTCACAGCATCACAGAATGGGTCAGGTTGGAAAGGACCACAGTGGGTCCTGGTCCACCCCCCCTGCTCAAGCAGGGTCATCCCAGAGCACATGGCACAGGATTGTGTCCAGATGGGTCTTGAATATCAGTCATTTATTTGCATGTCTTACCTTAGAAAATATTAAATTGAGAAAGTCCACAAAGTAATTTAAATGAAAAGTTTGTTGCAGTAGGTCACATTCCTTTGTTCCAATTCCTAACAATGCCTAATTCCCTCTGGAAGTAGCCTTACCATGCACACAGTAGGTGCAAGATTATGAACTGTGTGGTGCAAACGAGGAAACTGTGCTATGTAACATTAATGGTGGTGGGGATGTGTGGCAGGTCCTTTTAAGACATAATAAGAGAAGCCTGAGAGTAATTTCCTAGCTCATGATGTAGCAGTATGGCAGTATGATTTAAGTCCCAGTGGTTGATTCCCCCTTTACTGCTAAACAAAACTGCTCTACAAGCCCTGCAGAGACAGTGAGCAGTCACTGCAACACAGAGCAGGGCACCTTGAAAGCATTTCTAACTGACTTGTATTAGGATGTAAAAGCCCAAGAGAGCCAAACCTACCAACAGGATCGGTAAAGGATAGGCTAAAGCTGGGAAGTACTGCTTTGTATTACATTTCAGGTCTGAGACAGCTTTACTTATGCTGGCTTTGTCACTCCCTTTGAACAAATAAAAACCAAATCCAAAGCGTACAAAACCAAAAACGACCTCAAAAAAAAAAAAAAAAAAAAACCCTGCAAAGAAATACCCCAACAACACAAAAAGCCTTGAAATAGTGATGCCAGAGCCAATTCTCTTTTCTATAAAACAAGTATAGTACCCCATACTGAAATTGTGTTTCCCTTTGAGACGTGCAAGTCAGGTGAAGTAGCTTTCAGCCCTGTTAACAGCTCAGCAAACAGTTCAGTGGTGCAGGAAAACAAAGATTCTCCCCTTGCTGTGAAACAGAAGTCAGGTTCATCAATGTGATCAACATATGACTACTGTGCTAGTAGTCATGATCTTCACCCACCTCTGCTATTAGCTTTGATTTAGTTTGGATAAAAGTCATTATAAAAGGACAGATTCATGTTAAAATTATATCCATGGTATCTCTTAACTGAGAAATACTAAAAATGCTAAATTTCTAATTTTGCATTTTTGAATGTATTTAATTTCATCAGTAATTCCAGAAGGATGCCCTTATCCCAGGGATAAAGATGCATGATATTTCAGATTGCCAGGTACTGCAGCAGCAGGTTCTAATGGTCCATCAGGTGTCCTGAGCACCTGCTCCCTCAAGCAAATGTTGCATTGACTCTGGCCCCCATGGAGTTAGAAACACACTGCAGTGTGTTATAGTGCTTTAGTCCCATTCGTTTGCATGGAGTCAGGTACTGAATAATAGTTTTCACTCTGAAAAGTTTAATGAGAGAGTGTGGTAATTTTGGAGACAAGTTCTCTCTCTGGTGATTGTAGTGTCATTAACCTAAATTTCAAGGTTTCCCTGCTTCCTTTTTAGAAGATGCTATTTAGATGTAAAATTTCTTTCAGTTTCAATTGACAGCTTAGACATCATTAAAATGTAATTAACAGTTTGTCTCAGTAATATGCTAGACATTTATAAACCTCCAAGGATCTCTATTCATCCAAAATCTGGTTATTACAGTTGATCTGTTAGGAATAAGCCTTACTCCTAAGGCATCAAAGAGAAATTAAGGAGGTTGTGTAGAATTTTAAAATTATACACAACATCTCCTACAAGCTGAAAAAATGAATTTAAGTTGCCTGACTCATCCATAGATGTTTACTCTCAACATTAAATAAATGACTGTTCTGGTTAATACTGAAACTTTTTAGGCCTTACTATTTGTAAATTCAGCATGCTGTTCTACAAAAAAAACCAAAAAAGATGAGTGTAAGGGGTATTTAAAGTTTTTAAGGTGTTATTCATTTTTTGTGGAATTCAGTGATGTTGGGGTGTATATGTACTTGATTTTTATAATTTTAACTGGACTTTGTATTTCACTTCACTTGTTCTATATAAAATGTGGTGATGTTTTGTATATAGAATCTTTTGTATATAGCCTTTTGCCTGAACTTTCAGAGCCTGTTTGCCTAAAGAACCCTTGTTTATGAAAACTCAGGGTTTAGGACTAGAATTATTATTGGCACAGATACCATCTGTCACATTTACATTCAATTGAACACCCCCAATGATTCAAATAGTTTTCTCTCCTCTAAACCATACCTTTTGATTAAGATAAACTCTCCAGAAGGTGAAAATGAAGAATGGAAGTTTTCTCTTAATATTTTTTCCCAGTGATAAACCAGTCTCCCTCTGGAAAACACTTACCTAGTTTCCAATTCTGAATTTGTAGTTGACTCCAGCTACCATTCTCTGTGACTATGCACAGACTATCTCCTGTGTTCATTACATCATCCTTCGTGGGTGTTGTGCAGACTGTGCATGCCCAATGCCTTGGCCTTGGCATTCACACAGGGCTGTCATGATAGCCCAAGCCAGGACCCAGCATGGGAAGTTCAGGTCAGTCCAGTTTCTATTGCAATGTGTGAAAGTTCCTGAAAGGTTCAGGTAGAGTCATAGTGTCCTCTGGAAGAGGACACTATGGAGAAGTTGGTCAGTGTCTGTCCCACAAGACGATTCATACATCCAAAAATGAGTAGATAACACTGTGGCTAAAATGAACTGTATTCCCCTTAAAAATCCATGTCTCCACTGACCTCATCTCATGTCAAGATAAGGCACTTAAGAAAAGCTGTTTAAATGTTTTACTGTCTTTTACACTAAAATACCATACATTGAACCATTTATGAAAATATTTTTTAACAATGAACTCAACCAAACTTGAAATATTAGCAACAAATAGAGTTGTGTTTGCTTCCCTTTTTGCTGTAACTATCCAAGTGAGCAGCAGTTGTTTTCTCCTTATCCACAGTTTTGCTCAGGAATGGTGTCAAATTGCCCATACCTAAAGCTTCACTGGTGGCAAATACAGCTCAAGAGAGTCTTGCTTTGTACAGTGTAGTACGGCTCCAAAGGCCAGGCACCCTTCTCAAATGTAATATTTGATTTGATCTGCAACAATATGCAAAGCAGCAGCAAACAAGTATCTCTGGAGAAATATAGATGTATATATATATCATATGTTGTGTGAAAAGTGTGTAATAATTGGTCATAGTCACTGCCATTTCACAGGATGTGCTGATTGTTTCCCCTCTGAGGCACCAGCACAAGGCAAGGTTTGAGTCATTTAAGTGCTCTGTAGTCCTGGATTGCCACTCAGAGGTGGGTTTGACCTTGCGCATGCTGCTAGTACAGTGGGAGATTGGCTTGTGCCATCCTTTCTGCAGCAATCCCAAAGACAAATTATTTTATAATTGTATATTTTTTACAAATTAAAAAATTCCTTGAAAAAGAATTCACATGCAAGCCAGCTATTCTGGATCATGATGGACCCGAGTCCAGAAGCTGATAAATCCCCCAGTTTATAAATGTGAGTCCAGAGCAGCGCTTTTACCCTCACTTTTTTCTTCAGTTTTGTTCGATTTGACTGAGGACAAGAATCTATTAATTCTGTATTTCCAAAACAAGTTTAAGATGTGAGGTTTATGTTTTCCAAGGAAAATCAAAGTAAACCAGTCTTTCCTAAGAACCTGGTTTTGGGGGGATTTACTCCACAGCTAGAGGTTTTTGTTTGCCAGATTCAGCTTCCTGGCTTCAAGCGCATTGCAGAAGAGCATTGATGTGCCAGGATGTGTACATGTGCTTACACACATGAAAAAACCCTTGTAAAATCAAGACCTAAGCAATTCTCATGTGTAAAAAATAAATTCTTAGTATTCATAGACTTATAATTAACTTTGCAGAGAGAATTGCAATGCTGTTAAGTCTCAGCTGATCACTGTGATGTACATGTTAAGCAGCAGGAACATCATGTCAACAGAGCAGCATGTTGGATTGACTCTCTTTATACTCAGGGGGAAAAAAAGAATGATAAATGTTGATAAGTTAACTTGATAAACATTTTTAATGGGCAAATCCAAGTTTTAGATCTCTGTCATCAAGCAGCTTGAAAAAATATTTAGCTAGACTATTTTGTGGAATACTGTGGACTATTTTGTTTGAAACACTGCAGTTATTGTGTAATTGCTCTTGAATCCACATGATGCCCCTTTAATTAGGTTAATTAATTAGGTTTCATGTGTGCAAGTGCAATTAGAATTTGATGTAATGTATTTGTGATGACAAATAATTTCTGTCCTCTGCAGTATGCAAATAGCTGTTTCTAATGATTTCTTTTAATTGCACACATTTTAGAAAATGAATCCAGTTGGATTAATTAGGGTGTTTTTCTGTGCCATCCACCTTATTAAGCACCATTGTATCCTAAACATATGCAATTTATTTTTTGATGTAGCTCTTAAGAATACAATCTTTTTTCACTCCCAATCTTTTATTTTCTGAATCTTCAGGAAAATTCAAGTTTTGCATTTAATTTCATTCCTTCCTACCTTATCTATGAAACACTCAGATATGTTGTTAGTACTTTTTAGCCTGATCTTTAGTTTTTCCTCCCTGTCTAGCAAAATGTGTTTGTTTTCCCATTCTGGTGAAAGAAGGGGAGGTGTTCAGTGTTCTGATATGCAGCTTAGGATTGTCTGCTGTGTGCAGTGTGGTTTTCTCTTGGCTGGATCAGTGTCTAGTCTTGGAGACACATAAAGATGAAATTTATTTTTAAACTTAATTCCTTTAGTAAATATTTTAACTAGAACAGTTTCAAATCTTTAGTCAGTCAAAGCTTTTGCAGTATTAAAAATGTGTCTTGTTCTTACATTAATACTTGGAGGCTTTTTAGCATTACAAATGTAAAGATAAATGGGTATTTATTTTGCAGAGGATTATTAAAACTTATTTAGATTATTCTGATCATGGAAAAGATGATACAACATATTTTCTTGTGTATCTAACTCATATTTTAAAAACATTTTATTTTTTAATGGTACTTTTTTAAAAAAATAGTACTTTTTATCCTTTGCCAAGTTTTTAAAATTCTCTTCCTCATAACAGATAAGAATATTTGTATCAGAAAATTGCAACTTTTTAATCAAACATAAACCCCCAAGGCTCTAGTCCCTATCTTATCTACATGTATAAGTCTATCCATTGCAATTTGGAACTTCTGGATAAATATAAGCTTATACCCTGGTGCATACAGCTGGCTTTCTAAACATGTCTTTCCAGCAGATATAAGTATCCTATCAGATTAACTATAGAATTAGGATTTAAAGGAAGAATGGGTAAAACACAACAGAGTAAAAATATTCTACACAACTTTTATATTCATATATGTCTAAGGAAAATGTAATAAAATGGCGATAAATTTGTTGTCTTATGACAAAATAAAATCCCAAACCATAAAAGTACCCAAAAGGTAAAACCTAGAATTAAAAGTCCATTTTTCCCTGCCATATTTTATTATTCTCCAACAAGATGCTCAGGAAGTGACAAGCCCCTTGATGACCTACTCCTATCTACTCCTGTCATGGCCTTCAGGTCCCATAAATTGTCCCCAAGTGACTGCAAACTGCCAGCTCATTAAAACTACAAGAAAATTACTTGCATTCCAATCAATCCCCCTGTTTCTCTCTACACACAGCTAAAGGAGTACTCAGTGGAAAATGTAAGAAACAGCAGTTCTGCTTCAATATACTGCAGAAGGCTCAAAATTCAAAGCTTTTTCAGCGAAGGTGATCACATCAGTCTTTGCAATTAGCTCAGTAGAAAATGAGAATGAATCATCAATGCATATTCAATTCTCATGCTACTTTCATCAGATTTGGTCATTTTTTTAATAGCTCCCTAGTACTTTACTTATATTATATGCCTTTGTTGTCCTTCCCTTCCTTCACCTTCCTGTCTTAAACTTCTTGCGTATAAATTTGTCATTTGTTTCCATCTACTTTTCTGTGTTGCACTTTCTCTGCTCTCTCCCAGCTGTTTTGCTGATCTTGCACACATGAAAGCAAAACTGAAGTCCTCAAAAACAATGCCCTTCTGAACTGACTGAAATGTCTGCAACCTCTTCTTAGTTAAACACAGAAAAGGTTTTTCATCTCACATTTATTATAACTATATCTACCAAGCATTTCTAGAACTCTGTAAATAATTTGTCAATAGAAATGTAATATTTTGTGGTGTCTGGGTTTCATTCAGGCCTATAATTTTCTTTTTTATGATGGCAACTAATGGATGATGTAGAATGTTTATTATGAGCAATGACTGCAGCAATCCTACTTTCTCCTCCATATACTGTATCTATTATATTGGCAATAATAGGTTACCTAGAGGGCAAATCATTCATACCAGTGTTGCTACTGATATGGTGTTAGACTGACTGCTGAAATTAAAACATACCTCATTCACATTAACTATAAAATTTTATAACCAAGTCTAGGTCATTTTTGATTACTTTGATATATTTTGCTAAAATATTGTTAAAGTGCACATAGAAAAGTAAACCTTGGTATGTAGCCCACTCAATTTTACTGTGTGTCGGTGGTAATTTGGTTAAATCCACAGGTTTGGGATTTTCAAGATTTTTAGGGTTACACAAATTACCCTTATGAAATTATTCAAATCTAAGCAAAAAGCTTTGATTTGAAAACCTACTCCACATTTGCTGTGTTTACAGATCTTTGGCATGAATATGTATGGTTGATGGAAGATGTGCTGTGCTGAGTGGTTCCTAATAAACAGCCACCATGAGTTTAATGAAAGTCTCATTTTGACAATTTAATCTGCTCCTCACAAGAGCACTTAAGTTTTCTAAAGCATTGAAAGATCAGTTACAAAGATTTCTGTAGTTATAATGGTTATATTATTTTATCTATCATACTATTTATTTTTTTTATGGACTACTATATGTTCATTAACATTTATGTGCTTTTTTTTTCCATTCATCTCTCTTCATCTCATGAAAAGCATATCTGGGTAAGTTAAAATGCCATGGTTGCTGAACATATTAATCTTCAGCACCATGTTTATTTTCTATGTTTTATTCCTACTTTTTTTTGTTTTTCCGTGAATCTTATGTAACAAATCCATTCAGAAAACTGAAACTGAATCCATGCAAAAAAAATGAAAGCTTTCAAAGTACTCAGAATAACTGAAAACCTTGAAACCATACACAAATTTAGATCAGGACTTGCTCCTGAAGTGTTTGACAGAATGAGTTAACGACTTGGAGATAATTTCTGTCTTTTTTTTTTTTTAATAAACACATTTTGGGAGGTCTAAAGTCCAGAATCACAAAGACATTTGAGAGTTAAAGTCAGTGGAAAAATTATGGGTTTAACAAATGCTGATAAGGCATGAATTCTGTTTAATTGAATCACAAAAGACTCACACACTACACAAAATTTTTTTCTGTTTGAACACTGTTGTTGTTTCAAAGCAAACATATATGCAAAAATATTTTATTTGTGCATATAATTTTACTGTTTTCTCTTTCACCAGTTCATTTTCTTCTTTGTTTTGGTTTTAGCAATTAACCTGGTATCAAGTTTAAAATCTTCATCTCTTCTTTGATCTATTGTAGAAATGTTATTTCTTCTTGAATAAGAATTTGCAGACTTAAGGAGGAAATTTCAGTAGGTGTAAGGGTACAAAACTTAATTTTGAACAAGGGTTACCACATTGATTTATAATATGTGATTATGAAATTGCTTTATAAAAACAGATTTGATAACATTTGATCAGCCTGGGACCACTGAGGGTCTCTGATGTAGTACAATACACACAAGATTGAAAGACTGTGTATTATGCAAGTCTGCTCATTTCATAGTTTTATTTGCTTTTTAATAATTGCCCTCTGAAGATCTATTTGTCAGGGTTTGTCTTATCCATTCCTGAATGTGCTTCACTTAGCCTAATAAATATCTTCAGAAAAAAAAAATGCTGCCCTTCAGTTTGCATACAGCTTAAATGTATTCCTAACATGGAATATCCACAGCACTATTATTCTCTAAGCTGGAAGACTGTGGAAATTATACTTCCTTATTTTATAGATTTAAAAACATTCTGTTTATTACTTCCATCTTGATTTCTGTATTTCAGTCATTTTTTTTCTGAAAACTCCTTAAAGTTGAATATAGAACATTTTGTAAAATATTGGAGATTGAATTTTGTCCATTGTTTCCAATCTGACCTGATATTTGATATCAGAAAGGAGAACAAGGGTTTCCAGTAATTTAAAATCCAGATCACTTAAGTGTCACAGTTCAAACAGGATCTGGCATACTTTTTAATTAGTGCAGTCTTTAAGTCAGTTGGATCCTTTCAGATTAAATTAAATCTGCATTGTGTGGCAATAAGAACTCTTGAGTCTCTCCCCAACCTCCCACTCCACTTCCTACTTTAAATCCATTTATAGTCTTGCAGAAAGTACAAGTATATGTAGAAAATGTATCTTGAAAATGTTTCTATAGAAAATGTTTCTATATATAGAAAATGTAACTTGATATTTTTATTAGATATTATTAACTTATACAAATTCAACTTTTATTTTTTCATGCAATGTCCTGAGTTACAGGATTCTGGCATGTCTTAAATAGTTGGCAAATGACAATAGAAAGGATAAAATCTAATTCCAGTTTAATTCATTAGAAATCCTGTCTCCTGTTTTTTTCAGACTTTGAATGTATGTTAGATTTCAAGCGGCAGATGTGTTTAATCTTACCTTGAAATCATAGGATTACTCAGATAAATGCAAGATATTTGGTCTGTCTTTTCTGTCTGGTTCTCTTCTAGAAACCTATCATATGCAGTACTTTGTCATAAATGAAACATTTTAATATTGGTGATAGCAATAACCATAATAATGTCAGTTCATAGTCAGAGGACCTGCTAGGTAAAAACCTCAATCTGTTTTGTGTTTGAGAAAATGTCTGTGATTAAAGGCCATTTCACAAGCTAAATTACCCATTAGCCAAATTTTTAAATCAATTCTGCTTGTGTTTTACAAACATGATCTGGCTCTTGACTTCACTGTGACTCCTTGTCAATTTATCTCACATTTATGATTATGTTTTAATTAAGAGACATTATATATTTTATGCAGTATAATATCCCTGAGGTCTTTTCACATGAACACTATTAGATATCAGAGTAAATCCTATTACTTGCAGAAATATGGAGGTCTGTGTTGAAGTATTGTTTACATTTCATCAAGACAATGTCTGGGTGTCGTGTATTGCACAGAGTGTTTGCTTTATGTGTGTTAGAAATCCTGAGCTGTCTTTGCTTGTTTGCTTCATGGGAGGCAGCCTTGTGTCCATGAAGAAAATTGAATGCCACTGAATGACACACTTTAAGTCAAGATAGCATTAACATCCTACACATGTTCTATTTAAAGATTATTAATGTTTTTAATAAAGTTCATTGGGCTTTATGCAATGAATTGATGACAGCTGCTGATACAGAGCTAGAATTTCCTTGGTACGAGGGAATACATATGAAGTAGATTTGCAGCATAGTAACATAATTTCATTCACTTTTTTCTGCCTTCCTATTGCTTCCATGTACTTCTCCTCTCCAAGGGATTACTGAAGCATTCAGAAGTCAGTCCCCTGCTATGAGAAAGTTGTGCTCTCAGGTTTTTAGGTTGATCTGGGCAGTTTGTTGTACCTGGCTCGTGGATGAGTGGTGCTGAGGCAAATGGCCCAGTGTTAACAGTGTCCTTAGCAAGTTATTTTGGGGAGGATTAAACATCAGAAGTCAGTGCTAGGAAAGCAACTCTGCTTCTCCAACACACAGCTTCACAACACAAGTTGACATTATATGACTTTTCCTTACTGTCTTTGATAAAAATGTGAAAACAGGCCACTTTACGTGGCGCTCCCTAAAACACCCAAAGTATTTCTCAATGTTGGATTGATGTTAAACAGTTGATGTTCATGGAATTTCCAGACTTTACAAAACCAGGCTCAGAGTAATGATATATTTTAAATAGCATATTCCAGTTACTCCCATAATATCTCCAGGAAGAAGATTTTGTTCTTTAGCAGTAATAATGTTATATTTTAAAATATGGCTTTAATTTGGAATTCATTACAGTGGTAGTAAGTGGTTTAAACCCCTATCTTCAAAATAATGTAATTTCTAGTAATGCCTAATTAATGTCAATTTTTCCTTGTTTTCATATGCTGCCAAAAACCTAAGCAAGCATGGAAATAATTGCATTTTAATCCCCTTCCTCCTCACCAATGCAACACGGACACATTGTAACATGGAGTACTCTTCTGACAAAGTCTGAGGAGGGGAAAATCCCCAGTTCCCCTGAGAAGAACCTTCCAAGTTGGATTGTCTGTATAATGCTTTTCATGATCTCCCAAACGCTGTATTTGTAATGAAGGGAAGAGGGAGTGATAAGCTCTAGGGCATTTGTCCCTTCTTCCTCCTGTCATCAGTTGTATGTGTTTGCAAGGAAAATTGAACTGCAGTTACCAATATTTTGCTTTGGGGTTCTTCTGTTTTCAGGAAGCCAGTGACTATCCCATAAGGACAATTGTAGACAACATCTTGTCCATTCTAAAATATTGTTTTCTATTCCAAAACAGGCAGGTCACTGGATTCATTTTTCAGGTGACTTGCACAATTGGTAAAAACAATGCATATTTTTTCCTACATGATACTTTTAACTTAATGAAAGAGTGGATTTTTTTTTCTATAGTGCTGGTTCATATGACCAAAAAAAACCCCAGACACACCATTCATTAGGGTTTTCACTGACTGCAAACTTAAGAATGTATCTCTTAGTTGAAAAATAGAAATTCTGAGTTTAGGTTTGGCTCATAAAGGTTCAGGTTTGAAGGCTTGAAGGTTCAGGTTTCACAGATCTCCTAGTTTGTATTAAGAAGCAGTCAAAAACTAATGTTCCAAAAGTAAATTATAATTTCCATTAACTTTAATATTGCAGTGCTGTTTATAAGAATCATCTGAGGAAGAAATCATAAGTTTTTAAGCATTAAATTCTTTTTAAGGCAAGAAAATGTTATAAAAGTCCTTTTACTATCCTTCTGCATCGATGAGGGAGGCACAACCCTTATGATGGCTATAATTCATGTGCATGTCTGAGTACAGGATTTTTATCTTTATGCTAAAAGTATTTTCAATTCAGAGCAATTTCCTTCTACATGCAAAGACCATTTGGATTACATTTATCAAACTAAAGGCTTTGGCTATAGCACATATATATATATATATGTATATATATACACCCACATATATTTATGGCATCTCATTTCTGGCCTATCCTCATTTTCTTGAGCTGAAATCAGTAACCACAGCTCTATTTTCCTTTTGCTCTGTGAGCCAGACTGCCTCTGAAGTAACAGAAGTGCTTTCCCACTCTGGGAGAATGTATTGGTTTGAGAATCACTGGAATGACTGTAAGCCTCCACACCGAGCCTCAGGCTGTACAGATGTTGCAAAGTCACAGAAGACTCCCTAGAAATATGTGCTTTGTAATTCCAGTATAAAGGAACTGAGTTTTTCATGGAAGTGAGACCTTGAAATGCCAATGCCTCTTCTTCAGGCATCTCAGTTCCTGAAGCCACACAGAGGTTTAACACCAAATTCAAGAGGCCCAGACTCCCTTCCCACCTCCTTGTAGTCCAGGTGCTGCTGCTTTCTTGCTTGGAGCAGGAGACCAACACAAGCAAGGAAGGCCAGTGACCCTCAAAGGCATGATCTCATTTTCTACTTAACATGTTAACCAGCCCTGCTCTTTCAGCTGGGATGATTGAAGAGAATAGCTCAGATCAAAGAAACTGTGGGATCAGGTTCCTCCAGGGATGGACTCCCAGCTGCAGAAAGGGCTCCTCCCCAGGCTTGGGCTGGTTGTAGGGAAGGAGCACATTGTACAGGGTTTTGTGCAGCCCGTGCTCTGCCATGGGACACCAAAAGGGGCATTCCTGAAAGCTTGTGTCTCCCTAAGGATGGCCATGCCAGCTCTGAGACCTAGTAGCAGCAGGAGACCTGCAGTCCTGTTGTAGCATCTGTGGGAGGGACAGCACCACTGTACCACCAGCAGAACCAACCCTGAGGGAAGGCAGCAACCTAAATCCACAGGTAGCTGGGATGTGTACAAGTCTGGCCATGCCTTAATTCTGCTCTCCTAAGCAGGCAGGTGAATACCTTTCATAGGCATTTACTACTTATCTCCCTGGGAATATGGCATTCCTGCATCCCCATCAGCTGCTGAAGGTAACAGGGTGTTCGTGGACCCAGAGAACAACTAGTTGTTTTACTGAGGGTTATGCTTTAACAGAAATCAAGGATTGCTCCACAGTGGCTTGGGATATCCCAGTGACAAAGGAAAGGTCTGCTGCAAAGGCTGCGTGGGAGGAGAAGCTGTATCAATTTCAGTAATGCTGTCAAGTATTTGTAATGTTAAGTATTACTACAGCATAAGCTCAGAAAATAAAGCAGCTTGCTTTCCATAAATATTCAGAGCCAGGGATTTAAACCTGTATGCAAAATCTATTATTTGAGTTCTGTTTTCTGCTAAAGCCAAATTCACTCAGTGTGGCCCCTTGGCAATGCAAAAATCCCCAAAGGACTACTCCTTACAAGTAAGATCACTCCATTGTTTTTATCTGCTGTGATTTTATAGTACATATATTTGAAAGGCTGCTGAGGCAGTGACAAATTGTCAAGGGATAACTGAACCACAAAGGCTGTAGTAATAAAGGAGGACAGAAAAAAATTGAAGTCATAATTCCAAGATTTTCTTGTTATTTGGGAATGTAAGCAAATTTTAATACTACATTAGCATAGTCCCTTGTCTAATTTGTTTTTCACTACAGCTTGTTGCAGAGAGCATTCTTTTGTGGTTTGCTCAGTGGGAGGCAGCTGAAAACATGTTAAATACCAGAAAAAAAGACATTTGAAGGACTGCTTTTTCTACACCATCACCACAGTGGAAATGTCTGGTGAAACAGCTGAATGTTTTTAATATAGAGCATTTTCCTGGTAGTCTAGCTGACTAGTTTATATGTAACTATACCAAATATTTAATACAGCCATATTAAAAGTATCAGTTAGGCTTTGAGAATGATGTTTTACATATACACCAGTTTTAGTCCAGAAAAACTGCAGATACAGGAGCTGGATTGGTATTTGATCAACTCAATAGACAGACATCTATATATATATGTAAAATTGAGAAATCACATCAATTCTATAATTATAAAAAATACATCAGTAAACCATACAGAATTATTTTATATATAATAAATAAAAATATCCAAACATGGAACTACCAAAGATACAATCACCTCTTAATGTGTCAGAGATGGCACATTTAAGGTACAGAATAGCTGTACTGCACAGGCCCTAGCACTGTACATAGCTGGTACAGCTGGCTTAGTGTTTCAAACACAAACACCTCTCACATCCAGTTGCATTTCATCCATGCTTAGTTCATCTCTAGAAGTTGCCACTTCTGGGCCTTACTGAGCCATTACAAAATCAGAGAAGTTAGTCTCAGGAGTCCCTCAGTTTTCTCTTCAGCAATGTCTGTTTTGAATACCCCTTTATTATAGGGTATACTGATTTTTTATTGCTTCGGCTAAAGAAGACACAGAAACCTTGCCTTTTGTATGTTAGATGTTTCAAAGGATGTCAGAAAAAATGAAGAATTGGGAATAGATTGAGAGTACGTTCAACAGGAGAAAGAGCTGTATTGTTAACTGGTGTGTTCTGTGCTTTTTCTATGCCTGTCATTGTGCTTCACTGTTATTACCCTTCACAAAAAGGCAGAGTTGCATCTTTTTGTCCCAACACATAACTGCACATATTTACCATTTCTTGATCCATTTTTAGACATGAACTTCTGGAAGAGGCTCGGAGGAAAGGTTTGCCTTTTGCACAGTGGGATGGACCAACAGTGGTTGCCTGGCTGGAGGTAAGTGTTGGCCATAACTTGAAAATGTGAGTCACATTTGTGGATTGCTTCTGTGTCCTGACAAATCTTAAAAGAGACTGTTACAGCCTCTTCCTCTCCCACTGTGCACTGTGCCATCAGCACTACGTGGGCTTTGACACAGGATGGTGTAAATTAGAGACTAGAGCTGAAAAAAGTAAGACAGATTTACACAGTGGGATAAGGACCAGAAATGCGCTTGAATCCCAAGGTTTTTAAATCATTGAATTACTCAGTCTCTAAATGTCTAGGAACTCCACAGATATTTTTTGTAGAATGATTTACTAACTTTAAATAAATGTGAAGAATTTGTAGCTTTCTGCATTTTAAAAACATAATGGGAAAAAAAGAGTTCCACTCACATTTTCACCTGCAGTGTGGGAGACCCAGGTTGAAATCCCCTGCTTTGATAGGCAGTGCCTTCATATCTGAACTCCAATGTGCAGAGAGCTGTCCTTTAGTACTTTGGAGGACTTAAATGAATGGGTTTTGGAAATCAAGAAGAAAAAAACATTCACCAGAGCTGTCATCAATTTTGACAAAGTAATCAATGAATGTTTTAGGTGAAGGAACTGCTCAAAAAAAACATACACAGATGCTGAGGGGAGAAGGCTGCAGAAAGTAAGAATGTTCTTATACAAATCCACAGTCACTTTTATTTAGCAAGGCTGAAACACTTCAGTGCAGATACAAACTCTTTGTTGGCTCAAAGAACAAGTCTATTCCTTACTATACCAAGCATCTCTACCTATTCACAACTTTTCTCCTGCCTGCTCTAGCTACCATCCATTGATCATCAGTTAGACTTTGTAAAAGTTTTCCCCTGCAATAGGAAAAAGAGATCCCTCTCCAAACCTTTAACAGAAATTTGCTAGTGAATAAATGAAAGATGAGAAATGAAAGCAGCTAGTGTCCACAAAATTTCAGCTTCACATTGGAATTGCTGAGGGTACCTAATGAAAAATACAAAATGAAAACTGCAGAAAGTCAATGCAAGCATTTGTATATGATCTTTGAAAACAGGATTATATCCTCATTCCCAAAAAATCTCTGTTAATATGGAACAATCCTTTATTTGGCCACTACTTTGCTTTGTCATATGACTTCAGGAGTTCTGTAACCAGATTTATATCAGTCAGAAATATTTAGTATCACAGTAAAGGCTGATTTGCTAGAGACCTGCAAAAAAAAGTCTGTAATTTCTGCATACCAATACCCTCATATTTCAAGGAGATCTGAAGTTTCAAGCAGTTTTTGACAAGTTAAGCCCTACTTTTTTTTCTCCTTGATTCTTTCCTGAAAAATAGGATATGCTTCCCACTGTCTAAGAGAGGGGCTGTAAAGAGAAATCAGGATCTGTGAAGTTCTTGGGGAATATGATGACAGTAGCACAGGAGAGCTCAACAGGAAGTTTATGTCACAGTAGTCAGTTCAGATTGAAAACTGATGACAAAAATATATAAGGATGGGACTAGTGTGTTTATTCTGTGAGCATCAGTACATTTCATACTCTCCTAAAGAAAAATATGTGTCACTTCAACTACAGAATAAAGCAAATATTAAAGGAGAAAAATACTCACAATTTAGAAGTATATTATGAAATTTTCAAACTTCATAGGGCTTTTCAGCCTTAGCATTTATTCTTGTTGTTTGTATGTAGCACAGACATAGTTGAGAAACAATTTAAGAATTTTGTGTTTTCTTAATTCTGGAAAAGTATATTGCTCTCAATATCTGAGTTCTCTGTCTAGAATGATTTCTGACTTCTCTTTTGAGAGACTTTTCATGTAACATCGTTTTCTGCTAGGCAGCTATTTTTTTAAAGAATTTACTTATTTTGTTAAAGAAATAATTTACCTCATGAGCAGCAGACAGTTTATTTCTGCAGGGTGAATAATTCCCAGTGTTTATGCTTTTCAGCTTTCCAAGTGTATGTGTGAAAAAAATTAATATTAAAATAAATGAGGTGATGAAATACATTTTAAAGCTATGCATGGTTTTTTCATGGCCATTTAAGTGCAGCTGGGTGTTATCTACCTTATTTTTGGTTTTTGTTTTTTTTTTTTTTTCTTTCATGAAACTTTGTATTTTGTAACAGTTTGTTGGAATCAGATCATGTTTTTAGGTTCAGACTAGCACTGGATGGATGGTAGTGTCTAATCCCATCTGTGGGAAGGACTTACTCAAACAATGCAGTCATGTCTCAACCTCTGTGATTCTTCAGGACTCAAAGCCTGACTGAGCCTTCTGCACTTGACAGTCAAGTCTGTTTTCCCTGTGACATAAAAGTGATCTAACAGCTGTCTTTTATGGAAATATTTCCCAGATAAAGTATAAACCTCTTAAGAACCACACACTTCTTCCCCCAACTGTGTCAAATGAAATGAAAATCCTTTCAATTCATCACCGCTTTCCAGATTTTTTGGTGAATTTCTTCATTTCCTTGACCTTGTGTCCTCTTTTAGTAATCCTTTATTAAGAGAAAAAACAAAAGACAGCCAATGGAATCAGCTAATTCTGATGGCCTATTTGATATGCACAGAGCTAGGTGCATTTGTTTTCCATTATGTTATCCCTAAAATCTCAGTGATTATGGCATTCCCTGCTTATGTTCTTCTCACAGGCTTTGCTAAGCATAATGTACTTCACACCATGTGTGATATGAAATTACCTCCTTTGGGAAAAAAGAGCTGTAGACACTGACATTCATATTAATGAGGCAGCATGAAATGAGAAAGCTAAGAAAAACAAGAGTAATTCACACTCAGTAGGTCCTTTAACAAGGAGAGAATAAGTGGTGAAGAAAGGGGCTGTTCCTGGCTTAGGCTAGTAAGACTAACATAAGGAGAGTAAAAGCATATATCTTCTAAATCCATAGGTGATGGAGCTCTGCTCCCATTTTCTGCACCTACTAACCAGTATTCCTAGCTGGGATGTGACACCAGACACCAGTTCCCATATTTACTGTAAAGTCTGTCCTTGATTATTTGAACTCGGCTTGGTTAATTTCTACTGAGAAGATAAAAGCTGAGAAATGTAAGATTGTGCATCTTGGATACACCATGTTAAAAAAGAGAAAACCAAATTTTAGTGCAAAAGTGAAAAAATTACTTAATTCATCTTAAATGATTTTCTGTACATAATCTTATCAGATAGGCAGTAACATTGACTTGTGCCAGTACTTGGTCATTAAAACTTGGGAAAGGAGTAGCCCAGGGGATGGAGGCAGCTCTAAAAATAATTCAAAGCGTGCCTTGCTTTAAAGTTCTGATTACAGTAAAAGCAAAAAGAATTCACATGAAATCATGGCAATTTCAAAGGTTCTGAAACAATTTTGTTCTGTTAGAGACCATGATATTCATATTTATTTGTGTGTGTTACCATGCTTATTCAGACTGATAGGTGTCCTGACAAATTAATTGTTTGTTATTGGTCATTAATTAATTGGTTATTAGTGGTCATGACACCAAGTCTGACAGTTTAAGAAGCTTTTGGACAACACTCTTGGCACATGATGTGATCCTTGAGGCTGTTCTGTGCAGAGCCAAGAGCTGGACTTGATTGTGCCAGTGGGTCCCTTCCAGCTGAGGATATTCTATGATTGTAATTTCATTTGGGAGATGAAGCAGTGCTTTGGATGAAATGTCCCTTCTCTTGGCAGCTCTGGCTAGGGATGCCAGCCTGGTACGTCGCTGCCTGCCGTGCCAACGTGAAGAGCGGAGCTATCATGTCTGCTTTGTCCGACACTGAGATTCAGAGAGAAATTGGAATCAGCAATCCTCTCCATCGCCTAAAGCTCCGATTAGCAATCCAGGAGATGGTATCATTGACAAGTCCATCAGCACCTCCAACATCCAGAACAGTGAGTCATGTTCAGCTAACTTTTTCTTCCTGCTTCACCCTACAGGTGTCTGCAGAAAAATTTTTGTAGCACCAGAGTGGCTCTATGATAACACACACTTTACAATCAGTGAACTGTCTAATAAAGACTCAGAACTACCTGTTCATCATTTCCTTGATTGTTGATTGCTGATGCTTTTCTTTTATCAGATATTCTTTTTTTTTTAAGTCATTGTTTTGATTATCCTTGATGTTATCCAAACCGGTATCAAGCATCTTATTTGTAATTTTGCCCTTATTTTTGCCTTTCTCTTTCTTCAAATCATCTTTACCACCCTAATCAGATTGCGTTTCTCTTTTTTGTTTGTTTGTTCTCTTTCTTTATTTCTTTTTTTAGGGTGGAGGGGAGGCAGGTGTTGGGAGAGGTCATGTAGTAACACAGCTCTTTTGAGTCTTTTTCCCATTCCCTCTTTTTGCACCCTTTCAAACGTTATCTAATACAAATGAGCTGGCTTTAGGTTCTTCATGCTTTTAAGAGAAGCAGTGATTGGAAGTGTGAGGGGAGCATCTGGAAAGTGGAAGCAGAGCCTGTGCATTCAGTGAGGAAGAGAAAGTGGTGGCAGAAAGGAGGGAAGCAAGTAAAGATACACAGAGATACAAGTCTGAAAAGGAAGGGGAATATATCAAAAAGAGCAAGGAAGTAGATCAGGGGAGAGTAAGAATGAATGTGCTATATATAAAAAGCAGAAAAAAATAAGCTAAACTGATGAGGACAAAAAGAAATAAGATAACAAAAGGGAAGTTTTTAATGCTGAGATATGCTGATGGTAATGGAGATGCAAGAAGCAATGGAGGCTAACAAAAACGAGGATCAGATAGTAAACATGGCACAGAAGTGAAGGACAAAGACTTCACCACTCAAGTGGTGTAACTCAGATTTCTACTAGAAAGGCAATAATAATGATTATGTTAATAATATTTCTATTTTGTAATATGTTGTCTTCATTTGATTTATGGAGAATTTTTGGTGGAAATTAGAATTCAGATACCTTTGTGACCTACATAAGTAACTGGGAAACAGCACTAATGTTGCCATTGATTGCCCTTTTATCTTCATGTTGCTCATGTTCTTTAAATATTGTAGTTTGCTGTCTGATACTTTCTTCCCTGAAAACAGTTTTGTGTGTCGTCATGGTAATATTATGAATTGTAGTGGATTTTACCAAAGTAAAGCAGTAAAGACTCAATATGATGTTTGAATTAGTACACAAAATTAATTTTGATTTTAAAAGCATAAGAGGATATTTCAAAGCATAAAAGCATTTACACTTATGAAGTGAGGGAATATTATATTCAAGCTAAAAACATTGGGAATAGTTTTCCCTTGTTTTTTTAATTCTTTCTGAGTAACTGTGTGCACACAAAGCTGCCCTGCCCTGGAACATTCATTTCTGAGTCTCCAGTCTTTCTGTTTCCCCTTTTTCTCAGGAAAGGAGTTAATTTATCTCAGGTCTCCAGAAAACACAGCACACATCCATCCTCCCTCCCTGACTCTCCTCAGTGTCCTAGTAATCATTTGATGAAAAACAATAGGATGAGGACAAATAGTTTTAGAAGTGAATTTTCTTGACATTTTGATTTACAGAAACACAAGTATTCTGTATTTACAGAAACAGAAGTATTCATTATTTAGATTAGAATATGAGCTTGTGACTTGTGCAGAATATTTAGGCTGGAAAATCTTTGGGAGCTGAAGCTTTCCTGTGCACAGAGCTGTGAGCTAAAGGTTGCATTTGCCAGTTGTTTATGAAATGCAGCTTTAACTATTATTCTTTCCTTTGTGGCAGTGCTCTGCCGGATTTCATCCATCAGTTCTAGTTGTAATACTCCATGACATCTGTTCAGAAGCCGCTAATGAAAGATACAAACCAAGTTGTCTAAAGTTGTCTCTAGTTGCAGCTCGGTAGAGGCAAGAACGTGCTTGTGCTGATGGTGATGCGCTGTTAACTTACAGTGGTGCTGCCTTTCTTCTTTACCACTGCTTACCTAATGTGGATCCCACCTGCCCTCCTGCGGGCCTGTCTGTAGCCCTCAGGCAATGTTTGGGTGACCCATGAAGAAATGGAAAATCTTGCTGCTCCAGCTAAAACGGTTAGTCATTCCACTTCCACTTCAAATGGTTCAGTGCTCCAAAGAGAATAGGCCTGCTCCTGCTTTAACACAGATGCTGTATCTTCTGTAGGATGCATCCCAAAGCATGCCATTAGAAAGTTGCAGGGAGTAATGAAATTGAATTTAAAGAACAGTTACATAATATTTCAGCAAATGGTATTGCCATCACAAAAATTGCGTGACCCTAAAACCAGTATTGGACTTTTAAGAATATATAATAGTTTCAGAACCACTGTCAAACCTCATTTAATGAAATGAAATTGTCATGGTTACAGGTGCAACATTTCTCCTGTAATCTACTCCCTCTTCTTCTAAATGGTGTTTTGTATTTGCTGACATAGAAAGAAATAAGAAAAGACTTGAGAATGGTGCAATAAACAACTTCATGTTTTCATTAATGCTGAGTCTTTCTTGTCCATACTTGGGTATTAATGATCTTTGATTTCAGGTGCATGGAGAGTGTAATTTATTTCTTGCTTTTTTTGTCAAACCTCTCCCTTAACACTAAAGTAAGACTTTTTTTTTTTCAGTTTGGAATATATGTTATTTTAGGTTTTGGTTGTTAACATTATATCATAACTCTATAGATGTGCTTATAAAATACGATGCAATGTTCCAGTGTGATCTCTGAAAAAAATTATCTTCAGTTTGGCAAACTTTATATTCAGCCCAATCCATAAATGGTGGGAGAAGTTCTGGAGCTAAATTTTGATGCAATAAGGAATTATTTCTTCAAAGTTTATGCTTTTTAGAGTATTTAAAGTTTTTTCACCAGCAGTAAGGAAGCCAATTTTTTTTTAAACTGAGCTCATTTCTAGTTTTATTATTGTTGGTAAAGATAAATGCAAGTATAACAGCACTGAACTGACAAGAAGTAGAGTTGATCCTGTTTAACTGGCCAGCCAGAAAAACACAGTTGTTCCATAAAAAATGTTATGTAAAAAGCTCCTTTACAATACATTTTCAAGAAGACATCTTTTTATTGTTAATGTTTTAAAATCAAACTAGAACCAAAAAACTACATCCCTAATGCCCAAATTTTTAGGCAAATGTTTGTGTTTTAATTGTGAAACTGTGAAGAGTGTTTAAATAATGCTGTAAAATTTCATCAAGATATGATTTTCTATCTTGAAAACTCAGCTACATTTTATGGTCTTGGTCTTACAATTTTCCAGGTAGTTTAGCCCAGGACATTGCCACTGGCCAGTTATTTTATTTGTGCGTTTTATGTGAATATTTTCATTTTTATTAACATGCATATGAAAATCACATCTTTTTATAACTAATTTTTATTGTCTTTTTACCTGCTTTACTAATTGCTTCCTGCTGATAATACAGAAAGAGTCTGAAGAAGGCAGTTGGGCTCAGGTATGATCTTTCATGTGACTTTTTAAAATTGAAAGTTGATAATAACGTAATTGGGTGCATCAATATGCATAGTGGAATATAATATTGTGAGATTATTTCAATGACAGAACTATGATTTACATATTTTAGAGTTCTTCTCAAAGAATACATTCTCTGGACAGTTTTTTTAGGTAAAGCAAAAATAAGTACATATGTCATGAATATTTTTCACAGAAGAAATTACTACATTTCAGGGACATAGTCTATCTCCCATCTAAAGCTGTGTTAAGAGTTTTAGAGAGTAAGCATTTTCCTCCTTTTTCAGAATAGGACACTTAAATATGCCATGAATTTGAATTGAGCTAACTTTTCTAAAATCACACCAAATTTTTTTAGAACAATTGTATAAATCACACCCAAGTTATCAGCCTACAAATACTGTCATATATTTTATTTAAAACTGCCAATTAGCTACATTTTTAAACTTTTTCTCTCTAATATATGCACACTTACACGATCTTGCTATCTTTACTGATGACATTCCTTTTCTCTTCAAAATCTTACAAGAATGAAATGTAAGGGGAGTATATTTTCCCTCGTAGATAATATATCCATCCAGCATTAATTGTGTTATTCATTTGTTTGTGACATTAAAAACAAAACCAAAGACATAGTTAGGCTTGAAAGTGAACCTGAGCATGATCCTGTTTAGTTAGTATAAATTTTGCAATTTGTTAGTTTTCTGTTTTGTAATACAAAATAATTAACAAAAGTGACATGTAAAAATCTATTTTGCATTTTAATAGGGAAGCTCATATAAAAATAGCTCCATATGCATGGCTTTTTCATATAGTCCCTTCCTCACCCTAGTGAAATTTTAGCTGAACAATGAAGCCTGGGTACAAGTTTCTAGGAGGAGCCTGGTTTGCTTCTATCTCAATTAATTTCTTGAGCTCTACATTTGATGGATTTAGGTTTAAACTGTTCACAGCTGAAAATATCTCATTTAACTGTAAGCCTGAGTGCCAAACAACTGAAATTAACTTTCAGTCTCAAAAGGATTTCAGGTGTGTATCTATGAAGTGTTATTAGGCTATTTATGAAATCCTTCTCCCCACAAACAGAAACAAGCCTTAGTGGATTACCTGGAGCCATGTTTGTATTACCAGTTAACAGTTCAGGGTTTGCCTGGCATAAATATTCTAGAAGGTCGATTGAAAGCAAGTAGGATTATGAAACACACATATTTTGGTTGTGTAACAAGTCTGCTTGCATTTAAAACAGAAAAGTGAAAAAAATCCCTTAAAACTTACATAAGAAAACAAGATACAACAGGCAAAACTGCTGTCTGTAACAGATATCTCACAGTGGTTCCCTCTTCCAGTGTTAAAGCAAAATCAGAATTACTAACTTTTTTTAGACATAATTTTTTTTTCAACATAATTTTTTTCTTTGAGACATATTTTGTTTTCAGTCTGTGGTGCAGTCTTGAACAAACTCACTAATTTTTCCCCCTCTCCGTTTTCTTCTCTCTGTAGACCCTGGCTTATGGTGACATGAACCATGAATGGATAGGTAACGAATGGCTGCCCAGCCTGGGCTTACCTCAGTACCGGAGTTATTTCATGGAGTGCCTGGTAGATGCGAGGATGTTAGACCACCTGACAAAGAAAGATCTGCGCGTGCACCTCAAAATGGTGGATAGTTTCCATCGGTATGTGGGCATAAAAACTACATCCGTAAAAATGCTTTTGTGTCTGCTCTAGTGCTCAGTGCTGCTCAGAATAAAAACACTTTCTGTTGTTTTGGTGCGGAAAAACATACAGAAAAGAGAGGGCTGACTGTCAGAAATCTGAATTCAGAGAGATTCCTTTAGTAATAGCAACCACATTGCAATTATGTCTCTAAAAACCAAGATACTGGTACAGATAAATTATGTAACGAGCAGGGAACCATTAATATATCAATAGACTCTAGACAATACAGAAACAGTAATAATTTAAGTGGTGTGAATTATCAGAAAGTGCTAGGCTAAGCTTTAAAGCCCTGAGATCTCATAATAATGAAAAGCTATTGTGTGTAGCACATAAAAGCTGTTAACAATACAAGCAATTTGACAGTTGTTGGGTTACCTAGGGATATAGCTAGGAAGCTAAATTGGAAATATGGAAATAAAGGCATTTAAACTTTAGGGAGAATCAGGTTTATGTGACAAGAAGTGGATTTCTTTTTAATATAATGTCTGATTTGTCACTTTTTAAAAGCCTGATTTGACAAAACATTTCATGGCTCACAAGGGCTGACCTTTTCAGATCTTCTACCTCTTTTAATGCTTTGGGTTTCTTACGCTAAAACAGTTATTCAAACATACTCATTTTGTTTTTTTCCATTTCATTCCTGAAGTCTGTGGAGTTTTTTTACCCTCTGTTCTCAAGATTTTGTACATGGGTACTATGAAACACCTCATGTGAAGTGCAGGAAATACATCCTACATATGTTCCCATCTTCAAAATTATCTTTATTAACTCTGTAAATGTTTCTCTTTAAATAACAGAACAAGCTTGCAATATGGAATCATGTGTTTAAAGAGGTTGAATTATGATAGAAAAGAACTGGAAAAGCGAAGAGAAATGAGTCAGCATGAAATAAAAGGTGATAGTTGCTGGGAATGAATACTGGGAATGTTTCTTCTTTTGAAGCTTGACACTGTTAACCCATTGTCATGCCATTTAAGCAAAGCATTTAAGCATGTGCTTTAAGCAAAACTAACATAAGTCCATCTTTCTTCAGAACAAATCCTAAATTAAATTGGGCACAGTTAAGTACTTTGCTGAATTGGGGCTGGAATTCTGAATGGTGGTTTCACACATACATTTTGCTAAATTGAGTTTTGGATATGGATCTTATCTGAACCTCTTTCAGGCTCAGAAGCAGAAGGCCAAACAGTGTGCAGCTCAGTGGGATGTGCTGGGGGCAACGCTAAAAAATGGGAGCACTCAGGACCCTATGCCCCAGCTTTTGAAAACCTTTGCCTTTGATTTCTTATGTCAAAATGTATCATAGAAAATGCTGCTTGGAGGGTTGACCACTGAGGCAGTTGATTGGTGCATAAGAATATTTCCTAACAAAACTGGCCTTATTAGAAGATTTCACAGCTGATTCTAAAGGTTTTTTTCTTCCTGTGTAAAGCTCTCTAGAGCAGTTGCAGCTCACTGCATGGTTCTTTTTATATATAACAATTAGGCTGGCTGGGTTTTTTACAGCTGTCAGAAATGAATCCTTTGATTCCTTTGAGCTTTTCCAGCTCTAGTGACTACAGCAGTTAGCACTTCTCAAGGACAATGCTGATCAGAAGAGCTAAAAAAAAAGTTGTGCATTTGTTCAAGGCACATAATGGCATGCACTAATGCAAAGACTTTGCCTTGGACATGCAGGATCAGTGCCAGTCAGCCCAAGTGGGTCTAGCTGGAGACTGACATAGGGGAATTGGGTGTTGGTCTCAAATTCTAGTGTGGCTTCAGTGCTAGTGGCTTCAGTTCCTTCTAGGACAAGGGTAATAATTCATAGCCTCCTTCACCTCATCAAGCATTGGTCAGTTATTCATGGTCCCAGGTGGGATTTGGTCGCTGCCTGCCACTGTGTTTCAGCTGATCCTGACCCCAAAAAGCGAGACACTCTCAGCCAGGCAATGGAGAAATCCTGCTCCCAAAACAGCCACAGCAGCTGGACTTGTAAAGGTTCAGGAATAAGCCTCATCACTTAGTAAAGAAAACTCAGTACTATGTTTCCCAATTATAACTCTAAAGATTAGTATAAGTAACTTTTTTCTTCACCTTAAGGCAGGGCAGGATACTTTTTCAGAATAGCTGAATCCTCAAAAATGGTTTCCTTTGTTGCCTTAGCTTCATAATTGGTATGGACTTAACAAGTTTACGAGCTTTCTGTACTAAAAATAGTTTGCCTCTAAAATAGTGAACTAATCTTTTACTTTATGGCATGTTAGTATGTGATAGGCGCTGACACATCTCCCAAAATGTTTAATACACAACTCACATGTGAAGCCTTGAGGAATGGCTACTTCTCCAGTGCCTTTGCACTGTAAAATCTTGCCTGCAAATTGAAAAGGTATATATAGGAAATGGGAAGAATTGCATTATGGAGATCCCCTCTGGAAGCACATTTCTCCTTTGGAAACATTATTACTTGAAGATAATTAATCACATAGAGTTTTTCAATAGGACATACTAAAGCTATATGAATAGTGCTAGCATTCCTCATGTATGAAATAAAGCAGTAAGACATCCACAGTGCATGCACAGCTACACCCATGCACCTGTACAATGTGGAAGTTCTCAAGGCATCAGGAGACTGACCTGTTGTTATATCCTTACAGATGTGCTGGTATGGAGCAATGATCGAGTCATACGCTGGATACAAGCCATTGGCCTCCGAGAATATGCAAATAATATTCTAGAAAGTGGTGTACATGGTTCACTTATAGCACTGGATGAAAATTTTGACTACAGCAGTTTAGCTTTATTATTACAGATTCCAACACAAAACACACAGGTAAATTTCCTTATGCTACTTCTGGTTAATCTGTACCCATTATTACCTTTTATTCATCTTCAACCATTTTAATTGTTTACTTTGGTATCTCTAGGCGCGGCAGATCCTTGAGAGAGAATACAACAACCTTTTAGCACTAGGAACTGAAAGACGACTTGAGGAAGTAATTAATTTTATTTTCAGTATTTATAAAATATCATAGTAAAACATTAACATCAAATTGAATGCATGAAGACATGTTAATTTTCACATTGTTAAAGAGAGTCAGTTACAGCTTAAAAAAATAAGGAATACCCATCAAGGTTTTTAAAGTAACTTCAGCTTGGCTACGTATTTGTGTCAATACATATGTTGGATGCTAAATTTGACACTGCACTCTTACGTTAAGATGATCATTTTCCAGAAAGGAAACATGCAAAATGGAGTGGAAGTTTTGCTGGTTAGAGCAGGTGGTGGGGGATGTGTGTGGGTGGGATGCCTGTGCAGTCTATTCTTTAGGACACTTACACCTTTTTTAAAAATAAAGAAAATAAGTAGATTTTTCAGTTTGTTCTTTATTGCTTTTTTCCTTCAAAGTTAATCAATATTAATAGAGTGGGATTTGGGGCAGTTATCTTGGAAGAGGAATCTCAAATCCAACTATGGAAATTATTTATCTGAACATAAGAGTCCAGTGCAAAAATGTTTAAGTCTTGGACTTCGGCACATAAAGAGAAATAAAACTTTTAAGGATTTGCTGAAAATGTCAGATGCCTATGAATTCTGTGCATGCACATGAGTGTTTAATCATTTTTTAGTAGTTTATGTAAGCTTCCTAATGCAGTAATAAATCACTTTCTGTCACTGTGTAAGAAAGTTCTATAGAGGTGATACTAAACCCCTTGACTATATGGAGCACAAGATTTAAGAAGAGTTTTCCACCCCAGCATTTAATATTTCTCAAGCTTTTACAAACATGTCTCAAACACATTGCAGTGACTGGATGCAGTGCAGCAGGGCAGGGTAGTTGTTATGGAACACATTTGGCAGTGGCAGAGATAGCACACAGCAGGATGGTAAATCAAAAAGCTTCATTTTGCTTTATCAAACACAACTGTGTTGACAGAGCGATGACAAGAACTTCAGGCGCGGCCCCTCCTGGCGACGGCAGTTCCCGCCGCGTGAGGTCCATGGGATCAGCATGATGCCGGGCGCGTCGGAAACGCTGCCTGCCGGATTCCGGCTCACCACCACATCCGGCCAGTCGCGGAAGATGGCCAGTGACGGTATGAACTCATTCCTGCACTTCCTCTTGGAAAGCACCAGCCTTGTCCTAGCATGCCAAGTTGACTTTTAAAGCATGTCTGTCTCGCACCACAACGATTGCATTCATTAACTAGGGTGAACCGAGTCTGGGAAACTTGAATTAGGGAACGGAAAAGCACTGACTTGGCATATTATTGATTTTTTCAGGTTTGCTTCACACAAACAGTGTTTATTTAAAACACAAAAAATGCCAATCTCACTATTCTACAGCTGTAAAGGAAACAATCAGAAAGACTGGAATTAATTTACTAACTTTCAACTGAGACTGAATATAATATCTAAGCACATTTTTCATCCTATTAGCCTCTCTCCCAGGTGGAGTGTTTTAGAGAACACAATCAGAAAGGGCTATCACCTTTATTTTCCTATCTTACTTTCAAATTAAATAGCTTAGCCTTGACCATCAAATAACTGAAGTTGCTAACAGTCACCAGCAGATGAGTAGTTAGCAAATGCTGAAATTCAGGTACTAATTGAGTTACTATACACCAGTCTGAATTTTCTCTGGAAATCTTTTGATTTCCAAAAGATGCACAAACTCAGAAATGAGTGGAAAATTAGCAAGCAGATCATAATTAAAAAGTAAATAAAATTTAAAAAATCATTGTAAGAGAGCATGCAGAGGAAAGAAATCCCATCACAGCTATTTCTTCAGGTTTATGGAAGATAAAGCCAAGTATACCTGCCTGAAGTTCTGAGAAATATTAGTACAAAAACTGCCCCACTTAAAATACTGCCATTTATTTAATCATGACAGGATTCAGTCTACAAATAGACTTATCTCAAACTTGTAGAGACCTGTAGAGATCACATCCTGTAACTTGATAATGAACTTGGTATAATAGTATTGCCACCTAAATTCCATTAAAGCCATCTGAATTCCATTAGAGTTTCTTACCCTTAAAAAAACAGTGCTTTATGGTTGCAGTTACAGATGGAATAATTTACTGGTTGCATCACTGAATGCCATTGACTCCTAGCTTCCATGGCATTTCCATTGCCCACATTACTGTAATATACAAGAACTTTATAAACATTAAGGGATTTCGAATTCTAGTCATGGTATGATGTAGAAAATGATGTTCTGCATTTTACAGATGTGGAGCTAAGGCAACAGGCAGATTTAGTGATTTACTTGAGGTCTTCCAGACAGTTAATTCTTGAGCCAGGTATACTGAACTCAGTAGACTTAAAGGGAAGTAATTTTGAAGACCTGTATCTTCATCCAGGATTTGGCTTCCTATCTCTCAGCAGTAAGAATGCAATAGTATTTAAACAGCATGATAGGTAAGAGCATTAGGAATTACAACAAAATAAAGACAAAATTGAGTTTTAAACTGTATTCCCTTTAGACAGATTCCAACAGTACATCAGCCATGAAGAAGTTCTGAGTTTTGAACTAGACCATGCTCAGATCACATTAGAGAAAGCCACAGAGCAATTTAACAGCCACCCTTCCCATGGTAAACAGACTGATATATTTTACTGATGATTCTAAAGAGGCTCTGGTTTGTTTCCTTTTTTTTTCCCGATTTGCAGTTGCTTCATCACGACTGCAGAGGTTAGACAGCTCAACAGTTCGCACATACTCATGCTGACAAGGCCTAGCAAAGAAGCCAGCACTGAATTGTTGTGAGTATTCTGTAGGGGCCATCATGAAAGCTCTTTATGACTGCACTACACCCCACATTATCCAAGCACAAACCAACATGGAGCAGAGGACGTAACTGAGGATGTAACTAAGGACTCCCTAGGGCGGTCATTTGGTCATAACAACAGACTTAAGCTCAGTCCACAGGACACTACCAACCATATTTTGGGAAGAAGGCAGAGGGAATGAACTTAATTTATGAGAACTTGGTAGAGTTCTACTAGGAGCTGGAATGTGGGGTCAACACTACTAAAGCAGAAGAGATTTACTTTTTTTTTTTTTTTTTAATTAAAGCTATGGCTCAATTTAGAACATCAGGTAGCTGCATAGACTTACCCATACAGAAAATCTTGAAAATTTATCTATTACAGAGATTCCTGCACTTCTCAAATCATTCAGAACTGACAAAGAAAGGATTATCTGAGCTGGATGCAACTTTGGATCAAATTTAGTAGTGGAATTCTTGTTAAATTTTTCACCATATATCTTTTGAGTGGGGTTATGAATATCGCAGAGTCACTTTTCCACAGTTCTGTGGAAATACAGTTTTCTATTTTGTCCCAGCTTTTGGAAAAAATACACACATGATGAGTAGTTACATCAATATGGCACCATTTTATGCTAGTATTTTCTCACTAAAACAATTTCCATTTAGTTACTTGGGGAATTGCAAGGCAGCTGGAAAAAAATATTTGAATATCACCAAAACCTCATCAGACATCAAATATGCTTTAGTAGCTGTTGGATATTGTAGGCAAGACATGCAAGGATCTGCAAGCAAGTTGCTGGTTTTTTGTTTTGATTCCCAAGACTGGGACAGACTTGGGGCCGTCAAGATTTTACTAACTTTGTGTAGGTTCAAAAAATACTTAGCAATAGCAAACGTTAACAGTGGGAAAAGTGGATTGCTCAGGATCCTCCTGATGACATGAGCCTTACTTCGAAAGATTGCAAGAGTATAAAATCTTCCTCTTAGTAAAAATGGGACCTTTTGAGCCACCCCTTTTGAACCACACCCTGGCGGGGTGTGGTTATTTGTTGGTTTTGGTTTGGTTTGGTTTTTCTGAAAAAGCAAAGTTTAGTAGCTGAATCTACAAAGACGATGATGAAGCACATAAACTATAGAAATGTTTTTATGTGTATGCATGTATAGATTTGAGCATGGTATTGCATCAGTAAGTCAGCGACAGGACTCTCACAGGGTTCAGTGGTGACAGAAATGGAAGGCAGAGAACCTTTTCTCCTATAAGCTTCAGAATCACAATGTTGGAAGCAATTAAGCATGACCAAGAAGTTCTCTTAGGCCAACAGTAATGGGCCAGGCACTTGAGGTGAGGTTTGAAGAGTGCAATAAAAGCAGAAATGGAAAACTGACACACTAACAAAAATTAATTTAAGATTATCCAAACCATTTATTCCCACTATATTAAAAATTATCTAAAAAGTAGCAAAGCACAAACAAAAGTAAAGTAGCAGACTTTTCTAGCACTATAAATGTATGGAAGGTATGTATTTTGAGCAAAAAGGTGTGTATCTAAAGTTACACAAGCTGTACAAGTTAACTTCAATTTCTATTGGGGTATTGGTAGTGTTTTAAGTATCAGTAGTATGTATCACATCAGCACTTGCTGCGTGTCCACTATTCTCCTACTTAAATGCTTGAGTGGCCTATAAGGATATCAAATTTGCATCTACATGCAAATTTACATCTACATGTAAAGTCTAATACATTAGGTTAATTGACAATAATATACTAGCATTTCTCTTCTCACTTACCATGTACTCCTTTTAGAGAAGGAACAAGATGGTGTGAACTAGAACTTTAGTATATGCACTTACTATAAAGGCAACTTCAAAATGCTATGCAGGTAATAAACCAAGAAGCAAGTTCAAGTAATTTTGATTCCAGTACATTATATTGAAAATCAAACCAACATCCCACCCCTCCACCTCTCCCCAAAAAACAACCATGCAGGGAAAATATTTCCTTCACTATTATATCAAACTTGAAAATTTAAACAAATTGCCTGCAGCTCAAGAATGACAGAAACATATTTATCATAAATGGAAACTGCCCATAGAGGGAGATATCAGATTGAAGGGCAACAGAGGAATTTTCAGAATTTTGTCAGCACAGTTCCCGACTAACAGTTTCTTCATGGAAGGAGCTGATTGATACTTGGACAAAAGGGAAGATTATTCATTACAACATACCTCCTGAAATTTTCCAGATCCATCTTAGACAGAGACTCAGGCTTTTGTAAACCTTGCCTAGACTACATCAGCAGCTGTGATACTCTGGTGAATTATCTGCATGCACAAAAGCAGGAACTAAGCAGCAGAGGGGAAGGATAGCGGGATGAGTTACCACACAATAGCGAGATAAGGGAGTTTTCTACGTAGTAAAGGAGAACATGCCCAGAAAGAGCAGGCCTAAAAGAAAGCAGCAAACAGACTGCACATGGAACAAATGCAGATGGCCTGTGATTACAGCAGGCTGCAGATTCTTGTATTCTGCTACTCTTATGAGAGTAAGATACATTCTCTTACAGAGACTGTCAAAGGCTTGTCCACACAATTTATACCTACATCAGTTTGGTACAATTTTCCAGTGTCTGTATAGTGTATGTTCACAGCAGCTGTGTCCTGTTCATATGCTTTCAAACTGCATTTCAGGTGTTTTTTTTTTGAATATTTGTTGAAACCATAATGAGCCAGAAACCATGTGCAGACATTCTCGGAACAGTTATATGAGCTTACTCTGCACAGGCCTGTTTTAGTGCACTTTGTATCAGAAATTTAAGAACAATTAAGGCTGCTGGTGCTGACCATTTAATGTTGCAAAGAAATGTACTACAGAGAACATGGGACCCATCAAGCTTTCTGCTGTGGTGGCTAGATGTGGTGGCCCAGCTGAGCAGCTGCAATGTCTTTACATAGGCAGTGGACTTGGCACTCACATTATCCAAGCTTTCCCAATACTTTTAACTTCTAAAACACTTGCCATTGCCAAGTCAGAAGGGTCATTCAGGAGAGATTTCTTGCCACAGGCTGGAACAATAGAACATATTACTTCCACTTTTATTCTAATGAAATACTAAAGGAGACTTGGCAAAATCAGTTACATACTTTACCAATGAAGGGTCCGAAAGAGGATTTGTAAAGACAAATGGAGAAGCAGCGTTCCAAAAAGATGTGAATGATAGCTGGAAGCAGCTAGCCCATAGCAAAGAAACCATCAGGGTGAAAAAGGTAAATGCTGTCAAGCTGCAGTGAACTAGGAAGAGGAGCCACGAAGTACATCAGCAATGTCTGTACACTGAGAATGTGATTCACATTGTGCCGAAAAGGCAAAGGTCTCCAGATGCAGGAAACTAACCCCAGTGCTGCACCAAAACAGCAGGAAAACAACTGTAAAATGAACATAAGCAGCAGTCTGTGTTGACTGAGGACAATTACTAAAAGATTAAAATGAATTATTAGTAATTTTATGTTGCAGATCTAAAATTAAACAAATGCATGCCTCCTACAAATACTTGAAGTCCATATTTTAGTAACTTAGTTACTAAACTACTTACTTAGTGGTATATTTTCTGTTGTCATTGAACTTTAGGCTGAAATAGAATCATAAATCTTGCTAATTAATGTTTGGTTTTTTTTTTCATAGATGTCATCTCTTTCTTCTACTTTACCTGAAGTGCACTACCACTACTTAGGAAAAGAGCATTAAAACTCTGCAAGAACAGGTTAATAAGGAAGAGAACACATAATGTTTATCATACAAACAGATATGATGTTCCTTTCATGTATTGGTTAGTTTAAAACATGAATACAAAATACCTAAATTACTTAAACAAAAAAAAAAAAAAAAGAAAAAAACAATCTCCCCCTTTTCTCTCAGCATCTCTGTCATCAAAAATTTGACAGTAGTGCACATCCAAAGCTTTTATCAAATGAAGCCACTCATCTTTACATTGTTACATCTGTTTTATTGTAAAATACTAGACATTTACGTATTTACTGTGTATGTATTTCTTTTAAAATGTGTAAGTCTTATGTAAATGGATATAAATATGATTTTTTAAAAATGAAATCTATGGTACATGGGGTCTCAGTGCAAACATTTGACAATACAGTGTCAATAATACTGTTTGTATCTTTCCATTCCACCATTTTTACAGTTTTTGGATTGTAACAGTCAAATTAATATGTTTAGCAGAGTTAGAAGCTTCAACATGTTCCTACTGAGAAAAATCTGTCAATATTTAAAGCTGAACACCTGCCTCTGATGATGTATAATAGAATGACATAATCTGGAACTGAAGCCAAAATGGACCTCTAAAGACAAAATGGAAATGTTAGATACCTACAGAGAAGCACCATGATGGCTCACCTATTAAAAACAAACACATAAATCCAGAAGAACTGTTTATAAAAAAATAAAAAGCAATTTAATAAAACATGATTTGTAAAAAAAAAAACCAAAAACTTTCTTCTATGTTACCTGCGGACCAAGAAGAATCTTGCTTTACCAAGAGCCACCTTTTCGTTCCAGGATCTTCAAACACCAGCCAGCATTGGAAAAGTAAATCTAGTATTTGCATAGAGTCAGATTCTTCTTTCCAGATATATTCAGCAAAGAAAAAGAAAGAAAAAAAGAAGCCAACCCCCACCATTTCTTCATTCTAACAGGGCATTAGACAGGCTCCTGTCTAATGTTATGCTTTTAGCCAAGATGGCCTTGCTGAGACTTCACAAAAGTCAGTTTTATCAGAGGAAATAACTGAAAGACAGAGTGATTAATATATAGTGTATAAAAGTTTAGAAGAGCAACTATTACCTGCTGTGGCTTTATTTGGTGGTGTTATTGTTGTTTATTCTTTGTTTAAATGGGAAGTTTCAAAGTAAGACCTACTTAATAGTCATTTACCTATTTGCTATTTTTCAGCTGCTTGATCTTAGCTCAAGACCTGTCTTTTAGTTATTTCTTTTAGCAGTTTGATCTGCAATGTTTGCACGTACATTAACATTTGTTTTGTCTATTTTTATTTGGCAAACTTCGGTCAATCAGATGGTGAAAGATTTTTCTCCCCCAATGTCAATAAAAAAGAGAATTCAGTGCTATTTGTGTTCATTAGTCTGTTACGTTTGGTATGTAGTAGCATTAAGTTTGGAACCAGATGCTTCTCACAGCTAAGCATAAGAACATTTTGGCACTAACAGGGATGAGTTATGATGAGAATCTGCCACGAGAGGGAGCACAGATCTTGCTGATGGGTGCAAAGTGCTGGCAGGGGTATAGCACACAACTGTAGAAATTTGGGGCTCTTGTAGACACAGTTCCTTGGGCTTAACCAACATTCTTCTCCTCCCTCAGCCTCCTTCTGGCTTATTTTAGGGCAGAATATCACAAAGTAAAGCAATGAAAACACTGTCACTGCCACTATCAGTGGCAGCAATATCATGTAAATTCATATTACCTCAAACACCAGCTCTTGTTTTACAGAATTCCTTTTGCAGCCAACACTAAAACTTAGGGGGCAAAGGGGAATGAAATGTGTTGGGGAAAAGAATGAGTCAGATTTTATGACCAGAGTGGAAGTTGTCCTGCCCCAGGAGAACAGCACACACAAATTATATATTTCACAGTGGAAGAAAACAGACTAGAAGAATTTAAAAAAGCATTATGGTGACTTCAGTTTTGATTTAGGATAACACATCAAGCCTCCTAATTCATCCCTGTCTCCCTCACACAAGCTGAAGCTCCACCCTCTACAGCTAGAAACAGCAGTTATGCTAACTGTTGTCTACTTGGCTCCAACCCTTTCAGTACACTGAGAATAACTACTACATGTGCCTCTTCCAGCCAAAATTCAGCAACTCAGTGACCCTTCAAATCTACCCTCTTGCTGCTTCTCTCTGAAAAAAAAAATTTGGAAAATCACTGCTGTCCTACCACTCATTAAATAGGCTTGTTGTTCTTGATGGTACACCCAGGTTGCTGGGCAGCAGCAGAGCCATGTAACTACTCATTTTCCCTTTCTTGAGCTGGACTAAGACAAAGCATTCTGCAATTGCAGCTCCTCAGCAAAAAGCTCTTTCGGAAAACAAAAGTAATGGCCATTAAACAATGATTTCTCCAAACTGTATTGCTGCAATAAGGTGCCTTTCTTTGTCTAGGTTTTCTGAATGTTGATGCATGAGACATTTGACATTTCTGGAATTCTCCATATTACCAGCATGGCAGTATAGTGAGCACACCTGAACGCTCTGTCCTCTTTTAAAATACAATTCTTGATCTGAAATCACTTCTACTGAAATAGAGAGAAAGAAAACAGGCTTCCTCAGAAAACAGAAATTATTACAAATATTTTTGTCATGGAGACACTTTAAGAATGTTACCTATCGAACCTCTTTATGAAGAGTTCTGAGGAAAGATAATTGTTTCCTTACTAACATTAATGTAAGCACACAGCCCTTCAGAAAGGTAAGTGCATGCCTGAATATTACTAATGCTGTTGGGGATTTTGTGGGTTTTTTTCACCTCCTTAAAAGAAGAGACCCAAACTAGAAAGCAGTTTACTTTTCCTTACAAAAGGAGAAACTGCGGTAGGAGCATGAGTAATCATTGGGAAAATTATGCAAGATCTAGGAAATTAATTCTCTTCCCCTACATGCATTGCAAGATTTCTTGTAGAGATTTTCTGCTCTCACTAATTAGTTCCCCTCCCCTGCTGCAGCCGAGGTAATGATAACAAACATACACAACAATGTCTCACCTTCAATTGTAAAAGTAGTGGCCACACACCTTGTGAATGTGCCACAGTTTCTCTGTGATGTCTCTTATAGTGTCTCACTGATTTAAAAAAAAAAACACACCACTGACAACTCTCAAGAATTCCCTCTTGCTCTGTAACTGTTCAGCACAGGTTGCCAAGTTGTAGCATTGTGAAAAGCAAAAAGTCTCTGCAAGTCAGTCCAGTATTTGCCATGGGCCTCCTGTTAAAGCCTTTGTACTTGAATAATTCATCCAGAAGAAAATAGTATCTTTAACTGCCACTTCTATAAGAAGTACTTCACAAAACTTTAAGGACATCTCTGAAGAGCAAAATTATTCCCAGTTTTAAATCTCCAACCTGTATATTTAGCATATCTACCATAAAGCATCATTAGCTTTTATTCAGTGTTTGCATGTTTTATTCCCTGTTCAAATTGTGATTTTCAACTGAAGAGAATAGCTGAGAGGAAGGAGCGTATCTTATGCAATGATTGGCAGGAAACAAGGACAGCACAGGCTCAAACTGGCTGTTCTAACATCACTGTATGACCTGGTTCAACATGACTGGCCAGCTGTCTGCAGTCCCTAGTGAAAAACACATCGACATTTTATTCAGTTCTTATGTAACTGGTAGAGCTCACCAACACCAAAAAAGTGTCACAAGCACAAGGCACCACCAGGGTATGGCTCATGTTAAGTGGAACCTACTACCTGTTAGCTCCTACACCAATCTGTTGGTTTATTTCATCACTTTACAGGGATATCATCCATACCTCTATCCACCACTACATAACAGTATTTCTGGAACCTTTTGGGGACCTCTCTTACACAACATCATCATCTGAATTTGTCTATTACTTACTGATTCTTTCTCTGGTAAGCACTGCTGAGTTTGAGCAACTTCTCTGCTTTTATACTTTCCTGGGAACATCTACTTTTATAAGGACCTTCACATTTACTGTTCAATTAAATACCTGCAGTTGAGAAGTAATGTATGTCAAAAGTGTATCCTCCATCCCCTGGCTTGTTGAGAACCCTGTACCTGTCTGGAGTGGCCTATAACATCCAGAATGAGCTGCTTAGTATCCATATTTGCTAAATTTCTTGGTTATGTGTATCTCAGCCTAAAATGCTTAATTATGGCAGCAAAAGCACATTCTGGTGGTCCAGACATATAAACCACAAAAAAATTACCAGAAAATGCAAAGGGTAAATGCCTGCCTTTATTTAATATACATGGGGTTTTCTGAATATTACTGTGGACCAATCAGGATTTTCACTGTGGACAAATCAAGATTTAAAAGCCAGGAATTACTTATCATTTTACAAAAAAGACTCTTCAGAAAGTTATTGAGTAAAAAATTTATAGAAATTTAATTTATGGCAGAAAGACTTTGGAAAAAAGAAAGAAAATTGAATCAAGAGAACTAATCTTAAAATTTTTAATTTTAGAAAAAAATCTAAAAGACAAGAACTTAAAATTTACAAGTAAGAACAATTTATATCTGCAACAATTTTCACAATCAAATTCCTTTTTTACTTTCGTTTGTTCATGGTTTACCCTTTGTAAACTGCTTTAGCCAAACAAAAGTTACTGGTCACATTATAAAATAACAGATTGAAATGTAAGGTTACATGACACCAGATAAGATGGATAATCCAATGACTCCTTCCCTTTAAGACTACAGCAATGAATGAATTCTATTTGCAATTCTTAGCCATCATAATAACCAGAATATATTGACAGCATGCAGAGACTTTACTATGCATCAGTGGCTGTGGTAAGATGGTAAAGTAACGTTTCTGTAGTAAAAACATTTAGTCCCAAATCATTACTTGTTTTTAAAATGTGTTATTAACAAAAAAAATGCTTCTTTGTATACTTGAATAACTGAAATGCTTGTTATTATGTATTATCCCATTTAATTTTTCTTTAGCAATTCTTCAATGTGTTTAAACACACTAGCATCTTCAATGGTTGGTGTTATCTGAAAAGTAAGAATACAGTAGCATGTAATAATAAATAAGAATTTCATTCAGAGATCCTTCTAAATTTATACTTCGAAAGCACTCAAGAAAAAAGTATCTGTAAAGCTCTGAAACATGACAATCTTTTGCATAATCTGCAATAGAAATAAAACATGAAGTACTACCTGAAGTCATGGACCAGTTGCAGAACATTCAAGAGAATCAAAACCACCATGTTGTGCCTTTGGATGTGCATGTGTGTCTAATTCACTGAAGCAAACATCTCTAACTTACCTTGTATGGCTTTCCACTGACAAGTGCAGAAAGAGCAGAACGTGGGATCTTGCCAGAGCGTGTTTTTGGCAGCTGTGTCACAAACATCCCCTTCTGGAAAGCTGCTACTGGACCAATGTTGGTCCGAACTCGCTCAACAATCTCTTTCAAAATCTTACTCTCTTGTGTCTTTACACCTAGTGAAGAAGGTAAAATCCTTTATCTTTTCTGAGATTTTTGCAAGTGTTAATGACATCAGTTATCAGTGAGTTCTCACCTTGTTTCAGTACACACAGTGCAAATGGAACATGTCCTTTTAAAGGATCCTCCTGGCCCACAACAGCACAGTCTGCCACAGCGGGATGGAAGAGAATACACTGAGGGATGGAAAGGAAAACAAAACTGAACCAATAATAGACAACATTTCAGTGAAAATAATGGTATGGTATGAAGAAATAACATAGACTTTTTCTTACATTTTAACAGCAAAAGGTCAGTACACCTTAGGATTCCAATTACATGTGTTGAAGATGTACATTTCTATATATATTATTATATATACTCACGCATGCTTTTCAAACAAACAGAAGAAATAAAAACTTTAGCAGCACAAAATAGAAATATTGAACAAACCTCAGGTAATTTCCTTACAGCTTTGTGAGAGTATCACGTCTTTGGTTTTATTAATGAGATCTCTGCTGGAACAAATAACGTTTGTCTAACATTATGAGTAACATGGAACTTAAATGCAGGGAGTAAGGATGAAAACCACAGAAGCACTCCTACTACAGACTTACGAAGTCTATTGGTTCATTTTCTCTGACTCTTTTTTTTTTTTCATTCTTTGTTCCTGTAAAAGCATAGTTTCAACCAAGGCCAAATACATGCCCAGCCTTGGCTTGCAGCCAGCCTACCTTAGCTCACTCTCTTGAAAACATGAGATCTCAGCTTCCTGCGACAAAAAAGGGAATTAAACCAGAGCTTCCTTCCTTCCTACTACATGTTTACACAACATCACATTGATAAAATATATCAAACTCTTTTTTAGTTAAAAAAATGTAAGCTTCCAATTAGCCAGTTGAGATACTCACTTCCAGGAAAACAGCCACCAAGATGTCTCAGTATGTCTCAGACATACATCTCACCAAGATGTATGTCACCAAGTCTGGGACAAAGCTGGCCTTAAGATGCCAGCAGTTGTGAATCCTCTTCCAAAGCAACTGGCTCTTCTTACTTTACCCCCTCACCTTGGGGCATTTTGCTCTCAACAGTGCTTTCAGCACTTTTCAGTCCTCTGAACTCAACCACAAGGAGGACCTAACATGACCCTACACAGAAGCCACATAATGTGATAGTGCTTGTTAATTTATCTGTGCATACAAGGACTATGTGCTTGCTAATAACTGAACTTCACATATTGTGTTGCCAAAATCAAAGGTTTTAGGAATAAAGACACTTTTTGGTTGTTTTTATTAAGTAGGAATACCATATTTGCATTGGCTACTCATACAATGGTGCAAGAATGTGAAAGACAGGAAAAGTACAGAGAAGACAGGAAGAAAAAAACTGAAAGAATGGAAAGCTGAAGCACTGTTGCCCCAGTTTAAAAAGGGAGGTTCTTGTATGACCTGTTTATGAAACTGATGGGGAAAGGAATAATTCAAAGGGTCTATGATAACCCATCTTCAAAACACATTTCACCATCCTTAGGCTTTATAGTCAAAACAGGAAGGAGAAACTGACTCCACGTGTCATGGTCAATACAGCACACACCAAGTAGTTTTTAGCAAAATAAATCCACTCAATGTGTTTCTAGCACACTTTGTCAGAAGCTATACTCATTTCACAAACTATGATGCTAGACATGTCCCATGCCAGAAAAAAGGCAAATGGAAAACACTGACCTGACAGTAGATGCATGCTCTATCAAAGTACAGAAGCATGACCATTTATGTACAGCTTTTGAAACTGGATTATTTTTCACAGGAATTAGATATTATATGCACAAACTAAATATAGAAGAGTGCACTGGGCTTATACCAGAATCAGAAGGGCAGAAGAGCCTGCTTCAAAAAGGTGAATATACAGAAATGCATTTGAATTCAGGTGCAGCCTACTTTGTCCTAAAGTCATTGTATCCACACTGAAAAATCATATAGGGATTAATCTTATGCAAGTTCAAATCCCTACAGAGTTTCAATGCATCACATATACTTAATGCGCTTTGGTCACTTACAGGCCAGAGCCTCAGTAATTCCATTTCCTGATATAAAAAAACATTTTTTCCTGCTCTAACTCTTGACCATGGCCACAGAAAACTGATAGGCTTATATAAAAAAAAAAAAAAAAGAACAAAAAAAACAAACCCAAAAAACCAAAAACAGGAAAGAAAAAGACAATGAATTATGGAAAAGTAGACTATTAAGTCTATATCCACAGTAAATCAGTAAATACTGTTTTCCACAGGAACACAGAAAAAAGATCTACACTCAACTGGCATTATCATCAAATATCATAATTACCTACCAGGCATCAACAGGACTATCTAAGGTGGAGACCTGAATGTTGCCAGATTGTTTTGTTGTACCTTGCTTTTGTACTTCGAGTCTGTCATTCATAAGTATTATGGTTAGCTGGAAGAGTGTAGTTATTGTAGTATTTTTTTACAGTCTATCCAAAGTTCTATCAACATGCCTCTGACTTTTCAAATGCTAACTTCAAATTACTGAAACTAGTAATTAGTAAATACCAATTTTAAAATTATCAAACTTCATAAAACAACTGAAAAGAAGAACAGAAACAGCACTAGACATTTAAAAATTGTTTAAAAGTAATAAAAAACTTCAGGAAGTGGAAATGGTTTTCCCAGTGTGATCACTGGGCACAAGGATGGATGGCAAATGCAACGGAAGACAGAAACATTGTGGTCAGGGGTAAGGGATTTCTCATGATAAATTCCTCAGTTCTCAAGTCTGTTGCCTCAGATAGACTAGATTTGATTAAGCTTTTTTTTTATTTTTCAGGAAGGGGCAAAAAGGGACACCAGAGATTTACAGACCAAAGAAGAGGGATGGATCAACATGCAAGATGAGGTTCCCATGATGGCCACCATTCACTAATTGGCCATGTAAACTGTAACATCTACTGCATTGCAGTAAACATGGAGCTCCAATAGTATAAACAGATACATTAGACAAAGGAAAAAATTGTGTGGAACATAACAGAGATAAAATACTTAGTCAAAGCACTAAGGAAAAACTAGTTAAACTTGTAATGCAGCTAAAATGTAAATGTAGGTAACATACTTGCTCAACAAGGTGATTGCCAATTACATGGTGATTCAATGGACCTCTAATTCTGTATTTACTGATCTTACCAAGGAGGGAATTGTGGTCTTCTTAACACTTTCCCATTTAACTAGCAATTTGCTGTGCATGCACTACCATCACTTGTTTTTTAGCTTTGTTCAAAAGGTGAAGAGAAAAGCTTCTAAAATGTTAGTGTCATGAAACATTATTCATATAACATTCTAGGGGTAAGACCTAACTAGCAGGAAGGAAAACAGAGATGCTGAGCTCAGTATAATGGATCCAAAGGTAATACAGCAGGTGAGGTGATTCAATTCATCATTTGTTACAGCAGCTTCAGACCCAGGCTGAAGCAAAGAAAATGCCCCCACTCGGCCCATGAGTAGTACAGCAATAAGGGGTGGGGATGAGATTCCTGCTGTGCTTCAGTAAGGGAACACAAAAAGCTACTTCTAAGGGAAAGAGGTTTAAGCAGACTGAAAGCATCTTTATATCTCCAAAAACCTGTCAGGGCAGCAGCTGTTTCAGCTCCCTGGCTGACCAGTCCTTGATGGATTAATGTTTATGTGAACTTGTTCACTTCTGTGTAATTAGAATTTCTACCATTCTAAGTTTTTTAGCCTTCAAAATAAAGTAGTCACTAGACTAACAGACATTATAAACCAAAAACCCAACTTGCAGATTAGTTTCTAATTCAGTGAACAGTGAAATTCAGAGTACTTAAAAGCATATTTTTCTCTTGTACACGCCCAGCACACCTTTCCCTATATTCCCTGAATAAGCAATTGATATGTCATCAGGGAAATTTGTAACTAGCAATCAATCACAGCAACTCCAGAAGGGTGAGTGAACAATGATATGAAATTCAGACACTATTATGAACTTCATTTTTTTCAACTTTTTTGAGTTGCATGGGTATTACATTAATGACTTTCAATTTAACAGCAGGGTTTTTTACTGAAATTTTCATTGTTCATTTAGCACTGCTCATACAATAAGAGACAAAACAGCTGTCAAAAAACTCTGAAGTCTTCCCACCAAGAAAAAGCACTGAATATTAATCTCTGAAAAAAAAAGCAGCCAACACTGATCATTGTATTTTAGGAAAAAAAGTTTCTACTCCTAAGTAACTACACCAGTTGGTGAAACTACCTGTCACACTGATACTACACTATCCTACTGTATTCCCAAATAAATACATTATTTGAGCTAAAAGGTATGCTTCCCACCCTGCCACACTGCTCCTTTCTTCCACCTTCAAGTACCAAATTATGCCTGCCTTACCAATCCCACACTATTTATTGACCCTGCTTATTATTGACTAAATTTGTTTTTTTTCTGGAAAGCATCTTAATAGAAGAACTTGAAACAGGAAATACTTTGGTTAAAAGTACCAATGGAAATGCAAACAAAACAAGTAGAAAACAAATGAGAGATCTTTCTGTGTGAGATTTTGAGATGTGAGATGTGATGAAATGTGGGACTTTTAGTCTCAGCTTCCTGCATTCATCTTTCACTCTTCTATTTTGCTGTCAGGCAATGCTCACCTCTTCAATCGCACCTGCAGAAATTCTGTGTCCGGCAACATTGATCACATCATCAGCTCGAGACAGGACATACAGATAGCCATCTTCATCCATATAACCAGCATCCATAGTATCATAGTATCCCTAAATACAACACAATGAAAAATAAATTCTGAAAGACCACTAGGAATATTCCTTAATTTACCAGGAAACACAAAAATAAAAATCAAAATAAAAATATATACCTGTTTCACATTATATATGCTTTTGGTGCTTGAAAGACTTAATTCCGTAATATTTGTCACCATTTTTGTATCATATTATCCTGTGCAGCTTCCCTTCCAGAAAGGTTTTGTTGTCTTTATTAATACAGAACAGAAAAAAATAGATAAACCCTGGCTTTATTCCAACTCTGCTTATTTTGATTCCTGACAGCTTGGAGAAGGATGCTGCCTGAATCTACACAAGGAAAATGGAATTACTGCAATATAAGGACAGTTGTCAAATTCCACCTAAAGATACTCCTGTTTGCTGTATCCAAACATACACTGTCATCATGATGCAATTGCACACTAAGAATAATTTCTGTGATCAATTCACTCATTTACTTTCATTGAGCCAAATCTTCCACTTTGGGCATTTGTATAGGGCCAATCTACCTATTTGTACAAGGAAAGAAGTAAGCCAGTCCTTGGATAGCTCATCTGAGAAGGAAACATAACTAACGCAGCAAAGAGGCTCCAGTGTATTCAGATGTACAGTGGACAAGTGTTATTTTGGAGTGATATGAAGTTAGCATGGCTGCATGCCAGCAGGAGGAGTGTATCTGAAGCTGTGCTAGGGTAAGGTTGCAGGTTTATATCTTAGATTAAATGACATGAAATTACTTTTTGGCTCAGAAATTTATGGTTTACTTCTTCTGTTTCAGATCTTAAAAAAACAACAGCATACCCAAGAACTGAAATTACAGGTGACAAAGGATTTATCTTGATATGGTTTAAATTATATATACATATATCAAAGGCCTCCAATGAAATTGTGACAACTTATGATGAACTGTTTCCCAGTTTAAATCTATTATCATTCAGTTCTGAAGCATTACCAGAAGTTTAAATAATTGATTTCATAATTCTTACTGGAAACTTTTGGAAATACAACTTCTGAAATGTTTCTTCATTTTCCCAAAGACTTGAGAATGCTCCAGGAGGCAAAGGCAACCTTAAATAGAAAGGAACAGAAGGAAGTAGTAAGAAAAACAGATATAACAAATACAACTCATGTTCTCCATTCATTCTCTGTTTTCAAACAAATAATCATTGTCTACACAATTAGAAAAAAAGTTCAGCTTAATTACATGCTGGTAACCAATAAAAAAGGCTATGTATTATTGTCATCAAATGTATATAGCTCTGCAGGGTATCCAAGACCTTACCTTTTACATAATGCAAGCACCTCAGTAAAATAATATTTGGTCTAGTAAACACTATATACTGTATTATAAATACATTAACAGCATTTAGCTTTTAACACTTCTAAGGACTAAGTATCTGTTTGAAATTTATGCATACACACTATGATACAAGCAACTGCATTATTACAGGTCTCTCTTTCTCTAACGCCCATACACACCCACACATGCATAGACAGATGAATTATCAGACACACAGATCTTCAGTTTCTGTAAAAAGATAAAACTCAAAGGAGTTCAATCACAAGAATCTGAATGAAAATGCTTTTCTGTTTAAACTGTGCCTAATACTATTGGAAATACTGGAGAAGTTCTGTGAAAGTATATTGATACAAGTCACTAATAGAACTTTCTAAAATAATTGTACTTAAAGCTGCAAAATTATGGATTGCTTTATTATTTGAGTTTTGAATACATACTAAAACCCTTCTTCAGTCAATGATATGGGCATGAGAAAATATAGGACACTTCACATACATATCTGCCAGCAGAGAAGCTGCAGAAACCTCAGCTAAAAAAGTGCTAGTTTCTTTCTTCGAAGCTCTGACAGGGTCAAACACAGATTTCTTTAACTGCCTGAGAGATATGTATTCAGGCATATCAACACAAGCTTTATGAAGTTTACCCCTAATAACAGAGATCATGTAAACAAACATATTTATTTACATAAAATCATAAATGCACCATACAGATTTTGCTAGCATATGCCTGTCTTGCTAACTAGCAAGTATTTAGCCAGAGGTATTTTATTTTCTGTGATAGTATCCCTGTGACACCAGAAGGCAACATCTCTAGCAAAGAAACAGTTCTCTGTAGCATAGCAATTCTAGTGTCATTACATGTCTATGATGGTCAATCACAAGAACAGGTGCCACCAGCCCTGTGACATGTACCAAAAAGATTTACAAAAAGAATAGTTACATATACATATATACATATATACAGAGAGAGAGAGAGAGAGAAACACACTTCAAAAAAATCTTAGCTATGGTAAAACCAGTACAAACTACATTGAAAAGGTCATATCATCCAGTAATGATTTGAATGCCTGATTTTCTACAATCCTAGTTTTTTCAGCTTAATTCAGGTCAGATAGCATAACAGAATATACTACTATAAATACTACTGCTTTTTCTCTGAGGGTTCTGGCTCAACACATCCCATACATCACATTCCTTGAAAGTAAGGGTAAGGAATGGCCAGAAATGTCAAGACACTTCCCACATAGCTACCCAGGGCTCAGGAGGGCAGGTTGGCTTCTGCCCATCTGGAAGAAATTCAGTGCCCTATTTTAAGCCTTTCAAGCTTAGTAAGCGTCTCTGTGATATAAAAACATGACCCATGGAGTGCTCGCCTTGGAAAAAAAGATTAGAAAAACAATATATTGATCCTGGTGTTTGTGTATGCATGCATTTAAAAGGGAAAAAAAAATCTCTTGTTTAGATTCAAGAAAAGCCACCAGAGAGTGGCAGTTACTATGGTTGTTACCTGGTTGCTAATAGTACAGCAATTCAAAACAGCCTCAGTAATTGCAAATTTCGCACTTTAAATTTATTTAGCAGTCTAACATCTTTGTGATGGGAGAGAAAGAACAATTCATATTGATAAAGTCCTTAATTTCCCCACAGCTCTATTCAATACTTTGCAGTTAGTCACTGAATCGAAAAAAACAGGTTTATTGCTGAAATTAGAAAAGCATTTTCTTTTCTGTCATTGTTTAAAAATCTAAACAGAGAAGTGTGGAACATATCACCAAAAATAAAAGCCTCACTTTCACTATTTGGTTTTCTTGTCCTTGTTTGGATTTTTTTTTCAAATAGGGAGACTGGGGGTGTCTCATGTTCCAGTTTGGGGGGGGGGGGGGGGGGATTGCTTGTTTGTTGGGGTTTTTTTAGGAAAATTGTATTGATAAACACATCCACAGAGCATATTTTTTGTGTGTCTGTGGAAGCCAGACTGCTAAATTAGTGGCTACCACAGGTATCTCTGCAAACCATATCTTAACAGAATACAGACATCTGAAAATCTTCCATGGCTTTCTGTGAAAGATTACTTGCAATTAAGACCACATTCATCCACTAAGCAAAAAGTGAATGCCCTCTTCCATGTGTCAGTCTTTCACCACAATAACTCCAGAGCAATAGCCACAAACAATTCTTTAATGAAAGCAGAGTTCTTGGCATCATGATTTAGTAGAATTTCTAGGTTCTGTGCAAACTCAAATTAATAAAGGTAGAATAATTCAGCTTGCCAGAACATCATTATGCGTATTGAAATTTTGTCAGGACATCAGAATTAAAATGTCCAGAGCCAAATATACCTCAAAACCACTGCTGTCTGTGGGAATGCTGCCATAAATTCCAAAGGGAGCAGAAATGGATCATAATTACATGGAAGGAGCCAGAAGAGAGAAAATGAGACTGTCCAAAAATAAGAGCAACCTGAAAACAGACATCTCTTGTTTTTATCAATCTCTCCATAAAAAGGAACATTTTGAGATGTTTGATATGGGTCTTTCTTTCCCTAGAAAATGTAACACACACCCACAATAACTCAGCATTTAAGAACTGTTGCCTCTTTGTCTAAAAACTGAGTTGATACGCAAGATCTTTTGGTGTTATTTTTACTAAGAGATATATTGACCAAAAATGCCAGGAATGCATATGTAAGCATGACTGCTTTCCTTTCACAAGGGACAGGAACACAGAAGGCCAAGATAGGAGTAAGTAGGTTCCTTCATTATCATTTTCAAAATACACAAAGAAGTTTGCTTTGCTTGGTTTCCCCTTGGGACATATTTACTGTATTTCTGTAGCTGTCTGTTACCAGCACTGTAACAGCAGTACAAATTATGCTATTCTACATTTACTCCAGTCAAAGAAAGATTAAAATTGTTGAATTACAAGAATACAGATCCAGGCCTGTTTCTCATTTAAAGGTTGAATACATTTAAAACAGCATCAGGCAAATGAGGCAAACTGTGTAAATTAATGATTTAAATCATATGAGTTCATTTAACAAAGATTCATTCTGGTTACATTTTACAAAGATAAGCAAGTAATTTCATTATAAATTAGAGAGACTAAGATGAATGAGCTTGACAGCATCACAAAAAAACTCTGAGGTATTTTAACAGTAACTGTTTTCTGGTACAGAATTTTAAATGACAGTTATTATTTGGTTTTTTTAAGCATTGTTTCACAGTTCATTTATTTTTCATACAGCAATGGTAGACCTTTCAAAGAACAGTCCACCTTTAGGTTAGCCCAAGAAATCTGACTCCCACGTAGCATATCCTTTCAGAATGCCACTCATCAAAATGGTGTAAGATTCCTTGTTAATGGAACCAAGCAATTATAGACAGAGAACCCAAAAGAGAATTTGCACAGAAAAGGAGATTTCTGAAATGAAATAATAAATTACTGGAGATGTTACCTTGCTGGAATTCAGAAAAGACATTCTTTTATTTTATGGTAGGCAATGATACTCAGAGTTTATTCATTAGAGCCAGTCAAAGTAAATACAAGCCACTGTTAAATGAGTTTGGGCTTCTGAATGGAACAAAATAATCTCAACTGGCAGCTATAATTATTACTTAGCATTTATGTAGGGTTGTGCATAAACATCACTCTTACAAAAATTTTTGATTGCAAGTTTGAAAAGCATCTGGAAGCTTTTTCAGACTCTAGGAACAACAACACAGAAAAAAGGGTGAAGAAGAGTAGAGGATCTTGAACGTCATCAGTCTGCATGAAATATTACTTTAGTTAGCTGAAAGGAGTTACAAAAGTAGTCGATCTCAGTTTGGATTTTACTTTAGTGGGAAAAGAGAAAAAGCCATCAAAAACTAGTGAAAGTGCTTGGAACAATTTCAAAGTAAGGAAAGTTCAAATGGTATTTACATGTACTCAGCCAGAGATCTGCTAGAAAAACTATCTTTGGACAAACTGCTCTCCATTGGAAGACCTACTTAATGTTCTTTCTGTAAAGGGAAAAGACAAAGCTGATAATCATATAAAGGCTGTTAGGAAGATAAATCTTTTGCACAGGTATTTAAACTGACTTTCCATATAACACAGGATGAAAGATGCCATCTACTAAATCCTGCCTCAACCCCACAACTTTTGTTTAAAATAGGTATCTAAATTAGGCCTAAAAATATCACAGTAAACCACCATACTCCCAAGAATTTATTCCAATGTCTTAATAATTTCACTACTAAAATAGTGCTTTATTTGTCATCTGAATGCATCTAGCTTCAGCTTCCAATTTATTTATACTAGATCAAACAGCCATCTCTCACAGATTATTTTTTTCCCCTGGCCTTTAAAAGGTTACTATTTTACTGATCTTGGGTGAATTACATACCACAGGTTTTCATATTTTTCATACCAGGCAGATTCTAGCACTCAGGTCACTCATTCATATTTTCCTCAAAATGCAGTCACTTTCTCAATAGTCTTAAAATACAGTTGTAAGAACCAAGCATAATGCAGCAATGGATGTACTAACATCACATCCACAGACAGTAATGTTGGCTCCTCTTCAGTTTCCCTACTCAATAACAAGGAATCATATTGCCTGCAGTTAGACTAGCAGCTACATATACAAGTGTATTTTCAAGTGTGCATTAATTAAAAATATCTATTTCTTACAGGCTGTAAGAATAGATATTTTAAATACTGTACTTAGGAAAACTGCAGGCCTCAAGCAGCCCCAAAGAGTCTCTACCAGGAGTTAGTCTAGGATAAAAACAACCAAAAGCTGCAGTTTACCACTTCTGCACAGCTGTCATTGTAAGCAGTGCATGACCACTCTCCTCTCCAAGAAATCCTCTCCAAAAACACTGAAGTATGTTTCTCAACTCACCTATGCTACAGGTGAAGCAAATCCCTGTGTTTCTTCATATTTTACTAAGCTGTATGAGCTGTATATACTAAGAATAATAGTCAGAACTATCCTGAGTCCCTCCAGCTGCAGGGGGACATGCTCTGGGCTGACAAACAAACACTGCTAGCAACAAGGATCATCTCCACTAATTTAAAGGGTCTGTACATGCAGAAGACTGCTGAAGAGAGAAATGCCTTCTTTGAAAGAAGACTTCATGAAACCCTGTTTTAATAAAAAAATAAAATAACACAATAAAAACAGACATGATAAAATAATAGTATCCCTGTGAGATTACACTTTCTTGAGTGATATGCTGAAAAAAAAAACAAAAAACCAAAAAAACCTCTCTCTTTTCATTATTAATTCCTTTGATTGCAGCAAAAGTCATACTGAGCAAGATAAAACAAAACAAGTGAAACAACCACAAATCAATATATTAACACATTTGTAATCCCTTGAGAAAACATCTAAATGTGGGGCAACATTAGGGAAGTCTGTCTTTCAACTTGTTTGGCAGAGTTGCTAAACCCAGAGTTCATTCCACTCCTCTTTCGGTAGATAAGGCTAAGTACCTACCCTAAGCCAAGTGTGCCACTCCTGCAGGCACTGGAAAGACATGAACACATCTGGAAGGTGATTTACTCCATCCTAGTTGAATAACTAGGCATGAATAATATAATGAATAACAATAACTAATCTGGATATCTAAGCAACTAGCTTACAAAATACCTTTTCTCTCTCCATCGATTACAATCCTGTGTTTTACTATGGCTTCAAGCACTACAGAGGTGAGAGCTTTGAAAGACAGTTTTCCACCCTGAGCTGGGTTGCTGATACTGCAAACCAAAGTCTACAAAAGACTGGAGCAATTTTAATTACTTGTGCTTGGTATGGATGTACATACTCAACAATGGAGCGAATGCCCAATCTTATACGTGTCTCCAGAAAACGACGCCTAAATATGAATCCGCTTACTCGGGGGAGCTAAACCTAGGCCTCTGTGTCCTGCTGGCTTAGCTGAAGATGCTGAGAATGAGGCAGGGTATAGACTTCATCCTGAAAACACACATCTGCATCACACAGTACAATAAGTTCATGTGATACTACTTAGTCTCCACAGGGCTCTAGTTACGTAAGACCAGTCGTACAGCTGAGTAAAAAGCCTCCCCACCTCGGCAGCTCCACCTCCCACATGAGCCCACCCACACTGCTGGCGCTGCACGTCTGCAGCTCCAGTGCCTGCAGCTTCTGTCTCTCACCCCCAGCTCATGTGCCTCAGCCAACTGAAAGCCTCAGCTAATTGTGCTAACAATTCAACAAAATTGGTACATCCATCCCAACGCTTCAGCTTTTGACAGATTTTCAGTTCACTGAAGGTTAATACTAATCTTTGCATTTCCTTTCATTTGTCTAAGCAAGCAGTGAAGACTGAGCTACCACAACTCTCCAAAAATCTACCACAGAAGAAATGGATGAATACATTTCCTTTGGGACTTGTATTATCTTGCAGTTAAAAAGTGTTCAGTGCTGAAGTTATTTTCTGTGACTGAAAAAAAAGGTGGGCACAGATACCACATTCATCACAAAGCAGGTGTCTCTCTCTGAGGAAAAAAAAAATGTTTGAGGAAAATGCCATTAGTCTGAAAGTCTGTAAAACATCCAGAATACAGAGCTGACATGGGCTGTAAAGAGCACTAGCCCATAGAATGCTACAAGAGTAAGGAAAGATCCTGGCAACAGTGAGAAGGGAGCAGGCAAGATAAATGTAACTGATGTTCACAGGATGATCTAAACCGAGTCATTTTTATCTAAGGAAATGTGCCTTAGAAAGGTGTACTTTCAAAAAGAATATTAGAATGTATGGAACTCATCTGTCAGAAGTCTGGTAAATACTACTAAAAATCACCTACATGATGCACAGCAGGGTTTTTTTATTTTTTGCCTGAAGTCCTTTCCTGCATGTATTTTGTCCAAGTACTGGTCCAAATGAACACTCTTTCATGCAAAGCACACACAGGAAAATCTTGTTGATTTTTTTTTTTTTACAGAGAACAGAAAATACATGTTCTCCCTCTAAGAAGGTGCATCAGTTGAGATTAGGAGATCATGAAAGAAGAGGCAGCATCACACCTGTAAACTGAAGCACACCAATCTATACTGCTGTACTATTTCACTAAATGGAAAGATACAATAGTGAAGGGAATGATTCAGTACCTTGCTCATTAAAAGAGGAAAGCATCATTCTGTGCCAACATTCTGATAATTAGGAAAATGGTAAACTTTGCTGTAGTGTAAGAAAAACTCATCCATTCACACAACTTTGTCTGCAATTTTTCAACATTAATGAACATAAAACATTCAGGGAGTTTGGTATCAGTATCAGAGACAGACAGACATGCTTTTCAATCCTCATTACTTCAATTATTCTTATTTTTATATAAACTTTAGTCAAAAGATAATCAACCCATGTAGGAAGTTTCTTTTAACTGTATGATATTTATTTTTCTTACTTTACCACAATATTTCCCAAAGTCTTTGCCTTCACTGGTTTCTTATTTTCATCCAGAATCATGACTGTAAAAAAATAATATAGGAAGGAAACTCAAGTTTAGTAGTGTATTTTTAGGTGAAGGTAAATGTCTTTCTTTATGGATATCAACTTATGTCACACTTCAGAATGGCAATACACCAAGCAACAGAAGGAATTAAGTAATTTGGGAGTGCCAAACTGGACAATCTCACAACTTGATTAACATTCAGCCTTAAGTATAAAAAGTCTTAAATAATACTTGTGCTTTGGAAGCAGAAATAGCACAAAGTCCCAAAAGGGAATAATAGAACTAAAAAGGAAAAGAAGCTTCCATACTGGAAAATCTAAACTTCTACACAGCAAAGAACCATTAAGATATCTGACAAATATAAATTAAAATATGTGTGTGACATGAGCAAGAAATAACAACCAAGATGACTGAAGCCTAACCCAGTTCACGTGAGAAATACTATTAGCAGTAAATATCTGGTTTTCACAGGCTCTCAGGAATCTCAGAAAAATGCCCTTCAGCTAACAAGGTTCATTGTAGTCTAGCATGAAGAGATCAAGTAATTCTTGAAGTACCCAAAGCTGCACAGCAGGGTAATGCTCAAAGTACAGGACAGAATCCAGACTTCCCAAATGAAGCCATTTCCCTGGATGGCAGGGCTTCAGTGAAAGCATCCATATCCTGATAGTGAGATTTCTGAGTTAATCATCTGAAATAGCCTCTTTTGTGCAGTTATCTGGGAAATTAAGCTACTAAAACCATCCACTCCATTTCAAGGTGTGGGCATAAGAAAGGAATGACAGATACCACCTTGGCCTATGATAATGAAATTACTTAAGGTGAAGCAACTAAACCATAGAAAAACAGGGAGGGAAGATTGTGACAGACTGGGCTGATAAGAATTACATGCTTTTTGAAGCCTGCCCAAGCAATGAAAGCAATGTTCAGCTGTATCTAAATCTCTACAAATAATCTTACATTCTGGATTACAAAGTTCCAGAGGACATGCGGAAAAGTGGATGACAGACTTCCGACAAAAACTCTGCTAAAACCTATATGAGTAATATCATATCCTATCTCTCCAAAGAGCACCAGCATCTGTAATTTATTCCTTCTGGCTGAAGCTATTCCTTTGAAGATGATGGTAATTTTAAAGTAACTGAAGAGCCTGCTGGAAGCAATGGCTCCGCACACAGACACAAGCAAGTACACAAGGCCAGTTTTACACAGACCGACTTGTGTAGCTGTCAGTGTTTTCTCTCGTATTTTTATGATACTAAGTAAAATCTAACCAGTTTACTGTAACTGTTTCATCAAGTTACAAATTCCAGTATATATCCTTGCAAGCTACATACTTCAATGTAGAAAAACTTGGGGAAGTGACATACTATGCTGCTCACTCCTGAATTACTGAAGAACTGACTCGTTTCTTCAAAATGTGGGACCTGCTTCAGTCTGAAAATGCATTGCAATTACCTGCAAAGGTTCAAGCAGATCAAGGGAAAAGCACAGTATAATTTCTGATTAAAGGCAACAGAAATTAATTATCTTGACTCACTTTTAAATGCAATTTGTGCCACCTACACTTTGATATCATAACTTTTATTCCCTTTGTCCCTAAAACTCACCAACAATTCAGTTTCTTTCTAGCAATATGTAATAGGAAAGAATTTTTACATGTTAAAACAAAAAGTAGATCTTGCAACTTCCTTTATATTGCAGCATGTCTTTACCAGCCCATTTAGAGTTGCACGTATAAACTAAGACCACTTCTAACTGGCATAAGGATCTCCTCTACTAAGTATAGTAACAGCAGGAAAACAACACCAAAGAGAAGTGGATGACAGCAAGACAGCAGCCAAAATAGAGTAATTTTTAAAAATCACTAGTTTGTGAATAGCTGCATTACAGGACATATTTGGTCAAAGACTGAAAGTAGTAAAATTATTCTGTAAATCTTTAGTGAATTTCAGTGCTCATTTTTTGTTTCCTTTATATGGTATGCTAAAGACATTTCCATCATTCTCTTTGAAGACAATTTTTACTTACACTAGTCCCAGTGTTCCAAAATATTCACCAGAAATTTTTATAGTTTTGTTACTCATATTTCTTCTTAGTCCTGACTATCATCTGATAACATGTGTGATGCAATTACATTCTTTCACCCTTTCCTACCTACTAGAACTCTGGAGAAACTTCATGGCTTTATTTTTAAGCTATTGCTCATCATCACGCCATAACTGTAAGTGCAGAAACCAAGAGCTGCTAAAAATATTTGAGTTTTTTTAATGTTCACCACCATTGTCATGTATTAAAAGAAAATAACAGCTTAGATCTTTCTGACCAATTATGTGAGAACTTCTTCTGAACCACTTGATCTTTAATGTAATTATTTTTCAGATTTCAAGAAACGTTTTAAAATTGTGTTAAAACCAGGGTTCCCAGGTATTAAAATGCATTCTTAATCCTGTAGCTGCACCCCTACATGCAAATACCTTCCAGACAATGAATTCTCATCCTTTTTGTGCTGGTCCATAGCCTACCATTTCTCCTGGCTGGAAATAAAAATGCTGCACAGGTACTGAAAGACAGTTTGCTTAACAACTCTCTCAACTTCTGCAGAAGTGCAGAAATGCATATAGAAGTATAGATGAGCAATGTGCCAAAGTATATGCTAGCCTTTTCATATAATAAAGGCAGAAGTAGTTGATCAATTTTCTTGAAGATGACTCTGAATTTTTTATTCAGAATCACATTCTACAAAACACAAGAAAGCAGGGAGGAGGAAAATATCTTAATAAGATTGTAATTTTCTTTTACTACAGGATATGACAGTTAAGGAGCACTTACTCAGGAATATGACAATTAAGGAGCACTTACTCAGGAATATAAGCAATGTCCTTTCTTAGTAACATTTTTAGCACAGTCTTACCATTATATCCTGGCACTGGTTTTCCTGCCTGTCCAGGTGGAGGTGTTGTAGAGTTCCCCAAACCAATGCAGGAAGCCGTAATTGCAGAACCAGATTCTATTAAGAGAACACACATACTGTCAGTTAAGGCTGATTTTAGTTCCATTCAGTATTTACTAGTTTGAAGTTTTTTGATGCACAGCACATCATAATTTTTTTTTAAAAAATTCCTAGACAAACAATGGAAGATTTAGAATTCACGGAATCATAGAATATGCTGAGTTGGAAGGGACTCCCAGATATCACTGAAGTCCAACTCCTGGTCCTACACAGGACACCCCCAGGAATCAAAACATGTGCCTGAGAGCATTGTCCAAACACTTCTTGAACTCTGTCATGCTTGGTGCTGTGATGCTTGGAACTGCCCTGGGGAGCCTGCTCCAATGCCCAACCACCCTCTGGGTGAAGAGCCTTCTCCTAATATCCAATCTAAACCTCCCTTGGCTCAGCTTCATGCCATTACCTTGCAATTCTGTCACTGGTCACAAGAGGAAAGAGATTGGTACCTGGCCCTCCATCTCCTCTTTTGAGGAAGTCGAAGGCCACTGTGATGTCTCACTTCAGTCACCTCCAAGCTGAACAGACCAAGTGACCTCAGCTGTTCCTCATACAGCTCCCCCTCAAGGCCATTCACCATCTTTGTAGCCCTTTTTGGGACACTTTCCAATAGCTTTATCATTTTTATATTATGGCACTCAAACCTGCCCCCAGCACTCACGGTGAGGCTGCCCCAGTGCAGAGCAGAGCAGAGCAGGACTGTCCCCTCCCTTGCCCAGCTGGTGATGCTGTCCCTGATGCACCCCAGGACAGGGTTGGCCCTCCTGGCTGCCAGGACACTGCTGACTCATGTTCAGCTTGCCATTGACCAGGACCTCCAGGTCCCTTTCCATGGCACAGCTTTCCAGCCTCTTATTCCTCAGCCTGTACACCCAGGGTTGCTCCATCCCAGGTGCAGAATCCAGCACTTGTCTTTGTTTACCTTTCTTGTCTCATTTCTCCTTCCTCTGACAACCTCTCTATGTTCATTCCAATTGGCCTGATCCTGCTTCCATCTCCTGTGTATTTCCTAGTCACACTTAAGTAATGACGGGAGTTCTTAATTCATCCACATAGATCTCTTCCCCCTTTGCCTGATTTCTCGCCCATCAGGATGCATCATTCTTGAGTCTGGAGGAAGTGATCCTTGAATATCAACCAACTCCCTTGGAACCCTCATCACTGCAGGATCTGTTCCTACAGGATTCTTTCAAGAAGACCTTTTGAGGCTGAAGTTAGATCTCCTGAAGTCCATGATTACAGTCTTACTGTCCTGTTTCCTCCTTGCCCACTACTGAATTCCACAACAGTCATTACACCCAAGGCTGCCCTCAACTTTCACATCTTCAACAAGGCATTCATTACCTGTTTGTTGGTATAAGGCTGAGGAGCACACCATGCCTCAAGGGATCCTCCACTACTTGTGTCAGAAACTCGTCATCAATGCTTTCCAGTAATGCTGACACTTTCCTAATCATCCCCACAGTTAAGTAGCTAGAAATCCTTCCCTCCTCACCTTCCTGTCTTTTCACGTAACATTTTTATACTACCAGAGTTGTTATCATAGAAGAAGAATAAATACTATCAAGTCATATAAAAGAGAGTCTAAGACTGAAAAAATCCCAGTTGCTCTTCACTCTTCCCCACTAAGGAAACAATCTACAGAAATTACTTTGAAATGCTGCTGTAACTCTGAGCCACAGAAAACAAAGTGTAGCAGAAACACAGGATGAGACTTTACTTTAAAAACATGACTATATCATTCTGATGATATCTCAGGTCACTTGGCCTGGAATTCATAGTCCATGCCACCTAGCAAACAAAGTAGGTTTGTCTCCAGCTGTATATGTATATGTATATCTAATCAGTATGTTCAAAACTATTTTCAGTATGCTTGCACCAGGAAATTAAAGTCATTTTTGCTGTGAATTTTCCCAACCTCCATAGCATTCATCTTCCACTTCAGAAGTTATGTGACTCTTCAAGTGCTTAAAGAAGGAAAAACAAAAACAAACTTACAGACTCTTGTAGTGTTTTTACAGTAGGTGTCAGTAAGTAGCTGAAAGTTTAGCATTTACAGCACAGCTGAACTAGGGCCTAAATACAACTGTGGGACACAGAATAAAAATTATCAACCCTCCATGCTAAAGAAGACAGGTTAAAAAGTTGGCTTTGTTGTTTCCTAATCTTTCCCCATTCCATCCTCTACTCCAGCTAGTGCAAATTCCCTGCACAGTCATGGGGGAATCTTTTCTTCTAACACACAAAACACCCAGGCTACAGTTAAAGTGGTGACACAACATCAAAATAATCTACCATACCCCATCTGTGATCACACTGAGAAGTTGTAGAAAAACAAAACGTTTTCAACAGTATTTTCTGTTGTTTCATCTTCAGTATGTATACTGAAGAATTTTCCTCTTTTACTTGGAACAGAATGAACAGTGAATTGGAAAAGACAGTAGAACAGAGAGTTTTCTTTTTGACTGTGCAAGGAGAAGAAGTGGAAGCACAGTGTATATGTTGCTTTACATGCTGCACAGCAAGAGCTACAAAACAAACTGCAGCAGACAGGCAAGAACAACAGTCTCCTATCACCAAAACACAGGAATTAGGTTTGCTACTGAGAGACAGGGAACACAGCACCACTGTAAGCCTGATGTACCAGTAACATTGGTGTGGACTGGGAATTGACAAGCATTTCTCATCAAGAGTCTCAGTCCAAAGACCCTGAGGGGAGTGGAAGAATTACTGAAAATTTGTTTGGGTTTGCCTGACTCTCTAGTACACTGCTAATGAAATCAACAGAAACTTGAAAGGAAACTTCATTTTACTAACTTGTCTGGTTTCTTACCTGCTTTTTGGACAACAGTGACTAAGCCTGAATGAAAGTCCATTTATTCTGGAGAATCACAAGTTCTAAAACTTTGTGAAAACGTCTTTAAAACTGTTGCTCTTTCTTCTTTTCAATTATCAATGGAGATATAATTTTCATATTTACTCAGTGCTCTAATCTCTAAGCCATACATTCAGTTCCCACAGGGCAGTAAGACTTTTTATATACATGGAAAAAAATATGGGGGTTTTGGTACTTGGATCAGATAATAATTAAGAGAGGGAATCCCAAAAGCATCTGCTCTTTAGGTTAGGTTAGCTGTTCCTGAATGCTAAAGATTCCCCTTCAATATAGAATCACAAAAGGAGTACTGTCAGAGGACAGCATGAACCTTTGTGCTGTACATTTCTTGGGAAATCAACATTTATCTTTCAAACAGGATGCTGGATTGAAATATCAATTTCCCAAACCTATTAGGAAACAACAGCCTTTTTCTAGGACAGTTTTTTCTATCACCAAGAAAACAGTCTGAGTTTAAAGGAGAATTCAATTCAAAATCCTCCTGAAAAGAAATCATCACTGTTCAGAAGAACACAGGATTTTAAGTGTTATTTAAAAGAGATACTTTCCTTAACAATTATGTGTAATACAAATACTGTGTGGCCCTTTATTAAAGATTTCCAATAAATAATGTTGCTTATGAATCTTTGGTTTCAATTAAGGTTGTTTTCTTTACAATTCAATTCAGGATCTATGTTCAGGTTACAAGATTCAGGTCTGAAAAGTTGAAACAGTAACAGTCTGAAAAAGGATAACACTTGTCAAGTGCACATTGTATTCCACCTATGCCTTAAATCAAGTTTCTGCATATACGAACAGATGTCCCTTACCTGCCACTCATTTGTTTATAGGTGAAGATTCTCTGAAGTTAATGCATAGCACCTAGACAGATTTCCAATGCTGAAGACTTTAGGAACTTCCATATTTTTAATGCAAGGAACAGAACAGTAGGTCTGACTTACAGTCTCTTTTGCAAACATTTTGCACATTAACTGTCCACTCACTAAGCTACCAAGTTAGCTTTCCCTCCAGCTGTGGAAGGCTTTTCAGGGGCAACCAGATCATAAAACCAATTTCCTTTCTGTATAACACCTTAAGATGTGACAATGAAACAGCTATTTAGAAGAGCAATGTTTTATACTGGGAGAACAATGTTTCACAACTAGTCTGGTAAAAGTATTCAACATCTGCTCTGAGTTATAATGAAAACAATATGGTGTACCTCTGAGAATAATGAAAAGCACTTCATTGAGACAAAAAAGAGAGACTTACTGAGAGATGGCCTTAAAATCAAGGCTGTTCAAGTGTCCCAACCCCCTCCTTATGCTTCTTCTTTTCAGAATAAGGGCTAATGTAAAGAAATAGTCCTCAATAATCACAGATGTGACCTTCTTTGTTTTGTCCCACTCTACCAGTAAGTGAGTGATACTATTATAAAGCTATTTCAATATTATTGAAATATCCAGTATAAATTGGACAGCTAATAAGCAGTCTGATACATGACCTTTTTTGCATTTGCACCTTGGAAAACAATTCTTATGCCAAAGAAGGTGCTGCTGATCCAGAAGCAAAAAGTGCACTCTCCTACAAGTAGCTAGGGTGCATAAAGCCTGTGACTTTATTAATCAGAAAGCTTCCACCTACCCATGTGCCTGATTTGCAGAAGCTGCATTCTGCCAAATTATGCAGAGCAGCAGCTAGAAGGCTTTGTGCTCAAAACTCTCTTTCTCATTCACAGTCAACAGTCAAGTTCAATCAAAATAAACAGTTTTGAAATAACTCAGGACTTTCAAGATGAAAATCTACCACTTACTTACTCTGTGCCACTTATATTCCTGATACATTATAATTTCTATACTATGTCTCATATTTCTCAACATAGTAGACTGCCATGCTGCTGAAGTATTGGTTTTTTGGTAGGAAATACCTAGGCAAAATACACTGCATTTTGGAATGAATGTTTGAGCTTGGGCTGTGCTAAGTTAGTAATGTAAAGCTGTCTGCTTTGAATTTCTCAGAAGGCAATGGAGAGCCACTAAAAGCATACAAAAGAGGTAGGAAGTTGTTATGTAGCAGGAGAAGGAAAGAAGAAAAAGGAGCAACTGTCATACATTAACATATTAATGAATGCAATAAATATAATACACAAAATTCTCACTGTGGCTATGCTGTTTTGAGCTATTCTTCTGGCAAGGCTGTCACTTTTGTTGTGGGGAATTAAAAGAATTACTACAGCAGCAGACTGCACTGATAAAATGGAAAGGAGAGTCTGTGTAGCAGGAAAGCTTAGGCAGCAACTCATTACAAATCCACTCACACCACAAGAATGTACCTCTGAAGAGACTCCTTCCATATGCTCCCTCCACACAATGGTCATTTTCATTATGTCAGAAAGGATAAATGAAGAATTCAATAAAGTTACAGCAAATGCTTTTTGGTAAGGCAACAACTATTGGGCATTCTGGAACAGAAAACCACAGTACCTGATGAACTACAGGACACAAAATCTGCATCACAGTATACCATACTGCTTCCTTAAAATAAAACTGAATCTAACACATCACAGAAATAGTATGCACTGGCAGTGTCCTGAAGATTCAGGGCCCAGATCATCAAGCATTCACACAGACCTCAGTTCCTTCATCCTTTAACACACAACTGCACAGAGCAAAGAAGCCAGTTTCTGTCAGTCCTTTATCACTAAAAGCCAAGCAAGCTTCTAACTGCAGCAGCAGTAAGCTGCCTCACTCACAGCTTGGATTTAGCACTGTTAACCCTGACAAATTGTGTCTAGTCATGCTGCAGGTTGGTAGCCCAAGCACCAGCTCAGTCTTATGCTTACTGATGTTGGAAGAAAATTTCTGATAACTGCTTTAGCCTCTGTACAGTACAACTCAACCATGCCTTCAGCAAGGCCTCAGAAGTATCTTGTGTAAATTGTGTAACTTTGCCAAGCTGCTTTCTTTGCTGCTTCCCTGGAAGAGATCCACACCAGGATGGTGCATGACACGTTATTTTATTAACGTGTAAAAAGACTAAGCACACATGGCTGATGCTGGATATTAAAGTAGAAACAATCTGATGCTCATTATCCATCAACACTAAAACAAGGACATGACATCTGGCCACTATTATCCCAGAGCACCAAAGGGCACAGATAAGGACAGTTTGGATAATCCCAATACAATGTGATGTTTGATGCTGCTACAAAAATCCACAGCACTGCTCCACCCACATTGTTAGTATATATAGCTATGCTATGATTTTTACCACATTCTAAGAGTAAAAGCTAGTGAAAACTACTTTCAGAGCTATGATAATTATACTCTGAACCTCCCCATCCATTTTACTCATTTCTCTTCATTTTATTTAAGCTTGTCATCAAATGAAGTAAAATTTAATGAAAGAGCTTACATTTACTGAAATTCTATCTAGCAATATATACAGCATGGTACTACAGTAAATTATAACAAAAAACTGAGAGGAACCACAAGAAGACAGCAAGGACTGAAGAATCTGAAGAACTGTAAATTCTTAAGGATGCTCTGATTCAGTTTCATCAAGTGTCAGAAAGAAGTATGAAATTAAATCCAGTTCACACATAATACACCATTAGATTAGATTAAAGACAGTCTGTCATCCTAAATGATAAAAGGTTTTGCTGGCTTGTAGCAAAACTTCAAAAACTTTTTCATGAATTGTTTAGTATTTTATTTCACTCCTTGCTTCTGAGGACTATGACATGCAGCAAAAAATTCTTAAACACTCACTGTAATTATAATTTATTTTTTCTCCATCTGGCTGCATTCTTAATTATTCCCCTTGTGAATTAAGCACATGCAGCATCAACACAATAAATATCAGATGTGAAGAGAATAACAAAATATGGTAAGTGAGGAGCAGGGGTCTACTTTAGCAAAAACCTCCAGAAGCATCAGCTTTAAGGTGAGCTATGCAAGTTTGGTGGTTTGTAATCAAGGTTTTCACACTTGTCTTGTAAGGAGTTGAAAAACTCCTTGTAAACTTAAATAAAGCTAGGGTAAAGAATAAGCAGTAAATAACTGGAAAGATTTTCAGTCAAGACTTTCTTGCTCTAATGTTATTTAGAGAGACTCACATGTAAAACATGACCTTGTCCATCAGGCTGCTTACAATTTAGGTAACATTCATTTGGCAGAAGATCAGAAGAATTTGTTACCTTGAAGTAGCTTCAAAATGTTTTTTCATCCCACTAGCACTCTATAAAACAGAACATAAAACCTCTACAACTTAATTGTAAGCCTCATGGAAAAACAACAGTGTTTTTCACCTATTCTTCACACCCAAGTAAAATTAAATTTTACCTTTCTCACTTGGTAAAATTGTCCACAGAACCTTAAAAAAGCTCTTCTTAACTGTCTAACTTCTCTACTCAGAAACTGCAAAGAAGAAACTGTAAAGCAGAAACTTCACTCAAAAAGCATGGAAAAGAGATATAAATAGAAAATGAAGCAATATTTTTTTAAGTGTGACTAAGATTCATGGACTTACAAAAAAAAAAGTGACAAAGTGAGATAAAAGTTTTGAAAACCTGAAGTTCCATTTCTCAAAACAGAAATCCATTTTATTTATAAAGTTATGTATTTTCTGAAAGTGCCTGCATTTCCATGTTTATTCTTAGAATTGAAGGTCAGAAGAGAAAGCAGTATTTTTTAAAATGTTTTCTAAATGCTTTAAAGCACGTGGAGTCATAATTTACCATGAACATAATTTACCAAGCATCTATTACCATGAACACGTATCACACTTGTGAAGGGCAAATACTTCCAATATAACAGTTCTATTCCTGTATTCAATTCACTTGTTTGAAAATAAAATCAATGCCCAAATCCATTAAAATTCATCCAAGGCTCACTTTCACAATTATCCAATCACAGAATATACTTACAAACTGTGGGGGTTGGTATTATACAAATACACAAGGTCTCTGAAGATTTCATAGCAGATTTAAATGAAATCTCCAAAATACATATACAAAATATAACTGCAAGGAAGGTCCAACTAGTTTAGTTAAGGGTTTGTGGGCCATGACAAATATTAAAACCAAAGCAGAAAATAACTGGTTATCACTAACTGGCAAGCCAGTAGTAAAGCATGAGAAGTTTACGTATTCATTTTGTAAGTACACTAGGGTCCTTTGCCTCCAAATATTATATATGCTATTATAACATGCATCTTATAAATTGCCTGTAGCAAAATGATAGCCAAGACTAGAGAACAGAAAGCTATTTGGTTGTATTTGGAAGATGTCAGATGACATGTTTAAAAATGAATTAAGTCAGGCAATGCATCAAATTATATTTTCAGACAAAATAAATTTCAAATTATTTTCATCCTACTGTGACATCATAACTGATATATGATGAAATACTAAGAGATAAATGGAAAATTTAGAAGTAATTCCACATCTCAGTGCTAACTGTTTGCTATTTAATTGTTTTGAGGAATCTTAATACACTGCATGCGTAGTAATACCAACAAGATGGAAAAGACAGGTAAAATTACTACTATGAATTCAAGTATCTTTATCAGGATCTAATATCTTAAATACACTCTCTTCCTACCCTCACTTTGAGCAACATAAAAAAGCAGTTGCCATATGACAAGAAAGAGATCAACAAGCTGTAACATCTTCACACTCATACAAACTGGAGGCACTGTCATAGCCATAGCTCATCTCCTTCAGAGAGATGAGACTGCACTATTCTATTTTAACATATCCATTCCTAAACATGTCCCCTCATCTTCTTCATTTGCCTAAATGCAACCCAAATATTCAGTGCACACTAAATATTGCCCATGGCTCAACTTCATGACTTAAGAGTGCTTTACAGTTCTTTTGAAATTTTAAGGATGAAAACATTTACACTTCATCCATATTAATTTTGTCCCTGACTGCATGTGGAAAGACAATCAGAAAAGATTAAGATTAATAAGCACTGAGAAACTGAAGCCAAATGGGAACAGAAAAGCTTAATACACACTTTTTATCAATTCTAAGTTAGAAAATGTCAGCAAAAATGAGGCAGACTAGAAGTGGCACAGCTAATAATGAATTTGTATCAACACAGAGGAGGAGCTCACCAGTGGGGAAAAACCAGAGTATAGCCATGAGGAAAAGAGAACCTTCACAGAAATGCGAAGTACAGAGATGCATGCTTTTTGTTTTTTTAACTAGAAGGACATAGTACATTTACTGGCTTAACCATGTTCAAATTGCAATAAATTCCACAAATAAAAATAAAAAAACTTTTTTTTTCAAGCCACAACACTCCAGATCTAGCATCTGGGTACACTTCCCAAAACACATTGAACAACTGAAAGCCATGTGAAATGCACATTTGAAACAACCCTTAAATGAAAAATATTTTTGGAGAGAAGACACTTTGTGAAATATGAAAGACAGTGAACAGCACTGAATGCCACAATAAACCTATGAAGTTGTAATGATTCATTCAAATCAAAACCACCCTAGAGAATATGCATATAATCCAGACATACCTTCTTTGATGTCCAAGAATGGGAAAACCACACAGAACTGAAAGGTCAGTCTCTGCCTTGGCAATGCTTATGGCCGCTAAAATAACCTTTTCCTCTCTCTCCTTCAATAAGGGCAACCAAAAATCTGTTTGAATTGGGTGTTGTAAGATGACATTGAAGGAATGATGAGATACTGCTACTAAGGATACACAGTCCACATGCAATTACTAAACAGCAAACAATGGCTGAAACAATCTATATTTTTCATACCCTTAAAGGACAGAATGCAAGTCTCCAGGGGGAGACATGAAAAATGTCATGAATGCCTGTTATAAATTCAGTTATCCAGTAAATAATGATCAGGGGACTCAGTAAATCAGGGCTGTAGAGGAGCAGAAGTTTCTGCCAAGTAGTCCCCACTCCTGTAGAACTGTTTGCAGGTTATCAGCTTTCACTAAAAAAATATGATCTGAGTCTTGACAGGATGCACACATCTTTAAAAAGCATGAAAGCAGCTGAGTCTACACTGAGGCACCTGATAACCTAAACCAGTTGCCCGGACTTTGGAATAAAATTTGTTTCATCTCTTTCATTTCAACTCCAGATTCCTGGTCCCTGTAACTCCGGAACTAAATTTCTCTCACTCCAAAAAAAAGTCAAGAATTGACTATTTGTTGCAAATCAAACAGCCATCCTTTCTTTAGTTTACCTTTCCCACTGGCTTTGGGTCTGAGAATTTCACAATATTGAACAAAATCACTGGACTGATCTGCAGTTTTGAATGGGGCAAAGTGGAAGGTAACTGAAGAACAAAATGTGGAATCCAGCTGACAAAAGGGAGCTGGAGGTCTTCCCTGACAAGGTAATTCACTTAAAGAACAGTTCTTCAGTGCAAACCTGAAAAGGTTAGCTAACAATTTAGTTGCAAAATCCATCTTTCCAGATACTCATACAAAGGAGATTGTGCACAATGTTGCCAAGGCAACACAATGGAAACACAAGTCTGGGGATCACATCATGCTGCTTGGAGATCACATTAATAAACTCTTTGATTGCCTTAAAAGTAGTCCACTGAAATATATTCATCTGAGTACACTTATCCATGATTCATTTTTTTTACACTGAATTCAATGACACATTTGTATCAGTCCTCATAAAAGCTCTGTATAACCATTATTAAACCACTACATATAATTACCTAACAGCAGTCTGTCCTAATAAAAATATTACCAACGTAGCATTTGCATGTTTTAGAGGTAAGACACAGAAAAGGAAAAGGAATAATTTTAAAAGTGATAGAGTACATTATTAATTATATTACAGAACTTGGAGAATTCCTACCAGAAAATTTTATCACACTGTCTCAGAATATCCAATACAATGTGCACTATAATACAATGTGCAATATAATCTTCCTTGTCAGCAGTCAGAATGTATCAAGCACCATTTGATTTTTGTTCTAATGCCTGCTGCAGAAACCTACTCCTTACTGGATAAAGCAGCCTATTTGCATGAAAACAAAAAATGTACACAATTGTTTCATAGTTATGCCTGCTAGTGAGCTGATACTCAGGAAATAGTAGATAACTCCAATCTGAACCTACTACACTTGCACACTCTGTAACTTTCATTTCCATAGTACTCAACTGAAGTTCTAGGGAAACATGTCTCTTGACTGAGATTTTATGCAAGCCATATTTTATCACTGAATTTTCAGCTTCAGTTCTATTTCATCTGAATTTTTCTATACATCCTCAAAGGCAGAGTCTCAAAACGCTTTTATTTAAAAACATCAAGAGAAAAAAACCTCTTTATATCCTATACTCATTATGAATAAATGGAAATCTGACTTACCATTTTCTCAAAATGTAAAAAGTGGTATGGCAGAATTTCATTTTTTTAGCTAACATGAAAGCAGCTAAAGATGTTTAACACAAACTTTCAGAGCCTTTTGCTTGCACAGCTCAACCTCCTGGCTGTTTTCCTTTTTTTTCCTAGAATTCAAAGCTAGCTCCAAAATCAAGGTAAGCCATACTCACATTTCTTTGTCTATTGAGGCCCCTCTCTCAGAATGAGGGTAGTCACACAGTAGATACCACCCAAACACTGTTTAGGCTACTTCAAATAAATTTGGAAAGGCTCCTTGTAACTGAACTAACTGCAATACTAAAACAGAGCAACTATATCATTGCCTTAAAATACAACTACAGAGAGAGAGAAAACAAGATCCAAAACGTGCATTCCACTTCCCATTAAAAAAAAATCACAAAACACAGGTAAATAAGACCAAAAAATTATCTCTCTCAAAAAAAAATCTTTTTTTTGACAATCAATTTAAGGCTTACAGGATATCTTGGAGCAGGATAGTCTTCTTTCCCTATTTAGTGTCTGCAAGACTGGAATAAGTGTACTTACTTCACAGGGGTGTCAAAAGTATTAATTGCTTGTGTTTGCACAACTTTGAAGATGAAAATTGCTATTGAAGTGCTAAGTGCCAATTTGTTTAAATAAGCAAAAACTTAACACCTGCACCAACCCAAGCAAAATTCTCCTCTCTTCAGGTACAGTTGAGCATAGGATCAGAAGATCAGAAAATAACATTCTTTCATCCATTGCCATATCTCAAAAGAAAACAGCAAGTTCTTCCCAGTCCTTACTGACTGAAATCTTCCTTGCCACTCACTGATGCTGTGACTTCTATTTCACAGTTTGTAAGATGTGCTTACTGTGCTTGTAACACAAACATTAACATTTAAAATGAGTGTTATTGATGAAGGTGTACTGACACAAATCAGTTTTAAGCAATCAGCTTTTCCAGGTGTAGCTGCTTTGAAGTCCCTTAACGAAAGATTACTTCTGTTTCAAAGTACTGTTTCAATTCACAGTGATTTCAAATACACACCATAAATCAAAATTTCAAGAACAAATGAAAGAAATCCACCTTTCCTTGTCCATACTAATTTATTTCTAGTTATATATATGGCAAAGGGGCCAAGTGCTTTAAAGACATCTCACTAAACCTGAAGAAGGAAGTGGTTAACACTGCTATTTTATAATACTTTTGTCAGCCTTTTGTTTCCCCCACACTCATTTCCATCTCCAAATGATGACAGTCACTTCTCATCTCTACAAAACTCATCCTTTCCTTACCTTTCTCAGTCATTAACAAAGGAATAGAAATTATCCCATTATGCAAGAAACACTATTTACCCAGATACTTCTCCTCCTCCATCTTCTGCTTTAGCCTCAGCTCAAAGAGCCAACATAACTGCTGAAGGTTTACAGTTTTCGAGCAAAATTAAGATGTCAGAATTTCTCAGAGTTTTGCAATGCTCTTGTTTTGAAAGAATGCAGGTAAGTATCAGCTTTGGGAAAAAGTACCAATTTGTCAGACTAGCAATGGTCAAAAGTATTTTCATATGTAGAAGTAAGACAGAAACTTTCAAACTGAGGTATAACAAAATAGCAATTTCCAACTTCAGCTGCAATTAAATGGCAAAAAAAGACAATTCATTTTGTTATAAAAAATGCATTTTTAAAACTTATTAGTTCTACATAACACAGCTAATAGTTTCAACTTCCTCCTGACAGAAGTGATTAGGGTTTTTTATTGTGGTTTTAGCATGCCGTTTTTTATTTTGGAGACAGTTCAGAAAATTGTTATTTCTGAATTTGTGAGTCCTTATTCTGTCATCAGTCACTAACCTTGCCTATTTCTAATGAATTAAACAGCCAGTTATCGATTCTATAAAATATTTCACATTCAGTACATAAACCTTTAACCAGATATACTGAAATCCAATACTGTTGGTTTAAATGGCTTTTCAAGCACAGAAATCTGTTTTCAACATTTTGACAAGTGACAGATAAGGATGAAAGTGACAGAACTGCTTGTTTTTTCACAATTAATGGCATTTATTTTGTATTCTGCTAAAGCAGAGGTGAGTGAAGAGCAGAAGGGAAGACTGTTTTCACCTGCAGCAATGGCTGCTGTGCTGCAGGACCCAGGAGTCCCATGGATGGCAAGGTGACTGTGAGCCTGCAGTGCCTTCATGGCCAGGAGGGCCAGTGGCACCCTAGGGTGCATAGGGAAGAATGTGACCAGAAGGTTGAGCAAGGTGATCTTCTCCCTCAGCTCAGCCCTAGTGAGGCCACATCTGGAGTCTTGTGTTCAATTCTCCACAGCTCAAGAAAGATAAGGAAAGGGTGCAAGTAGCAAGTCCTGCCAGGAAACCTGCTCCAGCATTGGCTCCTCTCTCCATGGATCTACAGGTCCCTGCCAGGAGCCTGATCCAGCATGGGCCTCCCACAGGGTCAAAACTTCCTCTCAGGCATCCACTTGCTATGGTGTGGGTCTCCTTCATGGGCTGCAGGCGGATCTCTGCCTCCTGTGGACTTCCACGGCTTGCAGGGGCCAGCTGCTTCACCATGGTCTGCACCAGGGGCTGCAGAGGAATCTCAGCTCCAGCATCTGAAGTACCTCCTCCCTCTCTTTCTCCACTGACCTTGGTGTCTGCAGAGTTGTTTCTCTCACATGTTCTCACACCACTCTGGCTGCAATTACAGCTTCGCAATAACTTTTTTCCCCTCACTTTTGAATACGTTACCACCATTTCTAATCGGCCCAGGCATGACTGGCAGCACATCCATCTTTGGAGCTGCCAGGGATTGACTCTGCCAGACATGAAGAAAGCTTCTGGCAGCTTCTCACAGAAAGCACCCCTGTAGGCCTTCTTGGGAGGCATCCAGTATTTACACACATTGAAGAAATGTTAGCCAGACTTCTCAGTGATGCCCACTAACACAACAAGAGGCTACAGGCACAAACTAAAACCAGGATATTCTATCTGAGCCCAAAAAATATGCCTTTACTGTGAGGGCAGTCACACACTAGCACAGGCTAGCCAGAGTGGCCAGAGAATCCCCATCCATGGAGATACTCAAAACTAAACAGGATCCTGAGCAACACTCTCTCTGATCTTGCTTGAGAAGGAGTATGAAATTAAATGAGCTCAGGAGGTCCTCATTAACCTAATGACTCTGTGATTCTTGCTTCCTTATCCCTTGAAGTTCAGTTCTTTGATAGGAACTGAATTAGTACATTTTTTCCTTCAGACTGAAGGCCTTGCTTTCATTCAACAGCTCACATTTCCACACAGATCACTTGGGTCTTCACTCTAATCAAATTATTAAATGCTCTCAAACAATATATTTAAAATGACCTTAGTTCACTAAGTCATGGTACAATTTAATTTAAGAGCATGCCCTGAATATACAAATCAAGAAACACACTGTAGTCTGAGCTGAGACTTGGTCTTTGAAAAAGGTCTAAAACACAGTCGTACCCCTACACAGTGTAAGTTCCATTATATCCATATGCCTAAAATCTCTCGTTGATGTTTATATACTTGAGATACATCTGAAAGAACACTGTAACATGAAACTTCTGCACTAAACATATGCAAAAGCTATGGCGATTTTGTATATGTAATATATCTTTATATCTGCAAAGACAGACAAAAATACGTACCAAACCACACAAAATTACATACAGTAACATTGATTATTGACAGTTCAGTGATTTATCAAAGACATTATTTGATCTTTTAGCCCTTTTCAGTTAATTTCTCATTCTGCATCATTTAAGCCTGCCTACAGACATTAGGATCATAGTGAACTGAATGAAACAGAGGTCTTTTGCCTTGTATTGATCAGCTAATCAGCAGATTAAACCCAGGTTAAATTAAAAATTACACTACTGTCTTCCAGAACTTTTTCAGAATTTACCTAAGATTGTGTTTTGGGTTTTTTTAATAAAAACAATGCATTTTAAGCCTCCTCAACTATCTAATTGCATAACATATAGATGAAATACCAGTTTCTCACTTTCTCTCTAATCTTCTATAGCTTCTATTTGATCTATCATGGGAGAACCTCAGAAGGTGTTTCTTTATAGAGAAAGAGACCACACATCTTAAATCAAAGATCCACAGAAAACACAAGAGGTACTCTTGGAAGGGAGCAAAGAAGGGAGGGAGGCAGGCAGGCAGGAAAGAGCTTTTGTAATACATTGTCACTATTTAATCAGCAATGTGTGTAAGAAGCAAAATGCAAACTTAATTTTCTAATAGTGAAATTTAAAGATATATGAATCCACAGTTATAAGGAAATACATTTGATCAAGTCTTAATCCAGGATTCAGCTAGGATTTTTGCAAAGTTACGCACAGACTGGTACTCTGATTCCTTCATTGCAGTGAAACAAATAGGAAACACTCTAAAATAATCACTAGAAGTTGGATGATATCCATACAGAACAGTATTAAAGACCAAGGAGTCTACTCTATGCAGCAGATTGTTTGTTTTTAATTAAACAAATTATATATGCAAAAAAACAAGGTTTAAGCCTTAAATAGCAAACAGTCTGTCACATAACGATCACACATGCAAACAACATAAAACACACCTGGAAAAATACTAATACAAACTTATTTTTTTAAACATGGGTAGCAGAAAATACCTTCTTTATATAGCTTTTACAAATGTCACGTTTTTCTAAAAATACCCTGAAGTCACTTTTCAGACCACTTTCAAAAAACATTCTTCCTGCTTGAATTTTTTTTTTTTACATTTATTTATATGTTCATGGCAAGAAAAAACTATTTTACCTTCAGACTCAAGAAACAAGCCTGAAAATACTCTCCTCACTGTATTTTACAAAGGGTATTTTAAACCACTCACCAGTTTGCCACCAGTGGTCCAAGACAGGTACCTTGAAGACTCTTTTTGACCATTCTAGCGTATCCACATCACAGTGCTCGCCAGCTACAAACATCATTCTGAACCTTTAAATTAAAAAAAAAGTCTGTATCTTGATCTGGATGTGGAAAGGAAACAAGATAATGAATACAATAAATGTCTCCGGTCACTGTCCCAGAAAAGGGAAAATACAAAGGAGGACTTTTACTTTTTTTCTCTTTCCTACTAAGTAACAACTAGAATATCTGCAGCATTAATTTAAGCTACTTAATACTTCATCATGTAAAAGAAACTTTATGTGCTGAATGCACATACCTTGGGAGACCAGAGGCAAGCAACTGTCAGTTGAAGTAAAAATAATTAAATGCTCTGTACACAAAAACTAGGTAGATATATTCATTAGCATTGCAGTACAATCTCCCACAGCCATATGCATGCCATTGGCATTTTGTTTCACTTTAAGTCCTTCCTGAGTGCATTTTGAATGAGGACAACTGCTGAACACAGGACTTCACTCTTGTCCTTCAAAAGTGGACAGAAACTGCACTGATTTTGTAAAGCCAGTAGATTTGTAGCCACAGAAAGAGAGAATTCTTAGATCTGGTTGGTATGACACAAATTTCACTTCAGAGGGATATAATTTAGAAGCACTACGAGTCTCATCTTTCCATGGAAATGAAATCCAGAAAGCAAATTAGACAAACACCAAGAACATATAAGACTTAGGGACAATTTAAGATATTCTGTTATCCCTTGAGCCAAAAGCAAAATTCCTCTCTTTTGAATTGCCAGCTTTAATAATCAGATTCAATAATCTGCAGGCTAAAGATCAACTTTATATTACGAGAAGGAGAAAAATTAGCTCTTTGGCAAACTTAAAGCACAAAACCATCAAAAAGAATATCAAAGCAAAGTGCCACAAATCTAAGCATAAGTACCATGGAATTATTTTCTCCTCTCAAACAGTATAGCAAAACAAGGGATGCCAATGGCTATGAAATGCCCCACTGAGAAATTTTTTTAAAAGCCCACTTAAAACTTCAAAGCGTGTCAGTCCAACTGCTACTGCAACCATCTATCCCTGCAATGCAGTTAATTGAGAAGAAAGGTCCTACAGCCTCTCTGTTAAATAAATGTCCTCAGCTGTTCTGAAAACCTACATTCCTAACATGAAATACAGCACAATCAAGCTTTTAGGCCCTATACAGGAGTTCAACAGAATGGCCTTCAAATTTCACCTGACATACAGGGGACAGATCAATGTTCCTCATGATCCTGAAGCAATAAATATTGTTCAACAAAGCACGTACATTTTGGTGTCACTCCAAGCACAGAAGAAACAACATCTCCAAACTATTTACCAAGAACTTAAATTTTCATATGGTTAATAATGTGAGCTTCACTTTTACAAATTAAAATACTTTGGAACAATTTTTTTTTTTAAATTCTGGAATGCACACACAAGTTGGCGGGGGGGGGGGGCATTCTGGCAAAGAAAAACTCTGTCTGCATGATACTACATAAGCTTTTTTTCCTAAAAATACAGCAATGAAGGTTCATTTGCACCTCTAAACATTAACTGGAAATAAAGAATTCTTACTAATTTTTAATGCACATGGACACCACATACATACATATATATATATATATATACCCACACACACATATATAAATATATATATATGTGTTTCTTTGTTTAATTATTTATTTAAACATGCAAAGTTTAAAAAAATGTTTTCACATCTTCTGATTTTTCTCCATGGATGTGCTTGTTCATTTCCTTCCCTAAACAGATTTTACCTTGGATATGAGAATCTAAGCATTAGATGTTTGAGTGACAGTCACAGAGAAAGACACAGAACACAACTGCAGCTCCACAAGGCTGTTCATGAGCACAGTTCAGGACTCCACCAGGACAGGCCACGTATGATCAACAGCAGCACAGAGTAGGAGGCAGCAGGCAGAACTGCATAACGTACTTCGATTGTGACAAGTTCTGGGTCTTAATTATATATCCTCCTAGCAGCATATGTGAAATGTCAAATCTATGAGAAAATATTTCCTTCTAATAGTTTTGAATTTGCTACTTTAATTTCACTTCCTCTTGTTCCTGCATTACGAGACAGATAATGGAAGTTTCTTATCTATTTTATATTCATTATTTCTGCACAGTTTTTATGCAGTCTCATATTTCTTTTTAAAGTCCATTATTATCGGGCATCAGATGAACACAACCTAGAATCTTTAAATGCTCTTGATATAAAATTGCAGAACATTCTCAACTGACCAAAAGTCAAGGAAGCAGAGTAGACTACTGGACACAAATGGCAAATTACTTGTACATTAATCCAAACTGCTGAGCTGTTGCCACATTTCATGTAAAACCATCACTTGTCAATTGTTTGGAAATTAGAACAATCCAGCTCACAAAAATTATGTCAATTGTAGGATGAAGTGTGATTCAAGTTAGGAAGAGCTAATGGCTTGGTATTATGGAACTACCTTCTGAAGAGGAGAATGGATTCAAAGAGCTGAACAGAATATGCTTACATAGACAAAGCTCATGGAATTTGGATGTTACTTGTTTTTCCAACACAAAAGGCAGCAATGCTCAGCAGCACTGGACATTATCAAAAGCTATGTCTTTAGATCTCTATAAATAGGTGGTTGAACAGGGCTTTTGACCTACACTACTAAAAACTAAACATCTGTTTTACTGTTAGGCATGAGCTGTGTTTTAGACATAGGTGGCATTTTGTGTCAAAAGTAAAAAAATTTCAAGATTTGGCTCCAATAGACACAAGAAATTTAAAGCACACTAGGACCTTTGGAAAACTCATATATATAATTTTGTGCAGAGGCCAGTGATGCCACAAACATCAGTTCTTAACAGAAATTTATTTCACTTACATAATTTCAAAAGAACACAAGTTAGTTTATAATGCAGTTTACTGATGTAAATCAAATGCTCCCTTATGTATGGAAGCTGGCATTGCCTATCACCTCTTTTCTTCATCAGTAACTGCCTTTTTTAGCATTATTTTTTTTAAGCGACATTGACTTTTACCATTTATTTAACAGAACTTTTCAGAAATAAAATGTACCATGGTGGAAACCTCTTTCAGGACTGCATTCCTGGATGCAGTCTCTAAAGTAAGGATCCGTTTTAGTGCATGTAGCACAAGGACATTTCAAAGATTCTTCACCATGTAACAAAGAAGAAAGCATCATAGATCAAGTAAATGAACTAAAAGTAAGAATGCTTTCAAACTGAATCAGACATAATCCACTTGACCTTGAATAGAAAAGTCTATCCAAGTAACACCCAAACCCAAGGATTTCCCTAGAATGGAAATTTTAATCACTTGATAGACTTTCTTAACAACTGCACCTACTAGATATTAAATGATGCATAAGAGGGTTTAGTAAAGAGACCTCACATCCTAGTGAACTACATGGTCCAAAGCTGAGTGAATTATGAGACAACTAAAGCTGCAGACAAGTGGAGAAGCTCATTTGATATGACTGAATAGGAATGATGAAATACCTCTTTATATCTGTGGCAACGGATACTGCAAGGAGACTCTGAGCTAGAATTCTCATCTGGCCACAGAATGTGACAATTTACAAAGCAGGTAAGCAGATTTCCCATTAAATGAATACTCTAAAGACAAAGTAATTGTCTAAGAAATGCCAAGGAACAGCAATTAAATTTTCTAGAATCTGAATCACTTTCTTGTCAATTAACGTCATAGGACAATAGCGCATTAGTGTCTCAAATGAGCTTCTTTCTTATTTCAGGGAGGAGTAAAGGCTGATGATAGCAGTCAAAACATATGGAAGAAAGTAATGATAAGCTTGTAATGAATACCTCAGGAAAAAATCCAGCTCACTAATAATAAACTTTCCTGAGCAATTAAGAATGTGGAGGTCTAACGAAGCTTCCCTTCTCTTTGAACAAGTGTGGTAATAGATGTTCTTGTGACTGAACACTGCCTATACAGTCTGACACAGTCCCTGTTTGATGCTGAGCAAATCATTCAACTTCAATATTAGATGTGGTCCAAACCCACATATTTTTTTCATTTTTAGAATGTTTACCATAAGATACAGAAACTTTGTCTGTAGAAGTATTGAACACTCACAAACCAAGTTACTATGAGAAACACTTCATAAATATAATGCTAACACCACATTTTAAGCATATAATACTACAATCTTTCAAACAGTGGTATTTCAGTGGCTCAGACTAGATATTCGAAACTAACAGAAGACTTTGACCTTAATCTCTTTGACTCAGCTTCCCATCTGCAAAATACAGATAATACCACTCTCTCACCTCACAGGGGATTTATGAGGATGAACTCAGCCAAGACTTTGAAGCATGCTGATAGTATAGTGATAAGCACCTTAAAAGCAGTACAAGACATAAAATAGCCCTTTGGATACATAATCATAAACAATAATGAAGTTTTGGGGCAACAACCAAAACATTGACTAGCTTCTGATTAAACAAACACTAAAGATCCTGTGCGTCCTTAACAAAATGAGAGGTCATGCAGAAAAAGCAGTATGGGATGACATAATCCAAGACTGTATTACAGAGTATAAACACAGGGGAGTAAAGTAAAAGATGGGAGAGGAATTCTAACTCAGTAAAAGCTCTTAACATTAGAGTCATAGACTCTTTAACAGCTTTCATCTCCTCAAAACTATCAGTAGAAATTTGCAAGCTAGCATGTGTACACCTAAATTTTCAAGAATAGATTAAAATAGCATTCTACAGAGGTGGGCAAAACCCCAGATTCTCTGTTACTCTTAGCTCATGCAGCCTGCTTCTGGAAAAAACTGCTTCCAGTGTATCCTTACTTCACCTTTTCAGCGAGTACTGCTTTCCCAAGGCTGCCTCAGGGTCCTGCTGACGGATTGCTCTAATTGCAGTTGGTGAAGTAAAGAAGGCAGCTACTTCATGCTCTGCTAGCACACGGAAATAGGCACCAGCATCTGGCGTTCCCACAGGCTTCCCCTATGGAGAGAATAATTTAAAATGTCACAGGACAAAAATATCTCATAATTCCTTGACAGTTCAAGCCTTGAGCACGTAACAGTAGTGGTAGCACAGCAACAGAAGTAATTTCAAGTAAGACTTCAAAGGAAGCTTTGTTAAAAATAATAATACTGTGAAAGTATTCACTGGTAGAAATAAATTCACGAGCTTTGGGAACCATGCCTTACATGAACACAGCACATACTAGTTACTACTTAGAAAATTAGGACAAATGGACATGCAAATGAAAAGACAGAGACAAAGATATGTTATTGCACTGGCAGCAGAGAGAGAGTCATGTCTACATCTACCCTGAGATGCAGTTTAGAAAACACCCACACTCCCTCTGAACAAGGAGTCTCTGGACACACTGGCACTGCAGCTATATTCCCATGCACAGATAGCTTTTTCTTACCTAGAAATTTTTCTCAAATCTGGAAAGATTGCCACTTAGCTTCTTACAACTGACTTTTTGGAACCACGATATCCCACATGTAGCCTGGAGAGATCCTAAAGGGCCCCTATTCTGTTTTAGTGTGCTACCAGATTGTGGACTGGTTTTGGGGTTGGGGTTTTCTTGAGCTTAGTCAAGGGGCATACCCAAGAGAATTGTAAACAGAAGTAATCATTTATGACAAATTGTTCAATGGAAAGTAATCCTAATAAAAAATAATCAAGAATACCTTTTTATGGTGTTGAAAATATGATAAGCAGTCAGCACAGAATCATATAGTCACAATCTCACTGTAAGGGTAATTACCACAGTGCACGAACTGCTCCATACATATTCTGAAATTAGAGGGTGATGCTAATGTAGAATGAGTTTTAGCTCCACAGGTATCACCATAACCTTTTCACTGGAAAGGCCACGCTTAGAAGATGAACTTTGGCAGAGCACGCAAGTCGAGAGACACACACTTTTCCTACTGCATCCAGCTGGGCCTGAACACTGGCAAGAGCACTGGTGAACCATTAATCAGATTCAAAGAACACAGGACAGCCAAGGCTGGATATGTACCAGTGGTTTTGCAGCTTTATGGTGAGATACTGCTCCTGCTGAGAGGAGTTCTCAAAAAAGAGGAGCACCACAAAAGATTTTAAAAATAAGACAAAACAGAATGCACAATTGAAAAGCCGTTTTTTGAAAAGGATTAAGCAGGCAGTAAGAAACAAATGGAGAGAAAATAAATTTCCAGAAGAGTAGTATAATCAACACGAAAAGCCCTCTTCCTGCAATTAGCCTATCATTAATTTCAAAAAAGAAATGCAAAATGATGCTTGCTTAGAAAGTGAGTTATGTCCTTTTTCCTGTCAGATAACACACAGTACCTGTCAGATAATACACAGTAATAGAAACACACACAGTACCTGTCAGATAATACACAGTAATAGAAAAATCTTTTACCAGACTGTCTTGAAACATCTCCCCAGCAGACCACTTCATCACAACTTTCATGTGTTCATCAGTGTTTATTCATGAACCTGCTTGTTCAAGTTGACACTCTCTCCCTGTAATATTCACTATACCTGCAAATCTGTAGGCACCTACTTCAGAGTTCAAGCCCACATCACTAGTGCTGAACAAACAGCCTCAGACTGTGAAAAACACCAAATTGCCACAAGCTTCTAATGAAGTAATTATGTACTTGAATTAGTATCAGTCATCTTGGACACCAAAACACCTAGCTGTGGAGCAAGGTGAACTTGGTTAGTCAGCCAGTAATAAATTAGGCTGTTACTTTTAACCAAATGTAAATATCCAGAGCCCATAAAAGGGCTATGTGGTCCTGAGCACACCCACTCCCTCCCAGATCCTGCTTCACACCTGATCTTTGCCTGAGCTATGTCACAGACATGCTTGTGCCTCAAACTTCCAGCAAGCCTGAGCCTGACAGCATCTTCTACACAAAATGTTAAATCTTCAGGAGTGCTCAGGTAAACATGCAGGACTCCAACAGGTCGATATTTATGTCACAGGTAAGCTAAAGCAGTTTAGGTTTGGAGTTACCAGATACAGGAGAAAACCAAATAAAAGACAAACAGTAGAAAGAGGAGAAAATTCACCTGACAGCTGATGGGACATATAACACAGAGAATAAGATATTCATTTACGGAGGAAAAAAAAATCTGGCACAGGTATAAAATATTCTTACAGATTCTGCAGAAAAACTTCCCAATGGGAAGAACCAGACTGAAATGGTTAATGGCTCAAACATTTTTAAGATCACTGAAGTACTTTGCCCACTGTAGCAAAGTGTGCAAAGAAGCTCATCTGCAACCAAAGTCCATCCCTCCAAATATTCCTCCTCATGGGAATTCTGACTGTGAGTTAAGCCACCTAAGGGAACTTGAGATAAGATAAAGGTGGCACTACTGTCCAACTACCTCTAGGAGAAATAAACAGGGCTGGGAAAGAAGAATGCATCCAAGAGGGAGGAGGTGAGTTTTTGGGAGTGTGATGGCAAAACCTCTGGTCCACGTAGGATAGAGGTGTCCCTCCCACCACCAGGGGACTACCACGTGAGAGACGACTCTCATGTCTTAGAAGGGGTCATAAACCATCAGAGATCCCCAAAGGTCCCCAGACTCTTTCCTCAGGCCTTATACCATAGGACTGCAAGTGATTCAAAGTTTTGCAATGTATTCAGAATCTGCTGCATAAGACAGTGTAAAACTCCCTCATAGGGGAGGTGCTTGGGCATTCATGTATGTACAATGTGTCGCAGACACCTTTTCATGAAAATCCTTTCCTTAGGATTTTTTTCCTCCTGAGAAGCTGAGAGGCCTCAGGAACAAAATGTAAACAATGGTTATCTGCTACTGTGGAATGCAACAGGTGGATTCATGATTGGCCCATCTTGGATGTGTATTATTAATGGCCAATCACAGCCCAGCTGGCTCGGACAGAGAGTCTGGGACAGCTGCCTTTGTTATCATTCTTTCCTTTCTATTCTTAGCTAGCCTTCTGATGAGAACCTTTTCTTCTATTCTTTTAGTACAGTTTTAATGTAACATACATCATAAAATAATAAATCAAGCCTTCTGAAAAATGGAGTCAGATCCTAGTCTCTTCCCTCAACATAAGACCCCTGTGAACACGGTCACATACAATGTATATTACAATGTATATATTATGTACAATGTATACAATGTATATATATACAATATATATTAATTCCCATTGAATTCTATATTTCATGGGACACCCACCACAGAGAAGACCAGAAGAAGAGGATGAACAGGATGCCCTGGATTCACAGGGGCGGTAACTAACTTTCCCCTAATTTGTCTCCCTTTCTATCCCCCCTCCTCTTTTTTATATTTCTTTCTATCTCTCTCTCTACCTCATATTTACTGATAAATAAAATCCATGCTATTGACTATGGCATATGGTCTTGTTTGCACCTTAATTAATCTCCCTTATAATCAGATTGTAACACATATCTGAGACAGTGCAAATTAATTTCAGAGCTCAAAACCTACAAATGAAATTGCCAGAGAGAGTAGTCATTTATTATACGAAAATTTTAAGAAGTACTACCATATTCCATGAAGTCTTATTACCACATGCAATTTTTATTTTTAAAAGTTAGCAATATAAACAGTAAACCACAGTGTAATTGAATTCAGAATATGTTGACAGACTGCTGAGTCAACTGGGGACTGAGGAAATGAGACACTTCCACTGGATTTCTGCAGGGATCAGTTCAAAACCAGTATTTGCATCAATACTGGAGATGAAAATTGATTTTTAAAAATTACTGGCAATAATATCTATGGTTGACAGGAAATGAGAGCACAGTAAACAGGACAAAGGCAGTCAGAAAGAGAGTGATCTGTCTCACCTAACTTAAAAGAGAAAAGTAAGAACAGATACTTCTTGTATGAACTAGGAAGATTCTCACAGAAAAGACCTACCAAGAGACTGAGACAGACAGACAGACAGGGAAATCTTTCTGGAAGCACTTTGATTTAGCATGCTATTTATGAGATGTCAAACAGCTAAGCAGACATCCGGAGACAATGTGCTGATGATTTATAATTTCATACATGATTATCAAAAAAGATTCACAGACACCAAGAATTACCAAGGGAATAGGAAAGATCTTGTATGGAGAAAGTGAGAAGCCACCAGCAGAGATTACTTGAGGGACGAGACGCAGAAGAGCTATAATAAAATATCCAAAAACTCAGGAGTAAAAGTGCATCAATTCCCTTTATGCCTGACCCCTAACAACAATGGGATCTTCAATTACCACTAAATCCAAAATTATGAGGAAATTTTCTCTGTATAGAAAATGTACTGCATGCCACTAAAACCTGCTGATGCCAAAGCACACACAAAATCCTGACATATCAGGACTCAAAAGAATATGCCCACAGAGGCACTCAGCCTTCTTATAATGACCCTGCTGCCAAAGTTCCACTGAAGACTTGAGACAACATGTCCTACTGAATTTGCTCCACAATCAGTATGTATGATGGCAGAGTGATCCCTGCCAGACCTCAGAGACAGTGTTTGCTTTGTAAGCTGATGATACTGGCTTACAAAAACAGCAGGAAAAGCTGGATATCTACAAGAACTGTGCCAAAGAAGAGTAGTTTCAAACCTGTTGCTCTTATGTATCCAGCAAATCTGCTGCAACTACAGGACTCCAGAGAGCCTTGTGAGAGACTCCAGGCACACAAGATGCTACAGCTCTGTGTGGAACAGTAGGTCCTCCTCTGACCTAGACCACTCAAATGAAGTCCTTAATGCCTGGTTCTTGACAAGTGTGGGTATCCTCTTCCTTACGCTAGTTCAAAGTCCCAAACACTACAATGCTGCCTTTCCCCTGATATCACAGGACCACAAATAGTAACTAGACTTTCTCTTAATACTGCCCTGTTGCTTACAGCTTGAAACCCTATTAGCAAGAGCAACCCAGAGTGGGCTGTGAGACTTCAGGTGACTTATTTGTTGCTGTTGTTTTGGAGAAAAAAACACAGGATAGACTATTTAAACCAAACAAAACAAAACAAAAAATACACTTGCTTTTAAATTCAAAAGAATTCATTTTTGCATTCTTGAAAACAGTGCAACAGCAAGTGAAAACTAAAAGCATAATTTCCATAGTAATTTTTTAAATGACAAGTTGTCACCTAAGTAGATTAAAAATAAACAAAACACTTGAATTAGTGAGGGTATGAAGTCAGCATACTTTATATTCAATAGTGGTTGTCCACATGCAAAAGGAATGTGATGTTCTTCCCCCATGGCTAAACAGTGATACTCCCTAACCCAAAATATTTAATTAGGCAACGTTTAGGAGACTTGACTAAAAATTTCAGAATATTTACTATTAATACAGTCTTCTGAGAAGAGGAAAAATTATGCACTATTCTCTTTATAAATATTGCTTATATTCCTGTGTGTACAGACACTTTCCTTTTCTTCCCATTATTAACCCTCAAAAAGATGACACTTATGTCATGAACACTGTCTGAAGCCTTGATTAGTGGCATCTTGGAGAAGAAAAATGGGAAATGTCCTATTTCTTTTTAATAAGATCTCACCAAGAGCAAATAAAGACAAAGCAAATATGTATGTCAACTTGATACTAACTCTAATTTTTCTTTATGTTTACTGTTAAAAAAATAAGATTTATACTCCTTTTTTTTTACAACAGTTTAAATTCAGAGGTACCTTTACAATTACAATAATCACGTTGATCCCCATGCATTCACATGGAGATAAAACTTCAGTGTAAGATGACTGTGCAACAGAAAATGCTGAAGGACTCCTTATTTCACTTCCTTCTTGGCTTACTCTACAACTGCAAGAATGAAAACCTCTTCATTGCAGTGATTCTCTTCTGACAATTCATGCAACAATTTTAATGTGGCCTAGCACATTGTCAGTATTCAAGAACAGTCACTATAAAACTACCAAAGTCTTTTTATTATCTGCAAGTGCTTGCCAGTTTTCTTATACCGCTTTCCTCTTCTGCTTAACTACTGTGGTAGTGCTGAGTTAATCCCCTTAGAATGAAGAATCTAATTAACATCTATTAGGCATTTAAACATTAATTAGACTATAGTAATTAATACTCAAGCTAATACAATATTTAAGTCTACGATGGGCATTTCTGCTACTGGGTGAAGTTTTTGCTCTTTGTTACTCAGAACAATCAGCAATAAATTCTGTAAAAATAACAATGTAAGGCAGCATGATTACTTTTTTGAGCAGCAAAGTAAGGATGCCCCAGACCACTCTTAACTGGACTAGTCTCCTCTCCCCACCTCCACTAGTTTTCATCCCCTGAAGGGAAGGACTAAGTCCCAAATGTCATCTGTGTCTTGGGTTCAGTTTCCTTGAGTGGTAAAGAGGAAAGAAGAGACAACTCTCATTAGAAGTTCTGGTTCCAAGCATACAGTTCTCAGTTGCATCCAACTAAGCTCCACTAAGTATTTTTCATCACAAGACATGCAAAACACAATGCCCTCTCCTAATTCCAAAATAAAGGTAGTTTAATCAATAACACAGGTACACTCCACCATCTGTCATTTCTAGTTCTGTTGTTTCAGGGCTCCTTATGCCTCTAACCATCACCCTTCACACAAATGTAGACAAGCTTCAAGGACAGTGAAGTAAGTTTTCTTTAAAAATTACTGCAATAGGTGGGAGAGTATAAATATTGAAGATACACACACAATTTAAATATCTGCGGCATGAAGAATAGACAGGCATAAACAGGATCATCTGGATCATCAGTTGAAGGAGATCCTGCCATTTCCAAGGAAGGTGTTTTAGACTTTTTAGAAGGTTTTTTTCATACCTCATACAAAACCGTAGTATTACCATGAAGGAGAGGTCCATAGCAAATGTAGGAATGACCAACAACCCAGCCTAAATCAGAAGCTGCCCACCATACCTAAAATTAAATATAAATAAAATTATAGTTAGGAGTAATAAAAGGCATTAAAAAAATTTACATGACATTTAAATAGAATTACCTCACCAGGTTTGAGGCCGTATACAGCGGACATGGTCCAGTTCAGCATAACTGCATAGCCACCAGTTGGTCTCACAACACCCTAAATGAGAAAATTTGAGTATTTAAGATCAAGATTTGAAGGATACAATCATAATGCTGTGTTCAATTAAATGCTAAGGATTTAGCAGCAATGGAATCAAAGTTGTCCAACTTCAATACTTCCTACTCAAGAAAAGGATCTATTCCAACAAGAACATGTGAGCACCTCCACTAAAGTAATTTTTGAAAACTAAAACCAAACATACAATAAAACAAACATTCAGAAGATAACTAACAAAGCTAAAATTCTCTCATAAAACTTGGATATACAAATATTCAGTTAATATATACTGACAAAAAATAAGAGTTAAAGTACTTACCTCACTTAAACAGTACCATCCCAATGCTAGGCATATTTTAAACTCATTGCCTACTTTATCTATATCATCTTCACACCTGCAAAGTAGATGATCCCTGAAAAAAATGGGGTGAATTACTCCCTCAAATGTCCCTTTTTGCTCTGACTCTTTTTAAAGATGTCAGAGTATATTCTTGAAAGTTTACTATCCAGCATGCATGAATGCTAAATGAATACCACCCCGGTCTTGAGCTAAAAGAGGGATCTGAAAATTAGAATGAGAGGTCATCAACAGCATCATGCACCTTGGTAAACCAAAAACCAGCTCTGGAACATCATTAACAGGAAACTTTTTGACATATTTTGCAATACTGCTATGGTCAATATATATTCCATCACCTTCTAGCACATTATTCCTAGAAGAAAGAATTAAGTAAACTACGTCCTGGTGTCCTGAACTAAAACTCAGATGAAACCCACTGGACCAAACAAATATGCAGTGTGCAGACATTACAATGCAGCTGTCTGTGCTAGGCATGGTATATTCTCTTGATGTACTTAATAGAATGAAATAGGCACTTTCAGGCCTCATCCAAGAAATGAGGGACTGCAGAGATACATTAACTCATTAAAATGGAGATTGCTAAGGCAGAGAATGGTTTACAAACACTTCACCAATTTCAGACAGGAGATTGCCTTTGTTCAACTCAGCTTCTAACTTAGCCTCTGTTCTGAGATCAACAAAAGTTTTTAGGATGGTCATAACCAATCCTAAAAAAATTCATGTAGTTTTACCTGCATGACCATTTTAATTAAGTTACTTAGATGAATAAAAAAGCAATTTTATTCACTGAGAGTTACTTTTTGTAGCTTACTTTTAGTTGAAAATCTCTCTCTTGTAAGGGTGATTGATTCAAGGTATCTTTATTTTTCTCTGCAGGGACAACACATTGAAGTAAACTTCTAAGACCTATTACCTCTGAGATACTCTATTGATACCCAGTCATTAAAATATCTGTTGCAACAAAGGATCTTATCTTGGTTTTTTTGACAATACAACTGTATGATTTAGCATATATATGTTGCTTTCAAGGGCCCACATTGAAGGTAAAAGCAGAAGACATTTTTCTCAGCAAAATTGATGTTTGTTTTCCCTTACATCCTAAGAGATTCTGAACTTTAGACAACTTAGGCAACGCCATTAAATAATTTTTAGCAGTATAAATGTTCTCTCCAGGATGTGTGATACTGTCTGAATCAGTGGTGGCAAGACTATTGCCAGAAAATTATATTCAGCTTCTCCTCCACATTGTAAAAAAGTATTTTAAGTACCAGGCAAACACTCACAGAGTTAACTTTTAAAATACAATCCTTTAAAAATACATTGTTAAAACTAATTTACATTCAAAACAAACATTTTCAAAGAATACCCTTTGTTAGTTTTCACTTAATCTAAACTTCTATTTTCAGGGTATTATGTACTCAGAACTGTGCAGTAACAGAAGCATTCAGAACATGCTTTATTTCATTTAATCTGTAATGTCATTCAGTACATCTTATCTACAAGAAAATTAGCTAATATGTAAATAATGAACAAGATTAGTCAGCAATAAATGCAATCACACAAGTGATATATTAACTGGTCTTGTCATTAAGTAACTATACTATGCTTATCTAAGAAAGTTAAAACACAGAAGATAGTACTGAATAAGACATTCTGCTATCCTCAAAAGTTTATTTTGTACAAACAATTGAAGAAAATGCATCTTATCTTTATATTACTACTGTTTAAATTTAAAAACATTATTTATTCCTAGACACTGCCTTTAAAATAGTGAAATGTGAATAAATGAGATTAAACCATTTGTAGAATGCATATAATTTACAACATTGTGCCCTGGCAAACATTTTCAACCTTTTCAATTAAATATTTTTTCATGGGGAACTGCAAATAGTTGGTCACAGACACTTAAGACTACTGATAGTCCTTTACCTTGGGCAAACCTGTTGTTCCAGATGTATACAGAATATAAAGTGGATGGTCTGAGGGAACAGAGACACATTTTGAACACTGGGCTTTTGCAAGCTCTTCTTCCCAGTCGAGATCACGACCTTTGGTAAGAGGAACATGGCCCTGCCCATTGAAAAATAAGAAAATTGTCAAAAGAAAACCGCATGGAATAAATGTAATTCATTAAAAAAACATGTACTATTCAAATTTTTTATACAGTACTATTCAATTTTCTGTAATCTCTCTACTGTATTAGTTCTATTTTGTATTTAAATCTTATTAATATAATGCTCACCTTTAAAATTAAAAAACAAACTACAAAAATACAGTAAAATATTTCTTGCAAAAAAGTAAAGGCACATGCACTACACAAATAAGTGAAGGTTAACATAAAGGCAGTACGACTGTACACCCACCAAATTAGGTCGCTGGTAAATGAGAACTTTATCAGGTTTGCTCTGTACCCTTGCCAGTGCTGCTTCTAGGAGAGATATGTATTCCACTTTCCTTTTCGGTTCTACTCCAAAACTTGCTGTTACAATAAGTTTGGGCTGAAAAGAGAAGAGTTAATATGTACATTTGCAATGTACTGTAGATATGTAACCTAATAATATTTTTTATTAAATTCAACATATACAATTTATCTTTACATAACTAGACACAGGGGTTAGATCAGTTTTCTAGAGTAAATCAAGCTTGTGTGATCTTGCTGTCCACGCGTCTGCTTTTTCTTTGGAAGAACATTAATACCTTCTGACACTTCACTGTTTTCAAACACATTTGAGTAAGAAATCAACAGTATTAACTTCTTACTAGTTCCATAAATATTAATGAACACAGAGAAACCCCTGTCCATCTCAGCTCCTCCACTAAGGAAGAGTGGTGCAGTGATGTCAACAGTTAGCTGTACTGTTTTGCATTCTACCTAATGCCTCCAATTTCACATTTCAATACTAGCTGAAGAGCTTTGCTGGCTTTTTCACAGCCTGCAATGAAAGTCACAGGACAGAAAGGAGAAGAAAGAGGGAAAACAAGGCAAACAAGAGATGGCAAGAAACTAGAAATACAGGAAGAGAATAAGCAAAAGTCATAAGGCACATAAGGGAAGTAAGGCTAGAGTTTTTCAAGAGATGGGTGAAGGACTGAGGGTGAAAAATTACTAAAAAGCAGATTTGTATGGATCTGGGGCTTTTTAGACTAATATCTGCTTACAAATGTAGACTTCACATATTTTTCAAGAAATTAACCACAGCTTTTTTGTAAGACTGCCTAAGTGAAGAAATCTGCATAGAAGCTATTTCCACTTCAGTCCGAAGCTTGGTATTTTTTTTTGTTTTGTTTTTCAGGAGAGAAAAGGTAGCACCAAAGAAACTATGTGTTACAAAACATATTTTACTTGGAAAAGAATGAGTCTTCAATCTCTGTTGTTTTGAAGTTTTAGAAATGTATTTATCATATGGTGCTCAGTTTGATCAAGCTAGTTTACTAATTGTATGCATTAGCATAAATCCCATTAAGTAGGCATAAACCACAGTGTCACAGTTAAGGCAAAATTAAATTCAGCAGAGAAAGCACAGATTAAATAGTTCTCTTGTGCAATAATAAAATGTTTCCTGTCCAAATCTGTCACTCAGGAAAGATCCCTAATTGGCGTGTATTCAATAAAAAGACTCTGGATGAGCTTTAAAATTTCAGCATTCATTGATTTTCCTTTTTGGAATGCACTGATTTAACAGAAGATGATACAATACAATGCAGTTAAGCTGAAAATTCATTGGGAGGCCACCCTTTAGTCAGACTGTAATAAATAAAAGATGCACAGTCCTATTCAAGTGTTAAGATGAAAAACTTTTGTTATCACTAGCTTTATAGTAATTTGTAGATGATCCCACCTGTGCTCATCAGCTGCCTTGTATTTAGTAAGGACATCTAAAATAAGCCATACTAAATTAGCTAAGGTGATGTACTACCAAAGTGAAGAAGCATCACAGATAACTCCAGGCAAATCAAAGGCCCACTAATGGTTTTAACTGCTCTTTTCTTCTCTCTGCCTAATGACATTATTTCTCCTGCACCTCTGCTCCCACATTGCTTTCATACACCCATTTTCCACCTCTTCTGTGGCTCCATGTAGTTATATATGTTAAGATTAGATAGACATTTAACAAGTTTGAAGAAAAAACAGCAAGAGTTCAAGGGTCTGCTGGAGAAGAAACTACATAGCTAATGAGCTATAGAAAAAAAACAGCAATGTTATGAAGTAGAAATGAGATAAAGTAAGGGTCAATAGTAAAAGATGCTGGTACAAGACCAACATTTTATTCTGTTGTAAAGACTCCTTCTACAAATTTTTCTATACTCTCTAATACTCCTCAAGTGATGCAACTGACACTCCTGAAGGAGGGGATGCCATCCAGAGGGACATGGACAAGCTCAAGGAGTAGGCCCATGACAACTTAATGAGCTTCAACAGGGCAGAAGTGCAAGGTCCTGCACCTGTGCCAGGCCAAGCCCTCCAAAAACCAATGCAGTCTGGGGAATGAAGGGATTGAAAGTAGCACTGCCAAGATGGACTTGGGATACTGGTGGATGAAAAGCTGGACATGAGCAATGTCTGCTGCAATGGGACAAAGAGGTAATGGTATTAAACTATAAGAGGGTATATTTAAACTAGATGTAAGGATGACATTTTTTGCAATGAGGGTGGTTGAGCACAGGTTGCTCAAAGAAATGATACATGCTCCACCCCTGGGAACATTCAATGTCAGGTCTGACAGGGCTCTGAGCAACCTGATTTATCTGAACATGCCCTGCTCACTGCAGGGAAGTCAGACTAGATGACCTTTAAAGGTCCCTTCCAACTGTTCCATGATTGTATGAACCTACCTATTGCTTTAACATTACAAATTATATATTCCCAGACTGAAGTAAAAGGAAAGATGACAAAAAATCCTGTTTTCATGCTCTGTATCACTTCATCACAATTCACTGCAGAATGCCTGTAACTGCCAATCTGACACAAGTAGAAATTACCAGCTGCAGGACTTTGCAGCATTCCCAGACCTATTTAAAATTCAAGATAAATTAGGCTAAGCTGGCCAAGTGTACCTTTTCATAGTCGCCAGAAAGTGCTTGTTATTTCTTTCACTCAGACTTTCCAACAGAGTATGAAGTTTGACCTTTCTTCTACAAGAGCATCTTACAACCAGCTTTCCACTGCACATCTTTAACGCTTTCTAATTAATTTTACCAATATCAGGTCCTGTACTGCAGCATCTAAACCAATTCACATAAAAGCCTGATAAAAAGGTTAGCTAATTGTGCAACTGCTTTATTTATTCAACATTTTTACTGTCTATTACAGGTACTTACAGGCAGCCTCAAGAGTGTGCAATTCACTTATCGTGAAAGCTTTGTCACGCTGAAAATTGGAGCATGTTTCGAAACTTAGATTGAGGATATGCCTCCCTTACTCACATTTTAATTATACATCAGATGGACCAAAAATCATCCATAATACTGCCTTTTAAAGAAACTAAAAGGCAATGTAAATTAGGACTTAGTTCATGGTTTGCAGCTAATAATTATATAGCTAACTCTTCAAAAGAGTTGCTATGTGACCTTGGGTAGAAAATTTTAACTTCCTCTCTTTTCATTTTAATGCATGAAGCAAGGATTATGATTATTGCGCTGTCTCCCTTTTATCCCCTGAGGAAAAACCATTGGGATTAATTAGTCAATAATTACAAAATACTCTAAAGTAAACATGCTACATAATTTGTATTTGTAGCAACTTCCATTTTTAAAGCTTATATTTTTTTTCTTATACATTATTTTATAGCTTGTTAGAAAAATGTGTAAGTGGGAAAGAAAGGGAAAACTAGAGAGCTGTCGTTAGCCTTTTTTCATCATTCCAACAAACCATTTTGGCCATTTTATTAACATCTTTGTTAAAGCATCAAGGAGAGAGGGGAATGCATTCAACTCTCTATTTACAGATATTTATAAAACTGAAACTTCAGTCATCTAAAAAGCACTTCTGCACACAGAAATCTACATAAAAGTTCCACAAATCCTGGAGAGTTGAACCCTACACAAAATTCTCTTCTGGTTTATACATCTAAGCAACATTCATTGCTTAGATGAATGATAAGATAAGATGACTACAACAGAGAGTCTGAATGCTTTAGGTGACTGATCAAGGTGACAAAAGACTTTACCTTGTTCACTAGTGGAAAACAAGAATAGGCCATTCCATTGTTAGCTGGTTTGAAACTAACGCATAATAAGCACGCTACTAATATGCCTATATAAGGTACTTAGAATAGTCAACTACTATTGTCATTTCAGTAACACAGAGATCATAACACTTTATAAACAAGTTCAACTTATGCCGAACACAGGAGCCTTTAAAGCATTCATCTCTATTAATTATGTAATCAGCACAGTCACTTATTTAGGACAACTGTTTCCATAGCTGTCAAGAGGGATGGCTCCTTTCTGGAGAGTGTGGTGGGGCAGTGTGGGTTCAGCATGGCGTGAATCGTTTGCCTCTCTTGTATACTCTGCTATCAATATTGTTGCTGCTACTGTTCATTTATTTCATTGCTGTTTCTAGCACATCGTTCTTACGTCAACCTGATCTTTATCTTTTAGGCCTCCAATTTTCCTCTTCGTCCCACCACAGGGAGGAAGAGGGAGAGGGGGGAGAGAACAAGCAACATAAGGTTTGGAGTGTTTCAATGAGAACAATAGATTGGGGAATACCGTTCCTAAATCATAACATAGCTGAAAAAATTAACTACCTAATATACCTAAACATCAGACAAGCCAGTGAAACCACTTGGGTTTGGCAGAATTTTCCTCATACATTTGATGAAAATGCTGAACCAAAAGCCAATACTAAGGAGATGCTTAGGAGAAAAAGATTGACAAACATGAGAACAAAGTACACTCTATGCAAACAACAGTGTGTTAAACCCCTGCTTTTGTAGAAGGGGTCTAAATTGCTCACTCCGTGTCTGCTATACAAATATCAACCTCAGCACAGACACAGTACTTTGCTCATATCGCAACAATAGGTATTATAAACAAACCATGTGCCACACAAAGAAAAATGTTATCCTGTCTGGGAAAAAATCCAAAGAACGGGTTTTTGACAATGACTAATAGGAGTAACTAATGCAATGGTGTTTATTGCTTCAAACAGGTTATTACCTTTGCATGATCAATGCGAACCGAAAGCTCTTTAGATGCAAATCCCCCAAAAATCAGGCTATGGATGGCTCCTATCCTCGCACAAGCCAGCATACAGTACACGGTCTGTGGAATCATGGGCATGTAGATGACCACACGATCTCCTTTCTTCACACCATGTTTGATCATGACATCAGCTAACTTGGAGACCTGTACTGACAAAACATTCATATTTAAAGTTTCTCCAGATCTGCTGCTGCCCCACTAGAAAAACTTTCATACAGTCAACAGATGCACGACATCAAAGAGACAAGCCAGTAGGATAAAGAAAGCTGATGTGATGTAATCAAGGTTCAGTAAATTTAAGACAATTTCTTTCTTGCAAAAAACCTACTAAGACATTTTTCTTTCATAAAATAAAAATGGAAGGAGACCAATTATTGTAGTCCGTACAGCCAAAAAAAAAAAATCAACAGCAATGTCTAGCAAATTTTTAAATGAGAGCCTACCAGTCATTCCTTTATTCAGGTAACAGTTTATATTTCTCAATTTTAGCTCTGAGGAATTAATGTAAACAGGTCATTTCATAATGTAAGTTCTGTCCTATCTAGCTAACTTTGAAACAAATCAATATGTTGTAGTATTTTCTTTACTGCAGTGTCATAAACTTCTCAACCTAAGACAAGAGACCTTATAAAGGTTATAAACCTTATAAATTTGTGTTTCCCTTTGGTTCAGACCTTCCCTCTGAACCAAAGGGAAACACAAATTCAGAATGTTATCTAGGTTTAAATATCTAGGTTTAAAATCAATTCTTGCTCTCATTGTCAGATTTCGTTTTTGCTATGCAGAAACCTAAGAGAGACTATGTAGCAAAGGACTGGAACTCACAAAATGCTATAGACTGGTCAGCAGCAATGCCCCTGTAACACCATGAGAAAATATTTATTATTTTGACAGTACACCATATTTGGTCATAAAAGTAGTACTGAATATTTCATTACTATTTACCACATAGTAAGCTGGATTATAGTGAGCATGGGAGCCTGTGACAAGCACTGTCAAGTTGTCCCAACCTGCTTGTTGTGGCATGGCAATGTGGCATCTTCTGAAAGAAATGCTTTCTTTTATAGTATTTAAAAATTTGAGTTTTCTCTTTAAAGAGCCACTACATTCAGTCCTAGAATCCTCATAAATATATTGAAAAGGACATAAACTGCTTTCTATGCAGTAAGAACATCTAAAAATACCCAATACTAAATCAGCTATGGTGATGGACTTAGCCAAGCGAAGAAGCATCATGGATCACTCTGTGCATATCAAAGGCCCACTACTGGCTTTAAGTGGTCTTTTCTACTCTTGTACCTCTCTGCCTAATGACATTATTTCCTGCACCTCTGCTCCCATATTACTCTTATATATCCACCTCCAACCTCACTGTTTCTCTCTTCAGTGGAAATACATGTTCAGACTTTCAGTAACCTGAGACAGTAAAATCCAGAAGTTCCAGGAGCATCTGCTCTGTCTTTGCATTAAATTTGCAGCTCATCCACAATCAAACAGCATATTTCTACATTCTCCCCGAGGATTTAAGAAAATGGAAACACAGAAGCCCCAGGCAGGCACTCTTGCATCAGAAGATACTGTGTAAGTTCCATTTTCTGTAAGCATTGCATAAATCTGTGCTGTTATTTTCAACCACAAGAAATAACATGTTTGTAAGGCAAAGTCATCACCACACCAAGCTGAAAACTCACACAAACACAGGTATCTATATGATAGTATGGAACAGATATCTTAAATATTACTGATTTTCAAGAGAAAATATATTTAATGCTAGACTTATTAATAAATTAATATAAATTAATATAAAACTGATATAAACTATCAAAACTCAACAAAAACCAAAGACTAGACATGTAAAAAGCTAGAATATATTGCCATACCCCCAGCATTTACAGTCATTTCTAGGTATAATTAGTGAAAGTAATTGTAAATAAAGATAACAACTCTACTTCCAAAGGTAAATTATTTTTCTGTAATTCCTAGTGTAAAAACATTAAAATCTTCAAACACAGAGCTAACATCACCCTCTCTCAAAGAAACAAAAGAGCTAATCATTATCTTCTCTGCTTGTGACTCTCAAGCAGAGTGCTGACAAAAGGCCAGAGGCAATGAAAATAACATTTAATGAGTATTTTTATAGTCACTGTAAGTGTGGGCAATAAATAATTAAACACAATGGACAAGTATTATTATTATTATTATCATCATTATTTCATAAAATATTATTAATAATTATGAAAAAGGCAATGTTCACCTGCTAAAGGAAAAAAACATTATTTAATGACTATAATTAGTAATTTTTAAATAGAAGACTCCCAGTGCCTGTAAACAAGCCATATAACTGGTTCCTGGGTAAAGGAGGGAGACAGCAAAGAGATCTGCGTGTACTTACATAATCTTTATTGAAATCAATCATACCTAAATTGCATTTAAAGCAGAACGTGTGTACAGCATACTGCAGACAGGAACTACATGTCATCTGTGCAAACCCAGTAATCACTTGTCTGCACCTGATTTCCCTACTCTAAAGACTGTAATGCTACTGAAGACAACAATCCAATACAATACACAGCTATCTATGATTTTCTTTGTGCCCTTTCCCTCATCCTTCTGACAGACAGGGAACATTGGGACCGTACAATAAAACACTGTCTCTATCTGCAACTATTTGGAAGACAGGGGAACATTGTAAAGCAGGTTTACATTGCCCTTCAGATTGATGTGGGAGCCCTGAAACACCCAAGCAATCACTCTTTCTAAAAAAAAGGGGAAGGTGGAAAAGTGAGTACTGACATTTCATCAAACTGTTAAAAGTCATGAAACCTTCCACTTTGTTACAATGTGCTGTCATTTATGATTTATATAAATACAGTGCAGTGTACTTTATCACTCAAAAACTAACATGCTATTTCTCCACTTTTCTTCAAGTTTAAGACTGCTCACTCACTTTAATATATTTGACATTTCAGTAATAAAATCACTTGAGACCAAGTGATATAGTAAGAAACTCAAGCAGGCTTTCAGCTTGGAAGACCAGAGCATAAATTGCACTTCTATCAAAGGCATGGACCAGTGAGCATGGTTTTACTTTTTCCCAGCAACCAAATACTACAGCTGTATTAGCAGCTAAAGTTTCTAAGTCATTCAGTTCTCAGCTCCTAGCAGTTACCAAAAGCAGTTTTGGTCCATGCCAAAAGAATTTGTCTTAAAAGATGCAAAACCAGAAATCCCATTCAAAATGCTCAAAAGAGGAATTCCAAACCTTCCTGGGTTGAACAGTGACTGGGACACACAAGCATAGAATACATCAATGCAAGCTAAACTCTCCATGAAAAAATACTATAGCCTACACCCCTCCCATTTTTAGCAGATGGGAGGGGTGTTACTTTTGTTACTTTTGTTTTCAGGAGTCTGGTAGCTGGCAGATAAACCAAATTAAACTTACTCTACAAAAGTGGACCAGAAAGCTCCAACAGACAAGCTATTAATATCAAATATTGCCTTTCACATTTATTTGCTTTTCATTAAGAGCAAACTGTGGAGAATTCAGAAATAGTATTTAGATAGGAGTCAGCCTCCAGCAAGATTATAATGAACTTCTGAATGAACTTCTGCTACATACCCCAGAAAACTTAAACCAGTTCTTCCACTTGGTTTTGCAATGCTCTGTAAGAAGAAATGTAGATGAAAGGATGTATATGTCAACTAGCAAAATTTTCTCACTTTGCACAAATTTGCCATGTCTTAAGAGTATCAATACACTTACAGAGACATAAACTTAGGAGACAATATAATATCAAGCTTAAAAAGCAGAAAAAAGGCTACTTTTCAAGTTCTTTTCAGAGGAAACTTCTACCAAGCAAGTTCACCTGATATAACTTACATTAGAATGTTGTATTTCTGCATTAAAGTTAACCAAGTATTATATGCAACATATATATAGATTGATTTCATATATACACATCTATTTGTATATATATTGTGTATATATCATAATTATTGAAGGCAAACAACTCAAAAATTGTATATAGAAAATTTTAATTTTCCTTTATATATTAGTATAAATAAAAATAGGTAAGGAGCTGGATCCTTTCAAAGTCTTCTGACTCCTTAAAACACCAGAGCTAGTTATTCCAGCTCCAGCATACCGTATATCATGTTGTTTTTTTGATTTGTGTCCAAATAAATAGAAAACTGGTAAGGAATACATGTTTTCTATATTTTCCTTAAAAGGTAGAATGCATAACAGGTTTATAATTTCTTTGTAGCTGTATGACTTCTCTTTTCTTGCAACAGTGGAATAAATCTCTCACAAACAGAATTACTGTATTCTGACCTCATTCCACATTTTAAGCCATAGGCTCACATTACTCCAGACACTACATGCATATCCTAAGTACACTGTATGTTACATTCAAAGTAATCCACCTTGCACATTGAAACACGTTAAGGAAGAATGCAAGTCAAACTCCAACATTTCCTTGTACTCAATTTTAAGTTCAACTGCTACATGTAACTGGAAGAAAAAAGACAGCTAAACAAGAGTAGCAGCATGAGGGCAAACCTCCAGCAGACAGCCCTGAGAGCTAAGAACTTTCAACGTGGCAGACTGCAAACACCCATGGTGGCAACAACCCATGGTAAGGCACAGAGTAAACCTGAATGGGCTGATGCAGAACTGGATGTTCACAATCTCATCAGGAACAAGCTACTTCAGCCAACAGGGAAGTCAAAATCCTCACAGCTTCCAGACAGAAGGGTCACCAACACCCTCATGACAGCCTACACAGGGGCAGGTGATGCAGCTTTCTTTGGGGTTCCCCCAGTAAAATTTCATTTAGGCTTACACTCAGTTATGTGCAGCAACAGCCACGGTACACATTTAATTTCTATGGAACTGTACCTTTGCTCATCACAGCAACTGTCAAGAGACTTAACTAATGTTATGATTAACCTTTTAATTAAGATCTGTTAGGGGAACAGAAAATGAAATCAAATACAGACAACTTAAAAATTAAACCAACCAGAGGAAAAAGTTATTAAACTGCAGAAGACAAAGAGGAAATGGAGGAAATACTGCATCAAAACCTATTGGATGCAGTATAGTTTGGCAGAGGTAGCAAAGCTTATAAGTCAATACCGAGCACAGCAAAAGAATTTAACTAGTGAGGTAGATCATTTCTACCTCTCTGGTATTTACCTACTGTGCAATATTTATTGCCCCTTCTCATTAACAAGGTTATTCTGAAACATACCTGGTCCAAAAGTTCCTTGTATGTTATTCTGTCTTTGGTATTTGTTACAGGACTGTCATAAATAATGGCAATTTGGTCTCCTCGTCCATTCTCAACATGACGATCTACAGCGTTGTAACAGATATTCAGCTCTCCACCTACAAACCTACAAAAGAAGTATGAAGTATGTAATAGCTAGCCTTCCAACCTAAGACAACTTTTTTTTTTTTTCATTTTGTGTTTTTCTTTTAAGGAATGAGAGCATTCGATTAAACAATAGCTCTCAAAACATTATGCTCACTTCAGGAAGTTCTTTTCTATTCTGTAACCTCATGATTGACTCAACAGGCTAAATACTATTAGTGAAAATAGACTATTAGTGAAAATAGAGACGTTAAAGTACTGTATCTTAACTGAATTAACTAAGATTCTGCTAAACTTGGTCTTGGTTTAACTTACTTTGCATTAATCACACTGATTTTATATGTACGGTATCACAGAAAAAGCATAAATTCACATAAATTAATTTGACATTATGAAAACATGCTATTATCCTACTTTGTACTGGCACACACAAATACCCTTTTCAAAGAGAACAGGTTCAGGACCCAAAATAGTCTTATTCATCTCTTGGCAATAACAGTTAGACATACACGCATCTGTAGCTAAATGAAAGCGATCCCAAGTTATAAGATCATATGATTATTATGCATTTGACAACACTCTTTTATATCAGTAACTCAAAATTTTCTGTAAAGTGATATGAGTCACAGCCTCATTTACAGAAAACTCTTATCTTCCAATTAAAGAAAAAACATTTCACAAACTTAGGTTTCACTTTTCTAGTCATTTTATACAGAAAAAAATTCAAGTGCAGCATAATCCTCAAAAGTACAATAATATGGAAGGTACCAGTTACAAAGACAATTCTATTTACTGGAAGATGACACAGGACCTAAAAGTTAAAGTTCACACTAAATCATGCCTCTTTGTTTGTTTTTCTATCTGCATGTATATCTGGGAAGCAAAACTAGCAATGTACAAAAAACACACAGTTGAGAGTTTCCAAAAGATTCTACAGGGACAACTGTACAGGGGTAACATATTATTATAATGCAATTAGAAATAACAGATGGCCTAAAGTAACCTACTACTAGTTTAAAAAAAGTATTTCCTTCTTCACTTCTCATGTTTAGTAAAGGACTGCTTTATAATATAAACTCAGGATATTTTATATATTATTTTATATCCATACAGAGATGCTATGGGATAATCTTTATTGTCTAAAAATGACAATTATGAAATTAAAAACAGTTAGGATGTTTAGGATGCAGTTATCTTACTGCAACTCCTTTACATTACCATTAATAAGGAGAAAGTGGGGGACCATCAAAGTCACAAACCATCCTGTACAAAAGTCTACAAAACCCTTCCCCTAAAAGGAAAACAATATGAACCATAAAGGATCTGGAATTGTTTCACATAATACAGAGAAACTCTGTATTACTGTCATAAAAGTTGGGTAAGATTCAGGTTTTTCTACCAAATTACTGTAGGATGATATTAACAAGGGAACACATTACCTGGGCCATGCATATTCACTTAAAATGGTGAAAACATGAGCAGGCATGAGAGCTTTGGTTCTTCTAAAGATACATGGCAACAACAACATGAATTTTTAGCAATCACAAACAAGTGTGTGAAAGTGATATAACTGTAGGTTTATTCAAAAACCAAGACTATCTGGAAGGTGTGGTGAGAGCTTTGTTACCCTGTTGAGAAGGAATGAGGTTCTGATAGGACCAGAAAAGCAGACATGCACTCTTTTACATCAAATGAGAGTAGAAGCTGAATAAAATGTTAGACAATATCAGATAATTTGATATATTATTATGTAAATTGACCCTGACACAGTTTTGAAAATGTAAGCAACATTTGAATAGCAATCTGGGCAACACTTCCAAAATTCAAAGGGGATTACATATTGCACATATGTCTTAGCATCAGAGCAAAAACATATGTTGCAAAATTGCCCTCTGTCTGCACATGTTAGAGAAAACTGTTTCCACATTCCCAAATAAACACTTGTTTTAATCCTTTTAACTTGCATTCCACAAGATTCCAAAATAATCTGTTCAAGTGTTTCACCAACTTTAGCATTAAAAAGATTTTTCTCTCTAACATCTAAAGATTATGTTTCCCATGTTGCAACTGAAGACAGTTTTGACCTGTTGAAAGTCAGCTCAAGGAAGTTTTTCCTTCAACTTCTTTGCCAAATTCTATGTGGTTTAAAACCCAGGTCTCCATTTTGCCTTTTAGATCAAACAATTTCAATTCCTTCATCCATTTCTTGAGCAAGCATACTTCATAGATCTTATTAGTTTTTATGTAGGCAAATCCAGCTGTTTTGTGCTGTATCAGCCACTGATGCAGTTTAGAACAGTACCTGGGATTACTGCTTCAAAAAAACACGTCAGGGGATGGTGACACTGATCACTTATCTTCTGGAAATCATTTTGCATTCCACTGACATAATACTGGTATTTCCAGTGGCAGAGAGTGAAGAAAACACACTGGGGCATGTTGCAAGTTTCTTTCATGCTCTTACAGTATTTAGAGAGGAAGAATTGCCTTATGCCTACATTCTAAATACAGTAGCAGCCTCCTTCAGCTTTTTCAATTGAAGTAGATTACACTGGAAAATATATGAAAAGCATCAGCTTCTCCACATCTCAGGTTTTGCAACCAAAAGCAAAGGTATTGAAAAAAAAATGGTATTTCCAATTGATCTAGTAAAATGTCTCCAAAAGAGGAAACAAATTCTAACTCAAGACACACATCCATGAACTTTTTAATACTATTTTTCGGGTCCCCATAAACAGCTTCCAAGGTAAACCTCTGACCCAGAACTCCGTTTTTACCCTGTTAAGCCAGCAAGCTCTGTTTTTGCTTGGACACCTGGCCTCTTTCTCAGATGAGTTCCATTGTCTGTTTTCTCTTCAGCCTGTCCTCTGAAAGACCCTCTTCTATGTTCTCTCTCTCTTATATTCAAAGAACTTCCCCATCTGTCATTCTGCTGAGCACACTGACTGCTGGTAACCATTTGGGATTTCAGAGGCATTAAAGTACAAGCTCTATCATGTACAGCCTGTAAAGAACTAAAACTGCATGTTGCACATTAAGACATTTGTTGACACAAATTTGAATTGCTTAAAGTTTTTATTATCCACAGAACAACAGGTACCTGGCATTCAAACAATTACAGCCTGATGTTGATTTTTCAGACTTGCATCTTTATATGATGCCACAGAATCACAAACTGGCTTGAGATTGGAAGGGACCTGTGGAGGGCACCTGCTCAGACAGGTCTGTGGCATCCCACCCTTAAGAGGAAGGCAGAGCCTAAGATTCATAAATGCTCATGGTCAAAAAGAATTACAAAAGTCAGTGGGCCTGTGAAAACTTATGGAGTTTTTATTAGTAAATTCCACACAGTTTGTATGGAAATCTGTACAAGTTAGACTCTGATACCCCAGTATAAGAATATGGCAGTGGGATTTGTATAAAGGTAGGATGCAAGGTAAAAGGGATTAAATAAAGACAGGGAGAAAGAAAGAAAACTTTTCTTTCTTTTCTTTTGAAAGAATGAAAAGAAGATCATCTGCTCCATGACCAGAGTCCTGACTCCAGTGTTGATCCAGCTCATCAGCTGGGCGATCTGTCCAGAGACCTGAGGCACACAGGCACCTGAGCTTTGTGGGGGTACCATTCTATACATAAGTTTCTTTTTTTCCTATGCAAATTAGTTAGCATGCACATCCATTAGCCCTTTCTGAAAATGGGTCAGAGGGCTTCAGCAGTCCTCAGTGGTCCTGATACCTCTACAGTCTATGCCTATTTCTCAACCTTCTTCCTGCCCTGTACTGTGTTTTGCTTATCTCCAGGAGCTAGAACACAGACATTTATCCCAGAAAAGTGCTGCCCTACCTCTCTAGGGCCCCCTTCTCCAGCCACAGCCTGTTCTTTCTCAGTATTATTACAAACAATCCTTGGGTGGTTCCACTGCTCTCTGGCTATGGGTGTTTGAGACATACACATTACCCCACTTATCTTGTAGGCTTCTACAAGGTCAGCCTGGAGACAGTAGACCAGGACCATGTCTTAATATCTCCAAGGATGGAGGTTCCACAACCAGCTCTGTACCAGTGCTCAGTCACTCTCACACTAAAAAAGGGAACATGACTGCTTTACTTTGTGCACATTGCTTCTGCTCCTGTCATTGGACATCACTGAAAAGAGTCTGGCTCTGTTTTCTGTAAAACCTCCCTTCAGCCATTTGCCCACATTAACATGATAATTTTGGTTTCTGCATCTACAGAGAAGGAAAGATGCAAGTTAGAAAGTGAGGCTAGAAAAGAGCTTGGAAGACAAGACAATGAAACCCATTTTTCTCTCTCATAAGGTGAAATAACTTCCACCTGAGAATGCTTTACAAATGCCTCTGTTTCTTTAAACAAACAAGCTTATCCTGCTCAACAAATCAAACCACACTTGTTTGACAGAATCTGATAGCAAAACTATGTTCATTTGCATGTAAAATATTCTCATTCCTTAGTCCTTCAAAAGTAACCACTGTACTGATTTCATTATACTGGTTGGGAAGGCTGCAGTCAATGAGCTTTACCAGTCTTTAATGACAGGATCACAGAACCAATTAGATTGGAAAAGACCTTAAGATCATCAAGTCCAACCATTAAACACAGCACTGCCAAGTCCACCACTACACCTTGTCCGTAAGTGCCACATCTACACAACTTTTAAATACCTCCAGGTTTAGTAGTTCCTTCACTTCCGAGGGCAGCCTGTTCTAATGCTTGAGAACATTTTCAGTGAGGAAGTTCTTCCTGATATGCAATATTCCGAATATCTAAACCTCCCCTGGTGCAACTTGAGGCCATTCCTCTTAAGGTCCTATCACTTGTTACTTGGGAGAAGAGCCTGACCCCCACCTGGTTACAACCTCCTTTTACATAGTTATAGAGAGTAATAAGGTCTCCCCTGAGCTTCCTTTTGTCCAGGCTAAACAACCCCAGCTCCCTCAGCAGCTCCTCACAGGACATGTTCTCTACACACTCGTCTAGATCCTAATTATGCAGGCAATCCTACTTGGACTTTCTGAGTAGTGCCATGACCTTGAGATCAAAGGATCCTATCTATCCACTGTTACACAGCCCATCATGGCTGGTGTTACTGATAATTTAGCTGAACACATATAAATTTTTACTACTAGAGGTGTCAAGCAATGATATCAGACACCAATAAGAAACCCAGCTCCACTCCACTGGCTCTTTTTTAATTTGCACAGATTTGAGAATTATTAATATTTTAACTATTTTTAGAACTATTAGCATTTTGAATCAAAAACAAACCAGAAAAATACAAAAAAGGGCAAAGAACATTGATGTACCAAACAAAGATGACCCTTATCTTACATTGCCTTTTATATTCTGCATCAGCTTCTTGAGAAAAGACCCAAGAGCATGATCTAAACTTGCTTAAAAGAGGCAAAGGTGCCTCTTAGGCACACAAAATTTTAACATTACCTTTGAGAAAGTATTGAAAATCCTATCTAGTAATTTATAAGAAGGACATCATGTTCTGTCTTAGGATAGTTCACCAGTCACCGATGAAGATATATATTACAAATGCCAATGCCTTTCCAAACATTACCTTAACCAAAACATCTAAATTATAATCTACTTAGACAGTATCTGAGATTAAACAACTCCAAAGCCACGGGTTTTATACACCTGTGTGTTCATATGCCTGATTTCCCTGGCATTTTTAGATGGGTTTCCCATGTTCACGGCAGCCTGTTGCCAATTCAGACCCAAAAGGGGTGGGATGGGGAGCATCAGGCACACTCATCCACACTATTCAGCCACACATGGACACACACAGGCACCTGTCACACCTGCCAGAGTGCATGCTAACACAACACGCTCAATCCATGCTGCTCTCAATCATTAACTTTAACCAAGTGTAATCATTTCACTTCTTCAAGCTCCGCAGCCGTCTCCTCCAACAGCGACGGCACACCGACAATCCCAGACAGATGCTGGGATAGTTTTGTGGTGGCACACGACCCCCAGCCCAGCACACCCGCGGGGCAGGCAGTCCTCTCTCCCCGCTACAGCCGAGCTGAGCCCCCCGGCCCCGGCACGGCACGGGGCACTCGGGCACTCACCAGGAGGCGCTCCCCAGGCTGCTCCTCTCCAGGGTCCGCACCCAGGGCTTGTACCACTGGATCTGCTCGGCGACTTCTCCCCAGACCTTCTCGGGCTCCGCCAAGCAAGACCGAAAAACTTCCTCGTACTTGCCCAGCGCCCGGGAGGAGGAGGAGGCGGCGCGGCCGCCGGGCGGCGGGCGGGGGGCGGCCGTGGCCGGGGCCGGCAGGGGCAGCGGGAGCGGGACGCCTGCACAGGGCCGGCCCGGCCGCCGCCAGGCACCGCCGCCCCGGCCCGCCACCGCCCCGCCAAGCTTTGGCAGCGCCGCCAGCTTGCCCAGGAAACCCATCGTCCACGGCCTTCCAGGGAGAGGGGACACACTGGCTTCTCTAAGGCTCCAAAACGCCCTCGGACGGGACGGAACGGCAGAGGTTCCCGGGGGCCGGCGGGGCACGGCGGGACTGCCCCCACAGCGGGCCCGAACTGCCCCGCCCGCGCCCCGGCCCTGCCCCCGGGTGCCACCGCCCCTCGGAGCTTCCGGGAAGCGGCCGGAGCCGGGCACGGAGGGTCGGGGAGGCCGGGGCCGGGGCCGGGGCCGGGGCGTCCGGACCCGTTAGCGCTTGGCAGCGACCGAAGGCAGCGGAGAGCCTGAAAGAAGAGACTGACACCTCAAAATATTTGTGACTTACAGGTCTGCGGGACACGTAGCCAGAGTACTCCTCAAGTATTTATTTTGAAAGATATTCTTGCTTTGAGAAACTTACCAGTGATAAAATGAGGCGCACTGTGCCAGCAGGAAAGCAAAAAGTTCATTCTGCTTTCCAGAAGGTCTCTATCATCTCTAGTGGATCTTCTGTTTTGCTCATTATGGCGTGTATTTAGAAATCCTTCTTGAGTTTCAGTGTGCGTGATTCAGAGTATTATAATGCACAAGTCAGCTGTAAAAACGCCAATCACTTGTCTTTAAAATTTTTTAAAGTTTAATAGTAATAAAATGGTTCTAAAAATAGTAATACAATTAGAGTAATAATAATTTGGACAAACTGAATTAGGACAATATGAGACAATAAGGACAAAGAGTTACGGACGTCCAGGTACCTTTTTCTGGGCAGCACAAGCCCGAAAAAGGACACACGTTAACAAAGGATTAACCCTTAAAAACAATAGCTTGTTGTATATTCATACACCTCATACATGATGCATAAATTCCATTCAAATACAGGATTCTGTCTGGTCATCGTCAACTTCTTCCTCCAAATCCTAACAGCGCCTTCGAGGCGAGAAGAAGTTCATTTCTTCTGATAAGAGGGCCATAAATTCTTCTTCTCTGAAAGATTTAGGTGTCCTGTGGCTGCTATCTTGCTGCAAGTCCTTTCTTTTTAAAAAGAGTATCCTACATAGCATCGTTTCTATTTTAACAATTTTTATAACCTAAAACTATATTTAACACACTACTTAAGAGAATTAATACAGCATTACTTTCTAACACAACACATATAATATTCATTTTAATATTTGCAAAAAGCCAATCATAAAATGCATGCATTTTTTCACATCAGCTAAGACATTCACCAGCTTCAAATGTTATTTTACCACTTAAGAAATTATTTTACTGCTTTAATGGCCCTATCCATTACAGGTTCCTCAGGATATTCTTCCGTAATCACTTTATAAGAATGTTGTATAGCAAAGAGGAACTCTATCATATGTTTTATATTCACTATTAATTTAGGAACCTGTTTCCTGATTGCTGTTGAATTAGTGCAATTGTTGTTGAATTAGTGTTATGTTCTTATAGAAGAAGAGGAACATAACAATTTATCACACAAAGGAATAAGGGATGAGAAGAAACAGACTGTTTACCCACTACAGTAGGTTTAATACATGAAATCAGTGTATTATCCTGGCTCAAAATACATGAGGGGTGGAGTTCAAGTTCATCAGAAGTTTTAGGTCATCTTGAAAATCCCTAATGGTCTTTCAGCATAAAGACTGGTTGCTGCTTCTGTTTCTGAGGCCTATATAATTATGTCACAGAGTTCCCTCTGGTCCAGTGCTGTGTGAAATATCTCACCTCACTCTCCTCCCTATCTGTGTTACAATATCATAAAATAAGTAAGTACTAAGTAGCATAATGACATTTCCAAAAATGCTCAAGTTACAAATAGAGACTTATTTCTTAAAAGAAGTTAAACCCCAAAAAAACTCAAGCACCTGAAGGACTAAGTGGACATTTTATTTTGCAAAGTTCCCTACTGCTACAGCATGCCAACAAATCAAGAAAATTAAAAATACATTCGAAAAAAAGGAAAATGTACTTGTTCTCAAATTTAACAATTTTATTATTTTGCCCACACTTTCATCACTTTGACAGGACTTTTGCTGCCAACAGAGTTTGGTAGTCAAAGTTCTAAAATAAATAAAGGAAAATAAAGAGAAGCTTGCAGATACTGTAAACAGTGTTGACACCATGACAGCGCTGAAATCAGATATCGCTGCTGGAGGCCCAGTAGCGCATGCATTGTACAAATATGCCTGAAGAACACAACCTCCCAGTCAGGTCACACATAGTTGATCTTAGCATTTAAAAAGTATCCCCAGGATTATATTTTACATTTCCTACCTCTATAATGGGTAGGCTAATTTTGACTTAAAAGAACAATTCTGATTTAAAATTATTACAGAATCATGATTAATTTTGTGTGTGTGTGTGTTCCTGCTCAGAAATCATCACACACAGCCTTAGACTGATGTTCACAATCCCACTCTGTGGCTGAGTACAGTCCAGTGACTGTCTACCAGAGCTGTGCAACTGGTGGACTTAACAAGAGGTATCTCTTGTTAATCCCACTTCCCCAATTCAAATCTCTGGAGGTACATTATCCGCTCCCAAGGAGTAACCTTTCATACTATTTGCCTTTCAAGCTACCTTCTTTGGATCACCAACACTGCCATCGATGCCCATCTAATTAGGAGAAGCCCTATAGCAATTGCTATAGCCAACAGCCGGCCTCTGGGTGGTGATAGCAATCTGTTTCTGAGCTGGAACAACACCTCCCTTTTCCCTAAAGGGGAGAAAACTCTGGAGGCCCGGCCAGCTAAAATATTTAAGTGTATGTAACAGGCTAGTTGTACACACTAACACTGAATAAAGTAACCTAAGCTTCAAACACCTAATGTGTCTGGTGATGGTACACACTAACACTGAACAAAGCAACCTGAGCTATAAACATGTAACGTGTCTGGCCATGCTTAATATTTCTTGTGGTGTTGAAGAGCAGTACTAACCATTTTTCCACTCTGTCCATAGTGTGTTTAATGTGAAGGTGTAAGTATTAAGCAAAGGAATTTGCACTGGAACAGTAAACAATGGTATTAATTTTGATGTAGTCTTACTAGAAATGCTATGCTAGAGGTGTAGGGGGTAAAAGTGAACTTAATAGGAACAAGAAGTGCATTAAATTCTTATTTTAGCTAGCATCCTACTGATGGAATGTCACGTGAAGGAATGTTTCTAATGAATATCTGTGGAACATGCTTCATTAATTAAACTCATCATACAGATAGCTAAGAAGGTAAAGAAGGAATTGCTGGTTCTCCCAACTGCACACTATTAATTTAAGCTTCACTTAAAAATACCATTATAGCAGACTTCTGAACTGATGAATCTTCCCTCTAAGGACATTTTTTTTTTTTTTTTTTTTTTTTTTGCAAAATGTGATGTTCCTGAAATTCACACTCTACAAAGAATTCTGAAGTAATGTCAAGTGATGTGTGTAGCAATTACCCTTGTAGCTGTAGCCTTTCTTGAAGGACATATGTATGTCTCTAGGCATATATCCAGCAAAGAACAAACTATGAAACATAGCCTGGCCTGGTACTTCTGCAATTGAAAAGTCTTATCTGAAGCCTTTATCTTGTTCAATTTTTTTTCTTTTTTTCCACAGAGCTGCATCCTCTAGTGTAAGCTATGCATGTTTGAAGATACATGTTTCTTGAAAACAGATCAGCAGAAAAGTATTAAAAATATCATCTCCTGTATATTAAATGCATAGATTGTCCTAGTACACAAGACTTGGGTAATTCAAATTTCAGTTAGAGACCTTTTATAAGCACAAAGTTAAACTGTAACTAAAGAATTAGTATGTATGTTAAATTACATTGCTATGGTTCTGTACCACCTTTTGTCCAACTTTTAGACTGTATCTGTCTCAAAACCACTGCTAGTCCTGTATGAATAAGTTTCACTTACAGCACTTACATCCAAAATTAAAGGCAGTCACAGTTTTCTAAAATATGCAGTGGTGTGCAGAGTTAAGCTCAAACCAAAATAAACTTTTCTGTTTTCATGAAAGGTGATGGAAATATTATCAGTAACCACCATTTTCTAAGGCACATAAGTAGACATACTTATTCCAGTTTAATGTCCAGTCTTAGAATATTAAATATATCCCAGTGGTTTTGAAATCTATTAAAACCACTATTGAAATCTATTAAAACCACCATCTATTAAAATCCATGTTCAATCACCCCTCTGCCCACCGAGGAGCTGGGAATTCATGTCCTTCTGTTTGTTTATGTCTCTGGCAATGAATGTTTGGTGTGCTGGGAGATAAATGATGAGGACTTAGAAAGACACTAGAACATCTGTCTCTGCAGACAGAAGCCACTTTTTACATACTTCTGGAAAGTGCTGAAATCAAAGTCTGACTCAATCCTTGTGAAAATGGGTTAGAAATCCTCTGGGGTGAAAATGTGATTCTAGTTTCAGTTATTACTGATGTTATCATTTGGTTACTTGAGGAGGTCTTATAGTTCAGGACAGTCTGTATTTCATTCTTTTTTTTTTTCCCCCAAATCTAAATTCTTCTTCTGAACGTATTTTGGGCTTTGAAAATGTGAGAAACAAAACCAGATAGATAATTTAAAGATTCCTTAATTTAAAAACAAACCAAAACCAAACCATCTAAAATCAAACTAAAACCAAAACCAAACAAACCAGCTAAAAAAAACAACTCCACATTATGTCACCTAACAAATCAAGGCCATGAAAGCAAAATATTTCATGCAAAAGCAAAATTTATGATATGTTCTTCAGTAGAATTTAGGCATGCTAGAGGAAAGAGTCCATGGTAAATTCCTTGTAGAATTTTGCCTTCTGTGTTGCATTTCTGCTGTTGGGGATTTAAATTGCAAACCTGATGTAATTTTTATGAAGACTGTTGTTGAACTTTGATTTTTAAGTAATCCATGTCCCTGAGCTGCCGAGATTCCTGAAAGGGCTAATTATTGATTATTTGTCTCTACAAGAGTAAAATATGCTGTTTTATCCAATGTTGCTCTCATTTCTTTCATATGCCTCTTCCACTGTTTTCCAGATGACTATACCAGAACCATCATAGGCAAAAGGACTGTTATTACAAAACTTTCAAATTTAAATATATGTTCTTTGAAGGGGACTGAAGGACTTCAGGCACTGACATTCTTATTGATGTTTCTTTTGAACTTGATAACAAAAATAACCATGGATTTCACAATTTATTTTTTTTACCCAGAAAATTGTCTTTTTCACAGAACTATGATAAATTCCATTAACCCTCAGTCTAAGTGTTAGTGTTAATGTCAGTATGTTGTAGTGCGTTTTTATACTTTGTAATACTTTGAAGTAGTTTTGTTTTTATACTTTGTAATATTTTTTGAAGTAGTAGTTTTGTTTTGTATCCCCGTATTTTTCCCAAATGGTTTATCCCAAACTGTACCCCCCTCCCTTTACCTGTGTTATCCCTCTCCCGGGATGAGATCATCCCCAAACCCCCACCCTGGCTCTCTGTCAATCACTCAGCATCCCATCCCCTCCATCCAGAAGTTTCGGTCCAAGTTGTCGAGTGATCAGCCAGAGGCCAGGGCTCAGCCCCCCAAGCCTTGCCCCATACGCTGTCCTAAATGTCTGTCCCCCAGTACCCATCCCTTAGAGTTACTTATTGGTTGGTAAAATGTTATCTACTATCGGTTTCCACCTCCCTTTAAATGTGACCTTGGCACATCTCCCGGGGCTCTCTCGGCAGGAGGCCCCTGAGGTGCAGGAGCTCCCTTGGGATCCTAATAAAACCTTGGATTCACCCCTGCTAAGAGTTGGCTCTTTCTCTTTCACCGATGTCTCTGGTGTCTCTTGTGCTGCACAGGCGCCCAGCCCAGGTGCCCTCAGCACCCTCAGGGCACACACAGAGAGTGTCTCCCTGCCAGCCCAGGTGCCCTCAGTACCCTCGGGGCACACACAGAGAGTGTCTCCCTGCCAGCCCAGGTGCCCTCAGCACCCTCGGGGCACACACAGACAGTGTCTCCCTGCCAGCCCAGGTGCCCTCAGTACCCTCGGGGCACACACAGAGAGTGTCTCCCTGCTGTCAGCCCAGGTGCCCTCAGCACCCTCGGGGCACACACAGACAGTGTCTCCCTGCCAGCCCAGGTGCCCTCAGCACCCTCGGGGCACACACAGACAGTGTCTCCCTGCCAGCCCAGGTGCCCTCAGCACCCTCGGGGCACACACAGACAGTGTCTCCCTGCCAGCCCAGGTGCCCTCAGTACCCTCGGGGCACACACAGACAGTGTCTCCCTGCTGTCGGCCGTGTCGGGGCTGCCCCCCGGTGTCTGCCGACTCGGGACTGGCCCAGGGCTCCTGAGAGGCTCCCAGAGGGACCGAGACATCAGTATTGTCATAAAAATAATTTTTAAATTAACTTTTATATAAATATTTCTTATCAGCAACACTTTCTGAAATAGAGAATACAGCCCAAGGAGTAAGAAGTTAGGCAGTGCTGGAAGAACTCCATGATTAAAAATTACAATAAGTCCTATTTTCAACCTTCAATGACTAAGATAAAACAGAAAAGCTGATTTTTTCCAGAATATCCAGGCTTGACTAGACCAAAGGTACACTATTTCTGTTTTCTGTCTAGGAGGGATGAGGAGGGTGAGGGGAGATATAGTTTGTATGCAGGTAAAGATGAAAATTAAAAACCACAAAACTACATATGCTTAAGATTTTCAAAACAATAGCTAAAATGTAGTACTGAGCTGCTTTCACACTCAAAGCTCTGAATTTCTCATCAGAGTTCTGGGTGCACAAAGAGTGCAGAAATTTCATTGTTGCCTGAGCTAAAGACTCATTGGACACTCTGAGGAGCACAGAGTGAGGTTGGCACAGCTTTAGTATTTATCTCCTTTTTTGTCACATCCATTTGCAAGAAGCTGTCAGTTACCTTGCCAGGGCAGCAGACTTGGCTAGGAGCCTGGCCCATGGTCAATTATCATATCAGCATGTACTGAAAGGCCTCTTTTTCTAAAACCAACTTCAACTTAATCTGCTCCATTTCTGGTCGTGTCCCAAAGTTTCATTCTTGCAATCCCATTCTCAACAGTTGCTGGATTTTATTCTTGTGACATATTTCATTATCCTTATTCCACTACATGACTATTCACTGTATGACAAGAGTTAATGTTCAAACACTGTGGTGATATGCTGCTTTAGTTCATCTGCAGAATTGTCTTGCAAACAAACAAGAAACTGACACCTAAATTGACTAAGTGTTATTTTAATAACATATTTCATTGCAACTGTCTTCTATTACTGTGCTAAATTTTAAGCACGCAGGATCATCCAGAGCTGTACAACAAATAATTCTGTGAATTTTATGAGTGGCTCCGACTGGTAAGGAACAGACAAAATTTCACAGCAGCTTAGGGAAGAAATAGTAGCTGTCACTCAGTTTGCCCCAAATAACATCAGTAATAATCTCTGAAAATAGCTTTTTCTATAGCTCATCTTGCAAATTAGCATGTCACAGGATTCCTGAAGAATCTAAATAAGAAAAATAGGCATGAATTCGGGCCCAAGAATATTGTATAAAGCAGAAAAACTCTTATTGGTAAGCCAAGAGAAAACTGTGTGCCCAAATACATTTAGTTAAACATTCAAGTCCACATTTTCTCATGGCCTCATCCTTTTATGGTGCTGAAATGGGCTGCCAGATGTTCACATTTGCAACCTCAGAAATCCAACTCCGTAACTAAATTCCTATAGTAATTTTAGATTGCAAGGTAAAATTTTAGACTCACTAAATTTAGGCCAAAAGTCATTGATTATAAAAGAGCAGAGGCTACATGCCCACCCCCAAGATACTATTTTTTTATTAATGTCTCAATAGTTATTTTTACCAGTGTAAGAATGAATACAGCAGATTCATGGAACTAACCCAACTTTTCACAAATCAAGGAGAAATTCAATGTCAAAGGCACTGAAGAACCTTCTGCCATCATGATAATTTCTGGAAGCTCTATGGAACTGGAAAAAAGACAGGAAAACCAATTTCTCTGTTAAAGCAATGTCAATGAAGTGGATGTCAATGAGGCAGACATACCAAATTGAAACCTGGTCATTTGCCTTACCATTGCTGTCCTATTTTTCTTCTCCAAGCACCCTGAAATTTACTCAAAGTAGATATGTGGTTCTGATTTTATGGGTCAAAGGAAAGAATTTCAACATGCATAGTGCATGTTCAAATGTTTGCTCACTTCTGTTATGGGAAAGCAGTGAATGACTTCTGTGTATGTGTTTTATGTAGTGTACAAAATTGAATCTTCAGGATTTGTTTTTCCATAATAGATGTAGGGGGCTTATGCTCAGTATTTCTGCTCACTAGAGTAGCTGGGTTACTTGTAAACCTATAGAACATTCATCTGGTTCTTCCTTAGTTATCCAGAGTGTTTATTTAGAATTATCTGACAAATTATATTTTATTGTGTAATTTAATAGCAGAGGCTAAATTTCCCATTGTTTTGAATATATATCTCTCTAGTGAGAGAGCCATGTTGTTGTTACCACAGCCTTTCAGAAGACTGAATTAATGAGTATTTGTGTGAAATGTTTAGAAATTCATTACAGAGGACAGCTTAATCATCCAATATGAGCCTGGGAATTTGTGATAATTTTAGAGCCAAGTCTTTTGGGCTACTCCCAAACATTGTTTTATCAGGTGTCAAACCCCAAAGAGCCCATTTAAATTGTTGTGTCTATATATAATGGTCTCTAGAAACAAGACTCCAAAGTCTGATTTCTTAGCCTCTGGGAATATTATGCTAGCAAAACCAATGTCCAGGCTCTACATCTTGTGGTGAATATGAACAAATTCTCAAGTAAAAGCTGAGTCTTTACTTTTCAAATAGACTTGGGTTTCATCTCATAAAAATTTTATATGCCCTCATTAACAGCTGAAAATGATTTTTATATGCAGTTAATGCTTTGATATTTTAAAAGTCTCTTGTAAAAAGCCACCCTAAAGGATGCCTCTCCCTCTGTGTAACACTATGGTATTTCATATGAAATAAAAAGCATGCTTTCTTGTAACAACTGGAAAAGCCAGAAGGAATTTTCTGTAGAATTCAATTCCCAAAAAGCTGACCTATTTTTTTCACAGATAACATATTTAATGAAAGAAATAAATTCTCAGCATTCTGTTTTTCCTATAACATTATTTGCTCACTCTTTACACCATTTATGGATTGCTCTTTGTCTTCTTTCCTTTTACTTAGGTAATAGATAAACTTAGAAATCAAAAGCTAAAACCCTCTCACTCTGGCACTAGCAGACCAAACAATAGCTAAAACACCATTAATAAAATAGAAAAATTTGCTGTTTCTGCTTACTAATTGCACCACAGCCAAATATCACAAGGTTCATTATTAATAATTATACAAATCTGGACCCTGTGAGCTACACAATCACTGACCAACCCAATCTACCTCATAAATTGTAAGGAAGATCTTGCTATAAAGAGTATGAAACTATTGTGGATATTTTCCCATGGCTTATTTGATTGGCCATTAGCTTCTTTTTCTGGTGATCAAGAATTCTGAACACTAGAAAACATGATGAATTACCAATTCAAGTCTCCTTCCAAAGTTAACAGCATGGCTCAAATAGGTTAACTTTTTTAGGACAACTATCATAAGATTTTCTGTTCCATCACTACCTAGTTTATTATGGGGTATTACCAATCTTAAAAATCTTCACATCCAAGAATCCTCATCTATAGGAAAACATTCCAATCATATACGTTTCTTTACATTCTAGTAAAACAACTGCCTGACTAAACACAAAGAATAGTAAAAGATACGGATAAATTTAAAGAACTAAATTAATTTAAAATAAATTAATTAGAGAAACAAATACTTCTCCAAAAAGTTTTTCTGGTATTTTTTGGCATTAACGGTCTTATTTTCTTAGGAACTCCAAAAATAAGAACAGAATGCTCAATATCAACCAGTAGATTTATTTCCAGCTGTCTGATCAGGATGTGTTAGGATCAAGACCAATTCACTTTGATTTCTGTTTCAATACCTGTAGTGCTAACTCAAGCAACAGGGCTGTCTAGATCAAACAGCTGAATAACAATCATTATCCTCAGCCTTACTACTCAGTAAAAAGCCTAATGATAATTCCATTGTAATTTCAATGATGATTTTCATCTTCATATGCTGAATATTTTCTGCATACACTTTTAAGGCTTTTAGAATTTTTTCAAGGTTACCTCTAGAACTATAAACATTTTGCAAATGCCTGTTTTAATAAGGAAAATAAAGATGGTGTAATATAGAGAGTAAAACCAAGTAGCAAAATCACAAGTACTAATTTTCTTACAAGTTCCCTAACTTGTTTGCAGCTTACCAAAGGAAGAATTCCTTCATTATGACATGTCTTCACAAATATTTTCAGTCTAATTTTGTTTTTTTTTTCTGTACATTTATATCAAAAGGATCAGGAAGTGTAACTTGAAAAAAATGAAAAGAAAAGTGAACTCTAGTGTAACTTCAAGCTATCCTAACTCAAATTTTCATCCTTTGTCATGAACCTTAGAAAGAAGCTCTCCTTTGTCACCTCAAGCAGCTCCAGCCCACACTTCCTCTCTCCTAGTTGCCATTGCTAACCTGTGGGGTACAAAGGGGAGTCAGGACAAGAGGAAGAAGAAGCCTCAGTTTGTTGTCCAGAGATAGGACAATGACTTGGAGATAGGAGCTGGATTTGCACTCCAGGCTTAACTCTCAGGATTATTTTACAGAATTGGAAAATTACTGAGTTTGGAAGGCACCTCTGTAGGGGAACTAGCCTAAACCTCCTGCACAAGCTAGGCCACCTGGACTCCAGATTACTTTTGAATATCTCCAATTATGTGCTAGTGCTTAGTCACCTTCACAGTAAAGAAATGTTTCATGATGTTTGAAACAACCTGTGTTACAATTTGTGCCCATTGCCCCTGGGGACCACTGAAAAGAACATGGCTCCATCCTTCCCTGAGGTGGAGGTGAGACCGACCAGCCTGTAGTTCCTCGGGTACTCTTCCTTACACTTTTTGAAGATACAAGTCACATTTTCTTTCTGGCAGTCCTTGGCCATTTCTCCCAATTGCCAGGACTGATCAAAGATTATCAAGAGTGGCCTCATGATGACATTGGCAATCTCCCTCAGCACTTTGGGTGCATTCCATCAGGCCCCATGGATTTATGTTATGTCCAGTTTGTTTAAGGATTCTCTGACCTGATCCTCTCCCACTAAGGGTGTATCTTCCTTGCACCAGACTTTTTCCATGGTGTCTGTTACAAATATGAATGAGGCCAAACTTTCTCTGGAGAAAGAGGTTCTCATTTATTAAAACAGCTGAAAGGAACGGAGTACCCAGGATAAGCCCAGGCACCCACACAGCGAACCAAAACCAGAACAGTGCGCTAACCCCAAGTGCACTGGGTTCTCCCCACAAAACAAGTACCCAAAAAGAAGAACCCCGACCCAACCGAACTTCTCCCCCATTTATAGCCCCCTTTGAGTCCAAGATTGGTCCATTTTGTATCCGCATGGTGACTGGTCCATTTCCAGGCTTCTCATTGGTCTTTAACGCTGTTCATTCTGGACCAATCATTTCTGCAGGGCTTTGAACAATTGGTCTTTAACGCTGTTCATTCTGGACCAATCATTTCTGCAGGGCTTTGAACAATTGGTCTTTAACACCATTTATTCTGGACCAATCGTTTCTGCAGGGCTTTGAACAATTGGTCAGATCTTCCATCCAATACCTCTTTGACCTCACCTTGCCCCGCCAGACCACCCTTCCACCAAACACTGGACCCTTCTCCTAGAACATTCTAATAATCCCCCCACTCTTAACATAATGCAATTAATATAACATAATTAATACAATATAATTGACCTATACCCTAATTTAACATAACTTTTACCTGTAACAACTCCCCCCTCTAAAACTTTCATTGGGCTTTAGCCTGCATCAACCTCTTAACAGTCTCTTGACAGTTATTTAATTAGTTTCTTAACCAGTCTTTTAATCAGTGCTTTAACATGTTTCATCTTCAATCGTGTATAGTTGTCTCAATGTCTGGTAAATCTGGTTCATAAGCTGCATTTTCGAGTAGCCAATACACTTTGCCATCCTCTATAGAGGTGGTTAAGGATAAAAAGTTGATACAACTGGGGCACAGATTCGAGTGTGTTCTAAGGATGGCTGTCCAAGACTCTCCTGCATACAGAGGATGATAGTAGGAGGATCAATAGAACTGGGGGTCCGGTACAGGCTCTCCCATTCATGTCTCCCCTCCACAGAGGATCAGTGACCCTTTTTGGCAAGAGTATATCCTGATCCGGTCTTGCCCCCCTTCTCTTCTCTTTCCTTACTACTGTGCTGTTCTTACCAGTTACTGTTGCAGGAGTCTACTTCCCCTTTTGTATCAACCTGCTCTTTCTTTCTTTTAGGGCCAGATTGCTAGGTGCGTGGGAGAATGCCCTATCGCTTCTCAGATCACAGGATCTGTAACAGGGAATACCAGAGATTAAAACATGGTTTTGATAATTCATATAATCTCACTTCATATATAAATACCATTTCCTTAAGTTAAAAGAAAGTTAAAAACTTTTCAATTAAATATCTATAATAAATCTAACAGAGTTCTTATTATAACTTATAGCTTATGTGGTTCTTATGCTGTTCCTGATGTCTTCTTTAACTTAGCTGTAGTGGGACATCATCTCTCAGGAGCAGAAACCTGTTCTTTTACTCTGGTGATATGTGTCCATCCTTGTTCTTGCGTCCTAATGGCTGTTTCTGTGATGAGTAAAACTTGAAACTTCCCATTTTGGAGTTAGTGGTTGTTCTTCCCAGGTCTTAATTAACACCTAGTCACCAGGCTGGAATTTGCGGATTTTAAAATCAATAGGAGTAGTTTGAGGAAGGTATCCCTTGTACCTTAACTCCTCTAAAGTGCAGGTTATGGTCTTTATATATTTTCTCACGCCTAATTCTCCTTCTTCATACGTTCCCATATTACCTGGAGTAGTTAAGAAAGGTAAACCAAACATCATCTCATATGGAGAAATTCCTATATCCGCCCTTGGTTTAGTCCTTATTCTCAGTAATGCCAGAGGGAGACATCTTAACCAATTCATTTTTGTTTCTTCTGTTAATTTTGTGAGAGTTATCTTTGGAGTCTGGTTCATTCTCTCTACTCTTACGGAACTTTGAGGTGTCCATAGGGTATGAAATCTCCAGATGATATTTAAGGCCTCTGTTATTTGTTGCAATATTTTGGTGGTAAAATGAGGGCCTTTATCAGAGTCAATAGTATTAATCATTCCATATTGGGGTATGATTTGTTCTAATAAGATTTTACTTACAGTCTCAGCTGTTGCTCTTGTGGTTGGGTATACCCCCACCCAATGAGTTAGATGATCTGTTATCACCAGTAAATACTTATATCTCTGTACTTGTGGTAATTCTGTAAAGTCTATCTGTACACATTGAAATGGCCTTTTCGCTAACTCTCTACCTCCTTGAGGTAATTTTCTCATTACTTTTCTGTTAGGTTCGGCTGTCTGTCTCTGCCCCGACACGGGTAGGGTGGTTCTTGGGTGGCACGCGTTTCAAAGGACGAGTCTGGACTCTTCAGCTTTTCGGTCTTCAGATTGTTTATTGTTTCTTATCTACAAAATTTTCTGTCTGCCCAACAGAAGTCTGATCTGCAAGGCAGCCACGGGCACTCTGACCACCCACGGGGCGGTCATGTCTTTTTATACTAAAATCTACGTACATGATATTTACCTTTATTTTCCAATACTTTTCACCCATGTTAGCAAGTGCACCTTCACCATAAACCAATCCCCAAGTGCCAACATCACCACAGAAGATGGAAGACAAGAAGAAGAAAGAAGAAGGACGAGACACGCCCTGATCCCTCCATCTTGTCTCCATAACCCCCCTGTACCAAAAACCTTAAAGTTTATGTTTCACCCTCTAAATGTGTCCCTTTTACACCCTTCACTCTAAAGTGACTCTCATGTCCTCAAACTGCTGTCACTTCTGTGGATGGATCAAAATCAAGCCACCAAGCACTCTTGGCAACATTCCAGGATTTCCGAGACCCCCAAGGGTTCTCTTGGCATCTCTGGACATCGGGAATGATGTGCTAAGTTCCCACACTTTTCTATTTATCTTCTGACATACCATGCATTGTCGAGTTATTATCTTGGCAATTTCCCACACCCCTATACACACGTAAGTTCTCATAAAGTGATCATGTAAAGCTTGAGTACCCCAATGGGTTGAGGCATATAGGTCGTCTAATATCTTTCTGGTTAATGCCTTGTTTAATACTTGTCTACCATCTGGCATCCTCCATTCTCCTTTTCCATTTTGGACTGCACCATGTTTTAGTAATTCCTCTTGTTCTTTTTCATTAAATATAGGGATCTCCTCCTTTTCTTGATCTTCCTCATTCCCATCTCCTACTTCATTTAACCTGAAGGTCTTTTCAGAATCTTCTAGAGCAGCCCTTTTTGCAGTTACGTCTGCCAAGTTGTTCCCTTTTATTTCTCTAGTATCGCCTTTTTGATGTCCTTTTATATGTACCACTGCAATTTCTTTTGGTCCTTTCAAGGCTTCTAACACTGCCTTTATGAGGCCTTCATGAATTAGGGTTTTTCCCTTTGAGTTGGCAAATCCTCTGTCTGCCCAGATCTTCCCAAAAGTATGTACTACTCCACAGGCATATTTATGGTACCACTCCTTTGATCAAGCCATTTTAGCCCTTTTAATAATGCCTATAGTTCACAGCATTGTGCAGACCAGCTATTGGGAAGCTTTCCTTTTTCTATGACTGTCACTGTATGTTCATTTACAATAGCATACCCTGATACTCGCTTACCATCTACTATCCATGATGAACCATCTATAAACAGTATATCTTCCTCAGGTAAAGGTAGTTGTAATAAATCTTCTCTAACTTTTATCTGCAAATCTATGGTTTCAAGGCAGTGATGTTCCAATTCTTCTTTTGGTTCTCCATATAAAAATTGTGCAGGACTTTGGATCCTTGTTGTTGTCAATTCTATATTTTCACTTTTGTTTAATATCAATTCATATTTTAAAAGTCTGCTATCTGAAATCCATTGACAGGCTTTCTTACTTAGTATACTTTTTATATCATGGGGAGTACACACCTTGATCTTGTTTCCTAATGTCAACTTGTAACCTTCCTCCACAAGAGTTACAGTTCCAGCCACTGCCTGGAGACAGGTGGGCCAGCCTCTAACTACCGGATCCAGCAATTTGGAGATAAGCAATGGGTTTTCGCACCCCACACTATTCTTGTACAAAAACTCCATAAGCTATTCCTTCTTCTACATTGATGAATAGTTCAAACAGTCTATTTAAATCTGGTAAACTTAGTACTGGAGCATTTGCCAACTTTTCTTTTAGGTCTTCTAACTTTTTCTCATCATTTTCATCCCGACTTATGGGCTCATTTTCAACTATATAGAAACTTAACTAACTTTGTGTGTCCATCTATCCATAATTTGCAATACCCGATTAATCCTAGTAATTTTCTCACATCTGTTTTTGTTTTTGGTGCTGGCAATGGTAGTATTCCCTGAATTCGGTCAGCATCTAATCTCTTATATCCTTTCCCAATTATATGGCCTAGATACTTTACTTCTGGTTCCACAAATTGTAACTTTCTTTTAGATACTTTTAACCCCGTTTCCCCTAGGAAGTTCAGTAAATTAACAGTTGTTGTTTGTACCTCTTCTTTCTGTTCCCCAGAAATTAATAGATCATCTACATACTGTAGGATTTGAGATCCTTTTTCAGGTATAAACTGTTTTATTAGTTCTTCTAGAGTTTGGCCAAATAGGTTTGGTGACTCCATGGTGACTCCTGAGGCAACCTTGTCCATTGTAATTGTTGTTTTCTCCCGGTTTCCTCATCTTCCCATTCAACTGCGAACCACTTTCTACTTTCTTTCTCAAGCGGACAGGACCAAAAAGCATCTTTTAAATCTGTAACACTAAACCATGCATGTCTCGATGGCACTTCGCTCAATGAATTATATGGGTTGGCTACTACTGGATATCAAGTAACAGTTTGCTTATTTACTTCTCATAAATCTTGGACTAATTGGTATGTACCATTGGGTTTCGTTATGGGTAATATTGGGGTGTTATGTGGACACATGCATGGTTCTAAAATTCCTTCTTTAATTAAGTCTTTAATTACAGGTGTTAATCCCTGTTTCCCTTCTACAGAAATTGGATATTGTTTAACTCTTATTGGGAGAATGTCAGGTTTCATTTTGATTTCTATGGGTAGAATTTCCAACAGTCCATGACCCCCTCCTTCTGCCCACACTCTCGGATCTATCTCTCTCTCATCTTCTTCTTTTAAAACCATCATTTTCACTACCATACGTTTTCCTTCAGGGACTACCCCTATTCTTAACTGCACTTGTAAATCCCTAAGAGGTTCGAGTCTAATTCAGGCATATACAGCAGGTTAGCACACCCTTCTCTGAAACTTCCTTTTATGGGTACTTCTTCAATAATGGGTACTTCAAAAGGGTTATTCTCAGCACCTTTAACTTTACAGGTTTGGTTACCTAATTTGCATCTCTTGGGAATCTTTGAAATACTTGAACGATCTGCTCCAGTATCCACTAAAAATTCCATTTCCTCACTCTGAGGGCCAATTTCTAGGTTTACCAGGGGCTCCTTTTGATGTCCAATGTCATCCCTCATAGCGTAGAGTCCCTGACACCCCTAGTCCTCTCCTACCAGCCTTCTCCCTAAGGTGTCTTGTTCCTGGGCAATAGCCTCATCCATCTTTCTTTTTCTGCAGAAATTTCTGGTATGTCCTTTCTTACCAGAATAAAAGCATATGATTTCTGCCCAAGGTGGTCTTCTCTTGGGCCAAGGTGACTTATTATCTCTGCCTGGCTCATACTTCTACTTGGCTAATCTTTAAACCCACTTATTCTTGGACCTGTGTTCTAGCTTTTTCCATCACCTGGTGACTCATTATTCTCAAATCTAGCACTCTCTCTAGCTACTGCTACCATAATTTTTGCTTTTGTCTTGGTCTTCTCCTCATCCTTCCTTAGATATACTTTTTGCACCTCTCTTAATAACTCGTTCATTCCTCTTTCCTGCCAATCATCTAGCTTGTCCAATTTCCTTTGTATGTCCACCCAGGCCTTAGTTACAAATTGAATTTTAACTAAAGCTTATCCTTCTGGGCTATCTGGATCCACACTTGAGTATAACTGAAAGTTTCTTTTTAATCTTTCTAACCAGGCGCTCAGTGATTCATCTCGCTCCTGTTGACTATCAAATGCCAATCTTGCGTTATTTGTTCTTGGGACAGCCTCTCTTATCCCTCTTACAATTAGTGTCCTGTCGGGTCCGGCTGTCTGTCTCTGCCCGGACACGGGTAGGGTGGTTCTTGGGTGGCACGCGTTTCAAAGGACGAGTCTGGACTCTTCAGCTTTTCGGTCTTCAGATTGTTTATTGTTTCTTATCTGAAAAATTTTCTGTCTGCCCAACAGAGGTCTGATCTGCAAGCAGTCACGGGCACTCTCTGACCACCCATGGGGCGGTCATGTCTTTTTATGCTAAAATCTACGTACATGATATTTACCTTTATTTTCCAATACTTTTCACCCATGTTAGCAAGTGCACCTTCACCATGAACCAATCCCCAAGTGCCAACATCACCACAGAAGATGGAGGACAAGAAGAAGAAAGAAGAAGGACGAGACACGCCCTGATCCCTCCATCTTGTCTCCATAACCCCCCTGTACCAAAAACCTTAAAGTTTATGTTTCACCCTCTAAATGTGTCCCTTTTACACCCTTCACTCTAAAGTGATTCTCATGTCCTCAAACTGCTGTCACTTCTGTGGATGGATCAAAATCAAGCCACCAAACACTCTTGGCAACATTCCAGGATTTCCGAGACCCCCAAGGGTTCTCCGGGCATCTCTGGACATCGGGAACGATGTGCTGAGTTCCCACAGTGTCCTATATTGCCTCATGCTCGTTCTTCCCTCTTCTCAGTTAGGTGGGTTAATAGGCATTTTATCTCCTCCTCTAGGACCCCCTCTATTTTGTCTTTCCCAAATCCTCATACCCGCAGTATGAATCATTTGTATTTCTTTGGAAGAGAACAGTATTTCTAGGATAGAATTTCATTCCTCCCACGTAAAGATGTTAGGCCCTAAGAATTGGTCTAATTGTTGGGAGATGCCTATTGGGTCTTCTAATAAAGTTTTAATTTCTTTCTTAAAATTTCTAACTTCAGAGACAGTTAATGGGGCATTCACAAAACCAATACCACCTCTGCCCCCCCCCATAGGCACTTCCCTTAGAGGAAACAACTTTTCAGTTCTCCCACATTCATCTTGAATTTTCTTTGTTTGGAACCTTGTATTATATTGATGGCTTGCTACATGCTCATCTGGTTCAATTAACTTCTTTTCCTCTATATCTTTACAACAACAGGCCTTTTTCACTCCTTGACCTTTTGTTTGCAAACTTTCCTCCTGCTTTTGACTCTCAGTATGTTGGGGTACAGGGGATAAATAAAAAGGAATGTTTTGTGATGTTCCAGGAATAAGAATAGGGGAAGAGGTACTTTGGGTTATGGGTTGAAGTATGGGGGAAAAATAAAGGGGCGTATTTTGGAAAGTTTTGGGAGCCAAGATTGGGGTATGGACACTCTGAGTGGTACTAGAGACCGGTGTCTGGGTACTTGAGGAACTGGAGGGAATCTTCAAAACTGAAGGAGTACTAGAATGGGCAGGTTCTGGTATATTTGGGAAGAGAGGTGATACAGAAGAGGGGATGCCAGGAGCAGGACAACTTGAATTAAAAGGTTGAGGTGATTTTAAAACTCCTGTGGGAGTAGATACTGAAATTGCATCCACCTCGTGAGATGGTACCAAGGGGTACAAGGTTGGAGGGGGAGGAGGAAGGTGGTCTATAGGAGGAGATGGAGGAGGAGGTAATGGGAGGTAATCTAAGGGATCAGGAGGGGGAGGCGGAGGAAGATGGTCTAAAGGATCCCACCTCCTTTCTGGTAGCTTAGTTTCTTCTTTTTCTTCTTCTCTGGACACTTTATATAATTTTATTTCCTCTTCCTGTTTCTCCCTTTCCAACCAACACTTAGCATATCTAATCTCTTCGTCACAAGGTTCTATTCAGGTATTGACTTATCTAAGTAAAGCTATACATAGCCATCTTTCTTTTGTCCCATACCAAGGCCAATAAATAGATCCTTCAGCAATACTCTCTTTAGGCCATATTTCTGTACAGTATCTTATCATTTTTATCTTATCTAGATGGTTTATTCCTTCATTAGTATCCCAATTTATTAAAAGTTCACCTAAAGGAATACTAGGAGGTATTTTCTTAAAAACTTCCTTCCCTTTTCTCTTCCTGCTGGCACTTTTTCCAGCACACTGTCCCATCTTTAACTAGCAATTGGTATTCAAATACAATTTTCTTTTTTCTAATAAGGGATGTGTATTAGTTATAAATGAGGAAGAGAAAATAAATATTAATTATTGTGGAAAATGTAGTAATAATGGTTACTTTAAAAAGTTCCTTATCACAAGAGACTAGACAAAGATGGCAACTTTAAAGAAATGTTTGATGTGGGAAATGAAATAAATATGGCGGCTTTGGTGGGAAACAAAACAAAACAAAAAAAATTTTTTGATTCTTTTTGGGTACTTGTTTTGTGGGGAGAACCCTGTGCACTTGGGGTTAGCGCACTGTTCTGGTTTTGGCTCGCTGTGTGGGTACTTTTTCCATGGTGTCTGAAACCTGGGATTGCTGATGGACAGTCTTGCTAGTAAAGACTGAGACAAACAGGACATTTAGTACCTTTGCCTTTCCATGTCCTGTGTAACAAAGTCCCCTGTCTCTTTGAGTAATAGATCCATACTTGCCCTATTCTTCCTTTTCTTGAAGCCCTTTTTGTTGTTTTTGACATCCCTAGCCAGATTCAATTACATTTGGGCTTTAGCTTTCCAAAGTTCATCCCTTGGATGCTTGGACAATGTTTCTGTATTCCCCCCATGTTACCTGTCCTTCCTTCTACCTTCTCTGTGCTTCCTTTTTGTTTTTTGAGTTTGGCTTTGTTCATCCACAGAGGACTCATGGTATTTTTGTGTGCCTTGACAGTCTTTGGGATAGAACTCTTTTGAGCTTGAGACATGAGGTTTTTGATTTTGCTTAATGGAAAATTCAGAAAAGAGAAAAGGGGAAAAGCCATTGCTCACCTACTGACTTGCCTACAAAATACACATTTATGCGTGTGAGACCCAGTCCTAGAGATACTTTCCTCACTTTGTGAATTACACCAGCTGCAGTGCTCCCCCAGCCTTTTAAAAGACAAAGTTCAGAATGCAGGCTTAAAGTTAATTGCATCATCTGCCTAAAATTGATTCAGACAACTTTAAATATTTTAAAATATTTTTTATATCATATATCCCTTAGGTTAGGTGCCCTATAGCACTTCAGTCAGTTAAACTTGAGGACTTTTAAATAGAGGGATGTATGTTTAGATATTCTGTTGAAAGGAGCTCTCAAAAACCTTGTAAAAAGGTGAAAACCACCTGTTAGAATTTGTTCTCATTTATAGAGAGTACAGAATTTTTACGCCTGTTTTGCATGGCCTCATGCATTTTGAGCCTCATAATTAAATAAGGCACAAAGCAATAAGAAATGCTCTTCTTTGTTTTTGAACTTGTGATCTAGAAATGATTTGTGGTAGCTCATTAATCAGGCTGAGTTGTTTATTTCACTCATTTCTAAGACTCATATTGTAATGAATCCTTCACAAGACAAACACATACTGCTTATGTTAGAGCTGTATGTGCATGAGAGGGTGTTTCTGCTTTGCTGTTGCTTTTTAATCATCTTTAAATTTACTACTGCTTGTAATGGACACTTGTGTATTTATAATAGTATTCTGTTTACTCCTTAGATTATTCATGCCTGAGTGCCCTTACTGCAGAAAAAGATTTAATGAGCTTCAAGAGGATAGCACTGGAAAAACAGGGAAAATATAAAACAAGTGCCTGCATACTAATGTAAGCCTCTAGCTAAAACACATTATCCAAACCTGTCATGACAGTCTTCCCATGATGTGCCTCATTTTTAATAGGATACATTTACTCTTAATTGTAGAGTATCTCTTTACCTGATGTCTTTCTAAATGAACCAAAACTGTAGCTAAGCATTTCAACAAAGCACACTCTAAACTGAATCTTTTATATGTAAAACTCCATGTATTAGCAGGCTCTTCTATTTCACATTCTGGCTTTCAGAAAATTCAGCTGTTTTGTCATGGCGACAATGGACAACTGCCACAATGAAATTCAATCTTGCCATATTCATGTTTGAATTGGATGCATAGTCCTATAATTTGCTTAAATTGCTTTTATTCGGGAAAACAGAGATTTCACTAAATTGTGTCTTTTTGGTAAAATACATTATTGTTCCTACCCATGCTAACTTTACAATTAATCTTCACAACATTTTCTCTAATTATGTTGTCACAGAACTCGATTACTTTTTTTGATATAAAAAATGTGAAATCAGAATGTCCAATTTGCAACAAAACTGAAATCTACTTATTTACACACATGTTTTATATTTCCTATTTAATTCCTTCTCTCTCTCTCACCTGCAAGGATTTTGAAATTTCTTGGCATTTTTTCTATTTTCTATTTCTGATCTGTAGGATTCCTGAAGTCTTCTCTGCTCTCAGTAGGGCCACATACAGTATCCTGTAATTGGCTTCTAAAGTACACTAAATATGTTATCACAGAAAATCCTTTGATCCTGCATTATTGAAGTCTCAAAAATATTTTTTCACTTTCTGCTCTATTAATCAAACCTCTCATCCTGCTGTCTTTGAAATGTAAAGTTTGTCTCCACTCACTGCAAAACAAAAAGCTTCAGAGTGCATGCTGTACATTCACCTATTCTTAAATTCCCTTCACTTTCTCCTATTTCCTTTTGACCCAAAACTTTGCAAATAAACAAAAATTAACAGAATTAAATCACATTTACTGTATTCTCATCCACCATCTGTTGATGTCATTGCCTGACTCTTCTTATTACCAAAGGCTCTTTTTAATTGTCTAATCCTGTGGTAAAACAGGCTGAGATTGAGGCTGCCCCATCCCTTGCCCTGGTTACCAAATACTTCTTCCTCCCTTGCACAGATAGGCTGGCATTGTGCATCTCAAAAAACAATGCCATGAAATGCCTGGAAATAAAAATGGGAGTTTTGGCTATGACTTGAGTCTGATACAAGATATAGTGTGCTACTTTTAACCTTTAAACATTTGTGTATTTATATGTCTAGAGGCTGCAGAGAAAGGCCTTTACTCCACATCATCATTATACTGATCCGACAAAAATAACTTACATTTATGAATATAGAGATAATCAGTTTAAGTAATGACATATGTCTTGTATAATCCTTCACCTTCCATTTTAAGTAAATCTGGAACAGTTCATGTTGGTCCATGGGTAAAAATATCCCGGAAATGCCAAAGCCAAAGCTCAGCTACAGAAAAGCACATTTAGGGTTTTATTCTCTACCCCATGTGCTGGAGACCTTGTCAGGGTTTTCTGTAATTTACAGACTGAGTGTAAGCATTTGTACAGTGATCCATTCCTGATCCTCTGAAAAAGCTTAGTACATTTTGAAGAGATGCTTTCAGGAGAGAATGCCAGTTTTTTAGGAGGAAAGCTGACAGTGTGGGGTGCTACTTTCCATGTAATGATACTTCAGGATTGCTTTATATGGCCACACAAAATTAGCCTAGGGCCAGAGAATCCACAAGATGAAATAGTCTCGTGACGTTGCTGTCAAGCCAAAAACCATTGACAGAGGAATGTCATGCATCTACCTTACTTTTGAGTTTCTGATACTTCCCCCCCAGAGACAGAAAAGAGTTTGATCCCCAGGGTCCCTTAGCATCGTTGAAAGTGGTTATGAAAAGAACTGTGTGAGATGAACACCTGAAAAGGGTTTTCCTTTACCAGGCTTATATATAATGACTTTATCATGGATTCCTATACTATGCTAAGCCTCTGGAGAACTCTAGAAGAGACAAGACAATATCAGCAATATAATGAACAGGCAATTGATGGGACTCAAGAGACCAAGGTTTGCTGTTGACCTTCTAGCAAGAAATTTAAACTCTATGATTTAGCCTCTTCCTCTATAAAATGCAGTCTTGACAGTTATCTCCCCTGGAAGTATTTTCAGATCAATTGGTAAAATCTGAGTTATTAACTGTTGCTTCTGTGCAGCAGCATAGGGATCAATGTGCCCTGTATGTGCAGGTTTCAACATCCTGAGTTTCTTTGCCACTTCCATTAGTCACCATGGACCATTGACATCAAGATTGTTTGAAAAAAATTCTGCTAAAAGTAAAGACATCCCTGGTTGCTTTGCTTTCTATGTTTGTGCTTTCTGATATACAATTTTCCTCTTTCCACACTACTCACAACAATGCAGCCAGACTTGGAGCTAACAGTAATGAAAAATGACTTCTCAGTTGTCATTTTAACTGGTTTTGGCTTCTATATGCATTTAATGCATTCAACAAAAAAATCTGAGTAAGAAGATTAAATCACAAGCTACATGGCAAATTGCTTTCCTCAGAAACAGCTGTATTAACAGCAAGGAAAAACAATCAGAATATGGTGGGTGTCACAAGAACACAGCCTTCTCCTTCACTTCAAAGCTTAACTCCAAAATTCTTTCCTATTTCCCATCTGGGAATCAGGGAGTTTTAACAGATGAGGAATGGTTATTTATATGTCGCATAATAAATTATAAACATAACCTACAGTCATGTTTTAATTACGGGGGAAACCAGCCATAAGATGTGTGCAGGGCTATACATATAATTATTCCAAAGAGAAATGCATTATTGCAATAGTTTCTAGTACAACCTGTCTTGGGCAATAGACAGTATATTTAAATTATTAAATCATGGGGCACAATGGGAATAGATATATAGAATGAAAAAGTTGGTGCTGAGACCCTTAATGGCTACATTACACTTCCTTTTATAAGGAAAAAGAATCATTTGAGGTTCTTTTTAATCTGATCCCAAACATTACTTTGGTAGCATCCTAAAAGCATTGAGTGTATCTTGGAGCATTTCTTCTGCTTTATCATCGTCTGAAGGGAATTACAACTGTCTGCTCTGTCACATGAAATTCCAGAAATTCCAGAACATACCATGCTCAATTTCTTTGTGAACTTGTTACAAAAGTTTTGAACTTCAGATAGTGGCTCAGCATAAAATTGTAAAATAAAGTCTGTAAAGTCTGGTTTTGTGGTACCAACCTCCCTTCTCTCTCTAACACAACAGAAATGCTGTCCAAGGCCATGAACAACAGCTAAATGCATCCCTGGGCAACTGGTGCTCAGTCACTGCTCAAAAGGACAACATAAGAGGGAACACTGTACTGAGTTGTTCTCTGATTGCTTAAGCAATACCTTTCTGGTTAATAAACAAAATAAAATCCAGTTGTTAAAGTGTGCATTTTCTCCTGGTTTGTTTTTTTTTTTTTTTTAACATGAGTCATAGCACCAGTAAATAAGTAATATTTCAGTGAAGTTCTTTAAAATAATTTTTATAAAAAAAGACAGTTTCTTCCTGTAATTTTAATTTAATACCTACGTTCCTCTTGCTTACTAATGCTAGTCTGTTTTTACATCAACCGGTCCTCTTTCCAGTATCAGAGCATTTGACAGCTGCCCTAGTGTTGATAATGATGTAATGTAGCAACCAGGTATGTTGATACCTTCTAGTTCTAATGGAAGAACAAAAGAAAGTGTCAAAAAAGTGAGAAACAGATATTTTTCTAAAAAATCAGGCAGCTAAAGCTAAAGAAATCAATAATTAAAAGAATAGATAATTGAATATTTAGAGTTGGACTGGTACAGAAGAGAAACCCAGTGAATCCTGTGCAGAAATGAACAAAAAGCAGAGGCAGTGTATCTGACCCTCCTTCCTATGTGCAGAGAACACAGAAGAAATTCAGTCATTCTTCGGCATGTATCACGAAAATGTGTCCAACCACAATGAAAATTACCACAATCATAAATATCTTTTTACTGAAATGCATTTTGAAATAGAAAGGAAACTTCAAAAAGCTCTTTTGTAGAAAAAATTTTTGTTGCAATCTATGATTTTAGTATCTAAGCTGTGCAATTTGATTGCTGTTTGTGAAGAAAATGCTTAACTGCAAAATTGAATGTTATGTTAAGATAGTTATATAGCAAATCATGGCAATAACTCCACTTGCATTAAATCATCTGCTGCTAGGGGTTTTTTCCACATGACATTTTTGTAGGCTATCTTTGAAACATTTATTATTCCTAAAAAAAAAGCTGATGAAGTGATGTGGCCAGGAGAATATTTTTGTAATCAAGCTTCCTTTTGGCTAGTATCTGCAAGATTTCATTCAATCCAAGTAGAAGAAATGCAAAACCCATCTACAAAAGTAATATTTTTTTTCTACTTTGGACATGATACATAAATATAAGGTGAATCCTAGTAATAAACACAGAACTTCTGTGGAGCCCATAGCTGCAAAAATCTTCTTCCATAACATGAGGAGCCAGAGGTCATAATCTTTTGATCTCAGACCTAAGTGAGAGGCAGAGTTCTTTTTAAAGCACTAAATCACTTCCCCAACAATTCTAAGAGTATGCTGTGCTAGCCATGAGAGCTCCACTTTCTACCTCCCATTACTAATGGTGGAAACTGTTAATGCATTCCCACTGGATCACTTTTATGGCCAAAGCACTGTCAATATAAATGATTCATAGAGTTCTGCCAGTGTGGAAGTGAGTTATTACCGTGCGTTTCTCACCAAATTAGATCTTCTCTTGTTTTTTCCTTTGAGCATCCTGCATCATTTCAGAGCAACACACTGCCTTGTTTCAGTTAAAAATCACCAATTCCCATGATGATTTTAATATGAGCACTTGTAATGAATGTTTGACCTTTTCTGAACCACAAACCAAAGAAATTGTGGTCAATTAATCTTTATATGCTTATTTCATGTGTTGGAGATGTGAGGAGAGCTTAGTTGCACGTGAGTGAGTATCACAGAGCTCATCACTCTACCAAAGGCTGGGACAGAATTGAGCAGTGGGATCTTAGGGCAACCACTATCAGCTGTTGGACGCTCACCTGGGAGTTCAAAGTATTCAGCAGTTTCCCAGTTACTACAGTGCCACTGCCAATTATAGGGGCTGCACTTGATCTACTTGCAGATGCATGTAGGACACACAGGTGGGTCACCTGTAATTTTGGTCTTGCTCATTGGTGTCTTTTGCTTGCCTACAAATACATATAGGATCATCCTACAGCAGTAATGATCCATGGAGTTTATTTTCAAATCTATGAAATAAATATGTTCAATTTGGCCAAGCCCAAGAATAGGATATATGGTCAGTGGACAGAGGGGAATGGAAATTCTATAGCATCCTTCCTGGCAGAAGCCCTTTAAATCCTAACAGCCCTTGCTATGCAGGGTAATCAGGATACAGGGAGGGATCTGCAGTAGCTCCTTTTAAAAATAAATATTGTGAGGATGTAGATAATTTTTTTTTAAATTGTTATACACAAGCTTCTATGAAAATTAGTTGACAGCATTTTAACTATATAAACAATTCACCATTCCATTCCAATTTCAAACTTTCACATATTTTATACTAGCATTATATATACCAAATCAGTACAAGTGTTTTATACCAGCATTATATATACCAAATCAGCATTCCCCTTATTAAAAAATGAAGTTATTGCTAAGACTAGGCTTTATTTAAGATTTTCATTTAGATACCATAAACCTTAACCTTGAAATAAGAAGTGTCAACAAACTACACATCTGTAATTATATTTTAATTTATTTGAATTTAAAAATATTTTAAAAATAATAAAAACTTTGAGACACAGTTTTTCCCATATGGAATTCTGAAGTATTTCTAATGATGGAGTGGTTGGCTGTTTTGATATTGCTGCAACTTATACACAGAATTATCAAAACTCAAGCCTTAAAAATGTTGTTACTTTTCTCAAAAGTTAACAGTATAATCACTTTTTAAAAAAATTTGCCATTTTAATGTAATGCAGTGAATGATTTTAATATAATGCACCATTAAAGAAGAAACCAAATAAAAATTTTAAAAATAGCCTTCGCTTATTTCTAAAATAAACCCCTTTATCCCAAAAGACTTAGAAGAAAAGTTATATTGAAATTATATTATAATATTTTCTAAAATAACTTTGAAAAAGGAAAAGCAATTCAAATTGACTTTATAATACTGTACTTCATTTTTATTCAGTCATATACATTATTCTTCTTTTTTTTTCTAATTCTTGTGTATTATGTTCTATTGGTGACTTATTTGTTACAATTATAAGCTCCTGCACAGCACTCTGTCCCTGTTCTTTCTTGTAGAAATGAGTGTTTGAAAAGTTTTATTTAAGGTCATCAGAAAAAAAAACAGCGAGATGCCCTATTTGAGTTTCTCATTTTCTAGTTATTTATGCTTTTTGCCTTATTTTATGAGAACAGCATAGCAGAAATATTTTTCAGGTTCAAACAATAGCTTCTAAAAATTCCTCTGGAATAGAGCTGCAGTGGTTTATTTCTTCTGAGTCACTCAACACTTCTAAACACTCAACACCAAAAATTGACCCTCTTGATTTTTGTTAGTCTCATTTTCAAGTTTCCTAACAATTCCACTGCACTGAAATATAGGTGGTGGTGGTGGTGGTGGTGGGTTTTGGCAGAGGAAAAAGGGAGTTGGAGTTTATTCTGCTTTGGCTTGGTTGCATTTTTTTCACAAAATATTTGATGGCCTTTCTATGAATAGATAACTACTGCCTTGTACCGAACAGCACCAAATACTTATCATCTGTGTCTTTTTTTTCCCTTCTCTGAATCAGTATCATACTGTAATTCATAGCCTGATTCTTTTGTACATTCCCCTTTTTGAAGCAGAATTTCATTTTAGAGAATTCATACTTTACAAATGTGAATGTTCTGCACCACAAGTGGGGAAGGCAGAGAGAGTGAAGGGGTTTTTGGTGGATCTCAGTAAAAAAGGCCCAAAATCTCAGTAAAAAAGACCCCATACTAACACAGGTGGTTTAAGAAGATTGAATACAAAGATTAATATAGATAGTAAGTAAATCTTGCATCCCATCAGGTACTGGGCAGCACAGTTTCATACAGCATCAAAGAGACCGCAGATGGATTGTCCCCCAGCACACTGCAGATCCCATCTGTGGTTATGCTCCTTCTCCGTTCTGTGCTGTAGTGCCTTATATTTTGTCTAACAAGTAAAGCCACACATCTTATCCTGACAGGCTGGACTGTTATCTCTGCCATAACATCCCCAGCACGCAGAACAGACCCATATAGGCCACTCCAGCAGATTTCCTTACAGCAGCTGCTCACGCTTAAACACAGGACCCCACACAGCAAAGACAGCCTGGCTAAAATCTAACTCCTCAAATACAAGGTCTTCTGCAAGACTCCAGATATAAGGAAAGACAAGGAGTTTTGTACTGTTGATTTCTGACTTTTCCCCCATTTTTATCAAAATAATACTCCATGAGAACACCCAAGCCAACTATTCAAAACCTGTCATGGCCTTCTTTTCATAATGCTCTTATTCATGAACCTAGGCAAGTAAGCATCATCTAGGAAAGAGAGCATCACCTTTTCCTACACTGCCTTTAGATCAACAGACACATATATAGGATGGTCTTCCCTTTCTGTAGAGAAAAATCAGAAATCCCATTTTTCAAATGGGATCAAAATCCATCCATCCACTTTTGAAATCCCATCAAAAGTGATGTTCATCACTTTTGCCTGGTGTTTTTATTGTGACAGGGTAAATGATCCAGAAATGTGTTTATTTTTTCTTTTTGCTTCGCAGTGACAAAAAAAGGAAATCAAAATAAGTATTCAACTGGACTAAGAAAGAATTCACTTGCTTTCTTAACATCTCAAGCTTCATTAATTTTCTGTCTTTTCAGGAGTCGAAGAATGGATACAAATGCACATAAAAACAATCAGTCCTGGTTGCAGAATTTCAGACAGACATTGCAGAATTTCAAATGTTATTCTTTTTTTTTTCAGTTTCAGAATACAGGTTCTCTGCTTAGCACTCAAGAGACTGTTAGGTACCACAATAAATAAATTCATAAGAAATGACATCTCTGTAATTTTGAAAAATACAAGGCAAATCTTTATGTCAAACAGAGAAAATGTGGATTTGTACAGCAAATTCTGTAGTTCTGCTGAGGGAATAAATAATACAGGAACAGGTTTAAAGTTTGTTCTTATTGGGTGTAAATGTGTGTATTAGCCATTGAACTTCTGCTGCTGAAAAAGATGTCAAAAAGCAAACATAAAATGGAAAAGTAGCATGTGTATTTCTACAATCCACTGCAATGTGAAATAAGGAATGGAATAGCTGTTTGTTTGTTTAGTTCCTTTAGTCTAGTGGTAAAGGTCCTGCAGCATATCTTTAGTACTAGTAGAATCAGAAAAAAGGCCAGCATGTATTGTATGCACGTGTAAAAAAACATACAGAAAATAATTTTAAAAAACCCTAGGAATGAAATAGCATTGAGTTAAATCATACACCTTCACCTGCAATATCAACAGTATCAAAAGATAATGGGAATTAATGCAGAGTGCCATATAAAGAACTATTAAAAAGATGTGGATTGTATAATTCAAAGAGAGAGAAAAGAAAGTTGTTAGAACTGTAGAAGAGAATGGGTAGTGTAAGTCAGTTATTTACATGCTTCCACATGCGCTCTCAGAGCATAAAGATACATAACAGGTGTGAAAATTAAAGAAAACATATATCGTAATAAGGATCCATTTTATTCTCTCCCCTTCATATGAACAATTTTTTTCCAGGACAGAAACAGTCCTATGATATTTTATGTGCTCTTTCAGAGCCAGTTTTTTGATACTTCATTTCAGTTCTGCCTATCCACACACCTACACATCACTATTAGCTCCATGACTAATGAAAAATTTAGCAATAAAAGGGCTGCCTACTTCTTGTGATCTGAAACCTCTTTCTATTACATGCAATAGTAACAACACAAGGAGCGCTTTCATCCAGCTCTGTAGAGCAGCATGATGAAATTAGAGTTAGCTGCAGACTAGGTATTTCATTGTTCACCTTGCTTCACATACCTCTAAACTCTAATACTCCTTAGGTGGGTATGTCCAGTTTTGTTAAAGAACCCCAAAAGAAAGCTTATGTGTGTATTTTAAACAGTCTTATACACTTATCATATTCACACTGTGATAGGACATTAGTTTCCCCCCAGCAGCATCTGTTGAAGCACTTTTATATTTTGGGACATTATTATACATGGTCTTCACTCAAAAATAATTGAGCTGCTTCAACCAGACTGACAAGATTCCTCTTTGCTTAGAAACCAGAAATAGAAAATTATAACTCAAGAGCTAATGAGTCACAAAATCATTACGTGAAATCAGGCTTCAAAGCAGAAAACATTTTGCATCCTCAGTATCACTGTTGCCCAATACAAGTTAGTAAAAACAAAATTATAAGGCAGAAAAGCAGGAAAAGCAAGATAGGCTGTTTTGAACCTAGACATCTATAATAGCACCAACAAGTATTGCTTGTAGATTTTCTCAGCTGGAAAAAGAGAAAATGGAACTGCAACAGATTTTCTCCCTCAAAATTTATTCATGTTTCATTGTGGAGGCTTTCCATGAACAGCTTTAGTTTGTTTCAGCATGAAGGTATCAAGTACAGAGTGAATGTTTAGACAGAAGCAGTAGCACAAACTCAAAAGAGAATTTTGGTAGCTTATGTGGGGTGGAAGCTGAAATGCAAGTCTAATGCATTTATTGTTATCACCATTCTGTGGGATTTATTCAAAAGTGGCAGACTCATACACATGGGGTACTTTTAACAATAAAATTCAAGGCCAGAATAGTATCTTTCACTCAAAAACACAGTAGGTTGAGTTACTTCATTCTGCTGTTTCTATATTCTGTTAGTTTGTTTTAGCAATACTCAAACGGAATATGTTTCCAGAGGTAAGAGAACTCTTTGGTGATCTCTGGCATCATGATAGAAGATTATCAGGAAAGCAAATTTCTGCAAAACAAACAAACAAGAACATACGGAATTTTCAGTCCCTGCCTGAAAGAAAGAATTTCAAACATGACAAAACAAATCAAAAAGAGTCTCAGTCTTTTCACAGATTATAAGATGTAGTAATGATATAAGGAGTGTTGAAAGGGAACTGACTAAATTACATTCATTTATTTTGAAGTTAAAAGAAAATGAAACAATTGGTATTTCCACTTCAAGCACTTCAAGCTAACATTATATTTTAAAGCCCTCAAGCTCTGCCATACAGATGTAGAGCTGCAAGGTTCTATAACTCACTCAAGACCCTTCTGTTTTCTCATTGAAAGAAGAAAGGAAAGTGGAACTCTGTAGCTGATGCAGAGATGAGAAGTTCAAGAAGGCCATCAGCAAAGTGCCTACTAGTTTCCTAAAATTTCCCTTACACATTTATTTTCAGCTTGCAGAGTGTACTCATAGAAAGACTCATTAAATTCAATTGTACCTGCTCCTCAGCCTGCATGGGAAAGAGAAACACTTTAAGCAGTGCCCACTTAGGGCAGCAAACCTCCCTTTCTTCAGTTGTTCAGGGAATATTTTCAATATAAGGTCTAGATAGGAAGTACAACCATGAGGAACAAAACATAATATTCCCTAATAATGTACTAAAGGGAGAAGCTGCACTGCTGCTAAGTGTTAGATAACCCACTACCTCACAAAAAATGTTTATTCACCCATTTTTCTAGACAAATCTACAATGATACAGGCGCATTTTTTTCCAGCTTCCAAATGGTTGGGTGCTGCTATCCCAACCAAAAGTCCTTTTAATGACCTGGGGCCATCAGGTTATTTAATATCAAGGACTTCTGAAGATTGTTTCAGAGTGAAAAGCTTCAAAAGAATGATAACGTTACACAGATTTCTGAAATAATAAAAGTTGCTTTGTTTAGAGATAGTACTTCATTACTTCTGGGTCTGGCAGTTCCTAAGAAAGGAACACCACAGATCATAAATTCCATATAAGTCTATAAAAATATATAAATGAAGGAAATTTAAAATTTTTGCATGAAATTTCTTATTCCACTGCAATAAGTTACGTGACTTTATTTCAAATTATAAGAATCTTTAATCATACAGGTTAAAGGGCACAAAGGGTGTCATATGCCAGGGTTGGCCTCACATAGTGAAAATATATCTTTCTTTTGTGCTTCAAATATCTGACTGTTTTGCATCATTTTCAAGCACAGCACTTACCACTTTAATTCAGTTACTACCAGTAATACTGTGAGTTCAGAAAGGCCCAAATTACTATCAGAAAATACCTTCCATCTTACTTTTGACTACTTCTGACAACCGAATTTAATGATTTTCACTTTATTTCTACATCTGCAAATATGGAGCTCATTAAAAAATTTTATCTCATTGAAAAGTTATCTCCATGTCAACCTATCAGTCTTCCAGACTATTTAATGAATTCTGTTGCAGAAATGTCCAGTAAGCACAAAATTGCTGCATTCCTTTAGTGAAAACAGAGATTTCTCAGATAAAGGATTTCTTCTCTGGTTTTAGGTCTTAGATTGAACTTCAAAAATAATTTTGTTTCACAGATTTCCCCAGTTTGCATTGTCACAAATCAGACCCATTAGTCACCTCTTAGTAACCTCTAATCCCTTTTGCTCTTTATTCTTGTGCTTTTCCATTTAACGGAGTTCTGTTTTGAGTCTCATAACATAGGGTCTTGGGTGCAACATGTCTACAGCAGTTTCAGATGATGCAGCCAGTACTATATGAGTGATTACACATATTACAAGGGGAGTATCTCTATTCATTAAGAAAGCCATGTAAGCCAGGATTGTTACATTTATATTCAAGAAGCACCAGCACCAAAAAGGCTACTGCTGAATAGCAAATGATGAAAACACATTCTTTACCTCAGAACCAGCTCTTCACTGAGATGAGATACTCCCTTCACTTTCACAATTTTAAGGAGTTGAGCTCTATTCTAGGCATAGCATATGAAGAGAACACTGCCTGTCACAGAAGGCCAACTTGACCTACTCTCAGCATCATACTCACCACCTATTCTCTCTGGGTCTTTCTCATGAGTTTCTGTGGACCGAGAAAGGTCACCATAGTGTCTGGGAAAGCAACACTTACAATTTAGTACAAATAGCATAGTAGTGCTATGTCTGACTACTACATGGACTACTGCTATGCCTAAGCATCACCACGATGCACTTCTAGTAGGGGAACAGAAGCCTTTGCTCTCCCATTAACTGAGGATGTAAAGGATAGAGAGAAAGGTTTAAGGAAACAGCATGAACAGAAATTCTGCCATTCTTACCTGTTCAATGCTGATATGAACACAGATCTTGAAAGCAGTGAACAATAAATAGGCGTGAGAAAATATTAATCAAAAGAATAAGGAATATACTCTGAAAAAAAATGAAGAGACGAGAAACATATTATGGCTGTTGAATTTGTAGAAAAAATAAAAAGTAAAATTATTTACTCTGGATTTTTTTCTATGATGAGGATTTTTAAATTGTCAGCTGTATTTTAAAAAATATTGTGATTGTAAAGTAGTAAAAAGAAAGGATGAACACAAGCAATATGGGAAATGAAGACCAGAAGAAACTCTGAACAAGTTGTGGGAAACTCCTCTGTCTCTCCTGGAGGACTAGAAGACGAGGCTGCTTTCCTGCTCCCTTTTATTTAATTTGGCAGCAGAAAAGTATGTCCAGTATGACTGGGGTGGTCTAGGGTCTTATTATTAGCATCTGTCCACCTGACACATCTACTATTAAAATGTCATTCCAGCCTCTCAAAGAGGAAGATTAAGGTGCTCCAAGTGGGAGTATATGTCATTCTTGCCTGTCTCCTGCATTTTTTCCTTCTCCCTTGGCTACCAACCAGGGCTGCCATTTTCTTATTGCAGTCACCCAACACGAAATGCATACCACGATGGCTCACATCACTACTCATGACAGACCAAAACCCCACCTTCCTGACCACACAGGTCAGCAAAGACAATTTGCATAAAGAGTCACAGCCTCAAAAGCAGCTAACCTGTACTGGACTACCTCCTCCATGTGATTTTTATCTAGTTTTTCCTTTAGAACAAGTCATTCACTACATAAGAAAACTTGGCTATCCTGAATTCAAAGGCATTGTGTGTCAAAACAGCACATTTAGTGAACTCTTGCTTGCTATCAAATTCTTCTGCAGTGTACAATTGAAATTTCCACAGCTCAAAGGGTCTCTGTTGAATTGTTTCAGCTACTCATCTTAAGAGCCACCCACTCATGAGTAAAAATGACTACTATAAAAATAAAATCCTGACAGAAAATTAATTAAATTCATAACTCCCAGCCCAAAACTAGTGCTTTATTTTCAAGAGTAGCTTTTTTTTCATTTACTACTTTACTCTTCCTCTACTAAATAAATATTAAATATGCTGTTTATCTTTAGAACTGTTTCATTCTCTGTTACCCAGAACTTGCAGTTGTCCTTGGATTTGCAATGAAGAGGAGTGTTTTTAAGCAGAAATGTTTTTCCATACAATTTAAAAGTTGCAAAGAAACAATGAAGCAGGCAGGAATCTGCCTGTATTTAATTAGGTATACCAATCTTTCAGTCATACAGCATTCACCTTTAATTGTGTTTACCATATTATTTTATTTTGTTTGATGCTGTTAGGTTTCTAAACACTATATGCCATAAATAGTGTCACCCACAGCACAAGTCTGCTGTGCAGTATTCAGGTCTCCGAGCACTGATCAGGTCAGCAGATTTGAAGTTGTCCTGTACCACAAATTGAAAAAAAACAGACATTGAAAACTAGTCTAGTTGTCCCGTACCACAAATTGAAAAAAAACAGACATTGAAAACTCTCACTAGTCTAGAAACCTTTCTAGTGCTGACCAGATATAACAAAATAGTTGTGTCCTATAAGAAACCATCTCCATCAAACAATGGATTCTGTGTACAAAATATCTTGCCATGCTAAATTCTTATTGGGATAAAAAAATGTTACAAAAAAAACTGAAGGAAGGATTTATTCCAAAGCTTGCTAGTGATACTTGCAAAAACACTTTATGAGTCAGAATGCAAAGTTTGCTCTATGGTGTCTTAATTTGCCAGCCAAGAGGTGCTCTGAAGCTCTGCTAATCAAAAGATTGAAATGAAGCTTTTGGGATCAGGCTGAGCCTATTTCTCAGAAGCTGAGAGAATATAATTGAGTTGCCAGACCAACTTTAAAACCTTTCTTCCAAAATACAGTTAGTTTTGACCCTTTGCCACTCCAGCAGAGTGAAAGCACAGCACAGTGCAAGACAAATTAGACATGCAAATGCCTGTTAATACAGCAGACGCGTAGGTGTGTCTCTTTCAGAGTTCAGGAAAATTACCATGGTTTCCAAGGGCCTTATGGACTTCAGAAGCCTATTGCTGAAAATATCATTTACTAGTTATTTAAAGGTTAGATGACAAATCTGTGAGACACTTAGCTGTATGAAGAATATTGTTTTCCGAACAGACGTCTTCTAACGCAATGATTTCATTATTGTCTAATATAATTTTTTTATTTGCCTTGTTTAGAAAGTTAAAAATATCACACATCCCTCCTCTTGTTCTCTCATGTAATCACATATAAATGTCCTTCAAAACACTCCCAGTGTATGTATAAATTACACTTCATCCTCTTCATAATGCATGACTACCAGTTGTGATGTCTTCCCTAGAGCGCCCTTTGTGTCCTCAGCAGTGCAAAACTAGTCAAAATGGCACTAGCAGTTCTAATAACTCAGCCTACAGGGGAATATATGCAAAGCAGATATGTACCTATGCCTATGCTTAACTGATAGAATCACAGGCTGGTTGAAGTTGGAGGGAACACGTGGGGAGCATCTGATCCAGCACCTGCTCAATCAGGGCCACCTAGAGCTGGTTGCCCAGGACCATCTCCAGATGGCTTTTGAGTATCTCCAAGGATGGAGACTACACAACCCCCCTGGGCAGCCTGTGCCAGTGCTCAGTCATCCCCATAGTAAAGGACTGTTCCCTGATGCTCAGAGCAATCCTCCTGTGTTTCAGTTTGCCTCTGATCTTGTCACCAAAAATCAATGAAAAAAACCCTGCTTTCACTTCTTTACATCCTTCCATTGTGAAGAGTTTCCTCTGAACTGCCTTTTCTTCAGGCTGAACAACTTCAGCCCTTCCCTTGTAGAAGAGATGCTCCAGTCCTTTAAGTGTAGTGACCCTTCACTGGACTCTCTCCAGTATATCCATATCTCTTTCCTGCTGGGAAGACCAGAACTGGACTCAACACTCCAATCTGTGTCCTCACCATTGCTGAGTAGAGGAGAACACAAACATATACCATCAAACACATACCATCATTTTCAGAAGGTGTTTTGCTACTTCCCCATCTCAGGACCAGCATTTCCAAATTTCTTTTTCAATTACAGTACTAATTATAGTAACAGCAATTAATTTAATAAAACAGACTGTATATTCAGCTATTCCATGCAACTGTGTGTATGTACACATCTTTGTTTCCTACCGGAAAGAGATATTCAGAAGGCCACAGTTATGTTACCTTTAGTATTGTTACATGCAGAGTCTCAGCTTGCTCTGTGTTACCATAGTTTTTGTTAAATAATTCAACGCTGTACTTTTCACTGTTTGAACTTTCATTTATGCTATTAGATTTTCATCTGACAGACAGCTATGGTCCTTGTAAATCTCTTCCTATCTGGAGAAGTAATTTTATTTTCTTACCCAGTGGTCCATGCCAACCATGCATATAATTTCCCTTGCCTCCTCTCTTCTTCTCTAAAGACATTTTTCCTGACATGCACCTCTTGGATTTCCTAATTTCAGAGAAGATTCATGCCAGTAACTACTTAAATCATCTGCAGATACATCCATTCTACAGCACCTGTTTCTATTTAACCATGCTTCTTGAACTTCAAGGAATGGTCTTCAAGAGACCGGCAAGTTTGGTTTTTTACTGCTGATCAGTAAAATCATGTACTAACTTGAGTTTGAATATCTTTTCTTTTTCACTTCCATTACTCTTAGTAATTCTTGGCCACAATTTTTAAAAGATAGCAAGATTAACTGTAAAAAAAATGAGTAAAATAATATATATCTTATTGTAAATAATAATATATATATCTTAGTGTAAAAGGAAACTTAATGCTGCCCACAACCAACTACCAAACCTGTCAGCTTTATGCAATTCTCAGGAAGAAAGTGATTGGGGAAAAAAACAACACTGGGGCTTTTTTTCTTTGAGGACCGTTGTAAGGCATCTATGTAATTTAATAAATGCCCAGGAAAATGGTCATATATACTTGAATGCAACCATCCTCAAATGATGAGTCAGGGTTTCAAGATCTTCCTGCCATCTGCACACATCTAAGCTGAGAGGTACCTTCAGAACCCTCAAAAATGGTACTGGTTCTTATCAAATTTAGATCAATAAGATAAAATTTCATTGGCAATGTGTCAGTAAATATAGCAATGGGTTAAACTGGATTTTTATATATTTCGGAATACAGTTGTTAAGATTTTCTTTTTAAATACATACTGCTTCAACTTCTCAGTGGTGAACTAATGTTCTTTATTACATTAGTTTTGTAAGTGATAAATGTCTGATGGAACACAAAATTTGGATGTATTCAAGAAAAGACTATCTTCTAGCAATTTATTCAAGGGCCTTGCAAGTATACATAGCACTCATCCTCTTATCAGAAAATTGCCTGTTGTCAGAATGTTTATATTCAGATGTTTGTTACTTTCCCTTGATTCTATTAATAAAATAACTTCAAAAAAGCCACTTACTTTTACTATTATTATAAATTGTGCCAGCAAATGATCAGGCAGGATCTGAATGTTAAATAGAGGCAGCATACAGATGTTTTATATTACTACTTCCTTTACTTTTAAAAATTAAAAACTTTGGTAATGGAATAGTTCAATGAAGCATTCATTTGAAATACAAAATACTAAAACCACTAGAATAATCAATACAGCTATTTGTTATGAGGAAATAATGGAAATAGGACCAATGAGGAGATGATGTTTTGCTCCTTCATAACAAGAACTGAATTGCCAGTCAGGACTTAGAAATGCAATGAATACAGAAAAGGTATAGCTACCAAACTTTCAGAACTGACTAAAAAAGGAAAAGCAGTAACATTGATTCTAAAAGTAAGTCATATTGAAAGCTAATGAACAGTTAGCAAGCAGTAAAAATGAAATAAATTATTGGTTTTAATAAATTAAATGTGTGATAAAATATTCTCAGATATTTTTCATATATTTCTGTAACTAATAGGTGATAGCAATAAATAGTTACTGTAGGGAATGAACTACTTTTTATTTTAAAATAATGTAGAGTGTAGGAGTACAAGCATGAGGTGACAGCAGGGGCATTGAGAGTTTGGGCAGAGGATAATGCTGGTGGCTCCAGGGTTATAAAAACTCTCCAGCAGTCAACTACTGGTTATTGAATGATTGTAACCTTGGGAGCTGTACAAAACATGCATTAAGCTTCACAAAACTCAGGTATATCCAGCATATATAGACCACAACATACATTGCAAACCCAGATGTGACGCCACATTGCAGATTAATGAAGAAGAAGCAAGGTGTAGCCAACACATGAAAATGAGCCCTGGACTGAGAAAAAAGCCATTAACATCAGTATCATGGTCATTCTATGAAAAGACCTGGGATGCTGACACCTTGCTGATAAAACTGTTAAGACTTCAATTGTATGAACATTAAATTTCTTCTTGACTTCACCTATCCGGTCCTCCCCTTTTTTTCCACAAAAACATCAGGAGTTTGAACCCACCAAATTACTGATTCAGTACATCAGATGCAATGAATTGGGATCAGATTCAGACAGTTTGAAGTTGTTAAGGAGTGGATGACTAGAAGAAAGAAAAATTACAGCAATACACCATCACATGTTAAAAGGAAGAAAAGTAATAACTTTTTCAATAAATCAGTTTTATTGCTTATATAAAAATATATTTCAAATAATTTTTATAATTTCCCTATATTAAAGGAGAAGACATTGTTATATAGTGTGTCAAAGTAAAAAATACCCTTTTCTTCAAGATTTAGAGAACAGAAGAACATCAGGCCTAATAACAACATTCATAACTAAGATACAAATGATGGAGCAGTCTATAAGAAAGGGAGAGGTGATAATATAATTCATGTCATTTTGCTGACAGTCAGCCTCACAGACTGCTTTGCCAATCACCAAGAATAGCAACAGTCACCTAGCAAGGAGAAATTATTACAGGCAGTGAAAGATAAGGACAAAGAGTTTGTTCCTTTGCTGGGATTCCTGACTCAAATGCTGAATATTTATGTTAACTCATCACTGAAGTTCACATACTTCAAATGCAATGTATAAATTATGTTGTGTGCTACTGAAAAATAAATGGCTTTTTCTTTGAAGTTAGCTATTCTGGACACAATAAGGTAAATTATGGTTTAATAATTGATGTCTTTGTTGCTGTCTTCTCTAATCCTGTAAGTGGTTAAAGGGAGCAGTGACTTAAATTTCTGATTTTGATTAATCTCTCTTGCCTGTGGAAAAAACATTATAGCATGAGAGAAAACACACCAATTCGGGTAGCTGCTATCACAAGCTGCATGTTAGAAGACGTCATTCAGTGCTAAAAGGCTACAAACACCAAATATGCTTTAAAGGTGCATGTCAGTCTGCCATTGCCCCAGATTGTGAATACCTGTATTGCTAAACAGGCACTCCCAAGATAATTAAAGACAGACTCACAAGCATTTCCTTGCAGTTTTTGCTGTAACAGGTCATAAGATACTTCTCTTTTTTACTCTGGGAGACATCAGAAATTACTCACATGCTTTCAGAATAAACCCCGAGTGATCCCTTGACTTCCAAAGATTCTTAAGTCTTTGCTCAACTTTTCCCCAAGCAATCCCACATTTGCAGAACCTTGTCAGAGTGCTGACAGGATGAAACACATAGCAGTTCACATAGATTTTCCTTGTTTCCCATAAGCTATGTGAAGACAGCAGTATAATTCATGTTTTTTGACATATCCCAAAGTCTGACTGCCTGAAATGTTGCAGCAGTCGTCTAAGCTGAAGCTCCACTGTGTCAGGAAAGGACTAAAAGGAAAAGAAATAGTTCTGAAGAATTTGCTTCCATTCAAATGTCCTCCACTATTGATCTCTTCTGCCATATTTTAAGTCTGTCTGCCCTAAAAATTTACAAAAACCCTTTTTGATTAATTCAGTGTTTCTTGATCCTTAAATATTTTTCCAGGGAAAACAAAAAAGAGTAACCAGAAGGTTGTAATCAAGCATGATCTATCATTGACACAGTGATGCTGACAGTCAAGATAACCAATAGAAACAAAGGCCCAAAGTAAGCAAAATTCATCTTGGTACAGCTGTCTCATTCCTTTGCTAGCCATGTGCTGGAGCCCTGTGCAGCAGTGCTTTCCAGTGGTTCCCCACTGCATTGCTGAGTGACCAAGGTTGGGTCCTTGTAGGAAGCCCTGAGGGGCTGAAGAGTTCTGCTACATTCAGATATTGCAGGAAAACCCAGAGCAGCCTGAATGTGACCTATAGGCCTAACACTACCAGTCCAAAGCAGAAAGCTGGTATTTATCAATTCTGAAATCTCTGGCCATCTGTTCTCTAAAGCTTTACCATAATTATATTCTGCCCAAATCTAAGAAACAAGGCCAGTTTTCTAGCTGATTTATAATCCTACTCCCTGAAATTACTACACTATATTAGGAAAGTTGTCTTCATAAAAAGGGGGGTGGGAACACTTTCTCTTTTAAATCTCTATGTATAAAATCTGGAATGTGACCATCTTTGTTTTTCTGATATGAATGAAACCAAATCCCTAATGAATACCATTTAATGCCCAAAGTTTCCTGATATTGCACTGGTAGAAATATTTAAATTCCAGTTTTTTTCATAATTGAAGCTGGTCTTAAACACACTCCACAACATTAATTTTGGTCTGAAGAAAACAATAATTTTTCTCTTTTTTGAAATCTCAGTGATGCAAAGCCAGAATGCCTTCCTGTGCCAGCCACAATTTGTTTTGTGGTTGGTGGAAAATGAAGTAATGCCTTTTAAATGCCTAGCAGCTGGTGATGGAAGCTTTATTCAGGAAATTCTCAACACTTGCAGTTTTGCTTTGCCCTAGAGTATTGACCATTTCTGTATTGAAATATTTATCAACCCACTGATGGGCAAAACACATCTTTGCTTTGCCTAGTCTCTTGGATTTCTTCAGTTCTTCGGTCCTTGTGGATGATAATTTAATCCATGAATAATAACATTAACCCTGAAAACTAATTAATGCAATTGATAAATTATGTCTCAAATAGTTCTTGCTATGCTCAGCATAAAGACCGACTGTTCCTCTTCACTTGTCCACAATGCTGTTTTGTTTAGCAAGCCTGGAAAATAATGCTTGTTGTATTTTCTTTTGCTGCACTCCATGTAATTTGTATTTTTGTGTGGGAACAGGAGAAGTAGCTTTGAACAATGCAAATTCAAAAGCCCTGGAGTTCTCCACAGAGGCATTCCCCTACTCAATATCTGGGAGCACTGGATCCTAAAATATCTATCATGGCTCACTGCAATTCATTTGTTGTACATGAAGATTCACTTCTGGCATGTATCACCGAAAGCTGTTTTAATTTTTCAGAGGTTGAATTCCATAGATACACAGTTAAAAAGCGTTTTCTGCACTTAAGAAAGTGCCTTAACAGGCCAGTCTCACAGCATAAAATTCACTTAGATACTCAATTGAATATGCAGTAGTGCATTTATGGATCTCAACAGCCTTTAGCTTTTATCAGAAACACCAACACAGGCATTAAGGACTGTAGCATTCAGTCCTCTAGGTGTATCAAACATGGTATTTTAACTGAAGTGCAGGAATCAAAGAATAATAGCATGACCATGAAAGAAACTAGAGGGAGGGAATCAAACTTTATCATCGGTCTCTAGAGAGACCATCATAGAGGGTCAAGAATCATTCAGGTTGAAAAAGACCTTTAAGATTATTGAGTCTAACCATAAATCTGGAGTGTTTATATGGGACTTGGCTGAGCCATTTGGGCCCTGGGGTCTTGACTAGCTTTATCATTCTCCCCTGACTTAACTTGCTCCATCTGTCAAATCAGCACAGACACATGAAATTGCTCCATCAGGAAACAAGAACACACTGTCTTCTCCTGAAAAATTGCCTGGTCTTCACCTGACTTGGCTGCTCACATGTAAATGGAAGAAATGGCACTAATCCAAACCCTGCACCCAGCAAAGTTCCAGTCAGCTTTCCAGCAAAGCAAATACTGAAGGACCTGGCCTGCCAGCAGAAAGCATTTTGCCATACAGCGCTGTCAGGACTGCTGTCTCCCATTGCACGGCAGTGTTCCCTGCAGGCAGGAACATTCACCTTCAGCATGACCACAGAGTTCAGGCAGCCACACAGATATGCTATGTTCTCCTTTCTTTATTTTTTTGCCTAAGTTGGCTGAGCTTAAAGCCAGCTCTGCTTCTACATTGTTGGCCTGGAAGATGAGCAGTGTGTTTGTGGAAAAGCTTCTCCTCCAACAACTGCACAGAGTGAAAGTGTAAAGCACACATAATTGATGGGGGATGGTGTTGCAAGGTCTGCATATAGAGGGGAAGATCAGCTTCACACCTTATTTCTAATCCTGCACCAGAAGAACAATGTGAATCAAGATCCTGAAATCCCCTGCACTTCTTATATAATCATAGTCATTCATAATAGTCCTGTTCTCTTGGAAATATCCTGGAGTACAGGCAAGTACATTAGCTTTACATAAAGACAGTTTTGAAATCCTTCACAGCCTAGGAAAACAGACCCAGATTTTCTTTTGCATGGATACTAAGAATCCATAGGTATCTCTGGAGTGGAAAAAAGAAAATGGATTTTAAAACCTTCACTGGCCCTTCTATGATATAAAGAGTTTCCCTTCTTTCTGCCAGAGAACTCAATTTCAAAATAGTCTGTTTAGTTTCACTTCAGAAGGAAAACAAAAATTAGTTTATTGCAAAATTGAGACTTTTTGCAGGGAGAGAGCAAAAGAAAAAAATGACAAGTCAAGCAAATTCCTATCCCACAGTCTGCTGTTATCAGTGCCCTTCTCTTGCTATTGTCCTTGCTGAGTTTCTGAGCTGTTCAGTGTTCCAATACCCAGTTCTCCCCATCTGAAATCCATTAACATTGTCTTAGTGATGCATAATCAGGCCAAAGCCTGACTGCCCACAAGGTTGCACATACAGCACTGAAGAATGTGACCCAGAAATTTTCAACCTTATGGAGTCCTCTTGGCTTCAGCAAAGCTAATTTTGTTCAGTCTTTATAATGGCAGACATTGTACAGGTCTCATGCTCCATTCTGGTTAGTAACTCAGAGCAGTGGGGAAAATCAGGGGACATTCCCTAGCTGGCATGGCCAAACTGGATCTGGAGACAGGAGGTAAAGTTGCTAGACCCAAACTTATTCTGATCACTCAAACTTATCAAGTCCTTCTATCTCTCCTAGCACATAAGATATCATCAGGTGATAAAAGGAACAGCATTAATGCCTTAGCATCAATACTATTAATAATAGTATTAGGCTGGTCCAGGATTCTTGTAGCTGTGTGCCATTGTATATGGGACCTAATCCTGACATGATTTCAACAGTGCACCTCCAGTACTCACTGGCAGTTATCAGAAAATTCAGCAAGTACATCTAGTGAGAGGGTCCTGGATAGGAAAACTGAATGTATTACACTGGCGAAGTTGAGTGAAATTCAGGTGTAACTGCAGGAAAGGTGCTAGAAAAGAGCAGGATTTGAAAGGCTTGCTCTCAGTGTATGAAATTTTCCCTATAAAGAAAGATGACAATAAAGATCAGCAGTACTTCTGCCTTTCCTCAGATTAATCCTTTTGAGGATTGTGAGGATCCATTCCCCTACCATAAAATCAGTGCTGTATCTTCACTGATTTTTTAGCTAATTTTATTACCTTCATGGCTGGACCTGCAGAGGTAGATTCAGTTACCTTAGCATAATATAATGTGCAATCAACCCCTTAGTGCAGATCCTCAATGCATCTAGGGCAATTTGGTACATGAAGTGCATATACTGGCCAGGGTACAGGTGGGCATTGTATAAAAAACAAACAAAAAAGTATTACTGAAATCAAAGGACAAAGCTGGACTCAGAAAAACTAAGCTGAGTAGAATCAAGCCAGGACTTGGTTTTTCTCTGATGATTTCCCCTCCTCACCCTACCACCTCACTCTCTGGTAAAGTAGAAGGCCTTGGCTGAGGTACTCTTACATTGCTGCACCTCTGCAGGGACCAGATCACAAGGTAAAAACCTGAGCTGGTCACTATGGCCACACCCTCACACCAATTGTCAGGAGCAAGCTGGCAAGTACCCAGCAGTCACTATGCTCAGAGCCACTGCCTCCAAGGGCTGCCTGTCAAGCATGATTAACTATATGTCCTTGAAGGGAACTTGCTTGGCTAGGCAAAGCCATGCAACAAAAGGTGGTTTCTGCCAGTGCAGAGAGATGGTACCATCAAACAGAGCTCCAGTGTGAAGCACTTACAGGCTCATTGCAGCACTGCCTAGGTGAGATAGTCTAGACCATCAGGGCAGGCACTAAAACAGACCTGGAGAAAAACTGAAAGCTCATTGTTTGGTGAGAGCTGCTGATGTGACAAGAGTGCTGCTAAGATGAGCCTTGCTCATCTTCAGTGGCTGTGGAGAGACCTGGGCAGAAGACCCCTACACCCCTGGTGTTAATCCCAACAGTAAACAATTGAAATGCTGCAGTCATTACAATTTTAAAAATTGAGACTTTGGTCTCTGGCCTAGAAAAGAACATGGGTCAATTTGAAAGTGAAGCTGATGGCTTTGAATGTGAATGAAGAGCAAATTTACCAGAATGGTGTCATCTGAGGGCTATAAGCAGATGAACAAAAGCATGTGTTGGATATTACTGTCAGTTAGTATACAATCATAGAATTTTGGAATGGTATGGGTTGGAAGGGACCTTTATCTCCTCTGGTTCTACGGCCTGGCATGGGTAGGGACACCTCCCACTAGATCAGATTGCTCAAAGCCCCATCCAGCCTGGACTTGAACACTCCCAGGGATGGGGCAGCCACAGCTTTTCTGGGCAACCAGTGCCAGTGGCTCCCCTCCTTCACAGTAAAGAAATTCTTCCCTATATCTAATCTAAATCTGCCCTCTTTTGGGTTGAAGCTGTTTTCCCTTGTCCTATCATGACATGCCCTTGTGAAAAATCCCTCTCCAAGGCTGTAGTATCTGGCCAAGAGGAAGTGTTCTTCCAAATATTAAAAGAAAGTTCTCAAAAAAATTAATCAAGAACCTTAAATCTGTATAGGCTTTCCTGAAGGCCTTCCAGGAAGAAAATATTGTATATGCCATTTAATTAGATTCTGAACTGACTCAGGCACATGTTCTCACACTAATTGACTGCAATGACAGCTAAGATAGAGTACACCCAGATGTTTGCCAGACTAGTCTTGCAGAATCTCCAGCTCAGGAACTAAGACTTCAAACTGCCTCTAGACAAACAAGTTTACTGGAACTGCACACAGTCATATCAGCATCGCTATGCATCTAAAACCCACACAGGTCCTGAAGCTGTTTTTGCCTCTGGGACACAGATGAAGAAAACAGAGTAACTTGGCAAGTGAGCACCACTGCATTGCAGTGAGCAGGGAGATCACAATATCACACGTATAAGCTCTGAAGTGATGCTGATTGGATGTGCGGAAATGTCCATGAAATTACTTTTCAGAACAAGGCAATTTAACCATATTTCCCCTTGTTCCTCTTTCCTTCTGAAGAAAAAGTTATATTCTCAACCAGAATAATCAGTCACCCTGACATTCTGGTCCCCAGATGTATTTAAGCAGAATCATAGAATCATAGAATAGGCTGAGTTGGAAGGGACCTCTCAGGACCATCGAGTCCACCCCTGGCCCTACACATGACGCCCCAAGAGTCATACATGTACCCCAGAGTGTTGTCCAAACACTTCTTGAACTCTGTCAGGCTTGGTTCTGTGACCACTGCCCTGGGGAGCCTGTTCCAGAGCCCAGCCACTGTCTGGGTGAAAATCTTTTCGCTGATATCCAACCTAAACCTCTCCTGATTCATACAGCTGTACACACATCATCTTTAGAAGCAACTTGCTTTTCTACACTTCCCAATTAAAATGTGAAAATGCACTCTAGATCCCAAAAGGGCTTCTTAATCATATTTTAATTTTTATGACTTCAAAAAGGTACTTACAGAGTATACTAAAATCAGTGTTAATTACAATAACTCCTTGCAATCAAGGTCCCACCCATTTTCATATGCATATCATAATGTCACTGATCTCCCATGAAAATTAACACAGGACTAAGTTTCAGGAAATAGAAGACAGATATGATATATGATAGATAATATCTGATACATAATGTTATCTGTTGCACTGTTCATGCTCCCAAATTAATTAGCTGTGGCAATTATATGCAAGTGTGGTTTGTCCCTGCACTTCTTTTTTTTTTTTTCTTTTTATGCCTCCATAGTTAACTATGCACCTTCTGGTAACTATCACTGTTAGCTCACCATTGATAATTCTATAACTTTTTAAAATTTAATGTTCTGCAGTTTTACATTTTTAAAGTATCTATTTCATAATGACATATTCCTTCTCTGTCATTCCATGTATAGGGAGATTTTGAGGGAAACACTGAGAAACTCAGTGAAGCATAACCAGTAAACAGATTGCTTTGGACAAGTCTACTTATTTGTTGAGCTGGGGATTTTCCCATTCAAAAGCTTATTGTTAAGAAATCACATTGATCCAAAAATTCTATCCAAAATGTATATTAATAGACTGGACACGAGCATCAATGGATAATTCATTATGCTGCTGGTCTCTGAGGAGAGCAAATCAATACTTTTGTTCTGTTGTTCAAATAACTCAAAACCCTGTGTGAATTCATTCATTATGGGCATGTTTTCAGTACAGGTTCAGTGCTTGCAGGTGAAGCTTTTACTGGCATTAGACTGACTAACTGAAGATATCTGTGGTCACACAAAGGGTAACTTGCACTTTTCTCAAAGGTCCTCAGTACTGACAAAGAAATAATCTCATTCTTAAAACAGACAAAATAAGTCTGTTTTAAGAATGAGATTATTACTGTTTTAAGAATGAGATTAAAGTCAGAGTAAAAAAGGGATGCAGGTTTCAGATTTCATGTGTATCCAAAAGTAATAACAGATTGAAGACCTGATTTATAACTGCTTTTAAACTGCTTCCCTGCCTAAAAGAAAGGGGGGGACCATGCCCACCAAGGCACAAGCCACTTTCCCCAACAGCAAACCTAGGCTTACCAGCAACAGGTTTGCTTTTCTTAGCTTTTTCAGTAATTATTTTTAAGAGCCTACATCCACTTAGAGGATTCTATAGATGATAGGTGGAAACTCACCAGGCAGAGCAGATCCCCACCTGAAATTCAATGTAGCCCAAGGCGAATTTTGGCAAAGCTTGACCCTGTTCTCCCTGCTGTCAACTTCAATTAAATCTTTAGAAAAACTGGGGGGAAAAAAGGCCAAATTGATTTCAGTGTTTGGGAAAAAGCAGTAATTGCACAATCTACAAAAAGTAATCCATTACACAATATTAGAATCTAAAACGAGTCCTGTAGTGAAGTGCAGTTCTGGGGTAGGGGGTAGTACAGTGGAAAAATACTGAACTATACACAGCTGTGCATCCATGGTAGCTGTGCATCCAGCTCCCCTGAAATATTATTTGAGATGACATGGCTCTCCTGGGACAAAATGAACTGTACTTGTGCGAAACACATATAGTTCAGAGAAAGCACTAAATCACATTTCTTATGAGTAACCAATGCAGCTCTTTGCCCAATAAACAAGCTGCTGTTAAACCATCAAATTCCTCAAATAGCAAGTTCTGCCATGGAAACTGCATGGAAAATAACCTTTGGAATTTTTTTTAAATGGAAGGTTTCTTTCCCTTTTAGATGCAAAATGCTACTCCAAAAGCAAATCTGGATGATGACAAAAATCTTCAGTCTTCTGAGACTTCACAAGACATTACAACACTTGCAATCTTTGCTTTTAGTTGTGCTGAAGTGCAAGGCATAAACTCAGAGAGGGAAGGTTTAGATTTGAGGAAATGAGGATAGTCAAACACTGGAAAAAGTTGCCCAGAAATGGGGATCCTCCATCCCTGGAAGTGTTCAAGACTAGGGTGGATGGGGTTTTAAGCAACCTGTTTTACTGGAAGATGACCCTCACCATGGCAAGGGGGTGGAACTAGATTATTTTTAACATTCTTTACAACACAAAATCATCGCACGATTCTATGAATTATCCCACGCAAAACTTAGATGTGCTACTCTGGCAGTCCCTGGGTGCACTCAGAGTGGTGCTGGATCTTTCCATATTGCATTGCACTGTGCTGCACAGAAATAATTCTCTGGTCCATGTAGCACCAGTTCTTGAGGGAAGACAAAGGGTCATAAAAGTCATGAGAGCAACAGATCATATTCATTATCTCATCTAACTTCCTGAATACCAGCACCATTGTATTTTCTTTAGACGTTAGATCAAAGCAAGCCATTTACAAAGACCTCTGATTTTTGTTAAGATTTCAGGCAATCACAAGTGATTAATCCCTATATTACCCTAATAGCTAGAACAGCACAGCTTACTCAAGATTGTGTTTGTTAAACTTCCAGTCATGGGATCACCTTATGTCATAAGACTGTAAATTTAAAGACTTTAAATCCCTCCAACATTATGCCTCTTCCTACACACAGTGATTCATTCCCTTCTTATCTCTTTTCTTTGATAAACTTAGTTTAAAGTCCTTCAACCTCATGTCAAAACTGATTTGCTATCTTAAAAGGCAAACATCACATCTGGACACAATATTCCAGTCAGTTGCTCCATTGATGCTACATACAGAAGAAAGATAATTTCCCTATTTGTGTTTGCCATTCTTCATTTATATGTTCGAATATTGTGTTGTCCTTTTGGTGACATCCCAGAAAGAGCTTACACTGAATGAGAAGAACATCCCTACTGAAAACAATCTCCAGTCCTGAAGTAACCATTGCATTCTTCATTGCTTGCTTGGAGCAGCATTAAAACATATTGGTTTTTAAAACCTAGCAATTGAATCCAGCTATTCAGATAATTTTTACTAGTAATTCAGACAGTATACTACAGAACCATCAAATCATTTATGTTGAAAAGGATCTGAAAAATATCCAGTCTAACCTCTTGCTTAAAGCCAGGCTAGTGTCATAGTAAGAACAGGTTGTCCAAGTCCTTTCTCAGCCTCCCTGGACACCATCTTCCATGGTTTACTCACTTTCAGGCAATTTTTTTAAAATTTTTATTATATAAAATATGTATTATCTAAAAGCATAGCCATGAAGGACTTTATGACCACATTTTAGGTATTTGAAAAAAAAAAGCTAAACTTTGTTTAAAAATTTAGCCACAAGAAGTATACATGCACCTAACTAGCAACAACCTTGTTCACTGGCACCTGACCAATGACTAGCTGTTATAGAAGTGTTAGTTTACAGTCCACATAGCAGATATAAAATCTGTTAATTCAGTCTAATTTCATTGATTCAGTAAACAGCACAGGATATTGAACTAAAAGCTCCAACACAGCCCAAAGAAACAAGAAGAAGACTGAGAGTCAGATGAGTTGTTTCTATGAAAAAAAGATTTACCTTCTAAGATGGCAGGCTGGCTGGTACTTTTTTGACTGCTAACTTTAGCTATCAGTGCCCTCCATTGCTCCTGGGAGTTAGCAAAGCAAGAGCTACTGCCTCATTCACCTCCTTTCTCCAGTTGCTAATTTCAGCTGTAAAACCTCTGCAATTTTCTACAAAATTTCAGCTGCTTAAAGTATTCTTCATCTAGATCTTTAACATTCTTGGGAACTAACCATAGTTTAATTTCAGCAAATGCTGCTTTACATCCTCCTTGAGTGCACTTCTATTCAAGTCTCTTATCTAAGTGCCAATGAGTCCTTGAAGCACACAAAATCTGACCAGCAGATAAAAGATAAACCCAGGAGGACCTTATTGCTTTCCACAGGCACTCTGCTCTTGGCATTAATGCTACATATTTATTGGTAGAGATGTTATTGTTATGGCAGCATTTTGCTTCAAAATGTCTGTTTCCAAGATGGCACTCCAAGAAAGCAAGTCTGAGAGTTATGAAGTCCTATATGGAAAGCAACTTGGTTTCCATATTTACTTGGCTAATTTACTTGCCATCTTGCTCATAATTTTATTTGAACACACTTCTATATCTTTAATAAAAGTTTTTTTTAATGTCATAACTGTTTGAGTGCTGTCACATTAGGTTGTTATAGCTCCAAATGTTTATTTCTTCTCCATTTGGGACTATGAATCTAATATACAGTAATGTGACTACTTAAGAGGAGCTATTACACTTTATGTCAATCCAGCTGCTATGTAAGTACATAAAATTTGCATAATAACAATCCTGATGTTAATTTTGATTTTAAAAACTGTTTGCCAGGAACTATTTCTCAACTTTTGATATTTTAGTTAATTGAAACATCTTCTTGCCAAGACAACCAAATATGCTAATGTTTATTGTTAATTAGATAAATTTGTGCTGAATTCAGTTTATCAGAAGTGGGTGGTTCATATATATATATTAAACTCCTCTAATTTTAAAACAGCAAAATGTATTTTTAATCTGCTCAGAAAACTTTAAGTGGCAATTTTTCCACATCTTCCCTAATTCTCTATACTAGTGCTTAAATACTCTTGTAGTAGAAAGCTTTTATTCATGTGCAGCTTTGAACTGCTGTACTTTCAAGTTCTCTGCGGTATGTGAAAAAACAGTGGGTAAGGAGAAGAATGCTATCTTGCCCTTTATCCCAGCATTCCAAACAAGCCTAAAGGTGCACAGGTGCTACACAGGGAAGTAGTTAAAAAGGTTACCATTCTTCACTCCATCATTTATTTCTCTACACTATGATCTACCAAAGAGAAGGCAGCAGAAACTCAGTAGAACTCTTAACACCCTGTCAGACCTTTCTTGGATGGCAGCTGACCACATTCCTTTCCCTTCTTATGGACGACAAGGGTAGGAAAACCAGAAGGCTGCCGACAAACCTCGCATAACTCCAGTGAAATTCCACCTTCGTGGATGGTTTTTAACAGGGCCCTCCATGTTCACACGAGCTGCAGCTGACCCACAAGAGGCGGCCGCCACGTGTCAGTGACCAACCCCTGGCGGTGGAGAGCCGGTGTGTATACGGGATTGCTGAAGGATGGCCGGCCGCACACAGCACGTAGAAAAGAGGGATGGCTGGACAGATGAGGCCACCGCCTTGGTCCATCCAAAAGGGTGGCTACATGCTATGTCCCTTAATCCAGAGCCCTGCACAACGGCAGGAACCGCCGCTCCCGGCTCCGCCAGGGGATCTTCCTTCCCCGCAGGCAGCTTTGGGAGCAGGGCCTCACCCAGGCACATCGCTCCCCGTGCCGCTGCCGGGCCCGGCCCGGCCCACCGCCCCCGGCCCAGGCGAGGCCGGGCCGCCGGATCCGGCCCCGCCGGTCCTCCCCGCCCCGCGGCGCTGCGGAGCTCCCGCCCTCGCCCCTCTCTCTTCCTCCGCCGGCAGCTGCGGCATTCCCGGGGCGGCGGGACCGGCAGCGATCCGTCCCCCGCGCACGGCCCGGGCTGCTGCGATCTCCGCGGTCCCTGGTCTTTGCTCGAGGCGAGAGCGGTGAGGCGGGGGCCGCTCGCCAGGCCCAGCTCCCCAGCGCAGCGATGCCGGCAGCCCGCGCTGGGCCGCGCCGGGCCGCCCTGCGTCCGCAGCATCGCGGCGGCCCGTGTGCGATGAGCCGCCCACCCTTGGGCACCTTCTCCGCCCCGCTCGCCTCCTCCTCCCACGGAGCCACCCTCCTCCTCCGCCCCCTCTCTCTGCCAGCCTCCTCCCCGCCCTTCCCCGCACTCCACGCCGGTGCTGGAGCCGCGCGTCACTCGGGCTCCAGCCCCGCCGCAGACATGGCGACACTGACAGCGGTCCAGCCGCTCACGCTGGACAGAGGTAAGCGCGGTTGCTGCCGCTCCTCGGCCGCGCCGCCCCGGCCGCCCTGCCCGGGGGCCACCGCGGCGAGCGCCGGCTCTGCCCCCGCAGCTCCAGCGCGGCAACGCTCCTGCTCCGCAGTGCCCGGGGCCGGCGGTGGCGGCGGGCAGCGGGGACGCGCCTCCCGGCGGGGCTCAGGCGGGCTGCGGGAGAAGGTCTGAAACGGAGGAGATAAAACTTTGTGCGGGCAGGGGCCGGCATGGGGCAGGTACCCCGCCGCCGGCAGCGCGGCGGTGCCGCAAGCGCAGGACGCGGCTCCGCGGTCAGCGCTCCGCTCCTCGGCGCTCCTCGGTGCCGCTCCGCCGTCGCCGCCCTGCGGGGCTCCCCCGTGGGCGCTCCGCGCCGAGGCCCCGCGTCGCCGCCCCCGCAGGTGGCTCGGCGGGGGATGCTCGGTGGCGGGGCAGCGCCGCTCCGGCTGCGGGTCGGGAGCCGGAGCCTCTCGACGAGAGCGGCGTTTGCCGGCAAAATGCGGCTTGGGGGCTTGCGCGGGGGTGTGCGGGGAAGGCATCCTTGACTGCAACTTGTCCGTTCGCATGCAGAAGAGCGGTTCTGCGTATTCCCGTAGACAGCTGCTCGGTCCGGCAGGGAGAACGTGGTGTTCGGGTAGCCCTGAGGCTGTGTCAGCAGTACCCTTATACAGATAGCGTAAGAGGGTGCTAAAATATTGAAGTTTATACTTAAAGTTTTGCCTTCAGGCTGTAAAAATTAAACCTCGTTCCCTTGCTGTGCAGTTGTTCCCGTAACACGGTTCACCAGAAACCTCATTCGATTTCTGTGGGTTACAAGGGAGAACAACTTTGCCCCTACCGCTCCCAGCACGGAATTCTGAATTGCCGAGGTGTCCTCCTTCTTCATTTGCATCCAGAGGCTCCAAGAGGCTCCTAGTCCCTATGACTCTTGTACTCTTGAAAGAATATTTGAGGCCAGTGCCTTGCTGTTTTAAATGTTAGGGGTTTTTTTCCAGAGGATTAAGATGTATTGTTGAAGTAAGATGGAGATTTTTTTTTCTGTGAGTCCTATGCAAATGAATCCTATGCAGACTCAGTTTCAGAATTGTAAAGGACAGGTAGGCCCCTTTACTAGAACCCGATTGAGAGCAAAACAGCCCACAAAGTACTCCAAATACAGTTTGCTGGGCTTAGATTCCAGCATTAGTAGAAAGGGAGAAGCTAAAGTTATTTTTACTGAAATAGCAAAGTGTTAGCCTGCACTTTAAATTAAACTGCTCAGAAATCCACTGTGTAATCTACAGTTTCACCCTAATACTGTTTTCAGTAAGCAGGACAAATCTACTTTCTGGCAAAGGGTTGAACAGATGGCAATCCATTAGCAAACCTGACTTTTCAAAGGAAATATTACTATTTCAGAATTATGCATCCCTTTTTGCAAAACTATGCTTTAAAAATTCAACAATACACAAAAATTCAAATTAGTCCTAATTTAAATATAAGCATCTGTTGTCTGTGTCCAGGATATGCCTAACCATTTGGCAGGTGTGCCAGTGTTGCAGTCTTCCTGGTTGTCAGCCACAGCTGGTATTAGTGTGAGTGAGATAAAATCTCAGAATGATAGGATGTGATGTGCAAAACAGAAACACAGGCAAGAGGAAATAGATTTAAATAGTGTGCCTGGCCTGCAGAAGGCCATTTCGTCAGAGGGATACACTTCATCACTTGTAACATGCTGCTGCATCAGCTGTAGAGGATGGGCTGAAGCAATTCCAGAGGCAACTAGACCATACCAGTGCTTCCAAATATTTCCTCCGTAGTCTTCCTTTCACAGTCATGAGAGAGGGGAAGTTCTGCATGGTAAGATTTTCTAGATTTCTGTTACTTTGTTTAAAGCAGATGAGCCATGTTTACTGTCACTATGCCTTGCACTTCTCTGCTGTGATCTAGGCATAGCCCTTAAAAGTCTTCTACCCTCATATCAATTTCACCATGTCCCACAGGGAGTTCAGCACAGCAAGAAAATAGGGAGTGTTTCAGGAGAGGTGATATTGTTAGTCTTGTGCTTCTGAGGGAATTGCTGCTTGATCTCTGTCCGGGAAGCGTTCTGCATTCCCCCTTGCTATGAGTCACTGACACTGGTAAAACATCATAAGGATATATAAATTAGAAATCTGAATTACACCCTGATGTGGTCTCCTCCTGGACAAAATATATTGACTGTGTTCTAATACATAGATGGGAGCTTTCTTAAAGCCTGGCATAAATGGCATTTGAAACCTGTATGGTAAAGTGAATTACCATTTAAAGGTGAAGGGCATGGTGTGTGTGAATGATTGAAAGCCAATTATATTCTGGAAGATTACTTCAGTCCAAAGCACAGGAATTAATTTCCTTAATTCCTATCATCATGTGCTTTTCTACCTGCAAAAATGTGTGCAAGTTCCATTACGGCTCTTTAATATGTAGAACAAGTTCACAAAATAATGGAAATTTTAATCACTTAGAATTTAATCTCTAAGGCCTTTGCCTGACCTTTGCGTGGTGCTCTATTGGGAGGAGGGGAAGAAATCAGCAACTGTTTCAGGAGGGAAACCTAAGGCATTGTAGTGAGGAGTGGTACCACTTAGGGGAAGGTGGCCCCAGCATTTGGGAGCTTTGGGAGAGGAAACTGCCTGCTGGGTGTCTTCCAACAGCCAAGTGAGTCGTCGTCTCTTGGAGAAAGTGCTCCCTTCCTACCTTTATTGCAAATATCTTACACCCCAGGTCTCCCTTGCATGCTGCCTTCTGTTGCCTTGCTCTTCTCAAAGCCCTGGTGCAGTTAACTCCATTCCTCTGTGTGTTGTCCTTAATCTTAATCCATTTTCACTGTTCAGCAACCCAATTTCCTGCTCTAACCCTGGGTTTTGCTGTCCAGTGACTCTCAGCACCTCACCAGCGTGACACTGTCTCAAGTGCTGCATACAGATCCAGCAACAATGTTCTGCTTGTCTCCAAGTGCAATGTCATCTTCCCCAGCCATCTTTAGCCTCCTCATGGTTGTAGGAAGACCTCCTGTGAGTTCCTGCATGCTGCAGGTACACGTTCTAAGCAATGAGGAATTAAAGCAAGCTTGTTGTGGATGGGATCACTTAGACTATTTTAGCACAGCCTGATGAAAGCATTTTCTAGAAGTACCATTGCCCTCTTGGAAATATGTTAGAAGGGAATAGATTTCTGTGCTTCCCTTGGCACACATTTAAGGAGTGGTCATAAGGAAGGCTGCAAATGGAAGGAGGCATCTTTCTAGCTATGCATTATAGATGTTCCTCTCTATCTGAACTTTTTTATTTGACTAAATGTCTGACATATTTTTCATAAACCTTAATTCAAATTTTGTTTGTATTCTTCCTCACAAGATGAAAATCTTCTTCAAAAGATAACTGACCAAATTGCTCAGTTTTTCTCAAACTGCTGCAAAATCTCAGTCCCAGTTCCTCTGAATAGGATCATGAAAATGGCAGCTTTAAAAGGGTGCATTCTTGTTTTTGAAAATACACGACTACCCTATACAAAGACCACCTCCTGATCAAGAACAAGGAAATATCTTTTCATATGAAGGGGGACATTTAACTGCCTTTTTTTAATAATGCATATCCTACTATGTTTTTCCCTAAATAGTTACTATTCATGTCACTGATGGTTTCACTTCTTAATATGACTGAGGGTAAAAGAAGAAATTTGAGTAGACTGAATATAGAGTGCTGGTACCTTAATCCCTGTGAAGTTTCATAGCAAGGTCATAGCTATTGGCTATTGATTAGCAAATTTCTCTTGATTTCAAATACATCCTTGGAAATGGAAAGATTTCTTGGTTTTGGCTGTAATGCATAACTGAGTTCCGTTTCTTTTTATGAATTCAAGCAGATACTTTTCCAGTGGAGTGGGTGTCCCAAAAGTTCCTGAAAATCCATTATAAAGCACCATGTTCAGCGACAAGAAATAAGAATATGAATGAGCTTGGAATTGTCATCAGCTGTTAGACAAATTACAGATGTGGTAGTGGATGGCACCTGGCCATTAATGTACATAGGTGCTTGCTAGAGTACTCCTCCTTCCTTTCTCTTCATCTCTTCTTGTCATTTTTCTTCCCACTACATCCTCATAGCCTACATAATTGGGGATTTCTTCCCCATCTGTGCCCATATAGAACAGAAATTGTATCCAACATAAGTTGCATCAGGCTGTGCATATATTATTATAATGTATATTATCTTGGAAAAAAGATAAAACATACTCATCAGGAAGAGAAAATCAGATTCATCAAGTGTGAAATAAAGTCCTTGACAGGGGAGCAGCATAAAGCCAGATCTCTTTTGCACAGGGTGAAGCCATGTGGAGCAGTGCTAAGTGATGTGCTGTTCCCTGCCTGGCTGCCTGTCTGTCATGGGAATGTCTTCTCTTGCTCGTCAGCCTAGCATGCTAAAATTGAAAAATCCTTCTGCAAGTGCCACACACTTCAAGTCTAACATTTCTCCTCTTGATGTGCCAACTGAGGACATTTAAATAACCAAATTCATTCTTCCAAGAAAAAAAAAAAAGTCTATTGTTTATAGGGACAGAAAAAAAAGGGACAACTCTAGTTTCAGGCTAAAATGCTTAGGTTTTTTTTACTTCAATGTTACCATTTATTTGATTTTTTTTTAATCCATTTTTCTGAAAGGATGGATTAAGGTAAGTGAATTGAGACAGTGGTTTGTGGGTGTTGATTGGGACACTTTATGAGAATCTGTACAGTTAAAGCATTGGATACTTAGGTGTGTAGTTCAGCTGTGCCACCTGGAGCTCTAGAGCTGAGTGGAAGCAAATACCCTCTGTTATGTCATGGAAACAAATACATGTCACCTCTGATGTTCACGAGTGGTGTAAAAATACATGGGTTTAAAATGTAATACACATGTGCAGCTTAAATGTCTCTGTAGAGTCCTCATCTGAAGAGGTGCTGGGGCACATGGGAGCTCTTTGCAAGGTGGGATATGCCTGAGGCACTGGGCATCCACAGGAGCACATCTTTTAGGCTGGACTTCCCCTTGTAGGCAGGGCCTTGTCCTTCATCCCAGAGTGGTGCACAGTGACATGGGAACTGGGAGCTGCGCCTGTACGCAGGGAGATGGAAACATCTGCTAGAGAACTCATGGCAGCTTTTAACATTAAGTCACCTTTGTGAATTGTAGAGGGGGAGGAAACCCTAAATTGTCAGTCATGTTTCCTTCAGAAACACCTAACCGATAAGAAGGCAGAATCTGCAGAAGATGGATGTGCTGTCAGGACAGGTTTGTGAGGCACCTTCAAAACCGATGGCACTGCAGGGACCTTGAATTCTTCCTGCTCTCCCCAGATGAAAGTGTTCTTTGGACATGGTAGCAGTGAATGAATCATTTTAGCCCATCTGAATTTATCCTCCATAGAGAAAAATGGTACAGTGGACTCGTGTGTATCCTGCTTTTGACCCCTCTAAGAGCACCTGCTATGACAAGAACCTGCAGAATTCACCATTTGCAACAGGCTGCAAGAGTATTAGTGGTTAGAAGGCATGAGGGATACTATTTTCTATGTTGCAAATGTATACTCTCTATTTATAGATAATGTTGAAAAAGAGAATTTATTTTCTAGATAACATCCCTGTGCTAGGTCATACACACTGATGTCTGAGAGACATTTTTATAACTTCAGAAAAATGTATTAATCTTTTGATGTAGCTGTAAATAAACAATTTTCTTAATTCCATCCTATTGCTTGAATTGAACTTCTCTGGTGTTGTTACCAAAAAGAAAGCTTTTGAAAAATGTAACAGGTGAAGTCATCAGCTTTTTGTGGAGGATTATTTGTCCTTTGAGTTTGCAGTTTCAGGATCTGTACATTCCCATTTCTCCTTAACATAGAGGACGCTCATGCAAGTGCAAAACATATAAGTAAAAGTTTTTGTCTGACCTGTGTTATTTGGATACAAAATACTGTTCTTGAAGTTTAATGCAATAGAATTTGAAATATGAATTAAGTAAAATTATTAATTCCAGTTACTTGTTAGAAGCACAAATAATGAGAAAGAAGGATTGAAGAGGAAACCAAGCTAGGTCAGATAGTGTTTTGAAGCACATAACTCTAAATTTGTGAGTCTGCCTTCCATCACATGGAAGGCAGACAAACAAAATACTTGTTCTACATTATGCATTTTTGACATTTTTAAAAGTAATATTTACTAATGTGCTATGAATTACATGAAGAAAAACAAAAATAAATCATAAAAATATTAATTATACATGTATGTGTAAATTCAGGCGTTTTCAAAGTTAATCTCAGTCAGCTTAATCTTCTTTTGTGACATTTGCTGAAGAGTCAGCCTCTGAATGAGAAACTTTGAACTGTTAATTCTCTATTCAGATGAGAAGATTTGATTGATAATTTTTACATATACACACATTTACATATAATAAAAATGTCTTCCTGAGTGTATAAACCACAAGCATGGATCTTAGAGATGTTAAATAAAGAGGGAGATGTATGTATATATTTGAGAACTTGTTTTACCAGCGTCCAAAAGGGAGTGGTTAAATAAACCTCAAATTTCTCAAATGCAACTTAGCTAAGATACCAGGAAATGCACACAGCTTCTCATAATGTGTTGTTACCCTACTGCTACTTTACTAATAATTGTAAGAAAAAAGAGATTAAAAAATCTTGATTACAAAAAAAGAGATAAAAAAATCTTTATTAGAATACCATATCTCAAGAAGAGATCAGAGGATGATTGTTCTTTATTTTTTAAAAGATGGAACAATGAAGTATCCATGAATACACAGAGCATCAAAGCATTGATTTTGTTTCTGTTCAAACGGGAATAATTGTAGAAGAAAGAGTTTTCTGAAAATAGGCTCTTAATTTATTTCTCCTGAGCCAAAATTACATTTTACTAGTTCTTTTTGATAAAAGCCCATGTTTAATCACTAATCCTTCGCATCCACTAACTCTTTAATTTTTCTATTTCAAGCATGTCTCCTGAAAAACTAAATCTCCTAGACCTTAAGGAATCAATTCCTCTACAATCAGTTGAGCATTAGGGAAGAATGTACTTGAAACAGATTAGGTGGATAACTGTGGCCATCAGCAGCAATCCTAGCCCTCAGAAATGGGTATATCATCATCTCTTCACTTTTCAATAGACTTGGCAACTGTGTTTTTGTGAAACAGTACTTAGTGAATCAGCACAGTAGAAAAAGATAGTATAGCTGTTCTTTGTTACACAGAGACAGACCGGAGAAACTTGAGAGGGCGTGGTGGCTTTCAAATCTATGAAGCAGTCATTGGTAAAATGGGTGGTTATGTGTCTGATCTCCTCTGTAGCCTGACAGTCTTGTAACGTGATAGTAATAGCTATGGAGTTCCTAGATAGCACCTTTTGCATCCTACTGTAGAATTACATGTGCCCCTCCTATCTTAGGTAGATACCTTGGAAAATCAAGCTGGAACCTGAGAGGAGTTCTGGTACTCCTGTTTCAATTCTTGGGATCATTCAACATGTAGGACACCAAGCAACAGAACTGCAAAGGTGACAATAAGCTCTGTTTCACATGGGTTTTCTGTTTCAAGGTTTTGTTCGTAAATTGCTGCAGCAGTCCAACAGTCACAGCTTTCTTCGAAGATCATATTTGTTTCAAAGTTGAAAGCTAACAGTGATCAGTTGTTGAAATCTGCCAGCAGTGAATCTGTACTGCCTCATTTTGCAGGGGTTTATTAACAAAGGATTTTATTTATATCACTTTCTTCTTGCTGTTACCAGTTTTCACCTACACATTTAGAAAGAACTGGGTTTTTTTCCTTTCCTGAGAAATTACTAGGATGTAACCAAGTACCAAAGAGATTCAATCTGCAAAAAGCAATATCATTAAAATTTAAGACAGAATATTAACTCTCATTACCTAAACCTACAACTAAAGTGTTAAACGTGTATGTAATTATTGTGTTGCATCCATTGTTTTGCACAAATTACGTATTTTCACTACTGTCTCATTAAACTCTCATACCATGTAGAAAAATAGAAGACAAAATTCTGATTCTAGACTTCAAGTGACAATTTGTATTGTCACTATGTACACTTGCCAGTAGCCCACAGCCATCTTTCTCATCTTTCTGGTAATCACATGAAGAGATTTAAGGCTAAGATTAGCTGGAGAGATAAGAACTGAGGGGAGGCAGCGGGAGACTCTAGTAATGACATACGAGCAGGGAAAAAGTGAGAGTTACTGCTTTGGCTCAAACACAATGCCTGTTGTGAAGGAGAATTAGCATCCCTAGGTTAACCCTACCTCCCTTTGTGAGACACCTGTTGGGTCCTTTTTTTTTCCTCTTCCTGTCTCTTCCCTGCCAACAGAAATCTCTGTGATGCCAACTAAAAACACACACTGGAAGCAGAAGTGTGGGAAAGGCACAAGGTTGCCCATATGCCAATAGTTTTGTTTCGTGATGCTCATGCAGTTTGTATAAATACTTAATTTTGCTTAGGCAGGGGACCAAGAGAATGGATTTTAGATAAGAGGAAAGTATCTTCTTTTTTCCTTCTGTTTTTCTTTGTTCAGGCTAGCTTATTCATTGTAATAATTTGTTTTCTGCTTCTAGCTTAGTCAAATTTTCAATTCCTTCACTGATTTGAACTTTTTCCCTCTATATACTTGAGGTTTAAAACACTAAAGTAAATATTATGTTCAAGTCCTCAGGTTATGTTAATGTATCAACCCTTTATTTTCTTCTAATCTGGGATCAGAACCTCTAAAGTGTTTACATTTGCTGTTCCAGCCAAGTGTCCAGGGTGCTTTTGTATAGTGTTTAAAGGAGCTTCATGCCAGCATTCTGAGTGGTGTCTGCCAATGCAGAACTGACCCTACAAGTTCAAGTGATGTGATCAAAAGAAGAAGAGAGGCTGGTGAAGTTATCAAGGCATCACTTTACCTGATGTTTATTGCTACAGAAGGCATCAGGCAGTTTCCTTGCTTTCACATAGTTCAGCTTGTAGGAACTTAATGAATTTAGCCTGGGTGTATTCATCATACTGACTTTCTCAGTAAGTTATAGTTTTCCTTAAAAGGATTTTTTTTTGTTATTTCACAGTTTCAAAAAGTCGGAGAGGACATAATTTACCTTGTCCTGTGTAGGTAAATAACTGCCTTAAACACCCGTGATCTCTATTTTTTAAATAAATGCTTACAGAAGGATTGAGAATTTAAATAACACAAAGTGGGGAAAATACAGAATACCCTGCTTCCTGCAAGAAACAAGTGTTAAATAATAAAGGCTTGTATATTCCTTATATAAATAATATATTCTTACTTGAATACAAAATAAACTTTAAGAAAAACTGTTGTCTTTTTGTAACACATTTGTAGCCAACCATACCTAGTCAAAAAAGAAAGGATCAAAATCATCTCTCCAACTGTTTTTGTTCCTTAGTGAGTGGCTAACTATAAATCACAGTTATGATCACAAAGAGCAGGTATGATGAGACATTATGAAGTCAAAACTACATATGAAGGGAAGAGATTTTACCTTTTAAAAAAAAGTACTCTTATCTTCCTTTCCCTCTTCTCTACAGCTAATTTAGGGAAAAAAATCATAAGTACTGCCTTAGAAAATACCATAGTTTTCAATGCTCTTCTGTTCTTTGCTTTCAGCTTTATGTTTTGATCTTTTCTCTTAAAGGATAATTTGGTATCTTGTTTTTACACTGATGCTATGTTCAATGTCTTCTATACAATGCAGTGGGTGTTGTCAAATGTAAAGGGTTTTTGTAGCTGTAATTTCATCTTTCTCACAGATGGCAAAATCTTCTGCTGAAAATTTTCAAACTCATATTTATGCACCTCCTCATCCTGATTGCTTTAGAAATTGCAATGAAGCTAATAATTTGGAAGAAGAAAAATTATATCAGTGTTTAAAAATTATTAGGCTTTAAGGTTCATTTTAAATGCTCATCTTTGAAAATTCTAATTGCATTATTGCTCTTCAGGCCTTGAATTAAGCCAGCGAAACTAATCTTATTGAAATTATCCTGAATTATCTGTTAATTTTTTGGTTTACTGTCGTATGATTCATTATTATTTATTTAAAAATCAGCACTGGAAATGTGACAGTGTCATGACACTTTCTCTAAGTAGCTGTTGAACTCTTAATAGTTCTAGGTACTCTACAGGTCAATCTCACACATGCACAAGCAAATCAAATCTGAAATTGCTGGCAAAGATGCTCCTGTGACTTACATTAGTCATGTGAAGGCTTCAAGGAAAAAATTGGACTTGGTCTGTGTACAGTAATGAATGTGCTGTGAAGATTGACCAAAGTAAAGCAAATACAGTTCCCAAAGTTGGCTTTCATGCTTGGTTAAGGCTACAAAAGGAGGACATGAACAGAAGTCACCTAGTCAAAATTAGTAGAGTAAGAAGCAGGGCAAGATTTCTTAAGACGTTGTAGATATTGTAAGGTTCAGAGAACACAGAGAGCATATTTTTTCATTTAAGGGAATCTTTTGAATGTTGTATTTGAATGAGCTAAGCAGAGTATGCAGGAGCACTTTGTATGAAATGTCATCATTTCAGTGTTTGCCCAAACCAGCTAAAGTGACTGAAGTATCTGAAAGCTTTCACTGAACAGCTTTCATGGTGTTGAGGATGCTTGACTGGGGGGTCTCAAGACAGTTTGCTGTCCGTGATCGCAGATGGCACTGCTTTCCCTGCAAATAAACTGTGTCCTTTCTATGAGCTGCTTTGCAAAACATCTCAGATGTCTCAGACCAGCCTGTCTTATTCAGGTGTTGCTGCCAAAGCTGCTGGAAAAACTGCTGGAAAAAGTATATACTGGTGTATAACACTGCCCTGGGTTGTGCAACAGTTGCATCAGAGGCTCTGTGTCTGACAAACAGACTGAAGCAGAGAGCCTGCATGCCTCTGGTATGCCTGAGAAGGTAGAGCCAAACAGAATCTGAACACAGCTCAAACATACAGACTAAAACAAAGTTTGATGAGTAGCCAGAGAAAATGGTGACATTAATGGTATTGGTATGGTGACATGATGATAGTGAGGCACCAATGTCCCAGGCAATGGGGGAACGTATGTAGAAACTCATGGGGATATGCCATTAATGTTTTTGAGGACAGTCATCTTACATCAGACAATATCAGACAGACAGACAGACATATACTCAGTTGTAGCTCGTGAGTTCCTGATTTTTTCTCATACATTAAGAAGAAAAAAAACACCATAAAATAATCAGTTAGGGCATTTTAAAAAGCTTTAAATCAAAACCACATCGGCCTGCCTTGTAATGACACTTCTGTTGTCAAATGTAACTATTCTGAGGTATGATGTCTCCTGGACCACAGGGAGATAAATTTGCATGAGTCTTTCTCTATATATCTGGACAGTAAGAGTGGGTTTCATCACACTGATGTAGATGTCTGATATGTAGGATGCAGGCATTTACATCTGAGGTAATCATCTAGTCTCCCTTTATAGTCAACAAAGGGGCAAGGCACTCCAGAGTATGATTCATTTCATGTAAAGTAGGTCAGATGAATTGTAGCCTCAAAGTGTCTGTTCTTCCCCATTGACTGTGACAACATTTGAGGGTGAGTCGCTGAGCTGTCCATGTCTACGTCAAAAGTGCAGCACTGAAACCCTCTCCAGAAGATGAGTCATGAGAGCCCTGTATGGTTGCTTTTTGTTATTTTTATTCATCTATTCATAGTAATGTTTAACTGTAGGACTGTAAAGTGACAATGCACTAAACCTGTAACTGCTACCCATATCATCTACACCAGAGTGTGAAAACACTGGTAGTATTATTCTTGTTTAATCTTGCTTATTCTTATTAATTTGAATAGACCTTACAGATACACACTATGAAGTGTTAAATAATATTGCTGTTTTCTAACAGTTTAGCTCATTGCTCCCTGTACATCAAGTGTAATTTACCATGGTGAAGTACATCTTTACGCTTACTGATTAGCATGAAATTTAGGGCAAGATAAACATATCAATTTAAATGAGAAAAAAGGCTGCTTTTTCCCTCAACATTTCTGAACTCTCCAGATTAGACTAAATAAATATATTAAGTTAATGGAAGGACCTCTGAATTTAGGAGAGCACTGTGCTGATAGAGAGACACAAAAGCGGTGAATGGAAGCATGTTGGACAGTCTGGTATCATAAGAGTAAGATTTGCTGTGTTGTATAAACCAGTGGCTGACAGCAGAACTCTAGTAATACAGAATATTTTCCAGAGATAGACACTGAAATTTTTCCAAAGCTGGTGCTTTAACCATGAAGTTACATAAATACTTTGATACAATGTACTAGGGCTGTTGGCTATGAATTATGAGTGAACTTTGCTAATCACCACCAAATTTTGATTTCTGAACCATTGATTACCTGCTGTCATTTGATAGTGTTTGCAGAAGATTGCTAAATATAATAAAGCATCCTGTGTAGGCCTGTGGAATTATGTTAAAAAGTTGACAGAATAGCATTAAGAATTCTGGAATGTATTCTCATGAGCTTTAAGGAATAACAGAACCTGAATGCAAGTATTAGAGGTATGAAAAACTACTGACAATTATAAGGACTTTTTATGTCATGCAAGTTCAACCTTCAGCTTGATTAAAGGTCTTCAGGCAGAACAGAACAGAGCTTGCAAATTTCCAGGATTATTATTCTGTAATGCCATGGTGAAGCTAGTGAATATTTTACAGACTTACCCAGTGTACCTGCTGTCAGTTTGCAGTGATGTTTTACCTCAGTGAGGAGCCAAAGGCTGGTGTTTGTGCAGCACATTTACTTTTCCTAGTAACCAGCATAGTAATGCAGTGATAGTCCCCAGAATTAAAAGGAATGAGGCATAGAAAGACCTCAAGAAGATGAGAAACCTGTTCTCTAATACCTTGATAGTACAAGAGGTCACAATATTTTGGCTTTGGGAACAGCCCAAAAACTTAATTCTAGAGTACTTACCAGAGTAAAGAAATGCTGTGTTTCTGTATGATTATTGTTTTGACCCAAACTGATATTACATGGCATTGCAGCTACTATTTAACTGCCTAATATTCTCTTAAGTCAAAGGATAATATATTTATTTTAAAGATTGCAGACCAATTCTCTCATAGACTAGCACAAAAAGGAAGGTTATATAGACACTTATTTTGGTAGATCATTTTGCAGTATAAGACATGCACATACCTTCTTTTCCAAGAGTCATTCAGGTATTAAATAGGACACATTTAAAATAATTTGCTATATTTTTCTCAATCATTTTCAACCTGACTAAACTGAAACAAATATAAACCCTGCACAAAATCTACCAGAGTAAAACCTCAGCCTTGACAACTTTCAGAGAATACTAAAGCCTGGTCTACTCAATTTTAGTGGTTATGTGAAAGAGCACCAAGTTCAGACCAGCTAGGATTCATTCTGTGTATTCGTAATTTACTTTCAAGTTGTAAAAACTGTATTAGAAAAAGCATTTGCTTTTTAAATGTCTAGTAAATAAAAGCCATCAGTCTACAGTGCAAGTGAACAAAAGCCAGCAAGTGAAAACCATATAGAACAGAACAAAGAGATAACTAAGCCAGATGACCTTTTTTTTTCAACTGCACTCAGCTGTATATATATGTATAAATGATCTATACAATGTTCCACTTGTATTGCAGTATGGTATCCTGCTACTTCCAGGTTCTAGTGGTTTCTCCAAGGGTTTGTATAGTAATCTTCTGCTTGTGTCCTGCTAGCAGTGCAAGTGGACCATCATTCAAATGAAAATACAGAAAGAACACTTGAAATGAGTATTTTTTTTTTCTGAGTCATGCTTTTCTTCTGATGAGTGCACTTGATAAAATACATTCCATCCACCCACAGCCCCCTGCCTTCTCTGTGTTCCACTGATAATGTGACCCACCACACTGAAAGAGTATTATTTCCTGAAAGGCTGTAGGCAAGCATGATGATGAGAAAAAAAAAAAGAGGAATGAATGTTAAGCAGAATGGGAGAGAGAGGAATTGTGCATGTGTATGAGAAAACAAAAAATTAAAAGTGTGCTTAGAATTTGATTTAGTTAGCGGGGGGGGGGGGGGGGAAATAAGTGCATATTCCTTTTAAGATGTATATATCATAGAACACAAAGGAGTAATTCTACCTGCATCATCAGTCAATTCCTACCAATTTGTGAGAGATGAATGGGGGAAATGACAATAACCACATCAGCACAAGTTGCATGTTAATATAATGGAGTTCATATTTTGGAAAATGTGTGAGAGTACACAAAACAATCCTTTTCAAAAATAAGTTTCTTTGCTCAAGAGAGGTCAAAGGAAACACGCAGAGATAAAAAGTAACTAGTTTTAACATAATTCCAATAATTTTTTAAACGTATATCTATGTAAGTTCACACATACTCTTTTCATCCATTTGTCCTTTTCACAACTATAGTAGATATTTTTGCCCTCGACATCCAGGAGGAATGAAGAGGAGGACTCCATCTAATCAGAAAGCTAATTAATTACTTTATTATACTATATTATTCTATATTGTATTACATTATATTACATTACATCTAAACTGAATCTGCCAAGCATTCCACTGCACTCCACTGCACAGAATCTCATGACTGTCAGCCAACAGTCCCAACACACACACGCACGCTTGGCCAAGGAAACAAAACACCATCACTTTGGGTAAACAATCTCCATATTGCACTCTACTTTTGCACAAACACAGGCACGGCAAATGAGATAAGAATTATTTTGATCATTCTCTGAGGTTCAGAGTATGTGAATCCCAGAAATATTATTGGGAAGATTGCCTTGCTTTTCTCTGTGAGGAGAAATGTGGCAACACACAACTATGTAAGAAAATGGTATTTAAGAACAAATCATCGGTGATAGCATTTACAAGCAAAACTAGTTAGATTTAAAAGCAAAGATGGATTGAGACAAGAAAATTATCCTAGCAGTATTTGTCAAATATATGACAGTACTCTCTAATTGATTTCAACTGGGGCAGATTCCCTGCTATATGCTTTATTTAATGTAACTTTAAAGTGTTACTCATTGCCAGTCATATCACTTCTTTGAGCACGACTTACTCCAGTTTTAGCTGGAGCTCACCTTGAGAGGACCATCAGGAAGAAGCCTGTGCATCACTTAAGCTCTTGTACACTGCTAAAATTCACTTTATAACCTGTCCTAAAGTTTCCCCTTCAAAGTTATTAATGGAAGGAAATACAGTCTATTTCATGAGGTCATATTTTATACACTCACATTTTTACATTTTTAGCTGGCTCAAAGTTGTCTTTTTTGCGCAAAGTGTTATATTTTGCCCTTGACAAAGCATCAGCTGATAACCAACAGCTTTGGCCCTAAATATGTGCCTCATTTTCTTCCTGTAATTTATATACTGTTCCCTCTTCTGTGAGCAATATCCCACAAGTCATTGCCAAATTGAGCAAACTATGGGCCTATTGGTGACAAGAGAAAGAAGACTGCTTATTGTTAATGGATGGGTGAATAATAAATCAAAGCAAGAACTTGGGCATTGGCATTCGTGTATTTTAGCATGATGAATGAATTTAGAGGTGTGAAAAATCAGAATGCTTTGGGGATATTCTGCTTTATTTACCTCCAGTCATTCTGAGTCAGAAAGTTAAGTAATCTAGTATTGGCAAATGACAACTTAGTGTCCAGTTTTGCCTATGAGGCTACATAGTCAACACTCATGCTAGACTGTTCAACCAGAAGATGAATTTATCATTTGTATTGTAACACTCATCACTTTAAAAGTGATTAATTATCCTCTAGAGTCTGAGCTATGCCCTAGGGAAATGTTTAGACCTGTACTTAACTCTTTTAGATTGATTAATGTACCTAAAGCTTTTTATGTTTCCTTCCAATCATTACAAATTTCTCATTTAATATAGTTTTTTTCAGGACTTTGGAAATGTGGGCTGTTTCCCAAAACTCTCAGGTGTGGTGATGACACTTCAAAACAGCAACCAATCTGCCATCTCTGGCATTATCTTTTAAGCTATACCTGCTGAGAGGCAAAGACAGTCCAAAACTTACCTGAACTGGACTGGATAAGATCCCAGTCTGATTTAGATTATGTCAATAGCTGTCGTGTATAGCATGAATTACAGAGGCTTTATCTGATCTATTATGGTAGGCTGTTGAAGCTTCTTCAGAATAAATCATACAATTACTTTGTGCTGTCTGATATATCAGTTTACACCAACTAGTAGTAATAACTGGGGAGTGTGGATTCAGTACTTAACTAGCTACAAGTCTTGTGTGGCAGATAAAGAAAATTCCAAGGCAAATCATTCAATAGCTTTGTTAAAAATCATTGTAACAACATTGTTATTACTGAGAACATCAAAAATTTTCAGATTTTCATGTTAGGTTTCCAACCTAAATGATTCTGTGATTCCATTATACTTAATGTTTTGTCATTTTTTGCACTCTATTGAAATGGTTCTTGATACAAATGTATCAAGATATTTAAATCTTATCAAATACTTAAATCTTAAAACCATCTTCTTTGATGAATTAGCTCTTATCAGTCATATTCTTCTCTCTAGAATCTAATTTTTTCTTGATTTCCATGGTCTTACTATCCTAGATCTCCTTTTAGCTTTCTGGTCATTACTTCCATAAGTGTTTTAGAGATATTTTGCCTGATACAGCAGTGATCTGGTAACATGGACTGGGTGCCCAGTAGCTCTGAAGCTCTCCCTGGAGCAAAAGCTCAGGTGCAGTTGTTGAATGCAGGGTCAGGTTAGTTTCATCTGAAAGTTTATGAGCTCCAAGACTGCTCTGCCATGCAAGCTACAGCCCACTAAGTGATCATCCTCCTGAAAGAAACACTGTGCTTCCTGCCACGCTTCCTCTCATAATTTGAACTGTCTTTTGGCAGAGGCCTCTAAGAAAGCTTGAGAAATGTTTAGGTGTTTGTTAACCTACTAAGGCAGCAGCTACCATGCTGACTAGCTGCCTGCCTCTTTTAATTAAATTGTAAATTTTTCAAGATGTCATCTACTCTTTTCCAGTGGAAAAGAGAAATTGATGCAGTGGATAATAATGTTTTTCTTATAAACACAAATTTATTATTATGATTTTTTTTTCCTATTGCATCTCATCCACTGTCATGTGTTTTTTCTATTTCCAGGAGATTTCTCATGTCTTTGTTGCATCAGACATCTGGTCAGTATAGCTCAGTTACAAGCCAAGGATTGTAAGAACTGTTTCAGTTAGGATAATCTCCCAGTCACGAACAGTACAATCTTTGTCATCAGAAGGGAGAATTATATAAGTTTGCTTCTAGACATTGTAGGAATTCTGGACTTGTGTGGTTGAAGGGAGAAGTGTTTTTTGTTTGTTTTTTTTTTCTGCACTTAAAACACAGAATTAAAATGCCTCAAATAGTATTATATCATTAAATACTATGCATTAATTTCTGCACTGGGATACAGACCTGTGTTTAGCAGAGTGGTGTTACTGGCCAGTAGTGGCTCTGGTGGCTATGCAAAAGACACAAGAAGATGTAAAAATGGTCACAGAGTCAAGATGGCAGCATTGCCAGGTTCAACTCTACTGGCAAACTTAAAGGCAAAGCTGGAAGGCAGCCATGAAGTGGTAGAGGAGAAAATCCCCTCTGCTTAAGCTCTGTCATGCTGAAGACTGAGCAGGGTGTGTTTTGCTCAGTTCACTCATAATGTAAGACAGTGTGTTCCTTGCTTGAGTAGGCTACTCTCCATAACACCAGCCACTATTCCTTATGGCTCTGTGTCCCCAGCCATTAAGGATTGTTGAGCATCTTATAGGTTGATTTGGGCTTTTTTTTGAGGTATTTTGGTAATAGCTGTGTAAATTAGAAACTAGTGTTAAAGAGAAAAACTCTAAGTGATGGTACTGGTACTGTTCAGCTGGACTAGAATCCCACTCACGATTCAATATGGCTTAAGCCCTCTAGACCGCTCTTCAGAGACACTTTGTTATTTCCCTTGACAATAGCGAGGTGCTTAAGGAGAAGTCAGGCCACCAAAAACACTGTTTCACATACTTCTCCATTTTTCTTTGGGTCATACTGGTTCTCTGTAGTAGATCAGGTCTTTGGAGACCTAGAAAAGAGGGTTAGATTTACTCTTCTCTAGTAGACTTCCCATTCTTCCAGAGAAGACTTTACCTGCCTCTACAAAACTTTATTAGTTGTTATTTAGATTTATAAGAAGAAAAGATCAAATATTTTTTCTTGGGCATCGTCATCCTGAGGGTGCTTACATAAAGACAGCTTCATTTTTTTCAGATTTTCTGAAAACAAACCCTATGTTTCTGCTGTGCCATTTTCTCTTACGCAGAAAGTAAGAAATATTTTAGTTCTAGTACAGATTAGCCACTTTGAATTGTACCTTTGTTCCAAAGATTGTTTGCTGCTAAGACTGAACCTCTCTCTGTCTGTTGTACGTGTACGTGCATGGTTTGTCCGTACTTTGTGATTTGGATCTCTCAACAGCAGTGTTTGTTGCTTAGCAAAGTCTGGTATGACACAAGACTAATACAGTATGTGTAGGTAAAACTGATTTTAAATTTAAAATGACAGTGTGCCCTTTTTAGTCATTTATTAGACAATGTTTATACTGACCTGTATGTCTTTTGTTTTCCCTACTCAGATGTTGCAAGAGCAATTGAGTTACTGGAGAAACTGCAGGAATCTGGAGAAGTACCGGTACACAAGCTACAGTCTCTAAAGAAGGTGTTACAGAGTGAGTTTTGTACAGCTATCAGAGAGGTATGAATTTGAGATTTATAGTTATTTCTCAGACTAACATTCCTCGGTACAGAAAAGCATATTTGCCTTTCAGTGCTATTTGTATAAAGGATGATAGATGTGAGATGTGTCTGTAGCTGCCTGCTACTGTGCAGAGCATGGAAGTCACTGAAAAGCACGCACAGAACAATTGCATCAGCAAGACATCAGGGCTGAGGCAATCAGCCTTGCTGAGGAGAAAGGGTGATTAATTAGTACTTTAGTATTCTGCTCTCATTGTTTGAGCATCTGTGGTAGGCTGTACAGCACTATGCTGGGATATGGGGTCATGCCAGTCTAGGTCAGTGCAAGGTTGAATGCCTCTCCTTTGAGCTCAGGTGTGTGATAGGGAGGTGCTGATAAAATCAGAATGCAGTGACAGCCAAAAGGGGCAAGGCTGAAGTTAACTGAGCTGACAGGAATCTTACCTTGGAAATCAGTGGTTGGGTCCCAGTGGGCTTTGCTCCTCATGTCAGAAATTCTTGTCATACTGCTAAGAACTGTGATCATTCCACTACCAACTCTGGTCAGTGCCTTCCTAAGCTCTGCCCAACAGTAGATAGATGAATGAATAGTAATTGTTTTCTTCAAGTCAACCTAGAGAAGATGCACCACTGTTCTACATGCATACAAGCAGTATCTTTAAAGCAGTTAAACAACAAACATTTCTGTTGGAAGTTTATAAAGAAAACATGGCTTAATACAACATTGTGTCAGATATTTTACCTACTAAACCAAGGAGACTCAGCCTGCCGAACAGAAGCAGTTCTAAATGTCCTAATGAAGGCAACATCTTTTTAGAACACCTGTAAGAACTTCTGTTTTAGTTTGTCTGTCTACTGCCTGGAACTAATCATCCATTGATGAAATCAATGGGGAATCTCATGTTCCCTCAATGGTAGCAAAACTGAGCTCCTGATAACTAAGCAACAGGAGCAGATTGATTGAGTGGACTGCTGAGTGGATGAAAGGAAAAAAGAGATGAGCAGACATCAGTTTAATAAGCAAAATGGAACACACACTTTCTTTTATGGAATATATTCTTCAGTGTTAGAATCAGAGAGAGGCTTCCACCTAATTAAATTGCAGTTTTCAAGACTTTTTGAAGGGAACAGTGTTCCCTGACAATAAATAATAAATAGTGTTCCCTGACAATAATAATGGCACTGTGTACCCTCAAAAAAAAAAAAAGCTGACATTCTGACTAGTCATTTCATTTAAGCAAACTAAATGCTTCTTTAAGTAACTACAGAACATAGAAAAGTTGTGGGATTGTTTGGGTTTTCTTCAGATAGCAGAGCCTGGTACTCCAATTGTTAAAGGCAGCTTTGAGTCTTTGCAGCATCATCAGTGAAATCTTAAACAAATTTCTATTAGTCTCAAGAAAACAGTTTTAGCAGAAGCAAAATTTAAGAACAAGGAAGCTGGCTTAGAAAAATGCTTTCTCAGTTCAATGAACTGAAAGTAGATCTTGACAAAATCATCTCAGTGGTACAAAAGAACTTTACAGAGTATTGTGTAAAGACAATCTGCATGTGACTGGAGATAGTTGTTACACAAGAATTGAGTGTTGATGAATAAACAGTTCTGCCAGCTTCATAAACAAAAAAATGTATTTCTTATTAAGTTTATATATCATCTTTCTAACATATCACTAGCAGAGAACAAAATTTCTACACCCAAAAAATTTGTACCATTCTCTGATACATGTATAAATCTTCTTTTAGGAAAAAATATTCAAATATAAAAGGCCCAATAATAAATCTTTTCATTTAGGGAGAGTGGGAGGATTGACATATGTACATTGTGAGTACTTAAGGTTGTTCTACATGTGGCTGCTCTTTTCATCTACATTAAGTTCTTGGCAGATATTAAGACTGTAACTCTTTTTTTCTGCCAGTTGAAGAGCTGTTTGAAAACTTAGAAAATAATTGCTTCTATATAAAAAAAGATTATAAAAGCATGGAATATTTTGGTCACATTACATTGTCAGCCATCTCCAAGCACTGCAAGAGGGACTGGGAGGGTATCTGAGCTGCGTTGTGTCATTAATCAGGGATGCCCTTCTTGTCTGTCCTTCATGTACACTGGAATTTATTGAACAGCACAGATTTTTCTGAGTGTGTTTGCGTTTGAGATAGCAAAGGCTGCACAGAAATTTCTCTACAAATGCTCTATCCAATTGTTTATCTTTTCTTACCTTAGTGCAAGATGTGAGAGCGTGGTGACTAGATTTTAATTTTCTTTATTAGCGCCTACACAGACTTAGAGGAGAAAAGTTGTTGACATTACAAGAGAATGCACAGCAGCCAGTTGGAAATAATGAGAAAAGTGGGAGTGAAGCAGACCGGGTGTGAGCTGCAGGTAGGAGTAATCAAAATGGGATGAGGAGAAAGGCTTTGTGTTAGTATGCAAATTCTGAAAGAGGCTGCTTTTTATATATATGCAGATATTCAGATCTGCAGTGTGCTGTGTTCATTCTATAATGCAAGATCTGAGCCTTATTTTCTTTCATCAGAAAATCTAGTAAAAGAGACTAAGGCTGCCTTTGGTAGTCCTATAAACACCATAGTGGAGGAATTTCGTAAAATAAAAATTCTCATTTTCCAGTCCAAGAAATTATGGAAACTTAACTGTCCAGTGAGTTTGATTGTTACAATAAGTCCCAGAGAAACTCAGCGTTGGGCTGAGGGCAGGTGAAAGGACCAAAGATGAAATGCAATATGCACTGTACTAACTAAATGTGTCTTGTCTGTTCTACAAGTAGAAGTAACTACGGAAGCAGGAGGTTACTTTCATGACCCATTAACCTTTAAAGGTATGAGATATGATATTAGATGGCATACATTCCAATCTAATGTGTAGGAATCTATCTAATGGCTGCAATTAATTGTATTTATGGGAATTTATTTAGTAAATCAAATTTCAAATCCCTACACTAATATTCCATAGAAATATTTTTTTATAGTGACTGAGTGAATGAAATTTAAATAGAAGTACTTCAGCATTTTTCAAGGATGCTGTGTTAGGAAATGGTGATTAATGGTTCTCACTTAGCTAAATATAAGTGCCACCAACTGAAATATTCTGTCTGGCACTAGGCAGGAATATGGATTAGCTCTGAAAATAATGGAAATAATTGAAGTGTATAATGGCCTAAGTATTTCCTTTTCACCTGTATACCCCTAGACCAGAAAACAAGTTAACCAAAGTCTGATCATACCAAAAGTCAGTTTGGAAAAAAATTTAATTTTGTTTTAAAATTACTTCTTTTAAAAGCTCCCTAGCTACATGAAGATTAATTAGTCTTCTATGGTTTTGTCATCTGATAAAACTTGCACAAATCTTTTCCATTATACCATTAAGTCCTTTACCCTTCTAAATGTTTTTGCTGTTTATTTAAAGCTGTTGCTATGTTATAGTCATCTGATTTCCAAGAGGTTACTGGAATAAATAAAGTGCTTTGAAAGGGAATGCAATTGAGCTACTGAGAAGTTACATTCGTATGCAACATAAAGCTAGACAACCTAACTGATAAAGTTACTTTAATTGTTGTAAGTCAGCAAAAAGAAGTTGTAAGAACTGTAAGATAAGGTAAATTTCTGGTCTGGCAAGAAACCCTATGGACCTGTGGACACATATGATAGAATAAAAAGCTGAGCAAAACATCATGGATCATCAACAAAAAAATGTGACATGCCTTAGCAGCTATGTGAATTTCATTTACTGCTAAAACCTGAAAATTGGTGGTCAAGAACCAGGAGAATAACCGTACAGTTTAATAAACACTTGAATCTCCTGAGCAAAGTTTTCTTTCAGATTGATTCCCTGATTTCCATTTCTGTGTGTTAAATATGTAATATTCAGGTGTATTTAGTTTTTCTCCCAGCTTGCCTTTGCTACTCAATTTTTTATTTCAAGGTTAAAGCTTAAGTTTTACTTTGTGGATATTGTTTGAAATAAGATCTGACTAGGAAATACCTATGGTGAATCAATGCCAAAATGAATCAAATAAAAATGTGGTGTGGCAACCAGACACACAAAAGTAACCATTATTTTATATTGTTATGACTTCCACCAAAATATCACGTCATCACAGAAAAGCAAATCTGTAGGATTCAGTCACTGATGAAGGAGGACAAAGTACTCTAATCTTGTTCATCTTGTATGAAATTAGTCATTGGGAAAGCATGTTGTCTTTGAAAATAGTTTAGTTCCTATGTCAGTAGTTTAAAACTTTTTTAAGCTTGCTATAAAATATAAACAGAGCATCCTGGACATTTAAAGACCTTTCTTGACTTACAGGCATAAAAATGGCAATGGCAGAATACTGACCCATATTTTTCATGAGCTCCTGATGCTCCCTAGTTACTTTAGAGATATACTTGCACATGCTGTATAGTATTAAAATCATAGTTTCATTATATATTAGGTAGGATAGTTTAATAAGCCTAGTCAGTATTTTGGAATTATTTCCTTTAATTACTAGTTTCATTTCCATGCCTTCGTGATCTGAACGCCCAGAATCCCAGTGCTGCTGAGGTGCAATGTTTTTTTATCTGGTCATTTCCTCAAGCTGCCCACACATGCTTTCCATTATTAACCCTGATAAATGGCTTTGCAAATATTAAGGGACCAGAAGAAGGCTGCTGGGTGGTGAAAACTGAATCTGGTGGTACTATACAGTGATGCCATGTGTGAGAACAGAAGGCTGGCTGGAACCCTTAGATGTTCATTCACTTCAAATGTCCTAGTGTGGTTGTATACTCCATTTTTACAGGGCTGTACTGAATATAACAATCTGGATATTAGCAGGACTCAGGCAAAAATCCTCATTTATTCTTTTATTCAATTATTAAGATTTTAATGTAGGAGTCATTTAAATACCTGTTTTCATTGTGTTTCAATAATCTTAAAATTTATTTGTTCAGTTTGCAATATAATGCTGTTACTCCACATCCCAGACCTAGTCTCTGAAAGCAGAATGTCATTGTTTTCTGCCTCATGAGTCCTTATGAAAATGAAGGTGCAGCAGGCCAAATTCTCTCAGCTGGCACCAAGGTAAGCCCCCAAGTCCAAATTCTGCCCTGTCTTCATGCTTTATTTTTGCTGAAAGCTGCATATTTGTTACATGAGGAGAAATACAATTCTGGTCAGTCTGTCATCTCCACAGGGCAAGCCCAACGTTTGAAGTTTTTCAATTATAAGATGCAAGCTTGGAAAAAAAATTGTATTGAGAAGACTTACAGCTATAATTCACAGCACAGAACTGTGATTAAAGCTCAGTAGGAAGCCTGACATCTAAAGATCCCCTGCTGTCGCATTTGCCCGTGCAAACCAGAGTGTTGGTCAGACTGAGCAGAAGTAATATGCTGGACTTACTAATAAGGCAATTAGTAAACAAAAGGGCAATAGGACAACACATAGGAGTAAAGTGACAGAGATTTATCAGCTCAGAGTTCTGCCTCAGGTCACAAAAACAGTGTGGTTGTACTAGCATGATGCCTCATTAGACTGGCTGGGAAGCAGAGTTCTCCTTAGGCTAATCTGATACCTTGTTATAACTTTGTTCTGGTGTTCCTGATAGTTTATTCAGAATCACTGCACCATTAGTTTAGTAGTAAGACTCATGCTGTAGCAAATAGGAATTGTAGGAATTGTGCAAATTCACCAATTTAATTCAGATTTTTGCAGGTTTATGCATTGATTTATTTGTAAGGTTTCAATAAAATTTGTATTCCTGGATGTTAATTGTAAAGTTTTGTTATCTCTTTTTAGATATTAGTAGATTATAATGTCTGCCAAACCGTTCAGTTTACCTGAATTCTGGGGCTGTATAGCATTTGCAAGAATTTTGTACTGTGCCTTTCCATCCTTTTTTCATTTCCACTGTCCCAGTGATGAAAAGCCACATAAAATAATAAGTTTCCACTAAATGAGTACTTCCATCACTGAGAGGAAAGGCCATTACTTAGCTTGTCTCAAATATGATGGTATGGCACAGTAGCAATGTATTCATGTTTCACAGAATTCTGCCTTCTGCCTCCTGGTTGCAGGTACTGTACTCACAATGATGAGTTGAGAGAAGGATTTGTAATGTATGTTTATTAGATAATAAAAAAATCCAATTTCTAAAGATGAGCTGTCTGCTCTTTGTGTTGCCACCATGCTGGATTAGGCACTGAAGAAGTTCAGCAGAAAAGCATAAGTTAGCAGTACACACAGTTTTAATTACCCTACTGTGTTAAAATATATGCCATTTTTTAGGGTGAATGTAATCAGAAATTACTCCAGTTTTGAAAAACAATGAAGCATTACTCTGTTGCTCACAAGCCATGGATGGCATGAATGAGAACTTTTGGAAATGATTACCTTGTAACTCAGCAGATGGCCTTCATTAATGGCAATTATATGAATTTACCAAGCTGCCCAGGCATTATCTGAGAGAAGGCATTATTTAGTGTCTGTGCAATTACTAAGTTCCTACCACTTTCATGACTTCACTGCAGGAGATTTAAAACAGCTGCTGTTGTCACCTGGTTTTTTATCTGCCTAGAGCTAAATGCATAGATTTCACAGATAGATTACTCTAGAATCTGGGACCAGACTGTATCATGGGTCTTTAATGGATGCTTTCTCCCACTGGTTTTGATTAAAGATCAATTTTTAGAGTTGGCTGTTGGCTATAAATCTAATTATACTTATGCTCTGCTTGTGTAACTGTGCCTTTTACAACAGATAAATAAATACTTTAGTGCTTCAAGAGTCCTGCAAGACTCGAAACAATCACATGTCTTGTACAGTTTATCTGGGTGGCTGTATCATATTTACCAAAACTGAGTGGTGCTCAGGTGATGTTCTTATTTTGGCACACAGCTGCAGCTGCATGTGCTATGGAAGGCAATTCCACTGGCACATGTGTGGTGCGTCTCAGCATCTTTTTGGTTTGCTCACATTATCATTTTAGTTTATTATTGCAGTGTCCTATTTGATTACATAAAACTCTTCAAAATAGACAGAATAGCCTCTGTTGCAGTTCATCTCAAGCCTGCTTCTTCCTCTTGAGAGAAATCAGCAGCGAGTTTAACTACCAAGTAATGTGAATAAGTGAAAGATTGTTGGAAGCCACTGCACCATTTTTTTTTTGCCTTGATGGAGCCTTAGTATCCCTCTGCTGCCACTTAACTGATGTCACTGATAAGACTCCTGAGAAATGCTGCTCAGTCTCCATTGTTTTAAGAAAAGAAATTGTAAAATTCTATTTTATCTGTATTTTTGTTGTCCTTTAAAACAAGAAGCATCAGTAGTTTCCTTCCTTCCCCCTGTCTTCTCAGCTTGATAGGAACATTTGAGATGAGCCTGCATGATGATGTCATGTTTCATCCAGGTGCTCATTTTGGCAAGGTTTTGACAAATCTGGTAAAGTTTGGAATATGGCTGTTGCTTATGTCAGCCTCAACAGCATATACAAACTTACTGATGAAGTGGAGGGTATTAGTGTTTATTAATGCTTGGTGTATTTTTGAACTCAAAAGTTACTGGCAGTGAAGTCTAAGAGGGTGGGAAATTATAGGCTGTGAGTTCCAAGTGGTCTTATGGGAATTAACTAATCACACATGTTGGTATTTCTTTTTATCCCAGTATATGGCAGTAGAAACAGCAGAAGAGACTTTTAGGGCTGTATTTTGCCAAGGTTTAGTGATTGCAAAGGATACAGTTTCTGCAACACCTGTAACACTGTTTTAAAGATGCCAGATCATAGTTCCCATTGACTTAGAGCAGAATATAGAACAGTGTGCAAGACATAGGAAATAAACTAAATGATCGAAGTATATTTCTCTTGTTCCTCATATAAGTAGTTTTTACTTGCAAATGAAAGTCTATTTTTCCTTATACTTAAAAGGGTATTAAGCAACTTCCTACTGACTTCAAAGTGTCAGTGATGACTCCAGACAGAATTGACATTGGAGGGAAGAGGGGGCACACAGAGGTCTTGTGTATCCTAACAGCAACACCAGGCGTGTTTCAATTGACTCACCCAATATGTGCAGAGGATGTGACAGCGTGCATTTTCGGGTACATCTGCTACATACTTCTGCTCACACATAAGGGAGGAAAGAGATTCTGGCCCCAGCCTGTAACCCCTGTTGGGTTGTTTCTTGGACAGACTCAGAATCATATGGCAAGAGCTCAGGGACCAGAACTTGGTCACTACAGATACTGTCAGATCAGAGTGCACACCACCTTTTTCCACACAAAAAAATAAAAGAAAAAATTCCACTCTTAACTTGAGCCTTCATGAAGTATTACACCCTAAATTAAAATATTATACCTTTATAGTGATTATCCTTAATTTATTTTTAACAATGTCTCAGGCCCATGCTGTTTTTTATCTACTGCCTAAGGACAGCTTAATAATGCATCAGTATTCGGATCAGTTTTTCCACTTTGGTAGAACTGACCTAGTTTCCTCCATAGCCCCCATCCCCTAGAGAAGGAACATTTATATAAAATATCCTCAATGAAAACGCTAAAGCCAACATTCATAATATTTCTTACACATGGTCCGAAATTAAAACTGTCTCATCTCCTCAAGTTGTTCAACAAGACTGAATTTCATTTACAGGTTTGTGCTTTTTAATGGGTTAGCATCCCTATGGCATCATGTGGCAACATCCATGCTGTGTTACTTCATGGAAAGGGAACAATGCAACAATTATGAAAATGATGCAAAGTTTGGTTTTGAAAATAGACACCAGTGCTTTTTCCAATGCAAACATGTAACTGCTCAAAGGGTAATGAGAGCTTATCATGCAAAAATATTCAGAATGCCAGCAACCTTGAATGACCACATTCTGTCTGATATAAATAGCTCATTAATACAGACTAGTTGTCACAAAGCAGCTTTTTCAAATTCAGTTGCCGAAATTCAGTAGCTGCAAGCAACAACTTACGTAATACAGGCATGTCAGTGCTTCCAGTAAGAACAGTAATCTATCACGTGCCTTCCTCTCAAATGAACTTTCCAGCCATTTCAAGCTCTCTGTACTCACAAGTACCTATTGACTTGTCCTGTTGACATTGACAAAAGAACATTCGTCATTGCTCTGAGGGGCAGACTGGATTATGTACAAAATATACACTGTGAGCTTGGGTGTAAGATTGCCTAATTCTGCTTCTGTTGGGATTACTCAAACACCTGTCATAGTCCTATAACAAAATGGGCTTTTGTGATTCATTTGCTCAAACAGTCTTGTTTAAGAAGAATCTAAGTTTATTTTAAACTTGAAGTTGTGGTGTGTATGCATGGCATCCATGGCATTCTCCCACAACCAGTGGTTTCGTGGGGGTCTGTCCCTCACAAGCGCTGCTATTTAGACAGTTACCAAATTCTCTTTCTTTTTAGTCATTCAGAATAGTCCCTTCCCCAATTTTTAAATTAACTACCAAAGATAAAAGTAGCTATTAACACAAGGTTAATATTTTTTGAGTCAACAAAATTGATAGGAGAGAAAATCAGCCTGCTTTCAACTGCCAATGGAACTACTTTCAACTTTCAAATGGAACTACTGTTCTAGACTATGGTGTACCACAGTGTTTAGTACAGTATCTTAGCAAGAGGCTATAGCTCTGTATATATATAGTTCTGGAGAAAACATGCTCTTAAAGATGTAAATGTGCTTTCCCAAGCATGCTTATCACACGAGATGAATTTTTAAGAAGCAGAACACAGGCGCAAAACCAGAAATTCCATCTGATATTTAAGAGATACAAAACTTCACACACTGTCGTTAGATATTTTCCACTTTCATTGAGCTACCACAGGTTTATGGCTGAATGGAAGTGCTCCACTGCTTTGGTTTTGAGCTTGAGTAAGATTTCAGATAGTCATTACAAAAGAGTAATTAAGAAAAAGGAATTGTGAAAGAGGAAATGTGGCTGGGTCAGCTGCATACATCCTTGCTGCTAATATACACACTTTCAGTTGTGTTTGACATGTTTTCTTTTTTTTATGTCATCATCTGTTCAGGTGTCATCTTAGATGGATAATTAGATTTGTTTGTAGGTAATTTTGTAGAAGGGCAAATACTGTTTGAAATTTCAGAAAACCTACCATAAGGGGCAGAACTTTTGAAAACTCTTGAGTTCTGGAAAGTCTGTAGTTCAAGCAAAAATGGCGATTGGTGTAAAATATTACCAGGTAGGATTCCATGGTTTATGTGGTACAAGAGGTTACCAGGGTCTCTTCTAACCTTTGCAGCATTTAAGCCTTGCTCATTGATGTGGTCAAGCTTGATCTGAATTGAGTGCTGAAGCACAGCTCAAGGGGAGTCTGTCCAGGCATACAAACCAATGCATTCCTTTCCACAGACATAAATGTGTTGGATTAAGAATGGAAAATATAAGCAAGAGGTTATGTGTAAGGAAAAATCCCAAACAGAATGTGAAGGAGTCAAAAATTATGAAAACAAAGTAGAGTGGGAGAGACACAACCAATTTGTGCTGCAGGTGGCATTTGCTCTCAGAAACAAAGGATTCACAGGTACCACCATGGAGAGGTTGCAGCTCTCCAGTGCACCTTCTCTCTGTAACTTCTCCCAGTCACAAGATTGGGCATTCTCCTGGCCTGCCCCAAGGACTGGGTCATGCATCAAGTGAAATTAAATGTGGGTCTCCAAGCAGAAGGAGACTGAATTCCTGCTCCAGATTTGGAGAGGAGGGGAGAAGAGAGGCCAGCAACTGTGCTGAATAAAGCATCTTCTGCTCCTCTCACTATGGTGAAAGACTGATTAAGATACTTCTTTTTGCTTGACGTCTTAGAAGGGAAAAATATTTATCATCCAGTCCGACATACAAAGGCAATTAGGAAGATAGGGATTCAGCTGGTTGATGGCAGCTGCATAGTACTGAGGTGTAAGTAAATAACAATCTCTTTCTTTTATAGCTTAGCATCAGTTCTGCAAGGATGCACACATGTACACTGTTCCACTGACATGACTACAGGAGAGCAGTGAAACCAATTATGTCCTCCTTGTTCTGGTTATTCTCGTGCTAACTCTGCCCTCTGTACTGTCTGTCAGGCTCTTGTCTTCCCTTCCTTGAAGGTCTTCTTCCAAAAACAGAGATACAATTCTTTTCTACACTTGAAGCAACAAAAATACGGCAAAGGAGATAAACCCAGATGATGCCAATATATATTTTAAACATCATTTATCCGTCTTTTTTGCAGGTTTTTTCTTTATTTCACTCTTTTACCTGCTTACCTGTGATTTACCTAAGTCACTTATTTAGGTTGTGACTTCTTGAAGGAATCATTTTATGTCTTTTTATTATTATCATACTGCAGGCACTGTGGAAACACAGCTGATTATTACTATTTACATCTATGATCTCATGCCAAGAAGCCCCTAACATTTTCAAAAAAGGTTACTTCCACACTTAGAAATTTCAGAAAACTGTGTCTGGGCTTGCTATATCACAGGTCTGAATTGCAGTGTAGTCTGTGTTTATGGGGCGTTTCTGAGCACCTGTTCATTGCTGTAAAATGACTTCTGCCTCATACCTCCGCCCTTTGGTGTTCAGATCGGCTTGTCCTAAAGTTGAGCATCATTATTGTAGGTACAGTTGTACTTAGAATTACATATTTCATCAGGGGATGAATCACTAAATACCATTTATGGAAGGCAATGGAATAAAATTGTTTAATTAGATTCTGTCTTAGAGAATTCATCAGAAAAGATGCTGTATCATTCAGATTGTAAAGAAAAACACTGCTTATAGACACCTTGGCAAAACAGGCTGCTAAGTGCACTGTTTTTCCTGGACCTTCTACGGCTTTGTGTTGACTTAAATAGCCAAGCCCTAAATAACCTGCTTTGTTATGAGTCTGTATGGAGTAATTTTTGGTAAGAAGCTAGCTCCTAAAGTACCTGTAAGGCTGTTCCCCTTCCTGCACTCCAGTAGTCTTGAACCAGCTGCTTTGCCTCCCAGCTGAATGCGTGGGGGTGAGGCCCATCATCATAACAATAATACCTGCTGCATCTGACTCACTGCAGCTCCTGCTGGGAGAGGTAATAAAATGTGCATTTCTCTGTGCCTGTGAGAGCTGACACAGTACAAGGAGGATTCACTTCCAAGTTCAAATCTTCTAGCTGTAATTTACCTCCTGCACTCTCTTTGTAATCTTTGAGTAGTGTGGGAGAATAACTTCAGGTTATGTCTGAGGAGACTACCTGCAGAAGCTGAAAAAGTCTGAGATCTGTATTCATGCTTTCAGGAGTATTGCTTGATGGGAGTGCTGTATTCTGTGCTCCACAGGAAAGAGAAAACAAAGCTGAGTATGTCTTGCTCCACAGCACAAATGAGATCTGTGTGAACAAACCCCTGCCTGCAGCACGCCTTTACCCAATGAACATTCAGCACACAGACACTCACAGTTTTGGTAGAAATCACTGAGGGGGAGAAATGATCTGAAACATTACCATTTACCTTCTAGCTGCAGGTTTGTGTCTTGAATCATTGACATTTCACCTGTAATTTAATTTCTATTACTAATTAATCGTGGAAGCTCTTTTCCCTAGGCACTAAACCATCAGGCTTTTATGGAGTCTGTCAGTAAATAATATTACTAAACACCCATGTAGTCTTACAGACACTCAAAAAATATATAGCTGTACATACAAAAATAGATATGCTCTTTTTCAAGTTAGTAACATATAATAACCATCTAGTTACTGTGCTGGGCAACTGGCTCTAGGTGGCCCTGCTTGAGCAAGGCAGTTGAATGAGATGACCTCCAGAGTCACTTCCATTCTCAACCAGTCAGTGACTCTGTAATATGTTAATTTTCTTTCTTCAGCTCAATCATACTATCCAATGATGTCTTTCAAAATGATTCATCTATCGGAGTTGACAAAGATCACTGTTTTAAAATACTTCTTTTGTAAATATCCTACAGGGGAGATTTTAAAATGCTTTAAATTAAAATCTGTGCCTTTGTTGTTTTCTATACTGACTGATATTTTGTTTAAGTAAAGAAAGCTATAGTAGATCTTATACAAGCAGCTTAAGGAATGACATCATTGGATTCAGGAGAATTGTTATATGTTAAAAATATAATCAGATGTACAGGTAATAGCAGGAATTGAAAGAAAAGATTTTTTAAATCCATTTCAATTACTTGTCATATACAGTGGATTCAACAAGAAGCTATATTTCATAGCAGGAGGATTTAAATACCAACTTACTCAGTCTGAGAACAAAGAGATTTTCAGTTTACGTGTTCTGTGTACATAGAAGAGGGAGCAGAATGGATTTGTTGTGCTAAAGTCATGGCTAAGGTGGTGCTGAGAACAGCATAGATAAAGGGCTTAGTGTGGCTACAGGGGAACAAACAACGTTTGTTTATGGACTCCAGTGCACTGCAGGGATGAACCCTGATTAGATGTGAACCCTACAAAGAGTTTAAGGGGCTTGGTGGAACAGGTACCATTAATCTGTGTTTGGTTGTCAGACTGACTCAGTAATAAGAAAGTTATGTGGGTGTATATGTTTTATCATTCTTAAACTCAAATTACATTCAGGATTATTTAACTGTCAAATAGGATAATTTGATTTACAAATGCCTCAAGCAAATATTCAAGACTGGTTGCATCTGTTGCTTATAGACAGTGAGATCTGACATGCAGAACTCTTTTTCTGTAAGAACTGAGGTATAGATACCACAATCACTAATAACTCTTTGCAGAACAGCATTTTAAATCTGTTAGCATTTAGAATTTACAGATTACCCAAGGATTATATGACACTATTGATCATATTTTTCCAGAAGTTTTTGAGCTGCTGGATTATTTTTTATTTTACTAATTTAATCACACACTCATGAGTCTGTTCTTTCACCAGTATACAAATTAGTTACCAGGATACTGGATATTAAAAAAGTCTACCAGCTAGATACTGGTAGGATGCAGTCAACAGGAAGTTATGTGACTTCAAACCCAACAAACAGTAAAATGAATGTATCATTATCAGCTCACCTTTGTGTTTATTGAGCTTAGTCATGAATATTTTAAAGAACTTTTTAGTAATTGTTCCTTTATATGAAATACTGTGACCTGTTTTTGAAGCAATGTCATAATAGTTCAATATTCAAATATATGTCTTTAGACATTTTAGCAAGCCATAGCAGTTAAAGCTGTGCAAACAAAAACTATATGTACAATCTGCTGTCATGTTCTAAGATGAAGTGGAACCTGAAGAAAATACAGCATTATTAGTAGTTCAGTACACTATGGGTTTGAAGAAAAAACTATGTAATGACTCATCACTGCAATTACACACAATTATTCTTCTTATATAATGTAGTAATTCTTCTTATGTAATAATAAGTCCTAGAGCATAATACAATAAACACTGAACTGATCAGTGCAATAGAATGCTGAGTATGTAGGCTCAACCCATCTTTATGATGGTATCATCCAGTGCTAAAACATAAGAAACCAGAAATCCTGTAGAGACTATAAAAGAGCTTTCTTTTCCCAAATGTTTACAAGTAAGGGCAAAATCCTGGTTTCTGCTGTGGTCAGTGTCCATGTTCCCAATGGAAGCAAGATTTCATTTCAAATGGAGAAAGCAGGAAGATTTTCAGCATGATCCCCTTGTCTCAGTTTTCTTCATTGGCCCAGGCTTTTTTAAATTCAGTTCTAGAATGACATATGTGCTGACAGTAGTCAAGACAAAGAATCTTTTGCTGTATTGTGGAAGTGTTTGTTGTATTTTAGATCTCTGAAATGTATTGCATTTGTTATCTCCTTTCCTTTCTCGCCTTTCCCTTATGTATGATACCCCAAGAAAAAAGGTCTGGGGATAAGTCATCCCCATGACTTAACAGTTAACATGTCTGTCCACTGAAATCAGAAATGAGACACAAATCTTAATTCTGTTTAGATGTTTGCAGCATATACTTGTCAGTGTGTTAAGTTTCATATTAACAGGCTCAGTGTGGAGAGATGCATCCTTATGGTACTGCATAACAAGTCATCAGGACAGGGCAACGGGGAACATTTGTCTATCAATGAGAAAAGCCATTGTTTGTAGGTCAGTTAAGTACTTCTCCACCAAAGTAACATTTACATTACCAAAGAGGAAAGTTTTGGCACTTCTGTTAAAGCATCAGCAAATGAGTGAAAGAGAAATTTATTTTTGAAAGTACATTTGAATCTGCACTCCTCAAGGAACCTAAGGAGATTGCTGTAAAAACTAACATACTTTACCAGCAAAGTTTCTCTCTGATCAGAAGTGGAGCCTGAGACACATGACATATGAAACGACAAAATTTCTGATGAATTAGGTCAAGAAAATGCCCACAGTAAATCAGTAGCATATAGCAACTTTTTTTTTTAAGTTTGTTGATTTTATAAGAAAGTTAAATAAAAGGTTTGGTTTGTTTGCACTCACCTTTGTTTTCCAAAAAACTTTCTGTATGTTATATGTAATTATTTTTATTTTTTAAGTTTGCTTTCAAAATAACTGGCTAGTATCAAAGCTTTGTTGTTATTTTTACTCTGAGAGTGTGACAAATCTAGAGAAAAAGGCAATGTAAGACAAAGCCTTTTCCTTTCTCTTTACTGGAGATGTTTAAAATGGAGACTTAAGGACCAGGAAAGGTGGGTCAAAAGTGTATACCAGAAAAAAAACTTACAGAAATTTATATATATTGGCATTGTGATTGTATGTAATTTATATGTATGTACAATTTCTTTTTAAAGGATAATCTTACTCACTGACCATGTCTGACCAGACCTACCAGACTGTAAACCCTTTTCACATTCCTAGTTATGTTTGATGGAAGGTAGTACTGTCACATTTCTCCAGAGCTATTTTTACTTCCATTCTTCAGCTGAGCAGCATTTTTCTTCTATATGCTGAGCAGCTTACATATTTTTTTAACATCAGTTTCCTAAGTTTTTTAGTTCATAAGAAAGTTCAGAGACCAAAGAAGTCATTGTTGGAGGCTGAGGCACCACTCAAGTCAGTTCAGATCACTTGCATTCAAGTCAGTTGCCTGGAAACACGGATTTTTGAAAACATAGAACTTAGCTGGTTTTAGGAAACTACTTGCTAGAGAATGGAAGGGAGTTGTGTTGGAAGATGTAAAGTTAAGTTTGGAAATTATTGTGAGAAACACAGATTGATGTTCTCTGTTAACCTAAGCCTGCTCAAGTTTAGCAGACACTTTACTATGTGATTGCATGAATACAGCATTAATGGATGTTAGTTCTTTGAGGGAAAGGGACTCTCCTGTCTGGGTTAAAATAAAGTCCTTGTTTTGCTCCTATAATTAATTTCATTTTATTTTCATGAACATTTTAGGTGTATCAATACATGCATGAAACCATAACTGTTAATGGCTGCCCCGAATTCCGAGCCAGGGCCACTGCAAAGGTAGGATACGTGCAGCTGTTGAAATACGTGTTCCCAAAGTGATCTAGTAATTGACTGTGCGCGTGTGTGTTTCAGGTATTCGTGTGTACACTGTAAGAAAATTTAGACATCAGTGGCAGCCCAGAGTCTAGAACCAGTGCTACTTCCCAGGTAACAATCATAATAGAAAATTTCAACCTTTATGCTGCTTCTGTAGCTTAAGAAAAGAGAATGATTTTATGGAATATGATGCTTTTTGAAAAGTCGCTTTGCAAAAGCAAATCTACTGGTTCTTCTATAGCAGTCTGCCTGCAACAACCAATATTTTAATGGACTGTTTTCCCATACATCTCATCCAGAGAGGACACAGTTATTTGGGAGGTAGAAACTAAACAATCAAAATTCCCCTTTTAACTAATGGGAGCTGTAGGTACTGAGCAAGTGGTAAGGATGAACAGTGTCAGAAATGGCCTGATCAACATTTTATTGACTCCACAGCTAAATGTAAGCCTGGAGATTTTTCTCTGATACATTGCCTGTTTTAATAAAATATAGTCTCTTTGTCCATGTGGACCTGCCTTTCTTATATCCTAAGACAATGACAGCTATGTTATTGCTGCTGCTGAAATGATAAAGGATTTCACACAACCATGAAAGAACCCATTCTATGTGCCAGTATGAAATATGCTCTGTATTTCATAACATGCAGAAAAATAGATGCTTCCAAACAAGGGGGTCCACCATGGCTTTCTTTTTTCCATTATCATTTTGCACAAAACACTGTCTTTTATGTGGTATAGCAGATTCTATGCAAAATAAATCGCAAAACCCATAAATCTTTTTTAGAGATGCTTCTTTATGGTCCCATTCCTGTGAACATAAACTCCCTGAAGTCCTAGTGGAACTAAGATCCCTTACTATTATGTATTTATGCTCAGAGATTTTAATTTAAAGCTGTATCAGAAGAGGAAGGTTGGGAGTATGTTACAAAATGATTTAAGAGTATTTTAGGGAAGCAAGCTCTATAATAGCAGCAAATAACCTAATATACTCTAAATTGCAGCGTATTTTCCATATTAAATAGGACTTTCTTTTCTGTAGGCCATTTTTCTTATTTTAACCTTCTAATTGAAAGCTAATGGTCAATGTAAATTTTGTAAGATCTTTCGTTCTATATGGAGAAATGTGTATATGAAATCCTGATTTGTTTACACTGCAGATAAACATAGAAATTATTGCTATGTTATTTAGTAAATGGGGAGAAGTTCAATTAGTGTTTCCCATTCTCATTTCTTACTCATATAGAACAGCAGGTTACAGAGCAATGTTTCAATAGTGCAATATTTCCTGGTTATTTCTGGGCTGTCTGCATTTCATTCTCCTAGTGCATTCATGTCTAACATAATATGTATGCATGATGAGAAGTTCTGCATGTGCAAAAACATGTAATTTGGAATGATCCATTATATCACATCATCCACTAGCTTTGATTAAGCATAAGCATTATAGGATGCTCAAAAATATTAGTGTGATGCAAAATTTTTCAAGCAGTTTGAACTTCAAACACATTTTAAAAACGATAAAATATTCTCTTAATCTTTATTTAATGATTTATTAAGACCAATAAGTAGGAAAATGCTTGTTGAGAAAAATCAAGTATAAATGTAATATTTTCCTGGATGCAAGCTTTACAGTATGTTTCTTCTCTTTTTTATTCCCCTGGAATAAGTTAAACAATCTAGATTTTTGTAATTGATTTATGTATCTGTTGTTGTCTTAAGATTTAATTTTTCCATAAAAGTTTTGACATAATTATATAATATAAACCTCCTATTCCTGTTCCAGAAGTTACTTAGTTTGCAAGACTTCACAAAGATTATCAACTAAACTTTTAATTTAATAATATAATCTGAGAATTTAAAATAAATAATTCCATAACTCTGAAAGCAAAGCAGAGAGTTAAAAATTCAGTTCATCCACTTAATTTCAACTAGGAACACATTAGAGATTCCATTATCTTATCCCACAGGGATAAATTTTCTCCCTGTGAAAAGGCAAAGAAGAAATGCACTAATGATCATAAGGGGCCATCACCACAGAGTAAGGCTTCCTGGTGGCTGCTTCTGGCTCTGCTGGTAACTTTCTGTATTATCTTTGACAAGTCACCTAACTATTAGTTCCTCTGTTTATTCCTTTATTTCAAAAAACATTGGCATAGAACTTAGTTTTTAAAATATTTTCAGATAATCAGAGAATGTCATAGTAACATCCAGAAATGTTTTCACAGGAAGGAATTCTTCCTGCAAATGAACAACAAAGTGTCTATCACTGTTACCCTTAAATAGCCAAATCAATCATTTTTTTCTTCCAGGCAACAGTTGCTGCATTTGCTGCGAGTGAAGGCCATTCACACCCGCGAGTGGTGGAGCTGCCAAAGACTGAGGAAGGCCTGGGCTTTAATGTCATGGGAGGAAAGGAACAAAATTCACCTATTTATATTTCTCGTATCATTCCTGGAGGAGTGGCAGAAAGGCATGGTGGGCTCAAACGTGGGGACCAGCTGCTTTCAGTTAATGGAGTGGTATGTGGAAATTTGATAGAGCTTTCATATTCATCTGGATTTTCATTTTTCACAGCTGTTCTAACATTGTGATTTAAAATGCAGCCACACGAAACAAAAATAATTAGTTCTGTGAGAGACCTTCAGTGTGCGTTTGTGGTGCAGTGAGGCAGAGCTCCACCAACAATTTTGTGCCATTATAATTTCTGTTGTAATGGAGAGTGCTTGGGAAATGGTACATTTTCATTTCAAATCCACACCACCTGCCTAATTTACAAGGAACCTATGTCCTTAATGATAATTGATAATTCTGTAAATTCATCTTGCAGTAAAAGCTTAATAACAGAGTGTCGTTCTTTCATTTTGTAGCCTTCAAGGCACTCAGCCCTTTCCAAGCACAATGATGACACAATGGCACTTATGTAGTCTTGTGACCTTCAAAGGCTCTGAACACATAAAATTGAAAGAAATTTGGTAAGCACATTTGGTGCTGATTTGCAGTGGAGGGTGCATTCTAGATTTCTTTTAGTGATATTCATCCAGCTGTGATATCTTTGTCAGAGAAATCAGCAGTACAAATGCTCCCATACAGGGAACATGTATGTTTAGTAAAATGGTACATTTTTTTCATGGTCATTTTTCATGAATATCAAGCTGGAGTATTTTGTAGTAATTTCACTGTGAATGTCAACATGGAGGTAAAAAAAAAGGGCTGTTGGATTAGAGGACCCATAAGGCTCTGACTCCATGATACAGGTTAAATTCTGCCTTTACATTACTTTGTAAAAGAGCACACAAAGCAAAATGAAAGTATTGAAAAGATTAGAATACTCATTCACATAACCTTACCCTTCCCTTTGTGAACATGTAGTCTTTTTCCATGCAAACCTCCATCTGACCTTGTATTTAAATACATCAAAGGCACAGAGTAGCAGTTTCTGAGTTCAGTCAGAAATCTAAGACTTTAAAACTTAAATTTCTTCATTGTTGCAAGGTGAAAAACAATAGAAATGTTCTATGTTTTCATCTATTTCTCTCAACACTAGCTATTCCCTTTCTGTTGTAACAAAATATTAGGGTAATACTTCAGACAGACTTTTTACCACTTCTTCTATCAATTATCATGGTCTCAAAAGAGAAATACTATTTCTAAAAACTTGCTTGTACCAAATAGCAATAAGAAAGAAAAGAAAAACCCACTGAAAAGATTATTTAGTCTTCAATGAAAAGAACTCAATGGAATGCTTTAGGAAGTTGTTTAAACTTCACACTGATTTAAAGTTAACCAGAGAATTTTGTGGTTGTTTTTTTCAACAAGTGATTAAAAAGGTGAAAATAGTTTCAATGTACTAATTGATGGATGGTTCTTGAAAAATCCTTTTACTGTCAACAGTATCTAGACAAAGACCAGAGAGGAAAGTGGTGAACATTCAGATGTCAAGCTATATTGAATTTGACCCTCTTGTCACCTCTATTTTATGATTCTCCAGTCAAAAATTTGATGTGTGCACTTTAGAATATCTATTTAGGTAATGCAGCAAAAAACACAGTACAAAATTCCCAATTGCATGTGGACACAAGAGAAAGTTGCTTTAGAGATGAAAAAGATGTATTTTTGTATTCAGAGCAAACAACGGAATTCAAAGCTTGAATTCATGTTGGTACTTGAAACAATCACAGAATCATAGCACGGTTTGGGTGGGAGCACCTTCCACTAGAGCAGGTTGCTCAGAACCCATCCAACCTGACTTTGAACTTCCAGGGATGGGACATCTCCAAGTTCTCTGGCAACTTGTTCCAGGCCACCTTCACAGTAGTGAGCAACTACTGTTCATAAACCAGTCTTGGGCTAAATAATCCCACACAATATAATTTGAAAAAAGACAAAAATTATAGAAGTGATTATTTGTTGCAAACAAGCTTGAGACAGGACAAAAAATAATCTAAATTTAGCATTGTTCACTGGGACACTCACTCTGTGGTTCTCTTAATTGAGCTGGAGAAAAGCAAATAATGTACAGTATGTACAATAGAACAGACAGTTCAGTGGTGGGAATGGAATGAAATATCTGTAACTTGTTTGTGCTCAATCACTGATGGTTATCCAACTTTATAATTAGGAACATAAAATTAGAGCTGTGTGTTCAGAATGCAGATTTGTTATCCCAGCATGACTGGGAAGAGTGTTCCTTGAGCTGTTTGGCTGCATGTTAAAAAACAGTGTTTTCTCATTATGCTGAGGATTTTGTAACATACTTTTGTCCCACACCCCCTAAAAATAAAGGAAATTGAAAGCAGTAAGCCCTGCAGATGGCTCGACAAAAACACTTGCTGGTGCCTGTTGATATCTGGCAAAGATTCTGCATTTGTCAGATACCTTGTGTGAGTCAGATACAGAATGGATGCAAAATAGATTTATAATGACTAATTTGTCAACCAAGTATTTCTGTAGGGATACCTAAGAGAAATATTCTTCTTAGTCTCCCAACTTGTGGTCTAGCAGATGTTCTTTTTGTCTTCAGGAAAGTGAATTTTTTTTCTTCTAGATTAATGGCAAGTCTGTGAACCAGGATAGAGTAATTGTTGGTATTTGCCCACACAATATCTGCAGTTCTTTCTGCTGTTCTTGTCTCTACAAATGTTTTTCATCCTTCTCTTTCATGCAATCTGCCAATGCAATAATGGAAAAAAGGAATAAGTGTATATAAGTATATAAAATAAAAAATTATATGTTAAGTAAATATATACTTTCAAAAACAATTTTACCCATTAGGTGGGCAGCTCTAAAGTAACATGAGTGTGTCAGATCCTTGCAATGTCCCCCACCAGCATAATCCAGTCAGCAAAGTACCTTGTAGAGGAATGACCGATACCAGCAGGAGTCCTCTGCCAGCCCAGCTTTAGAGGTTTGCAGAGGCAGAAGCATTCCAACAGCAAAACACCCCCCTTTGCTCTTTCCTTTTCCTGCTCTATGTAATTTCTGCAGCTGTTGTTAAGCAGGTAAAGTTTTTGTAATACCTTGAAAACTGGAGTGCAAGCAGCAATAAAGACATTAAGAGCAAGTTTAACGATCATATTAATAAGAGCTGAAAACTGTGGTTGTCAAGATCTGAGTGAGGTGTGTTCAGAGAGCAGGATTTGTATTTAGCATCGCTATGTTTGCCATTGGTTTTGTCCCCTCTTTGCTTATGGCTCAGAGCATTAGGCTTAATTCTGCATCGTTACCATTCAGATCAATGGGAGTTTTCCATTGACCTGGATAGCAGCAAAGTCAAACCCTTCATTTCTAATTAAAAAATACTGTCTAAACTGGAAAAACAAGGCTGGGAACAACCAGGAGAGAAAACAAACAAGCATGAATTCAACGCAGTTTGCTAGATTGTTGAATGATGTATTAAAACACCCTGTCTTATTATTGCCCTACAAAACAATCACAATTTCTTATTGGTGTTTATAAGAACCATCCAGCATTTTGCAAGCAAACAAATGTTTCTATTGCATGAAGCTTGGGAGGAAACAGTGTTTGTTCATAGCCTGTTCTAAGTTTATGCTGTTGCACGGCAAAACCAAAATGACACCACTGAATATCCTCTCATTTCCTCTGAATGTCTATGCCATGCCATTCTGACCATTATTTACAAGCAAAAAAGGAAATATAAAACAATGCCAAATTTTGTACACTTTCTCTCAAGACTTATATTTCCAAAATACATAAGAGTTTTAAAACACAGCAGGTACTAAAACTTTGGTTTATTTTAAATGGGAAGAAAAAGACTTATTTTTAGATTATCTAAAACCCATGTGAAGGTTACCGATGCTCAGGCTATTGGGTTTTTTTCTGTGCAGAGATATTTTTGTTTTTGGAATATGTCCTACAACAAGTGGACAATTGTGCACCATTAGAACATTTTCCCCTTTTTCTTAAGGTGTGTAACAATGCACATGCCTAAAAGGCATATGATTCCAGTCAGTCCACTTAATGATAGAAATTGAATACTCTGTTTAACAGCTGAGTCACCTCCCTCTTTTGGAAATTTACTGTTCCAAACAACAATAGCATAGAAGTCAGGGCTTGAAAATTAATACATGCCCAGCAGTGCATAAGTCTTACTTAATGCTTTCTTTTTAGTGGTCCCTTAAAAAATGTAAGGTGTGGAAACTGCGTAAAACTCTGCCACGCTTTCCATATGAAAAGGACACAGCTCTGGATCAAAGCATCATTTTCACTATTAAATCTGTTCTCCCTGCTGGCAGAGTGTGGAAGGAGAGCACCACGAGAAGGCGGTGGAGCTGCTGAAGGCGGCCAAGGACAGCGTGAAGCTGGTGGTGCGCTACACTCCCAAGGTGCTGGAGGAGATGGAGGCTCGCTTCGAAAAGCTGAGAACAGCCCGGCGCCGGCAGCAGCAGCAGCTGCTCATTCAGCAGCAGCAGCAGCAGCAAACTACACAGCAAAACCATATGTCGTAGGTGAGAGGATTCAGTGTTCTTCCCTAGAGTCCTCTGGCAGCACCCCACCTGGGCCAGCCACTTCCAGGTGTCTGTCAGGGCAGCGTCTGCTGCCAGAGCCCATCTCAGCCCCAGACAGGAGCAGGGCAGCCCCAGGCCTGGGCACCTGTCTGGGGATAGAAACAGGCTGGGACATGAGCCCACAGTGGGCCCAGTTTAGTGGCACCCCATGGCTGGGCAGGGCAGGGCTATGGGGAGCTGGAGACTGGCCCTGCTGGGGCATTGCTGGGGCAGGAGATGGCAGCCCTAGTGCCTGACATGAGGTCCTGGGCTGGGACAGGATGGAGGGAGCCCCAAGGGGGGCAGTCAGGGGCCTGGAGGTACCCCTGGGGACCCAGCCAGCGCATACTGCCAGGATGAGCAGAGCTCATTCTTTGGTACCTTTCCACATGTTTTTTCCCAGTAAAGATGCATTTTGAAAACAGGTTAAAGGCACTAGAAAATTCTGGAGCCAGTTTCCAACTGAAAACCCTGAGATCAAAAGCCACTATGCACTTCTGGCTTATCTGTAAGTGAAAGGAGTCCTGGGAATGTTTTTTTTTCTCTAATATTAACAACCAGAGCATTTATGACAAGAATATGCCACCAGGTTTAGACAGTTTAAAGCATTTTCAACTAATCTGTTACCACTCTACAATGAAACCTCAAGATTTGCTGGTGGTAGGTGAAGAAAAGTCTTTGAAGCCTCTTCCTTGCCACAGGGAACGCTTCATTCTGGTCACTCTGCTGGGCACCTCTAAGTGCTTGCTTTTGGATACAGTTTGGTAGGAAGTATTTCATTCACTCTTAACTGACATTCAAAATCACAATAACTTCCAAGAGGCTTGCAAGTCTCCCAGTGGTGTGTGAGGTTCAGAGGTTCTCTGTATATGCAGTTTTTCTGAAATCAGTGAGAGTTTGTGCTATGAGTGCATTTATAGATATGCTCCATTTGCCTAAATAAAATCAAGTAGGAAGCATGTCCTAATGATTTAAGTCCCAACCCTCATCTCATAGCTGTTTGTTCCCAAAACAGTATACATGTACTAAAAGAGTCAGTGACTCAGAAAGTCCCCAAATGGTCAAAATCTGAAGCTCTCAGTGATGGTCTCATCCTCATCAGTGTTGACACTGACCTCTGTTGGTAATCAGGGGAAAACACCCACCTTGTAAACACCCTGTCCTGTGACCCCCAGTATTCCAGATTTGTTGGGGCAAACAAGGGCCCTGAGAAGGTTTTGAATTCCACCCCAGAGCCTCTACTCAGACAAGAGGTATAAACAGTAGTATTTCATGAAGTAAGTTTGGGGTTTCTAAGTAAACCAGGGTCATTGCAGGAGACAGACATACACATGAAGTTTTTAATTCTTTTCAGTTGCCTAAATCATTTCATTAGCCAGTAAGGAATTTTTGCTGATTTTAAATTGAAAGGGAGAAATAGCAGGCAGAGACAGCCACCAGCTTAATTCCTCAATTCTTTCTGCTTGCTCTGAGCAATGTGTTTCTTTAATTCTAGGTTGTTCTCGAGAAAGAAGAAGCCTCAATCAAGAGTTCAGTAATCAGGCAACCAGAGCTGTACTCTAGTATTCCAGCAAAAGAAAACAACTACAGGAACATGAAACAGAATTCATCTGGAGAATGTACAGTACCAGACTAAAGGGAGTTGTAGGGAGGGCACCATCATGGTAAGGCTTTTCAGCACACAGTGGTCACAGATACATTTTGCTTCTGTGACTCTGTTGCCAATGAGAACGGCATGATTGGTAAACCCTATGAAACAGCCAAGTCCAGGGCTTCCAAATAATTCTGTTTGATCTCCTCTTGCACTCCTTACTCTGACAAATTTCTAGTTGGTTTTCTCTAGTCACTGAAAGTTTTGTTTAGGGAGGTTAAGATTGGCTGCTTTTGAGAGCAGGATCTTTCTCTACAGTTATCTCCAAAAATGAAAAACATCAGTTCAAAATTTTTCCACAGACATCAAACTTGTACATCATGCTTCATAACCACTTTGTACTATATCTGGTAGATCTGTTTTAACCTAACTTCCTGTTTATAATTTTCAGATTTCCCTCTGGAAATAGCAATTTACTATATTTATAAAGTATTCCATTTGTAGAAGCAATTGGCTTTTTACTCTTGGTGTTTCCATATATTTTATTATGCATCAACAGAGTGAGAAAGTTTTAGGTCAACTTTAATTTTATTAGTAGTAAAGTTAGGGAAGCCTAGAACTGTATTTTTAAACGTAGGTATTGCTTGTATCTATTATAGTTACTATTCAGAAATCTATAACTGGATATATTATATATTTATTCAATAAAATATATATTGTCTGAATGTACCTGTTAGAGAAGTAGGGTCTTTGCTTAGCATGTATTGCAAATGTAGTAAGCTAATGTTAGCAAAAGACCAAGCTTTGTTTGGCAGATATTACTGTGATAGCATAATCTCTACACTTCTGTATTGTTTTATTTATTTTCCAGTCTAATGTTAATATATTTTAGAGAGGAGGAAATGTAAGTTGTTTCTTTTAGGACTCACACATTATCATTTAAATCAATTTGAAATTACAGTCTGACTTTTTTTTTTTTTTAATTAAACTGAACTGGAATGTGCAAGCAAAATCTGTAAGTTCTTAAGTTTACATGTCTGCTTTTCCAAAGAAGATAGTCAAAGCTGGAGGGCCATAAATGTCATCTGCTTTCAAGAAAATAAGAAAATGGACCCTCAAATCCTAAAAAAAAAGATCATTTTTACATGCCTTCTATGCTTCATTAGAAAAGACTTGGGGGAGAAAAGGGGATTAGGGGAAAACCATACAGTCATTGCATGTTGGAAACTCCTGCTGATGTCAATGAAAGTTCAATAATGTGCAGAATGGAATGTATAAATGGTCAGAAACAGTGTTCTAGTTTTGAACTTGGAACAAAGTCAGAAACAATTAATATATTGGAGGGTCTATTCTCAAACAGAGAGAGACAAAGCAAAACAGGGTAAATTGGCAGTATCATAGCATATATTAGAAACCAAATGCAGGCTAGCCAACAGACTTGACAGTGTTTGATCAGTGTAAGTAGCCATTGAAAGGAAATTACTGTATGTTTAAAACCAAACAGCATGAATTCATCTAGAGAAGCCTTGTTTTATACAGAGAGGTAATTATATTCAGTAATCATTGGTGACAATATCAGTTAAGAGAGTGGAGCTTGATGGTCTCTGAAGAGAGACCAGAACTGAAGATGAAATATATTGTATTGTGCTCTGCACGGTGTCTTTTTATACTTAATAAAATTGTACGTACCTATTTTAAAACTGTTCTCAAACAGGCATTGCTATTAATATTGAAAGTTTTTAAGTTGTTATTATGACTGCATATAACTGTCTTGTATCTCATCAGTATGATTTGGATTACCCTGATAGCTGCATTTTCAGAGACCAAATATTCAGATTTAGTCAGCCCACTGTACTGCATTTTTCCAAACCGCCTCTCAACCTCCTTCCCTCCTCTTCTTCAAAAAATTTGAGTGGAATGTGCTGATTAATAAATGTCAATAATAGACTGTAATTCATATAGAGAAGCATATAAAATTCATTTTCATATATTATTATTCAATAAATTATTTATACACATTAAAATTAACATTCTAGTCTTCACCAACATTTAACAGTAAGAACTGTCAATGACTTTGAAGTGAAAACAGGAAGAAATAGCTTTCTATTGCTTTTCATGCCCCTTACTGATCAATAAAACATACAGCTACGTAATCACAAAATAACCACTGTCCCTAAGCCTGTGATACGGTTTTGGATTTTAGTCAGTATTTTCATTTATGATTTAAATGTATTTAGTCCTGATTTAACATGGTACTTCCATGTGTGCACATGAGCGAATTAGTATTCAGAAGAAGTGCAGGGAAGACAACACTTTCCACATGTAGGTCTGCAGCTATTTGTGCATTGTATTTTAACTGATTGGTCTCCTGGCATTTGCTGTTACACTACACTAAACTGATATTCTTTCAGTCAACTTAGTGAGTTTTATTGCCTATATTTACCTTTGGGGCTCTCCCTCATGTTTCTCTGCAGTGGCAGCAAACTGAGGTTGAAGATCCAAGATGCCTTTTTTGTCTCTTTATTACAGTAGCCAAAGGAATGTTTACACACTCTAGCATCATGTTCACTTACACCAAAGATCCAGGTGCAGGATCTAATAATAGTAGAGATTTAGTGTTGGTGGTATTTACTTAGTTAAGTTGATGGCTCTGCTGTGCTAGCCATAGTTTTTCTGTTTGTGTTATTTGATGTGACTGGCACTTTATAAGATATTGAAGAATTCCATAGTCTTTGATAAAGCAAAAAGCTCACCAGCTTGAATTTCAGAATTATGCAGAAAAGTGTCTGGAAGTACTAAGGACCATTGCACGTGTAAGCAGTGGATTATTAGCTAGAAGCAGTACTGTCCCTCCATAACTTTTAGTGAGACTGTTTCCATATCCAGCATCTAATAAAACAAAACAGATTTCTAAACCTGAGAGTATTCTGGGACAGTTTGCAAGAACGTGCTGCCTGCTGTACACGTCTGATGAGACATACAGCTCATTGTGCTTTGCCATGAGAAGGTCAGGTTGAATTAGGGATGTGCTCAAACAGTCTTGCAAGCAGACCCATGTTAACCCTGCTTGTACATGAAGTGAATGCAGTCTGAATGAGCAGAAAGATTTAGATACATGTTTGATGAATTCATTATCTCTACGTTCAGCTGTCCAAAATCAAGCTGTGGAGCTGTTTCCAAAGTCAAGAGTTGGAGGTATCCATTAAATGTGATTCATTTCACCTGTCTCTGACATACATCTTAAAATATAGTAAGGCATTCTGTTAAAAAGATCATAAGCAGAGCCACTACTAAACAACTTAAACTACTAGCTTAGAATAAATAATGGCTTTTAAGGGGGTGTTGCTGCTACACTCATACACAGCTTTGAAATAATAAATAAAAAGTCCCCAGTGTTTGAATTCCCTAATTTTAAACCTCTACATGCATAGCTCAGACGACCAAGAGGCCTTGCACATGTTCTGCTTTGTAAGGAGGCTCCTGTCACTACAGATGTATGTTCTGAACCATTCTAAGAAATTTAAGAGCTCAGCAAAGATATTGTTAGCAAAATGCTTTGGTTGTGGTGCAGACAGGAGCAGATTGCAACAAGCTTCAGCCTGTGAATGCTAATAGCAGAAGTCTCTACTGCCACCCCAGCACTGGGCTAGTGTGTGTGCATTTTACAATACCTGCAACCAAAAAGATGAACTATTGCTTTTGATTTCTGGTTACAAACAGAGGTACACAAAAATGACAGCCATTAAACTTCCATCGTAGGGATTTGGGATAACAAAAGTCATAGCAAAACTTGCCCAGTTCTGAAATCTAAAACCTGCAGCTATCTAGGATTAAGTAAAAAGATTACAAAAGCAGATGTCTAAAAGGAACAGCCAAGATCCAAGAGGAAAAAAAGTCATATAGGAGTTTAACCTCTGATTATCTTTCCATTTGCTTTCTTATAGTTGTTTTCACATATTCTTGTCAACTCATCGAGCACAAGAAAAGTGCATGCTTCAGCAATTGCAATTCCTTCTGTCAAAATCATAAAGAGCTGATAGTGTAGAGGAGTAACTCTTCCTCTCTCTGAGACGTGTGAAGCTGGATTGTAACATCTCTGTGTGGCAAGCAGAGCTCGCAGCTGAATGAATGTGCCAAGGGAGACGCCTAGTGTAAAGCGACGCTCATGGCACCGAGGGCTGCGGGCTTCTTTCCTCCTAGCGTTACAAAGCTGCGCACAGAGATGCACGCAGCAGTCGTTCAGCATATTGCCACACATTTTACAGTGAGTGGACAAGTCAGAACTGAACTCGATTTATATGTATATGTTTATATGTTTATATTCTTGTGTTAAGAATGGCAAGTAGCATAGGATTATGGCAATAAAGGCAATACTCTTACCTGGGTAATAATTCTAGGGTTAATGTAAATATTAACATGGTATTGGACTGCACACAGGGTCTGATCCCACTTCACCTGCTGTTGCTAAAGATTATACATGCACTGATGAAAAAAATGTCCCCAATGCTAGGCAAGTGTATCATCTACATTGAAGTAAAAAATAGGTGAAGCACGTCTCAATGCCTTGCTGAAGGGAGCCATGTAAACTAGGTGCAGTAACAAATCAATGTAAGCCATGAATCTCCCACTGCAGCAGCTGCTCTGCTTTTAGCAGGGACTTGCCAAAGATATCCATGAAATTGGGTTTCCATTGTATCTGTGATTGTCTCAAAGATGGTAACAGTCTGCACCACTGCCTGGCACCTAGCTGGTACCACTGCCTACCCTCCTCAGAGGGACACCCAAATAGAATCCTGGATCATTACATCCAAGCTCTAGAGGCATTTTTATTTCCCCCCTTCTAGACACTCCTGAAATTTCTTCCTCTTCCTCCACCACAACTTTAATTGAGGCATTGCTATTTAGCTGAAGTACGCAGGCATCTAAAAGTTCTCCTTTTTTCAGCAGGGAAAACCATCTAGGAGCTACATTTTGTGTACCACATCTTACATTCTCAGGCAGATTCCTCTCTGAAAGGCCCTGGGAGAAGGCAATACCCCAAGAAGCACCAGCTTGACAAATAAATACAGGAGCCCTCAGAAAACTGTCACCACTGTTTAGTTAAATGGACAGAGGAAAGAAGTCAATATTATAAAATAGTCCTACCTTCAGCAAGCTCCAGAGCTAAAGCCCAGGCTCTGCCAGCCTTCACTGTTTGTTAATGACCAGATGTCCTGTTCAGTTTTCATGTTCTGACTATGGTGCTTGACAGCAGCCCAAGTTCTCCAGTTCTGTTAGAAACCCCCTGATTCTTAAAAAGATTACAATCCTAGGCAAGGGAGGGTAACAGGAAACCTGTGCTCATCCTGCAGTTGTCTGGTGTGACTACCTGTTTGCCAAATTTAGACTTTAAGGCAAGGTAAGGCAAAAAATATATTTTGTCAGAATGCATGCCAATTGCTTTAAATAATAATCTGACAGCTGTAAACAAGTTTTACACTGAGGCTGGTGTGGCTGAGGCTGGTTTCTTCCCTGTATCCCTGGCTAATTCTAGGATGATTATTTAAATCTGCATGGAGCAAGGATGTGAGAAATGTCATTGACTCCCAACTTTGCAGGTGATTTCATTGCAATACAAAAGAGTCTCCAACCAGAGTCTTTGCTGAACTAATGAACCCTCAGCAGCTGTCTGCATTACAATTTGTACACCTCCAAAGCACGTTTTAGATGCAGTCATCTTGCCTTTATTAAATTATTCAGCTCAGCTATGCAGGTGATCTGGCTTACTGAGGAGATGAATGCAATCTTAAAGCAAAGTTGCTCTGTAAGCCAAGAGTCAAAGAATGACAATCTTCAAAGGTGGAAAAAAAATAGGAGGGAAAAAAATAATAGGTCCAAGTGTCAAATCAGATGAAGATTTGGCATGTTTCTTTGTCTATAAAACTCACTTTTGAAACAGCTGCAGTGACTCAGAAGTCAGGCAGAACACCTGATTTTATTTTCAGAGACCAGTGTCAGTGAAGGTGCAATTAATTGCAGCTACCATCTCTCTACTGCTGAGGGAACAATTATCTCCAAGAGGTGATTTCACCTCATCTGTGTAATGGTTACTGACACAATATAATATCTTTTTTTTCTTCCCAGTGAAGATAGAAGAATTTTCTAATCATTCTCCTCCATCCTTCTCCTTTGCCAGTCCTAATTCCCATCTCAGCTTTAACATGTTTCTCCTTCAGCCAGCATAGCAGCAAAGAACCACTGTCTCACTTTCCCCATTGAAAGTACTGTGGCTTCTTGGTTTGTCTGTAGGAACATCCTATTCCCAACTTGTCACTGAAGAAAATATATTGGGTAGTTATATCTCTTCCATCTCAATAATGGGAAATGCCTCTTTGCCTTCATTCACTACAGAGGGAACTTACAAGAATATATAAATAAGAAGCCTAAATTTTAGATGCTGCAGATTGTAACATTTTAGCTGATGAACACAAGAAGTTTTACCACAGGACAGCAACTGCCAGAGATCAGTGCACAGAAGGCAAGCAAACTCTGACTGTATGAAGCAGTAGGCAGTAACTGAGACACAGAATGATGTCTGTACGTGTCTGCAGCACACAGACAATGCTGAATCAACAACTTAACTGAACAGGCCTGGCTCCCTCAGCCCATCATCACAAGAGAGGTGCTCCAGTCCCTTCATCATCCTTGTTGCCCTCTGCTTGACCTGCTCCAGGAGCTCCATGACTCTCTTGTGCTGAGCAGCTCAGAACCAGGCACAGCACTCCAGATGTGGCCTCGCTAGGGCTGAGTAGAGGAGCAGGATCAGCATTATTTATAAATGAGAAGCTTGGGAAGCAGCAGATAAAAGGCTCAGTTTAAATGCATAAGGACAGCACCACACTTCCCCAGGGACCCAGATGGAAAATGGTTTTTGCATTTTGATGCCACTCCACATCACAACTTCTGAGAAGTATAAACAGCAGCCTGGCTCTTTGTTGTGCACTAGTAATAGCAAATGGATTTATTCAGGCAGAGTACACTTTTTGATCAGTTTTTCCTTTCAGAAAAGAGATAAGCAGGTTCAAGCAGTTAGAAGCAGGATAAGTAGTTAGATGCATCCTCTGTACTGTGAGATGGACCTTGCTGCTTTAGCATCCTTAAATGTGCAAAATCACAGGAATCTGACATGGGTCACTGCCACCACTTTAAGTCACTCTAAGTTACAGGATTTTAGGGAATAGAGGTTAAAATAAAAAGGCAACCAAGTGACAAATGCTGGTTACAGAACAGTGCAAGCATGTAAGGAATCAAATCATGCCAGATTATACCAGCTTTTGCTGTGGTGCAGCAAAAGGACAAAAAACTTCTGCCTGGACATTGCTGTATTCTTCAACATTATTCATGAGTCACTGTCCACACACACATTCATTTTGAGGGTATTCAAGCTAGGAATGACTTGAGCATTGGAAAAAAGATGACCATATTCTGTGATCTGCTGCAAGATCCCAGGATGCTCCCCAGTCCTTAAGATAGTGCAACACTGCACTTTGAAGCTGAATTTTCTCTGAAATATACGAGATATAACAACATGCTCCAGATGTGTGCCTGAGCTTACTGCCATTTCATCCTCAATTCATTAACCTTCTTCCCTTCCTTCTTCAGAGTCAAAATTCAATTCAACAACAGAGGTTACAAAAACCTGCAGGTAGCACAGTTTTCTCTTTGTTTTTCTTTCAGTGGTCTCAGTTGCTTCAAGTAATATGCAAACCCGTTCATCATTCTTGGACATAACTATTCAAAGTGCAGTGACCACTGGAAAGAAACTTCCTCCAATATTTGATGAAGGCAGAGAATAAGTTACTTTACTATACATTGCTATTCCAGTATGTATACTTGATGTTTATCAGAAACCTTGTTGTAATTGTCCTAGAGCTCCAGCTTGTCCTAAGAGGATTTGGCAAGGAGACCTCCTCTAGAAGGCAAAGAGGTCTAGAAATACCCAAAGAAATACCCAAGTCATTCAGCAAACAGTTGTGGTGGATTAGGACCTCACTGTTCCTACTGCTCACATTCCACCCAGACCACAGCAGAGCTGATGGAATTTCCTGTCACAGGGTCTCCAGTTCACAGCCCACAAAGATCCACCTTCCTCAGCTGCCCAGTGGTTACAAGGCTCTTGCTCCAAGATATCCACCCAGTCTGAAGAAGAGTCATGGGCTGTAGGTCCTGACCCTGCCTATTTGTGCTGAACGAGAAGTATGCCTCCTTTGTGACCAAAATACATGTTGCAAGAGACACACATGACAATGAGGATGAGCAGACTGCTCCCACCATGTCTTGAGCACACACAAGAGGCCTTGTCACAGGACTGTATGTGTTGTCCTTGCAGGGTGGGAAACACCAACAGTTTAGCCGTGTAGTAACTGTGCTTCCAGACACATGACCAAAAAGATCTCAGAGCCCTTTAGAAAGAGAGGATAATATGCCACACAACTCATCCATCCCAAAACCTGGGGGAAAAGGAAGCAGAAATCTGATTTAGGGGCAAATTTAATGTCTGAGAAGCCAAAGTCATCGTGCAAGCTGAAGGAAGGACCATCTAGTTTCGTCCATGCAGTAATGCAATTCAAATATGCACTGGAGACACCTGAAACAGCCTTTTCTCTCCTAATCAAAACAGTCCCTTCAACATAGGCAGAAAAGGGCACAAACTCATCTTCCCACATCATGAGTGAGAGCTGTAGGTGACAACCCAGTTAATAAAAGGGGAACAATTGCACATCCCCCTTTACTTTGTAAATGAAGTACTTATCCCTGCTTAGACCATGAAACACAGGGCTTGGGCACAGGGTGAAAAGGCAGACAGACAGAAAGAAAGATGGACAGATTGATCTTGACTGGGGAAAGACACTATATTCCAATCCAGATTAAGACACTTAAGTAAGACATGTTCTTCATCAAATTCTTGCTATTTAGGCAGAGCCCTGCTTCACACCAGGTATTCCCAGAGATGACACTGGGGCCCAGATTTGAGAATTTCTCATATTCCCAGTGTTCTGTATAGCTTTACAAGGACAAGGCCCTTGGCACTGGGCATCCCTAACCCAGCTTGTGGACCTGGAGTCTCTGATTCTCAGCTATATTTAAACACCTAATCCCCCTGGAGAATTTGAGCCTTCGTCTGCCATAGGATTTTGTAAAGCGCCTAACTCCTGTATATTTCAATATTTTAAATGGTACACTTGATTTTTTTTAGTCATATATTTAAAATTCTGTACTTCAACAGAAGTACAGAAGAAGAATTCCATTTTTAGAGAAATGAAAATTTTAAAAAATTCTATATTCTGTAAAAAAATCTGTCCCTTAAGTTTCAGAATTTTTTTTTTGTGGGGGAGGTGGTGGGTGGGGGTGGAGAAGCAGAGTTCAGACTGTGTCCTCTACTTCCTACCTTTTTTATTCAGACTGGAATGATTAGAGCTACTACTGGGCCCAAAATAGATTTACCACTTTCAAATACTCCCCAGTGACAGCTGAGAAGCATAATGATGCTTTATCCCACATTAGTGACAAAATAAATTGCTTTTCCAGCACACACACAGAGCTTTATAAAAAGAATAATCCCACTGGAAAAAGGATTCTTCAGCTTTGAATTCCTGCACCCAAAAGGGCCTCAGCTGCAGCAGCCCTCTCTGGAGAAGCCAGAGGGAGTAAAAGCTCACAGAAGTGCAGGGTGTCACTTGAAGGTAGGCACTTCTATTAAGACCAAAAAAATATATATTACAGTGTTCTTATCTTTGGGTGCTGCTGAATTATTTTTAATTGTATAAGTATTTGTGTGTTACACTTTCTGCTGGATTGGGGTTGTGCTTATAAATTCCAATTTTCAGGCTACAGCTATTTAAGTCACATTTGGCTCGGATGCAGAGCATATGCTTTCAATATGATTCAGGGCTTTTTCCCCTTCTCTTACCAGGTGCTTCATTTCATTTAATTGCAGTGGGAGAATTGCAGCATCAAAAGTAATCCAGAAGTTCTTCTCCCTGCTTCCAGTTGTAAGTTACAGCCCAGGTCTGCATGTCTGCCATGCCAAACAGCACTGACATCAGCTCTGACCTGCCAGATCCTGCCTGAGCATGCACATCATCAGAAAATTTTGATGATTGTTTAATATTGGGGCAATGCTCTAATTCTTACAGCACAGGCAGTTCTCAGATAACCCACATTTTCAACTGGATTATACACTGCTTTTCTCCTTTTCAAAAGGAAACAGGAAAAGGGAACATAAAAGCATTCATAAACCACCAAATATTTGCCAGACACATTTCTTCCTGTAATTAGAGGAAGAACAGTTGTAAGTGTTGCTCACAGCTTTTAACCAAGTGAACTTCAAGATTAGAATCAAACAGAGCTATTCAGGTAGCTAAAAGATGCTGAATCTCACCTTTCTGAACTGAAGCTTGCCAGGAGCCTCTAACATCTCTAAAGGCCCTGAGTTTTCTGAAAAAATCGCCTGTAGCTGGATGATGGTAAAACTATGGGCAAAGGCTTTGCCTGAGACACTACAGACATCTACATATACCAGGATTACATATAATTAAAATTACATGAGGGCTGAAGATTCAGCCAAGCATCACATGACCAATCCCCCCCAAAATACTCCTATAACATTTTAAGTAAAGAATCTGGTAATACTGTCATATTGGCTTTCTTCCTTCCCCCAAATGGACTCCATTTTTCGGCTTTGAATTTGCTAAAACCTGCATATATAAAGTATGTCTGTGCACAGGTATTTCTACTGGTTCAAAAGGATGTGAAAATAAACTTTGTTCAATCTTACTCTAATATTTTAGACATACTGATTTCTTTTTAAAAGATCTGAATTTTTTTTTAAGTGGAGGGTTTTATCATGTGTTCAGCAACGTTTTCTCTCTGGATTTCTTTCTAACTAAACAGATAGGCAAAGTTTTTTTAAAAATAATTGGGCTCCAGAGGAAGAGTTCTTCAAGAGCTCCTTGCACTTACTACCTATCAATAACTATTGTGCTAAGTAAGGAGGTACCTACCTTATCTTACCATTTAGTAACAGCTGATTGGCATTCAAGACCATCAAAACAACACTGCAGTTATTGTGAGCACAATTGTGAGTTATTGTGAGTTCCTACTTCTAGATATCATGGCCAAGTTAAACAAAAAACATGATTGTACTTGATATGCCAGTGTGTGAACAGAGTGTGGGCTCTGGCTCTCAAGCACACTGTAAGTTATGTGAACCACTGTATCCATTATAATTGCAATAAAAAGCAATTTTCCACAGTACTTTTCATTTAAAGAAAAATTCCTCTGAAAAGAGAGCTCCTCTGGGAATAGGGAAGCAAGTCTCACAAGGGTTTCTGAGCTGAAAGGATCAACAGAAACCTTCTGCCACAGGAGCAGGGAGGCTGGGCTGGTGCAGAGGGCCCTGGGCAGACTTGGGGGCTGGGGCAGCTTCTGAGACATAGGCTCGCCACAGTTAAGCTTCAATATCAGCTAGGCTAGTCCTTATTTCAGCTTGAGCACCAAAGCTGTGCCCCTGCCCTTGTTTACCCTCAGCAGCAATAAGCCCCTCCTTTTGAAAGCAAAGGAGCAGTTTTGGATACCAGAGGATTTGGAGCAGAGGATCTGGATATTTTAATGTTGTTCAGGCTTCAGTCATCATGAATATCACTTTACAGCTTGGCGCATAAACAGTCCATTTTTGAAGCATGAGAAAACAAATCCATTGTAACTATACTCTGGGCCTTCTGGCCCAAATCTGTTCCTGGTGAAACTCCAGGGGCTTCAGTGGAGTTGCAGGAAGAATAAACCTAGCTGGCTAGCTGTACTTTATAATACATTATTTCTGATTAAAGGAGAGTTTACATGAATATAAAGAGATTTCTGTACATATTCAACCCAAATGGGACTCAAACTTATTCATGTAAACAAGCGCATTGCTTATCAACAATAAAACTCTATATAGATGGGAAAAAATGGACAATAAAAAGCAGTAAAAAGCAGTGAATAGGACTATTCACTTTATAAAAAGGAATTTAAGTAATCATGGTATTGTTTAAAGAATGTATTAAAGCAAGACTATACACCAAAATACATATTTCTTTTTTTCTTATCTTCCACAGTAAAGAGAGTGATGGGGATGTGGGTTGTAGGAGGCAGACATGGTCAGGATACTCCTCAGAGCAGACCACTTCTGCTTGAGAAGTCCAATTTCATAAGTACTTTTCTAAAGGCTTTCACTGTGCCATTTATTAGGAAGTTTAGAAATAACAAGTTTCATGTTTCAAAGTTCAGTCATTTTTGTATTTCACCCAGGAAATAAACATGTGAGAAATTTGTGGTTCAGGCACTGGTAGGATGCAGCTGCCTCAGCCCTTGTTTACTTGGTTTCTCCTCTACTTCATGCTCAGCATAAGGGATTTTGGAGTTATTAAACTTTTTCCCAGTTGCCCAGAGTCACTATCCCTTCATTCCATATTGAGTAGCTGCATATACAGACGTGTGACCACTGCTCTCCCTTTCTCTGGCTGACCTTCCTGGCTTCAGCAGGAATCCCCTTTCTTCTGTCACCAGGTGTGTCTTCCAAAGGGAATTCCCAATATGAGATAGGCACTTTCTCCCTGGGTGTTAATTTACCCATAGTTCCAGCAATCAAACAGCTTCAGATTAGTGAGGTGTCTGCTTTGCCACTACATGAAGCACCTTCATGGGATGTGTCTTCCTTGGCCAGTTGCACCCAGGAACAAACTCCTCACTGGACGTCACACACTACCTGTGACCAGGTAAACAGTTGCACAGAGTTTGCAAGGAAGAGGAGGGTGAATGCTTAAACTCAGGATGAGGCCCAGAAAAATCCCCATTTAACCATGCTCAAATCTCACTATGAGCTCAAATCTTACTATTTAGGTGCTGTGTAAGTATTCACTACTGCAGGCATCCAAGAGGATGGTGCTCATCCATTTGAAGAAGTTTTACAGTCAAACTATTCCCATTTGGGCATTCACAGCATTATATACAAACTGAGAAAAAAGGGCCAGAAGGACTCCCAGCTGCTCAAGACACAATCTTAATGAAATGTCAGAGTCTTAGGCTCAGAATGACAGCTATTGGTAGACATAGACCCAGAGGAGAAGTGAGTGTGGTGTCTGCTCCCAACATCAGCTTGATACTATCCAAAGGAGACAGAACCATGACAGTGAGGACAGAGCAGAGGCAGTCACCTCCAGATGACTGACTGACTGTACTCGAGCCAACTAGAAGAGGTTTCAATGCTTTTGAAGTTACTTTTTCAAGTCATGTTATATGGATTTTTAAAACAGAAAATAGTGTCAGTTCAAAAGCATTTATTTGCAGAAGATCAGAGAAATAATGAGAAAAAATGCACATTTTTTCCTCTGCTGCTACTCCAGTCTGAGGACCTCTCAGAGAGTGTCAGATCCAAATTCACCTGATTTAATGCAGATACTGAAGCACCTTTCTGATCTCTCTCTGGGCCTGCTGACCCTCATATATCATGGTATCACTTTTTTCAAGCACAGATGAGCAATGCCTTTGGCATCATAGCCAGCAACATTTTTCAGCAGATTGCCAGGCAGCTCATAAAGGTTACTAATGCACAAGAAGTAAACTAACTCCATGGATCAATGATGCCTTTCAGCTGGTCAGGGGAGTGGAAAGCAGGAGACTTTTGAGAAAGTAGCAGTACAATGTTTTTCATGATAAGTGTCCAAGATGCATTTCCTATCCTGGAGATAGGAAAGTGGGGCACCTGCTAGATAAAAGGGTCAATATGTTCCACTGTGTTTGGGAAGGGGAATAACTCCCTCAGCCCAGTCCTGGACTGGTGGATGGGTGTATTTCTTGGATTCTGTGGACTAAACACCATGAGATGCAGTGAGGGTAATAGTCACTAATGAAGCCTAATACTCAACAGCAAACTCCATTTTAAAAAAATCAGAAAAAACAGCTCTGCTGTCTGGTTTTTTTAGTCATCCCAGTAATCCAATTGGCTGTAGGAGAAGCCTGGCTCTAATGCCCTGGGGCAGCAGCATATAGACAGATGCACTGCTCACTCCCTCCACATTTGGGGGTGAACCCCTCAATCCTTCACAGAGGGTCAAATCAGCCAGCAGGATGCCAGCCCAGTCTCCAGCTGGCCAAGCTCATTAGGCCTTCAGTTGCCAGGAGGGCAGTTGTGGCCAGCTGTAAGGCTGATACCCCATGCAGAAGCTGCCAAAGGTCAGAAGTCAGCTGGCCAGCTGTGAGTCCTCCAGCACGCCAAGGTCCAGCTGAGAGGAGCAGGGAGAAGTGATGAGCGAGCCAAGGGTTCTGCAGAGGAGAAGGTGGAGAAGAAGGAGGGAAGAAGGGAGTGAGGGAGGGGGTTTAGGGTGGGGAGAGATGAGCTGCCTGCTGTGGTAAAGTCTGACTGCTCCTGATAAGCAGGGTGAACTGGGAAGAAGAGATGCTGAATTTCCACTGAAATTGAGGTGTTCCTGGGCATATTTAGACAAGCACTACAAATTAAGATCCCTTCATCCTCCAAGAACTAATTACTAAAAATGCATCACTTTTAAGCCTTACCACAGGAAAAGAAAGAGTTTGATCTTTTCCTACAGGCAAAAGAAGTGTTTTTCCATGCAAGCAACTCAAGAAATTTGAACATTAAGAAATCTGGATTTTTTGTCTTGATGTTATATTTAAGAGATCTTTTCCAGGTTTCTATGTTAGTTTTACAATGTACAAATGTCCCTTTTGATCTGAATTTAAAATATTTATTTCACTAAAGATCTCTGTTTGGTTTATTAACAAAAGATACAAGAGACTTCACACACAAAAAAAACCAAAGCTCAGCTGCCTCCCTCAGTCATAATTTAAGCCAAATATGCATGGTTTTCAGAGGTAAAATACAACATTACAAGTGTACAGAATTATGCCCTTCCTTGCAGTGAGTGGTAGTCAGAAAACTTGCTGTAACACAGCTTCTGTGTTATATTCATTATTCTGACACCATGTAGCATCCCTGCATCTGCCACCTGCCTGTGAGGCCACTACATGCTGGCCCAGAGCCTTAAGCAATCAGTAGTAGGAGCTGGGATAGGTGGAGCTCAGACTTTCTAGACCATCACCTTCTTATTTATTTCTGGGCACAGCCTTCCTTAAATGAACATGTTTAATATAGAATAAAAATCATTCTTTTCAGTTCCACTTATTAATATTAATATGAAATGTGTAAAATCTGACCAGAACAGTGTATCTCCCAACAGCCTTTTTGTTCTTCCCAATCCACAGACTGAAGGCAGTTTCATGGAGTTCACTTCCGTTCCTTTCAAGGATTATTGCACTTTTCGCCTCGTGGGAGTTTTTTTTCATAGGTGTCCTGGAATTTTTTGTTTCCCAAATGTGTATAGCAAAACCTAGAGGTTGTGAACTCCTGTAGTAGGACTTGGGAGCCTACGGACAAACATCCCCCAGACAGAATGCTTCTCCTCACACTCTGAAAATCTACTTCTCAGAAGTATTGACCTTTTTGCAACTCCTAAAATGTCTGCCAGCCAAAGAGAGGTGTACATTACCAGCATGTGATTTGCTAGTGTTACTCTGCATACTTCATCCGAGATCACTTGCCAAGGTCAGCACTGCGCAGAATGAAATGCTGAAAGCTCTCTAGCTTAGCTCACTTTAAAATACCATTTCAAATCATCTGCACTCTATCAAATCCTGGGCATAAGAAGTATCCTTGGGATGGTATTTTGATTGAGAGGAGTGAACACTGCAACACTGCATCAGAGTGTGAGAAGCCAGGAAATAAAACCAGTGATGTTCACAGTCTTGCATAAGAATTCCTGTGAACAGAAGGCTTGGGAAGTGATCCCCCAGAACCAAGACTATGCCTGTGTTAAGGTACTTGCATACTGCTGAAGCATCTGCAGTGACAGGAGTGTGAGAATGCCTTGTTTGTACCTCTGCATGACTGCAACTCAGGGGTTTAAAACCACTTCTTGTCCCGGATGAGTTCAGACATATCTGTATACACAGAAAACCTGTTCTGGTCAAGGCTCCTCCTGAAATACTCTGCAAGAAAAGAACACTTACCTCAAGGCTATGGGCAAGGACTGAAAGTAATTTTGAGGGAGGCTTTGCACAAAGGGTGAGCTGGCCTTGCCCTGTGTCAGACACACACACCTGCTGCTGCCCTGCTGCAGGCTCTGGAAGGCAGGTGCCACCTCACTTTCTCTGTGGCCCCTTGAGGGGGGACAGAGACCCTCAGTGTGCTACAGGGACAGAGCCATTCCTAAGCAAAGGCTTCTTTTATCTTTGGTTCAGAGATGCTGCCAAAGGCCAGTCAGATGATAACTTTTGGTGACATGACTCAGCTGGGCTGGGTTCAAGTGAAAGATTTATCAGAGGTGAAATACCACTGCCAGGCCCCTTGGCCACCGAGTGCTACATCCTTATCCCACAATAGTGAGGTGGATATATCCCTTCCCACTTTGAGTATTTATCATATGAAACATTTCTGGACGAACTGACAGAGCCCATCTCTCCATCTCATCTTTTTTTTCTCTCTTTTTTTTGGGGGGATGGGGAGGGTTGGCTAAGAAAGTTTTGAATTATATCTAGAAGAGTGCAAAACTATGGAAATTTTTCATGGTAGATACACCTAATTTAGTGCCTGGAAGGAAATAGTTTTAAAAGTATTAAATCTGAAAACACATGAAGATTTGACCTGGTTATTTCTAGAGCGATGTAGAGTAATGAATTTGCATCCTGGACCAAAAGACCAAAGCAATTAGAAGCAAATCCATATTGCTTTCTGAATATTGTGAAATACACCTTGTGTCTTATGAAAGAGATACATGTGGTTTGTTCTTACTAACTTTACTAAATTTGTCTCTGCCAGAACAACAAGTAAAATTCCCCAGCACAGCATCAGAGCTAGATCATACAGTGGTTTTAGGAGCAGAGTCACCACACAATGTTAGGGTCAAATTCTGGAATACACAGTCCAGTCCATCTTCATACCCAGTGAACGAAACTTGAGCTTTGCAGAGGTGGATGGGAAGGGAAGGCAGGAAGGAGAGGACAGAAAAATATGACTGTGAAATAGTAATTTTACTTTGCAGAAAATAGAGGAAACTCTGCCCATAACAGGATATAGTGTGAGAATTGAAACGTCCACGTTTTTGTTGCTCCATGAGTGATCTCAGAATAGTACGCACTGGTGGAAGGAGAGACAAGCTCCCAGGGCCCAGCCCGGCAGGACACTCTCCCGGCTGGAGACTGCCGTGATGGGGGCGGGAAGAGGGGGTGTCCGGCAGGCAGGAGCCCGAGCTTGGCTGGGGGCTCAGCATGGATGCTGGCGGGCGCCCCGCAGCCGAGTCTCGCTGCCCTCCCCCATGCCAGGGAATGCACTTAAAGAACCAGCCGGCCAGACAGCTCTCTCACAGCACGTTTTATTTGCAGCGGGGATTCCAGGGCAGCGCGTGTGTCCCGAGCCCCGGGGCCCGCCCGCCCTGCCGGGGTGCGGGAAATCCCTGGCCGGGGGTGGGCGCGGCGCTTTGCCTGCAGCCCCAGAGGGAAGCGGCGGCCCAAGGGGCTTCGGGGCCGCCCCTCTCGCCCGAGAAGCGTTTGCAGGAGGCGGCCGGGCAAGGGAAGCGGCCCCGGCGGCAGGCGCGGGGTGCCGGCCCTCGGGCCCCTCATAGCGCCTGGTAGGTCCGTCGGGGCAGCGGCGTCCCGGGCGTCTCCGGCCCCGAGTCGATGCTGGAGCTGGGCGAGAGGGAGTCGGCGTCGCGGAGGGACAGCCCTGGTTCCTCCGCCGGGGAGAGACGGTCCACGATGCTGGAGAGGCAGTCCAGGCTGGACAGGGCGCTGCTCTGATCGGCGGCGTACCCTGGGCCGAGGGGATGGCCGGGGGAGGGCAGCGCGTTACCGCGGGGCGCCGCGCTGCCTCCCCACAGCGCCTCGGGCAGCGCTGGGGGCCCGGGCCCCGCCTCTACCCCCAGGCCGCGCCGCTCGAGTCGCGCTTACCGTGAGCCATCTCGGCGCAGTAGACGGCGTCGAAGGTGCTGCCTCTCGTCGACCAAACGGGGCTGCCACAGTCGGCCTGCAAGACAGCGAGGGGCGAGTGCCGGCCCTGCCGCCCCCGCCCAGGGGCCAGCGGGACGCTCCCCGAGACGGGAAAGGGCCATAAAGGCCGGCGGGGAGGGAGCGAAGCATCCGCCCCCAGCCAGGCTGCTGGCCCTGGCAGCGCCTTCCCCATCTCCCCCAGCCTTATCCCTCTAGGGCCGCGCTAAGGGACAGCAGAGGGGACCCCGGGGGCCGGGGCCCTGCAGGGTGCCCTCGGGCAGCGCTACCTCCCCCCATGCATCCCCGGAGAGCCCCGCTGCGTGCTCAGCGGAAAACCTGGGAAGGGACCTGTTCCAGGGCAAACCGCCCGCCTTTTCCTGATGTCCGGGTGCGTTCGGCCCGTCCCACACCCATGGGACTGATCCCACGGCGCTTGGCCGAGGGTGACCTACCCGCGGGCCATCCTGGGGTCCCCACAGCCCTATGGCTCTGCCTCTGTCTTACCATCCCATCGGAGCAGCTGGAAGTGGGGCTGGTCGGTTCGGAGCAACTCTGTCCCGGCAGGTGATAGTAGTTTTCTACCTGTTCCCTCAAGAGCTCCTGGAGGCTCTCGATGTATCTGATGGCGTTTCGCAGGATCTCTACTTTGGGGAGTCTTTGGTTGGGGTTGGCAGTGGTGCATCTCTTCAGGGTCTCAAAAGCCTGGTTCACTTTCTTCAGCCTCCTCCTCTCCCTCATGGTGGCTGCCTTCCTTCGGTCCATTGTGGTGGATTTTCTTTTGCAGGCTTTGCAAGCCCACATGAGGCAGTGACCAGCTTGGTGGTGGCCAGTGGGAGCTCGGACATGCTCCTCTTCCTCAGAGCAGGCGGGCTCGGGAGGCTCGTGGGCGCTGAAAGGAGGCAGATCCCTGGGCTCAAAATCCTCGGGGAACTCGCCCTCCGGGGAGGAGAGGCAGGAGCTGTCATAGAAGAGCTCGGACGGGGAGAACTTGCAGCTGTCCATCACCTCCATCCCTGCTGCGGAGGCGTCAGTACGGGACCGGCTCTCGGCGAGGCGCTCCGCAGCGCGCTGGGGCAATTTCCTCCGTAATTAGGGACCCGAGACCAAGTGTCCTTCGGCTGATGCGGGGGGCCCTTATATATACATGGAAACGGAGGCTGGTCCGCAGAGGCCAGTCTTTATTAGCATATCCCACCACAGCCCCTGCCGGGAGCTGTCTGGGCAAGCCCCCTCCAGTCCCCAGGAGACAATTTGCTCCGCACCGCTCCTTTGGAGCGCCGAGAGATGGGCACTTTTCTAATGAACGACCTCCCAAGAACTGATTGCGACATCTCCGAATTTCCAACCAAGTCTGTGAATTTGCAGTTTGGTATGGAAAGAGAAAGAGGGGCAGTGGACGCGCACGAACCACTTGTCAGTGGCTCTTACAGAGCCCTTCCTTCGTCTCGGTGTGCACATCTCCCGTTTCCCATCACACGTTTCCTCGGGAGGGACACCTATACTGTCTACTTGCACATCTTTATTTCCCACATCCCGTGATCCAGGTCTAACCTGAAAAATTATAACCTTCTTCTTAGACCTCGTTTATTTATCTCGAGGAGCGCTTTGTCCAGCAATTAAAGTTGTGCCACCAACCGCTCAAATTTGCAGATTGGGGGACAGCAATGCACAACTACTTGTGGCCAGGAGAGACGAGGAGAAGGGAAACCAGATTTTAGTGCTGCCGGATCGGATCACAAGGGAAGGTACTCACAAAAGAAAAGTGTATGTGTTTGCTCCGAGACAAATCCCCTTCCCATTCTTTCTCCTTCTCTTGTGACCTGGAGCTGCTAGGGACACAACAATCAAGCAGCGCCTTGGGCTTGCTAATTTTCTGCTTTCAGGCAAACTTGTACCGTTACAGATGCGTCCCAGCTGCCAGTGCAACAAACCCCTCCTGGAAGTGTAAAATTTCTAACCCCGCAATCCCTAAGTAACTTTACACAAGGGGACAAAAGCCTTGCGGAGCCCCAGCCGCAGCAGTAGCCGAGCGGAGCGGTGCAAGGGTCATTAGAGTGGTAATGAAGCCATTTAACAGGCATTTGCTAACGCGCAGGAATCCTTTGGTTTCATCCAGGTGGCTTTTGTAGCTGAGGAAAATATTATGAGAAGGCAAAGGAAACCTTCCCTACCTGGGAATAAAATTATGTGACCTAGGCTAACTCAGACGGAGAGCAAATGACCCAGCAGCGGTTCAAACGCTACGGAGGCGGTTTTTGTGCCCAGGAAAAAGGCGCCTTCAGTTAGCCTCTCTTCAGGAAGGGGTGATGCGGTGGCACGGCGAGCCGCCTGTCTTCGGGAAACGCTGATCAAGTGAGCAAGGCCGGTAGGGAAGCATCTCCTGAGAGAGATGCCCTGTGGCAGCGCACACCGCCGGGAAGCTCTCCGATCCGCACGGGCAAGGCGGGGAAAGGCAAGCAGCTCGGCCTGTGCTGGGGCTGGAGGGAATCCGTCCTTGTTTCCCCGCTACCACCATCCCCGAACCCCCAAAGGCAGACTTCCACTCTTAGGCTAAATTTTTTCCTAAAAAGCAATCATGCACACACCCTTCTTCCTATGAAAGGCTGCAAAATTATCTAAAAGCTTGGGAAGGCTACATCTGCACTGCTTTGGTTTATTTGGGGCCATAAACACGGGTGCCCCTTTGAAATGAATACTGTATGAAAAGCAGGGAGTTGATAAAGGAGTAAAGTTACAGAATGGGAAAGCTCAGAATTTCAGGCTTCTGCCACTCTGAGGTGCAGGTTGCTGTTTTGTTGGCCCACATTTGAAACAGGACAGTTCCCTACTGTTTTCCTAAGACAGCACCAGTCAGGAGGGGTTCTGCTCAGCAGTAACTTGAACTCTTCACTGGGATGTGGCGTGCACACACACAGACATACACAAACACACACACACAATTTCATTTACCGCGTTTGCACTGGCTAAAATAGACCTGTTTACATATTTATGCTTCGTGCACAAATAAACTTGATCTTTAAAGTGCCGGTTGCAGTTCCGATAACCTTTCTGGGTTGGTGCATGCTTGGGTTCTCTCCAAGCATGCGCTGTAGATCTCCCGGTGCACAACACCAAGCCCCTCAATCCCACTCTCCTGGCATGCACAGCTTTAGCTCCAGATTTGACTCTTAACTCAGAGGAGCTGGGGCTGTTAAGAAACGTGCTTTTCCCCAAAAGTATTTGAAGAGCTGGAAAAAAAATCATTCATTTTTCCTTGAATATTTTTGGGAAATGGAAGAAACCATGGAAGGGCCTGTCACTCAGGAAGAAAAAAAATCAGTAATTAGTATCCCTTAAGGAGCCCCCGGCTCCTCTGGTAAAGTGATCTCAAAACAAATTTGCAAAAATGCAGTAGGCGAGTGGAACTAAAGAAAGGGGGGAGAAAACACGCACTGCAAGGCCGGCTAATGAGGCTGCTGGCGAAGGGCGGGGTGGGGGAAGGGGGAGGATGGTGCTGCATTTCAGGAGGCTCAAGTCTGGAAAGCGGGAGCAGCCTTAGCATCAGACACTGTCTGCTCCTATGGACTGGTAGAGAGAAAGTGGTGAACGTGTCAGGATCCCTTTAAATGGTGTTCCTCACCCCAGCCGTCCCCACTCCTCAGGAATCGCCGTGCCGCACCAATTCCTGGAGGGATTCCATCCAATGTGGGCACCTTCTGCAGAGCGTGCCATCTTTTCCCAAGTCCCACACCTTTCTATTTAAGAGAAGAAAATCCTACCGAAACCATAAGTCACGGGACTGAGGGGGTGAGAGGTGTTTGCGGTCCCCCCGAGCACCCCCCCAGCCCTGGCATTCCGAGCGCCTTTGCGCTGTGCCCAGCGGGCCCGTGCAGGGCGGCGAGAGCCCGTAACTTCATGGTGCCGAGCCGGCCGCGGGCGCTGGCAGTGGCAGCGAGCGGGCAGGGGCATCTCCTCCGCGATGCCCCGACCACAAAATCGTTTCCCAGTCGGGCTGGCGGGGCCGGGCGCTTCCAGCCGTGTGAGAAACGTTTGGTTCCCCCCAGCGCTGGGAACCGTGCGCACCTAAGTAAACACATTAGTACCTGCCAGAGGGAGCTGTATAGAGGACAGCTGAAGAAGGCATTGGCCTCTGATGGCTCCCCGGGACTCCCAGGAGAGATCAAAGGGACACGAGGGGGTTTTAGCAGCCTTGAGACTGGGAAAAGTTGCTAGTTCCTGCTATCGGAGGGGCGTCCCAGCGAGCACATGGTTCAATTATTCAGCCTCCTCCCTCCCTGCCCCCTACACCCATCCCTAGCTCATTCTCCACAGAAAGACGGAAACTGCGGAAAAGTCGTGCGGGGTCCACAAAGCAGCAGTGGTCCACGCAGGAATTTTCCCGTGAAAATAGTTGTTGTGTCGCCTCTTGACCGCCTTGACTCCGAGTTCAGAGAAGGAACTAAGCCTGCTGCTGGCTGTCCGCTTCCCTCCCTGGATTGCGGGCGGTTTCACCGAGGAAAATAAAGATGCACAATATAAAAGCCAAAACCAACCGACCAAAAAAAACCCTAACGAAACAAAAAAACCCAAAAAACCCAAAAAACACACAAAAACCCCCAAAACAACAAAAAAACCCAACAAAAATACAAAACCAAAAACCTCAAAACAAGGCTTTAAACCCTCGGTCGCGTCACTTCAGAGGAAAGCAGTGTCGACACGGCAGCCCTGCAGACAGGCACCCCATTCTCCCCTTCCCCCGCCTTCCTCCCATCGTTCCCGGCCCCGCAGGCACCTCGGGCCGGGCACCCCACACCGCGGGCCGGCGGAGCCCCGCATCCCGCCGCTCCTGAGGGAGCGAGCAGGTGTTTGCTTCCCAGGGGAGCGGAGCAGGTAGAGGTGAGGGAGGCTGTGTTGAACATGGGATTTCCAGCCCGCAGAGGGGAGGAGGGAGCGGCAGGGGCACTTGCATTTGCGTAAAAACTTCGATGACTTTGTGCGTGGTCCCTCCGGAAAAAGATTTCATTAAATCACAAACCTCTTGTCTGTACCCAGTTATTGCCCTTTGATTTTGTGATTCCAGGGCCCTGTTTGCTTTGGCTGGGGACTTAAGTAAAGATTATCGTTATTAATATCTAACACAAACATTTTAATTGCAAACACACTGACGACCTTCACTGGGAAGCCCGGCATGTCAGCTGCAGCCGCGGGGGTCACGGAGAGTCTCTTCGGGAGGTATTTTCTTTATTTAACGAAAAAACTCTCCTTTAGGCAAACTTACTCCAAACAATCGCTCAAGTTACCCTGCTGCTGGAGGAGCCGCTGCCGTGGGGGTCCTGCCGGGCGGACGGGCGGCTTGTTGGGGTGATTGCCCGGCTGCGGGTAAACCTGGCAGTCACTGCCCCGGTGTGGGCGCGACACTGTGCCTTGAGGAGCGGCTCAGCACAGCTCCTGCCCTGATGCGGGCAGCGGGTCCGCGGGGCTCGGATTGCCGTGTGAACTGTGTGTAGCCCTTCCCGCGGACTCGGCGGCGTTGAAACAAATTAGGAGGGAAGTCGACGAGCTGCTAGCCCGATCTGAAATACTGTCTTACTGGGCAAGTGCCTTCGCCATAGAAGCGAGCTGCAGCGTCTCCTCCCCCATGCCAGGTCGCAGAGGTGGCACGCAGGGCCCTGCGCTCCCCGACGCGCCGCTTTCTGAAGAGCCCGAGGGTTCCCCGAGGCAACGGGGTTTAATTTGAAAGGAGGAAAAAACATAGGGAAAGTGTTGCATCACTGTGCCCACCACACTGTCCTGTCCCGCCGCAATTAGTCCTTGCTAAGGAGTATCTCGTTAGAGAGCAACTGGGGGTAGTACATGACGGGTTTAGAGACCCGGCTGGCCACGGCGGCGCAGAGAGGGGGGTAGGAAGGTACGGCCGGTTGGAGTGCCAGCTCTCGGGCAGGCTCTACCCAGAGCTTCCACTTCAGACCGATGTACCCGTGCCCCAGATGGCCAGGAAGGGGGAGATCTTCCCGAAACGCGACTGTGACCTTTCAAAAAACAGAAACAAAGAATAAATCAAGGGCTAAAGTTGGCGAGGAGACCGCACGCGGGTAAAGTTGAAGTGTCCTCCTGTTTACTTGCGCAGGCTGTCCGGCGAGCCCTGTGTGTGTGCCAGGGGCAGAATGCGCTGATCCCTGGTGGTCGCCCCTTCCCGGGGGTACAACCTTTTACAAACCGTAACGCTCTGACTGTGAGCAGCTCCGTTTCACCATCCTCAGAGAGGCTGTGTTTTTTTACATCACTGAGTGAAAGGCTTCATATGCTGTTACCCCCCCACCCCCAAACCCTTTCGGTCGCTTAACTCTTTCCTCCCTGAAGGACCCCATTCCCTTCTCCCTCAGGCTCAAGGAAGTCAAGGGGAGTTACCTTTCCTGGGAAGAAACTACAGCTCCCTCCAGCCCCAGAGGGAGCGGGCTCCTGTCACAGCCAGTTGCTGCCCCATTAGTGCAGCAGGCCCGTCAATTTTGCCGCAGAGAAGCCCTGCGTTCAAGTCCTCGGTGCCGAGAGGAGAAGGTGAGACACACTGAGCCTCTCCCAGCTCCAAGACCGGGGCAGGAGGTCGGGGGGGAGTGAGTGGGGAGGACGACGGGCGGGGGTATCTTCTTTCATGCCCCTTTTCTAACCTCACCTTCCACGTGCAGGGCAAGGCCAGCGAAGCATCTTTGCCTGGCAAGGTACTCGAGCGGCACTGCTGGGCATTTTAGGGGAGCAATATCGCTTTCCAGGGGGACGTGCATTCCGCGAGCACGGCGGGGAACGGGGCCGCGGAGCGCTGCGGGCGGCCGGAGAGGCGGCGGGTCCTGTTCCTGTCCGTGCACCCACCCGTGCCCGCCCGGCTTCCCCGGGAGCCCACGGAGACACGGGTGATTCACACCGCGCTGCGGCCCTAAAGGGGAAACTTTGGAGGAGTAAACGAAAGAAAAATCTGTCCCGTGTCCTGCCTCCAGTCACACGGGTCGTGCTTCTGCTACACAGGTCTGACTCTTCAGGCCTTCATTCACTGAAGTCAGTAGCAGGTTTGAACTCCGGGATCGGATTTTTTTTTTAAGATTAAGATTAAGATTATTATTAAGATTAAAATTTAAGATTTTTTTTTAATATTTAAATTAAGAGGACGGGAAGAAAACACTGTAACACAAAGAGCTTTATTTTACAATCCAAGAAATCCATCTGTTCTTATATACAATATCACATTCCACCATTTAAATATATATGTCATGTTTACAAAAGAAAAGACAGTACTGAAATTATTTACAAGAACGAAATGAGGCGGGGACTTTTTAAATATGACTCACACGCAATGCAACCAAGAGCTTCACTCAGACAGGAATGAACTTCCCGGTGAGTCTCAGACAAAGCGGATCACCGGTACACAGGTAAGTATCTTAAAATTAAAAATAAAATAAAAAAAAAGGAGGGTGGTTTATGCAACACAATTTAAAGAAAACAAAACTCGGGTTAAAAAAAAAAGGCAAGAGAGAAGTCTGTCTGTCTCGAGTCAGTGGTGGGGAGCCATTTTCTTTGGGGTAGGTGTACCTTGATTCGATTTTAAAAAGGGCCCTGCTTGGGCTTTCCACTGTGTGAATTTGCTTCGTTACTTAGTTTAGGAGGAGAGAGGGTGGAGGCTCCATCTCCTTTAAATATACTACCACAAAACCCGGTTTATTTCTCCACCGCTTCCTCCGCGCTGGGCAGTTTGGGATCGTCGGAAGAAATACTGTCCACTATTGAGGAGAGGCAGCGAAGGCTGCTGGAGGCCGACGACTCGACAGCGGAGACCCCTGCTCAAGGAGAGAAAAGGCATTAAAGAGCAGACCGCTCCTCCCGCCGGGGGCTGCCGGAGAGCCCGGGCACAGGAGGGAGCGTGGGAGCGGGACCGCTGGGATCGCGGCCGTCGGGGCTCGGGAATCGGGCCCGGGGGGCGAGTTACCTTCTTTGGGGCTGACTCCTAGGGCTCGGGAATGGTCAGAAACGCTTTGCCAGTCGGAGCTGCAGGTGTTCAGGAAGTCCGAACTGGGGATCTGCGGCACACAGGCGGGAGCGGGGAGACACGGGGAGAGGAGAGGAGAGGACGGGTGTTAGTGGGGCTGCCGCGGCTCCCCGGGCCACGGGGCTGGCAGGTTCCCCGAGGAGCGCCCGCCAGCCCTCCCGGCCCGCAGCGGCCCTGCCGAGGAGGAGGAGGAGGAGGAGGGAGGGGACGGGCGCGGCGGCGCTGCCGTGGCGGCGGAGGGGCCAAGCGGCAGTGCTTACATTTCCCTGCTTGGGGCTGAAGCTGAAGGGGTCTCCCCCGATCTCCTGCATTTTCTCCTGCTGATCCAGCCTGTGCAAGAGGTCCTGCAGCCTCTCGATGTAGCTGATGGCGCTCCTCAGTATCTCCACCTTGGGCAGCCTCTGGTTGGGGTTGGCCACAGTCCGCCTTTTCAGAGCCTCGAAGGCTTCGTTGATCTTCTTCAGCCTTCTCCTCTCCCGCAGGGTGGCTGCCTTCCGTCTGTCCGTGGGGGCCGACTTTCTCTTGCAAGTTTTACAAGCCCAGATCAAACACTGGCCGGGGAAGTGAGGGGGTTGTAGTCCCGGGGGTGCCAGCACATGCTCCTCTCCGCTACTGTCACTGCCGGCCTCCGGCTGCATTTGGTCCTGACATGGAGACAAGGTGCCATCGCTGCCTGGGTACAGCGGGGATCCCTCAGCCATCTCCAGCTGCTGCAGGGCTCCATTCTCCCCATCCAAGTAGAAGAAATAGGAGCCAGTTTCAAAAAGGTCCATCATGCTGTCCCTGGGCCTCTCTGCCTGCTTGAGTTGGGTGGCAATCTCAAAAACACCCCGAGGAACAACCCAGATGGAATTTAATTAGTGCAGTGACATAAGTCCCCCCTGCTTTATATAGGAGCTGCTGAAACCCTATCCAACTTTTAGCTGTCGCGGTGTATCACCCTCCAAAACTGATTCCAGTCAGTCTCCTGGGCGCTGTCCTGAGAACATCTCCTATTTAGATGGGGGAGGGGGGACACGAGAGGTGGGAGACAAATTAGAAAAAAAATTAAAACAAACAAAGGAAAACCAAAACAAAACAATCCCAAAAACAAGCGGAAAAAAAGTACAACCCGACTTTGCACCCTGCCCCGAAGTGCCGTAGTGCCGTGAGCTCGGGAGCAGCGTCTCGGGGCGGCCCCGGCCCCGCTGCCGAGCCCCCGGGGGCCCGGCTGGAGGACAAAGGCGCAGGGAGCCCTTCCCCAGCCCACCCCTCACACCCCCGGAGCACGTTCCCTGCCCGGGGCTGAGTACAGATGTATAAGGAGAGATTTCAAAGGCAACCATCACTTTCCCAATAGACGGGTTAATATTTTCACTAGAAGCCCCTGCTATTTCCACCCCCCGCCACCTTCCCCTTGCGTGCCATTCCTGTGACCCAAGGCACCCGGGCCAGCCCAAGGTTAGGAGCCAAGCTCGCTGCTCCCCTGCACACACGGGGAAGGCTGCCAAGGCAGAGCTGTGCTGCAATGATGAGGCACTCACAGATAGTGCCCCTCGGCTTAGCCTGTCAGTGTGAACTTTCCCACGTTGCCCATGAGGTGACAGGAGTGATTCCAGGTGACTGGGTTACAGTGTGATGGGGCTGGCTGCACAGCCCTTGTCCTTGACGCTGCTTAGGGCAAGCAAAGCCCGGGCATATGGTGTAATTGAAGTTTAATCCCTTGGGGCTGGCAGGGTATAGAGAGCTTCCCAGACACAGAGACGGAAATGGAGCTTGTGACCGCTCTCTGTTAGCTTATACTGTAATGTCACATCATATCTGGAGCTGTCACACATAAAGAAAGAGAATTGGGAAAATGGCCTCTGCCTCTTTTCCTGCAGTGTTTGCCTCTTTTCCTGCCTTGTGTCCTTTAAATACCATGTAATGTCTTTATGTTTATGTAAATAGACATAGATGCATATGCATATGTGCCTGTATCTATATGCCCACACACATGCACATGTACATTTATGTGCATAAGTAAGTATATTCCTGTGTGTTTGTGTATATACATGTGCGTAAGCTTTTCATAGAAACAATAGTACATGAAGATGAAGCACCTGCAATGGTCTGATAACTCTCAAATGTAGCTCCAAGCTTCAGCTTTCTGAAGGCAAGTGTGGTGGTATTGTTTATTTCTCTAAAGCTACAATGAAATTAATCATTGACTCGACTGTTTCTCCAAAACTGCAAACCAATTTTTTGGAGTACAAAAATCTTTAACACTAAGAGTAGTTGTGGTTTTGTTTTCACCACATCAGTGTTGTTGGAGTGGATCTCATTTCTTCTTTAATGAGGCAGAACAATATCCAGTTTTGGATGAGACAGAGAAATTCAGACTGTTCTCAGAGAAACTAATTTTGATACTATTCCATCACTGAGGCTTTTTCCCTCTTCAGATTAAAGAAAAGGCAGTCTAGCAGTTAAGGTACTGAATATAAGAAACTGTTTCTCAGCTTCCATGTTCTGCAACTTGCTTTCTGTTTGACCTTTGACCAGTCACTTACTTTTCCTGTGATTTAATTTTCCACCTTTAAAGAGGGATGTAATGTTGACCTTTACCCATCCGTTGTGTCTCTGATTTAATTTGCTGACTATCCATGGAAAAGCTACTCCTTTACATGCTTTCAGGTATTGCAGGGGTCTTTGTCCCATAGCATTAATAATAGTAGTAATAAAAAAACCCAAAGCAGCAAAAACAAAAACCAACCAAACACAAACAACCACCCCCCCAAAAAAAAACCCAAAAAAACCCAAACTCCACAAACCAAAAGTGCATAGTTTAATTTTTTTTTTTTCACATTTACTACATTCATTTTTTTTTCCCTTTTAATCTTTTGTTTCTTCAGTACTACCCTGGGAATGTTTGGAACAAGACAGACAAGATCAGTCTACTGGTAAGGTGCACAAATGAAAATTTAGTTTAAGGGAGAAAGATAAATACCAAATTGTTGTTGTCCTTTCAAGAGCTTTAAGTGAACTCAGCAAGTTGGGAAACTGTAAGTTTAGGAGCCAGATGCTCCTGCTGCTTTCAACAGATTTCTTTTTTTTAAACAGGAAACAAAATATGTTCTTTCTTCCCAGCACTTAGTGACAGAGTAAACAGATTCAGTTCCTCACAGTGATGTGGGCTCAACATAATTAGTCCTTTGTAGTAATAACTGATAGGAGAAAAGCTCCTAACAATTGTAAATAAATTTTCATTTGAATGAAAATGGTCAGATTCCCCATCATATAGGAAACTTGAATTTTGCTGCATCTCCCACTGCACCTCCTTGGTTTATGTAACACAGCCAGCAAACAGCCCTAGCACATATGAATAAAATGTCCTCAGAGATGTTCTCCATTACAAAACTGAATCAAGTGGAGGATTCAAAGTTGGTATGGGCCTTTTTTCTCTTCATGCTTTTTATTCCTTATCATGTTAGATATAAGCACAGAGACATAAGAGGAAATAAAAGCATGTGAATAAGAACAACTGGACATAGAATTGAAAGGAGGATCACTAATGAAGACTGCTGTAATTTCAGTTGGCTTGGTAGTACTTTACAGAAAAACTTACTCTGAAGCCAGTTCTTTATTCAATTATTCATGCCTCTGTGCATGTAGCTCTACTGAAAATACACTTTCAAGATATTTATACAAGTAAAACTCTGGTGTGTTGTATTTGGTCTACAAGGTCTATCATCTTTGCCAAAGAAATGTTTCAGAAAGTCAGTGAGTTGTAAATTCAATGAGTGATCAGGATGACCAAACACGAGACAGATGCACTGCATTTTAAGTCACATCTGGCCTCCAGGAGTTAGATCCCTCCAAATTCACTTTGCCACATACGATTTTTCTGGATAATTGTGGTTGATTAATAAGCCTGTAACTGCCCTGGTCACTTGTTACACCTTAAGGTTTAAGCAGAAATTTAGTCCAGAACTATTAAGAAATATTTTGACAGCTAGGACTTACTTAACACTTTATACCATTCCAAATATCTCCTTTTTCTCCTTCACTGTTCTCAAGATTCTTCAGCCACAGGCACAGTGCATTTTAAATCTTTGATCTCTTTGATACCTCATTGCAGTGGCACTGGTAATCAGTGAGGATCCATCCTATCCATTCCTGTGTGTCACTGTGAAAGGGCACCTGGGTGAAGGTGGAATTTTCAAGCCTGGTTATAGCCCTGTTCTACTCATACCTCAAATACTTGATTTGAGAGATAGCTAGATACTTTGGCTACCAGGGGAATGATCTTAAATTGCTTCTTGTAGTGCAGGTTACCAGTGTAGGTCCAGCTGTGGGCATACTGGGCCTCTCAGAATTTTTCTGTACTTTTGAAATGGAAATCTTTCTATTCACACTCCTCCTCTTCCTTTTACACTCGTGCTCAGGAGCATCCTCCTTAGCAGAAACTTTCAGTATTTTATTGTTAATACAAGATGTTGTTTTTCTGCCTTTGCCTTTTGAAACAGTTTATATTTTTCTAAATGTGTTTTTGAAACCCTTCTAACATTTGACTTTATATCTTCTACTGATTGCTATTTCCATCTTTTTTCTTTTCTCCACAGGAAAAATAACACTTTTAAAATTGTGGCATTTCTCATCTAATTTCTCAACTGAAAAAAAAATTCTCTCCTCATTACTGTCTCCAGACAACCACTTAGAGTACTGAAAACCTCTTTGCTACTGAAAACCTCTAGGCTATTGCTCTTTTTGTGTCCTCTGTCAATTCCAGTTCACACAGGCTTTCTCACCAGTCTGGTAGGTTGTTCAGGTAAGGGTAGGTGGTGTGTCTAGAAATATGTGTTACTGCCCATGTTTTGTTGTCACTTGCAACCTGTGTAGTGACATAGTCAGGACACCAGTCTGAGCTGTTAACAGGGTTAATTGTCTGTCATTTCTTATGTGTTGGTAGGTACACCCAGATAGTCACCCAGGATATGTTTACATTCTCATTTCACTTTGTCAGGAATGCCTTTGTCAAGGAAATCTCTGACTAGCCCTGACTTACTGCACTTTCCATTCTCCTAACAGTGCTCTCAAGGGTGTGTCACCTGGGTTCTGTTCTTGAGAAACTAAGCTGGAAGGCACCCTGAAATGTTAAGGGGATGCTGGGTGTTCAGCACTGCCAGGTTAGACAGATCTGTACCTGGCTCTCCTATGTGATCTGCTGACATTTGTAGTCACAGTTCTTAGGGAACAACTAGAGAAGTGTGATTTGCTGCTGAAATAGAATATTATGCCAAGGATTGTAAATTGAGGATTAGAAACTTCATCCCTCCCTTCCCTTCAGAAGGATATTTTAAGCATCTGCTTTGTAGGATGTTTGAAATGGCTGACAAATGTGTAAGGGGAGAGTTGGCACACCAAAGACTGGTAGTGTGTTAAAAAGCATGTATCTATTCCTGAATCTACAAAATATTACAGATATGTTTGGTAAATAGAGATTATAGCTTTTCCACGAGTGTTCTTCAAAGTGTGGGCAGTGGAGGCTCTACAAGGGACCAGCATTTTTTATGCTGACAATGACCCATGGGAAATTTAAGTAAAAAGAACCTTTCTGACATTCCAGAAGTAATAATAGCAGTAATAATTCCTGCTGCTGGAACAAAGCATATCAAGCTTCATGGCTTGTAGTATGTAGTAGCACTTAGCTGAATTTCATTTTCTCTTCTTGCCTGAAAATGAATTTCACAGAGGTCTGTAGGAATAATGCAGCCCAGCTTTAATTTATTTTAATTTATATATGTTAGACTTACCTGACTTTTGTTTACCTAGAATTTTTTGTTCACTTGACCCTCTTCAAATTCTGCTTGTCCAAGGATTTGATATTATTTGCATATGCACAATGTCACATGCATTCTCACTGGAGATTTAGGAACTGACCAGAGGAAGTGTGTGTACTGTACATGTCAGTGCTGATAAATAAGTATGTGACACTTTAAAGAATTTTAGAGCACATGGTAGCAACCATCCCTCGAATGTAAGTTTTGCAAATAGGGTAGTGAACAGTGTAATATGTGCTCTGGAGCTGGGGAGCCAGAAAGGCAGAGACCTGGAAAAGACAACTATGTAGAAATTTACAATCTTTGCAGGGGAAGATTTAAAAATTCTTATTTGCAGAGGTCTTGACTGTATAGCTGTTCCAAATTATTGCTGTTTGCCTTTGATTGGATATGGACTTTAGTGTTCATATCAGTTACAGTCCTGTTAGTATCTGAGAGGTGCAACCTTGCTAACTAAACAGACTTCTCCAGTTCAATATGGTAAGATAGGGTTTCATTGCAGCTCTCATGTTGGCCAGTTATGAGACACTGTTCTAAATGGCAGATGCTTTAATGCCTGTGTCAGGGGCTACAGTGACAAATAGTCACCACTGCACAAACACATTTATTTTACTACAAGACATTTTCCTGGGGAGGAGGGAGTGCCTATCAGAAACTGGAGGCCCATTGCACTGTTGCTGGCTGGGACAAGCATTTTCCATGGTTCTATCCACAAGTAGGGATTTCTTGCAGGAAGAAAGGGAGTAATAATGGCAGATGTCTTCTACTTGTGATTAGGCAAAACACAGGGAACATGAAATGTGGCATGAGTAAAAGACACATCACGTTGTGCAATCACTTGTTGTTGTCATGTTTTTTGTAGTTAGGCAAAAGGCTATTTTTACAGTAAATGCTGATTTGTCTGTTTACACTACAGACTGTTGGAAGCGTAAAATGCATTTTCACACCATGTTGTTTCTGAACATGATGACTGTGACATCTAAACCTAATCTCAGTCCAAAGGGCAATAGTCAAACCATAACTCTCCAAGTGAAAGGAAGAAACAGGAATGTGAAGAGCAAGTCTCTGCATCCCGCACAGGCTGATGACATCCCTGCTCTATGTACAAAAAAAGAGTTTGGTGCTCAGACTGTGGAAAAGTGACAGCTTACTGTTCTGGGCCTCTCACAAGGGATTTTTGCAGAGCCATGGACCTTCATGGAAAACTGGCATGACAGTGGCTTGGAAGTGGAAGCTGTGGAGATGCACTGAGGGTAATGAATGCAGGAAAGTCTCTCCTTAGCAATAACATAGGGATTGTTTAAAACAGCGAATCACCATGAAATGATTAGGCCAAATGATTATGCAAAATGAAAACCATGGAATGATTATGCCAAATGATTCACTTTCAAAAAGAAAATAGCTGCTGTTTTTGGAAAATAGAAGCTATTGAGATAAAGTCATCTGGAAAGAAATTTGCACTGTATTAAATAGCAGTAATGACCTTGAATATTGTATCCTGTTGTTACGGAAACTTGTCGCACAGCTGCAAAACTGTTTTGGGCTGTGAAGGTCACTCAGTTATTCATCTGTGTGACATTTAAGGTACATGCTTATATGCAAGGTTGGTTACCTGTGATCTGCCACTCCAAGAAATACAGAGGTCTGTACTGTACTCCTTTGCCTCTGTATTCTGTTTGTGTCTCATAATTTCACTTAAAAACTTCTGCATGTTTATATGCTAAGATTTCATTTGCTTTGGTATTCTTGAAGGCTCAAAAACATGTTATTTGAAGCTGACTGGGATCTAGATGTTTTAACTTAGTTTCTTGAATGTTCCATGGGTACGTGACACAAAGGAAAATCTGCAAATCTATTTCTTGAGATTTTTGAAGTAAGTAAATGGTTCTGATGACTACTTCTGTACTATGTTAAAACACCTTGGTGATGTTCCAAAATCCAAAGCAGTCTAATGGTCTCTCCTAAAAGAGAACATGACATTTCTCAAGGTATGGAAAGAACCTTGGCTGAGCTGATACTCTTCCTTCCCCATGCAGTTCATCTGGCACATACAAAGACAGGAATGAAAGTGGGATAGTGTTCACAGATTCTGTATGACAAAATGGATCTTACCCTTCTCATTCTAATCAGATGCAAAAGATCATGCTGAAAACCCATTTGTATTTAATTTTTCACCAGACTATTCTGGACAACATTTCAGAGGAACTGCACAGACTAAAAGATTGCCAGATGCCCTCTTGGCCTGCAAAAAATCACCCAAAATAAGACTTCACCTGAATTAATGTAAGGGTGTGGATTTTTTAAGAAAGTGTATTGATTGTGGTTTTTGGGGAAATTATTAGGAAATTAAACACTAAGGAAAAGTTTAGAAGAAGAAGAAACATAATCTATTCTGATTAGATAAACAATCCCTGAAAAAGTAATCTTAGATCTGTGTTTTGAAACTGGTAACTGTCAAATTATATCTATGCTTAGACTCAGAGAAAAAGTGAGAAAAAAATCTTGTGAAGTGTAAACCAGCTGGCTAATAACAGTATCTGTCAACCTGTAGTGTCATTATTTGTTACCAACATTCACGTATTAGAGCAGAATAATACAAGTGTTTGCCTGGAAATGTAAGCTTTACAGTTATTACTTCAAAGTATTATTGACTACTATAATAACTAAGAAATAGAATCTTCTTAAGCTTTGTGCACTAGCAGTTCCTAAATAAACTCCACATGACCAATAGTAAATTAATTATATTTTGATAGGTCCATACATAGTGGCCTAGTCATGCTCTGTTCAATGTGAGCTGCCGAGTCCTTTGGACTTCTAAAAAGCCCACTGTATAAATGAGATGAGATTCAATCTTTTGTCATCTTTTAAGCTGTGAAATCCACCCTGCACAATATACAACCCTCAAGGACGTTGTGGTAAAGAAAGTGACATTATGAGAAGCCTTAGAGGCACTTTTCCTACAGTTTTTTTTCCCAAGGAAATGACTTTTCATTAGTACAAAAGAATTAAAAATCAGCATCCAAGGTTTCAATGTCATTAATGAGGAATTGCCAAGAAAGACTGCCCATGAATCAATAAATAGTTAATTACTTGAAGTTTCTTTTGGAGAAGAGAGCCCTCTGAAGGTTCTGGATCACTAGGATTGCTCCATTTGGATTCAAGTCACATCAATTTAGAGAAAGATATATATATATACATATATATATATATATATATGTATGTATATACTTGATCCAGCTGATGCTAGGCCCCAGTACTTAATGGAACAAGGAGTTATTAAATGATCACACAATTGGCACCATCTTTACAAATTGTATCATTCATTATAGTGGCTGAAAAGCAGTGTGTGAGCACACTCAAGCACCATCAATGCCTCATGGGTGCTGATATTTAAACTATCTTTCCAGACAGAGGATATGTCTTTGCTGAAGTTGATGTTATACAGGCAGCAGCAACAGTTTATAAACAGTAAAGAATCTGCAGAGACTTGGATTATCACCTCTCATTGTGGAGCTTTCTCAGTCAAGCATATCAAATTTGACATTTCCATGGTCCCAGGAATTTTGTGACACTTTACATAAACTATTTTCCAGAATTCCAGCTGTTCAGTACTGTATTTATGTCCCAATTTAGTTAATAATGGACTTGCTTAGCATTTTTTGGAACTTCTAAGCTGTTTGTGAAGTCATGTATCTGAAGTAAGAGGAGAAAATACAAGACTAGAAAAAACAATGTCACTTTCTTGAGATGTTTTTGGTATCCTCTGACAGAAGATAAATATGTGCTCGCAATGTCCCTGAGCTGAAAGTCAGGCAAGAATTTTACAACCAGTAGAGAAACTGCCTGATGTGATCAAATAATTCTCTTTTTCCTGACCAACATGAGCTAGCTAATAAAAAAGAAATTATAGCTATGTTTTTATTTCTGAAAAAAGTCACTGAGTCACCTTAGTTACAGCATTCAAGAACTGCAGGCATGCACAGAACAATAGTAATGCCTGTGACTCAAACTGACATATATAGAGTTGTAAATGAGATAAAGTTAGTCAAACTTCTTGATGTGACTTTTCCAATGCCCCAAAAATTCTAAGTCATGATCTAGAGTGATCTTATCAACTGTACCAGGTTCTTGGAAGGAATTAGCTGTCTGATTGTGATAGCTTTTGGTTTTAAGTACTTTGAGATTATTTTAATAAAAAATACCTGGGGCAGAAATGTGAATTCTAGGTGATTTATTTGCAACTTTATAGTAACTGATAACAGAATTTATTTTCATTTGAAGAGTCCAAGTTAGACCAATGGCTTTTTTACTTGAGCTGTCAGTGCACACTGCTGATCCCAACACAGTTGTGCTGAACTCTGGTGAAGACAGGAAATGCCTAACAGATATTTCTGAAAGAGATTGCATGATACGACATGACAAGTTCTCATTGTCCTGCATCTCACTGCTCGACCAGTTTGCTACCATCGGTTCAGCACAGTGGCAATCCTAGGTCAGATCTTCCTGACCTTAACTCTGTTGTACCTGAGGAAATGCAGTACTAGGAAGAACAGTCTGGACTTGTGGGTTCTCGAGGTTGGGATTGAAGGCACTTGAGATGGTATTTCATGGTCGGACTTGGGTGTTTATTATTTCTTATCAGTGAAACAGCCTCACAAGGATGAGTTCTGCAGCCTTTCATTAGCAAGGCACAGAATGGCTAACTAGCTCTTGCTACAAGGTCTTTTAAGACTAAACTATCTAATTAAGAAATGACACCTAGATTATTTTCCCTTTTAACCCAAGAACTGATCCCTTGAAGCCCACAATGTGGACTTTTCTGTCCCATTACAAAATATCAGCCAAACCCATGAAGAAGGAAGAAGAAGGTAAAAAAGAACAACCTGCCTCTGCCCTAAAACGTCTATCTTCCTTCATATTTATTTCTATATTCTAAAACCCCAAACTCTAACTTTTTCCACCCTGTGATATTCCACACTTCTAACCAACTATACATCCATAATCTCAGTGCTATTAATCAATTTTAGAAGCCTTCTCCACAGCCTCAGGTCAATTGTAGTGGTTTTTTGTGGGTCTGTGCCTTTCAGCACAGAAAGTTTAAAATTCTCAGCATCCAGGTTCCAACATCCAGGTTCCAACAGGACTAGTCTCAGCCATCCTTACATTCCTTTTTGCCATAAGAATTAATATGTGATAGCAACTATTGGTCTGAACCAAATGGCTTCCTTTAGCAAACATGACACAGACATCACACCAGTCACGTATAGTCTGTGCCCACCATCCACATCCTTGCTCTTGGACATAGTGAGCTTACAGAAATAATAAATGGATAAGTGTGACTCTTCCAACTTTCTGTGTTACAGAGAACATCCCTGCCTGCTTCTGTTAGTATCTGTTTACAGACATGTTGCCCATCAATTTATCTAATCCCCTTCTGAACATCCCAAAAGTGTCTCACCTCCCAAAGTATTTTTTGCAATTACTTACATCTGATAGGGCTTGCAGGATCAAGTCCCAAAGGACAAGCCAGCAAAGGGAAGTCTAGATAGATAATCCTTCTTGGACTAACCATGAGAAGGGTCTCAGAGCTGCCAAGAGACATCAGGGAGTGCATAGGTTAGCACATGCCAATTAGCACTAATGCCATCAAGGGCCTGATCACACATGGGATTTATGTCCCTGTGCCCCAATTTGAGTGCCTAAATTCATGTGTACTTTCAGGCCTTGCTGCTGCAAGACCTTAGAGATGTCTAGAAAGGTATATTTGCTGCATTTTTCATCAGTAAATTCCCAGATGTACCTAAACATGATCTTCTGGATGCATGCAGAAATCACTCGCTGTTGGCTTGGCAGAGCAGCCAGGGGCATTATTTTTCATGTGCTGACATATTGACCTAGAACAGATGGAGTCAGAACACACTTTCTAGACTGACCCTCAAACACAACCTAGCCAAGGGCATTTTATGTGGCAGTTCAGGACTTGTCATTCTTGATAGACTGTAACTGCCTCTTAGTGAAGCCACAAGATAAATGGCCATCCTGACATACCAAGGCCCTGAGTAACCTGATCAAACTCTGAAGTTGGACCTGGGTTGGATGACCTCCACAGGTCCTTTCCAGCCTAAATTGCTCTAATGCTCTGTTCTAAAGCTGAGCAAGAGCAGTCATAAGAAACACAGGAAAAAAAAGCTGGGAAAGAAAGGGAGGCATAGACATGTTAGGACAGAATCAGAAAGGCAAAGGACAAATCAAGAAATCAGTATCAAAACTCATAAAAATTAATGGGAAACTTCTATTAAGGTTTGATTTGCAGTATCAAGAGAACAAAGCAGATCTAAACAGAGAGAAGGCCATTTAGAGATGATGCTGGGCTTAACGCCTCTATGAATTAAAAATGCTATTAAAAATGAAGTGCAATTAGCTGGTTAACAAAATTATTAGCACTAATAACAAAAGTAGAAGGAGTCAAGACAGGACAGAAAAAACCAAGAGGTAAAATTATTAGATTAATTTACATGTTAAAACTGGTTCGGCCTCAGTGTAATTAGAGAATTGCCTGAAATTATCTTACCATTTTCTGACGTCTTTGAGAACAATTGGTGGATGAATGAGCTTGCAGTGAAGTATAGATGGACAAATGTAAAGCAGAAACAGAAGGAATGGGACTTGTAGATGAGGAGTCCAACCTAAGTTTCTGTGAAAATACTGAAAAATTATGCAATATTTGTGTACAGCTCTAAGAATACAAAGGGGCGAATAATGCCAACATGGAGTTGGCATTAGGACTAAGCTGTGCCAAATAGATTTTTTTGTCCTGCCATGATAAGTGTTATGCAATAAGCAGAAATATAGCAGAATATAAGGAGACTAAGCAGAAATTATTTAAATGAAGTTTTTTCTACATTTTCACATGCCATCTTCATATGAACACTATGAAAATGAAGACTATGTAATGAAGCTTATATACATATTCAACTCTTTGTAAACTCATCAAAGCAGAAGTCTTAAATGCAGGACTTCCCAGAGTGGTCCTCTAGGAACTTTGGTTTTAATTAATAACTCATCTGGTTGAACTGAAAATATGCTTGTCAAGTGTGCAGATATCACAGAGACATCTTGAATTATCACCTTTTGGAGGACTTGTGTAGATTTCAAATTCTTCATGACCTCAATTCGATGAGGACAATGGCACAAGATGAGCATTTCAGGGGGAAGATCACTGCAGAAATCCAAACTGAGTACCTAGCTAAGTGGTAATTCTACAGAAGAAGGAAACTGATAGTTACAGTGAGTGGTAAGATGAACATATGTCGTGCTCTTCAGAAAGGAACCCCACACATCCCACTAGGACACACAAACAGGTTAGAGGCACATGAGGTACTCCTTCCCTCCTGCTCCAGGCTGGGAGGACTTAGCTGCAATTCCATATCCATTTTCAGGGACTGCTCTGCATCTCAAAACTGATACAGCTGGTACAACTACAGACAGCACAGAATGGGAAGATGAAATGCTAACAAGAATGATGAGGTGCTTGGAAACATTGTGTAAATGTTGAATGAATGTGGCAATAAAGAGTACAGAAAAGTAAAGGGAAAGTGCTGGCAGTGATCAAGCAAACAGTAAGCACTGCTGCAAAGAGGAACAGAGTAAACTGTTACTGGTGTTTATGTGGATGGAAACAAATAGCTGCAATTAGTTATAACAAGGCAGTTTATGTCAGTGTCCTGATAGAAAGAAAAACCCAGATAGCTTGGCTGCAGAGAAGCAGCAAATCAATGTCTGTTGGAAGTGACACTGCCTTCAAGCAAAATATGCAGATTATGGGACAATGAGATTCCTTTTTTTGCCCTATTTTGCTATGCAATATGTTATGATTGTTCCTTACTATGAAGAATTCTACTTTTTTTTTGTGGGGATAACTGAGGAGCATTAAAGGTAGAAGAAGAAAAGCAGTCAAGATATTAGTGCTCTTGCAGGGAGGGAGAAGATCCAACCAGGCCCCTGTAATTTTTTTATTACTGTACTTCAAGTTTTGAACAGCTTCCTTCCACATTTCATGTAAGAGTCTGCCCCCCTCAGGGTACATCCTTTTCTGAAGGAATATCTGAATATTCTTGAAAATGGCACTACTGGGAAAAGACAGATAATGCATGTGTGATTCCCTGGTGTGATGATTTCCTGAGATGTGATAAACAAGGATAAACAGTTCCCTGTTCTGAATCAAGAAGAGGATGAAAGTAAATCAGTGTATTATTTGAGTGCTTAAGAGAAAAGCCTAGCAGTTTACTTCTGGACTTTTTTTTTGAAGGGGAAATCAGAATTGGCAATTCCAGTTGAATTAGACAACAGTTTTTATCTACATCATCAGTCCTTGTTTTTTCCTAAGTCTCATTCATAATTTCTGAGAATTCCTTTTTTGAGTTGCTAGTTTTCTCTGTGCTTTGAATTTGACCACTTACCTGTCAGCTAAGGATTCTGCCCAAGAGTTAAGCACTGTAACATTTAAATGTCCTTGAAATTCTCGAACACAACCCCACTCCTATTTACATCATTGCTCCTTTCTTAATACCTTTCTTTTTGACCTTCAGACAAAAAAAAAAAAAGGGTCCATGCATGAAATATGAAGCAGATTGTAATCTACCTGGTCTGTACACTGAAAACTTCCTGTGCCCAACAGCCACCAGTGTTTCTGGTACACAGAGAAGCAGGAGAGGAGCGCTCATTTGGAAGGGCTGGAATGCAGGAGATTGCTTTGGTTGTCCTGTGAACTCACTGCTTCATTGTGGGACATGACTGGGCTGAGTGCCTGGGCTATTCTGATGCTGTTGGCCTCAGCAGCTTCCCCTGACTCACTTCCTCCCAAAGGCAGGGCTTGGATTACCCAGCAATGCCAGCAGACCCTCGCTGCCAGTCATGTGCTGTGTCTTTGGCATGGAACTTCATTTGAATTGTGTGTGACCTGTGTGCAGCACAAGGCCTGCCTCTGCTGAAATACAGAGCCTAAAATTATTCTTGCAGTCCTTCTCCAGAAAGAACTGTACGTAGTCCTTCTACAGTATATACCGTATTGATTTCCTAAATGTGATTAAAAATATCCTATATAGATTACCAAGACTTGTTTAAAAATAGAAATTGTAATAGAAAACATCATTTAATTTGATTTGTATTTGCTTAGAAATGATACCATAAAGTCTTGCTCCTAGATTTACATATTTGAAAGATGAACCCTTTAAGATGAACCCCTTAGCCAAGTTCATCAAAACCCCAAACTCTGACTTTTATCTGGAATTTCTCTCTCAGGAAAAAGAAAAACATCACATGATGCTGGATATCAATAGAATATAGTATTTCTGTATATAATTAATGCAGTATTTTTTTCTCCTAAGCAGTTTAATACATGTATTTCAAGTACATCATTCAATGTACTTTTGTTAAGTACAAGGTTCTTTTCATACAGATATTGGCCCAATTGACATGTTTTTTTCAAGCTCATGTCTAAGTTTTAAATCCTTCTGGAATTGACACCAGCTGTCCATTTTGACACTTTTTGTTAGTTTTTTCTCAATTGAAGCTTTCTTCTTCTTTCAGCTGTTGGAGAAATTTTGTTTCACAAAGTCTACTTAACAACACTGTTGAACTTTCTTCCTGGTTTTGGAGAACCAGATAATATGAGAGCCCAAAGCTTATTTTTAAAATCAGAATCAATTACTTCTGTAGATTCAAGACTTAATGGTCACAAAACAAGCTTGTCACACCTGACATGACTGATTTAGATTTGCTTTTAGTTCCCAGAGCTTGAGTAGCTGCTTGTACATGATTACATAATAAAGGACGTGTGGATGTGATATATTGTAACAATGATCACAAGCTAGAAAAAGTGATCTTCAGTTAATTCTTGTAATTTTTGTAATTTTTATAGTATTCCAGACACAGAGCTGGGAGATTTTTTTCCCAAACACTGAAAAAGAAGGAAGAAGCCTGGTTGATAACTACCTGCTTTACTCCTGAAGTGCAGATTTGGAATCTTTCCAGAAAGATGAAGTTTGTTCCATGCAAAATCTCTCTTAGCTAATGCCCTTCATCTTGGGAGCCACTGCCTACCACAGTTCTTCCTTGTCAAGACAAGAGAAGTGAAGGGATGATGAAAGCTAAGCAAAGCACGAGCACTGTGTTGCAGTGATGCCATCCGTAGTGACCCTTAACAATCTTCTGGCCATTTGTTTGGTTGGGATGGAGAAGGAATTTATTACTTTGATGGTATTTTTAGTTGTTACAGAAGGTGCACAAAGACATTTTGGGAGAAACTGGTTTCCCACAGAGCTTTCAAATACAAGTACATAGGACACATAAGTGTTAGGAAAAAAGGTTTGACGGGTATATTTTATACAGAAATTAAATGATCTGTTTCAGACATGCAAAGTCCATGAAAATTTAGAACTAAGAAAAGATTTTCTCCCACATTAGCAGAGGACCATCTTCTCCTGACTGTCAACTGGCACTGGTAGTGATGCCAGGGATCCCTTCTGGTTTTAGAGAGGGCACACCAGCATGCAGGAGGGGAATGTTTGTCTCATTAAATTTTGACAGAATTAATATAGCTGATGCATTGATCATCATTAACCAGCAACCTGATATGTCCCCAAAACCTGGAGTGCCAAGATAGGATAATAGGAACTGGAAGGACAAAAAAATGGGAAAATCAAGAGGTGATTAATGTATCTGCCTTCTTGACCATTCAGTAATACTTTTGGTGAGCAGGATATTTAATAGTTATGTTTTCTTACAATAATGTCCACATGACAGGGTGTAGGAGTATCTTTTAGGAATTACAATTAACTGGCCATTATGATAGAACATTTTTTATCAAAGAATCCTCCTAGTGGTTGTTTTATCAGGACAGCTCACTATTTTCCTAAGGCAACCTGTAACTACTTAAAAGTCATATCTCCAAATCCCCACTTTGAAAGAGGGGAAAAAAAAGACGCAAAGGACAGAAATGTATCAAAATTTAAGTGCACTTTAAGTGCAAACCATGAAGAAGACAGTAAGTCTTTATAAGTTAAAAGCACTATTAATACCAGTTAAACAAGATGTTTGCTTCTTGGTGTCCTAAGCAATGAAGATGGGTTGCTGACAATGATGACCATGACCTGAATTTTCTTGTTCATCTTTAGAAGAGAAAGGTTCGGATGAACCTCCTACATATAAATGTCAGACAGCTTTGAGAACATTTTCTAGACTCCCTGAATGGGACAGTGCATTGTCAGATAACTATCTTGTTCTCAAAGGGAGTAGGATTACATGCTAGGCAGCCACTCTCCTCAGGTTGATTCCTTGTCCAGGCATGGAGTACAGCATTGTGTTAGTGCAGCTCAGTAAAGGATTCTGTGCACAATATGCAAGCCCAGATTCACACTCTGTGTGTTGTATCTCTAATACTGGCAGAGAATTAGTAGAATTCTGTAACAAAACTAGTTAGATGGAGCTATTGTGAATCCAAACAGAAGGCAGATACATGAAAAGGCACAGTTCTGTAACTGCTTTGTGCTGGATTCTGAGAAAAGGGTTACCCATATAGGAATCAAATTAAAAGTGAATTAATGTTATTTTGTGAATGAATATTTTTCCCAACTGGTGAGCACATGCAGATAGCAGACTGAGGGGAAGAAAAGGATGTAGAGGTTTAATTAGTTTTATGCTAGTGCCTCCATGAGTGGAAGAAAATCTTCCTTGTCTATATACTGTCTGTCCATGTTCTACACTTGTGGTGTCAAAGTATTTGTTTCTATATTTAAGATTACTGAAAGAATTTACTAAATACAGCCCTTTGTTCCTCACACTAAGTTGAATCACAAAGGATGTTACCAGCTGCCATAATAGGTGTTACCTGCATTTGTGTTTTCCAAGTAAACCAGGAGCATTTTATGGTAAATCTTATTTAAGTACATTCCTGCATGGATGGCAAGAGTTCCCTGCACCATGCATTACTCAGGTTGTTATATTGTCCCAAATGTGCTCTGTGTGCTCCAGGACACACCCCCTGCTCAGCAGGCTTCATGGAATGCAACTGTGAATGGTACAGCTTTAGCTGCATATTAGGTTTCCAGTATCCAAGTATGCTTTTTATATCATACAGAACTCCATCTCCTCCAAAATATTTTGGGAACAACCTTGTAAAACTTCCCCCAGCTCTCACAGTACTGACTGTAAGGAGTACTGGAACAGTTTATTCATTATTACAGTAGATAGCTGGGTGCAGCTGTCATCCTACAAAAAGATCACCCTGGTAACACCAATCAACAAGCAGAGTAAGACGATCCAAATATATCTGAAACCTTCTAAATGTTGTCTTTCAACTGAAATACAGACTCACAACTTCATTGCAAGCTGCCTGATGATGTGGGATCTATGAAATGTGTGAAAAGCCATTGATTTTCAGTTTTGTTTACATAGAATCTCATAAAGGGCCTACATGATAAGGGAGCTGTGAGAAGAAACAAAATTAGTAATAACTTCAGCATTGTTTGGGAAAAGTTATTGGGAAAAGTGAATCTCCATGCAAAATATCAAAGACTGAATCCACCCTTCTTCCTCCAGCTCCCACTGAACAATGACCATTTCTAAAATTTATACCAGAATTTATTTTAGCAGTAAGAGGAATTTCTGGACAGGAAATCAGCTTACCCTTACAATTGTATGCAGAGCTGATGCTGCAAAGATGTGCCAGCGGTAACATAGCTCAGCTCTGGAACAACAGAAGTAGCTTTGCACTTGCCTGGTAATCAGAGCCACAGAGAGGACAGGGCAGAAAATGTATTGAACAGGAGTCAGATCAAAACCACAGCTGATATTCCATGATGTCATCTGGAAACCAACTCATGGGAAAGAGACAGAGGGAAGGTTTGCAGTAAGACCACACCTGTGAGACCACTACCTGCAGTACTGGAATTCAGATGACCCATACTACTGTTTGCAATTCCTTCTAATATAGTCACATACAGATAAGAAACACAACATTAGAGAAGAGAACATGGAGAACGGGCTTTTGACACCGTATAGTGGTGACACAACAGTCACAGAGAAAAGGTTGAAACAGAGCATCACCTTTCAGCACATTTTCTCTGACTCATTTCCTTAAAATCAAAACCAACAAAGACATGTTCAGTGCTATGTGTCAGTGGTTTCCAGTTACAGTCTATTGTATTCAATTCATTGCAGCAATGAATGGGCACATAACTTAGTTATAAAACAACCCTGAATTCATTATTGCCATGTGTATATCCTCTAAACCAGTGGCTAATTAAATATGTGTCATGTCTTAAAAGAAAAATTATTTTGGATCTATTTGTACTGAATATTTCCATGGACAGACAATGATCTTGTGTTATGCTTAACACGTGTAGCCCTCTAAAACAGGTACTTCTCAAATTTTATTTTCAGAAAAAATCTCCTCTGTTCACAGACTTCACAGGGCTTTGTATCCTGATCTCAGCAAATTCATATCCACATATAGGTTGTTTTTCAATTTCTGCATGCAACCAAGAAAGCTCCCTGCCATGCTACCTTAGTATGAAATATGATTGACTCATTGTTCTTTACTGATTCTCTTAGTAACTGCTTATGATCATACTCCATATTGCAGCAATATATAGATGGTAATACACAGATTAATTCACATTATTAATCTTTCACATAATGTTAAGAAATTAAATTACTGAATAGTTCCATATATGCAGTAAAATCACAATTGAACTTACAATTATTTTTATCAACTCTTTTAAGTATAAGGGCTTAAAATTCAACAAGAACTTAATGTTCTGCTCTCATTCTGTTACCTTTGTGAACAGAACAAGTCAGTATTTTAAGGGCCCTGACAGTAGTCTCCTGTCCAGCAGAACTGGCTATAAATACATATATCTATAAATATTGCTTCTTCTCTGTATGGAGATATCTCAGTCTCTAGAAATTTCCCAGATAATTTAATACAGTGTGACCTAATTTCAATAATCCTGTAGAATTTCTGATTTTTTTTCTCCAATTTTTATTCATTCAATTTCTAATTTTGGCAGAGTACACTCTTGCTATATTAGTAGTGCCAAGAACTTGTAGAAAATTGAATGGTGACACTAAAAATGAAGGGATGGGCTGCTTCATATATATAAATATATTTTTAAAATAGCAATTGGACAAATTCTGCTTGACTCCAGCTCTGTGGTGCTGTCAGTAGCACCACCATAGGGAAGGGTTATTTCAAAAGGGAAGGAGGGATGGAAGACAAGAGACTATGTGGAAATTCTTCCTTCATAACTGAACTGAGGTCTGGAGGAATTTCTTGATGTATGGATGCTCCTCTATCCCTGTAAAGCATTGGCAGACACACAGGAAGGTTCAAACTACTAAAAACTAGTACTTGGAGAGAATTGCTTGGAGGTACATCTTTCCCTGACCATGTACCTTATGAACTGTGACCAGTTCATGCTGAATATCATCTTTTACCCTGGAGACAATGCAAAATGCATCAAAGTGGCATATATCAGATTGGTTATGTCAAATTGTACAGTAAAGTACTTGAATTACTTTTCATAGAGAAAAGGGAGTCCCATTTTCTGTCAGGCAAGCTTGTTCCTGAATGCAGTGTAAGCCACAGTGTAATCATAGGCAGGTCCCCTAAAGGAGTGTATAGAATCTTCACCATTAAGTAGCCAGAGGACCCTTAAGCACATTTAGAACTTCTGGAGTTCATCTCTGAGTTGCATAAGGCTTAGCTTTTTCCTGCAGATATTCCACCATTGTGGATATAAGACTATACAAGATTATGACTCTATAATGTCAATTTATCACAGTGCTCCCTGTACTGCTACCAAGTACAACCACAAATCATGAAAAACATCTGTAAGTCCCTATAAGCAATTTGTCAGAATACTTTTAAGTACATGTATAATAAATGAAGAACACATGTTTCATAGGAACCAAATGAAACTAGAGCTGCACCGAATGCTTTGCCAGAGACTTGAACAGCTGTGGACATCACCTCTCTCTCCCCCTATCAAGCTTTAAAAGGCATTGTTTTCTTTTTAGCCTGACAGGTGATGTTTACAATACCGTTGATCTTCCTAAAAGACAGATTGCCCAAATATCTCTGCAGACCACTTCTACCTCCTTAAATGCTGTCTTTTGATTTTCATTTTAGGTATTTGGCACTTTCTGCAAAATTACAAAGGGTCTTCACAAGTTTCTAAAAACACCGTTGTTTACTTCTGAGAAAATACCACATTACCTTCTGCATAGCATTTTCTGTCTGGAAGCTACAGTGAAGAAATGGAAATTTTTGTTCACTGGCTATTCTGATCAGAGTGTGTGCACACAAGAACAGCCCCTCACATACATATTTTAGGGCTCTAAAGAGTTTTGTCTGACTTCCCTGAGCTTGAGGCCTCTACAAGACAGCTTTGATTTCTTCTGTCTAAACACAATATAAGATGGCAGTTCCAAAGTCTCTTTGCTGTTATGTTTCATATCTCATATTAAGGTCATAGTTTCATTGTTATTCAGAATGATGATACATTTCTTTGCCTGAGAAAAACATAGCAATCAACCCTTCCACCCAATAATATCAATTGAATGCTGCCACTTCCATGTAAAACCAGGGCACACAGTTTCATTATCTCTCTAGTCTTCCTAATCTACTAACTTTTGCTTTTCTTCTCAGATACAAGCTTCCTGCTTCTCTTATTCCTGTTTCAGATCTATATACAATAATAACAATAATCATCATATCATCATCATTGGGAGTGGAAGATGTTTTCTCTTATTAAATCTCTAAATATTAGCTCCCATAATTTTCAGTGTCTGCAGTGATTTCCCAAATCTCAGAAAGTTGCAAAAACATTTTTACTTGACAACTGTGTTATAAAATACATTGATATTAAATTTTGAGCAACCTTTCAAAATGCTGAATAGTGTTATATTCAAGAAAGGTGAATGAATTCTAAGCATTCTATTACATAAGTCAATCTAGCATTCATTATAACAGATAATAGATTTATAGTTTTACCTTGTTTTGTCTGCTGGAAAAGTAGCAGGAATGTAAAACACTTTTTTTCTGCACAGAACATATGCAATCATCATTATGTATTTAAAAAAACCCAACCTGCTTATTATAAAATAGTTTAAATAGCCCCAAGTGTCCCTGAAGAGCTACTGTGTGCTGTGTAAAAGCTGAATAATCCTCCCCATGTCAGAAGGTGACTCTTCAGCTGTTCAGGATCATGAGCTGATGTACTACCACTTGTAAAAAAAATATTCAAAACACAAGAACATACAGTTAGGTAAAGATCATTGTGATGGTCTTGGAATTAATCTGCAAGAACTGACGACACTGAAGCCAATCTGTCAAGAATGAGTAAAGAAACCTTAGCTTTTACTTAAAACCAAAACACACAGAACACAGCAAATTCACACCAAAATATCTTCAATGGAAATATTAATTTTTTACATCCTATTTGGCTCATTTTTCTTTTACAAAGAGAGTTTAGAAAAAAGGAAGGTGTTTAAATACACTTTAAATACATACTGAATGCACTATTTATATAACACCAGAAGTGCAGTCTGTGCAAAAGTACTCCAAACCATTATTGCTCAGTGTTCTGAATAAAATACTTTAACTTATTTATGAAGGCACATTGATAGAAGAAAAGATGTCTCAATCATCTGTGTTTCCTTTAATCAAAAAATAGGGGAATTCGCTTTGGCCCCTGTGCTTAGAAAAATATTACTTTGATTTTCAAAATCTCCTTTTCTGTAATATTTACTCCTAGTATTTACATGGTTGTTTCTTCCCATTCAAGCTCCACATCACCTGCAGAAGAAAGAGATATATTAAATTAGCCTACCTTGTAAACAAATAGTAACTTATGGAGATAATTGTTTTTCACTGAATTTAAAAATCTTGCATGGAAAAAAGTGGGGAAAGCTTGAGCAATGACCATTATTGTGAGGGGGAATAAAAAGCAGCAAAAGGCTAGGTATTTATACTTTTAAAGCAAAAAATGCATGTCAAAGGACTTTTTTGCTGCTTCTTAGTCTGGAAAAGTCATTGCACCTGCTGTGAAAAAATAATTTGGACACAGTCTGTATCTCCTTACCTTCCATGGCATCCAGAGAGTCCATCTTTTGCAGTGCTGAATAATTTACAAAACATAAGGGCTGACCACTTCCCTTGGCTGTCAAGAGATCCAATACACATTGATGTAAAAATATATATTGTGCCTGCAAGATGCAAATTTAAAGATGCTTGATTAGAAGAAAAATCTACCTGTAATACCAAAAAGTCTTTTAACTTTTTCTATAACACCTAGAAAATCTCGAAGTAGCTGCAGTTTAACTCAGCAATCTCAGTACTTTGATGACCATATTGGATATGCCTGATCTGATTTCAATTATTATGAAACATAATGCTCTAAAGTTGCCAAAACATATTAATCCTTATGAACAGTAAGATATATGAAATTAGACTAACCATTAATGAGACTAACAGGGTACTCTACAATTTTCTGTGAATGTTTATTCTATGAAAAGACATTTTGCCACGAGATGCAGGCTGAAGAAACTGAATCACATGAATGTAATATCTAGATAAGAAAATTTTCCTCTTTCTACCATAGAGAAAACCAGCAGGGTGCACTGAAATGCAGAAGTTCAAGTAAATCTAAAACTATATGTTCTAGGAGCTTGCAGCACTGCTAGGAGTAAATTAACCAGTATTTTGAGTGATACTTCCTGAGCTGTAGCCTCATTTTTAACATATGACAACACAAAGAGGGGGAAACTAAAGGACAACTAAAGGGCAACTAACTTTCAAGGACATAAAGTCTGAAAAGAAGAAAACAAAGGAAGGCAATGTAAGAATGAAATAAAGGAATGAAAACAGATAGAAATATAATAAATGGATTAAGCATATATTCACATAGGAGAAGTATTGTATATGTAGATGCAGAAAATAAGCCAGGTACATTCAGATTGGAAGAGACCTCTTGGGACCACCTGGTGCAACTACCCACTGCTCAAGCTGGGTCAGCTAAAACATTTTGCCCAGGACCTTGTAGAGATGGATTTGGAATATCTGCACCAAAATCATACTCTTGACTTTTGCACAGGTAAATATATTTATGTAACTTTTTGGCTCAATAATTGCTATTTTGTTTCAGAACAGCCATGAATTTGCAATTCAAGCATCTCAGATATATGAGAGAAATTTGCTTATATAGATAAGAGTTACTGCCACAGCTCCAGAACTGTGGGTAATTAAAACAGCTTTTCACAGGTCCTCTGAAGCATGCAGCACCATTACACCTTTCAATAACTTTCTCAGTGAAATAAATGCATGACATTACTTCAAACCAGCCCTTGTACTTGGCAAGAAGATAAACTTTGATATGTTTTCTGAACAAACATGGATTTCTAGAGTGAAGGTCTTAAATGTCAGTGGATTGGTTATTCCAGTTCAGAACGCAGCCTCTGAAAGCTCTGTAATCTCTTGCAGTCATACAGCAACTTCTGATGATGTAGCAATGAAAATCTTTCTGGGTTTGCCAGGGGAGAGTGAAGGAGGCTACCTGGGCTATTTATGTCTAACTAGATATTTTCTCAGTTAGAAACAATGACAGTCTTAACTATTCTCATCCATTGGTTACAAGAACATATTGTGACTTTGTTAGCAAAAGGAATATTATTTTGAAGCTATAAACAAGCAAAATACAGGTCCAAGAGCAATCAGCTTTTATTTATCTTACTCATAGATCTTACAGACAGTTTGACTGAGGGATTTCTATACTGAGTTCTGGGAAGGAATTGCTCCTCTCTTTTATATCTTCTGTGCTGATCACATAAAATCTGATTAATAGGCAACTCAACAGTGTTTTATAAGAGAACTCTCAAACAGCTTGACTTTTGAATCCACTATAAAACTTTACAAGATTGATTCCCTTTGGGCAAGTTCTGTTGCTGGTCTGACTTTTGTAGTCTTGCAAATATGAGCTAGAAATGACCTGGACAGAGAACAGGCTATCTCAGAATTTTGCAGCTAGCATACAGATGGATACTTGATTTGTTACAAAATCTGAACTCTGACACCATCATCTTTTACTGCATTTTGGCACACCTTTTCCTAGCCCCTGCCAAAACATTCAAATGAAGAGATACAGAAAAATGATGCATGTTTTAAAAACATAAAATGATATTATTGAATGCCTCACTGTTTCAAGATTTTATTTTGTGAGTGCTCCCATTAAATTGCCCTCCAGCCTTTGATTTATTTCTAGATGATTCTACTTCTAGTTAAAAAAGTAAAACAAGAACCAAAAAGTATTCTCAGAATGCATCATCACAAGAAAGTACTGGCAATTGTTTAGTTGCATCAAAACTTCAAAAGGGAAAATTTAGAGCACACGGTATCCAGACTGCACCTTACAAGATACATCATGTCAGAATATCACCAGAATATCCCATTAAATCTTCTGAAGAAGTATTAACTGCTTTGTGTATTCTGACTCACTTTTTACATATTCTGATGTGATTTGGCATAGCAGAATTTCATTCCAAATGGAGCAAGTCTCCTTATATTAAAATCAATTTAAATCCATCAGCCATGTGGAAGTTCATCCTGAAATTACTCATCCATACTGAGAAGTTAGTAAGTCATGCTGTAGAATCTAAGCCTTCAGGCTGGCCTGGGTTAGACCTGGCCAGGACTTATGCCAGAAGCCTTATCCAAACAAAGCTGCTTTCTGTTCCACTGGGCATTTAGGATCAGCTTTAAATTCTAATATTATTTCTTTACATATACTCAGAATTCCAGATACAGCAGAAGGGAATCTTCCTGACTTCCTTCACTGACTACTGTCCATACAAAATAAGTCTGCTAGAAACTTTTTCTAGACCCAAAACCCACCACTGATTTTGAACAATTTGAAATCTGTGATTAAATCCATTCATATGTACTATTTTATTTGAAGTGATTGAAAAAGAATCAAGGAATCAATAATGAGTTCAATGGTAAATGAATATTTTAAAGTTTGGTGGACTAGGCCACATATGCATACACAAAAAAATACACTACAGAAGTAAATTAAGTCAAATTAAGTAGAGAGTGAGAAATTATTATTTAGGTTTAAAAGTAAATAGCACTCTTTTCAGCATCTGTCAAGACTTTGCTGGCTAAGTGCACTTAGGTAGATACAGACATTTTACTTTCACAGTGCTTAAAATAAATAAAAGCAGGATTTGGTAGAAAATGTATTATACAGCAGATTGTTATTAGCTTTATAGTCTTGTTTTGTAGATCATGTGAAGAGATGACCAGTGTTTCAACAGGAAAACTGTGGAAGGGGCTAACAGCGGGCCTGTTAGCTAAAGGAGCGAGAAGAAGCTGAGAAGTAAGAAGAAACTGATAAGGAGCTCTTTCTAAGGCTGTAGCTAGGGAGACTGAGGGAAGAAAGATAGAAGAGCTTTGCAGCTAGATGAAACATTTTTAGAAAGTTAATTAAGTCACTATAACTTTTCACTAATAGTATTATGTTAATTTATTGTAGCCAATAGTAAAGATAGAAGAAAGATAAACAACTAGAAAGTGTATAAAAATCAGCCATATTCAATAATAAAGTGTTACCAACTGAAACTACTTGTAATCTCTGCTTTATGTCATAACTGCCTCGACAGCGACAGAAAACAGAATGGATAAGTCTTACCAGGTTTTGTACCATACACATCCTTTCACTTCTTAGCTCAGCTACAAGTCCGTAGATATCCACAAAATCATGGTCATTTACATGTTGGGTTAAATGGTCAAGTGCAATATAAACACCTGTTCTTCCCACACCAGCACTGCAAACATGATAAACAAGATAAAATAAAGCTTTTATGCTAATGCTTTCAGCATTTTCTTAGAATATTCTGGATAAATTGTTTATTGCAAGAAGAAAAACTTCAAACCAAACCTAAATATTTTTTTCTGTATTTACATCTTGTGAATTTCTTTGTGAATTGATCTAGTGAAATCTGGATTTGAGCCATTTTCTAATTTTGATTTCACATTTTCATAATTTTTGATTTCTCATTTTCATCAGATAAATGAGATATTACTCATTTATATGTTCATATGACCCAAACCTGTTTGAGTGGAAAAAAAAAAGATCTTATAGCTTTTCTGTGAGTTTTTTAGAGCTCATTAATTGAGAGAAAAAAAAAATCACAGCACAAGATTTTGTGAAATCACACTGGGATTCTGTAATACTTTTGGTATTTGAGACAAAATAACATGGGATCTAGCAAAAAAATTTAAAAGAAAATGCTTTTAAAAGGAGGATGAGTGTGCAAGATGTGCTGGTAGGTAGTGTTTTATTTCAAGGTCTTATAATGAATAGGATTATTTCCAAATTACTATCAGACTTCTCTGCAATTGGTGTAATAAATGCAGGGTATATTACTGCAGATAATCAAGAGATGTGTAGCAGAATTCTTGAGTTTGCAATATCTAATGAGCAAAAAGTAAAGAATGAGTTTTCAGGATATGAGAATACACAGTAATGCTTTATAACCATCAGGAATTTGAGCACAAGTGGAGTATCAGGACCATGCTGGCCCCTTTACATATCTCCCTTCTGAAAAGAATATAGGGTTCCTGGCAGAGAGTCCCCAGAGAATATAAGTGTCCTGAAAACATGAAGACTGTGTTGTTCTCCCCTGTCATAGTCTCTCTGGCCCTTGCAGTAGAGGGAAATGTTCATCAAACACAGCAATATTAAACAAGGCTTTACTACCCTTTGTGGGTGGCACCCATAGGATGCTGAGGACAAATAATAATAACTCCCATACATGATAAAGTGGAAAAGATTTGTAGCATCAAAGCCATCTTTTCTTTCCACTTATTTCCAGACTCACACCAAGTGAGAATGGGGTAAAGACTCAGTAGCAGACCTATGAGTTCAGATCTGTTTTATGGAGCATGCCCACACATTCAGTGGGAACACTGACCTGCACAAAATGCAGATCACACTCATTGGTTTCCTTAAGACTTAGGCCTCCCCACACACTTACTCTTTGAAACAGAAGTTTAAGGGTGTTAATGAAATCAGTGGAAACTATGACAGCTGAACACCTCTAACCACCAGACCATTTATTTAAGATCCTAAATATAGGTTTTAATTGTTTACAGGCATCCAAGTTTGGAATCTGGCCTATGCAAACCCTTATTTCTATTTGTCGTTCTCTGTGGCTTCAAAGAGTTTCTTCCTTATGATATGTGACATATACATTTAAAATATTTTTTTAATACTTGCTTCTTGAGAGGAGCTCTAATTATAATAGAAGTAATTTAAACCAATACATGTCATTTGCTATTCCTCTTCTTATGATTAAAGAGAAAAATAGAGAAAAATCCAGCAGTACTTTATGGTAATTTTTGGAGCAATTATTTCCCCGACATCACGTCAATGGATTTCCATAAATGGCAGAATAGACATTGGTGTTTTACCTTCTAGAAAGTAGTAAGGACTGCTAGAGAAACATTCACCTCTGTCCATCCTAGAATCATTACTGTGCACTCAGCCTCCATGGATGTTCTTCTGGCAACTTCCCTGTGCATCACTATGCACTTGAGATTCAAATCTACCAAACGATGATTTGGTGAATATACTTACCTGCAGTGCACCACCATCGGTGTGTTATCGTGTGCTCGACTTGCACGGATGAGTTTTACAAAATGGATAATTGGTGCAGTAGTTTCAGGGACTCCATGTTCTGGCCAAGAAGTGAAGTTACACTGCCGCACCATCATGCAGTCTCCATGCTGAAAAATACATAATAATGCAGTTTTTACTGAAGAAATGCTACAGAAAGGTCAGTAAGGTACACGTAACCTTCTCAGTATTTTCACATAAAAAATAAAGTTAGAATCACCTAATATTTATAAGATTACTGGCACGAAGGGATGATTTGCTGTGCACAGAACTTCTGGCACATTTTTTGAGGGATGGCATCAAGTCCATCTTTCAGGAAATGTTAGTGTTTTCAGTAGTGACTCTTCATTTGACTTTAGTCATTATATTAATAATTTGTAGATTGCAGGTTGAAGTTTCTATGGCTCATTTAGAAATTTAGTGAGCTGGGATGACAAATTTGTTCAGGAAAAAGCAACCACTCTAAGACTGATCTAATGTGGTAAAGGCAAACACACATACATTGGGTGAACACAGATATATTTTCTTTCATGCTCTCTCAATCAGAGCAGCGGCAACAGTAACCTCAAAAAAGAGGTTATGATCTAATACCCAGATTACTTTTGAAGGATGTAAAAAATGAAAGAATAGGATCATGCCAAAGGCCTGCCTACATCAATATGCTCTTTCCAACAGTAGTCAAGAAAAAATGTTAGGGAGCATTATAAAACATGACAACAATGTAGCTGGAGTTCCTTAGAGTATCCTTTCCATTTTTCATAGTTTGTGACTTGTGAACTTCCTCAGTGAGAGACAGTAAATGGGAATTTAATAGTAGTCATCAATATTTTCTTCTACTAATTTATATAGATTTTTTAAAATCCCTGTAAGTTTTTAGCCTTCACAATATCCTGCAGCAAGGAGTACCACAGTTTAATCAACTGTTGTGTAATGAACCAGTTTCTATTTTTTCAAATTGCTTTTGAACCAAGCACTTGCTTCTTTCATATTGTAAGAAATACGGAACAGTGGTGAACAATTATGTGTAGCAACTACTTTGCAGTTGAACTATTATTTTTAAACTGATCAGCATAAAAATGCAAGAGAAATTCACAATGGCAATGATTTTATTTGCTTCACATATGCTTTTTATCTTCACTGGAAGATCATCAAGCATTCACTCATTTGTGAAAGGACGTACAATCTTAAAACCAGCAATAGAGCAAATTTAATGACCTGCTTATAAAGGGCATAGCTTCTTGTGCAGGGTAGTTCAGCTACAGTAAATGGATCACCCAGTCAATTCAGATTATCTTCTTTTCAGCCTCACCTTCATTAACACAAGTGACTTGGCATTTCACTGGAATTCATTTTTATTCTAAATAGTCCTTTTTCCAGTCTTACTTCTTTCTGTTCTATTTTTAGCAGAAAAAAAGGTTTATCTTCCCTCAGTCGTTTTTAAATGTTCAGTTTCTCTGTACTATGTGCACAGCATATTCCTATGGGGTGACTGCTGAGACCAGCCCCCACCTGTTGTGTGCCCTTTGTCACAAGCATATGCCACAGGATGGTAATGCCTGCATTAGCACAGCCAGATTCAGGTCCTAGGATCTTGCTGCACTACTTTCAACACAGATCAGTTTTGGGAGTGCAGAAGAAAACTGACTTAATTTTGGGTCCTTATTCCCAGATTGTTTTTTGAGCCCACCTGCTGTTCCAAGTTAATGCTGGGTTATAATTTTTCCAACATGTGGAAACTGTAGTTGTGGGTCATGACAAAGGTGAAGATCTCTGCTGTACCCCTGCTCCTCCTTCCCAGCACAAAGAGTAGGAGTAATACTGATGATTCTCATTCATATTGGGTGAATCTCCTGGGGGTGGAGGCCAATGGCTGGTGGTACAACGCAAAACAGCTGCACCAGAGAATCTTGCCCTTTAATCTGAGAGGGATACATTCAAAGGGATTTGTCTGATCTCAAAATATTTAAGATTACTCCTTTCTAGAACAGACACCAATGTGTCCAAGTAGAAACTTCACCTCCCACCAGATCAGAAGTTCAGTAACCTTAATAGGCTCTTCATAGCATATTGGACAAATATCTGAGCTCTTTGTGACAAAAATTCTCAGGAAATAAAACAAAAATGAAAATAAAATACAGGACAGGCAGTACAATGCATATGCACTAAAAGATTAAAAGAAGAATATTGAGGAAGAGGTTGAGTGGGACGTAGCATATCTGATGTTCTTTCAGGTGTTGGATGAATTTTTTTTCTATCAACTTCCAGCACTGGCTTACCCTTTCAATTTTTAGGTCTCTGATGGTCCAGTCTATTTGAATATCTTCCATCAATTTAGTAATCACTATATCCCCAAACACAGTCACTGGTTTATTATCTTCTGGCCAGTATTGATGACATCTTATCTGCAGAGAGATGATTACTAAGTAATTAACAATTATCATGTTATAATCTTGACAGAAACTACATACAGAATTTCCAATTATATAATATGCTTTTAATTGGTTCACTGGTAACTTACACGTCCTTTTTCAAAACACTGTGTGAGCATCACAAGTGTTTTAGCTCTTGTCTCCCACACCATTCTCCAGAAATCACCCACTGTTCCTGGTAATGGTCCCTGAGTTGCAATAAACTCGTTTGGACATAAATAGCCCTAAGAAAGAGAAAATGTTTAATACATAATGGTTGGCAAGGAAACAAAAGAGTTTGTATGTGACTCATAGTTGTGCCTGTATCTGCCATGCCTAAGGCTAAAATCTTGTCAGACCTACCAAGCAAATTGGCATATGCCTCAATAGTCACTGCATGGCAGGCTGCCTTGGAAAGCTAAAAGAGAAATGGCTTTTTTTGGTAGTCTAGTTATCAACCAATACTCTACTATAGTGTGGGAAGTGCCATGGTAATAGAAATGCATCTAGCAGAGATATTACAGGGACATCAGGTCATCAATTCCCATTTAAAAGTATCTAAGCCTTCATATTATACTTACTGCAGATCCAGCTAGAGGCCACCAAGAACTAAATCAAGAGGTGGCCAACAAAGGAGAATCAAATAGTGCTAATTGTGGGGCCAGGGAAACAACTAAGGAGCAGTCTGAGAGCCAGTGCAAGTAATACACACACTAATGACCTTTGGTGATTGTCTGGGATCTGCTATAACCTCGAGGTGAAGCTCATTGAAATAAATGATTTCCAATTAAAGGTTTGCAAGAAACCTACTGAAGGTGTTGACTTTTATTTTAGCGTTGGCTTTTGCTCTTTGGTTAATTCATAAACTGGTGTAAAACTTAGGAAGAAGGAAGTTTATTGAAAAAAATCTATAGATGCTCTGAGTGCATGGTTTGACATGGATCTGGTTGCTCATAGAAAAGAAGTACACCTACAGGAACTATTATGTACTACAGAAAGTCTAAAATAACAATAGCAATAATAGCAATAAATTAATGCTGTAGAACCAGCAGTTTATAATATCACAGTGTTCTGCTTATTGCTCAAAACAACTGACACAGCGGTTTATAGCACCACCAAAGCTTCTTGTTGGAATTATAGCCCTATAATTCACAGCTGCCTGTTACTTACTCAATCTATAATATAAAGAACAGGTGGCAGTGAGAAACTATGTTAATCCTCCTTAGTTTAAGAGTGAGGTGAGAAACTGTAATTCAGGGATGCAAAGCTCACAGTTCAGTTACCGACTTTGTTTAACCAATGAAAGTCAACTAGCGGCAGAGTTCCCATTTGTTAAAACTAAGTACAAGACTTCTCTTTTCCTCTCTTTATGGAGAGGAGAAGCATGCACATGTAAACAGGCCCAGGTAATTAGGTATGTAAATACACATACATATTGCATGTTTACAGCTATATGCATTTATGTATTTATACATCTACAAACATGGAAAGTGAGAGCATATAAAGGGTGAAACTTTAGCCTTGAGAAACCATAACATTGGAATTGTCTATTCACTGATGAATGGTCATCCAAAATGTATGCACACAAGTAAATCTCAGCAGGGAGCACTCTGTAGCTGGCCTTTGCTGCAGCTTTTTGGAAGTTGCTGTTAGTACTCCCTGCCTAAGGCTTGGCCTGTCAGTGGCAGAAAGGGTCAAGACTAGACCATGCTCCAAGATACCTCTGCTTTCCTTAGGCATTCTGTGCAGTCCCAGCATCAAGTGGCATGGTTCTTCCTATCTGCTAACTCTCAGAACAAAGACATAGGGGGAATAAATACTGTTTGCTCAAAGAAAGATCTTAGCTCTACTGCTTATTCTCTGTAATGTCTCTTAGTTACCTGCAAATAACCATTTCCACTTTCCTTTGTGCTGTCTGTTTTGACTACACTCTGCATGTCTTGCTACATGTTTGAAAAGTCTTTAATGTAAATCAAATCTCGAACTCATGTGAGATCACCAGCCACTGCTAGAAGAGATTTGATGCATGACTATAATTCACACTTTGAGCTTCAACAGGACAAAAATGAGATTAAAATATAGATGAAGAATTTACTGAGCGCACAATAAGAAAATGGGAAAGTCTGTGAAGAAAGATGAGGATGAAAAATACAGTATTACTTTCTTCTTCAAGAAGCCTGCTTTCATTTTCCTCCATCATAACTTTCACAAAATAATAAGGAGCATGCCAAAACTGTTAGTCATTTCTATGAAAGTTTTCAGTTCAATTATCTTTGCATTGTCCTATTCATATGCAACAACTTTAACTGTTGAATCAAGACACCAAATAACACCTATCTAAACAATTTACCTCAGTGGGAGTTCCACTGTTGCCTTTTATGAAAATGGTATGAAATAATTTATAAAAAGAAACTTGCTTGACACAGTTTTGATTATTTTTGGAAATCATTGCTCAGCAATGAAAATGGGATATATGTTTTTTTAACTTGCAATTTTTAGTGCCATAGGAGTCACTTGAACAATGTCATGGCAACAGTGGCTGTAGTGAATGAAAGAAAAATTAGAATCCTGTTTTTGCTGCAAGTTATTTTTTTACTCTTCTACCAGAAAACAAATACAGTAAAAATGTGAGAGACTTTCTACTTACAGACACATAGCTGGCATTAATGTAGTCAGATCCAGGAATACCAGCATCAGGCATCAGCTTTACTCTGTTGTTATTATCTATCGTGGAAGTAAAGTCTAGTTAACTAAAAGATGGTTCAAAAATCATAAAACATGTAAAAAGTGTTCCTGGAGTGCTAAGAAATCAAAAATACTTTTATTAGCAGTAACAATATTTGATGGAGTAGAACACAAATTACAAAGGTAATTTAACCTTTTTCCATTACTGTATGGTCTTTCTTCAATGTTCCAGACATGCTGTAGATAATATTTTTTAATTTAAGTGGTGAATGAGCCAAAACCTCCAATTTGATGTATGTATGGGAGGATTCTGTACCTAAAAGGAGCCTGTGTACTCCAAGCCATGCTGTCCTAGCACACAACTTCTGTGTGAATAAGAGGCAAGGGTCAGGGATCTGAGAGTTTTTTCCATTTACTTGCTGCCCAGGTCACTGAGCCAGATTCTGGCACTTTTATATAGTTTTGGGGGTTTTTAAGCATAAGGTTAAGTCATTATTAAAAAAAAAAAGAAAAAATAAAATGTTTAGGGTTTCTGATTTGGTTCCACAGCACATACGCAGAAATTACAAAATCCAAGAAACATATCATGTGTGTAACACCAGAATTTTGGTGTTTGGTCTTCAACTTAGTAAAGAACATTAGAATACAAAGTTAAATATTTATGAAACATATCTGTTTATGCCTTATTGTCTGTCATGAAGATAAATTTTTAGTGACTGTGACTTAGAATATGTCTTGAACAAGGCAGCAGATAGCAGGAACAGCTGCTCTGAAAAGTAAATAGCACAGAATGTAGCATTATTAACCAAGGAATGCTATGCACTCCATCTCACATCACAGCTAATGCCTAAAATAATAATGACATTTCTTGTCTTATTAACTGAAAAATGAAGCAGTGTTGAGTATAGAGAGACAGACTTCTGTCTCCTGTGATAATATCTAGCCTGGGCTTATAAGTTATCATACAGTCACTCTGATCTTTTGTGGAACCTTTGTAGCACATGTACACATATCCACAAGAAAGCATATCCAGACTCCTGAGGTAGCTGAATGCACAAACATGTGGATTTTATATGTTTAAAAAATTACTTCTTAAAAAAGGGGGGGAAAAAAACCAATGAGGAAGAATTTTAAAGAGTTTGCTACATGGCTTGAATTACAAAGCCAAGAAACTATTGAGGCTACAGTTTCTTGCACCTGCATATTAAAGCTTGTGAGAGCAAGTTGAAAGCTACTTGCAAATAAAACTGTCTTTAAAAAAACCCGCAAAGTAAAGACGGATTACTTGACAGAAAATGATTTCATAATGTGGACTTGATTGTACTGCTATTTCAAAGACAGATCAAACAAAAATACACTTGCATTCCAAATATCTGTTACACTATTGAAAGTAAAGAGCAAAATGGAGGAGTTGGTCAGTAAACACACATACATGGCTTTATGTTTGGGAAACGATTCTTAGACCTATTCCAAGGCAGATCAGCATCTGTTGAAGCAAGGTCTTCAAGAAACTTGGGAAGTTCCTGCAAAGGAATAAATGTTTGTTGGAAAACTTTTCCACTTGACTTTAAAATATGGCACAATCATCCAGTAAGTAGAAAAACTCCACAGTTTTGCAACAGTGCATTTCTAAGTACAGCTGGAAGCATTACAGAGCTTCCCGCCTCACTGTCAACCCCAGTTGATGCAGCACTGCAGACAATGCTGTCAACTTGAACAATTAAGCTTACATGAACTTTCACCTTTAAAAGCCTGGGTAAAGTCAGTCTATCACCTTTTGTAGTTTTCTGATTTTTTTCATGAAGTCACATGCTTGGTTACCGTGCCCTACTGACTCAGTTGAATAATGCCTTTTCCTGACTCCTGTAGTTTGGGAGTGTCTGTGGTACAGCATGAGAACTGATGAGAATTCAATTAAGTTGAGAGAACTGGCAATTAATTATCGTTCTTGGGACTGTTTGTGAAAGGGGTGGGAAGAGCTATTTTGGGTTATACTGCAGCTTCATAACTGGCCATTTGTTCTATTACTGGAGGACAGAGATGGATAAATCATTCCTGCTGATGAACTTATTTGATGGGGATGTTTGTGTGCATTAACAGGTATCATTTACAAAATTGATTAAAAGAGTGGCGACAATTTCAGGACTTGGTAATGGAGAAAATGTGTTAAAGTGATGACTTTGGTGTTAAGAGAATAGAAGATATGGAAAATCCAGAATTCTAAATACATTGTTAATTTCAATAGAATTTTTCTTTGTTTGAGAAATGTTATTCACAAGTCTGTTTTTTATATCTACCTATCTAAGGTATAAATTAAGAGGTCTACTTTTTGCTTTGAATGAGAACAATAAAAAATTTTGCTGAAATCCCTTCAAATTTGTCTTTTAATATTAGCAGTTACCATCTGCATGGACTACTTCCAAAAGTTGGGCAAATAGCCTTACTATGAGGCTCAGTATTAATTATGCCCTTTTCCCAAGGTATTTGAGACAGTCTGTCTTTTATGAATAAAATTTAATGGGAATCTCCTAGCAAATAAATAAGAGAAGTAATGAAAAATGGAAAACCAGGACTGTTTTATTTCAGTCCTTTTCTTTCATTGTTAATTCAAATATTTTGTCATCCTGGTATGTAAAACACAGTCAAAGGTGGAGATGTTAAAATTCCTCTCATTCAGAAAGCTGAAACTCTCCCACAAAGCTTCTGTCATTGAATATTTTCATGAAGGAAGGACATACACAAAATGCTTATTTTGAATAGTGTTTTGGGCCATGGAATCCCATGTCAAGTGAACTTTAACTTCCCTCATTTGCCTCCCTCCTCTGAGTTTTAGGTTGCCAGTTAATTACTGTAGAAGTAGCACCATTATACAGCACTTTATAGTAGAGATGAAATAGAGAAGTAGATCTTGTTATTTTCATAAGGATGCTTCTATAACCAAACAAATGCTCAAAAGCCTCATACCAATTCTCTGCATTAATAGGGATTTCAGTCTTGTCTATTATTTTCATATTTAGGGGAAGAGTATTTGGGTTCCCAGACTCAGTAACAACTTGTCACAGAAACCATATTTCTTTGCAAACTCATAAAACTTTGAAATAAAACATTTGCATTTTGTTTACTGTAGTACATTTGTGACACTGGTGACTCTTTGAAGGACTTCAGTTTTTTTACTCATGAGCAGAACTTATCATAAATCAAATATTACATGAGTATTTCTGTTTCAGTAATTTGCCAGTTACTAGAAAAGCATAAGTTCCCAAATGTATTTGAGAGACACAGGAATCAGCTGGAAAGCTGGAAGTAGCTGCAAGTTTGAACAGTGATGAGGTGACCCCCATCATTAGTTACTTTGGCTCTGTATGGTTTCTTTAAACTTGTCTTTTCTGAAAATAAATGGATCCAGGTCCATTCTGAAGTCCAGATTCTCTTCTCATCACATTTACACACAGGTGCTGTTTACCAAGATTGAACCAAAATTGGCCCCTGAAGATGTCCTGGCACTGAAGTTTGGTCAGTCAGGCAAATTAAATGAAACTGGGAATGTCCAGGGATTACAAGAGTAAGTAAAATAGAAAGACTCACATTTATGCTGGAAAACTCCAAACCATATTTGTTGTCCATAAACTGCCCATTGTAAGTTATCCCTAGTCTACCAAAGCATATCTTGGAATTGTCCAGAAGACTGTTAAGTGAAACAGTCCAAATCCAACACAGGGAATATACTAGCAGTTTATTAGTGTAAATTATCATATTCTCCTATTCTGTTCCCAGCAATCTTGAATTTACTCATCCAAAGACAGACAGAGAGCCCAAGCAAGCTCAGCACTATGCTGTTCAGAGAACCATAGATCAATTTGAGTTGCAAGGGACATGAACATAACGTAGTCTAACCCCATGTTGCCATGCACAACCTTCCACCAGATCTGATTGCTGAAAGCCCCCTCTAACCTGGGCTTGGCCACTTCTAGGGATAGGGCATTCACAGCTTCCACAGGAAACTTGTTCCAGTTTCACCACTTAAGTTATGTGCTTCAGATATGAGTTTACATCATGTTCAAGGGTTTATATCTTAGCTAATCTTTCCTACACATATTGCAGACCCTCAAGTCAAGTCATTTATGTAAAAGTAGAGTTATGCATGTGGATAAAAACAACGCAGATCATGAGGTCTGCTTGTTTATTGCATGCACTCCTTGTTCTTGAGTATTGTCATTACCAATATAATTTCAAGTGTGCTGCCAATCCTATTGTTTATCTGTTAGAACATGTGCTACAAAAAACATAGATAGACTCGTTTCGAGGGACCGAACATACCTTCAAATTCTGCCTGCCCTTGGACAAGTCATCTGGGAAGATATCACTACACTCTGAAACATGGCAGCTGAAGGTCAGAGAGTAAAAAGACTGAAAACTTAAATGACATATAAAACTGTCTATTATAGGTTGACTATATAAATTATTTGAAGGAGACCTCAGCCCCTTGTATTTCTCTAAATTTTAAGCAGCTTGCAGATTGTGGTTTGATAAAATACTATTGTTTAAGATTTAAGCTGTTACAATGCAGTAAGACTTAGCCAATGTGGGTTGCACCTAAAGAAAGTAATATTAGAGACTTTCTAGTAATGACTGTTAATATGTGAAGTGTTACTGATATTAAAACTTTTCATCTGTTCAGTCATGCATAATGTAACTACAATAATTTTTTGGTCAAGTGAAATAACACTTCTACTTTATTGCTCTGAGAATTTTATGGTGCTTTTTATCATTAAATCCAGACCAATTTTACCTAATGAGCATAACAAAAAAACCTGTAGGAAATACCATTAATATTTATACACTTTTGTTAATGTTTCCCTGGAAACTGAAATATTATAACCTAGCAAAAGAAAAGCCAATTGTTAAGTCTTCATTTTTGTTAATCCAACTGGTAAATTATTCATGGTAAATTTATAAATCCAAAATAATAAAGTCACTGGACACTGAAAAATTTTTTTTGGGCAAATAACTTAATGTGTTAAGAAAGATAATGATGATAAAGATTCTGAAATAACAAGAGAAAAAATATGATAGCCGTAAAATATTACTTAATGAAAATAGTGAAAACTTTGAGATTTAAATTTGGAACTATACATGTATTATATTATCTGTAATGTATATTTTGAGAATGAGGCCCCTTTCAGAAAGACAGGCTTGCTGTGTTCATCTGCTCATGTAAAGAAATGGAGGTTATTCATTTGGAAGCTATTCTCAAAAGCATAAGAAATATGCCCTATTACTTGCAGAGGAACAAAACCCAAAGTACCATGTACAAACCTTTGACTTCCTGCATCAAAATTTATGAAAGAAAAACAATCCTGAGTTTCATGGCAGTATGACTGAGGCCTGAAAATTTTACAGAATGAATATTAACTCCTTTTGGAGTTATCACCACTCAGGAAAACAAACATATTTATAGCAGTCAAATATATCTGTGTATATGTTAGAAAACTCTAAATAACTTGTTCTTAGGTAACCTACATAAGCAACACTAGATATGTAAAAACATAAATATGGTGGTCTTGAAATGTTGGAGACTAAAGAAGATCATCTTTGGTTGACACTAAGGTAAATAATTCTGACCAGGTTGTAGTATAGGCTGCAGAATCCAAATCAGTGTACTGTTACTTTCTAAACAATCAACCTGGTAATTGGGTATTGATTATCAAGGCCAGAGTCCTTCATGGCCTTGCCTGCTTAAAATGGACATGAAATGTGACACATGAAACGACTGAAGGTCCTACGATGTTGTGACAACTGCTAGCAACATACCGAAAATTCTTCCTGAAACTTTAGGTTATTGTTTGTGCAAAGCTCTTCAACGTGTTGTAGAAAGGATTTCTTGCTTATTGGCCTGAAAGCAAAGAAGAAGAATTAGAAACCCATAGGGAATATCTTTCTCATTCTTGTTATATAACTGTAGTTTATTAATAAACAATATTTTCCAGTTCAATGGAAAATGATACTTATGGGCAGAAAATTATAAATTGCTTATAGCATGCTTATTTGATTTCTTTTCAATCACTTAAAAGTGAAACATTTTATCCCCTTGTTGCTCCCCCTCACATTTTTAATTTTGCTAATGTTAACAGTACTGTAGGCTGTGATTGTTTTTATAGGTAACAGCATTTCAAGCAAGGTTTTGACATTAAAGTAAATTTGTAAATTTATTATTGCATTCTAAGGTACATAATACTTTGTCAGACAGAAAACATTTTACACATTGCAAGGTTTTAGACATATAAAATATTGCAGTGACCTCATTCTCATAATGACATGGTTTTTAAATCCTGAGGAGTTTAAATAACCCTGTATTACTTCCCAAGCTAAAACACAGACATGCAGGCTTCACCCCAGAGAGAGAGAAAGCATTTCTCCAGTTACCATGCAATTAGTCATGCTTTTATGATTTATACGCAGCTTGGAGCTTTTTTCTAACATTGAGGAAGGAACCACACATTGAGACTCACCGATGAACACATAACATAAAAATCTTTAGTAAACTTACTTGATGGACTTTCTATAACTAAGCAACCTGAAATAGAGATCTTTGTTAAATGTAGCAAGCTGAGAGTTAACCAATGTTGTGCATTTTAATAGGTTCTAGACTAAATGCCATGTACCTAAAGACTGGTTTCCCTTATGGATTCAAATTCAGATACTTTGGGTGATTGTCTTTATTAGTTTTTATCTCAGGTATCAGCAGACATGAATTACGTAGTTACAGTTTCTGTCATTTTCTTTAGATCACTTACAGTGTTCTGGGCTCATATGGCCCCGAGAAACCCATACTTGCTGCACACCACTGCATACACATTGACATGCTTCATTTTGCATTCTTGACCCAATGTCAGTCTCCTAAGGGCCATTTCAGAGCATCAGGGTAGGATCAATCTGACTGAACACAGACGCCTATTTCTCAGTCACTCTAAATTTCTTTTATAATCAATGAAGAGAAATAGGTGTAATTTCATCTCATTTGAAGCAGATATCTAAAATGAGTCACAGATGAGTCATGATACTGGTGTGCCTCTACTGAAGCTGCAGCTGTGGTTGTTTTCTAAAGATTTCAAAAATTAGTGTCCTGTTTTATCTTCATTTTTCACATGTTCATGGCTGCTTCTATAGATGTCAATTTCAAAAACTGTGATACATATTAAATCTTTAACTTGATCTCACAGCACAGAGAGATCTATCTTCTTCTTTCATGAAGATAGAACATGAGCATCTATACTCAGAGGACTTTCAGATGGCCTTGAAACTTGGTCAAAATTGCCTCTGAATGGATTTAGAAACCAAATTCTGAGCATTCAGACTCAGAAAGCTTGTTTAAAGGACCAAGTAAAAAAGTTTGTAATAATTCAGTTTTAAAGATAACCTGCTCCTTCAAAAAACTCTGACTACCCATTTTATGTGTCTGTTCCTCCAAATACACATCCTTACAGAAAGTATTACAAAAAATGTTCTATAATACAAAGTCTGCTGTATTGCTGCCATAATTTTAGTAGAAAAAGAAAAATTGCTTTAAAAATAGTTAATGAAATTATTCTTAATTATTTAAATTTTATTTGAGATAATAAAATGAGATGAATACAATTGTTGAATAATTTATTATTAAGCATCAGGGAAGTTAATTTCAAAGCTATGAAGAATGCCTTCGTGGTACATTCTTTTTTAGAGCAGTTATCCTGAAACAAAGCAAATTGGCTATGAAAGCCTCACTAGATCAGTCTCACTGGAGTTAAAAGTATTCACAGAAGTAAAGGTGTTTACTAAGAAGGACAACTGAAGGACAGCTTTAGAGTGAAAAAGAAGGCAATAAGATAAGAAAGCATGCCACTCTATTTATTCAGAATGTTTAGACATGTAGTTTGGGCTCATTGTATCACATAAGTTGTTTGCATTATGTGGCAGATGAAACTACCTTCTAGTAATATTGGCAACATTATAGATCTAAAGTTTCCTAACAAAAATAAGGACTTTCAATAGCTGTACCAAAGTACTGCACACAAATAAATATTTGTCTTTGACTAGAACAGAAGCATTTGTAGGCTCTTTTGGGGGGGTCGAAATTATAAGTGGATTTTGAAGGCAAGTTCAACTTCTTTTTCCTTTGAATTCACCTATCTTCACCACAGAACAACAGAAAAAAGTCATGTCCCAGTTGACATTCCAATAATTTTTCAAATACTCTCCTCTCACATTTTTAACAATGAGGGGCTTACTGCACATAATTTGCAGTAAGAAAATGCAGTTTGGTCATTAGGAAATTAAAATTATTTCTGTGCTGTGCATAATCAATCCCGGTAGGTAATTCAGTGTTTCAGTGCTGAAGGTACCTGGATCCAACAGTATAAGTTTTATAAGTTTTTTTTTTTAAGAAGCAAGGGATTTATGGGTTGACATTTTAACCTATCTGTAGGAATTTAAGTGATTTTTAGAACTACTGAACTGTCATACACACTTTTGTCAGTAGCAAGTGCACATAGCAGTAGCTTGGCAGCTCAGAAGATAAGATTATTTACTTTAAAGTGCTTACAGGAAAGTAAATGTCTAACTTGTCTGACTGTGGCAAAGGTGTTGGCTTTGCTGTGTAAGGATCTTCAAAAGGGATGAATTTCAGACTTCCAGCAATTCTCAGTTTCAACATCCTTAGGCTTAAAAAATAGTATTTTTTTCTATGTCTTTTGACTTGGAATACATAGTAATAATCTTACAGTATTTTGTCAATGAACAAATGAACAAGATTACAAATCTGTATGTAATCTTGTACTCCACATTTCCCAGTGTGTTGTACAAAACTTAAAAATATAAATATTACTAGATCTTGATGAGCACAATACAGAATCAAGCCATGAAGTTGAATATGTCCCTATTTCAGCTGGACCATTTCAGATTCCCACTTGCCTGACTTTGATATGAGGAAAGAAAAACATTCTCTAAGATAAAGAATGCTTTATAGCTTTAAATCTGATTTTCTTTCAAAACAGTGTATTGTTTCATGTGTGGGGTTTTTTTGAAGACTATCAAAAATCTGAATCCCACTCAGATTACATATGATAGAGCTAGAAAGAAGCCATTTATTTGTGTTGGCAGTGATAACTGAAGACATATTGTCACACAGACTCAGCTTTCTCTCTGGGTCAATCATCTGAAATCCACAGGGAATTAAAACTTCGTCCAACCAGAAAACTACAGAAATTACTATGTAGGCAAAAGGCTTAACTCATAAGCAGCACTGACACTTCCTAGGACCAACAGAGGAACTAATTTTTAACAAGTTAATTGAGAGCAATATTGAGCTTAACCCTTCCTACATATTAAAGGCCTAAGGAAAGAGAACATATGGTCATTTCTTCCATTGAACCAGGACACATACATTCACAAACCTTGTTCTCCTGGAGCACAAACTTCAGGAAGCCTATTTTTGATAGCTAATTACTAAAGGGAAACCTGTTAAAGAAAAAGACAATGCAGAAGCCTATTCCTATTCCTACTCCAAGGAAGACAGGTCTGTCTACACAAAGTATCAAGCTGGTCTATAGAAATAAATGTGTGTGCAAAACTGTTACCTCAAATATAGACACCCACTGAATGCGTAGTACATAGGAAAGATGAGATCAGACAATCCTTTTCTCTACAACACTTTTCCATAAGGAGTTCTAATTACCTGGTATTTGCAGGGGCTACAGTGTCTGTTATGCAGAAATATTTATTCTGACCTCACTTTCTTGACAAGCTGTCTCACATAGAATGAAACAAAAGCCTAAAATGATCAACCACAAGGTTCAACTTCTCAAGGACAGATTTTTAAAAGACAGGGATCTAAATGGCTTCATCCTTGCTGTGGAAACCACTGCAAAAGTAGGGTGCCAGAGAAGTTGTCTCCTAGGTAAGCATCTGGAACAGGGAAGAGTAACTTGTATCTCACCAAATCTGGCGCACACTGAAAATTTAGGGATAGAATCTATTCACAGATTAGTGTCTGCTTTGAAGAGCGACTTGGCAGACCCTGTGGACCTGTTCTAAGTCAGGCAAGTGATGCGTGCATCCAGTATATGTGTAATCAGTGAGTTTAATGAAACAATGTTTAATCCAGTTTAGATTGGATGGGCTATGTATGTTTTGGATGAAGTTGGTTTTTACTGTTGTCTCACACCATCTCCACCATCATGGAATGCAATGTATGTCCCAAACATTCAAAGTTAGCATTTGGAATTCATAAAGATGATCTCATTTTCCACTGAATTCTGCAGGACAGAATTCCCTACATGCCATCTGAAACTACGTCCAATTGACCAAATGCTTAAGAAAGACTTGTTGAGAGTGAGTGTATGTGTACTAGATAGTATTAGTAATTTTAGCCACTGAAGTTTTTCAATTTTTTTAAAAGTATTTTTATAATTTTAAAAGACTACTACTGGAACTGGGATTTTCCTTTAATTTCCTGGTCCAAAAAAAAATTACCCACAAAAATTTCAAAATTGTCAAAATGGAATGCTCAGCACTTTTAAATTTCTCTTTTCCTATTCAAACTGACTTTTGTAATGCAAAATATTTCATATTAAAAAAAGTTATAAATATGTGTAAAATATAATGTTTTGATTAACCTATACTGAATGTTTGCTGAGCTTCAAGCCGTTGAATTTTTGGTCTAAGAATGATGAAAAGTATTTACAGTCATATTCATACAGAACAGAATTTTTTTTTCCAATTTATTGTTTTTCTCGTGAGATACCAGCTGCAAAATTTTCTGAGAATGTGAGCCAAGATCATAAGCTGCAATCCACCAAGTGTGAGAGAATGTCTGAAGAGACAATGAATGAGAGACAGGCAAGAGGGATCTCATGGAGCAGTCTAGAGTATTTTGATTCTGTGGATGAACTCTGTCAGCTGCAAGTGTGTGCCTTTAGTGATTTATAGTAGCTGGATAATATAATGTCAGAGTAGTGACAAAAAAATCTGGTTACCAAAATACCCCCTTCAAATGAGCACTGAATGGAATGATTAATAGGTGGAGGGAATAAATCTGTATTGTTCTGTTTTCACCTAGGATTTTCAAACAAACTCTCCATTGCCCTTTCAGGGTGAAGCTGGACCAGATTTCAGTTGATTTTCTGCTGCCTGAAAAACACAAACATGCCAGTCTGGTAAAGAACTCTGCCCATCTCTGCCCTCCTCATACACTTGCAAGATGCCACGAACTGCAGCACAGTGAGCACTGCAAACACCGCTGAGACAGCTGCCTAAATGCAGCCAATGTAGGTAGTGCAGATGCAGTGATGCCCATCCCAAATGCATGGGAAATTTGTGAAGGTTAGACTGCAGTTATCAGCATTAAATACTGTAACTAAACATGCTAACATGTCACTGCTTTAGCCACAAATCATGAGAATGATCAGGTCAAGAACTGGGACTGTGACTGACTTCAGCATAGCTGTTCCCCAGAGGCAACAGGTACAAAAGTTCTTTTATGGTGCAACTGTGGACATCTAAACAGGAAACAAAAACATTTTAGTCATTAGGTTTTGCAGTAAGCTGCCTTGGTACTGCTGCCATGCTTCTTCCAGCTCTCTGTTACAACTCATCATTACCAGGAAAGATTAACTATATTAAAGACAGCACTAGAGACACCTAAAATGTCCCTTCTTGGCATTGACTTTACCAGAACAGAATATTACACATAGTGAAAGATTCTTAGAGGCTTAAAAAAACAAAAGCCAAAATAAACTAAAGAATTTTTGACAGATAAAGCACATCCTGCCCTTCATTACTATATGTATGTTATCTAGGAGAGTTCCTTGGGGCACATTTTCTGTCTTCCAGATGAAAAGATAACACGAGTCCTGTCCAGAGGAGCTCTCAATTAGTGCCTACACTTCATCAGTTTGTCATAATGTTCAGCAAAGGATCGGGGCAAGGAGCCTGCTGTAGTTTCAGTGCCACTGCAGTTTGAAAAATAATAATCCAAAATTTTAACAGCTGCATTCTGTGCCTTACAATGACAGAAGTAAAAAGTCTTTGCTTTTGGCCATTAAAGGACAGTTGGAAGGAGGGAAGAGGAAAATAGAGAAGGAAGGACATGACAAATTGTAAAGCAAAAAGTGAGACTGACTCATTAAAATAAGGGCGATGTAACTAAAACTGCTGAAGCACTGTTCAGTAAAGGTCTTGCTGTGCATAAATCACATAATGAAATGTACATAAGTATGAAATATTATAGTTTTCAATTACCCTTTAGAGACTGAGACTGTAAAAATTTACACATAATTTAGACAGAAAAGTGGCAGAATGGTATCTGCAAACCAACAAAGTATTTGATTGTGTGGATATGTTGCTGAGATTGCAGGGACATAGTATGAAACAGCTGCAGTGTGAGTACAAAAGACAGTTGAGGAAAAGACCAAATTTCTCTTAAGTATATATATCCTAACTTCCAAAGGAAAGAAACAGCATGTTTCTTATGTCACATTTACACTGCCTTTGTTTCAAGGATAGGTGGTTTATACCAGGGCTATATTGCCATACTGTGTTATAATTTCCATTTAAAAATTACCCTGATTTATTTGAAAATAGTTGTGGGAGCCCTATAATTCAACATTAGGGACTAACAATATACATGATTTCATGATAAAAAATACCATTGTTTGCCATTAGAATATCTGCAAAGATTGATGCTTCATTCTGATTAGCTATATCATTTGATATAGTACGATAACACACAGGTTAAGAGAAGAGAATGGAAAACACACCATGTTGCTTCAATAATACAAAAACTTACTGGATGACAAAAATCTCCTTGCGTCTAAAGAAAAATGAAGAGTATCTGGAAGTAAAATCCATTAACACTTTAGTACAAAAACAACATTAGTACTATTCTTATTCAGCTAACAATATGGAAACAAGATAATTTTGAAAATCCATGGAGATAAATTCTCTGAAGCACAGTTACTGCAGTGCAGTGTCAATGGTTCTGCCTTCAGAGGATGCTTTGCACTGTTATTAGCAGGTACTAAAATCTGCTATCTGAGCAAGTGCCCCGCACAGGACATACCCCAGCCCTTACATCAATGAGTTCCAGATGATTCCCAGTATGTTTTCTCATCTGTCACCAGCAGCCATTCTTGTGTGCTCTATTTTGAACAGGTTTGTACATGCAATCAACTTACTCTGTACCACACACAGACATACAGAAAAACCCCAGGTCAACAGATACAACCTTTCATCTTCCAGCTATTCCTAGTTTGCAACAGTAGGATATTTGGCTACTAGGGCAAGACTATTTTAGGCTTCTCATCTTTAAGGAGACTGCCCACCACAGTGTTTCATCTGTGAGACAGCAGGGAAAATACAGACAGGTGAAGAATGTTCACCAAATATTTCTAACACAGTTGGATGTCACTATTATTGATAATCACCATTATATTTATATTATAATTACCATTGTATATTTATTTGTTGAATAATATCAACATTTCTGGCAGTCAAAAAGCAATTCTTCTGATAAATATCTGTGATAAGATTTCTTGTCAGGTACAAAATGTGAATTGCTGCATGCACCTTAAATGAGTGGATGTTAGGATAGCCAGTGTGCTGAGCTCCACAGAAACCCAGATGTTATGCCAATCCCTTTCTCAAAAAAGACAAATGTTTTCAAAATGTCAATTAACAATGACAGATTTGCTCTTGAGCTAGTTTTGTTAGATTTGTTCTTGAATTAGTTGTCAGGGACTTCTAGGAGTCTGCAATTTTGCTGCCTAAACAAAAAATTGGGCCATTAAAAACACTCAGAAATTCTGCGTGTTTAAAACATGTAACCCTTCTCTGGCTAACAATTAAACAGTGATTTGCACTTAGATTTTTATCTTGTTGTAAAAAGGGCTTAAGATTAAGTGATTTTCTAAAAGCTAGTGAGAAGTGTCTTGAGGATGGAGGTCATTCTTTGAAAAAGGATCTCAGTGACCTGTGTAAATAAGAACAGCACAAACACTTCCAAACAAGCAAAGGTCAGAAAGGGGTCATGGCTACAGACCCTCTGGGCTACTGTTTTGCCTAAGGAGTATGCTTACCGTGTAAATCTCTCATCCTTCAGCTCCAGGTCTGCCACTGTGATCAGCTGATCCAGTTTGAATTTCGTGTCAATAATTTCAGCATCTCGTGGGGAGTATGTGCCTCCCTCTTTTTGCTTTTGCCGAATTCTAAATGGAAAATAATAGTGAGAAATACACATGCAAAATATTTAAGGAAACATATATCAGTGCTTTGATTTGACAGACTGAAACTGAAAAATGGTTGCCAAGAATCCTTCCTTGGCTTTTTTTTTGTCTCCCTCATAACAGTGTAATTTAGTCAAATTTATGTTGCCTAAAATTCAGAGGAAAGAATCCACATGATGTATTCTTTTAGTTTTCCTACATAAATTCTTTGCTAATGCCTGAATAATGCAGCTGAGTAAGAACAGAACTGATGAATGAGAAAACTAGCACCATGTGTGAAGTACACATCCTGCTCCTTTACATGGATATTTTATTCACTATTTGAATTAAAACTCAATTTGTGTTCCCCATGTGAGAACTCAATGTATTTAACTGATAAATTTTTTAGGAAGACAGAAAATATAATTGAGAGTATTTACTTCATACCCAGCTGTAGATAGTATGTCATCACAATAACTACAACCAGCTGACACTCTGATCTGTCAATAGAAAGGTGGCTCTGGAAGGTTAAGAAAGGCTACCACTCTGATTTGCCCTCTGGAGAAGTTGTTTCTTCATCTATGGTGGTTACCCTCACTGGACTAAATTCTTTGTGAGTCTCTCCCTAAAGTTCTACATTAAAAAAAAAACACCCACCCAACCAAAAATCAAAGCATTTTGAAATTACAGATTAGTTGCACTTATAGGACTGTTTCAACTCTTCTTTAAACCATTTTTGAGTGTTTTCAAACCAGCTATGGCAAGGATATATAAATCTCACCTTGCAAAAGCATATACTGCAGCCACCAAAAGAATGACTGAAAGTATACACAAAGTAACAGCAAGGACAACTTCTACAGATCTTCCTGTCAGTCCTTCACCTGCAACAGAAAGTGGAAAGCTAAAATATCATAGATTCTTCAGAATTTTTAGATTTCTGACAGTATGAAATTAGGGAATAATGAAAGACAGACCCTTTCAGTCTCTGTATAACTGCACCAATTTTATGTTTGTTGAAGACCTGCTTCAGAAAGAAAAGTATAACAAAACCAGAAACACTTTATGTAAGGGTTCCTAAGCATTGCTGGTCTATCCAACACATTATTTTAATACAGCTGTATGTGCAGGTGTTGCCTGGTGTTTTTCAGTTTTACCTGCTGAACAGGTTAAGGTCAGTCTATACTGCAGTAACATCAGTCTGAACACTGGCCTGAGTTCAGCTCCCGCTTCAGTCTCTGTGCAGGACTGCTCCAGCTCCTCAAGTGGAAAAGGAAGGCACAACTCCAAAGCAATGAGACCTGCAGCTGCCACTCACAGACACAGAGTAAAACATACTATTTTTGGAGGTATTTTAAGGGTGCTGAAAGAACTGAACTAATGATGAGATCTGAACATTCTGGATTAATCTTCCTCACTGACCAATAACTCATGCTCCTGGTTTATGTGAGAATTGGTGATATTGTTAGGAATAACCACCAGTAGTAGATCAAAAGTAATCATAAAGGCCTCCATGATAGAAAAGTAAAGGTGTTAGTATTCTAATCAGTCCTTCCAGGTGAGAATTAAAGCTCATTCAGTAATTGATAAACTATTTAGCTTAGTAGTTTCTAGATCTCTTTTGATCTCTTTCTGAACTTCTATAATGCTAAATTTCTGGGGCTCATTTAATTTCCCACCCTTCCTGTAATCCTGTACCTCAAATGAAATTCACCCTCTTTTTCTCTTAGGCAACAGTGAAAATAAGAAAAGCAAGGGAATTCTACTGCTCATATTGTTCCCTTTGTTGACATTCACCTCCACTTGATGGTTCACTGTAGAAAAACTTAGCTCCTGTTTAGCCTCAAGGAGAAGGAGAAAATGTACTGCTTCCTGCCATATGAAACTATTTCCCAGACAAGGAATGACACCCTCATAAGGACACACTGGGAAACACCATAGTCTTGGCTTTTTGGATGATTTTTGGATTTGAGAGTATATTGCAGATGATCTGGACTGATGTACACAAGAGAATGTGAATAAAATTCAAAATGATCCTGATTTATCCAAACAAGTCACCTTAAAACAGTGAGATGAACTTTTGTAAGAACAAGTGTATGGTTCTACATGTAGGCAGGAATAATCAGCTACAATAATACAGAATAGGAAACAGTAGGCTATGTAGAAATTTTTCAAAAGAAAGTGTGAGATTGTTGTAGACTTACACGAACATGAATAAGCAAAATCAGGCCTGTATGAAGTGACAGACAACAGAACTCAGTATAGTTTGAAAAACACCTGAAACAATCCTTCCACTGCATTAGTAAAATTTTAGAGGCAACACTGGACATTACAAGGTAAGAAAAAATTTAGTATTAGTTTAACATAATAGAATAGAAAAGCAAGTACATACAAAAATGTTTCAATGAGAAAAGGAATGAAAATGTTCCTGCCACTCTTCAGTGTGATAGGGCAAAAGTATTAGCAATGTGAAAGAAGAGAAGAATATCCAAAGAAACCTCTTGCACTGAACATTGAAGTCTATGTTAAAATGTACAGTTAACATTAGTCCAATAAATGCAGATGTTATCAAAAAAAACATTGCTGGTAGGATGCCAACCAAGAATTAAAACCCCACATTTTCTCATGCTTCTTTGCAACAGGGAGGACTAAACATATTTCTGTAGGCATGTCTGTAGAGATAATCATGGGCATGGAAAAGGAGACAAAATAGAGAATATCATGATATTTAATTCTGAAGTGCTGCACTCAATACATTTTGATGAAAATTTGCAATAACAAAATACCATAAGGTCAGTTTCTATGCAAAAGACAGTGTCAGGAAGTCCCATTTTGATTATTTCCTGTCTCATCAGCTTTATATTTAACATGGAAAAGGTACACTTACACAGGACTAGCAGTTGCCCCACAGTGATCTACAAAACCATCGGAGTTTACGAAAAGGTTACAAGCTGCCTTAATGTATTACAAGTTTAAACAGTATTTATCACTGTAGCTTAATTATCTCATGGAAAAATGCTGACCTTTCATTGTAGCATGGACAGTAACTTTGCAATGAGAGTCATGGATTGTGAAGAAGAAACTCCCCCTCTCCGGGTCAAGAGGAAGGTTGTGGTACAACAAATATGATTGGGTGGGTGGACGCCCTATTAAAATGCATCCTTTACTATAATTAAAAAACATTATTCCAGCAGCTGTATATTTCCATGCCTTCTGCTTCAGTGTTCCTCCCTAACAAAATTCCTATTATCTACAAGAGCATCTGACATGTCTCACAAAATGATTTCTCAAGATTTTCTATATTTTTTTCTGTTTCAAACACATAATATTAAATTGCACCAAAAGATTAACTTGCTTATTTTCCAAATCAAAGATCTTTTATATCAATAGATTTAGAAACCAGAGTAATGTAGGATTTTTTGAACTGGTATGAATACATCTGCCAGAATTTAAATAAATGTTTCAGCTCATAAAATGAAAGTATAATGTTGGAAACCTACAGATGTCAGAGATTATTACTAAAGAAGCTAAGTGATTTAAAATCAAATTGCAATTTGGATTTCAGGCAGCATAAATTTATCCTGGAGAGCAGCTGATGTTTTGAGTGCAGTAGAAGTAATTGGGTTGCAAAGATTTATAAAAGCTGACTTTTTGGCATGTTTTCTGAATTATAATTCTAGAGCAAGCTGGAAGTTCCTATAACCAAGCATGTTCTCTAAGGAAACTCTTGGGCAAGGTTCCTCATGCCTTGTGTCAAGAGAGTGCTCTATCTTCAGGACCATTCAACTGCAGTAGCTGCCTCACTTGTGATATATCAACTTGATGTTGATTTCCCAACACTTGTAAGAAAGCATGCAAAGAGCTTTTGATTATTTATTCCATATAAGATGGAATTACTCTGAAATTTAGAAGCTCTGAAATTTAGAAGCTAAGACCAGCCAAAAGTATGCTGTAATCTGGCCTTAAAAAGAGTGCTTGATGTCAAAGTTTAGCACAGAAGGCATTGGATGGGTATGAGGAGACCCATTTCTCCTCATATCTGGGGAATTTATCCCTGTTTTGGTTTTTTCCCCTACTACATTTTATTCAGCATACAAACAGATCTTGCTTATTTATCATGTACAAGGTAGAAAATGTTGCCAGTTTTCAGTAACAATACATAAGGCAATGAATTACACTATCTGCCTGCCACAAAGTATTGCAGATTTTTCTGTTAGAAAGGAGAAAATTTCCCAGAGGATGAGATACAGTCGGACTCATTTCCAGTAAATTTGTTTTCCCTGATTGGACACACTATCTTTCCCTTTCTGGTAAAAATATTTGCTTCATTTGCTTAAAACTTTTAAACCCAGAACATGTAAAGACAACTTTTATGTTGCACTTTCCAAAGCATTCTGGTCTGGAGAAATAGTAGCAGATCCTTTCAGAATATTCAGGTAATGAATTAGCATTTCAGGGTCTTCAGTATCAGATCATGTAACAAATTCCTAAAATTGATTAGATGAATAAGGGAGCTCATATCACAGAAGATGAATGCCAAATGAAAAATATGTGCCCACTAAAATTCTTCTGGGTAGTCATCCAGTTGTCTTGATATCCATTTTCAGAAAGTCAGGGCTAAGGCTGAGCTAAGTTTTTGACTTACAAATATATTAAAAGAACTTACAGATCTTATTGCAATCTGCTGCAAGAGAAGCCATTCCCTGTTTTTGGGCTATATCAACTTGTCAAAGAAGGAATTATGTTTGATTTCCAACCAAATAACTTCTGGCTTATTTGCTAGTGACTTTAGAACCAGATGGATTCTATTAGACAATATTAATTTATTAATTCATAGGCAGCTTTTTCTATATCTAAAGAATGAAGGGGCTAAAGGGTCATGCCCTCAAATGACCTGCCATTAAGCTCATTGGAATATAATAATAGAATCATTTATGTTTGAAAAGACCTTTAAGATCATCAAGTCCTACTGCTAACCCAGCACTGCCAAGGCCACCACAAATCCAGTCCCTAAGTGCCACATCTACACATCTTTTGAATACCTCCAGTGATGGTGACTACCACTTTCCTTGGCAGCCTGCTCAAATCTTAGCACTATTTCTGTAATGAAATTTTTCCTTTTATCTGATCTAAACCTCCCCTGTCACCACATTTCCTCTTGTCCTCTTGATTGTTACCTGGTAGGAGAGACTGACACCTATCTTGCCACAACCTTCTTTCAGGTAGAGAGTGATAAGGTCTCTCCTGAGCTTCCCTTTCTCCAGCCTAAATGACCCCAGCTCCCTCAGCTGCTCCTCACAGGACTTGTCCTCCAGACCCTTCATCAGCTCCATTGCCTTTCCCTGAACATGCTTCAGCACCTCAATGTTTTTTGGAATATGTACTGTGGAGCTCAGAATTGGACACAGGACTGAAGGTGTGACCTCACCAGTGCCAAGTACAGGGGCACAATACTTGTACCTGGTCCTGCTGGCCACACTATTGCTGATCCAGGCCAGAATGCCATTGGCTTTCTTGCCACCTGGGCACATGCTGGCTTATGTTAGGCTGCTGTTGACCAGCACTCCCAGCTGCTTTATCCCTTGGGCATCATTCTGTCCCCAGCCTGTAGCACTGCATGGGGTTGTTGGGAGCCAAGTGTAGGACCCAGTACTTGGCCTTATTGAACCTCATCCAGTTGGCCTTGGCCTACTGATCCAGCCTGTCCAGAGCCCTCTGCAGAGCCTTCCTGCCCTACAGCAGATCAACACTCCTGCCAACCTTGGTGTTACCTGCAAACTGACTGAGGGTGTCCTAGACCCCCTCAGCCAGATCATATGGAAAAATATTGAACAGGACTGGCCAAATACTGAGCCCTGGGGAATTGCACTAGGGACCAGCTGCCAGCCAGATGAACTCCATTCAGCCATCATTCTTTGGGCCAGGCCACCCAGTCAATTTGTCATGCATCCAGTACCTGTTCTACATCCAACACAGAAGGAAACAGCACAAACAGAACAGCTACTGGCAGTTTGCCAAACAAGATGAGCTATTCTGGCAACATTTTTATTGCTATAATTGAATCTCTGCAAACAAACTCTGTCAATACTGCCTCTTCATTAAACAGTCCAGGCTGTAGAATCCCTTGACTACCTCAAAAGGACCTACAAGGCAATGAATATATTTCTTCAGTCATTCTAGTTAAACTACATCCAACAACATAGAGATTACTGGCTTCGTGGAAACCACTGTATTAAAAAAAAAACAAAAAACATGGAATTGTGTAGACTTTAGAGAAATACTGTAGTAAATTACAGTCTTCTTACCCAATGTTTTGACAGGGTCAGAATAGTCAGAATCTGTAAACTGCCCTTTAATGTTAGTTGCTCTGAACTTAAATCTGTGAAAGAAAACCAGGAGAAGTAATGAAATAAAGTTGATGTGCATTTTCTTAAATATGGTTTCACTTACAAACTAAAAAAAATATATTTAAGTTTAGTATAACATATTTTTAAATCATTATTCACCTGCAAAAGTGACATTATGACAGACAGCAAGAACTGTGTCAAAATCTTAAATGTATAAAAAACCCCAGTGTGAATTACTTATCTCAAATTTGGATTTATTTAATTTGAGAACTCGATAAGCATCTTTTTTTCCTTGAAAATTTTGTAAAAAAAATTGGATACGTATGATGATCAGTCTTCCTCCTTTTCTAATTTAACTATATGTTTTGAGTGTTTGCATAAATCTATATTGTACTTAAATCTTTCTCTTGGACAAACATGAAGACAAATGTACTTACAGATACTGCCTTCTTGGTTTCAGTGGGCCATTACATATTTTGTCTTGACTGCCTGGTATCAGACAGGTAGTATCAGCACCTATGACATATATCTCTTCTTTCCCACTCAGGTCTTCTTTTCCTTCTATGCATGGTGGGTTTGGAAAACCTTCATTTGTAAAATATGGCCTTGGTCTGTTGAAGTAGGCATCATACCACTTGGTAACATTCCCATCATGCTGAGCTATTGCCAAGAACAGAAATAATAGATACAATTTACATTCTAACCAGACTACAGTTAAAGAAGTTCCATTTGAAATTAATTTTTAAGAGCTCAGCATGCTATTGGTGCAATTTACACAAATAAGCCTATAACTGAATTTCCATTTAACTTACTATCCACACTATCCATATTTTGTTATCTCTGAGTAAGCCAACTAAATCACAACTAGAAAATTTGAGGGGCAATTTCACATAGCAGTTCTGCCTGTAGAGGATATAATTTGCACAAGACACTCGACTTTGAAACTGAGCATGGCTAGCTAGCTAGCAAAGGATTATTTCACAATTAAATTACTAAATTTCCATATGTGGATAGTAGCCAGCAGCTCATAAGAAAAATCTTCACAATGTGACTTAGCATGGTATTCATTTATCTTTCAGTTCAAGAGACTCTTCACTGCAATAGTTATGAACTAAATGTCATTAGCGTTAGTGCTAAAATTCAAATTCAGAAGAAGGTGAGACACTTAAGGTGTGTTCACTTAATGTGCATATTTTACTTCTATACTTTGAAACCAAGTAAAATAGGGTATTTAAATACCTGGAATCTGTCCTTCTTAGGTAAAGTAAGCCTGACCATGAGCTGTCCTATCATAAAACTCCCACTCACATTGGTAAGCAATTACTCAAAAGGTTTCACAGCACTGTTCACACACGTAAATGTTCATCAGCCCATACAAGGGAATAAACATTCTTACCCACAGCGTGCAGAGGGGATTTATATAACTCTCTGCCCCCATAATGAAATGGAAATATCAACTGCACATGGCTGCATTCTTTTACAGGCAACACTAATAGCAACAGAAGAATAACCTTGCCAAACCCCAAAAGTCTCATATTTATTTATACTCACAAATGTGAAATGCTGGGGTGGTTTTCAAGGAAACAGAAAATAAAGAACTGTAGTGATAAAATTAGGGACTGAATAATATTGGTGGCTTCAAACACCATGGAAGACACTTCACTGGAAAGCATTCCCAGAATCCAGTACCCAGCCCACAGGTATTGTGTGCCCTTAGTGCTGTTGCCACAGCAGAAGTGACTTTGTTGTCTTCTTCTAAAATGCAATTACTGAAACCCAAGAAACAAATTAAAAAGACAAACAGCCTGAACCTGAAAACAGTTTTCAAGGGAATTTATTAAACGCTACCTCCAGCTTCCACAACAAGAACTTGTATCTTCTTGATAGGGCCATGATCATCACTGTAATAACATATTGGCATTCTGATTGTAATTGTAGTAGCTGTGACAAGTAATGCTCCATTGGTATCATAAACTGGTGCTGGTTTCTTTTTGGGCCTTGGTGGTTCTGTTTTTAAGAAAAGATATACCACAGAGTTCTGTTTTACAATATTTTCACTGGAGGTATGTTGTTAACGCACACAGCTGAGTTATGCAAAAAAAATCTCCAGCATATTTTCAGGGACAACTTAATGTTTCACTTACTGTCTTAAGCCTCTAAAAACGATATTCTGATAAATGCCTACATATATAATTTTCAATTAAAAGAAAAAACAATAAAAAGAGTGAGTTTTAATTTTTCAATTAATATCAATCAATAGCTTTGTTTGACAACTGTGATACTGCATACTTAGCTATTCCTATGTCATATCCTAAGTTGTTTGCTGATAGTGATTGAAATATTGAACTTGATATGATTATTTCAATGAGTCTGCATGTGTTTGACAGTATGCTTCTGATACAAATAGCAAATGATCGGCAAAACTGAACACTAAAATTCAAGGGGATCAATTATACATTCCTGTTCTTACATTATGCATCCCCTAAAAACTAGCTCAAGGCACACAGCTGTGTAATCACAGGTGGAAGAGCAATTTCTTCAGAATTTCTAGAAATTTCAGATACAGCATAGTTTATGGGACATACCTTTGATATCCATGGTTATTTTCAATTGAATTTTTGGCCCTGCACCAGCACCATTAATTGCATACACCTTAAAAAAACCAAACATTTGTTTTAATGAGTATTGTAATAGCTTCATATTTGACAATTCTGGATATATCTGTAGCAACAATAAAAGCTGAAACACTCCTTTTGTCATTCACACTAGGCTAGAACTTACTTTATATTGCTTTGAAATCCTAAGTGTGGTAACACTTCATTGCTTATGACGGAACTCTTAAAAAAGGAGTAAGTAAGTTCACTCAAAGAATGATCATTCCTTGTCTTGTGTCCCAGCCTCTGACTATTTCAAAGTACTTCATGCACATACTTCTAGCAAGATCCCCTTGCAGAACTGGACCTTTCATGTCCAGTGAGCAATGCCAGTACTGGAATTAAGAGAGAAATTTAGTCTTGTGCTTGTAACTATGTGTCACAAATTGCTTTGCTACATGAACTGGTCATCCAGACCAGTGATGCATCCTGCTCCCACTTGCTCCATCCTGTTCATTGCTCCCCTTGTTCCTCACACTTACCTCTCTTTGCACCCCAGCTAACATTCTTGGCATGAAAATCTCATATTCAGCCAAGGTTTCAAACTAATCTCATTCTTATATCAAAGAAAAAGAAATACTCCCCCCCCTCGCCCAACAAATGTATCAGTTCTTACGCTGACATTATAGGTATGTCCTCCTTTTAGTCCTTCTATCATGGCAGTGACCAACTGATCTTTTTTTTTAATGACACTAAGGTTGTGGATCTGGATGGCAGCAGGGTCATCTTCATTGTAAACCATAGCTTGATACACTTGAATATTTCCATTTGGTTCAGATGGTGGCACAAATGTTACTTGGAATTTTGTTACTTCATCTGGTATCTTCTGAAAAGTTATGTTGTTAGGTGGGTCTTCAGGCACTGAAATAAATATTTCAATGACCCACTTAATCAGTTTACTACTATTACTATTAGAGTAAAACCTGAAAAATTAAAATTATATTTTTTGTATATCAGTATTATTTCATTGATATTTTCTGAGTTGAATTAAAAATTCTCTAATACTTAGTGCATGTGCAAATATTCATAAACACAATAAAAAGTCAAATATCTACCGAAATCCTTTTCTTAATGATGGCACTGAATGCTACAAACTTTTAAAGTAATGATTAGGTAAAACTCAGTAGTCTCTACTCAGAAAATTTTTTCCTGATTATCTATTTAAAAAGCCTGAAAGCATCATTATACCTCAAAACACATCTGGGTCTGACAAATCCTTGCACAAGTTGAGAAGCAAGAAGCAAGAGTCAGTGAGTATTCCTTTCTGAAAACAGCAGAATATTCCTCTGAAGCAAGCCACTGTGCTCCTAAGAGTCTCTGCTTTTCACAACTAAATCTTTAGGAAAATTTTTCCACTGACGCCCAGACACAAGCACAACATGCATTTTTCTTGGAGGCAGTATCTTGTCAACTGCTGATTCCAGTAGCTTCTTCTTAAGACAGCAAAGGTATAAATCATTTTCCCAATGTCCCTATCTGAAGGAAAAGGCTGTAACATTCTTTCCAGGCAGCTAAATATTTATTGCTGTACCTGAGCAGACAAGTATGTGGCGTGACCTCTAAATAGTGAAATCAAACGATGGAAAGTAAACATATTCCCTCAGCCAAGGATTTAGATGCAGTTGTCCTATTTCCCAGGTTTTTTATACCAGACAACAAATGCTTACTGAGGCTTCTCTGCAGTAAGTCTGTGTCAACTGGTCCTAACAAAGCCACATGCTAAGCTGTACAAACCAGATGAAATGAGATGGAAAAAAATAAACCTGTTCCTCTCCAAAGTTATTGCACCTCCTAATGTATCACATATTCATATAAGAAAGAGAGCTACCAGAAAAGATACCACAGGATGCTGTCTGTCTCAGCATAGACCCAGCTACCACATAGCCACATCTTTTTCTACAGCACAAGAGCATATGATCTTCCAGGCATAGAAATAGGTAATGAAATCATTAGAATTTATCTTACTTAAAGCATTGGAGATTATCTATATCTATATCTATATCTATATCTATATCTATATCTATATCTATATAATCCAAATCTATACACATACATATACATATAGTATCATATCAATAGGGACCTTGGGTTTTCATACATCAAAGGAAAGATAAATGATAAATAAAAGTCACAGTGTAGTACATTTAAAACTGACACTAACCTGAGTATATAACTAAAAAGTTATTCTGCAGCAGACCCTCTAGAGATGAGGTAATTATGCTTTATACACAAGTGATAATTAGTTTGAATGAAACATAACTTCAATACCTCTTGAGAAAATAGGTTTAGTGCTTTGCTTGATTACTGGTTTAAACAATGAACAACAATTCAAAAACAGCAAAGAGAGTAGACAGACCATAACCATGATCTATGTATGTAAAGTTAGGACTAAATTTTCCCCATGTACATATTTATATTTTTGTACTATTTATAGCTTTCTAAGGAAATGCAAATGCTGTCTACTTTTCTTTAACATCTAATCTCAGTTTTATTTCTCTGACTAACTTTACAGCATCATCTACTTCTGCCACCTTAATATCTAGCTCAGACTCCAGGTTGTTTAGAATCTGTGGAACAGCTAACTCAAGCAGTGTTTCCTATGGGTCTTCACTAGCAACTTCCTTCCACAGAGAATACACAGATAATGTCCTCAAGTCTGCACAGATACCTCTTATAAATGGTAGGATTCACTTCACCTAATTTTTTATGTTTAAATTTTGCACCAAAACCAAGGATGTTGTGTGAAGTTTTCAGTAGTCTCTTAAGGTACCTCCACAAAGGAGTCATCCCTGACTAAGACAGGTATCTCATATATATATAGTAATGTATAGATAGAACCTCTCTCTTCATTGCCCATAGAAGTAATCTAGTTGGCTGTGTTCCACATAGCCAAATTTTACATGGAGCAAGATAGGATCCAGCATAACTGAAGGTAAATATTATTTATAACCATCCCTTTTTTGTTGTCTGACATCTTTTTAAATATTACAGAAAAAATATTGTGAGAACAAATCTGTATTAAAAGCCCACATTGTGTTTAAAGTCCTCACGTATTTGTCAAATTAAAGAAAAGCTGTGAATTTTGATCTGTATAAAGTAGAAAAAAAATTACAAACCTGCTTCAAAAGTGGAGACAATTACAGGGGAACTAGGCTTGCCTTCTAGGACTGCAGCATTAACATCCCCCGTAAAGGCAATGATCACTACAGAATACCTTGTAAATGCCTTCAAATCAGAAATTTCTAAGATTTTATCCTCCTCATTTGTCTTCAAAAATTGAGCTTTATAGTTGTCATTATCCACCTGTAAAAAACAGTAAAATATTAAAAAAAAAGTTGTTACAAGGCTTGAAACAGCAAAAGCAGGAAATTATTACGTGAATATCTTATTTAAGTTTTATTCTTCCACTTCCCTAACTAGTTATATAGAAGGGTTCACAAGGAGCCTCTGGATCCCAAGTGTACAAAGCTGTGCTGGGGAATACACTCCCATCTAACCCATATGCTGCCTTTCTGGCACTTCATGTAGTTTGTGGATAAGGGAATGGGCTCTTTGGTCGGTGCTGTCTCACACCAAGCAAACAGGAACCAATTTGGAGACACTGGGCCAAGGCAATTATAGTGACCTGAAACAGGCATCAAACTAGGCAAAGATCCAGAAGATGAACATCTATATATCAGAAGATTGTTTGGAATACAATTAGAAATTTGGGCAGCAATATATAATGTTGATACAACAGTGGAAGGTGCAATTCTTCTTTGGATTTATGAATAGAAGCTCTTTTTTTATGAGAGAATTGGGAAGGATTAATCCTCCCAGCAGAAAACCTGGAAAGCTTTAAGGTTCATTCTAAAAATAGGTGGACTATAGGAGACCTAGTAATAACTTTAAAATATAAAAAAGGTGTTAATAAACTGAAGATTAACCACTATTTACAGTGCTCACAAGAATATAAATAGAATTTTTACTTACACAAAAACCAACAAGAATTAAAAAATACACAATCTGCATTGATATACCTAAAAATGTAACTAAAACCATGACTATGAATTTAGTTATAAGCTAAAATAATATATTGAGGGTTGCTGAGCAATTTTCAGCACTGGATATTATGTGAAAAAGACAACAAATAATTCTTGAGGAATATTTTAGGTACACTTGTTTCTGTGTTAGAGCAGGCTACAGGTTGAATTACATTGTGGACACCTCTCATCTTTACATCTCAAATAATCTGTAGTTCTGTAGAAAAATCTCCTGTATTGAACTTCATATCCAATTAATCACTTCTAATGGTATCTTCAAAAACAAGAAAAAGGAAAAAATGGGTACTTTTCTAGTGTTTCATCAAGTATCAATTACAAAATTGTATTTATGTATATTCCCACTGCTTCAGTTAATAATGTTTTTATTATTGTTTCTTCAGTGGGTAATTTGAAAAGAGAATTAGGTAGCTGTACAGTAGTTTTCCCACTGAACAAAATCTGTATTAAATGCAGCTGATAAAACATTAGAACAGCTCAAGCATACAATTTATTTGACAGATAGGCATATATCCCCACTGAGAATTAACCTGAACTAAACTTTCTGATGAATTACACAGACATTCATTTCCTGGGATGGCCATCAAGAGCTGAAACATTTTCTTCTTTCTGACTATCAAGAATCTGGCATATAAATATTTATCCAACAGCTAAAGTACAATCACAGCACTACATCATTAAATTTATTTCTATTCTCCATGAATTTTAATGGTTAAGTTCCATTTTCCTTACCTATTTCCAGGAATATTTTATTCAGAAGTACTTATTCAGAATTATAGTACGACAAACTAAAACATGACTAGGAGGAAAAATAATGGAGTAGTTTTTATCTTTTCTGATCCTTAAAGCTGCAAGGCACATCCTAGTAATTTAAGCAGAATCCTAATATTCCTATTCAGTTATGAATACTACTTATTAACTTTTAGTATATAACAGAGGAGAAATCTGAATTATTCTGTTCTATGATGCTATTTTTATAAATATTTAAAGATACTCAGCTGAGAATAAGAACAAGTAAAATTACACATACTGGAAGTTTGTGGAATTTGGAGTCTTCATAAAACTTTCCCGCTGGGACAATAAAATATATACTAAAAATTTCACTGAAAAAGATTGGGACAGCTTTACTGGTCTTTAGGAAAGAAGAGGTTTGCCTACTAAAATTCTCCAGAACTGGCACCTGTAGTGCCAGTCATTAGACTGACAACATCTAATTACAGGGAATCCATAAACATAAACCTGGTTATCTGAAATACACCTTGAAAAAAACCCAAAAAATTCACTTTGTAAAAACTGGTCCTCCAAACTGAAGATTTAAAACAGTTTTTAAGTTCTTTTCAAATGCTGGCAAGTTCACACAGAACATTCCGTAGATTATCTTCCTTCAGGAATTTTATTATAACTTATATTGATAAGGTATTTATACTATTTATAATAGTATTTATACTATTTATAATATTTTTTATTTATACTATTTATAATATTTTTAGAGTGTAGATTGGGGTGATATAATTGATAAATTTGGAATTATCAGTCAGAGAGGAAATTGTTTCAATGCGAATTGTTAAAATATTAAATCCCAAAAAATTCAAGCTTTGAAAACTTAATTTTAAAGTTTTATAAAAACCATGAAATGCTCCCCTCCTGATGCACTAAAATGCCGCTTAGTCAAAAATGACAGGAATTTTTTACAAGGAAGAAGTCTTCTCTTAATTTATTAGAGAGGAAATAAAACTTGCTATATAGTTTTTAGTGACCTACCCGTTGGGCCAAGCAATCATCCCTGTAAGTCCTCCCCTCGCCATACATCCTTCATCCTGCCATTCTACTGCTGCACTAAGCATGTTCAGAACTGAGCAGATTTTTCTCTGGATGTTGTACAATGAACTTAGAGGAAGAGAAGATTACAGGACTACACATTACTCTCTCTTGTAACTTTTCTGAGTAGCTTAAAAATATTTGCTATTTTTTTACTGATCTCCTTAGACATTTTGATAGCAGAAATAGCTCAGCATTAATATATTAGCAGATCAGTAATCCTTATGACAGATTCAGAAAAATTAAATATACACACATAGTCTTACTCTCTTCTCAGAAAACTTAACTTTGTGTTTAAAGGCCTTAAATAGTTTGAAGTAGACTTTAAATTTTTTTCCTACTATCAAACTGAATGATTAAAAATTTTTGAAACTGTAAACAGCAACTTTGCCTAGGTAACATCTGGTAAGCTACTTCTTATTTTCACTTACAGCCCTGTCTGTATAATTCCTGGCAGAACATGGAACTTATATTCTACTTCTCATGGGCTTGAACTTAGAAAGATGCCTATCTTGCCACAGGGCAGGAAATGGGATTTATTAATGGTGGGTTTAAGGCGTTTTGTAAGCGCAGTAGAGGATGAAAAGAGAAAAGCCACCAGAGTTTTCCTCTTATGTCAGCTTTTTTTGGTTATAAAGATCAAGGAGAAAGAAGTGTTATTACTGTGCTACCAAAATAGGACTAATCTGATGGACAGAGCGCCAAGTGAAAATTGGGAAATCTAGCTTGACTTTCAGGTTTGCCCTCTGGTGCTGTGTAACTTGGTACAAGTCATTTGCTTTTGCTAGGCTCTCTACTTTGGTTTGTAAAATCACTGCGATGAACATTTCCTTCCTTTGAAGAAGAAAAAGTCATTATGGTTAAAAAGAGGTCCACTTCCACTAAGCTCAACTACTATTCTCCTGTGTACATTTATAGATACACTTTTTTCCCTCCAAGATCTCTTATTAGCACATTTTTTTAATATGAACCAATTATTTTATCTCCTATTAATAAATTAATAAATGTACAATTAATTCTTATGTGGAATTTCTGTGGAAATAGACACACTTAAATGGTTTTCAACCCACTTATGTCTGTCCTGCAATTTCTATTGCTGTGGTATTGATATCCCCAGCCATCTGTATAAGCACTGAGTAAAACAGGGTTGCCTTACTGAGGTAACATCTATGAGGTAGCTCGTTGGTCCTGTAATGATGGCAGGTTCACTCCAGCTGACATTAATACTGTGAGGAGATGTAGCTAAAACAGTCACATTTTCTGGAGGACCATCTGGAGCTGTAGAAAAAAAAAGTGTGTGTGAATGAATCATGGCCAACAAAGTGCACAAAAAATAACCCAGTATAATTTTAATGGCCAGTAGAGGTTTGAAAATAAAACTTTATCTCACAATTAAGATTACACACTGCTTAAATAACTATAATTTTTCTCTTTTTCTCATATATAAGTCGCACCATGTGATTTAGAAATACATCTTTCATTATAACCACTACAATTTTTCTAGAGTACGGACTGCCTATGACTTAATTTCAAATTGAGATTATAGGGTTATTTAATTACAAGTTCTTTATAAGTATTTCACATGACACAAGCATAATATATGCAAATATTTATACAAATAGTCAAGTATAATATATTTGCTTATGTCAAATGAATCATTCCAAGAACAAGAAATTGTGAAAAGACATCAAATTCTGAATGCTAGAAAAAATTTCCAGTAGTATCAGAAAGTAGAAGTAGAAGTAATTTTCTGCATTTCCTTTCAATTTATTCTTAGCATGTTGAGAAAATACAGAAAACCCAAACAAAAGAAGTGGTAAGAATTGCAAGAGGGCAAGAATGCTCACATTGAGAAATGAGATTTCCCTAAAATTTCCATTTGTTGAGGTGATATGTGAATTAACCTAGTTATGTCTTATTCATGAAAAAGAAATTTATGAAATCATAATAACAACTCAGCAATTCTCAGCAAATTGTATTATTTTTTCATAATAACCATTTAAATTTCATGGAAATGAAATTTGGAATAGAATGACAACAGATTTGTAGATAATCACAGAACTTGGCTCCAGGGTGCCTTGCTTTTGGATGCACTACAAAAAAAAGACAACTGTGGAAAGTATCCCTGAGCAGCCTGGTAAAAAACGAAAAAGTATTTGTGCGTATTTCCACAACCTGACTTCATTGTGCCTTCTTTTCAATCTACCACAAAAATATCCATATCAGTCAGCAGTATCTTATAAAAAATTACTAAAGCGATTGTACCTATGCTAATCAGAAGATGCAGTCTCTTTTCTCAAACAAAATTAACACATGAATATGTAGTTTTCCACTATTAATCATTAGGTAAGAGGGCTAAATGAGGAAAGAAATTGGAGGATGTAAGAGGCTACTTAGTTCTTCAGGAAGAACACAGGGTAGGAAAAAGAAAAGAACATGGAAAGAAGTATGTAGCTGTTGCAGTTATCTGTGAAAGATTAATGAGGAAAATAATAAAATTTTGCACTATGGAGGTGAAAATTTGGCACCACCATTGCAGAATAAAAGAGAAATATTTGGGATTAGGTAAGGTGCTAAAATGAATTTGGGATGTTGGATACAGGAATTAGATTCCCGTGCTGGGATTAGCAGGAATATACAAGACTTTATAGGCAGGATCAAATTCAACCATTGGAAGCAGTCCCCAGAAATACTGAAGAGCATGGAACAAATGAATGGAGTGTAACTGAATGAACTGAGAGTGCACATGAAGGGTGGCAAAAGAGGAGAGTGCTCAGAGAAGGCTGGCTGTTAAGTGGGGAGCTACAAAAGATAAAACAAAACAAGGGAAAGCATTGTCCCTGAAAATTAGAAAAAGCACAAATTCTGTTTTTCAGATAATGCATGTCAGGCTTGTTACCAAACACCCTTTCAGTGTAAACAATGCATCTAGTAACTATGGCAATGATATTTATCAGCTTTATTGCAAAAGGAAATTTCTGGAAAACAGTATAAAATTATATATATATATATATATATATATATATATATATATATATATGTATATATATATATATATATACATACAGCTTCTTGGCCTTAGTTTTCATAGGAACCAAGTTTCCAAAGACCATTTTCCATTGTTTTTTATAGAACTAATGGACTCTGCAGTTATGCATTAGATGGTGTGAAATAATTTTAAGGCATAATCTCATCTACAAATTATACACTATGCAGTTACTTATATGGTTAATTTCCATATGCAGTTTATATTTGATGCATTTGTAGATATTTGCAAGAAAATTCTGATTGAGTATGCTATATTTAGTTACTTGTCTAAAGTACATCTAAATATTAATACACGGTTTATTTTCATTATGCAAAGTAAAATATCAGACATTAACCAAATCATACTGAAATGTAGGAATATTTTTTCTGAAATTACATGTATAACTGGGGGGAAAACCAGAAAATGAAAGGTATCTGACATGTATTATGTCTTACAAAAAACATCTTTTTTTAATCTGTGTTTGATTCAGTGGATGACTGCCGCATTCTGATTTAGGTTTGTTTGTGAAATGAATCTGGTCAGTATGAAGCCATGATATCACTACCCCCTTTCTCTTATAAATCACAGCAATTTACTCTGGAGAAATGACCTAGTCTTATTCTCTCATTCCCCCATAATCCAATCACTTCCTCTCATAAGCACTTTTCTCCTGGTTTTCACAATAATGCATTTTCTGTAACTAATAACCATCATTTCCTGATTATCATGCTTCTATCCTTGCACAGGAATGTGGGTCTTATGGAGGTCAGGGTCATCTTTCCCATCCATCTGTGTCCTGATGCTAAGGCAGCAGTTAAGTGTGTTAGTTTGAAGATAAGTCTGGATAGCCCATCATTTAGCATAATCTTCAAAAATAAGACTGAATACTCCAGTTTTCTAACAGAAATTCATGCTTGCCAGTTTGGTTAGGATCAGCTCCTTTTTTTCCCTTTCCCAGCAAAAATAAAGTGTGTGCTTCAGTTATTTAATTTTTAATCATCTAGGTTATTTTTATGTAGTTTTGAACAGTTATATTAGCCCATAATTATTTTCAAACATTTACTTTTGAGGAAATGTAACAAAGAGAAACACATTCTCTCAGGCAAAGCTTTCCAGAAGAAAGAACACATAACAAGACGTGAAATCTCATTACTTTTCATCACACAGAAACATTTCTTTAATAGTACCAAGCAACTGGGTATCAGCAGGGATTGGGAAAGAAGGCGCTGAAAAGAGAAGCATAACCCTCTGCCCCATGCTTGTATGTCCTGGCCTTCATGGGACATTCAAACATCTGGGATTTTCCTTTGTACCTCAGTGTATCCTGGCATTAGGGGACTTGGCAGTTGACCAAAAAGCATTGCATTGTGTAACTGTATGAGATCCAAAATGAGGTCAGTTCATTTTGTGTCATTCATTTTCCATCTAACACTGACCCTCCACGATTATTTCTCTCTCAGAAAACCTAAGTTCAGCCAATCTTGTTCTCCTCATAAATGTAATAGTGAAACTTGGGGTAAGTGTAGGGGTGAGGGAACAAAGTTTCCATAGCTATGGAAAACATTTCTTGCCCTTTCCCTTACTGTGATACAACACTGTGATCTTCTGTGCTGGTAACTATATAAATCTAAGTTATGATGGAAATATTTAATCTTGTAGAATAGATTTGGCTCTTGGGCAATCAATCAGCTAAGTAATAATGGTGCCATCACACTACTTTATGAGACAGTAAGACAATTCCTGTGAGATTAATCTGCAGGATGGAAGGCTGAATAGTTTGTCTGTGTGATGTGAGAACTGGGCTGCATTAGCAATCCGTAGTATTTTCACAGAGTAACTTTATAACCACTCTCAGTGCAGAACACTGACATTGTTTTTTGTTTGAGACTTGCAAATAAGTTAGAGAATCTTGAAAATAATTCCTATAGCCTTACATTTTTCTTCATAATGAACAACTGAAAAAAACAGCTAAGATCCTCACCTTACACCCTGGATAGTCCGAATTTTTAGGTATTTCTGCTTTTGCACAACAATCAAACCCTCAGAACTTGTAAAAAAATTTTAGGAATTATTTTATGTAATTTCTGTTGCTCTTGAGGTTTCTTCTCTTTATATTCTGGGAAATGAGTCTAACAGTTTTCACCTTATATGCTCCTCCTGAATATGATAATAAATAACCTTCTGAATATGATAGGTGAATATTTTCTTTAGGCTTGAGAGAAACACAAATTTCTGAGAAACACAAAATTCTGAGAAACACAATTTCTGAGAGAAACACATATTTCATGAATTATGAAGAAAAAAATCCTTAAACTATTATTTCACAACAAAGGTAACTTTACCTTTGGTAGAAACAATGTCTTACAGAGGCACTTCTTGAAAATCAAGTGAAACGGTGCCTAACTTCTGCCCTCAAATGTGCAAACACAACTCCCATTGATTTTATGGGCTAAGTACTCAGGGTATTTTACATAGCAGCTAAGCACTCTTAAGCCCTAACAGACCAAGTATATTGGCTGTGTATCAGCAGGCTAATCCAGAGGATGCTTGGCCCTGTTCATGAGGGAAAGGAGAGGGAGATCAACACCTGTTTTCTGTTACAAGGCTGCCCAGAGTGCTGATTCTGCTTGGTGCATTCTGAATTGCTCTTTCCTGCTATAGGCTGTAGCCTATGCAAAAGAAAGAGCAGAACTGAGGGGATTTTTAATAGCAATTTTAAAAACTAGGCTTTGAAAATTATGAGGTACCTAGAAACCTGCTCTAGCTAAAGATCAGCCAGTGCTCATGGAGGCTCCTAGCACTGCTGAAGCACGACAGAGCTGCCAGCTGGCTACTCAGAGGTGTCATGTCACCTTTGTCTTCTTCTTCCTCCTCAGCTGATTGCCATTACCCCAGAAAAAGACCAGTGCCCAGACATGACATTTGGAACAGTGCCATGCTGCCTTGACTCCACAGCGGTGTGTTTTATAGGCAGCTTATCTCCTGATGTGTCACCAGCCTAAGTCACAGGAAATTCATTGCTGCCTACTTCCATCACCACAGATACAGGACAGCAGCCCCAGACACTGGGCTGGAAGAACTGGTGGAACCTTTATAATTTCTACCCCACCACTTGTAAACTATCTAATAGAACACACAGAGGACATGTGGCTGAGAATAGCACTGAATTGGAATAGAAAGGGCTCATGCAGTCTATTGAGATGTTTATACTTTGATCTACCATCTTCTCAGTGGGGCTGGATAGGAAAGTAGCTCTCTCTTAAACCAAATCATCACTCTCCGAAGAGGAAATCATAAAAAGCATCCTAACTGTATGCAATTATATGTGTTTTCATTATCTGCTTCCCCTTCCAGTTTAAATCCCTAACTTTTTTTTAATTCTACAACAATGTTTTTTTAAATATTTGCATACATCAGCAGCTGAGTTCTATCATTTTGATAGTATGAAATCTCCCCAGAGCTGCTGGCTCAAGAGTTGCTCAAGTTGTGGAGAACTTCTGTTATCTATTTTCTGCTCCATTTGGGTTTGTTGGGTTTTTCTTTCCCTTAATTTAAAATGTTGCACTGAGTTACAGGCAGAGCTTCCCCATGAGTCACTAGACAAAGAAAGTAAGTGCACATGAGAATGACTCTGCAGCTGATTCCAGCACTTCTCAATCCAAAGGACTACTTCTGAGCTTTATAAAAAAATCAGACTGTTATGATGTTTACTAGCACAGTGTCCACACATCACATGATTATAAAAACCTGAGTGGGACAAGGCAAATATCTGGACCGCTGAGTAGTCCTTGGTACACAGCTCTTTAAGTACCTGGTAGCTACATTATTATTATTATTATTATTATTATTATTATTATTATTATTATTATTATTATTATTATTATTTTGAAAGGGGAAATTACTGTGATTAGAGCTGTGATTAAGTCAGGCTATCCATGGTGATTCTCAGTTGTTCTACAGAGGCCAGATCTCAGGTATTCTCTGTCCTAGGATGGCTGCAAACTGGTAGGGAAGATAATATATTCCCATGACAACTGCCTAAATAATTTATGTTTCATGTCCCCTTCTCTCAAATATTTGGTGCTGACTTATTTATGACAACTACCTCTTCTCTTACTTGGAAACTTAAATCCTCAGCTGAGGCATGAGAGTTCTAATGTGTGTCAAGGCAATCCTGTACATGTTTCATGGCTACTCTGATTAGTAAACTCTGTAGGTGCATATGGTTTTAGAAAGAAATCTTAATCCCTCAGAAACTATTGCTTAAATTTCATTGCCAAAAACACACAACAGCATTTCAGGAAAGTTTTACAACTTAATGAACAGACTTTTAGTCAAAGAATTAAAAGAATACTTTTTTCATTGGCACACCCCACAGGTGAAATTGTATTGAAAAATGGCATATCAACTCATACCAGCAAAAATTCAGACTTACCATGTCTGCACATGTAGTACAGCTACATGAGGATTGAAATACTGTTGGTTAAGCAGTAAATATAAAAGAGTACACAAAATACATTGAAATATTAGTAAGTATTAGGTATGTATACCTACCACACAATTTATATTATATATATATATTTATATATACATATATATATATATATATATATATATATACATATATATATATATATATATATATATATATAGTAGGTCAAGAGTAGTTATAAATCCTTATTGACTTCACCAGTATTATAGGTCTATGAAGAAATAACTTCAACAAGAGTTCTTGTTATTTAAATGAACATCACATTGTTATAGCATTATGAGACATGGCAGACATCCTTACTTACAGCCAGGAAGGGTTTGAGTTGAAATCCAAGGTGAAGAACTGCCATAACCAACATTTGTACTGGCAGCAACAGCAAATCTGTACCATCTGTATTTTTTCAGTTCATACACTGTGTCTTCTATCCAGCCATCCATGACATTTTCATGTAAATACTGATGCATCTCATATTCAATACATTCCATAGCCTCCCAGTCACTGCAGTGGATGGATTGTAGCTGTGTGGTAATCTTGTAGTTTTGAAAGTAGCCAAGGATAGATTTTGGTGATCTCCAATGCAAGGTCACACTTGTTGATTGCACATTGGAAAAAACAATATCTCTGGGTGCACTAGGAACTATAGATTAAAACACTTGTAAGAGACCTTAATTCGAATGAAAAGTGATTGCAACTATACGACTTTTCTCCACTGTTGAAAACATATTTTAATAAGCATATCTAAAGACCAAGATTCAAATTAATATGTTTAATAAGCAATATTTCCAATGGCATAAATCACAGTGTACATATTTAGGTAGCATATGTTTACTATAGCTTTTGAAAAAAAAAATAAAATTCTTGCAGGCATGGGATGTAGGACCAGTGTAGAGAGATGTGACATTTCTATTGCTACTTTTGGGGCACTGTCTCAGCTAATGGAGGGAATATTACACAGTTATTTTTCTATGCTACACATAGCATGTTTTACTATGGGTTCTAACTGGGGCTCTTCAGCCCTTATTTAGAAATACTCATGTATCTCCTTCTCTCTTGCTAATATATGAAATCCTCACACAACACATCAAGGTAAGTTTTGTAAATCTCCTTTTTCACCTTCTGAATGAAAAGTATCAATACATGTGATATGTTTGTCTGGCATTATAGCAGTGCTTTACAAGAACATTAAGAGAAAGAGCTGAATAAAAGATAAAAAATAAACTTCCCACAAACTTTGCTTCCACTTATTTATATGAAGTTATATTCACATCCATGAGACAGAAGCAGTGCATGTATGTACATATATATGCATGTACACACATTTACTCTGTCTATATTGAGTCAGCAGCATACTCCCAGATTTCACAGACCAGTTGAACATATGGTTTTGTGCTATATCACATAGTCATAGAGAAAGCTAATATTATCTCTAAGACTCTGTAAGATAATACTAATACTCTCTATGGCAAAAAACTGTGCAGAAAAATCAGCTCAGAAATCATTGTGTGCACATAGCTTTAAAGAGTGCTTTAGAGTCTTTGGGGGAAGAGGTATCACTGGTAAAAGAAAAACACATCATACATCCTCAAACTGAAACTGAAGAAATCCCAAGGCTTACATAAAGAGGAAAAGGATCCCAGACCAACGTTACTGGGGAAGAGAAAACCCTCCTTTTTCTTTTCTTTCAGCCCTATGGGAATATCTGATGTTTGCTTTTGTCTGCAACAATTTGTTTATTAAAAGTATCACAATATAATAAGATAAATCTTCTCCACTAAATATGGATATTTACAAGAAATATAAATTCTGAATCAGACAAAGCTGTGTTGATGAAAAGGTTGAGAAATTAAAATCCCTTCAAATGAACCCAAAGCAGGTGGAGTCTGCAGGAGAGGGAGTAGGCAAAGAACCATAGGCCATCTCTTGTTCTTCCACTGAGCTCTCATGCACAAGTACCCAACACCCCAACATGCAACAGCCCCATAGGCCCCCATCTTGCTACACACTAACCAGACACAGAACAAAACCAAACTATATTAAAAAAATCTTTGCTCAAGAAAACTTCCATCATCATACTCCATGCTATCAAAATTAAAGTTTTTCTCTGTTGCTATTAGCATGAAGATAAGTACAGAAAGTAGTAAAAAATATCAAAACATGCAGTACCATTCTTGCTTGCTCAGATTTGGGGATGTAATACTTAATTTACCCCCTTTCAAAAAATAACTGCAATATTGTCATAAAAACTATATAAGCTGTATTAGCTATTTTTGCAAATTACAAGAAATGTCCTAGTTCGACTACTGACTTTATGGAAAATAAAGGCAGAGAAATACTACATGGTTAGTAGAAAATACCTGTATTTTTCTTCCATAAATCTTCTATTCTGTTGTAATGTAAGCTGTTAATATCTGTTAAGATACTGCAAAAATTTGAGTTCTTACACACTCAAATACGATAATGATAAAATGTGGGATAGAATAGAAAACTAACTATTGGGCTATATTCCAATACAGATACTAGGGTTTGTCATAAAGCAGATAGTAACTGGTTAGTTGCTGAGTGTTAGTAGGAAGGTGGAAATATATACTTTCACTTGCTGAAATGTGCAGCTGGTTAAGCCCTGGCTAGCACAACTGCAGTCTCTGCACCTAAAACAAGGCAGGTTAAAGAGGCTGGTCACAGACAAAGGAAGAGCAATGCCCATGATCTAGACACCATGGTGGCCTTTCCTTCTTAAGGAGAATACCTGGTTCCCTTATTTTCAACATGCATGATGACATCAAAAATAACCAAGTGTTAGCAATTTTGCAGTAAAGAAGGAAAAGACACTTGGCTTTCACAGAACTAGAAATTGTATCAGGCAAAATGGTTGTGGCTTTGATTTGTGGGCTCTCTGGCAGACTAACAAAATTCTAATAAATCCAGCCTCTATGAGCCTTCCTTGTATTTGGAAAAGAGACAAACTCACTGAAAGTGGAGGAAGAATGGAGGGCAGAGAAATGACGTTTCTCTTTCTATCTGTCCTTTTTCCAACTTACTGCTGAGGATGCCCATACGTATTATCTTCACAAGGCTGAAGGTAACACCTGGGATTATCCCAGTAAGTAACACTACATGAAAACCACCATTTTAAAATATAAACTTGCAGGTGTCCTGATAGCAGACAATCAGACAAGCATTTCTTCTTTGACACAAAAGCTTGGATAACTATTTTCTGTCATCTTTTTTCCAGTTTATGAAGACCTATATAAACAAAATATTTTTAACCCAAAAATCAAGAGTCAGTCAGCAGAATTCACAGTAAAATTTTCTCTCTCATTCCCTAGACAGACTTTTAAAATGGAATCAGAGCCTTAAATGTTAGTCAGTTTAAAATCCAGCTAATTTTGTCTCTTTCCTTACCTAGGCAAATCAAACATAAACGTAATCACTCATTGGAACAAATGAAAAGATGTGACCTGAAACTGGAGCAGATCAAAGATGTTTGGTCCTAGGGCCCCAGTGAAGAGCAGTGACACCCAGTGGCACAGTATCTCTTGAACTTGGTGATTGTGTTCAGAGACAATTTCAAGACAGCTATGCTATTGGGTTACAAATACAAAGAGGATTACAATTACTCTAGCATGGAGAATCAGATTTCCATTCCTCAAGAATGACTAAAATTCCCCCAACTTTTTCTCTCCACAGATGGTACTGATTTGAACAAATCATTCCATGCTTCCTAGAGTAATCATGCAGCTTGTCTAAATTTTCTAAACATGACTTAACTATGATGAAGTGATCACTGTTCACACTAAAAATTATGGAAGCCAGAAACTGCATATTTTTCAATTATTATTTCAGGTTACATTGGAACTGTATAAAGACTTATTATCAATTCTTATACACTGACAATTTGATATGTACCTAATGGGAATTGTATTATTAATCCAAATTTCCAGAAAGGTGCTCTGAAAGAAAGGGCATGAGAAAGGTTATGATTGTGGTATTGTAAGAAACTAATTGCTGAGGACTGTTCTCTGATTGGCTAGTGGAAATTCTCATCCTAATTCCAAGTTAAAATTTCCCAAGAATCATACATAGGATCCCTTAAGTCTCATCACATATCTCACAGTCCTTCCCTATTGTATTATGTTTACTATAATTCAACTATCTCTGGGAGTAGGGAGGTTTTCTAAGTCTAAAACATTTGGTGCAATGTACTCCACCTAATTTTCCATTTAATAGCTTCTAATTCAGCTTTTGAAAGCCAGCCAGGGAGCTGGCAGAGAGGCTAACCATGAAATGCCGGTGAATTCAGTTTCTGGAATGGAAGAGGAATGAGGTATTTTCAGATTCATCTCCCATTGTTCATATGATGCCTAAATTTCAATGCAAACTAACTGAAATCAGATCCGCATGGGATTTTAAGCTCCTAAAACCTATTTACATGACTGAACTCTCACTGAAGTTGACAGAAAGTTAAACACCTAAATAGAAATTAGTTTGGCAGATCTCAGCCCTATGCTTGTCTGGCTACAATTCTAATCAGTCCTTCCAAAGCTGGTGGACTGCTCTGGAGTAAGCTTTTAATTGATAAATAAAAGGAAATGCTTGGTAGAAAAAGCACTAGCACAGTGGAAAGACTCATATCAAGTTAAAATTGGCCAGCAGAACTGGTTTAAACTAACAAAAAACACTTGGTAGAAAACACCTTATTCACAATGCAAAGATAACCTGAGGGCAGCAAAGGACACATACACAAATCTACTGAGAAAAGAGAGGTTATGGCGTTCTGTGGAGACTTTTGTAGAAAGCAACAACTACAGCTGCACAGGCTGTGAAGAGAAGACAGTAATATGATATGGCATAGTTCCTAACAAAGTTAATAAAAAAAAGCCTGCCTACAGAACAGCTGCTTGTAGCTGGAGTTTGGATGAAAAGGACTGCGGCAGCCTAGAAGTCTGTTGGGCGGAATTAAGAGCGTCAATAGGAGGAAAGTGAAGAACAAAGTAGAACCGACAGCAGTGGGCACACACCAAAAAAAGTCTTCAGAAAATAGAAATAACTGAAAAGAAATATTCTTACTGACTATCTCCATTAAATTTTTAAAGCTTAGTTACACAAATGAGTTCCATGGGTTAAGCTGATAACCCTGATCATACTAAATACTAATCGAGTATAGAATGCTAACTTCAGGAGGAGTCATCATGATACAAAGTCCTGCTCAGTATGAATAAGTACATCATGAATAGGACTCAAATTATTTTGCTAACATAAAAATATAAAAAACTGTAGACTATTTTTCCCATGACTTGGGACTGACATTATCAGACATGCTTTAAAGGAAATTGCACAGTTGAGAGCACGTCTTAAAAGAGCCTCTATGGACCATGTTTCTCAGCCCTTAGCACATTAGAAAACTCAATGTCCAACTGTGGGATCTAAGTACTGAAAAATAAAATCATGCAAATCTAGAGAGAAATGCACTTCTTTAAACTAAAAAAGAGTAGTGAAAAGCTACCTGTACTCAATTCTTAAATGTTCAGCCTTCCATTAAACTAAAACAGTCTGCTATTCAGTAAACATTTGTGTTTGACCTGTAGTTGCTATCCATGACAGCTTTGTACATATATGTCACCACCATTTCTTACATAGTAATGCAGAGTTGACCTAGTCCCTACAAAAAAAGACAAAAATTCCTTTATCCTTAGCTATATGAATCATCTAGTTTATCAACCTTCTTATAAAAATCACACCAGTACAATTTCACTGGCAGCAACCAAGTGATACTGCATTTTTCTAGTGAAGATTTTCCATCAACCTCAAAGCCATCAACTTAAATTTGGACCAGAAAACTAATCATAAGATGTAAAGAAGTCCAAATGACATAAAGAAAATTACCTCTGGGAAAAAAATTAGTCATCTTGAAAAGAAATGTTTCAAAGAATTCACTCTGAAATTTTTACTGGATGATTTTACTTTAATACAATTTCAAAATGTGAACTTGCAGAGGGATTGAACATGTGAAACACACCGCCCTTTTCTGCATTAGTGACAGGGGACACTGAAGCTCTGCCATTTCCAATACAGTGGCTCTTCAGCAGGCTGATTCCTCAGGATAACCAGGGCAAACCATCTGCACTGCACATCCTACTTGCAGCCCTAAGAACCCCTTGAGGGCATGGGTTTAAATATTCTTCCAGTGCATCACGGTCATCTGTCATTTTCTTCACTACTTAATGAGGAAAATCATGTAACTCCAGTTCAGAGCTGTCATGAACTGCCAAATCCTGAGAAAAGGTTTTATGGTGAAGGAAACAGCATTTCCTTGGATGTGAAGAAGGCTTTAAGCTCTTGCTATGCTTTGTGCTTCTCAAAGGTCTTGATTAAAAAAAGCCCACATTTTCCAGTGGGAACCTGCATATTGGAGATACAAATCCAGAACCTTTCGAGGGCAGAGTGTAAAGACATTTTGTGCACATGTAACAAAAGATGATGCTAGTTTGCCACCTCCACACCAAAAGACCTGAGAAACTTTCCCATCACCAATTCCTTTAGGCACTACTCTTCTTTATTCAGAAGGCATACTTTTGTGTAAAGCTACAAGTTAATGGCCTGGAAAATGAAGCCCAGATTAAATGAAAAAGTGCTTCTTGGGCAAATTTCTAGCCATAACCAAATTTCTTTTAAATTCAAGTCGTCATGAATGCATCTCTGTTTAGCAGAAAACAAATGGTAAGGACTGTACCAGAGTACAGTGGGGGCCTCAACCTATTCTTAGACTGTGTTCAGGTATAATATCAGGTATGACTAGCAGTAAGGGGGAGAAGTGGGGAAATTACTCTCTGTGTCTTAGTACTGCAATCAATATGATTAATATTCTCAGAAAACAGTGAAAAGTCTATAAAGTAAAATCTAAATGAAAATATTTAAAGCAGAAGCAGTTTTCTTTTTCTTAATCAAGCTTTGCATACCTCAAGTGTTTTTTTAATTGTTCTGTTTTTATTGTAAACTGAATGACTGTTACACTTGTCCCAGATTTGTGAGTTAACTGAATATTCACAGATTTAGTTTGCCTTTTGGAGAAGTTTCCTACTGTTTAATGGCTGTCTCTTGCTTCTAAAAATTCTTTCAACCTTAATGAAATTTCATTTTAGTAAGTGCATTATCTTGAAAATAATCCAAGGATATATATTCAGTCATAAAATCCTAACTCATTTATGCATGTATATGTATAGTATATTATCTTTCATATCCCTTATAATGTATTTAATCACAAACTAATACTATCACTACAAAGCTGAGAGCTTTTATAACATACTGCAATCTGGCAGAGGTGGACAATGACAATGGAGCTAGATTAGACAAAAAACACTACTAATCTCCTCATAAATTTAAGTTTCATGATTGATGTTTATTTGTACCCAGATATGAACAAATTTACCTCAAAAAAGGCAAACAATCTTGCCAAGAATTTAAAGGTCAAATGCTATGCAGTGAGACACTGAGCCAAATTCGATTTCACTTTATGTCAGAAATAAATGCATTGTCAGTGACTCAGTGCTGGCTACATATTCTGTGACTAATCTTAGACCACCATAAATAAGAAGCTGACAACAGCTATAAAACTGTTTCCATTCCCATCCATGAATCTCCAATTCCTAGTATCCAGTCACTACAAAACAATTCATGCAAATACACAGCTAAGGAAATGTCCTAATAATAACTAGTTTGTTGTAAATATGACTAAGCAACAACAAAGCAAGAAAGGGTCAGTGCAGAGTTTGTGGCAAAAAGTACATGTGTTATAGTATAAATCCTTCACTTAGGAAAGCTCCTAGTGATAAGACACATGAAACAAATGTTACAAAATAAAGAGTGTAATAAAGTGGGGGTTTTTTTTCCCCTGCTAGCACAATTCCTTATAACATGGACCATAGGACACTACCAGTCTCTCCCTAAAGCCCATGGTTAATCCACAGCTTTCGCAGTCTTTCCTCAAGGACTAATTAATATCCACTCCCAAATTTCTCAGAAATCCCAACAATCAACTTTCTCAAAAGTTAATTCTCTAAAGAAGTGTCAGGCTTCTTTAACACTGCTAGAAGCCTTTCCCCCATCCTCCAATATCCAAGGAAATCTCCTGTTCTCCTCTGTTACCAGAGGGTAACATCCCTCCTAGGCAGCTATCTCAAAGTCTGAACTCCATGTCCAGGTTCAGTCTTGCTCTGGCTCTGAGAGTTGGCTCCTCAGCAGCCATGGTGTAAAAGAAATCTTTGAGTGTTCTGACTGCATTTGAGAAATGTCCAGAAATGCAGGAACATGTATCTAACATTGAACACAGCAGCTCAGCTCACTACATTATTTCCAGCCAACACCGTAAAATGTTGAGTAAGAGTATGCTCATGTCTGATACTTAAACAATGCCTTTGCCTTTTCAAAATTGGATTTTGAGCCCTGCTGATGAACAGAAGTTTCTGAGCAAACAAGAAGACAGATGAACCAGGCATAAGTCTTAAATTGCCAAGGTTCTGGACAGAAGGGGACTATCAGGGATCACAAATTGGCAGCATTTGTAGGGGAACTGTTGACAAGGAAGCCAATTTAGGTAGAAAATTTTCATCAGAAATGTGTATGAATATGCCACATCATAGTTCAAATAACAGATGTGGCCAGGCTTTAGTGGGATAGACTGTATCATGAGGAGGGGCAGTCATCAAAGTACAACCCTGGCTATTTTCATAATGCTGGCCAAAATATGCCAGCAAGGGGATTGTCCTCATTTGGAGCTCATCCATTTAATCTGGAACCAAAGCAGCAGTAGTCCAGCTGACAACACAGACTAGATTCATTCAGACATTCACATCCACAAGTATAATTTTAAGAAATTTGGAAATCAAAGCTCATAATGGAAGACCAAGGCTTTGTGGAGAGAGCCACAGGAGGGATCCAGTGGAGATGCATGCCACTCAGGAAGCTAGCAACAGGGAATCTAAGAGTAAGGGTAAGTCTGAGCTCCTCCAAGTTCAATGTCTGACTCAAATCTGCACAGCTGAGCTGCTCCCCTTCATTTGTCATTTGAACCAAAACCTTGCACCTGACACAGGGTTTTGTGTTTATTATTTGCCAGATCTGAGAAAATTCTCTCTTTCTGTTGAAGTATATACAAGTGCTGCGACTCATATTTAAAGTTATTAAAAAACTTAGTAGTAAAGTATTACAAAAGCTCGGTTTGGTTTCTAAGCCTCTGGGGTACAGTAGCGCTCCTCCATCCCACCCCTGTGTTTTCTAATTATCCAGCTTTTCTGAAATAGAGACCTACTGAACTCCATTGCATAAATCGATCTCACTTAAGAGAACACAAAAAACCAAAACAAAACAAAGAAAAAAACAACAAAAAAACCCCAACCAAACAAACAAACAAACAAACAAAAACTAAACTAAATCCAATAATTTCTCCTGTAATTTAGATGAAACATGAAATCTTATCTGGATGCTTATTGCTTAATATATTTTTTCAATTTTTATATTTAACTATCACCAAAGAAGAAAAAAATCCCAAGAAACAGTCCCAAGAGTAACAATCACCCCTGACTGGAGGACTGAAACAGGCCTTTGCTTCCTGGATTCAGATTTGAGCTCCTCTCCACTTTCAGTTTAGAAGATAGGTACACAGCTATTCACATGGAACTAATTCTATTTTGCATAGAATATCATCTCCATGTTCCACATGTCAAGTGAAAGCACTGCCAAGATTAGGTGAAGTGTGAAGTGTGTGTGTGGAGAGAAAAAGGAAGACAGACTTTGGGTAACAATTTTTCACTTCAATGCCAGAAAACCTGTCTACATTTTTCTTTGGTTTTAGCTCACAATTTTCCTTCTTCCTTTAAAAAATCCTACCCATGAAAAGTTATTACAAAGTTTGCTTGTAGAGGCTAAATTCTTCTCAATTTCCTGAATTCTGAACAGCTTTATTGCCATTGAATTCATACCACTGCCAGTTAGCAAAAGCAAAACAACAAAAATTTCACTCCCAAAAATTTTTTCAGACATAGAGTCTCAAATATGATAAATACTCTAGGAACAAAGCAGATATTATACAGCAACCTAAATGAATAAAATAACTATTCAAACTCACATAGAAAAGGTTGTTCTTGCTGTGCTTTTAAAAATGGCAATTTATTCTCATCACTAGGTGTGTTCTATAACAGGTCAAAGAGGAAGCCCTGTTTCTCTTCATTCCTTATTAGAAAGAAATTTAAACAACAGAATGATTTAACTGCCTGTATTGAAGCAGTTTTTCCATGCCTGCTTGTTTCATAGTCATCATTTAAATTAAACAAAAAAATAACTCGAATAATTATTTACCTTTTTCTGGAAGTGTACTGGCATTGCATATCTGTTCTTCACCCTCACCAGCAGATGTTGCAGCTTTTATTTTAATTTGATAAGTAGCGTTGGAAAGCAGATTTCTGAAAGTATGCAGTGTACCAGAAGATGAAAGATTTGTAGAATTTCCTTCGACTGCTATGATGTAATGTGTGATTATGCCATTGGCAGAAGCAGGAGGGTCCCACTGCACTAGGATGGATTGCCAACTTGTTGCAATACAGCGAATGTTCTGTACAGCATCTGGCACTTAAAGGACACACAGGCACCAAAGATTAACATGCACATGCAACTAAAATTGTAATCACACAACAGTATCATTAGAGAAGCAGACACAGTGTTCATAGCAAGAGTCAAACACTGCAGTGTCAGACAAATTAATAAAAAAAACACATTGAAAGAACAAAACTATGACTTTGTCCTCATTAGATGGTTCCTTTCCAACTGCTATGAATATGACTGCTGTTAGTACTTGAGAGAGAAGAGGCTATCTATCTGGCTTCTTCCTAGTTGAGGGCTTCAGTTTTGTTTCCCCAACAAAACTTTTTGCTCATATTTCCCCCATGTGTTTTTAAACACAGTGTACTATAACATACACAGTATACAAACTCTATATACCTACTACATATACATAGCAACAGCATCAACAGTAGAAGTTCCTTATTTATCTGTTTTCTTATATATCTGTCAGCCTTATTTCTTTCAGGCCATATATTACATTTCTCTGTACAGAAGTCACTGGGCAGATTTCAGAGCTTTCATATCAGTTCTTTCAACTTATTGTTTCCCATCTATTTGCTGGTTGAAGCAAAAGAAATTTCTTAAAATACTCATAAAAAATTAATGAAGGTAGAAAATACTACAATCACTTTGAAAATAGAGCAATTATTTATGAACAATTGGTTAAAGAGAAATAAAGAAAGTAAGACAAGTATGGAATGTCAGTCTGAAATGAAACAACTGACGGATGACCATAGCTTTTGAAGAGCACCCCATTCAGCTGCAGGAGTCCAACAGCCAAACTGAACCAGCTCAGTGATGGTCCAGATTTCTGACAGTGTTGTAACTCTTTGGTACAATAAACTGTAAAACTCTTCCCCAGAAACTCTTCTTTACTGGTTCTGGAAAGAGTCTTCACTGGAAGCATGATCTTAGCAGACCTGTAGTCATCATATGGGATCTTTTTATTTTGGGGTCTGCTCCCTTTGCTAACAGTGTAGAGGAACCTGGGAGCCCCCTAACCAATGCTTGTTCCCTGGCACTGACAGCTCTTACAGAGTCGGGGGGTTGCTCTGACCTGGAAAAGAGGTTTTGTTGTGCAAAACTGGTTTTGCACAACAGCCAGTTTCACAAACCCACAGGCTGTCTTTAGTAAATGTTATGTATTTCACTTTTAGTGGCTAGCTTCCTTCCTAAAATAAGTTCTTAAAAGAAAAAAAAAAGTTAAAAAATTTCTATTTGTCTAATATAATTTCCAGTTCATTTGCCAATCTTTTATCCAGCTGCTTTTGATACTGCTAATGTTTCAGTTATTTTCACAGGGATCTGAATTATTGCTTTGATCTGCAAAGACTGATACCTATCTAATTTTCCTCCCTTTATATGTGTTGCTATTAAAAGACTTATAGTAGCCATGTAAGCCTCTCATTTCAGATGAGGACATTTTTAATTCTACACTTCCGAAATCAGACTTCAAACCTAGTCTACAATAGGAATGTGAATCAGTGCTACACAGGCAAGAGACAATGAGTTAGTGTTAGGTTATATTTTGTTTGGAGAGAAGAGGAAGACTTTTGTTCAACCATACAAGGAAAACAAATATAAATGTATTTAAAACTGTCAGAATTGCAGCTCAGAAAAAGTCTTAGCTAACCTGATTCCATCGTTGTAAAGTGGACAGCATTACTGAACTGATTGCCATTCCCAAGCTTGGTAAACGCAGAGACACTGATAAAATAGGGGCTGTATGGTTCTAATCCAACAATGTTTGCCTCATGGTTTGAACCTGAAATGTTCTTAAGGAAGGAAATATTATTAGTACACAATTCATCTCTAGAAACATTGTAGCCTTCACCTTGAACTTACTGAAATGAACAGAAAATTTACAGCCACAGTTTTGCCTCTTCCACTCTGAGTAGCTTTCAAATACTGAAAACTATTTCCAACTTCACATCAACCCCTCTCACCTTCTACTTCCTTACAGATCTATGGTGGTTTCTATGAAACTACCCAAAGAATGTGTTTCCAAAGGTAGCTGGCTGTAGAATCCACTGTTTCTCTTTCACATGCTCATAGTGGCTTTCAGGAATTATGGAAGAAACTGGAATGATGCCAGCATTTCCTCCCACAATGGGGAATTACACCAGACCTCACTCACTGCAGCATTGTCTTTTCCTGCAGCTTCTACAAGCATCTCAGATGAGCAGGGTTCACTCTATAGTTTCTAAGCTTGAGATGCAATCCTGACCTCAGCTTGCTGCCTTTGCAGTTCACGGAACATTCCTTGAGGCCACCCAAGCAATCAGATTTAAGCCTTGCTCAGATTTTGTATGTCATAAAATTATAGATTCATAGAATGGTTTGGGTTGGAAGGTGCCTTTGAAGACCATGCAGTCTCAACCCCCATACTGCGAGCAGGAAACCTTCCATAAGACTGGGTACTCAGAGCTTCACCCAGCCTGGCTCTGAACATTTATATAGTATCTACTTCAGTTGCAATTTACTCAGTTCTTATTCTTTGATTTTTTAATGAAGACCTCTGAACATATCTTACCATTTTTTAAGATGGTAAAAATTTTTGAATCTTGAAAGTCCATAAGGTACTAAATAGTTAAACAAAGATAGCCCCAAAGCAACTAACTTCTGTCATTTTTTAACATCAAGCTTACACTAAAATACCAAGTAAGATTAATAAATCTCACTGTTAATGAAACATTAGAAGCTCAAAGCACATTAAAATCAAACAATTTTTCCTGTTTAATTTGAAAAATTGAATTACAGGTATGGGAAGGAAAATAAACTGTCTTAGCAAATAGGAATTTATAGGAGCTTCATAATTCTAGGAGCATAACAAGCATTTAAAATATTTGCCATAACTTTTTTTTCCTAAAGCATGAAAAAATACTTTAAAAGATTATACACTCTTAATTATAAACATACCCAAAAAAATAGTTTTTCAGTGTTGTTTTGATAAATCTTAAAATTATATCTCATAATAACACCATTTGACCGGGGACTTGGATCCCATTTTAGCCACACAGAATCGGCGGTGTAGTTGATAATGGTCAAATTCTGGGGTGGAGCTAATGGCACTGCAAAAGAGAAATGCTATTGAGTACCAAATCACAAATACTCCAGGCAAAACAATACATGCAGGAGAACATAGGCACTTTTGTTAAAATTTGTATCTGAACTCAAGCTAACAGTACTTCATTGCTATTTAAATCTTTTTTCTTACTCTTTGACATGAAACAAATTCCATTAATCCAGAATACATGTTTAGTCAGCAAGGGATCTTCTCAGAGATCTAACAAATCTATTAATCACTTAAACATCCCTGCTGTCAGAACTAAGAGATTTCTCAGAAGTCATATTACATATATAACTGGAATGCAATACACTTTGCTTCCTCCACCCATATATGGACCACAACTCATCATACATTTAAAAGATGTGTAATTTACCATGCAGGGGAGAGGAGGTCCATGTACAGGAGAACTGTGTGAATTTGTCAGAAATATTTCCATGTTTTATCATTTTTCAATTACAAGGGGGGATGAAGAGAAAGGTACTCTTGTTTGCTTCAAAATCCCTGACACTTTGCAAACCGTAACACATTCCAAAGGCAAAAGATATTTCTTCATGGGGTTATTTTTGTAATCCTGTGCAGAATGTGACCTCCTCTTGTGCACTGTGGCAGGAGGAGGAGCACTCAGGAAACACTTGCCTTGCAGTGCTTCCTTCGCTTGAAAGCTCTTCACTCACAGACCAATGGAAAATTAATTCTTCATATCAACAGGTCTGATGCTCAGATCTAAGAAGGATGCTGTAATAGAGCTGATATTTTGAAGTTGTTTACAATTGAATTTACTCACCTGACTCATCTGTGTAGAATTGAAGCACAGCAGAGGGACCAGATCCTTTTATTGTTCTGGCAGCTGTATAAATGCTGTACAATGTGAACGGCAGAAGATCTTCCAAAATGATAAAATTATTGGTGGTAGAGAATGAGCTATTCCTTTCTGGCCCAAATAAATTTAAATCATAATGTATTATAATACCATTTGGCTTAACAGGAGGGTCCCATGAAAGCATAACTGAGGTAGTTGAGAGATTTGAAAATGTTTTCATTACAGGCGCTGATTCTGGGACTATATGAAGAAATAAGAAAGAGAAAAACAACTATAATCTCAGAAAAATATGAGTTACAATGAAAAATTCTACTTCACAAACTTAAAATGGAAATGTGCAGCATTTTTTCTTGTTTCACTTAGTGTTTTTGTCACTGTATTACAAAAACACTAAGTGAAACAAGAAAAATAAACTTTTTTTTTTTTCTTTTAGAAAGCTATTCGTTTTTTTAATATATTTCTTTAGGAATTAATAAAAAGTCTTACCATCTTCATCAGTTCTTATGTGAAGACTCAGAGTATGCTGTTCAGAAGATCCTTTATCAGTGGCTGGTGTGATTTTCAGAATGTAATCAGTGTATTTCTCCAGATCATCAAAAATTGTGCTTGTGTTGTAAGTAAGGAAAGATAATATCTTACTGGTTCCCAGTTGCATTAAACTTAGAGAAACATGAAAGAAGACTAAGCCATTTGGCTGGGATGGTGGAAGCCAGCTTACATTTACAGAAGATGAGGAAATGTTTTGATAGATCAGATTTTCAACAAAACCTTCTGGGACTATGAGAGATAATAAGCAAAAAATTAAATGCATGGATTACAGTAATAAAACATCCAAACCCCAACCAGAAATAACTGCTCAAAATATAATTAATCTGAAAGTGTCCGTTGCAATATTTTTTACAACTTTTAAAAATAATTTGTGTTTCAATATCAAGAGCAAAATGGTTGAAGTTATATATGAATAATCATTTCTGTTAAATTTCTTTAGGAAAAGAGCCCTAATGAAAGCTTAAGACAATAATTTTATTGCTCGTATCCACAGAGGCTTGTGCTCCATGCTCTATGTGCTGTAGTATTTGAAAGACTCAGATCAAAATGCCTTCCTTGCAAAGATAAATATTGCAGCATCAAAAACCACATTTAATGGTCTTTTTTTAACTTTGCCATCATAACAGTAAAATAACTTTTAAGTTAGACAATATTTAATAAATATTTAATAAAAGCCCTGATATACAATGAGCACTAAAAAAGTTATTAACTTACTGTCCTGATCTGTATACACATCTATTTTTTCACTGGTTTTGTTTCCATCTCCAAATGCTGTGCTTGCAGTTAACCACAAAGTATAATGGCTGTATTTTGCCAAGTCATCCAGCACTACACTGACATTGCTGTCATTACCATAACTTGTGAAATTCTAAAGAGAGAAATAAAAGAAAATGTTACCACATAAAATGCTTTTTATTCATTGATTTCTCTTTCTAGTTCCCCATTTAGCCATCACCACCACCACCAGCAGACATGATTCTCCACAGCACTCAGAAGACATAAGCCTATGCTTTGACTCCTAATGAGTACTGATTTTTACTGACATACTTGATTTTATGATGTCTATTTATACCCCTTGTAAGTACTACAGAGTACATGATTGGCTAATGAGTACTGATTTTTACTGACATACTTGATTTTATGATGTCTATTTATACCCCTTGTAAGTACTACAGAGTACATGATTGGCTTCTATTGTTTGTAATTGTTGAATGCCAATGCAGGGATTAAAACTGTAATATTGCAGTATGTTTATCCATATTTCATCAAGAAAATTAGCAAAATAAACCAGCATCTGCTAATTGTCTATAGATTACATGAACCACACATGCCTAGGCTGATCATTGTTAATCAAATCAAAGGACATCTGTCTCTTTAATCTATTTTTATGAGAGTAGATTTTGAACTTAAATCTTTCAGTAGAAGAGATCTAACCACACCCCTTGATAAACTGTTCCTTTTGCTAGTTGTCCCTTGCAGTAACACCATGCCATTATCTCTAGGGAAATGTCTATAGTGAGTGGACTCATGTTGAACTGAAGGCATCAACAGATTTTTTTTCCTCTGTGCTACTGAAAGATAGCAGCAGAACCCAGTCCCAGTGTCTTATGAACTATATAAAAAAATGTCATTAATACTGTGAGTACAATGGCAAGTTAGTGCTCAGATCAGCACCTCTAAGGAGGCCCTTGCTATTTAGAAATAACAATTTTGGAAGATGAAAAGACAAAATATAAAGCACATTATTTACGTAAGTTCAGCTATACCACATAAGTTCAATCAGTTGAAGTTGAATGTGTTGAATCATCCACTGATTTACAGGAACCTGACTTAGATGATCCAACACAGTTTGGTTCATGGTTTGAAAATTGTTGAGACATCATTTAGCCCATAAGCATATTCAGCTCAAGCATTGGGTAGCAAGTCAAATCTTCAGTGCTGATTCAAAGAGCCAGTAGCATTTCTCTCCAGCAGCCACATTGCTGCATTGACCAGATGGCCTGGACAGCACTTCTCAGGACCAAAAAAATCCTAACTTTTCTACACAGAAATATTTTCAGGATGAGCTGGATTTTGTCCAACCCCCTGATGAATTCCAGTTATTTGGCCTGCCCCTTATTTTTGCTGTTAGATCAAACCCACACCCTCCACTTTAAAATGCAAGTTAGCTTTCAAGGAAATTTTTTTTTCTGAAAAAAAGAGGCTGTGAGAGCAAACTTACGAAAGCAAGAGAAAGGCAACAGAAATATTTGGGTATTGAAATTTAGAAATACCACATATAAGCACAGGAATGCTAAAACTGCACACTGAAAAATTGATTACATTTCTCATAAGGAAAGTTCTTATTGAAGAAGTCACCGTGATGTGCTTTATCACACAGTTGAATCCATACTGTGCAAACTGATAGTTCAGTATGCAATCTTTAGGTCTGTCACCAATGTCTGTCACATATCAATTTATATATCTAATGCAACACTTCACCAATTTTTTGTATGGGCAAAATATTTTTATTTTTGCAGAAAACTATAGGTGATACTCTCATTAATTTCCCTGAGATTTTTATATCTGTATTTGAAGACCTAGTTTTACCTGCAGTCACTAGTACTGACATAAAATAAATAAGTAAACAGTTTGGCAATGAAAACTTAAGCCTTTGTTTGGAATGCAGAACAGAAGTTGCACAAATTGGGAGTATAATTTTTTTTTATTTAATGTGTGAGTATCCACTCATTAAATGACTATAAGCACACTGTTAGTTTTGCCCAATAGATTAAGTCAACATCAGTCAAAATACAAAAAATTCCACCTTACTATATGACATTTTCTAAAAGTAGTTTGAATTTCATACTAGCTGCACACCTAACTGAAAAAGCCTGGAAAGAGCTTTGTGTTATGTTTGGTAAGTTAAGATCCAGGAAACAGTGGATCAGATTCTAAGTTATTTAGTTAAACTCTGATACTCAAGCAGGGTATGACAGAATACATCATCTGGCCCAGAGGAAGCATTCTAATACCCTCTTTTTGTTACTATTATTATTGTTAGCAAAAGTTAGTAATTTATAACAACATGTAATAATCAGATTTTTTTTAAATAAGATCTTAAATAATTACCTGAGTTTTAAGGCTACCACATCAAGTTTTGATCCTAGATTTAATGGGAGTTTATTGATATGAACAGCTGAAAATTCAATTCTTAGTTTAAAAAGACCTTTACAATTTAGGCAGCTGTCTGGCAGTTAAGGACTCAGTGAACCAACGTGCATAACAGGTTTTTGGTGGGTCAACAAAAACTATTTTAAGACATAGTTCCTTTACTGTGAGGACCCCAAGGAGATATCTCTAACTACTGATATGACAAAATATTAGGAAAATTCCAAAATATCAAGAAAAAAAGGAGCACATAATTAAGAGTAACAGTGAGCAGGAAGAGCTGTGTGGGTACAAACTGAGAAAAGATGAAACTTGTACTAATTGTACCCTGGGGATAGAACACTTTAGGAAGTTTTACAATTAACTGTGGCTGTAGATGAAAGCAAACAGCTTAGGATCTTTGGCTACAGCTGAAGAAATTCTTCCTTCTGTCCCTTTCTTCATCCATACATGAAAGAAGTTTTGACATAGCAAAGTATCAGATTATTAAAAGCAGCTAAGTGTAAGCAATACACTCAAGCCATGAAAGTGTCAGCAGAAACTAGTATCTTCACCTCAGGAAGTGGCAGACATTTCCAGTGGCATAAAGCTGTAGTTAGCTGTATAAGGAAAACATGGTGATGCTCTTCTTCACTGTTAAGCTTTTACCTCTGTTCTGTTTTCTTTTTTAGGTTCATTGTATTGCATTCTTGTTTGAGTTAGAGGATCACTTACTTGACTCTGGAAATCAGGTGAGAGTGGTGATACTGTGAAGTCTCATCCAAACCATCCTTCAAGGAGTGGAATATTCACTGTTCCATTAAAAACCTAAGGGAAGTTATTTCCTTTTTGTCTGCTGTACCATTCTGAGACCAGCTTTTTAAAAATTTGCAGTGTATCGTAGAGACGTTCCCCTTTTTATCCCTACTTTGGTCATACAGGTGAAGAAAATGTTTCATTGTTAAGTACTCTAGTACATTGTTTGCATCCCTTGTCTGGATCCCAAGGGTAGACCAAGTTGAATTTCACTTTGAACTATATCCAGTCATATTCATTTTTCTTGGCTTGAGGCAGAGGTTGGATGATTTGGGTCAGATATTCAGTTGCTAGAAGGATCATAGGCTTTTTTTCAGTCCATGCCCCTGGTTCCCCTCTCTGGTCTGTCAGAGCAGGAGAGCTTTCATCTGTACTGAAATTCCTACACTGGGGAAATTTATTGAAGCATATATTTATGCTTGTAATTAGCACCTTTCCACTTTCTTGCTAATCAGAACAGAAGTATATAGAGATTGAATAAGAAACTTCATTATTCAAGCCAAAGATATCTTTCATAGATTCATAGCTATGAGAGAGTTACTTCCATTGAGTCTTTGATTTATTTCCTGGATAGGACTGAGAATATGGACACTATGATTGCTTCAAGCACCAAGCAAGGCATCATGGAGCAAAACTTGCAAAGCTGCTATTGCGAACAGTGAAATCTTGAACTGTAGGAACTCAGCAGTGTTCCAGAGAAGTGAGGTGAAGAAGAGGTACAGTGTCATGTCGTCTGTGAAGGAAGCACTCTTTGTCAGCATACATGTCATATCTTTACTGCACTGGGAAAGGGTAAATACACCAAGAAGTAGCATTTTCCCTAGACCTATGACAGCAGAAGATGAAAGATAATGCTGAACTGGAACCTAGCCTAATGCAGGTGATGGTTTATTCTAGTTGGCTACCAGCCATTCCTCCCTCTCTGACACATTTTCTTTTACAACTGTCAGCATCTCCATAGAAACAGTCCACTCATCTACCAAAATCCTTAAATCTAATCTCCATCACTAAATATTTCCTTCTGCTATTCTGGTCTTGAACCTTGGGTCTGAGCATCCCAGACCTTCTGACTGGACAGCTGCAGTGTTATTTTTCATGTAGACCAGTAAAGCAGAGAAACTATATATTATTTTTCTAACTGAAGAGGGTACATAAATTTTCCCTTTTTGACAGAAAACTCAAATTTCTGCATCATGTCAAGGAGTAAACTGTATCTTTTATCTCAGGTCTTTTTTTGTATTTGGGCATTTTTTCCCTAACCAAAATGCTTCACTATGCAATTACTAACTTCCTAGTTTTAACATATTAATAGTCAATGGTTTATGTTGATTAGGTTTTAATATGCCTGAGCATTTTGAGAATGTGTGAGAAGTGATAAATTGAGACAACAGAATAGCACAGACAGTGATAAATTGAGACAACAGAATAGTTTAGTATGACTTCTGTATCTATTTCAGATTATGAGAGCATTGGGAGATATTAATTTGCTTGATATTCTTTAGCAAGGGTGTTTATTCAGGCATCTAAAAGTTATGCTTTAAGACTTGGACCTCTGGCATTATGTCCTGACAAAGATGCAGACTGGTAGAGAGTGGCTGCCTGCAATGTGAAAATGTGAAATGTGAAAAGATCACACACTTTTTCAATTCTCCTGTATAATTTCTCCAACTGAAAATACAGTTTGGTTAAATATAATCAGAATGGTGACCTTGACACAGATTATTTCAACCAAGGATTCTTTCTTTCCAAATATGTGCAATACAAATCTTAGCAGCAGACCCTGCAATTACATGGTTATAGTTCTAAGTTACAGAAAGCTGTAAGCTATATGTATGCATACTCATGCAGCTTACAACTGTCTGTATATATCATATATATATATATATATATATATATATATATATATATAGTCACATATCAGGCTGACTTTCACACATGCATTTCTCTGTTGTAAAAGGAGTAATATAAAATACCTGACAGAAATGAGTTGGCTTTTTTTCACCTGTTTGAAATCTGTCTTGCATCCATAGGAACGCCAAGGTACAGATTAGGACTGCAATGTAGTTGCCAAGCTAAACAGCGAGCCGACAGGATGTGCAGGGCAGAAGGAGTTAAAGGGAGTAGACAGATTAAGATTTGATCATGATTCAAGAGATTAATGCTCATATCCCATGGGCAGTAAGAGACAGATGCAACAGCAGCTGTAACTTATCTTCTGAGGGCAAAGGGATGGAATAGAAATCAAAGTCAAAAGGTTGAAAATGGTAGGTTACACACACAGAGGTAGAACTACTGTCAGCAGTAGTTGACAGAACTACTGTCAGCACTTTTGTCCTGACAACACATAATATGCCAAAGCAGCATTCCACTCATGCCACCATCCTTTCCTGGCCTAACTACATCACATGATAATAAAACTGGATCCTCACCTTGCTGGGCCAATGCTACTGTGCTCCATCTTCCCTATCCTCCTCCTTTATTTCCAAAATCCTGGGCACATCTTGGGGGGTTTTATCAGTCTCTCTCTCTCTCTCCCTATCTCTCTCTCTCTCTCTCACTCTCTCTCAGTGTGTCAGCTTTGCCTTACTCATTCATCTCAGAGTTACACCTTCCTAAAGGCAGGAATAGTCCAAGTCCATAGTCCTCCTCTAAAATTCTTTGAAATGTCCTTCATAGGACGGGCGGGTTCAGGTGATGCACTGATGTAAAGTTTGTCCACTTAAATCTTAAATTTGTCCACTTTACATCTTAAATCTCTTAAAGAGATTTAAGAAAAAAAGCTGTTGCCATAGCAGTGTGTGCAAACAGAGGGTTTGATCTGAACTGGAGCCCTGATTTTAATCTCATCAGAATGTGAATTCATGGCACAGTCCTGCTTGCACCTGAAACAATGCAGAGCCCAGTGACTACATACCTGCACACAATTCAGAAACGTGTATACACTGAAGTATGTCAGCAATTATTCACTCACAGCTATGTCTAACATTTGTGAATATTTTTTCTAGTTATCCTCAAAAACGTGCATACCTCACCCTAAACATATCTTGATCATAAATTTATGCAGTCAAGGTTGTTTTCCATACATAATTTTCTAAATGAATTTATATTTCTTGTTTTTCTTCCATATGTGTAAAACTTGTGACCAAAAAACTGTAAAGGAAGATTATTTCTCTTGTTATATTTCTGTACTATAAGATATTCACAGAAAGTAGAATAAAAAGACTATATACAATTAGTAAGTGCAGTGCATAATTATGGATGAAATCAGCATCAGGAAAAAAAAAAAAATCTAAATGAAAATGTATCTCCAAAATATTATTTACAAGCTTTTGTCTTTTAAGCTTTAACTTCAGAATAACAATCTTTGCTTCAATATACTAAAGAGTAATTTCCTTTGAGAGTAAGAAAAATGTGAAAAAAAAGCATTCCCTACTTCCACATTACCTCCATATTTTCAATACTGTACCAACATGTATTAAAAAGTAAAACAGAAACAGAAATTTACTGAAATTGATAGATTAGACTAAAAGAAACACTCTTGAGGGTGTGCCATGCATATAATGGGTCTTGAGTCTATCCACAACATATGCAAAGTGTGTATGTATATTAGGTGTATGTGTACATATATATATATAAATAAAAACTTTGCATAATGGAATATTACAAAAAACCTATTGGCATTAATGCTTATACAATATGAGTGCTCAGTGAGATGCACAATGTAAAACATAATTACAGATGTACTTCTGTCTTTTTAAGTTTAAAATCTACATCATATGAAGGAAATATGAATAACCAATTTATTGATAACTATAAAACTGACTTCATCTTTAAGTAATTATTAGAACATTTAATTTACTTCTACAAAAGAATATAAAAATAAGCTTACCTGTATGAATATTCCTGAGTTGTTTTTGAAATAAACTGAGTAGTACTGTATATTTCCATTAGGCTTTTGAGGAGGAGACCAGAATAGCATTATTGATGTGGAAGAAAGGTTTCTGTATGTAACATCTTTCGGTGGATCACTTGGTGCTGCAAAAATGTTAAGTTTTAGCATACCTAAAGCTTTTGTACCTCAAGGTTTTTTATACTTAATACCAGAAGTTCATCCACCATAGTAGATTTTACAACATCATGGCAAATTAAATGTATTTCTGATTATGGTGTAGAAACTGCTTCACAAAATAATGAACTAAAATTGTATATGTAAAATGAATTTTTAAAACTCTTTCTCAATCATATTTGTATTTAGCTGCATTTTTAAACAGATAAGATTTTTCTTATAGAATTTTTCCTGTACTTACTGCTTTGTGCACATAGAAAATCTAATTTGTAGACATAGAAGTTGACTGAGTTACCTGTCTATACTCCAAATACAGTTAGTAGGGGAAAAAAAGTGATTTTTTTTCACAAAACCTAAATTTAAAGCCTTTTTCTCTCTGATTTTAAACAGAATTTAGGCTCTCAACTCATGTAGGTAAACCAGTTACTTAAGCTTGAACAGTATGATAATTTATCTTTTTTCCTCTTTTCTCACCCTATTAAATGTGCAGCAAGACCTCTGTAAACCTTATTCCATTAGAGCCTCCTCCTCATTATAAAGAATAGCAGCATATGGTTTCTCTCAGTAACACAGTGATGTGGGAGAGTTAAATTCAATTCCTTAAGTCAGCTTAGGAGAATTTAAATCCATATTTCTCACCATCCAAGAAAGTGCTCTACAGAACTTGCAGTAGAGTACTGAACACTATGATTATGTATTTCTCTTGCTTTGTGCTGCTCTAGTTTATGTAAAATATTAAAATATTAATTGGAGGGGGAACCCCAGGACCAGTTCCTTAAAGTCTGTCCCTATAAAGTAAAATTATATTCCTATACCAGTTTCAACAGCAACTGTGACTATCTACAACCTGATGATGTATACAAATTTTGAAGGTCTGGCTCAGATAGATGCTATCCTGCCAGTGGTTGTGCACTGGGGAATTGTTGATATCTGTGCAGGGCAATTCTAAAGTATGCCTGCATACTCATACTACCTGTTTTGCAACAGATTATAGCAATATGACTGATGGAAAACCAGAAACAAAACTTAAACTGAATGACTTCCAAATGACTTCCACTATATCATATGATCATATAAAAGTCACTTTCCATGTTGTAAATATAAAATAATTAAAATGGAATATACACTGACAGTGTTCATTTTCAAATTAAAAATATTTCAGACTTAAGAGGGATACTCTAAGAAGTATTTTCCCTATCAGAAATTGTGTCACAGCTGCTTAAAGCAAGGATCTATTAAAATATATTACAAAAATAATATGAATTATTTCAAAGTTTAGAAAGAAATTTGGATCTTATCTGTCCTAAAGAGAATTTTTTTTTTCTTGGTAAATTAGTAACAATACCTATCATAATTTTATAGAGCCATAGATACATGTATACACAAAAATAGAGCCACAGAGACAGGTAGAATGTCTGTCCTTTACAAGTCAAATGTCACTTCTACTTCAGTGGCTTTATTAACATAAAAAAGGCTGACAGAATTTTAAGGCTGAATGAAAATAAAAGTTCATACTGTATATAAGCTTACCTCCTTCAGAAGTTCTGAATGTTATAGTATCACTTTTTATGTTGCCATCTCCAAATCTTGTACTTGCTGTTAGGTAAGCACTATACTCACAGTTATATTCTAGGTCTGTGAATTCCAGTGATGTTTCTGTTACATTTACACTCCTCTTTGACATTTTATTCCTAAAGAAAAATTATTTTATTAATTATATATATACACCATTTCTCTCTATATATACACACACCATTTCTCTCTATATATATAATTACAGCATTTATAGCAAAAATGAAAAATGCAATACTGCGTTAAATACAACAATTTAGGTTTTTAAAAGAGGCTAGGATAAATTTTTGTCTTTTATGGTGAAAAGCTAACTTTTGTACCATGGCATCACAGTAGGGCTCTTCATGTTGCTTCTTACAAAAAATAACACCCCAAAAACCCACAGAAATATGTTTGCTAATTACATCAACAAAGACAATGGATACATGAGACATTAAGGAGAAGTATTTCTATCTATTAACTGCTTTCAAATGGTTATGTGGTACCCTTGGGAAGGACACAGTAGGGCATAACTAAACTGTCTCCCTGGACAGGAATAGCAAAATATAAAAAGATTATAGCAGGGAGCATGCCCTACTGTGACTCTGTGAAATTGGTCAGAAGGCTGAAGTTATAAATGGAATAATAGAAGATGATATGGAACAGGAATTAGCTGGTGCTGAGTTAATTCTGGTGGAATGTAGCAGAGGATCAGAATGGAACTCCAGTCAGGTCAAAACCCGCCTAGAAAGACTGTAAGATGTAACATTAATAAAACACTGGTATTAGCATAGGTATGAAATGATTATCAGAAAGTAAAATAAGGAACAGAAAGAGCTAACTTGAATTCAAAAAGTGTTATATTCCTTGTAAAGTTAACATAATCTTTTAAGAAAGAAATAGGAGGAAAATAAAAACCTAACATTCCATTCCTTCAAAGATTTCTGTATGAGTAGGTGTCCTGTGTCTCTAATAGGATTTCATACAGAGATGATAATTTGATAATTAAAACCAAGAATCTTGCTCCAGAAATCACCATGAAACTCTTCACAAATGACAATGTTTTCTAATACTAAAAAAAAGAAAAAAGTGATTCAAAATTACTAGACTTTCATCCTTTGATAACTGAATGACTGTCCCATTAGCAAAGATCACCATCTAATATACCTGAAGTAAGGTTACATTAAAAAACTACTGGAATGAGAAAATGTATGAGAATGAAAGAAAAAATCCTTCCTAACCCTCAGATTTTGAGTGGAATGTCACTTAACATGGGAAACACTCTTGGTAACAGAGAAGGTTAACATTTACATTTTTCCCAAACTTCTGACAATTTTAATAGTCACTAAAATTTACAAGAGATTGCAGCTGCAGTTATCAAACTCTATACAAAGAAAGACATTTTTTCCTGGATCTTTGCCCAATGTATTCTTAGTATGGAAATACATATCTGGTTATAATTTAAGTAAGAAGACAATCCACAGCTTAGTGTTGTGAACATTTCTACTCTGAGTAACTGCATTCTTACATATGAGTTGCCAAAAACATTTCCACAACCAGGCACGGAAAGAAGAGCAAAAACTTGAAGTATTTCAAGGGAAGTTAATTTTCTGTTTAGAAACTACAAAGATTGCAATAAAAATAAGAAAATACTGATCAAAGTGAGTGCAGCCTTCACAGACAGTGAGGAAGTACCCAGCAGAATAAGTTATGCCAAGAAATTTTACTGAAGAAAAATAATATAAGGTTTTAAACCACATTTTTTTCAAAAATGCAGATAACACAGATTCTAAGAAATTGCATAATTCCACTTGACAAAGACAGGTACCATATTGTCTTAAAAATCTATACCTCCAAATAGACCTAGTCAATAAGTATCTCACAAAAAATTGCAGAAAAGGATAATACATACAAGTTCAGCAATTTTGTTAATTGCACCTTTAATACTCAAAAATTACATTTAAGAAGTATGAGTTTTTGGGCTCAAGGAAAGAAGAAATTTGCTTTACTACCTACTAGCACCCAAAACCACCTTGTCCTCTGACAAATTCCATGAAATATAACTGAAAACATTGCAAACATCACCCTTTCTATTCTATTGATTGTGGATTCTTGTTCCAAATCAGCTAAAGAAAGCTTACCAAATTCTCTCTAACTGTTGCAAAATATTTAATGAAGTGAAGGAACATTTATTTAACAACTGTAGCAACCTTCTTTCTGCTTCATTGAGAAGCACTGGGATTAACAGTCTCCTCCAAAATATATTGAGTACCTCCCAAGAGCAGCAATCATATGGCATGACAATTTGCCTTGTCAAATCTCCCCCTGCAAGGCATTTGATGAAACTGTATAGACAACTCTTTTAAATACTTAAAATTACTCTCCTTCCTTCACATGCCTTGCTCCCTGCCAAGGAAGGAGTGAAGTTACGACCCCTGTGAAGGCAAAGGGAGTTTTTCTCCAATGTCCTTGCCTTAACATGATACCTAAAGCCTAAATTTAGGTATGGCACAGTAAGGAAAGACAAGACAGAGCAAAAAGAATATGGGCAAGGCTTACAGCAAGAAGTTGCGTGGTTGCTTAATTGCAATATTTAGAAATATGGATAATTTAAGAGTTGTTTCTTTTTTTTAAATAATTCTGTCTAAATCTTTTCTTACAGTAATAAAAACAGTAAGTTATAAGGGAACATAAGAATGAAAAGTTGCATAACCTCATGTCTTTGAACACAGTGTGCATCCAAACCATAGCCCTTATCATAAAGTAATTCTTCCCTAGGATGAGGACAGTCATTACTTTAAAGAGCAACAGACATTCCCAATAGAGTAGAACTAACAAGAAAAGACAAATTCAACTTTTCTGGAAAGAAGAGCTTTCTCCTCTTCACTTTATCATCAACTTAACTAGAAATTATCATTTTAAAAAAATAGTAGTAACTGAGGCCAAACCCCTCCCCAAATAACAGTAAAATAATGTAAGCTCAAGAGCAGTATGCCCATAAAAACTGAGGATTTGCACATCTAGTTCATGTCTTATGCACTTTAGTATTTGCTCCCTGCACCTTAGCAATGGCAATAAAATGGTAAAACATAAACGCAATATATTAAAAGTGATCAATAAAAAACGTTTTCACTTCTAGGAGAAGTTATAGATTTTTGAAGAGATGTCACGTTGCTAGACCAAACTATGTTTTGCAAGGAATAGGACAGAAGCTGCAAGTTTTAAAGTAACAAAACTCCTGTGTAAAGGTGAAAAAATATTGCAAGAGTAAAAAGAAATAATAGAAATGGTTAGTTAGAAAAAACTAGAACACAATAAATGAAAAGTATCTGTTAAAAATATGTGTTTGGTATCAATGTAATAAATACAAAGTATAACAGTAGACATAATTGATAGCACATACGAAAACTCTAAACATGGCTCTTACTCACTGTCTATAACAGGAGGCAATATTTCTCTATTTTAAGCCTTTTTCAAATCTCCTTGACAATTCAGCATAGGTTTGCACCCTGCCTTGCAGCAGGCCTAATCAGAATATAATGGAGATAGGCACTATGCTCTAGTTTAATTCTGAGTTCATTTACTATAGCATAACCTTTGGAAATAGATGTTGGAAATGCTTACGAAATGCTGAAATTGTTCCCCCAGTTTTTTGCTAGTCTGAATTTTCATATAAAGAAGTCCAGTATTTTAAGTGCTGGATGGATATTTGCTCTCCCAAAACATGTATTCAACATATTGTGTAACAAAAACCTAACATTCCTGATAGGTTACAGATTAACATTTATCCTCAGAAGTACTTCCAGAAAAATCTTACCAGACACAAACTGTGTAATAGAGAATAATTCCATTTGGCTCCAGCGGAGGTTTCCATGACAACTTCACAGTGACACCCAACAACTGTTTTACAGAGAGGGCTTGTGGAGGAGAACTTGGAGCTGTAAAATGAGAGAAAAGGACACAACACCTTGTTAAACAGCTAGGATTGGTGGGATACACAGCATCCTTAAATAGGCTTTGAATTATTTGTGATAGAAAGTTAACCTTGTACCACACTGGTACAGTATCCATCCGCTAATGTTAAGGCACAGCTTCTTTTCCTTTTTCTGACAGACGATAAAAGAAGATTTTGCATGGTGTTGTTATAACATCTGTTTCTGTGATTCAATGGAAAAAGTACTTCATGAGAAAACAGAGCAATGGCCAGGTCACAGTGATTCACCTACTGCCCAAGTACATTGCTGTAATTTTTTTCCCCTTCTAATAAAAGCAGGAGCTTTATAGATATGAACACTTGTAAAATACAGCATAATAGTTCCCCTGAGGAAAAGAAGGTGCTGTAAAGAATTATACAAAGTGCCAAAAGGTGGAAAAGTGGATAAGCATGGCATTGAGAGATGATAAAATTGTGGGATAGTAGATGGCAGTAAAATCTATTCACTCCATCAAACAAGGACCACATTCATAGATTTAACGTGTCACAAGGGCAAATGAAAAGATAGGCATTGACTGAGATCCTTAAAATTAATTTTAAGATGATCCCTAGATGACACCAGACCCCAACTCTGCAGGGAAACATTGTAAATAAATGAAAATGTTAGATCACGTTTGTCTTTGTTCTAAGGTTGTTATTAATTTTACTGAGGACAAATAACTAATGCATGCATAAATTATACTGCTTTATTATCAGCACGTTATTGAGAAATGAATCTTTTTCTGCATCTTGATTCATGGCCCTGTACATCTCCATGAAGTAATATTAGAATTATATTTGTTTTTCTCAAATTAAACCAAAGAGCATCATGCACTAAAAATTCAGGTCATAGCTGTAGTCATGCATGAAAATTGAAAATATGAGCATAACTATTAGCAAATCTATGAAACATTTGGTCTGAACCTTGGAACACTGTGTTCCTGTGAATACAGAACATGTGGTGTATTATAAATGTTGTTGTTTTTCACTTCTTGTTCCTTTCACTATCTTGAAAGTTGGCATAAAGGTTTTATAACTCCTTATATTATAGAAGAAACTATTTTATATTTTTCATGAACAAAGGTTCACTGCATTCAGTGAGTGTATTTACTGGTGAAAAATGTTGACAGCTATATTTTGTGTTTTACTTGTTATATTATCCTCAGTGATTACACAATAAAAGACCTGTCATATGGCGAATGTCATCTTTTTGACATGTCTAGTTATTTCTACAATTCTTATTCAGGTATTTTTTTTTCTAAAGAATGGAAACTACATTGGTCTAAATAAAAATAATCTCTGCTAAAAAAATTGATTTATCCAATCTAGCTCTTTTCAGTCTGCTCCAGCAAAACAACTCTTGAGCAAAGTTTTTTTACTGACAGTGTGGCTGTTGAGTTGCTTGTGTCAATGCCCCTTTAGACAGGGTCCCAGAGATTTCCTACTGAAGCAAAGGAGAGGAACAGACACAGCCTTTTCCAAAATGTCATTCACAGCACCTAAGTTAAGATTTTTGGTATGAATTTTTTTTCAGGATTCCCCTGCAGAAACTCAAAAGGTGACCAATGATAACTTTGCACTACAACATTGTATTCTCATAGTTCAAGTATAATTTTAAGGTTCCTCTGCTGGTTTGTGACCCACTGTAAAAATTAGCAGGGTTTGCAACAACTGTGTTCTACCCTCAGCCTGCACATGCCCCAGCTCAATTTGGAAGTCCAGTGCTACAGATGATGGACTTTGGGCATTTTCATATTATTAATAATTTCATATCTATCTATGTGCACCTGTACGTGCATCTGCTTACAATAATACAAGAAACCCCACAGAAATGTCCCTGGACCATCCAAACTGCCTTTTTGTGGTTTTCCCGTTCCCCAGCTCTCACATGACTGAAAAACCAAATACAATAATTCTACCATGTCATGTATTAGATTAAAATAGTATGAGTAAACTAAGATACTTCAGATTCATAAGATATCGGTAAGATCAAAAGTCCAGGCACAGCAATTGCAGCATTTCATACAGCTTGTCCTGATAAATATATTGGTAGATAGATGGATAGGTAGATAAATATGTTTGTGTGTAGATACATAGGTACAGATAGAAATGGAGAGATATAACTGCCAACAAAAATGCACAAGACTTAAAAATATCTGGCATGAAGTTTAAGAGTAAATTAAGAATGCAGGTAGAAAATGATGCGCTGAAACTTCTGTTCTGACTTACCATCTTCATCAGTTAGTACATGCAGAGGTGAACTACGAACGCCCTCTCCCATTGTGGTACTAGCAGACACTTCTACAGTATATTCTGTATATTTATTTAAATCTAAACAAACAAACAAAAAAGAATAATTCAATAAAACAACCATTCAATGGAACAAATTAGTTTTTTAATGGACTGCAAGTATTTTTGAAGTGGTGAATAAGCCTATCACACCGATTTGTGTCATTAGAGACTGAAATAAGCATTGGGAAAGCTTGGAACACCAAAAGCTTGGCAAAAGAAGGGTCAAAGCCCTAATTACCAGTTTATAGTTCATATTCCTAGAATGCTTTGCAGTTTGTCCTTGGCTGTAGTCTGAAAACGTAGCAGTGAGGGTACTGAGCTCCCAGCAATAATTCCTGTGCCACACCTCAGCAATAATGACAGAATTTAGGAAAAGATTCAAAGGTGAGTGGAAAAGGAATTTTTTTATCCAGAATAAGATCAGAAAGATATGCAGGTGACTTGAGGGTTTCCTTTGTTACAATGATATTGAAGTTCCTTGTACTTTAATCATCTAAAATACAATGAAATTTATGTTAGACTCCACCATTCAAGGCCCATTTCACCACATTATGACAGGACACAAGTTATTTTTTCAGGACAGGGAGCAAAAAACTTTCTGTAAGGACAAGAAGGATCAGGTCCAACCAATGAACTAATACATCTCTGTCTGTTGCACACTTCCCAGAAGAACTCACAGTTGCCCTAAGTTCCAGATCATTATATACTGGCCTGCAATACGTAGTGTCAGAAGGGTAGTGTTTATAACTCTTTGCTCAGTCCCATTAGTCCTCACGAGATATATTGTGTAGGTCTGTACGATCCCATTGGGAATGGATGGTGGAAAAAATGATAATTCAATTTCCATGGATGAGATGTTCCTATAGGTTATGTTTTCTGGCGCAGAAGCAGGAACTAGAAGAAAAAAAAAATAGAAGATTTCAGTCAGTTTCATTGATTTGGAAAGAATTCTTATAAACTGGTTTCAGTTAAACACATTGTAAATATTCGGATTTGTATCCTATTTTTTTAATGAAATACATTTTTAAAGAGGCTGAATTTGAAGATCAAAACCACTTAGACACACACAATACCAACAAAGTCATTAAAAAAAAAAATTATAGAAATTGTCTTAATTCATCTTCATCGCTGTCATGGTTGCACTTGGCCGTGGTCGCACTGATCCAGTCCCTCCCTGCCTGACACGGCAGCCCAGCCTCAGCTTGGCTCCCCCACTGCAGGCCTGCCCCACTGGCACTGGGCTCTCTCTGCATTGGTTATTGTCACTGAACCTGTGTGAAATTTCTTTCCTGGCTTGACCTCAGACCTGCTGCATCAGCAGGAGGTGTTTGGCACTCCAGACTGGCCCTGGCTGCCACACCTTGCCTGCTCCACGTGCTTTGCAGTAGGGTGGTGAGACAAGTCCTGGCTAGTGAGGCCTCTGCTCATCTGGCCAGGAACCCCGGGGCTCTTGGCTCCCCATCCCTTACCAAGCACCTGGCCTTGCTCTTTTGCTTTGTACAGAAAAGAGAAAAATGGGATTCAAACTCACTGCCTGGCAAAGTAAGAAAATACTTTTTAAATTATTGAAACTTATCTCCTGGACATCAAAGGTTATCATAAAGCAACTTCTTGTCAAAAATTTTCATTTTTTAAAAAGTACTCACCAGTTTCAGAAGTTCTGACCAGAAGCGGAAAAGATGACTGATTCCCATAGCCAAGTCTGGTGAATGCTCTTACTGAGATGTTGTAGAGAGTGTATGGCTTCATTTCACTTAGTGATATACTTGCAGATGAGGCATTTTTAATAAAAAAGTTGTTGGAATCACTGTACAGAACTTCGTAGTGAGTTATGAGACCATTAGGCTGCTCAGGTGGTAACCATCTCAGATTTATTTCTGTTGCAGTTACATTTATTAATTCTAAGTTTTGAGGTGGGGAATCTGGTTCTGCAACACAGAAATCAGAACAAAACCTTTTCAAATAATAGAATATACAGCTGAGATCATAAACCTGTTGGATCCTAACTGTAACAAAAGAGCTACACTCATTTTCTCAATCTCCTTCTCAAAGCCTTTCCACTTTTTACCTTAGTTAATTTTGATATGTCTCTTTTTTACCCATAAAATTAGGCATCTTTTTGCATTACTTAGCACACTTTAGCTTTTCTGGAATTTCTTTTCTCATCCACTTCTAAATCTATCTGAAACTGCACTTTTTAAGAAAAAAAATTTCTTTTCTCTACCAGTCTCATGCAGACTGGTCCTTCAAATCCTCTCATTGTCTTCCTCATATTCAGTTCTTTAAACTTGGATTAATGTCCTCTGCTTTCTTTGTAAATAACCATCCTTAGTACTTAAGCAACTATTGAACCAAGAAAGGGCCTGCATGCACAGTAACTAAATTCCATTTAGAGAACCCTGTGTAAATCTTGCACACTCTGGTGTGAAGACCATGCACAAAGCAAGTCCAGCTCCAGGATGGTGTGTGGCTAAATCTATTGGCAATGTATGAGCTCATGTGACTCCACTGAGCTAATAAGGCATGGAAGTGTTGAAGAAATGAGTGGGCTGCTCTTATGAATAAAATCAGCTCTGAATGTCAACTTTGATTCCTCTGAAGGCTTCACCACTTTACCCCTGAAATAATCTGTAAAATCAATATGAAAACATACTACCTACTCAGGATCATAGGATTCCATTTGTGTACAAATACCCATTTGAAGATATTTCAGAATTCATTATGAATTTTTTTTTGCCTAAAAGGTCCCACAAATCACTTTCATTCCTGATTTCTGAGCACATGAAAGTGTTAACTGTAGCAGATCACTGCTCTCTGGATGACAAGACTGCCCACATGAATATTTCCCATGTGAAGACGCTTAATTTTTAATTTAAATGTATTTTGCCATTTATCAGGCATGGTAAAATATTTAAATGCAACAGCCTAGTTTCTTCCATCCTAATGCAAGTTAACTAAGACAGTTGTAGTGAATCTTTTATTGGAGGCATCTCTCCTTTCAAGAATCAAACAAATTTCTGTTTCTAGGCTAAAATTAGGACACATGAATCTCAGCCTGAATTACTTCAGGAAAGCTAAACAAAAAGAAGAAGAAGAAGAAGAAGAAGAAGAAGAAGAAGAAGAAGAAGAAGAAGAAGAAGAAGAAGAAGAAGAAGAAGAAGAAGAAGAAGAAGAAGATAAACAATTATGGATAGCCTTATAAAAAGGTAAGAATTCTTGGTGGGTTTCTCACTAGTTTCCTCAAGCCTTGCATGGCACTTTTATGAATGAATGAACAATTGGCTGTTGGGTCTGAACAGAGGAACTCTACTAAGAAAAATTTCTTTAACACTTTCAGGCAAGGGACTGTAAGCTTTCAGAGAGAAAAATACGTATATAAGTAATTTTCTTCTCTTGTGATATGCCTTTCCTCCGTAAAAATACTGAAAGCATAGGAGAATATAATTTTTTAAAAGATTTGCAACTATTTTAAGTTTCACCATTTAATCTGATATTTTGTGTGGTTATTCAAGTCACCTAAGCTTCATAAATACCCATGATTTTTAATCCTGTACTTGTTTTCTCTCATTTATTGACACTCAATTGTATTTCTTGTATTATAGTACATTTGAAAATGAGAGAGATAAATGACAATTGGGCAATCACCCTCTGGATTACTTCAGTAAACCTGGAAATAACTGCTGAAACCAGTGAAAATACAAACTTGATGCAAACAAGAAAAGACTAACATTCATGGCTCTGCTCTGCAAGTCAAATTCCCATGTTTTCTTTGCAGAAGCCAATGACAACTCCAGCTCTTGCCCCAGTGCCTTCATGGGTTGGAACTGCCTTGCAAGTAAGAAAGGAAGATTCAAAAATCTTTATAATGTAGTATTATACCTGACATTAAAATTATTGAGCAGTCCTAAAATTATTAAAACCTATACAAAAACAACTGTTTATTATCTTCAGCATTAAAAAATCTTCACTTTATCAGCATCTTTGCCTACAAATAGAAATATGGTCTCTGAATTGTTGAAATGACCATATGCTTCAAAACCAACCTAATTTACACATGATAAAAAGAAAAAGACGATAAAATGGAATCACAAAGATTATTATTTAGATGAGTGCTAGGGACATATTGTTTTGAGAGAGGGAGCCTCAGTTCGGCAGCTTTCCTTCCATTTGTCTATCACATTTAAAATTAGTTGATTGCAGGTCATGCCGCAGCTTTCGTTATTATTTTTTTAGCACTTACCTAAAAATGGTCTAAATGAAGTCACTGACTGACAGAAGACTAATAATTTCAACACTGGTTTTATCTATACACTTTGTTCCCCCTTTTTTGTATGTGGTAGTCTTCTTTTTGAACAGACACAAACTTCAGTACAGAAAATAAATCATCATTGCAAACAGTGTATTACCGTCCTCAGGGGTTCGCACAAACACCTCATTCTCTTCAGACAAAGCACTTTCTCCAACTGTGGTAGAGGCTGTGACTCTCATTTTATAATCTGTGTACTTTTTTAAACCTGGAAAGATTAATTTAAAACATCTTGACTCTTAACTTCATAGCAAGACTGTTGACTTATTTTGTCACAGCTACTGATAAAACTATAGTATTGGATACTGTTCTGAGAGTTTTTGATACATGCTAAAAGAATATGTACAATACTGTTTATTTGGTGACAGTCAAACAAGCATGCAGTTAAATCAGCAGATTTTGAAGTAAGTCAGCCAGCTTCCTGTAAATAGCTTAAAGAATTTATCAAGAATGTCAAAGGATGCATATATCAACATCCAAATATGGGGGTTTAGTCAGTATGCATTATTCTGATTAGCATCAATGATAAGTGAAACTCTATTAGGAATGTGTTTGCTTCAATTACTATAAAGAATACTACCTTTTTATTTTCTTAAAATAAGAAAATTGTTATTGATGTCAGATAAATACTGTGAAAAAAACGCAAATCTGAAAAAGACTTGATGATTTAGGAATATTTTCCTATGGGGAAACAGGAGACTGAGGCAAATATTTCAAGGAGAAATCCATTTCACAGATTACTGCTTGTACCATTTAAAAAATTACTGTTTATCTTAACCAGCCCTCTTCTCCTACCTCACAAACCCTACATATTCCCCCACAGCAGACAAGTCTGAGTAGTGTCCCAACCTTGTTTTTATATGCAGTTTTGTTGTGTGTGTGTGGATGTGTGTGAATGTGTGAGATTTGATCCACATATATTTCAAATGGCTACAATATAAAATTAGAAAAAATAAGTTTGTAAAATGTACTTGCAAGTTTATATTTTTATATTTTTTTAATTAAATGACACTGTACCTGTCATAAGTAAGCTGTTGTTTGAAGTTATTTCATGAAATGCTCTTTTTGTATCCAGTTCCATGGCATAAACAGTATAATGAATGATTTTCCCATTAGGATTTGCTGGAGGATCCCAATACAGCAAGACAGAGGAGGAGCTAATATTCTTATAAAATATATTTTGTACTGAGCTTGGGACTTAAACAAAACCACAAGAACATACAGTAAGTAAATAAATAAGCAAAAAAATTCAAACATTCACTGAAATAAGTTATATATGTCAACTTTGGTAATACCAGTTGCAATTTACCTTGTTCACTTGTCCTGACTGTAAGAACTGATGGTGGTCCTTCTCCAACAGCAGTGAAAGCAGACACACTAATTGTGTAATCTGTGAAAGGTGTGAGGCCCTTTATAACATATGACAGTTCTTCAGCCAAAATGTCGATGTTATATTGATTATCTATGAGTCAATGGAGAGAAATAGTTGCTTACTCGTAAAGTCATTTTATTTCTTATTCATTCTAAACTCACTTTGGCATGGCAACCTGGAAATATTTTATTCTCAAAGAACTAATTTACATGTCAATTATAAAAATAAAAAGAAAAGTCTGCATTCAACCTTTTAACTCCCTAAAGAAGAGTCCCTTTTCATGTGTACAATAGATAGATTGGCTTAGGTGAAATGAGTAGAATTGTGAGGTTTGTGAGTAATCCTCTAGAAGCTAGGAAAGGGTACTTTTGTATAAGGTCTAATCTCTCCAGTGATTTCAGAACAACGGCTCCTAGACTGGTGGAGATTTTGAGGGGTTTTAAATAGTTTCAATCAAGAAAGACAAATTTCATCTTCCTTGCCCTCCCAATGGTGCTAGAACAACAATACTTGGAAAGGCTGCCTTCACAGATCCCTTCATGCTGGTATTTTTACCAGAAGAGTTGTGGTCAGTAGAATGATGAAGCCATGCATGCCCACAAAGAGAGTTCGGTGCACTCAAAATAAAGTTTGAAGTCAGCCACAATCCAAACTGTGTTAGCCAAAACCATCTGCTAAAAAACAGTCATTATGCCAGTGCAACATGAAAAGGTGTGGGCACTTCACATACCTGAATATCAGGCTCAGAATTCAGTGAGAAGGGCATTAAAATAAAGGCATTGAAAAAACATCAGGCCCTGTTGAAAATTTGGCTGTCAACAGCTTTAACTACCATAATAACTCCTATAAAACAATACTTGGATGGTAGATTGCAACAGACACTGGCTGAAATAAATTTTCAGTAGCACAGACATCTTTTAGCAACTCAATACCTCAAACTGAATGAGGCCATAAAAAGAAGATTTACATTTAAAATGCTGTACATTTCCTGTGTACGATAAAGATTCTTCAGGATTAACATAGCACAGAAAATATCCACTGCCATTTAAAATAAAGGATTAAATTCTGGTTTTAGATACTGGTGCATTTAGATGAATTCAGTGACTTAATTAAATCATTTTAAAAAAACAAAACCTACATTTTCTCCCCACTGTTCAAAACACTGTAAAAATTTTGAGTGATATTTGAAATCCCTTCCTGTCAGCTGAGGGCTGCTTAATGATTTGTAAATATCCATACTTGGTAAAGAAACAGTGGTCCATTGATAATACAGAACAAGTGTACTCACTAATGACATCACCATGTCATGGGGTCATCTCCACCTGTTTGTAACCCATACAGCAAAGTTGTAACTTTTTGACCTATTTACCTTCACTGACATTTGAAAACCTATTAGTCAAAAGGCTTAGAAAAATCAAGGTCTCTGAAGGGCTTGGAGATATGTTAATCCCTGACAATCACACCTGCTTTGGCAACTGTAATAACTGATTGTCTATGCAGCTTGGCTGATGGCTCTCGGGTGCTCCTTTCACTAGGAAGAAGGTCAGCTGGGTGACAAGGGGCTAGTTCCTGCCTGTGTGGCATTCCCATTTGCTTCAGAAGGTTATTTGGTAGTAAAAAAAATCTGACTCCAGCAAATGACCCATTTATAATTTGCTTGAACCATGTGCTAAAGATCATATCTGGGACAGTGATGGGGGTCCTTCAGCACAAAGAAGCAGGTAGAAAAATACCCTAAAATATCTTACCCAAAGCAGAATGTAGTTCTGTAGCTCCATTTGTATCAGGGAAATTATCACCAGATACACTTGTAAATATTACTGGGGAAGCTGTCTGAATGCTGGAAAACAGTTCAGCTGAACCTTCATATAAATCATTGTCTGCTTCCATTGAATTCCAAGGGGTTGAAGAAGGTTTGATATTTTCATTTATTGTGTATGGTTCCAAAGAGTCAATCAGATACTATAAATTAGAAATATAAAAATAAATCACAAACCTAGTCATCATTAAATTTATATATAATATAGAAATGATGCTTGTATGTTTGTACATGCAGATAAATACTATATAAATTTTAGCATACAAACATTATTGATCATTAGAATAATTTTTAAAATATAATCTTTGTCATAAAAATGTTCAGCTGCCAGTAGCCTACAACATTTCATTCTGGTTATTATTTAATCAAACACCACCAATTTTTTTTTCTTAAAAAGAATTTTTAAAATACGTATTTTATAATAATGTGGCTATTTTAAAGTAAGGCCTTTAATTTTACAGCTATAATTTTGGAGCTATATTGAATAGATACACATTTGAACTTGGGAGATTTTATTTGTACTATGTCCTGAAAGAAGGCAGCAGGCATTGAAAACACAAGGACTTCAGATGGTCCTTCCTGTCCCTCAGGGAAAAGATTAGCAAGCTGACTAAATCTCTGAGAGGGAATAAGAGGAGAGGGAGAAAACCAGAAGCTGATTAAATAAAGGGGAAAGAAAAATAAGGGTGTATATATGTGAAAAGGGAGAGTGTAGGGGAGGTAACGTGATATAGGGGCCCATAAGACAGAAGATGCAGAGAAAAATGTTGGAAAGGGATGGCAGCAGATATAAGTGGAGCAAGAACAACAAAGAGAGAAGAAACAAAAGCAGAAAAGAGAGAGAGGCTAGAGCATAGGTACAAAATGGTGTGTTGGTAGCAGATCTTCGTGCCCCTTCAAAATCTGGGACCAGATCCAGGACTTGAGCATCTCTGAATTGTTCTGCTGTCATCTGGAACACTCCCCACTCCCACATATGGCCCACCTCACTGCCAGAAAGACATGTTTTTACAGTGGTGTAACTAATACACATTAGTCCTTTCCCTATGGACTCTGGGCAGAGAAAGGGCAAAGCCACATTTTTACTCCTTTAACGTGAGGTACATTAGCAACAGGCACAGACAGAGCATCAATCTCACCTAAGGACCAGGAGGTAAAAACTGTGTATGATTCATCTTCACCAGCATTTTCTAGCAAAATAGTAGGCCACATGGAAATACTTTTTGGTTCTGAGGATTTTCCACATATAAGACAACAGCTTTTTATTGCTATTGGTTTTTGAGTACCATTAGCACAATAGGTCTGTCAGTTCAAGCCCTGTGGCTGCTCTAAGCTGTGGTCAATGCGGTTCTAGATAAAGGAAGGTTGTTTATGACTTGCTTTGGGTTTTAATTAGAAAATTACATTCTATAAATTATAATAAAGCAGCAATGATACTGCACTAAGAACTCAAAAATTAGGAAATTCCATCACCAAAACATTTTTGTGCACACTACGTTAATTTTTTGTGTCTGGACTATGATACAATCTTTAATTACAGAGTTATATGCTTTCCTTTTTCAAGGATGCCTGTCTGGTTTAATGAGTGGATCCTTAGCCTAATTTTTTTCCCCTTGCTCCTTATTTAACATTTGACTCCAGGGCTCTATTAAATGTATATCATTCAACTTGAAAGTGAACTCCTTCCTTGAGCCCTACATCAAAAACTTAGATCCAGATCCAGTGAAAGACATCACTGCCTGAAAAAATAAGGAATTATGCAGACTTTGAGCACCTGTTTCCAAAATTCAGCCCAAAAAGCCCTACCCAGAAAGAATTAAATCCTGAGCTGAATGTTTGCCAGGGGTCTGCAGTTCTGTGCTGCATACTCAGAGATGCTCTAAGCACATAAAGCACATCAGCATCCCAAATCCAGAAGCTAGACTGATTGACAGCCTAAGTCCCCACAGAGATGTGATCCCATAGATGTGCACAGATATCCTTAGTATGCAACCACAGCATGGAGTTAAGCATGTAGCATCACACACATGAATTTAAGGATACAAAAGGAGGCAGAAATGTCTAAGCCTGTCTGCCTTGCTAGTAAAACACTTAGCTAGCATTTGGACACTTCTGCTGAATTCACAGGGTTCGTACCCATGTCTTCTGGAGGTTTGACTGAGTGGCTGTGTATCAATCTAGGGACTCAATTCTTTACTGTTAACAGTCTGGCCACCCTGGGCTGCAAAGAACTCAAGGACTGTGGGCTGTGGCTTCATGCCTTCAGCAGCTGGATCATTTTACCAGAATGATTTAATTTTTCATGTTGTGGGAACAGTATTACTGGAATAATTTTGAAAACCAGTCAGAGAAAGAGAGTGGACTGAGGAAGATGGCTTTTTAAAAAATTGACAACTTATCAGTGGGAGCTAGCTCATTCCGTAAATGTCAGATAAGGCAGAGAGCAAATTTAATCTAACATAAAATCCATATATATAAAAAAAGAAAATAATACCTTATTTTTGTTCCCAAGAATAGTGTTTTCCAGAGTAGCGAGTGTTGCCTGCACATGCACTTTAACTCTGTACTGGGTAATGATTCCATTTGGTTGTTGTGGCTTTCTCCAAGTAATTTTTATATATGTGGCTTCCACTTCTGCTAGTTGTAAATCTGATACAGCACCTGGGACTAAATATCCAAGAAGAAATTTCAGTTCATTAAACACTTGGGATTGTTACAAGGTTTTTCAGCACTGTATACAAAGTAAAATAGACAATCCAATTTTACATCCTTATCTTTTGAGTTGACCCTGCACAGGGCAGAGACTTACTTCACATATTCTCTTAGCAAACAACTTACAGTTCTAAAAATATGCAGACTTTTTTTTTAACACATAAGACATGTATGAGTATGGTCAGAGACTAATATGATGTAAACCAGGATTGCTCTACTGAGGTCTACTTGGTTGGAATCAAGGAGACCTTTGCTATTTTCCTAAATGGACTTTCAAGTATTCTTGAAAATAAAAGGTTAGCTCTAAAATCATCAAAGCCATAGAAGAATGAAGTAAAAAAGCTGTGGGAAAAAATTAATGTGATGCAGCTTGTTAATTTCCCTTTTACAAAAGGTTTATATAATTTTATTTAGGTTTATATAATTTTATTTATATTATATATTTTATATATGTGTGTAAATATAGCTATATATATAATAGATAGAAATTATATAGTTTATATAATTTTTTCATTAAAGTTTCAGTCTAAATTATATTGTAACTTCCATAGGACCACCAGAGGTAAAATGCATTTATATTCAATAGAATGATATTCAGATTTGATACAAAAATAAATTTTTTTTTCCTAATACAGGTCAATAAAAGACTTTTTTGAAATGACTTGTATAAGGAGGATTTTTAGATTTGGCATTAAAATAAGACACTCTGTGTTATGCTAAAAGTACCCCAAACCCACTAAAATTCCCTTTGGTTTCTGTCAGTACATTTCAACAAAAGATGAGCACCTGTAGGTAATCTCTGGAAATTGTCTCTGAGAGCTGCATAAAGAAGGCCATTCAGGAAAGAATATGATAAATAAATAAAGATAGGTTTTCCTCCCAGTGTTATATCTTGACAAGAAACATTGCCAGCAAACCCTGAGGCAGAGATTTTCTAAATTTTTGTTGTGCAGTATAAAAGTAAGACAGAAATAACCATCTTGAAACTGCCTCTCTATTACACACCAACTCTCAATTTTTCCTCCATGCATCCTCAAATGCTGACCAAGAGTCCTGCACAATCTCACAAATATGTGAGCTAAATCTGCATTTCCGTGCAGCCAAGGATTCTGACCTGGTGAGTTGGCCATTTGGGACCACAATTCCGCAGGAGCGAGGGCTCAGAGGCAGAACCAGCCACTTGGCTGTACTGGGACAAGCCCTGCATGTCCTGCAGGGGCCTGTCCCACTGCTGAGGGTGGCTCTACCACAGACGGCATCTTGGATTTGGTGAGGATGAGTCAAAGGGGAGATTCATAAGGAACAGGGGGCTGAATGAGCCAGCAGCAGGAATCTGGGCTGCACTTTCTTTTCCTCTTGCTGCCATCTAACGGGGCAGAGGGGGCCCTGCAACTTAATTACTGTACCTAAAATTAACTTTTGTTAGAAAGACGCTACATTTCTTTCACAATCTCTGAAGGCCTTTGATAGGGGATAAATGTACTGACAGAGTATGAACTTGACAAAAACAAAGAAATAAATGTCATAATAATATTCAGCTGATTTCTTTTCCTCTCTTGTAGAGCTCTTACATCCATTCTCTCCTTTGCAAAGTACCTTTAAGGCTCTGAAGGGACAACTGAAACCCTTCATCATGTTCAATCCATTTGTTTTGCCTCTCTGTGCTTACCATCCGCAGGAGTGAAAACTGTGAGGTTGGTCTTTGGCCCCACCCCAGCGCTCGTCTCAGCACTGACGTACACGTCATAGCTTGTAAACGGCACAAGGTTACTAAACACAAACTTCAGGTCTTTTGTACTGTTATCCAGAACATGACCTGGAATTAAAAACAAAGAGATTTTAGGTCTAAAAGAGAAACAGACCATGTCTGCTTTCTGGTATGATGAACAAATGAAAGGACAGATTTGTTCAGGGATGGGCTAATCAAGAATCAACTTTAGTGGAATAATGCTGAATATATGGGGAATAAAATAACAAACCAACCAACCCACCAATCAACCAAAAAAGCCACTTCAAGGAGCTGTGAGTTTTAAGAGTAAGAGATTTTAAAAAATGTATCTTACTTTTCCTGTGTGGTCCCATAAAAACATTAGAATACAACTTATGCTTAGGTCTTACTTAACTACAGACAGTTCTATAATTTCTGTATCTATGTATGTCTGAGACTAAAAAAAATGCAAAAACTTCAAAACAGACTTAAAGTGTTGATTGCATACTGCATGAGAATGAACATTCTCGAGAAATCTTTAACAGAAAGAGAAAAAAGTGAAGATTTAGATATATGAGCACAGCAATTCAGCTGTGCTTAACCTGTGCATCTCCTGAAAAAATGAGGAGAAGTTGATTTTATCCATTCCTAGGAATATCTAATGTGAATATAACTTCATACTCTTCCTTTTCCGTTAAAATTAATCTAAAAACCATCAAAACATATAATAGCAGAAAGGGATCTATAGTACTGCTTTTGACTATCCATTTTTGATTGGCAGGCCCAGAAGAATGTGTAAGGAAATAATCACAAAAAAATCAAAAGAAATCGTAACATCAACTCTGACTTACCAGATGGTCCATAGAGCTCAACTCTGTAACTGAATTTCCCTGTTACTATGGTCGGTGGCTCCCACATTACTGAGAAAGACTTTGCTGTAATGTTGCTCTTGGCAAAATTCTGTGGTGGGTCTTCTGGAACTTAAACAATATTGAAAAAAGTCTTTGAATATAAAATACTTTATATTAGGATGTCCAAGAACCCCATAACAGACAACTCATTTTAAAGATAAACATGAAATCTTCTGAAGGGCAGCCATAAAAGCATATCATTAAAATTACTTAATTTATGATTTAAGGTAATTCTCAGGGAAGGTATCAAGGGAGTTCATAGTATGGAAATAATCTCTAAAAGACAAAGGTGAAAAATAAACTGGAAAACAGCCCTGAAATTAGAAGAGAAACTGACCAAAATTTCATTAACCCTTGAGAGAGCAGCAAACTAAGGCTATTGAAATTCCATCAAAGCAATTCAACTGAACATTTCTAGGAGGAAATAAAATTTCTTTTTATCTGAACAGTGCTATCTATTTTGTATGTATGAAAGGGAACTGAGTAACATCAAATCATGTCAAGCAAAAGAATGATGTACTAGCAAACAGAAAGCCAGAATACGGTTCCTCTGGAATGCTTTTTTTGTATAGCTCTGCTAACAGTGCTCCCACTACCTAAGCCTTTATAAAAGTGCTGCTCATGGACCATTGCTTCCAATTCCAGCTTCTCAGTGCATTGCAAGTAATCAAAAATCAACTTCACCTGGTGCTTAAAGATTTCTTCAGCACTGAACAACTTTCTGCAATAGGTGCAGATTGGCAACAAAAGTACAGGAGTTTTCCTCATTATTGCTTATTTCTCAACAAAGGCAAAAAGCTTCAAGTGCATTTCTATGTACAGAAAACACATCCTTTTATAATATTATGCCTGAAAGCTATGACCCTTCATCTTTATTTTCAATTCTTCTACCATTATTATATTATTAGAAGTTCTTAAATTGTCCTCAGTTTTTCATAAAATTTGATCTGTCCTGAGTTTCTTGGTATCTTTGACTCCTAACAACAAGTGAACTCTCACTCACTGTACATTATTAGATACATAAATATATATGCATTTTCAATTGTTTCCATCAGGTGAAATTAAGTAATCATGAAAATACAAAAGCATGATACCGATAAAGACAGATTAGGACAGAAGTATCTTGCAGCAGAAAAGTTTTTCACACAAATCTGAGAACTTTATTGCCATTTTAGAGCCATATGTATTTAACATACCTGATTCTGGTGTCCGGACAATTGCACTGTCAATGTAGCCTGCTTCAGTGGTAACTGCAGAGACTTCAAAAAGATAGGTGGTGTATGGCCTGAGGTTAGTTACAACAAAGCTGATTGGTTCACTCCAAACAGAGCTCATCTGACTTGCTGCCTCTGTACTTGGTTTCACTGTAGTCTGTGAAAGACTTGTGGATTTCCCAAAAGTAGTTGAAGGAGTGGTAGTACTCCACAAAAAAGATTCACTCTTATCCTATAAGTAAAAATAAGAAGCATAATAAAGTGCATCTATAACCAATAATTGTAAAAAATGTAAAAAAAGGCTGACCATCTTTGAAAAAAATTACCCTGAACAACTGGTTCTCCTTTTTGTACTTCAGCTTCCAAATTTAAGCAGACTTGCTAGTGCATCCTGTTAGTGACACTGTTAGAATTTCCTGCCTTATTCAAGAAGACTCAAATCTGACTAAACAGAAACATCTCTCTAGGAATCATTTAATTATTCCCAGTTTCCATTTTCAGCATTCAGTCTGTCTCTTGAAAAACGTTCCCTAGCGAGGTCTTTTTGCATCACATATATGTTGTACGCGTGTATGTGCACACACATGCATAACATACATATATGCACACATCATGGATAAAACCAGACAGGAGTTTCTTAATCCATTGTGTCAGGAGACAACTCTGAAAAGTTCCCAGGCATTGTGGTGACCAATGCTTATGGTTCAGTAGGCGGCAGCCTGCTTTCTCAGAGCTGAATTAAAACAGCCTGGTGTTAGGAACCTTTGCAATGCCTAAAATGATCTTTCAAATAAAAACTGAAACCAAATTTATGTTAAATTATGTAATTTAAAACTGCAATTTTCATTAAAGCGCTAAATGTAAGAAATTTTTAAAAAAGGTCAAAGGAAAAAAAGTTTGGTTACTTGACGTCTTGACATTTCAGTAACTGCTAAACTGTGCTCAAAGTAAGAAGGAAAAAGAGAAAAAAATTCAAGAAGAGAGAATTTTCTTCTAGAAATTCCAAAAGGATTCAATGGTTACAGGTCTGAATTCAACAATAAGAACAATTCAGACTGCAACCATATTTTTGAAAATCACTCTGCCAATCATGTTCAGTTTTTATTTTGGTATAAGAAGTATTTTAAATATATTGAAATGTGCAACACAGAATAAAGCATACTTCTAAAATACAAAAATATCACACTAAATCAAAAATATCATACTATATAGAAAATAAGACATTAACAATACTATATGTCTTCACTGAGATAAAAAATTGATAGCTGAAAAAACCAGAAATTTTCTATTTCATGATTTTCTGTTAAAAGGATGCCAAACTTAACCTTTCATAACATTTTTACTTTGATTAAACTGAATTTTTCAAGCAAAAGTATTCAATTTAAAATATTTTGAACAGAAAGGCTCTTCTTCATCCATTTTATCCTGTCTTGGGACTAAATCTGTAAGGTTTTTGAATCTTTCTGAAAAGTAAGTCTCCACATTTTTATGTCTCAAGTTTTAAATGTAAAACTATATTCTGTGGGTTGAGTCTACTTCTAATTTAGAAGGTTTATAGCACTTACATTACATTCTGGTAACCTCCCAGACAGAAGGTCCTCTACTTTAACCAAGACATCTTTCACTACAATTCCACTTCTTGCATGTTTCACACTAATCTTGAAACTAGTTATCTTTCCATTTGGTTGCCGAGGGAGAAACCAGATCAGATTTACAGCTGAAGAATTTAAGGCTTCAACTGTGAGATTCACTACTTTACCTGGAGCTTGAAAACAAAACAAACAAAAGCAGTGAGATAAACTTTTCTTCTCAGCACTGAAAAGTAGCAAATACTTCTTTTTTTTTAAATGCAATTTCTAGCTTCCAAATTCTGAAGCAAACACATAACAAAACATTCACAAACACATGTAATGTAGCTGATCTACAACTAGCTATTTTTCAGTCTGGTTTAATTGAGAAATACAAGTGTTTCAGTCTCATTATATATGTAGTAATTGGTTTGGTCAACTTAGAAATTTTCTTCTTAGAAGAAAGTCATCTACAGTCCCAGAAACAGAAAAAAGTTGCCTTTTTTTTTCTTTTTTTTTCTGGTTAAGAACATTTGATAATACTGTGTGTTTTATTTCACTTTACCTGTGTCATCTTTTCTGCTGCACATAGCTTTAAGTAACTCAATTAAATTGGAATATTCACTATTACTGCATAAATGCTGCTCTTTGTACCGGTGACAGTTTCTGTGGCCTTTTTCAGAGCATCAGTATTAATCACAGCACAAAGGAATGAGATGCAGCATTGAAATCAGATTTTACATGCTATTTTACATGCTGAAATCTCCTGGGAATTAAAGCCCTGTGGCCCTGTCTTAGTGCTGCCTACATGTGGCAGTCAGCAGCAGGTTCTGCAAGGTTCTGCAGGTTTAGCTTTCAGTCCTGCTAAATCTCTTCCACATCTTTCACCTCTTTTCCCCTCCTCACAAAATTCAACCCTTATATTTAAATAATTTTATCTTCTGGTTAACTTTCTCACTTTAAATTTCCCATCTTTATGTTGATTAAGATGTTTGGCTTTCCTTAGCCATCAAAGCAAGAATTAGAACAAAAAAACAGTTGGGAAAGTAAAAGTATAAATGTTATACCAATGACACATAACTCACCAATAATTTGAAGAAACCTTCCAATTACATTTATAGTAAAGCATTTTAGGTTTAATAAAAATGTAGACAGAAATTATTCCAAAAATAAAAATCTTATGTTCTCATATGGAGAAATGATAGTGCTGTCCTCTGTCAAACATGAGTAAATAATAAAGCTCACAGAAATAAGGTTTTTTACCAGCAATAGTACACAAATAGTAAAGAATAATGATCTCACATAGATCCATGTGGCAAGTTTACTACTCCTCTTTATATTTGGTTCATAAATTATTGCATTATTTGTTCAGAGTGATGGTTCCTGCCATTAATAAAGATATCTCACTCAGCAGTTTGCAGAAAGAGAAAGCAGCCTAAACCCAGATGGGCAGTCACTGCCTTGGCAGCACAAGCTCTGTGTTCCATTGAGACTGGTTCACAGGTGCACTGGTGCAAGCTCATCAGCCAGGGCACAACTGCTCCTGGAGCACGAGCGAGACCACAAACACTAAATTAGTAAAGATTGTGCACACTCAGACTATGTGTTTTAATCTTCAAAACCACCAAATCAAATTTTCATTTCAGATTTATTTTTTTTTACCCTCAGAATCAATACATAAAAATTTAATAAAGTACATTCTGTGCTGAGCTTAGAACTCATCACTAAACAAATACAGATTGACTTAGCAGACAATGGCAGAGATGATCCCACAACAAAGTCTGTCTCCTAGAACTGTTGCAGGCAACAACAGATGAATCCACTTGATAGGTATTTCTGCTCTGCTATGACCTTGCTTTCTGGAAGCTGCCTACCTAGAAACTGGCATAGGAAAACTCCAAGAAAAACAGACTTTGTGTACAACAAACACCCCTGTGGGCACACCCTAAATTGCTGTTAGCAAATAGAACTAAATGAAACTTTGTCACTGAGTGACAGAATAAGAATGAGGATTTCGTTCTAAAAGCATTGGAATTTGTTCAAGTATGAATTTCATCATGGAAATTTATTTGAACAAATTAGAGCAAATTTAATCAAAATAATTGACAGCTTTATTAAATTTACCACTTTCTGCAGTCTGGAAAAGGAAAGGATCGCTAAACACTCCAATACCAGCACTGTTCTCAGCAGCAACCTACAGGAAAAAACAGAAAGGATCCACTTTAGAAAATCTACAGTATATACAGTTTCAGGGAATATGAAAATCCTGAGGATACACAGAGATACAGCTTTTAGCTTATCTATAAATATACAGATAAATATATACACAATAAATATACAGATGAACATGCCCTTTATAGTTGTGTTGTATAATTTATACTCAATGTTTAAATATAAAAAAATAAAAGGGAAAAAGTATGTAACAGCATAAGAAATTGAGAAAACCACATGTGAATATCCACACATGAAAAGTGGATCCCTATTTCATTAGTCTGTATTTTATGCAAGAAGAAGAACACAACAAGAATAACATCAGTGACACTCCTTTTTCTTACCATAATACACTTACTCCAGATTCTGCACTCCTATTTTACTTACTATAACTCAAAGGGGTAAAAAGGAGAATAAGCTGCCTTTTATTTCTCTGTCTCCTGTAGGCTAGTGAGAGCAGGTCAACCTTCCTCAAAGCAGAACCCCAAGGAAATCATGACTTTTTGCAGAAAGGCAATAGGTCAGGGAGAGTGTAGATGCACTTTATGATGGAAATGCTTCAGTGCTCACAATCATGGACAAGTCTTCCCACAGAAGAGCAATATATCAAAACTTTGGTAAAATTTATGAGGGTGAACAAAACAACAATCCCATTTGCTCTGCAATATAGGGTTTGGTGACAATTCAACTCAGTGATGGGCCATGGCATCCAGTACTTACCAAGAAAGAGGAAGGAAGTCTAACTTATTTTTTTGAAAAGAAATAAAAGGAACAACAAAAGGTAAATATGAGTAAAATTCCAACAGTGATGGTAAGAGGTGAGCACACAGAGGGTAGCAAAGGACAAAAGAAAACAGAAGGCCTCAGGCCAGGAAGGGAAACTTGCTCTAATCACTTCTTGGCACTAAATAGTGTGCTTTTCAAACACTGTAAAGATTAAACAAAAGGACAAAGCTACAACAGACAAACACAGTAAAGGAATACAAGGTAGCATCAAAGACAATCTAGGATGACAAGAAGAACCTGTGTCACTGGCTAGCTCCTTCCTAAGCCACCCAAACACATGCACACCCACCTCATGACTACAGCCAACCCTACCTACTTGTACTTCACTGGGACAATCTTGAAACATCCTTAGAAATTGATGAAGTAATTGCAATAGCTGAGGAAATTGACTTGAGATCTTCACAGGTTGACATGCAGTCGGGAAATTCTGACAGGATTTAAATTACACCATATAAATCTTAAACTACGTCCTCACCTAAACATTGTTTTATTACCTCATCTCAAGGTAGCTCTTGTAGAAAGAGGTCAGAAACAAAACTAGCATTCAGACAGACATGGAAACCCCTACCTCATATGTGCAGCTTCAAGGCAACAGAATGGAATGAAGCAAATCAACACATAATTTCATTAAATTCTTGGTACTGAAAAGAGGAACCTCTCCACGGTTCTTATGAAAGAGTAAAGCAGACAAATAATTGCTTGGCAAATACTGGCAAGAGAGGAGAAGTTAATTTCTGCCCACCTGAAGTCATCTATTGTTGAAGAGTTCAGAGATGGATCAGGAGTGCCTATTCTCAGTGCAAACAAGTTCTATATATGGAAGACATGCTTTTTTGGATCTGGCTGAGATGATTTAGTAACCTACATGTAATATGCAAAGTACACCAGTAATTTGAAAGATTAAATCTCAATGAAGATAAAGAAGGATTTAGATGTGCCCAAAAATTCTACCCTTTGTTTCTTATGTTTTACCACATAATGCCATATATTAATTCAAATATCACTAGAAGCAGGTACATTTCAGTGCAAGTTTGACTGGGACATTTTTAAGTAGATTTTAAAAACACTACTCAAATAAACTCAACTAAACAAATATCTGGCTAATATATTTTTTATATGGCAACAGTAAATAACATGGTCCCTCAGCAAACTCTACAGGAACCTAGTATAAACTCACACAATTTACAATAAATCAGAATTCAAAATACTGAGAGGTGTTTGTAAAGCCTTTACCATAATTTCATAAGTTGTTCCAGGGTTAAGACTGGTGAGAAGAACTTCCAAACTATCTGGCTTTGTTGTGACCTGTGTATAAGCTGTTTGCATCCATGGGCAGACTTCTTTATATTTAACAATATAGGATAGAATTCTCCCATTTGGATAGAGTGGTGTGTTCCATGAGAGCAAAATCCCAGCAGAACCCACTCTTTCACCTGCAAGGAACACAGGTGGCCCAGGATCTGAAAAAAAATTTTAAAAAATTATATATATGCGCACACACGCACACACATATGTACACACACAAGCACACACATGTAAACCAATTTTAAATTAAGATTCATGAGAGTGGAGACACATTCACAGATTCTACAGAGAAATTAAATCATCTGCCAGCATAGCCTCATAAAACTACTGAAAACTGATGTGCTGCTGAATAAAAATCTTTTTTCTTGCTACAGTCCTGTTAGAAATTATTAGGTCAATTTTGTAACACCAGAAACATTATTCTGTAAGAATGTAAAAAATGTATTGGTCAAGAACTTTATTAAAAAAACAGAGTTTACTGCCAATTTAACATCTGTCATATTCTAGCACTCGATTAAAATGTGCTCTCTTAAAAAGCACATCTGCTTTGGCTACATTTTGTTGGAAATAGCTCTGAACATTTCTTTATGTACCACTATAGGTGTAAATCAGAGTCTGGATATTATTACATGACACAACAGAAAATTTTTCAAAAGCTTGTAAATTTTTAAGCTCTCATAGAGCACTTCCAATTCAGTGTATTTTTAAATAGTAAAAGAAGATGAAAAATTTTAATGACTGTTGAAAACTGATTATAATTTCTTGGACATTACTGTGCACATAACAAATATAAGAAAGCATAGTTTAAAAAATGAACAAAATTTCATCAGTAATTTTTAACTCACTTGTCACATTTGTTGTCACAGTTCTACTTGCAGGTGAACTATAGACTGACGAAGAAACTGCAGAAACTGTAACATTGTATGTTGTTCCAGGAAGAGTATTAGAAAAATCAGCCTAAAATAGGACATCATTTTATTTAAGCCTTTTATGAAGAATCACAAAAATGAATGCCTCTCTCCACAAAAAAAAAACCCAAAACAAACAAACAGAAAATATCCCTACAAAAAAAAGAAAAAAAAAGCACAAAAAAACCACAGGAAATTTTGAGCAGTTCATAACTAAATTTCTACATCTGTTAGGTACAGTATTTTGCTATCAACTGCCCTTCATAAGATGTGTGCAACATTCAATATTGAAGAACAATAAAATCAATAGTTAATTTTCTCCCAGAATCTCCTCTGAATGTTTCTATACATGTTTTTCTGTATTATCATTATCAAAGAAAATATGAAACATTATAAAACTCCTTTTTGAAAGAATGAACAAAAAAATCCCTGAAAAACAAGTTTTTGACCCTTAAACTAGCCCATCCTTTTCAGTAAACATAATTATTAACTTTTTTAGCAAGAAATTATATAAAATACCTGTGTCTTTGCAGTTCCAATGAAAAACAAAAGCAAAACATCCAGAACAACCATTATTTCTGTTAATATTATATGTTCCAGAGAGCAGAATCAAAAAGTGCTCCTCTATCTTTTTGATGGCTTAGCAGTGAAATGTTGCCTGCATTAATGATTTAAGCAGAGATCTTCCTGGCAAGTACACAATTAATGAGTCTGTACTACTCAATAGCTCTGCCCTTCCCTTGTTAAAGTATTCATGAATCCTTGGATGACGGTCTGTGTCCTTCTAGTAGACTTTAAAAAAACAGTAAGTTCACTACCTGTTGTTAGGCAGCAAACTGTGGGTGCTGAAATTTGCTCCCATCCCACCAATTTTTCATTCATTAATACTTTCACATTCATATATGCATTAAACAGCTAAGGAGGAAAGCTTGAATTCCTCATCAGCACAGCACATAAGGGAAAGCCAGTCCTGCAAGTCCTGTAATAAAAGCACTTACTTGATACTCCCTAACTCCCAGATCTAGGATAACAACAGAAGCATGATCAGGAGCAAGAGCCACATGAAATCTGTCTACAAGTCCATACGGTAGTCTCCAATACAGTGAAAAATAGTATGACGAAACATTGAAGAATTTAAGACTTTCTGGTTTTGCAGGTTCTGCAAGAGAATTGTGAAATAAAAGACATTCACTTAAATAACTCCATTTAAAATATATTAGTAGTTACAACTGAATAGAAAAGCATTAGTCTGGATATGGCAGCATGTGATCCTATGGTTGCTACACTACCTCTGGGATTTGGTCGATGGCCTCTCAACTGTGCTGGGATGCCCGTTCACAGAGAGCAAGCTCAAGTGTCTCTGCACAGTGTTCAGTTAACAGCAAAATCTCTGCACAGTCCTGGGGTTTCTGCTGCCCTCAGCCTTAAACTTAGCACTACTGCTGACATAACTACTGCTACAGTTGAAATTCAAGATATAGCTAGTGTTTGTCCTGCTGCTTGCCACAGGCCTGGTAACTATTTTATACATTTCGTGTATTTGGAATCCCAGTAATTCCATGGACTCTACTCAGTTAAGATCCTAAAATGTGGGTAGTCTACTCCTTTTATTAAAGCCAAATATCCACCTGCTCATGTCACAACATCACATTTTCTTCTGCTTTTAAATGCACCTGTAAATTAGTGTATTTAAATTTAGCGTATTATTCACTCTAAGCCTCATAATCAGTAATGAATGAAAAATTAAGATTTTGAATTCTCCAGGAGATCATTAAAATGTCTTCTACATATAAGACTGTATAATTTGTTCATCTCTACAATCTCTGGCCATGTTCATCTGTTTGCTTTCTACTTTAGAATTCACATATAACTATCAGCTTTCCCCATGCTCATCTCTCAGAGCAAGCCCAGTCAGTGATGCTCTTTGCCTCATTTCAGATTCACCCTTGCACTCAGTCCTCTGTCTGCCTTTCTAACATGGTTCTTCTGGATTCAGACTAAATCTTCTAGTAGTTTATACATTAGTATCATACTGTGCAGCCTGAGTAATGTATAGCTTCAACTCTGAAAGATTTTCATTCCTTTCTTATTTACTGTAAATCTGCTAAGATTATATATCTTTGATGAACCCTTTACACAGATTATACAAAGTTGCATAATTGTTTCAAACAGATAACTCCAGTTCATCAAATAATCTGAAATATTAATATATCCAAATACTAACTTCAGATTTTACATTCCATCTGTATTTGTCTTATATGTATGGGGTTTTTTACTCATGGTTTTAACACCAACAGAACAAAAAAATATATTAATAATATATGTGGAGTTGTGCAAGTTTAACTGAGAGCATAAGTTCTTCCTTTTAATATACTCTAATAAGTTTTGAGTCCTACTGCTTTCATCAGTCTTATTATTTGCATGGATCTCAACTTCCATTAAAGATGGATTTTAGGCTTATAGAGGTCTTTTTGTACAGACCCACAATAAATTTCCGAATGTAGTTTACAATCTAAAATCTTAATTCTACAAACATTTCTAAACACGTTTAACTTCACCCGTTGTAAAAAAAAAACCTACTGAAATAATTGTAAGGTAAAATTCAGCTTGTGTGTATCTCTTTGCAGGATAAGATCCAAAATACTAAAAATGGTCAAAAGAAATGCAGCACAGCTAAAGATATTTTGTTTCTGACAGGTATCCCTACGTGCAGCTTGAATAGGGTACAAGTAATATGCTTAGTAAGTAATGCCCACGACAACAGCAAACTATTACACTTAAGCTCTCTTGAAATTTTGAGTGAGATGCACACTGATAAACATGTACTGTTAGGAACAGGTACCATTCTCTGGCAGAGGAAGCAGGAAACCATACAGACCTGTTACAAATTCAAGGAAAGCAGAAGATCCTTCAATATTTCCTTTTAGTCTTCTCAGTGTGAAATTGTAAATGCCCCCAGCTGTCAGGTCTGTAACACTGAAGTCTGTCACTGTTCCTGGAATCCTGAACTTTTCTATAAAGGTGTTGTTGGATAAAGATGCTTTATAAGAAGTGAAGTTAGTCTTGGTTGGATTCCACATTACAGTTGCAGAGGAAGTAGTTACCATTTTTAATATCAGACCACATATCCCAGCAGGTTCTATGGTAAAAATTATTGAGATTAATAAAGGTAAGATTAATCCTTAGTACTTAAAAAATAAGACAAAACCAGCTTTTAAAAATAAATAGTTTTTACCTAAAATAATGTTTTGAGACTTCAAAACATCATGAAATATGTATATAAATTTTAAAACTCTTTGTATGGATATATAGAATACAGTGCCACTATGTTGCACAAGGTAAATAAAACCTGGGGATGTACCTCCTGTGTGCATTATGAAATTTATGGAAGAAAATTTCAACTTTATGAGGTCTTCTCTAAGAACAGTAACATTGCTCACTGGTACAATGGGATGAGAATGGAACACTGTAAGCACAAGTAGAGATTTTGGTCACTCTGAAGTTTTCTAAATACATTGTATGCCACATAATTTTAGAAAACTGTTCATCTGCTCACTTAGGGACAGAGTAAATAGCACAGTCTCAGGGATTATCCCTTTTTTCTTTTTTAAATAGTATTTTTTATTATATGAAGATTCCTAAAATCACAGATAATTCACAAACAAGACCTCCATTTATCTGTGTAGCACAGCTGCTTGGGAAAGAAAAATGGTTCCATTCCCCCTAAAAAGTTAATCCCCCACATAATTAGTTTATCTTGCTTGAAGCTTTATGAAAAATACTAATTAACATATGCCTATTACTCAGCATGAAAAAAATCCTAAGGGTTTACCAATAAAATTATACTTTCTATAATCTAGGCATACTCAGGACCCATCCACAATCCTCTTGAAAATATTTATCTGAGGAACAAAAGCATCTTCAGGAACATGATAATGAATATTCTGCTGCATGTTTCATTCACAAGAATCTGCAGGACTTGTTCTGGTTTTTTTTCAGAGATTCACTTATCTTTGAATAACTACGTGCAGAGCCTCCTTGACTATTAACTGAGTTAAGGAGTTATAGTCCAAACATGCCACAGAACATCCATCAAAGAGAGGAGGTCTGTGACATACATATTTATAAATCTGGGAGCTGATTAATTTTCTGATTACAACTAGCTTCTTTTTATCTGCTTTTGAAGCCCAGAATTCAATGTAAATATTTTCTAAATTTATGCCACAAATAAATTTCCCTCTTTTTTATGTTGTATCACAGGAGCATTGGAAAATACATGTTTGCTCAGAGACAGAAAATGAGTGCAAGGTACTGGTTTCTGAACTTTGTTAAGTTCTCTGAAGCACAGTTCCTCTTACTGTCTTAAACATTCTGTGTCCTTGCACAGGAGTAGTACTACAATCTGAGACCATGGACTTGCAAGAAATTAGGAGATACAGAAACAATCGTAAACAAAATTCAAGGTAATTATAAAAGTATAGGAAGCTATTCTGGCAAGATATCACTTTGTTAGAACTGGAAGCTTTTTTCAAAGAGCTATTTCCTATTTCCAGGCATATCTAGACTCCTCAACCTCAATTCAGCAAGTCATGTACAAGGCTCCTATTTAAACAACTATCACAAGAAGAAGCACAACTTTCCTCCCAAAGTTGAAGTCTCATTTTGAGCTCTGTGATCTTTTTCAGTTACAAACGATGATGTAAATGTCTCTGAACATTTACTGGTTTTCAAAAGGACAATTTATAAGGTATTTCCTTACTTGTGATGACTTTTTTCTCCACAGCCACAGAGGAATCCAAACCTTTAACTGTCCATAACTGAAAAATGTATTCTGTCCCAGGGGTCAGATTTTTCACTACAGCTCTGCTGTCATAAATAGTTCTGGTAAGCAGCTTTTCATTATTCATCAGAGAATATGAAAGCTATCAAAGCAAAAGAATTCTTTATGTTAGACCATTTAAGTTCATAAAGGTAATGATCAGAGATTGCAACTACCCGTTAGTATAAAAACATTTAGAATATTTTCCACATTTTAAATACAAAAAGAATTAAGGAGCTTTATATTATGTTCCACCAATATAAAACTCCAGCATTCTTTAACAGCCCAGAAGTGAAAGCAATGACTTTAATATTAAAAAGTCGATGGAGTAAGCAAAGTGAAGTTGAGGCTTACAGGTTTTTGCTCTTAGTGGAAGGACAATAAAGTGTAACCTGACTGTTCAGTCTCACAGCTGTACTGATGAACTGTACAATTAATTAACTCTGTATCTTTCTGGCAAAAAACCTCAAAACAAAACAAAAAAAGCAAAACATAGAAAAACAAAGGAAAAAATCCAAACACCTAAAACCATTCAACCAAAAAAACACATCCATGCACTGTTAAGAGCTGAGATTCTGAAAAGACTCCCAAGGGATCAGTCACTGAACTCTGTTCACTGCTATCCCTTGAAAATTCATCTGTTAAGAGCCACTGCAGAGAATAGAAGGGTTGGAGATATAAAGTCATTGAAATCTGGGGACTTAACTCCTAGAGGATAGGCTTAACTCCTGGATTCCTTCTGACCTTCCAGACAATTCTAAGGTAACAAAAAATTCCTGCACCAGTTCTTTCTGTGGACCTAGAAGAGTGTCCCTGCAGACTCGTTCCCATCTGCACTGGTGAGAAGCAAGATGCAGACCATGCCTGCCCTGCAGAGGAGGGCACTGGACAAGCACCTCCAACAAACAACACACATTTCTCAGGAATGGCTCTTAATGCTGAGACCAAGTAGGGCTGCAGCTGCCTGCACAGCGAGTCCTGTCCTGCCACTAGTCATTTCTTCCAGCAGAAAGGGGATGTTGTACACATGGCAGTGACCTGAAAGCCCTGGGGTTAGCTGCTATTCATCTGGGGGGAATGATCCATTTCCCCTCTGTCTATTTTACCAGTACAGTGTCTGTTTATACAAACAAAATCTTGGAAACTGTCATCACCTTATTAGAATTACAGCACTGCAAGATGCTAGAAGCAAAGCTATAGATTAAAGATTTACATCTAGTATAAAGAAGTTAGGAAAGTACCTTTTGTGCACTCTTCACTTTACAAACTACAATATATTGCATAGAAAGTTGGTGAGCAGGGATGATTAATTTTAAATGATTAGTAAAGCGATCCCTTTTATGCAGGTGCACCTTACTAAGCAACCAGTCTACGAAAGCCTTTCTCATTAAAGATTTAAAGATAAGCTCATTTATACAGACAAAGCACTGTCTAATGTGGCTGCTTGCTCTATGAGATGCTGAACAATAATACAGTGACATAAAGAACAATATTACAGATGACAATTATTTTCCACAGAGTGGCGAAAATAGCATTATCACATTCAGAAGTGTATCGGAACTGGTTCAAAACATGAACAAGATCATTAAATTTAATTTAAAAATTTGTAAATATGCTTCAGGCTGCACCAGAAAATAGTGTGAGAGGTTAACTGGCTGCTCTTATCCATTGAGATCAATGCAGCTTTACACTAATGAAAAGAGAAGAAAGGTCCAGGAACTATCCTAAGGATACTAAGATTTCAGGTTTAGGTAGGGATATAATTAAAGTCACAGGAGAGCAGAAGGAAAAGAATTGGGCACAGCAATACTGGGGTAAAAAATGTGTAAATCATTAAAACAAAGTACTTTGACTCATGGTAGAGCTATATACCAAAGAATATCCCATTCAAGTAAGTTAACTGTGAAAGATTATTGAAGTCCATATTGATTCAAGTGATGTGTTAAAACAGCAATATACTAAGTTTTGTTGACCATAAGCTGGTCAGTGGCTACAAAATGTTAAGGGTAATACAAGACAGACTGCAAAAGCCAGGATACAAAAGAGAGACTGGCTCTTGACATGATCCATGCTATTTAGATGCTATTGCAGATCATAATTGACAGAGAACTGAAATAAGGAATAATGAGAAATTGAAAAAATTGAAGTTTATAAATCATGAAAGGTTGGGTGAACAGGGAAGTACTAGTTCTTTTAGACAGGGCATAACAAAACTGTGAAGTATAAATAACAAAAAAAAAAATCAGGAATAGTCCCTGTTTTTCTTTATGTATATCTAATTTCACTCAGGAAATCCCTAAACTGCTTACTGCCCAAGGCCAGAAGGGTATGGCAGGTATTCCAGGTTTGCATTTTTGTCTAATAAATTACTATACTAGAAAAAAAACCAAACTATAATTATTCTTTAACTTTCTATAAAAACATTTACATTCTTCTGTAAGGAAGGAATTTTTTATTTTTGACTTCAGTTAAATTAATTTGCATTACAAATTTGAAAAGCTAAGAAAAAAATATTACATTGCAGTTACATTCAACCCTTGACCTGCGATCTTTTTTACTTCACACTAGTTGAAAAATCAGTTTTTGAGAGCTATTAAAAGTGTAATTTTTTAATATTTTTGTTAATTGTTATGTAATAGGAAGCACATATTTAGCTGACCTTTTTGAAAAGCATTATTTCCTCCCAAAACTTACATGGATTATCCAAATAAATATTTATTACTGGTTTTGCATCACAGATAGAATGAAAATTTAATTGAAAAATTGCAAGAAAAAAATTTCATTGTTTCTTCTCATTCTCATCTCACCTGAAACATATCAAATCCTCCTCTTGGTAGTTTCCAAGAAAAATAGACTGTATTTTCTTCTTGTCCAAACACTTGTAAATCTGATGGTGGATCAGGATCTGAGGATGTAAAATTTAGATTTAAAATAATCTATTTTAAGGAAATTGACATCTACAGAATGTATAGTTTTAATTCATTATTTTATGGTTCCATCTAGAAAGAGATTTCATTTTGTACTTAAAAAGAATTTCAAATAAATGAAAATCACCTCCAATACTAGAAACAGAATCAGAAATAAATTCAACCTTTGTCAATTTTTATGGAAAATTTTTATCATGTTAACACTACTGCTGATTCAGTTAGTGGCAATGTCCCACTTAATGCAGAGGAAACTGTGTTTAAAAAGCTTTTATATAATTAGTCACTTTCAAAGATGTTTAGATTGAAAAGAAAAACTTAAAAGAGTTCATTTAGTCATTGTTAAGATGCATGGATATAATAAGGAATAGCTTTTCTTAGAAAACACCTGAATTATCTGAAACTATGAAAAGTCATTAATAAACTGAACCTACAGGTGCTAATCTTGAGGACAGTAGGGTGACTTCTTTTTAATCCATTGTTTGTCACAATATTGATTAAGAAATCAGTGCCTGGTGGAAGATGCTCAAATTTGTGCATTCTACAAAGATCAAAAGAAGAGATTATGTCCTTTGGGGTTCTATAAAGATATGTATGTTCATATGTTAATTATTTATAATTTTATGGATATTATTTACACATTACGTGTGTATCTTGTGAGTCAAAAAACATTTTAGCACTATAAAACCTTAAATAGGGTGCATTATACTCTGGTTCAAAGGAAGTTCCAGTACTAGAAAGTTTTAAAATATTGAATTAAATATCCAAAGGGGCACACAGGTTCTGCTGGTGCTCACCTCAATGCAGTATTTTGTTTGCTCTTCTTTGTATAAACACATCATATGAGAATTGCAATTTGATTTAAAATGCAGTTCTTAAAATACATGAGCATAGTAATGCATATCAACTAAGCCATCAAATACATATAACATATAAATTACAGCACAGGCTACTCATTTTAAATATCAAGAGAAACAGATGCTTTGAGTTCATGTCAGTTATTTTTAAAATGTAATCATCATACCTCACACCAGAAGGTAACATTTTCTTCTCATTGAAGACCTTACTGTTTATTGAAAGAACATATCCATCAAATGTGCTTTGGGCTGGGGGCCAGGTAACAGTTATTGATTCAGAGTCTCTGCTACAGTTCAGATATTTGACTGCACTTGGTGCTGTGTGACAATAAAACAGAATGCATTGATTCAAAAATACATCTTAAAGACATTTCTTTATGACAGGCCTCTCATCATCAGAAAGCAATAAAAACTCCACATAAATGAACTCACGTTCTGTATGTCCTTATCTCAAGGACATACAGAATACTACCACTGCAGAAACATGTACAGTGACTTTGTTATCCAGGAAATCCAGAGCCAAGCTGGCTGTAATGCTGCTTAGAGCAGTTCTGACATCACTGATGTAGAGTTCCTCCAAAATTGTCAAATTTTTACGAAAAGAAATGTCAGTGGAAGAGGTAACATACTGTGCAGACAGCTAAGTCCCAACTAGCACAGTATCTTTTATTCAACAGTGGCCAAAAGGATATGCCTGCAGAAAAAGCAAGAGTTGCATAGACTGATAATTCCTTTCAGTAGTCTCCCAGACTGCAGTTTGCAGCCCAAGGATTTCAGGAACCAAAGTAATAAATCTCAGCAGATTTTTCTTTTACATCTTTGGTCGCCTCTTGAACCTATGATCACAATCATCAGACAAAATGCCTTGTAGCAAGAAGTTCTGCAATTTATCTACAAATTTAATAAACAGCCATCTCCTTTAGCTTCTTTCCTACTTTCTGTTTTCTAATTTCAAGTTCTTAGTTCTTGAAAAGGAAATGACAGAGAAACATCATTTACTTTCTCCAAAATTGCTTCTCCATGATTTGTTCTCTCAAAAAATATACATTGTTCCTGTACCAGTTTTAACTCAGTGGTTCCTTAAGTGCAAAACATTACATATCTTTGATCACATATGCTGAACCTTTTCAATCACATCTACTATACCTGATTTTTTCACATTAGTGATCTTTTAGAGGAAACTGTAACATACCAGATCGAATAGCCTGATAGGCTGTGTCAACCAGCCAGAAGTACTGGAATAGAGGAGAACTACACTGAGAATTAAATGTCCTAACCCAAAGTAAAACCTAATGTAGTAAATCCCAAACTTACTTGTGATGTAAGGGGACGCCAATGAGAAAACACAATAAAACTAATTTAGTTCTGGTCATTTAAGTGTGTGTTCAAAGTCACAGAAGAAGAGAAAAATTAAAGCATTCATTAAAGAGAAGTATAAGAAAAAAAAATTATTTTCTCTAATATTGGTAGCCAGCCACTGGACTGTAGAGCTGCTTGAATCAACATGAAGTTAGCATCAGTATCTCATTGTACAGAGGAGCTATATTGAGATTCTTAATGGCCCCTTGCAGTCAAAGAGTAAGAAAAATAGTAATGAAAGAGAATAAGGAGAAAATTACAAAGATAGTTGAGTTACTCTTCTTTGTTTGAAACAAAAAATTAAATTTAAGAAGAAAGCAACAGATATGGATGGAGTAAAACAAACTGAATTTGACAACCTTGTGGTCTTACCTGTCTCTATGTCTTTTGTCACAAAAACACTGTCTCTGAAGCCTTCCTTTTCTGTTCGAATTGCAAAACTGTACAGCTTACCAGGAATGAGGTTGGAAAATGTTGCTGCTTCTTGCTTGACCTTCTGGACCTAGAAAACCAAGTACAATTTTCACAGAACTGCTTACGAAATTCGCTTATCGTATATAAACCGCACATCCAACTTTTTAATGGGAAATAAAGCCCTTCATTCAGCCTCTGATTACTTATTAGAAGATTGAAAAATAGCTGAGGTGTGTATGCACAGGTGGTGCTCCACAGAGCATACCTTGAAAGCACTTGCACAGTTAGTACAGGTAACCTCGTACTGCTCGAAATCTCCATCAGCGCGGTCCCAGGAGACCTGTATGGAAGTGTCAGTGACGTCACCCTCTCGAACATTCAGGGGAGCTGCCAGACCTAGAGATGAACATAAAACACCTCTGTTCAATCCCAGGCATTGCTCAGTCTAACACTTCTCATATCTCCTGGGGAGACATAAAAGGGAAGATAATCAGTAACAGACTAACAGAGGGCAAAATCTGATCTCAGGCATGCAGACACACAGCAATTCCAAAATAGAGAAGGAAAAAAGATAGAGAAAGAAAAAAGATACAGTAATGCCACTATTTAAGAAAAAATGCTTGTGTTTTTATCTTAAAATTAATTGAGGTTGAAATTACATTTCTCCCTGAGGACAGAACTGGCACTCCTAGGTGGGAAAGTTGTTAGGATGAAGTTAATCCCCACAATAGCACTACCATAGTGGTCAGAATGCACCTCAGTTTTGTCAAAAGACTCAGCAAAACTGGGTAGATCAGGCAATACAGATACAATTAATCCCTTATTAGTATAGTCTTGTTAGGTACAATTCAGATCACATTACTGAAGAATTTCCACTCTCCTCTACATCTCTTTCATCCCCATCACAGCCATTTCTGTCTGGAATATACCAAAATTTACACTTTTTCTAAGGGAAAGCTGTGAGGTGTCAGGATTTTTATTTCTTCCAAATTTTTGAGGCCCCAGAAGAGTCAGAACAAGATAAGGTTTTGTGAGGCAGCTTCCCACTAAATTTAGGAAATGCTGTCAGAAGATTGATTAAACCCCAAGTTTTAATTAAAACTTTGTTTTAAGAAATATCAGCTTTCAAGGCTTTCTTTATTTGGGGACAATTTTTTCTGTCTTGCCCTCATTCTCCTCGTCTTTCTTACTTCTTTAGATCCTATCTTACCTTTTCCTTTTATAACATTTCTAATCTGAGAGAAACAGAGCAGAAAAATAATTTTAAAGGAAAATGATAAGATGGGAAAAGAAAAACTTATGGAAGTATAAATACAATTAAAAATAGGAAAGTAAAAGCACAGATTTTCAGCAGATATTTTTAAACTTTTTTAAATTTTCTATTAAAAATTTTTTTAAAGGCCTTGCTAGAAGGTGTCCTGTCCTCTATAATTCTTTTAATGTCCTTGTGAATGAATTTATTACCTTGGAGAACCTGAACACGTTTATTATTTGCTTAAAGATGTACCAGAAGGAATAAACTTAATAATTTCAAGGCCCAGAAGTAACCCCTTTGATACTCATCTACTTGTTTAAAATAAGTGGTCAAAATGTATCTTGTCTCCCACAAGGATAATAATTTAATACAGCCTAAGTTACTGAAATGCATGCTAGACATGTTATACACAATACAAAAAACACAATTTAGTGAGCTTAGAAATTATGAGGGATTCTTATAGTATGGTTTAAAAAACAGTTAGTACAACTGAAAATTGCTTACATAAATATATCAAGATGATTTTTGAATAGCATGTCTTTTCTATTCCACTAAAATAAAAATAAAATTTAAAAGAATTTATATTGTGCAATTTTATAAGAACTTAAAACACTCACATGTTTTTACACCATTAATATGGTAAAAGGAGCTCAACATTTTTCCACTTTTTGTGGAGACACAGAAATCAAATTCTCTTCCTGCAGTAAGGTTCTCAATTGTTATTTTACCATCACTTTTTAAAATGAATGTTGCATTAGGTCCTTCTTTACTTGTAACATATATGCCATCAAATACTCCGAGATCAGGCATGCGAACAAACAGTACCACAGCATTGCTGTAGAGCTCATAAGGAACTACAATTTGAACAGGCTTGGGCTCTAGAAGGAAAAAAAATTACCACTTATTAAACCAGCTGAAAATAAATTAAGTGAAAACCAGATAATGCATCTGAAGCAACTGCCCTGAGAAATACTCTTGCTTAGTGCAAATTAATAGCTACCATAGCATGTCATCGCCCATAAGTAATAAGCAACCTGATTTTTTAACTATTTATTACTTGAATTTCCTTCTCAACCACAACTGCACCAAGAAAGTAAGCAGAATAACTGGAAAACTATACAGTTGTCCCTGTAGTTGTGGACAGGGAGATAACCATGGAGAATGAGATGCATTTGATGGATACAACATTGACGTGCTTAGTTTTCTTCCCTTACAGTTGGCTCTGACAGCTGTGAAATATCCTATCTAGAATTTTGTCATCTGTGCTGTGAATGAGGTATTAAATATAATCCTATATAAAAAATTCTGGAAAAGAATTAAGACTGTTACCCTCCAAAATAGTATAATCATTTAGAAAGAAATTACAATGCAGTGTTTCATGAATCTATACCCTGACAGCTGCAGGCTTTATATATTACATGGATAAGTGAATCCTGCCCAGTTCTTTCACATATGCAAAAAATTTATACCTCACCAAAAGCATTTCAACATTTTGATAAAGTAAGACCCTTCAATAAACCCTTCTCTATCGATGGGAAGGATGCTCTGAGAAACAATGCAAAACTTTTATTTTCAGCTATTATTACTTCTAATTCTTTCTTAGTAGCCTCTCACTAACAGTAGGGCAATTGTTTCTTACAGTTCTCAGAACAACTAAAGAACCTCCAAAAATCAATAATCTCTTTCAACCCTTCCAATATTTTCCCATTTCGATGCAAATCAATGATTCACCCAGCTTCTTTTGCCAGTGGGAGCAAGATTTCCAGCTGTGGTCTCCATCACAGCTGTCACTAGTACCAATACTCTTTCCAAGGCTGCACTGTCTTTGCAAAAATTGTTAACTTTGCTGTTAAAGTTAGGATTGGATCTCTACATTTCATATTTAAGTTTTGATCCTTGGCTATTTAGCAAATCAACTTGATCTACAAAATTTATTAGATGACAGCAACAATGGTGAGACTAACATATGTATTGTAGTCTGTAGTTTCCACCATAAATAATCTCTTACTTAAAGTGCATTGAATGGTCTTCAGTTCACTCATAGTTCCATTTTTCACACTTGCCACTGCTATTTGATAAGCCATTCCAGGAGTTAGGTCATCAACCTTTAATTCTTCTTTTTTACTTAATAAAAACTTTTTCATTTCACCGATGCCTGCACTAGGTTTCACTTGAATGTAGGATTCCTGACACTCTCGTGGCAGCTTCCAGTGAAGGATTACACTCTCTTCTTCTATATCCTCTGGGTGAATATAAACAGCTGTAGGTGGAGTGACAGCTTAATCAAAGAAAAAAGTGTCAGTATAAAACCACACATCAAACTTACTATCACTTTACAATCACTTTCCAATAATGTCTCTTTGTTTGTTTTTTTCTTCTAAAATGTCACAATTACTGTGAAAATGAAACCTACTGTTTCATTTAATTATTTCATAAAATAGTTCACAAGTAACTAGCTGTTAAAGGCAGATTCTATTTTCTGTTTTCTCATAACAAATAAGGACTCATTTTGCAAGCATATTCCATTCCACTGGATATATATGGAGTAAAAAGATGACACAGTCTGCCCTAAAATATTTGAGAAATCATGGTAATGTTTTAACTTTGCTGAAATTAGAGAGTCAACCTATAAATCAGAATTTCTCAAGCAGAATATTACTTCTTTAGTTCATACTAATGTGCTGTAAGTAGGCAAAAGAATAAATAAATAAAAGGATTGGTACTTTTGCAATTTTGGACAGTTCTGAAGAATATCCCAACAGCCACAATCTGACATGGCTTTAAAAATACCTTTATGCCTTATATTTTCAATTTAGACTCTGTCTAGTGAAATAAAACAACTAGAAAATGGATACATCACCTGTTGTGATTAATATAGGCTTCTCATGGCAACTTAGAGTTCCTTTCTCTGCTACGTTCTGTAAATATAACTGATACTGATGATAAGGTTTTCTATTTTGTATGACTATTGAAGTCTTGCTTTTTTCAACTGGCAACTGTTCCCAGGTGTTGGTTTCAGTATCCAATATGTTGACCAGGTAGTGATGAAAAGAAATGTTGTATGAATGCTGTGGAGACTTCCATTTTAAATGTATTTCTGTAGATGAAACATATGTAGCCTCTAACTTCTGGGAGTGCAAGGGCCCTGTTGAATAAGATTAGAAAAAGAAATACAAAAATACTTTCTCGTACCTTTCATTAATAACTGTGGGGTATTTTAGTGCACCTGTTTGTTTGTTTGTTTGTTTGTTTGAAATAGAGCCTGAAAACCTAACAATACACATTTACATGCAGGCTAAATACTATTACAGCAACTCTAACAAAGCAACCTTGACAGTGTATCAGGGACAGTGAATATTGATAAACAGAGAATACAGGAAACAGTGCAATTAAAGGGAAAATATAAAATATACATGGTTATCTGGTTGTTACTGATATTTATTTTTGTAACTTACTTGTTTCTACCTTCAGAATTGGATTTAAGCTAGTCTGTGCTCCTTCTGGGTTCCTTGCTGCTAATAAGAAACTATAGTGAAGGCCTGGAGACAGATGCCAAATTTTTGTTTGAGTTGTATTCACAGGCAAGTTCAGAATGTATGGTTTCCACTGATCAAAGTAGTACTTAAGTGTAAGTGTAAAGCCTGACTTAAGCCACATGTCCATACTGCTCCACACAAATACAGCTTCAGTTGTCTTGACATCATTCACATCAAACATGAAGTTTTCTGGTTCCACAGGTACTGAAAAAAAGCATCAAAAATGAAAAAAATTGAAAACCGTTAACCTTTTTATTTTTATATTTGTATTTTAAAATATAAATTCAATCAGGGCAAGGCTTTTATGAATAAATGCAAAATATTTTAAAAATATAGTTACATTCATATTCACAAATATATGGTAGCTGGACATAGCAGAAAAATCCTGTGAAGAAATAGTCTGGGCCAGTGGGATCTCTCTGAAGGGCATAGCAGTCAGTTTGATTTTCTGGTATCATTGACAGAGATGAGATACCATCTTTTAGAAGATAAGGAGATCCATCTGTCCACACAAGCTGACCTTCTTCCTAGATTGAAATACATGAAAGTAAAACCCAGAAATTTTTAGATTATATTTACAAATTATTCAAGTTTCCCTCATTGCAAGCGTTTTCCTAAATATTCAAAAATCACGTACTAAATGTATACAAGTTAATTATATATGTCTATTTTTAATAAAGTTTCCAATCTAAAATTCCATCCCTTCTATCACAAAAGATTACAAGATAATAATATAATATAAGCCACATGAGTATGCTTTATCTGTACAAACAAGACTTTAAAAATCATTATTAATCTAATAACTTAAGAATCTTGTATGCATAATTTTCTAGAAGGGGTATTCACTTAAAAAAATCACTCAGCCAAAAATACTCATAAATTGAGTCTGAAAACAAAAATATTTAGCTGAAAAATCACGGCTAGATTCACAATCAGCTGAGGAAATGCTGTCTATCTTCCCCTTCTCCTGTTTGCTGATTTCTCAGCCGTTAGGACACTCATTCTCACCTCACTCCAGGAGTACCTTTCTCAAAGTACCTTTGAGGTACTTTCTGTTTTTCCAGCAGAGGAAGCAAACACTAGGGTGGCACAACATGACATTTTGGAGGAAAGATGCTTGCAGAATCTGCTGACAGCATCTCAAGGCAGAGCCCTCCAGTGGGACACAGGCTTCAATCTGCACGGCACTAATATATTCTAACATATTCTAACATATTCTAACATCTCCAGGGGATTCATGGAAAACCCAGAACATTTAGGCATGGCATTGGGGCACTCTCCAGAGCTGAAAGAGCATGACTGCTTTCAGACATAGCAAGTCTGTGGTCCTACAGGCTAAGTGAAGGCTTTAAGTACTCCAATGGAGAAAAGTTGAGGTACCACCATGATTTTAGGACTTCTGTTGTTTGTTCTTTTATTAAAGATGCTCAGAAGAGGGGAGATGGAGGAAAAACCCATTTTTTTAATTTTTCTGAGAAATTGAAAAATTATATTTGTTGAGAATAATCCTATTTTTCAATTCACTTGTGTTGAAAAAATGAAACAAAATATTGTGGTATTTTTCACTTCCCAAGAGAGCAAAGAACATCTTCAATGGTATGAAATACTTGAACTTGTCTTTCAGGAGGACTTATGCATATAGTCTGCCATTTCAAACATGCTACACAGATCAATGCATATCTTTTTTTCTTTTTTATATACTGGTCTTCCTAGACACTAGAGTTAATGACAAACAGAGGAGACCACAAACCTCTGCAGCAAGGCTTGCAAGAGAAAGCAAAGCAAGCAGTGTTTGGCCACCTTTTGCACTTCCTAACTGAAGAACTGCACCATGTTAGGACAGACATGAGGGTGCCACCAGAGCACTCCATCCATTCATGCACTAACCTGCACCTCCAGGGCCTCTGTTGCATCACACAGAGTGATCACCCTCATTTAGAGAGGGTTTGAATTCAGATACAGATCAGAGTAGGGTTAAAGAAGGAGAAACTGTGAGAACACAAATGCTACAGAACTAATCCTGCTCACAGCGCTGCTAATTCTTATCAGTGTCACAGTGCTCGGCAGTTTTCCTGAGGCTGCTGAAATCTTCTGAGTAGGTTATAGCCCCAGCTTCTTTTCAGCAAGTATTTCAAGTTCTGGGGCTCTTGGAGAAAAAATAGAAATTTTGAAATTTCTTTTTGAAAACAGAGATTCAACTTCCTAATGCTTCAAATACAAATGAGAAAGCAAAAATAATTGAATCTGCAATTCAAATCTCAAATTTTAAAGAAATCCTGCAACTTGTACTGTATGTCCCATGATATTTGAACTCCAGAGGTAAGTGCAATTTGGTGCAAGTACAATTCAGAGTTCTCATAGGATAAGAACAGATGACTACAATGACATTTCAGATTGAAACATGTTCAGACAGCACTTGAACACACTAATTAAGTACAAATATTTAGGAAAGAAGTTCTTGTAAAACAAGCATTTTGTTATTACACCTTGTTATTCTTAAAACATGGTTCTCATCTAGTTCATTTAACTGATTGACTCCCACAAACATAAAAATGCAATGGAGAGATTAAACAGTTGACTAACAGTCAAATTCCAAACTGGCAATCGACTCTTTTCTGTGTAATCAGAGCTTAAAAAACCAACTTTCTACTACTCTTTCCAGCTTGAAAAATTATAATGCTTCTGACAGCCTCTTACAAATACTACCTTATTTCTAAAATACCCAGGTGGTTACAAGGAATATCACTATAGTGTAAAACTTACAACAATTTGAGAAGTGACTTTGGAGTCATATTAACAAAACATTATTACATGTAAAGTGCATATATTCCTGGTGCTTTACTAACCAGGATGGTCACAGTGCTTCTCTAACCTAGACAGATTTGTGTTTCCTCAGTCTGCATGCTATCCCACTCTGAATTCTTTGTGTAGCCCATTATTTAACAGAGTCTGCAAAAAGGAATTTTTCTATCACTATGATGTGTGGTGTGACACTTACCACTCCTGCTCTTACACACAGAGTTTCCTTTGGTTTTACTATTTTCACAGTAAAATAATTTTTAAATAATTTTACCAAAACAACGTTAAAATTAAATTTCAGGTTGCAGATTTTTTAAAACAAAAATTACTGGCTTTCTTCCAGGCTTCTACACTTAGCACAAAGTTTTCACTATACCAAATCTCAGAAGCCTGGGTTCCACATTTCTGGCACCATGCCTTCATCTTTCTGAGAGCTTTCCCAATACTTTCATTTATGTCTGTACTTCCTCCCAAACCATACACTAAATCATTTTGTAACAGCAGATGTCACATTAAGAACTTTCATGTCCCAAATACAAGGAACAGGAAGTATTTTACAAGAATCACCTTACTCTATCTATCCTGGACAGAACTCACTAAGCTCAACACTCAGCATTTCAGACCTGCATCAAAACTGAGAAAGCCAACCCCAGACTTCGATATCCGTAGTGACAAGTGCAGAGACTGAGGTCTGAAATCTGGTAATGCAGCACCACCTGCAGGCAAAATAATATCCCAGGGAAACACACAAACACACACACACAATTAAAAAAAGTAGTTACAGGTTAAGTGTACACTATGGGGTTTTTCCTCCCCAGCTATGGCCTTCTAAATATTTTCAGTATTTCTAAATTGTAAGAAACAATGATTCTTCATCTAATTGCTAATAACTATATGAGAAAATAACCAATGTACTGTTTAGCAATTTTTATTCCAAAGGATTGACTCCTCTATCTCAAAATTCTCCTGCTGCCATATCTGTAATAACAAAGATGATAAAATATACTGACCTTTAGGTCATTAAGGCCTGTCCATAACATGATTATTCGACTAATTTTCTGGAGATATGACAACACAAACCCATGTTCTTCTTCACTCCCTATGTCAAGAAGATGTGCCCCTTGTGAGGAGGTTTCACAGGTTTGTTGTGCCACCTTCCATGGCTTGCTCTCCTTACCCATTTGGTAGCAGCTGCTCTGGAATGCCACCCATCCTTGGGAACAGGTGCCTACAGGTGAACAAGGACAGGATTTTAAAGATATGCTGCATTACTCATGGAAGCGGGGCTGAGTTCTTGTAATTACACCAACATTTTGAGAACAATAGCCTTTAATTAAGTCATTATTTCAACCCCCAAACATTCAGTGATTATAGTCCAACACTCCTTCAAAATCCTGAGCATTTTAAAAAATCTGATCAACTGAATTAAACGCTACAACTGCAACCCAATGAAGAAAAAAAAATAGAAGATTCATTAATAATTGTCATACTCTAGAAAATTAATTTTTAGGGTTAGTTTCTGATTACTCAATTTTGTTAATTATACAAATGAATTTAACAAATAATTTGCTTTTAATATCTTCTTGCATCTAGGAAAATAATTATTTCCTTGAATTTGATTGTATATAATTCCTTCTTTTGTGTATCTAATTGTAAAGATTCTAAGTTGCATTATGAGAGTAGTACATTTAAAGGAATGAGGATACACAACCCAGATATAACATCCTCAGAATCTTGTCTCCCTCATAGCATTTCTAACACAACTGCACAGCTAACTTGCCAGTCAATAATAAAAATCCCATCATTTTGAATGCTTCAGAAAGTGTTCCAAATTCTTACCGAACTCAGGATTTTCTTTGCCTTTTCATTGAAACTAACCAAATTCAACCCATACACTCCAATAATTACAAGGCTTAACTTCAATATTGACCCTATTTTAGACTGCAAAGATATAGTTAAAATATTTGCACATGCAAATTTGAATTATTGCTGTTAAAATACTAAGTATTGACTAGAAATAACCTTGCTATGTCATTAACATTCAATTTATTTCTTCTTTCTAGAAATAACATGCATATCTACTAAAATACATTACATTCAATACAGGATTTTACAATTTACTCTTAACCCTTCTAGAAAATATGCAGTACTAACTTGCATTCACTGTGACTACAGGAAACTCTAATATATACCTGTTTCAGCTTGAATATCCAGTGATTGAGACACATTTACAAATTCAGGATTTAATTGCTCAAATATAAACTTAAATGTATAAATGGTAGCAGGTGTCAAATTTCTCCATACAAAAAATCCACTGGGTCTTTTTATAATCTGAGAAGTACCATTCAGGAAAAGAGAAACTGAAAATTCTTTGATCATCTTACTCCAATTAAAAGACACTGTAGTAGTTGTCACAAATATTTTGATGTCGTTTTCTGAAATTCCACCTGGTAGACAATGAAAAAATAAATGCTGTGTTTGCCACAAAGAAAAAATTAACTCAAAGTTTTATTTCATCATTATTACATTTTCTTTTGAGAAGGGATGAGGGATAGCCTCAATAGATAAGGAAATGTAGCATCATTTAAGAAAGTCTCTTGTTTTCCTTTATTTTCATGGTACATTAACTTATGTCAGAAGCAAGCAGAGATAAAAGTGCACACTTTCAGGAGTGTATTAACTGTAAAACTACATATTTAGATAGAATATCAGTTAAGTAATATATGCTAAGTGCAGTAACACATTAGCAGCATAACCATGTCTTGTAGCTTGCTGAATGTTCTTTCATCCATTGATGGCTCCTGCAGTGCTTTTACAATTTTTTTTTCCCAACTATGTTGTTTGAATTCAGATACAAGTCTGTATTCCAAAGATATGCAATAGTACAAGCTTGCAATGTGTACAAAGGTAATGTTATAAACGATTCTCACTGACCAAGTTAAGATTGGAAAGCCCCTTCATTCTAGAAAGCAGTGGGACTTGTGGTCCTGAACAGACTTACAGCTATAAATGATATTTTTACAAATTCAGTGGCTAAACTCATACAATCTAGTACTGAAAGTCTGCTCCCAGTTAGTCACAATGTTAAGATCCTGAAGATACTTATTAACCCTTTTTATGGAGGGACTCTTATAAAGTTGAAACAAAATTTGTTTTTTTTTTTAATTTACATAAGACAATGGCCCTATGTTATTATGAAATTGCCAGGCTTTAAGTAACTTTTTCCATGGCCCTCTTTTATAAATTTCTTCTTCTAGAATTACTGTAGTATAGCAAAACCTGTAATATTTTAAAATCTCACAAACTTTTATGTGAGTCTCATAATTTAGAATTGTTACATGAACCAAACATATTATATAAAATTATGCCTTCAACAATTCATGGCTAAAAAAATACATCAATGAACAGTTTCTGAATACATTAATTACCTTGGGATCTGAACCCCTATTTTTAATCTTCAGTGTTAGACTAACTATAAAGATACCAAAATTTTTGGTGCTATTTGACTTACGTGTTTTAAATGATTTTACACTTAAGATTTGGCCATTCTTCAGGGATTCTATTGTAATATCATACTTCCTATTCTCCTCAAGCAGAACTGCAGTACTGACAGGTTTCCGTTCAACTTTGGAAATGTTTCTTACATTCTGCAAGTTAAAAGAATTTCTGAATATAGTGAGAGTAATAAAAATACAGTTTATAAGTGATCTAAGAAGCTTTTTGAAGGAGAGCTTATATTGTTGCATGTCAAACTTGAGGCTGCAGTTACACTGCAAAATATTCAAGGTACTTGAAACAAAGCCTTTTAGAAATCACAGTAATAACAAACACCTTCATATTAAAATCCCCATATTTTCTTTAAATTCCAGGACATCCTGCACTGAAAATAAGAATAATGCCTTCCTGCTGAGATCTAGGGATAGCATCTGTGCATCTCCTGGAGAAGTTAAACTCCTCCTTCAAACCACAGTACCTTGAAGAATTTGCATATCCTTAACTTTGAGCATATAACTATCCAACAGGATACTCAAGGGTCATTTGAGTCCCACTGGCTCCAGCAGGACTCTCTAAGAGTACACATAAATGACATGAATTAAATCATCCAATACATTTTTTCCAAACTTTTGCTCTATTTGCTATTTTACTTTTTTTTTTTTAATTAGAAAAAACCAACAAACCAAACAAACCCACTATTAATTACTGCTACCTCCAACTTAAATAACATGGAACAACTTATTGCTTAGATTGATAAAATGTACTTTTTGACTGAAAGCATCTGCTCGCTGGTATGTCAGAATATAATGGTCTGGATCCTCTCCTTTGGGCAGTTCAGTCCACTCCATCAAAACTGTTCTAGGAGGCTTTTTCGCTTGGTCACAGTCCACGCACTGTGCACCCTGGAACACAAACATAGATGAATGCAACTTAGTAGAAACTGCAGCAAACATACCTCCAACTAAATAATTCAACTCTGTCAATTTTAATTAATTTTACATAGAATTTGTCAGCTAGCAACAGTTTTTACATGGATCAGTATCACCAGCTCTACTCTGTGACACACAGAGATTTCCTAATATTTTACATGTTCTGCAGATACAGGTTCTAGTTTTCTTTCTCTCTCCAGAGGTGGAAAAATCATGTCAGCTGACCCAAATATGACAGAAACCTGTCATCATTCATTAGAAACAATGTCAGAGATTTCACTTGCAATGTTCATACTGCAACCACAGTTACAGGCAGATAGGAGTCAGAGATCTCAGACCTAATCTTACATAACATGTAAAAAAAACTTTAGTGGCATCACTTTCAAAATTTTCAACTATTTCAGAATAATAAACAACTGCTTTCAAGAGGTAAAGAAAGAATTTATTAAACACCTCCCTAGCAATCTAATTTAGCCATAGCAATGCAAATTTCATTCAGTGCTTCAGCTGACTTCTGCTTTTTTTACACTATTTTTTGACAATTTTGCCTGCCTTTGAAGGACTTTGGCTCAACACTTCAGAGAAGCAGCTTCCTTCTCTAAATTTCATTTTGAACCAGAAACTTATGGGCTGCCTTGATCTAATTTAAGATAAACCTGAATCACATGTAACATTCAAAGGAATCGGTGTGTGTGATGTCCATCCCTATCAGAAAATATTTATAAAATGCTGCAGTTCTGTCTTTTGTGGTCCATTTTTGATTTCTTAATGAATTGAGATGACAAACAAATGCCATCTTGGTAATGAACTTAAAGTCTAGTTTAAAAAAGTAAACCAAAATAAAAAATGAAATACAAACTCCTAGGACACTAAAATAAAATTTAGGAGTTTTATTTTATTATTATATTGCTTTGTGTTGTCCTGTAAAGCAATCTACCATGCAAAACAAAAAATCAACAAAAAACCAAAAACCAAAAAAGCCCCACCAAATGCAAACCATAAAAACCAAAAAACTCCATTGTTTATATTTTTAAAGTATAACTTACTCTGAAATTCAGTTTGCCTTAACATAACTTCCTTTAACTAATGAATAACTAACATAACTATATCAATATCTCAATGTTCAGAGTTTAGATTATACATTGTGAAGTATAAACTTTGTAAAGTTTATAAAGCCTTTAAAGTCTATAAATCCTTTACAAGAGGGTATATACCCCACCTTTGGAATAAACTGAAACAATGGACTTAGAATACAGATGGCATACACAAGAGTGTTTAAGGAATTTTTTTCCAGGAAAATTTAAGATTTTTAATTCAGTGTATTGGGTGTATAGCTGGATTGCATTCTCTGAAAACACAATCTGTCTAGCCCAGACAATTCAAAGGGTAGGAAAAATCTGATTTTGAAGATAAAAAATATATATTTGGCAATAATTGAATTGACCATTTTTGATAATTTTCCACCAGCAGCAATTGTATGCCATTTTACTATACATAAATACATCCTACTTAGACCTAAAAACCAAGAAATTAATTTTCAATTGTGCACAAAAATTGTTCCATACTTATACCTATTAAGAGGGATTTAGAATGTTCCTTTTGGTTGCCAGCACCTTGTCATCACATTTTAGGCCCTTATCTAAAGACTGAAACAATTTTAATAAAAACAAAATTATTAGATTGTCCAAAAATACCTAAGGTTCAAATCTATCCTCAGGCTAGCTACACAGGAACCAGGAGACCTAAACAGCAAACAACAACTTATTGACTTCTGCTATCAACTGTGTCTCAACATAAGACTCAAGGAGGCTTCTCAGTGTGAAAAAGAGGCATGTGAGGGGAAATACAGCAGAGATCAATAAAATCTTAAGTAGCCAAAAGTGTGCAGAGATTGATTTTCATTTTCTCTTCAAGTACAAGCACTGTGATAGATAAAACATGGCTGGTATGCTCCAGATTTAAAGAAAAGGGGAAAAGAAGACAGTTATTAACAAAATAAGTAGTTTATCTGACAGGAGTACTAAAATGAGTACTAAAAGTTTTAAGGGGTGTCAGAGGAGGCCCATTCATGTTGGTAGAAGTTCAAGTTCATAGAAAAAACCACAGTGAAGCTCACAAATGGCACTACAAATACACCATCTCAAGAAGCCCTTAAGCTGCAAATGGTGGAAAACTGACACAGTATAGGTAATTTTCTTATGCTATTCTTACAGTCCTCCCCAAGGGTCTACTTTTTACACTGTCAGAGGTATGATAATTAACTCATTAAAACTTTTAATTCACACCATACCTGTCTAAGAGGTGACTTAAAGATGCTGGGATCTCTTAACTTCTTCTGAGGAACAACATTAAACCCAAAGCAGCAGGGAACAAAGCAGATTAAAGATCTCAAAAGAGCTTCCAACTACTTAAGTAGAAACAAGACTGGGAATGTTCAGTGGCACTAAATGAGAGCTCCCTGTGAACAGAGAGCTAGAACACTGGGGAAAAGAACAGTCCAAATCACAAACCATCAACTGTGACTAGTTATCCACCCCCAAAAAACAGAGTATTTTCCTTACCTTAAATAAATATTTTAATAAAAGCAGAAGAAGAATTGGTTGATCCATAGAGAAAGAAATGTTATAGTCCCAGTATCTCTTAAGTGCTTGTATCACCACAGCTTCAAAGCAAAGTCATGTCAGAATATCCTAAGAAGGGAAAAACTAATACACATATTTATACTTCACATGGATACAGAGGCAGCCAATGGTGCAGCTGAGATGTGTGTCTTTGCTTTGGCCCTGCCTCTTCCCAAGGCTCATCTCAAGTTTCCTGAGATTATTGCATTTCAGTGACCTGTGGATGTGCTTGTTGTTCACTCATCATTTAAAAATCCCTCAGTATAAAAAATTATTTTTAGTTTCTATGCAATTACCAGATCAAAGTTTATTGCAATCAGTGCTACCCCTCACTTATTTCCCTTTAGACTCTGGTTGTTTTCTACACTACACCTTTCTATCCAGATGTCCTGTGCTAAGTGTACAAAATAAGCCTGAAAACACTTTTCTGCAGGAATACTAAGCAGAGCTGCAGAACCATTAGTATGTCTTATGACCTTAGAGAGGTCCCACACAAAGTCACCAGTATAAGCAACTATAAATACAGAATAGACAAGAATTCATAGCAGTAAGACCACTGAACTATTTCCCAAAGGCTGCTGAACAAGAACTTGGCTCAGAAAAATTGTACTGGGTGACATTCATCTTTGGCCAGATCTCAAGCAACAATTTCAGAGTTGAACTTACCTCAATATAATTCCCCGTGCCTTAATCTTCCCTTAAATAACATTTTAATAAAAAATTTATTTTCCACTGTGATCTTTGAAATTAAATCAGTTTACTAAGCTGATAAAAATTGTTTACTGATTATAAAATAAATTTTATTTTATAAAAAATAAAATATATATTTCAATATATATTTCAATATATATTTAATATATAAAAATAAAAATTGTTACTGATTATAAAATAAATTTTTTACTGATTATAAAATAAATTAAAAATCAATGTCATGGTATACGTGTACCATAAAAATGTATACCATGGTATACATGTACCATAAAAAAGAGCAACAATCATATTATATACTTTATATTTTCTTAGGTGCTCTCATCACATCATACTTCTTTCTTGAGATACTATCTTGTTTTTCAGTGGGCTGTTCCTAATTTTTAAGTAAAAATTGTGAATTGTGAAATAAGGAATAAAATTTTCAACTAAAGCTTTATTTAGAAATTGTCGTAAACAAGGCAGGCTTACTCTCACCAAAAAATACAATTTTGGAGCTTTTGTGTTATCCAGACTCAAAGACACACATAGTAAAACAAAAGCTGCTGCAATGAAACCCCTGATCTCAAAACAGAGTCAATCCCTGTCAGAACAGCAGAGCACATGGGTCTAATCAACTGAATGCTATTTTAGCTATCAATGACAAAAGTAAGCTACTGCCTATTCAGCTGTTTTGCAAAGCAGACATGATCATTTTTTTTCCAGAGCAATTTGTAATCATCAGGCACACAGGGAGACTTTATTAACAAAGTGATTTTCAAAACACCAGCAGGAGCCCTCTCTGTGTTAACCCCGATAAATTAAGTGTGCATGGCACATTCCACCTTAATCAAAATAACACTCCCCAAAACATAAATACATTCCTTTTATTCAGCATTTCTAGTGATAAGTCATGACACCATTCACTACTGGTCTTCTCCAGAGTGTGAGTACATCAGTACAGAAGCAGCTCTTCAAGCTCCCCCACAAAAAAAGTACTCTTAAAATTAGAAACTACACATAGAAAACGTTTTTTTCAGACTATCTCCTTGAAGCAGGACTCTCAAACCTCTGAACTTAGGGAATAATTTACCACTGATTCCAGCTAATATAGGACCACCTAATTGGTCTGTATGTAGAATTTTTTTTTCCAAATAGACAAAAATGGCAGTTCCTAAATGATCAGTACATTGCTGCCAAGATCTAGTCAGTGTATCTTATTTGCTACAGTCCATTGTCCTTCAGCTCTGAATATGTCTTTCCTCCCTAAAATCTGGTGACCTGTTAATGGAGAGATAATTTTTAAAGTTTTCTTATTCTATAGACAGGTTGCACCTTCCACTTGGCATTTAAAGAAAGTTTGACAAAATTTAGTACACACTGTTTTGCAGAAACCATCTCCACCATAACCTTTTCTAAATAAAACCCTTTTCTTCTCTTGCATTAATGTGCTGAAGTCCACCCTTCAAAAGATTTTTAACTACATTTTGTGAATTTTTTTTGAAAATATATTCCAGACAATAGTTGGGAGTGTGTAACTGTACAAATTTTCTGCTAATGTTCTGGCCTTCATGCTTTGTCCTCCATGATGACTGCATTTCTATGGTCACATGTGACAACTCATTTATGTTTTGTCCCGTACAACACATTTCTGTGGGATTTTTCCTTTGGACATACACCCATACATGATTACAGCAGCAGCAGCATCTCAAGGTAACATCTGAAAAAGGTTTTGAAGAGACAGAACTTGAAAAAATTGGTTCAAGCCACTGTTTTCCATTGCCACAGTGTTCCTGAGTGGCATCTATGTGTTTATTTGGCAGTAAGTTTTTACACAAAGGTGAATCTCTGTAGTTTATGGAAATTGCATTTGTCCTTTAAATTCTTGTAAAAGGCAAGATGGAAGAAAAAGAGATGGGAAGAATTATACAGAACTAATGAATAATAATAAAATAATTATAAAAAAAATAATTACAGCTGCTATAAGCTAAGTTTCTGTAAGCTAAGTTTATCAGCAGGGTAGAAGTTCAAGAGAAAAAAAATAGTGTCAGGAAAAATGGATTGTGAAAGAAGGGGGAAAGGAGCCACATCTGAAACAGAATTTTGTCACTGCTGAAGCACTGTGAACAACACAGTGGCCATTTGTAATCCCAGAGGGGATTGCTGTAAATGCCTCTGCCTCTCAGTATATTGTGTGGCTTGTTACTGTGCTTGTAACTGCATTCAAACACCAAACCTCAGGCCAGATCCTGCCCTAAAATTTCACCAATATCAGGTGCAATATACTTGGGAAGAGCTCTGTCTGCAATGTGGAAATAAATCATGCAAATGAATCATGTTTTACTGTTTATTTTTAGTATACAGATTTGGCTAGCTAAAAATGGGAATATTAGCTGCCTGTATAGCTGTACTCTCAGATTTTATTAATGAAACCACACAGTAAGTGCCTTATACCTACTATTAAAATCTGTGCTTCAAATTCTAATTGTATATTGGGGCTACAGTTGGTCTTAAAAAATTACCTGGTAAAAAAGGCAATGGAATTATAAAAGTCTCAAATAAATAACATGGCAGAGACTTACCATTTTATAGAAGAACATTCAGTTACAATCTGATTCTAAGTGTAGAGATCCTTTTATGTTAATCCCTAAAATATCTGTATAGTTTTATGGCTAAGCCTTTATACTGTATGATTTCTTTTCAAGCACAGATAGAACTGAACTGTAGGAACAAAGGGCCCCTGGAAGCAGTTACAAATGGGACAAATGACAAGACATGGTGGGACTGCAGCACAAGGCCTCCACTGCATGGTGCACAGCTCCTTGCATTTTTCAATGGTAGTGTGGGAGTTTCAGGAGCATGCCTTCCCAGCCTTCCTTTTAGGGCAATAGAAATTATGCTAGTCTTAGTTTCAGTGCAGGTACAAGGGAGGGAACTCTGTGGCTGTTAAAGCCCTTTTGGTCAATAATAAACAACTAATTAATTTTGGTATTTGACTAAATAAGATTTGAGTTGGATCCAACTCAAAAAAAAAAAGCTACTTTCCAAAGCAGCTCACAAGACACTTGTGCAAACAGAGTTACACAAAATTTGAGGGTAGGGCTTGAGGCAGGAATGCAGAGTCGAAGAGACATGAGAAAGCCAAGACAGAACCAAACTGCATATGTGGTTACATGTAGGTTTCAGACAGAGGAAATGTGGAGCAGAGCAGTCCTGCCACACTCACTCATCCCACAGGCTCATTCAAGCCTTGTCTCTGGTGCAAGGCCTGCAAGGGCTCATTCACATTACACAAAACACATCACATTCTGCCAGTGCCACCTTCCTGGAGGCAAAAGGGCTGGGTGGCCTTCCAGGAAATGGTTCCTGGGTTTTAACAGATGTTCATTTTCTGACAAAGCCAAAGCAGCGCAAGTTTGAAGTTTAACGGTAAAATGAAAGACAATCTTAGAGCCCCCCTATCCAGCTCCACTGAAGAGGTAAGATTTTGCTGCAGGCTCCAGGGACAAGCCTGACATAGTCCCTACTCATTGTTTTATCTAAAAAAACAAATTATCTTAGTGGGAACAAAAAAAGTTTAATAGCATTTATCTTATTTCAGGTTTTCATGAAGTTAATTTTAAACCTAACTTCTTTTATAATTTCCAGGCTTTCCTAAGGTTTTGCATTAGCATTCATCTTAGTGGCAAAGCTTAATTAATTGCATCAACACTGATTTATTATTACTCTGCATAATAATGTTTATTAAATTATTTTCAATCACAAACACAGTTTCTTAATCTTAGAAAAGCAAATGGCCTTCATGGCTTATAAAATGCCAGAGCTGTTCAATGAAAATGTTTGATGATGACATTGAAAAACTATATTTTGAGAACTTTCTTTTTATTAAATACTAAATTCGTTAAGTAGATTTGGGCCAAAATCTTTTAATGCAAGTATAGGATACTTTCTTTTATCCCAAAAAAATCAAAAGTATGTTTTCTTTTTAAGTTGTCCTTTAATTTGCTGTACAAGTACACCACCATTACAGCTATGACTATGATTTAACTTTTATTTCTTGCCTGCATGAAAAGTTTCTATGCACAAATTCTGACAGCAGTATCAGAGAATATTTTGGTTCTAGGCCCTGGTACATAATACAACTTGAAATATCTGCCTTACAAATATAAAAACATGCAGAGGAAGCATAGGCTTCCTCAAAGTGTCAATTTGAGATTACTAGTTGGTCATTATTTGATCATTATTTCTTTGTAATGGTTAATTGTTTTGCCAATATTTTACAATGGATTGCTATTTAATTTTTAAACCAAGTCAATATTTTTAATGATAGGGATGAGTAGACAGATCTTGTTAATAACAACAGATTTCTCTGTACAAGCTATTTGTCTTTATTAGCCATCAGACCGAATGTAGCAAAATTAAAATCTGTCACACAAAGTAGAAAAATAGCCTTGGACTTTAAGGCAGTTTTAATTGCTTATATTTCACTGTAATAACCCATGTGATAATCCAACCTTTTCATCATTAAATTATGACAACTTGAAATCAAAACTGTCAGAAGATTTTCAAACTTATAGACAAGAATTTCAATTCTGACACAGTTAAAAGGAAAATTTATAAGGAAAATAATGTCATAATTAATATAATTTTCATTCTGTGAGTTTATAAAGCAAAGTAATCTTCTAAAAACAAGTTTAAACTTGTATCCTTTATTTTTAAAAGCAGGTTATGTAGTATGTTGAGTAAAAGGAAGATGATATTCACCTTTAGGTGCTGAATCATCGATATTTGTAGCTTGATTGAGCATGAATAACTCACCTAAGTCCTTTAAAACATTTATTTTATCTGAATTTTTTTCCTGGACTCAAAAATTATGAATCCTGAATTCAGGCAATAATCTAAATATCTGTATTGAAAAAAAAATTAAAAATACATTGAACACAAATCTTCAGACTGGAAAACAAAGACAAAATGCATTATGAATATTTAAAATGTGCAGTATTATGGGTTTTTAAAATAAATATATATACATATAATCTTCTATACTAGCAAACAACCAATTTCTTTTCTGTGAAAAGTGAAAAAATGGATATAAAATGGAAACCTTCACAGCAGAAATGGCTTGCAGATATTTTTAAAGCACAAAAGCTATCACTCTTCAGCCTTTGCCTAGTCATAATTAATATTTATAATATACATAAAAATTAAACACATCTAAGTTTCAAGACATTATGATTCTGCTATATACTCTGGAGGTTTCCTACAAGTACTTACAGATCACAGTCGTGTTGTATCTCAGTGGCTTACAGTGTAAGCAGAATCCAATCATTGACAATAGCTTACTGGACAAAGGATAGATTTTTGAGCAAGGTAAAAATGTTACAGTTGAACCCACTATTTTTAAAATAAATTAATTCAGTCATTTTCAAATCCTAATATGCTTCTTTCCAATTTAAACATAGGACTGGTAATGGTTTTCAGCTGGAGGCCTCCAAGTAAATGAACTACTGAGAAATTGTTTGAGAAGTTCTCTACTTTGGTAGGTATCCATGATCCAAAATTTTAAAATACTGGAAATACTAACCAGCTTTTTTCACCACCTCATCAGAAAGCCACTGAGTAGAAATAAATGATGGATAAACTACACCTTGTTCAACAGGATTTATGTTTTTCTTTCTATTCTTGCCAATATTTTCAAGGACAATTTGAAAAACAAACATCTTTCCTAAATTTGGGAAAAGTTACATTATAAAGCATAACTGATGCCTTTTCTATTTCTCTGCAGAGTACTATACCCATCCATGACCAAAAAACTGTGTCTGCTGAAAGCCAAATCATGTCCACAGCAAGGTTCAGTTCCACTGGCACGAGCAGTCTATGGGCTCTTGAATGACGTACATAATTTCGGTGCCGTTTCCTGAGCAGCGCAAGGGCACAGTCACGACTCGTGTTCCAATTTCTCGACAACATTTACAGAATCTTAGATGGCTATCAATATTGACGTTGAAAATTGTTGCAGATGGGCATTTTCCATCACATGAAGCCACATTTACCTATGAGTAAAATAGAAGAAAATAAGAATGAGAATTAAAACTAGAAGTCTGAAATTTTATTATAAAAATATTACATTTCAAACTTCATTGTGATTAAAACCCATTTTTACATTTGAAAAGGACTCTGGTCTTAAAAATTATTTTATCTTCTAAAATTCATTCATTCTAAGTTTAGCCACATTTAAAATATTTTTAATTAAACTTTTCTTTATCGTTTAATCATGTGTTTTGTTTCAGTCTTGTGCTATGGATACCAAAATTGAATCATCATTGATAACTTTGGAACAGCACAGCTGAATCCATGTCCTTTTCATGTTCACAGATAAAAAGTTAAATTATTCTAAGTAAAATGAAGGGAAGTTTATCTTTTTCCTTGAAAGAGAAAAAGCATATCAATGCAAAAGCTTTTCCCTTTCTTATTTGTACTGTTTGTGACTGAGGGCTGTGTTATCACTCAAAGAAATATATCCAAAAAGTACATGCAGTAACAAACCAGCTCGGGCACAGGCTATCTAGAAAATTATTTGTGCTCTAGACTTCAGCAGAGCAAATCTTTCTCTCACTGTTACATTATGTGAGGAATTTTCTTAGCTGATATGTTGACAGGAAAAAAAATACTTTTTAATTAAACTTAAGCAGAGTTCAAATGCTGGGAAATCAAGGATGGCTATACAAGGTCTAGTTCTCTTTGTGACAGACTAAAATCTGATTTCTTCTGTGGGTGGGGCATATGAAAGATGCTTTGATCTACTCCTAAGCCTGTGATGAAACCTCCCATACCCATACAAATTAGACTAAAAGATTACTCTTATAACTGTGAAATTTCCTGAGATTTGGCAGGAGTCAAAAAGGACTTTTTCCTAAGCACTAGCAATCCCACTTATTAATTATAAAACATAATCATGCTCAGCCCTATCCAAAGTTTGACAGCAGTAGCCTGGCCAAGAACATGTATGCAGCTTCCTGCCAGTCACATCAGATACCACCATTTGATAGGGCAAAATCACATGATGGAAAAAGAGTGCCAGTGGGGGAGCTGGAGAGGAGAGGAAGGGGAGTTTAGGGTATGAGGACATGAAAATCTGTGGGATTTCTTCTGTGGGAAGGGTAAGGGAACCTGGACTGTATGAAGGATATTTAGCCACCAAGGAAATTGGGAACAAGGAGATACTGGGAAAAGGGGGCTCTAATAAAGGTGGGATGGTGGCAGGTGTTTTTGGAAGGTAGAGAGGGAGGAAAAGATAAAGAGTTTACAACACAGAGATGAAAAGGAAGGCTTCATTTGATGTACCACTCAAGACATGACCTGGCCAACATTCTTGTTGCTCCTCTCTGAACACTTTAGTTCTGCAGCAATGTAGAGGGACCACAGCTGAACAGAGCCCTCTCTCATACTGCAGAACTTATTCATAAAAGACACTAGAATGAGCTTGTTTCCACTGCCTATCCATTTGCCTAAATGCCATAGCTTTTAGCCTTTTTGTCTGCAGGAAAGCAGAGCTTGTCACAGAACTGGATGAAAGGGCAAGCTAGCTTTTCACCTAGCTTAAAAAAACTATGAGGCTTGACTAAATCTTCCATTTTAATATTCTTTATTTAGTCAATACCATGTCTTTATTTTGTTGTATTAGTGTCTCTTACCCTAGGTTGTTGAATTAACACTGATACGCCCCAGACTCATCTCTTAACTATGGCAAATTACTCTAATTTCATCTATTTATACTTCCTCAATATCAGTCCTTCTAAAACTAAATAAATACACCTACAATGCATTCCTACAATTAAAATCTGACCATGTCACCACTGACCTTCTATCAGGATGGCTTTTAACATGTGATGACATTTTGCCTCTTCCCTAATGACTGCTTAGATTCTCCAACAGAATCTTGCCAGAAGACTTTTGGAAGTCTTGAGATACTTTGTCAATTGCTTCCCTTCCAAGTGCTACATGAGAAGCACATTTGCTGCTCAGAAATTTCCTGGGGTCTGTAGATGGGGTGACACCAAAGCTGAGAAATAAGGTGTCTTAAGCAGACTCATAAATAAATGGCATTATGAATTTATGATATGGAAACCTATGCAATGTGAGGGAAGACAGGGAGCATAAAGGTCTTCAAAGAGGAATGCAGCAGTTTCATCACATTTTAAGTTGGAACATTTCTGCTCCTGTTTTAGAGCATGATATTATTTCACACTAAACAGTTCAGTGCCTCCATTAGTTAAAGTAATTATAGTCGGTATGTTTAATCTGAAGCCAGGTGTTCCTCCAGGTGGGAGGGCTCAGTAATAGAAATAGCTAGTTTTACTCCATTTATGGTAGGATAACATTCCTAGAATCAAGGCTTTGCTTTTGATGAGAAAGCTGCACATTTTGTTGCTTGTTGTTAGTTATAACCAACTTTCTAATGCTTGGCTTGTCATGCCATAGGCCCAGCATTGAAATTTTATGCTTACCGGGCTTTGACTTATACAGTCATTTTTTCTTATGGTTGTCCTGATTGTCATTTTCTGGCAAATCCTTTCTTCCTTTTTGCCTGATAAAATACAAAAAATGCATACTGAATCAATATATCTTCTGTAATGTATTTGATTCTTAAAAAAATTAAAGATATTAACACAATTTAAATAGTTACACTTTGTTTTCAATAATGAACACACAGAAATTATTACTTCCATAATTTTCTTTTTAAATATAATATAATAATACATAGGTGCTGTGCAGTATAACCTATTTTTCAGTGGTGCATGTGAGCATCAAATGCCCCAAAGAAGCTATACAAATTTTTTAAACATTAAACTATGAATATGCCTCATAGTTTATAAAATTATAAGCTATAAACTATTAAACTATGAATATGTTTTTAGATTGAACATAGGGCAAGAGAAATATACGCAATTAGAAAAAATGTATTGAGTCATTTTTAATAGTATTAGAATTAATTCTGTTTTATTGGGAATGTTGAATGCAAAGAGGATTTTGGTCATGCCTTTTAAAAAATTATCAAAACTTAACATCTAAGAAGGCGAAAGTGTGAACATGCTTACAATCTTCATGCTATTTTTCATGACTAAAAATTAAATGTAATTATATTATTTTGATATATTTTGAGAAATATGTCCTTTTATGAAGCTTTGAAAGAAAAGCATGCATTTATTTGCTAAATATGGGGCACTTTTTATCACCAGAGCTGAAGCATGTAGCATATTAGGTCAGCATACAGGTCTAGGATGAGGGAAATACTGAATTTTTATATTCAGTCTTGGAGATATTGATAGGAGGGTTTTAGGGTTTTTTTATTTTGAAAAATAAAACTGTACAGTGAAAAGCCATTTTTTAACATATTCAAAGTCATAATACAATACCGAAACAATTAAACATATAATTTTTCATGCTTCACTCTGTATCAGACCATTATTACTATCTGTATAACAGCAGTTATTTAGATCTCCTTATCCACTCCCCATCAAAATGATCTGCTAGTTTTGCTGTGTAACCATTCTGGACATACAGCATATAAAATAACAAGCACTATTCAGCAGTTTCTTGACCTTCCTTCAAGGCTGGGTGTACAGAAAAACAACTTTTCTGTTCCCCAGAAGCTTGAGAGCACTTTTATAAGATAAATGATCTCTGAGCAACCGAAATATTCTGCAACCACAAGTACCGAAAATTAAGTTGGCTGCAGAGTACAGCTAGATTTTAACAGGTGCCTTAAAGAATCAAACTAAATTCTCTTACTGAACTAGCAGATCACTGTAGGAGAGAAGTTGTTAGACTATAACATCTCACTTTTCCTTTCTCAGAAACACTTCAAAAATTTTCTGTGATGTTTCAATCTGAAAGTGTTTGCCAGCTTATGTGTAGACAGTGCAATCCTTGTACTGCTACAAGTCATATAGAGATGTGTATCTAACATTTCAGCATACAAAGTGCTGATGTCTTACAAAAGCTCTGCTGCTATACTTTCCTCTCTCCAGCCTTGATCTGTAAAGATCTGCATTTCAGTATCAGATGTGCTTTGTTTACCCACTCCTTATCTGAGGAAGGAGTTTTTGTGACTCATCTATCCTAAAAAGCACAGAATTATGAGTGTACTGCAACAGTTCTGTAACATTCTGTAATATCTGGTATAAAAAGTGTGTATTGCCATGGGATTGTAATTGTATGCATTGTGTCCCCCTCCCCACCCCTGCCCTCAGTATTTTTGTAACTCTGTAAAATATATTATTTGTGACAAAGAAGAAATACAGCATGAATCCGTATCTGCAAAGTGACACCAGACAATAACACACATTCTTGCTCTTTTAAGGCAAAAAGATTTCCATCATTAAATTTAGAGACCTGGGATCAGTTTTAGAATCTCTTGGTAAGAGAATTCAGAATTATGTTTTTTTTTAAAGTAACATTTCTAATTAAAACTATCCTGTACAGTAAGTTCATGTGATAAAACCAGTTTCAACAATGAGCAGCAGGAACAACCATCAACAGCATATAGCAGAAATGGATGAACCTAATTCTGACAGGTGCTGAGCAGTGAATCTTAACCAGGTTTTAGAAAATCACTGATTTGGGAAGGCAGCAGAGGATCAGCATCTCTCAGTATCAGGCCCAGAACCATTAACTGCATGGTAATATCCAGTAATGATGACAACTATGACACATATATCAAGCAGTTCTTATATTATTAAAAAAAAAAAAAAAAGGAAAGAAAATACATTATTAAAAATAATACCTGGTTCACAATTAATACTATCAGTAGGCACTACTGGACTAATGGCAAAGGGTAATAGACCCAATCCAGAACCTGGCAGAATCATTAGGAATAGAAGATGCTCATGAAATAAAAACATTTCTGTATAAATGATACTTCATTAATTCTTACACTGCCAACTGCAATTTTTCTTTTAGCAAAAGATGATGAGCTTTCCTGTTAGTCTTCTACAATTTTTAAACTCTGCAGCTGCTTCAAGTTTCACTAAAGATGGCCTGTACTTTATTATTATCCTGGTTAACACAAAACTGGAATGCTTACTTTTAAACCAAACTTTTGGAATTAGTCTGTCTATGGCAAGGTAAGAATTAAATATGTGCACTCACTTTGCATGCATTAAATCAAGCTCTTTCAGAAAAGTTATTTGCTCCCATTAAAATCCCAATGTGTTGCAAGCTCTATTCATAAGTACTCTTAACTGCTTCCCCACAGGGCACATGCTTTTAGTTAAAAATAAAAATAAATAAAAATAAAATAGCATATAATTGTATGGATGATATCTGGCAGTTTTAGCAGCCACCTCAGCAAGTATTTCTGAAGTATAACAATGCCTTTCCTGAGGCCACAGAATATGGCCAAAATTATAAATCTTCTTGGTCAGCAGAGAACCAGCAGTCAATAATTTTAATAATTTTTAAGACTAATTTTCTAAATAATGACAACCAATTTTTTGGGGGGCAAGGGGGGCAGATTTTTTTTTCCACACAGTTTATCTCATGAGAGAAAGATTATTGATTAGTAAGATTTTAGTAAAATTCTGGTATGTTACTTCTCTATGGTGATTCTCGATAATAAGACATATTCTGTTGCATTAAAATAGCTTTAATTTTCCATGTTTTGGTTACAATGGAACAACAATGTTTGCAGTTTCCTTTCTAAGAATCACATAGCTTGGAAGTTTGGCATTGTTCTGTGTTTTATAAATATCAATACTTCCCCTTTTTTCTCCAAATTATATTCAATATATTGCACTTCAGTTTTACATAATAACAGTGCAATATATGGTTATAAGTCTGCAACTTGCTATTCAATAATATTAAGTAAAAGTTTGTATGCAAAAATTCCAAAGACTAATTTTCTTTTACTCTACTGTTGAACATAAAAAAGGCCAAAACAGAGGGTTAAGATTTTCTGTAATGCTGAACATGTCCTTGCTCTACAGAATTAGTTTTAAAAAACATAAACATATATATACACACACATGCATAATTATATAAGTAGATAATAAAAATTAGTTCTAGTCAAAACTGCAGAGAAAACCAGTTTGTTCTCAATCGATTTTTAAAATTGCATAAATTGTGAAAGCTTTGTCATTTTGAGTCACATTTAATCATATTTTAAAGTTATACACAGAAAATGTGAATGTATTACCAGATATTAAAAGGTTGATTTTATATAAGCATTGCTATCATCAATATTTCTCTAATTTTTCCTCATTTTGGATTTAAGAAAAACATTCCAGTATTTTGGACCTAGAAAATATGTATTAGGCATACAGAATAAATTGCTAAGTTTGAAGATGCATCGCAAAATATCATTGAATCAAGAATCAATTTTAAGAGGAAAATTCTTGTCTTTTAAGGTGAAGATCATATAGGTACTATTTGAGACCCAACTTAAGAGAATGTTTTAATTGTTTTAATTGAGACAATATTAATCTTCCATGAGTTATATTTGGAGAGATTTGATTATACTCCAGAACAATAATGTTAAAAATCACCAAGTCAGCAGCCAAATTAAGCAAGATCTCTTAAGAGTTGTTAGGTAACTACAACAATTTTATGAGATTTGCAGGGGGAACTGCATGCTTTTTCCCTCTTCATGTCCCAGCAACAGAGGTTAAAAAATAAGCCCTCCAAAACCAAAGCTAAACTAGCACATATTGCAGCCTTCATCACTTACAGGTCTTGCAGCAGCCATCATTATACGTCTGCACAATTCCTCCATTCTAGGAAAATAAAAGAAGAATATAGCAAAAAAGTCTGGACCTAATACAAAGGGATATTTTATCTCATGATATTCCACATTTTAAAGACATCAAACTAATACAAAGTAGTGACACTGAAATCAACAGAATTACACAAATATGTGTCACCTGAAGGGTTGTTTCATTAATTATTTAGAGCCTTTGACACTGAAAATGAGCTCATTATGATGACAATTTCAATTGTGTTCAGTTGACATCTGATTTAGTTTCCTTTGAAGAAATAATTTCGTTTCTATAAGCATGTTTTTATATAATCTACTATCATCCATTTCCCCACCATGGAGATTTATAAGGATAGTTTCAAAAATACATGTGAGTAGCCCAGATCTGCACATCAAGCAGACTACAGAAGATGAATAGATGCTATCTATTGCTGATGTTATCTTAGGATAACAACAGACAAAAGACAGACATTTTTCAGCTTCTATCTTTTCATGCAAGCATATATTTTTTACCTCCTTACATTAAATAAGTTGTTCAAGAACTTCTTAAAAGAGCACTTAAACTCAGATATTCCTGAATTATCCTGAACTGCCTGTGAGAAAAACTTTCTTCTCAGCTAATGGCTCAAGCCTATGCTCAGCATCTCAAAAACAGGTCAGACTGATTCAGAAAGTTAATTTTAGGACTCTGTTCTTTACAATCTTAACCTAATAGATCTGAATGGTGTCAGAATGGTTCCAAGGAAGAAATTCAAGCATTAACTCATAGTACAGGCATTATTTTTAAATAGAATACTTTCCTCAAGACTGGAAGAAATAAATGGAAGGGATAAGTAGGACTAGTACTAAATGCATAATCTGTAGCCAAGGCAACAATGGTACTTACCCTTTCTACATATATATTTACTATTATTTGTAGCTCATATTAAATATAAAATGTACTGCAAGTGAAAAATTTGACAGGTATTATAAATTTAGAGAATTATTAAATTAGAAATTAAACCGTAAACAAATATGCAACCTTTGTGAAGAATACATGTCCTTCAAAGCAGTTTATATGGATATGCCACCTTTATATTTTTAAATATATGATGTAGGTAGATACCCTGGATATTTTTTGTTAGGTTACACAAATTTTAGTTTAAGAGCTAATAAAGTTTATATATACTCAGTCACCTCCCTAATCATTGCACAACTTAAGGGCTTCTTAATATAGCTGACATTTATATGGAGCATTTTTTTGATTTATAGATCTGATTTATTTATTGTGTGTGTTCTATGAACTTGGCAAAGTATTATTCCAAAATAAGGCAAGACATAGCGATTACCACTCTTTATAGTGGTATGTCAAGCATGATTCCAGTTCTAAAAGCAGTCATCAACAATACCCAAGCCAAACTTTTACACTCCTCACAGATAATTTGTCAGTTGGAAAGAAAATAGGAGTATAGGAAATGACTGCAAATTGCTCATTTACATGTTTTTACTTACCACTTTTTTAATTTAAAGAAAGTGCATGAAGTTTGCCTGCATTTTGGAGTGCAAGCCAAACTCCAGAGCAATTATTGTCACTTACCTTACTCAAAGTACAAACCTTTGTACACTCAGTGTCATTAAATGGGGGGCAGACAACACTTGATCCCAGTACAATAGCCCCTGCAGCAGTCTTAACACATTTGTAGTTGGTGCAGTTGGAGGTCCACGTGCTTCCTTCCTGAATATATAAAACAAAGCTGTTGTTAGGAAAGCCAAAACACTTCAGCTTTATTTCCAACCCAAAATATCTATAAAAGCAGTGCCCTCATGCTGTAGCATCTACTGGAGTGGAAAGTCTGCTGCAGACCATGAGTAGGTGGCAAAAAGGAAAGACCATCCTCTAATTACCAGAGGCTACTCCTCCCTGGAGCCATGGCTCTATTCTCCATGCTGAGCATGCTGCTGAGCATGGGTGCCCTACTGCAGAATGAAAGGACTTTGTGCCAGTTCAGTAATTTCTTTTGCTCTGAAATCAATTGGAATTATGAACCAAGTCACAGCCACATCTAAATTTCTGTGCATGTGGGTGCTGGAGCACACCATCAAGACTCTGAACCCCAGAGCCTCAATTTGCACTTTTCCTTTCTGTAGTAACCAGCAGGAAGAGAAAAGTGGCCCTCAGAAGAGGGGGACATAGAAGTCCTGATGTAGACTTAGAAGCTCTCAACACCTCTAAATCGCAGTACCTAATATAGAGTCACAATTCTGCAGTTAGAGCATATCCAGCCTTAAGTAAATGATGACATTTGCAGATCTTTGCAGGAAATATTACAATCTATGAGATATTTACATGTGTGAAATGGCAGGTTCCATTAGTACATCATAAATAGTCTCTAAGCGTGTAACCAGCAGTAAGGAGAAGATGAAACAAGAATGACTGCATCAGTTAACTTAGAAATGCCTGTCAGACTCCTGTCTATTGTATCATTACAGTTACTTCTTATCTCTGTTCAAAGGCACTTACCTCATACAAAATCAGTGTTCCATTCTCTGTATGAAAAGAGCAGGACACATTTTGACACGTACCACAACAAGTATGGTGACTGAAGGAAGGAATATATACTTGATGCTGGAAAGAAAGGAAAGGAAATAGACAAGCTAGTACTTTTTAAACATACATTATATGAAAATTCTTTGATTTCTGAAATTAAAAACACCGAGGAAAACAATGGATGGATGGATGGATGGATGGATGGATGGATGGATGAATGGATGGATGGATGGATGGATGGACAGTTAAACAAATTTGTTTACATAGGCTGCTAGAAACTGCCTCTCAAAATAATTGTGCAGACACATGATACACATCATCACTGCTAAATTCTCAAGTTCTTGCTGAGTAAACAGGACTAGCAAAAGTCTTCACTAAAACTTTTATCCTAGTTGTGCAGTTGTGTTCACAAATTGCATAATTCCTGTATTTTAAGAATACTCACAGCTTCACATTGCTGGGAGCAGTTCATCATTGTGAAATGCATGGCATTGTAGCCTGTGTTCTGATCTTTTTCTTGTAAACACTGTACAGTGTAACAAAGGTCTCCATCCAAGTACTGAATCACTGACTGTCCAGGATTCAGTACTGTGACCTCTTGGAAGATGCACACATCATCCTTCTCTAAAACCAAAAGAAATAGATGTTACCAGAGGGGAAAAAAGAATCATTAAACAAATTAACAGAAGCACTGGTAAGACAGAAGTAGGGCAAATTCCTATTCACTGCAAAAGTATTCTATCTTTTAGACTTGATTGGTTTGTGGTTTTAGTTACCAAACAAGATGGGGAGGAATGATAACTCAGTTTTAGAAAATGCTGCAAAATGCAAAACTGCCTAAAACTGATAGTGTTCCTACTACGGAAGTAAAAAAAGTCTGTTGTTCTTATTTTAAAAGTATTCTAATATTTAACATTCATCTATTCTGCACATCACAAAATGTGGCCTTTTTGCCAATTAAACTACTCTGCAAATACCTGTGGTCCAGTAATCTGTTCAAGCTGTACTGTAAATATGTGCTTGGAGGCTGTTCAGCCTGGGCTGCTGCCAGGACTGCAGCTTGTCTCTGCACCCCCATGTACAGTGCAGCTGAAATCTACTCTACATGGGTAGCTGAGTGAGGGAAGGGAGCAGATCTCTGATCTTGATCTGGCCACCTCCTCTTGTGCTGGCTGAGCAAGTCTGTTGCTCTGGGCAAGATTTTGTCTCATTTGTGTTGAAAGCAGACTAGGAGCAGCTGCCCTGCTCACACTCAGCTACTGTTCACAGCCTGTTTCCTACTTGTCTCTCACCAGAGAGGCTGTACCTGACTCTGAAAGCATGGGCAGTTCTACAACACTCCCACACTCTGCCAGAGCAGACACAAAATGGATGGCACAGCAGGCAAAGCAACATATTCAGAAAATAAAGTATCATTGCATAGCTACATAGACACACATCAAATTAAGATAAAAGAGCTTTTACATTTGAGAAGGTGACAATGACCTTAGTTCTGCTTTCTTTGCACACCCTTTTAACTAAAAAATAAAGCACAACGATGAGGAATATAAAAAGTTACCACAAATGTAGTGAGTGCATCCACAAGCACTGGAAATACTGCTATCTATTTTTTTAACTTCTCCCTGAGTACAGAAAGATAAAAGTTTGCAAAGTCATGCACAATTAAATGTAGTGCTACACAGACAATTTTTCTCTAAAAATGTAAAATATTACTTTCATCACTTCCACCCCTGGTTTCATAAAAGAGGAAAATTGCCATGTATTCAAGACAGAGTAGCATATTCAGAGTTATTCAGTGTATTTATCTCTTAAAGCAGAAAACAACACTTCATTTTCTGTAGGAGTGCATAGAATAGCAGAGTGAATAAATAGCATTTTTTTCCTGAGACACAAAGTTATTTCTATAATAAATATATTAGCAAAAGATTGACTCCTAAGGATTTTCTTTCAAAAGATAGGTGAAAACTATTTAAATCTAAAATTCCTTAATAGACTTTACATTAGGCTGTCTTCACGTAAGGAAAAAAATTTCAGGCATTGGATAAGGAAAATATGGTCACTATAGCATTAATGGGAGTTTGAACATACAGTCATATTTTTTTCCCAGATCACATCCCTATTATGAAAAACTACATGAGGAGCAAAATATTCATGACTGCTCATATCAGCAAAATTCAACAATGTTAAATCATTTTAATCAAAAGCATATATTATCAACAAAATGACACATTTCTTCAGATGATACATATAATCATATAGCTCATACCTCATTAATTATTTTTAAATGTGAATTATTTATGTAAAAAGCCTTACTAGCATATTGTTTCATGTCGACACTGAACAGGATAAAATTACAGTTGTTTTTTTTCTTTTTCCACCTTACAACACACAAAGTGAAATTCCTCCAAGTAATTGGTTGACAACACTGTGCAGACACTTGGAATTACATGCTTGAGCTGGGACTGCAGGGCAATCCCACCCTGTCCCTGTTACTCTTTACAACTGAAACAAGGAGTGTAAAAGAGAGGAGTAAGACAGCTCAACACCATTACTAACAGTATTTAAAAGACATCACTTACCAATTTACAGCTCAGCATGGTAGCATTTTCACAACTACATTCTAAGGAGATAAAGATATCTGTGTTAATCAATTAGCTAACTGTTAGTTTTGGTTAAGAGTTGTGACTAAAGAATAAAGCAATAATTACCACAGTGCCATTCCGGACAACATTGCCCAAGTATTTTTTCCTTCACAGGTGTCATGTCATCTGTGCAAATCATAGGAGGCTCAGAACAAAGATTTTCATCGCAAACTAAACGAGGGGGAAAGACATATAAGAACTTATTCAACTTTCCTTCATATTTTCCAGCTTACATTACTTTTGATAAACTATTTTAAAAATAATTTTATTTTATATAAATGTTATTGTGTTTCTTAAGTATCTGAACTATACTTGGAATGAAAAACAAAACAAAAATTTTCAAAAGTGATTTTAGTTGTCTTAGAACATGTTTAAATTTTCAGAGAACATCAAACAGGAATCATTTAATATTCTTCCTACTTCAGACTTACTCAAGAAAATAACCACTACCAAAGACATCTAAAACCATAATCTTTGGGAAACATAAACTTGATATGTACTGTAAAGTGCACTTCTGTAAGATAACAGGGAGCAACTGCCCTCCAGGTATGAAGCTATTAAGAAAACATTGCCTCCCTTATCAGAAGCAGCTTACTAGGGCTATGAAAGAAGATCAAGCACTAAGATCTAACTTTCTCCCTGCCAGAAGTGGGAAAAAAATGCCAAAAGGTCTTTGCAGAAAATTTCACCTGGGTAAAACTGCTAGGAAAAGGAAAGGACCAAAATACAGAAACAACCAAAGTAAAAATTGCTAAACTCCAAACTTAGTGGAAGTCAATTTTATTATGTGAAATTAGCCTGAAAACTGCAATAGGATGAAAGTTAATCTAAATTAAGCAGTTGTACTTTTAGATGTTACTTAAAAATGTATAGCACAATTTATGTGTTTTATGAGACTAGGAAAAGGACTAAGTTACACTGCAAATATTTTTCTTGTGCCTGCTCATTGTTTGAAGAGTAGTCAACCCAGCAGTATTTGAAATCCTTGGTCTACTCCTTCCCCTAGGAGCTAAAAGTGCAAAGAAACTGCCTAAACATCAGTGACTTGTACAACAGAGGAAAACCAGCATGGAAGCTGTTTTATTAAATGCGTTATAATATATGAAAAATTGTATATTTGTACTCCAAGGACGGGATTCAGGGCCACATTAATATATAGGTATTTAAATCACTGTGAAGATAACCATATTTCTGTCCAGTGAACTGAATAACCTCTCCAGAATCCACTGATGAGGTTTGTTAGACCACCACTGGGCATACCAAGAACTTTGAATCTGTGTGAAATTTGGCACCTCTACACTCTCATTTCGACCTCTCAGTCTATACCTGAAGCCCACTCTAATTGGCAAACCTAAACAAGTTCCTGCACAGCCAGGCACTGAATTTGGTGATGTATCAAACCCTCAGCAGTTACACTCACCGCAGTAGTAATGAGGACAGCAGTAGTGTATGGTATTAAGGTCTACAGTAAGAATTTCCCCTTCACTACACAAGGGAACAGGTTCAATACAGGATTCACAAACTAAATAAAAGAAACAAAAAACAGACATGAACAAAGTTTAAAAACGTAAAAAGTTAGCACATGTGAATTCCATCTAATTGACTATATAAAAAGTAATACTGCATTTGTTACTCTGATAATAGAAATTTTAAGGATTTTATGGATATTAAAGCTAAACAAAGTTCAAATATGATGTTCAAAATTGTGTTGGAAAAAAAAGATCCCCAAACCCAAGAATAATGATCCTCCCATCCACCAGATCTGTGTGAAGTATCACTCCGAGGATTCCTGCCTTAGGTTATTTTAGAATTATAGTCTGGTTTTGTAAATATTTGATTATTCCTTAGCTCTCCATAAAAATATTAGAGGCATCTTACCACAGAGATGAGAGAAACAACAGGGATCTTCCTGTTTTGCCTCAACAATAAACTGATCTTCTCGGCAGTCAGGCTGGGAGGCATTGAAACAAACTGAAGGATCACATTCTGTAGGATGTGAAACAAATATTGTTTTAAAAGGAGTCACTGAAATAATATGAAAAAGATAAAAAAAATATTCTTCATATGCTAAGTAAAATAAAATACCCCAAATTTACTGCCAATCAGAAGTAACACAAAACACAAAGACAAAAAAAACAACACTAGAGAATGTTTAAAAAAACATACATCATTGCCCAGTGCTATTTACAGTGTCCCATTCTGTTAACAATCAAGACAACTTGTAATGCAAATTTTCTTCCAACATATAATACAAGTATGGAAAACTTTCCACTAACTGTGGTTTTGTATTTCCCTTACCACATCGGTACTGTGGGCAGCAGGACAGGGGGTGGTAGCCTACCACTAATTTTTCATTGGGTTTGCATGTTGGAATTATGGCATCACACAATGACATGTTACATTCTGTGGGATAAAAAACAATTTTGATGTCTTTAAAGAAATACTAGTGCAAGTCCTATAGTTCAGGCTATTTATACCATCTAATACAGAGATCCACAAAACAAGAGCAGCCCAAGTCAGCTTAAAGTTCACTCCATACCATCATGTAGACTTTTGTGTTCAACCCAAGCAAGCAGTAATATCCTTCTTCAAACTGGTATTTACTTGCTCTGCTCCCTGTGCATGAAGCCAGCTATAATGTCCCACTGATATTCCTTGAGCAAATTGACAATACAGCATTGGTTACAGGTATCTAATAAGCAAAAGCACCACATCAGATGGACCATATGTTCTCATTTTCCTTGAATATGTTATGGAGAAATTAGTATATTTTGCTTAGTGTTTTAGGAGCAATAAGCTTATTCTTTTTCTAAACAAACATGGCTAGGCAGAATATTAGTATTCAGTCATCAGCTCCCAGAAAAAACTTCTGGGAAACAGCAATAGATCAGAGGAAACTGCTCATCACACCAAAGTACTAGAAAGAAAAGCAAGCAATCTCTGACCACGTCCCCAAATACCAAGATACTTCTATCACAGAATATAAATCAATTTATTATTAAATTCTATGCAAGAGCTTTAAAAATATTTTTAACAGAAGTTTTGTTGAACTGGTGGACTTCTAAGAAAAAAATTATTTCAGTGAATAATTCTTATAATGAATAGAAGCCTCAATTTCTGGCCCAACCAGCCATAAGTACTTGAAAATTAATTCTAAAAAATGTTACCTTGAATCTAAAGTTTGTCATCTGCCTGTGAATGTGAAGCAGTTATTTTATACTTCTGTTACAGAAAATAAGTTTGGTACATACCACAAACTTTCTTGGGACAGCAAGCTCTCTCTTCAATGACATGGAGTAGAACTTCCCCTTCTCTTTCACAGACTGGTGGTGGATCCTCACTGCACTCAGGTTCTACAGCAATAATGCTTCCATTTTCTAAACAGCTGTACATGCAGCACCCTCTCATGGACCCATTCCAGATCTCCCCAGCAGAGCGGGGTTGTCCTTTATTATCTGTACACGCTGGAAGAGAAAAAGAACCCTTTCTTTCCCTTCAACAAGCAGACAGCTCCCATTTCCTGCAAGCAGCTGTGACTTGCATAAAATTATTGCATAAAAAACTATGGCTGTGGAGCATTATGATAAAAGAATCCAAGAAAGGATGATGACCTTAAAAGCCCCAAAGGAACAAATGCTTTTCTATGGGTGAAAATGGGTGAGGGCAAGGGACAGAACCTGCCCATGTTATTCCTTCCTAAGTTCCCAAGGGAGGAAAGCCTGGGAGCTATAGAAGAATGGCCATCACTTTTCCCCCAGCAGAGGTACATCAGCACTGGCCCTTAAAGCCAAGTTAACTGAAAGCACAAACTGCTCTAGCTTGAGAAATGTTAGGCTCTGTTGAAGAGTTCTTTACCAGATTCACATTTACTGAGGATTGACACAGAACTTAAGCTTCTCTCTTACCATGAACTGTTAATATAACTATGGTTAATATGATCATAAGTGCAAAACTACTCTGTCCTACTGTACTTACTACATTTTTCTTCTGGTATACAGAGGTCTGAGTCTGTTCTATGCAGAATGGTGCCGTTTTTACACACACAGTCTTCCCTTAAATAGGAACAGGGGGAATCTTCATAGAACCATTTATTCAAGCATGTCTTGGCTTCACAGGGTTGCACACAAGGCTGGTATTCCTTGCCCTCAGGGCAGCTCAGTGCTGCAAGGAATTAAAAAAGGATATTGAGTGTTTCTGTATCCTTTCAGCATTTCATTGGTTAAACAGGTAGTAATAACAAGTGAGCACAGAAAGCACACATTTGTACATTAAACAGTACTTTAGGTAAGCAATGAATTCAATAGAGATTAAAATTCATTCATGACTAAATGATGTATTCTCATCTTAAGAACTTGTACCCTGATTTACCAGCAGTGTGATAAAATGAGATGTTACTTACAAGAATAATAGAAAGAAATATAATTTTAACTTATCACTAGAAGACGTCATCACTAAAGCCACATAAGGGTACAGAACATTGCTATCTGCTTACAACAGTAATTAGGTGTCCTCCATTTAATGCAGATGTTGTGCTTGTTGCATAAAGCCACATATGCAGAAAGTGCATCACACTCATAGTTCAAAAAATTAGTACTGTTGATCCACATCTTCTCACAAAATTCCTGCGGTGACACCTAGGAACATATTGAAATTGGGAATTAACAAGTATAGGGACTTCCTGTAACTAAAATAAATCAGCAATTAAAATAAGTAATACAGCCCCAAGGGGAAAAAATCACTAACAGTGTCTAAATTTAAAAATATCTTTTTTGTCAGAATACTCATTCTGCAAAACTTAAACTGTCAGATGTAGTGAGATTTTCATGTGACAATCTCATTAGGACTGCATTCTCTGTCTACTGATCAGCATAAAAAAGTACTGATCAGTACTTTGAAGAACTTTTCAGCATAGCCTGTCAACTAAAATTGAACAATCTCAGCTAAACATTGCTGCTATACCTTCAATACAATCCGGCTGTGAATGAATTACCTCTTACTCTGTTTCCATGCCTGTAGGACCTGATAACCTATTTTACACATCTATCTCTCAGAAAGAAAGGACCCCTTGAGAAATTAATCATTTTTACTTTTAATTAATTTGGAAAAGTCAGTTATACCTCAGAGATTTGGGGCTTCCTCATTTGCTGTTCTGGAAAGCAGCTGTGCTGCACTACCCCCCTCTAGGGACCTATAGAGGTCTATCCACCTCTAGAGCTGCATGTTACAGCTAGATCCCCATTAGAAAGTACAATTTGTAGAAGCAAATTACAATGATTTATGTAAGAAATGCTACAAAATTTTCAACATAATATTGGCTGTGTCAAAATATTTTAACTGGAAATTTCTTTAGTCCAATAAGTCTGCAACTGCATGAATTGCTGTTGTGCGGAGCAGAAGCATGAGGCTTTCTGTTTTAGTGATCCTCATCAAGCATTTAATAAAAATAACATCTCTGGAACATGTTTATCTTGACATGATAATCCAGTGTGTTCCCTTTGAGAAATGCCCATTAAATTATTTCAAAAAACAGCATAATAGCACAGGGATCAATATAGATGTGTGTTTTCAATGGACAACGTGGCAGGTGTGTTAAAGACACCCATTCCACTGTCAAATCATAAAAATAAGCAAAACATTAAAAATGTGCATGTATCAGTCACTCTTTTCTTAATTATACAGCTATTACATGAGTTGGTCCTGCAGTTTTTTCTGATCCTCATACTCACTTTCTTATGACAAGGGATGAAAATACTTCTGTTTAACAGTTCCATACAGTATGTGCAGTTATCTTCGGTACAGTTTCTTACTGGCCTCCTGGTTGTTACATCAAGTGATTTCTCAATTTCCCAGCTCTTAATAAACATTTCAATTTCCTCCATATTTGTAATTATGGTCATGTTTTGCATTTTCAGGTCATCACTAGGATCTCCATTACACACCCCTGGGGACAGAGCATCGTATTCAAAAACACACAAACATTCCTTCATTTAGGAAAGAAAAACTACCTGATCAATTATGATCAACACTGCATCAGCTGACCTGTGAAACTCACCTGAGTAAATAAATTAAAGCATTTTTACGTCCCACTGTAGTTCCAACCTCCTGCTTGTGATTTTAGTTCTCAGCTCAATGGCTTGCTAAAACAAGTAGAACTCATTTTACCTTTCACAACAATTAACTTTTGAGAAAAACTGCTACCAAAATGTGCTCTTGAGTGTATCAAATTCACTGACATGGTGCTAGATTCTGATCTCATTCTACAGAATGGCAGTCAACTCCTTGGGAATAATAGTAGATGGTTTTGAGATTAATTGCTCATCACCAATGATTTCACACTGTATTGAGATTTAATTGAACATTCTAAGTGCAAGAAGTTATTAAAAGAATCTTTTGATGAACAATTTGCTTTATCTAGAGAAAATATTGTTCTTACTGAAGTTATTAATACAAAGCCACTGTAAAAAACTACCTTTCCAGACCCCTGGCATTCATTGTCTACCTGAATTCATTATTCTATTGATACATAAATTAAAATACATGATCTCTTTAAGCATATTACAAGTGAGTAATGCCAAAACTTTAATCTTCATACTAGTTTTACATCTCAGGAACTGATCAGGCAAAGTTCTTGTCTTGTTTCCACTTTCCTTCTGCACTGTTAAACATACCCTAAGACCTTGCCCTCCTGTTTTCAGCCCTGCAGTCTGATGCTCTCCAGGGTTCTCTGTTAGAACTGGACTAGCTTGGTGTGGCAGGCTCTTATTCTTTCAGACATGGAGAAATACAGAAGATGGCATTTAAATAACAAGTGTTTTACAGTAGTACCACTTTCCTGTATTCTTAGCTCTTCTGCTTCTTGCTGCAAATCACAAACTGCTGGCAGTAGAATTTGTAAAGCCATGCTGCAGAACTGCAGCATATCAATATAGCTTTAAAAATAAAGCTAATTTACCACACCGTCCCACAACTTTTTCTGGTATGAGAGGAAGAGGATTGCAGAATCCCAGACAGGAACAAACAGTAGAGGACAGGAAAGAAGCACTAAAGAAAACTTCCGACTTTACTGCAAAATATCAGGTAGTACAACATTTTAAGCAAAGTTTGGATTTGTCTGCATAGCCTTCCTCTTTTGTCTTCTCATGACACAAAGAGGACCTATTCTATAATTCTTTCTACGTTTGCCCTCATCTTGTCCCATTCGTTCAGCATGCATAGAGAAGATGGCATGATACTGGAAAAAGATGCAGGGCCAGCCTTCACCTTCTCTCAGTAGATTTAGGAGAAGTTTCCTTTTGTTCAAGCAGAAGACAGCAATTGATTTCAAGGTTTTGATTTGTTTATGCTTACACTTAAAGCATATCTGAATTGCTTTGCTTGCTTTTAAAACTAAAAGCAGTTTAAAAGATTATAAGAAGTTGATTTTCCTTTACAATATGGAGTATATTATGTAAAATTACAAACCACTAGAAAACGAAAATTTATTGTAAAATTAATTTTTAATCACCTGCTTATACTTTTCCATATTATTCCTTCTGTCAAAGTTATAAAAAAGGCTTCAGGGAAGCTTGAAACATGCTACATTTGCTATGATTGTAATTCAAGACTGAGACACCCCAGCACAGTTTTGGACCTTAGACTCAGCCTCAAGAAGTCCAAAATAAGATTCTTAATTTACTGTCCTCACAAGACTTGTACCCTTCCCAAGATACAACTTTTGTCAGTATTTTCATAGCAATAAGCTGCAACTGCTAACATCAGACTTGTCTCCATATTCACTGAAATATACTATCACTACCTGAATTTCTTTAGCATCCACTTCACTAAAAGTTGTCTTTTTATTTATTCGGCTTCAGCAAAACTCTTGAAACAGGCAAAAATAAGTAAAAGAAACCAGTAATTTTTTTTAAGTTATTTGGATACAATGTGCTGATCACTTCTTGTTCTGGAAAGTACTTTATTAGCACACAGTTCTTTCAAACAGAAGATTAATTTATTATTAATTAATTAATAGTATTTCACAGGCTCTCACATAGGATTGTCAGCAGAGTTAATGAGGGTCACAATGAGAGCTATAGGGACACCTGGTCACAGACACAAAAGGGAGCTGCAAATTTCAATTGGGAAGTTATTGAATAAGAAAAAATTGCCACCATGGCCTCACCACAAAGTCCTTCTGTCTTCTTCGTTGTGTTAGAGTGTAATCCATACTGTATATCCATGATGCCTGTAATGTGAGCCCACTTGATGCTAATCCCACCTGGGGTATTAACCACATACATTGCACCAGTATCCTGAACACTCAGTCCTTCTCTTGAAAATGGTAATGGTTGAATTTCAGAATCTACAACTACCTTAAAGAAACCAAACATATTTTAGAGATAAAGCCAGACTGCAATGATGTATTTTATATGTATTTCCATTTTATAACAAAATACTATTTTCAAAGCCTCTGCCACATATAACAGTCACAGTGCTTAGAGAGCTTACCACTCGTGCCACTTCCAAAAACTGCAAATGAAGTAGGCATGAGGAAAAAAAATCTTTTGTAATTAGGGAAAGAATAAAGCTTATTTATCACAATCATATGATGAAAGAAAACCTCATTCCAATTATTGAAAGTCATCTGTTGTGACTTGTTACTGACTAGCAAAGAAAGTAGCTTAAGTCTTTATCACTTCTAGAGTTCTAGGGTTTCTGGAAATATAGTCTCAGGCATAACCGCTTTTGTAGCTTCATTAAAATCTCAAAAGAACTTTAAAGTGACATGGAAAAATGACATTTAAGTAAAGCATAGTACCAGAAATGTAAATTGTTTGTTTTGCCTCCAGTACACCATGAATTATTGGGAACCTCATCTACAAAAGTAATCCTAATCCTGTAGTGTTTTATTTTAAATCTGATTTATCACATTCTACAAAAGAACAGTTTTCCAGCTATTTTTTAAGTGTACACACGCTGTTGATAGATACTTACTTTTCTTGCTAAACGATTGATAAGTATTTGACAAGTGTGTGTTGTGACATTTAATTTCTTAAAACAGAGCCCTGAAGTGTTTGCAGGTGGCACCTTGAAAGAAAAGTGACAAGGAAATTTAGTTACTATTATTTTTCAAATTCTGTACCAGTGCTATTGGAATTTTCAATATTAATTAAATATATTTTTATATTAATGCATTTTAAAATCTGCTAAATAAGCAAGTACTTACTAGTTTTCTTATTGAATTTGCACTCTGGAAAACATTAAAAAAAATTAGATGTTCAATAATAATCAGCAGCATTTTTATTTAGCAAAAATAAATTACTTTTTTCTTTGTCTTCAATGTTCTAAATCAGATAATAATTAAACTAATATATTCTATTATAAATAAGAAAAAATACACACTTTTCAGCTAATTTAGTGCATATGCTGAAAAGTCCTTTCAAATTACATTTCTTATAAAACTAAAGTTAGAACTAAAACTGCAGACTTCTAAAGCTCATCTGCATATGTGTTCTGCATTCCCACCTCTAGACTGCAACCAGGAAATGAGAGGAATTTAATAGAAAACATCTAAAACAATCAAAGACTGTTGCTTTTAACAGTTTCCTCCTGAAAGGAGACATGCATTGAGAAGTTATGTCACCTCTGATAATTTAAAAGAAATCTACATTTAAACTTCCTTACACAAAAATTACTATTTAACTCAAGATAAAATTCTTTTATCTAGACAGAATTATTAAGCATGCTTCTCAAAAATTAAATAACCTGGTATTTAACTGAGTGTGGCTTTTATTTATAAGTTTTAATTGACGTATTTTTGCATAATTTCAAACCTCTAACACAAAAAAATTCAAGGAACAATTATAATTATTGCATGAATGCAAGATCCTTACCTGATTAGCAGGACATTTTTCAATATGAGCAACAATAATTTCTCCTGGTAACTTGACTAAAACATAGGAAGCCATATTACAGAGGGCTATGTTGTTTCCATCAAATGTAATAACACTCAGTTCAGACAGTACAGAACACTGACCTGAAAAAGAACTGTCATTTAATGAGGTTACAACAAAACTGAATAAAGAGTATTTCTAAAAACTTTCAGTTCTAGCATTATTTGCTTTTGTACATACATTCATAGATAGATAGATAGATGACCTTGTTCTGCAGACAACACACTGAGCCATAAGCCTAATTAAGTGTTTAGGTTACTCAGTGGAAATACCTTAACCTGCTTCTGTGTGCCCAGGGTAGGGAAAAATTTTTAAATTGGTGACAATTTTTACTTAAATCAATGTTTTACAGGCAAGGTTAATGAATCTGCACAATGTGAGATAAAATGTATGCATAAAAATATATATATTTTTGAGATACTGACAAGGAACTTATCTATCTTATCTTGAAAAAATTATAAAGTGCAATATTGGTTTCATTGATGCTGCAAGGTTTTAAATATGACTTCTCTTGAGCCTTTTTGTTCCCTTGGCAGACTCATCCCCAGTTTCTGCAGTGTCTAAGCATGAATAAAAACTGCAATTAGAATTAAATGAAATATGGGGTTCTGTCTTTCAGAAAAGCTTGTATTTAATTTATTTTTCTTCATAAAATGTTGAAATCTTAATATTTCTACTGATAAAAATTCTGAAAAGTCTCAGCTGAAAAATACTAGTGTTCATGCTGGAGATGTCATTTCACTGTTTTCATTAAAAAAGAAAAATATTTTCATTCTCCAGGACACCAATTCAAAGGTACCAAAATGTTCAGCGTATTTCATTCTGCCTTGCTGATGAATAGCTCTTTTTAATTAATTCCAATATTTAACCTCATAGTCCCATTGTAATAACCCTTTAACTTATTACTTGACATTTACAGATCAAGGCTCCATATTTTATTTAAACGTAAAAGAGAGACTTACAGGGACATTGCCATTCTGGACAACAGCTGTCAGTGTTAACTTGAACAGGCATTCCTTGAAAACCACAATCTGGCTTCTGCACATCCTTAGGGCAGTTCCTTGAAAGATTGTATAACATCCAAGCCGTATTCACACATACATACTGGCTACATTTGTCAACAGGTTCAAGGTATCTTGGCTGTCATATAAGGAAAAAACAACCAGAGTCAACTTTAACTTCATTGGCCTTATGAAGTCCAAGCCATGACTTGTCCACCCCCCAGCTCTGAGAGAGAATCAGCATGTCCACCTGCCCCTCATCAGTTATTTTGGAATGACTTGCATTTGTGTGGTTGTAACCAGTGACAATGGTGCATGTCCATTCACCCACACCCACACTGTTCCATCCCGCTTTGGTGGAATACCCTATGTAAAGCATTATGCATTGAGGGTACATGTTATAATCAGTTATAATCTGAAGTATTTTAAGAAACATAAAATCATGCATTCCCATCATTTTAAACCCTATGACAAAGAAACGAGTGGAAGAAGGAAAAACAGGGTAAGCTTACTCAGAAACATCCAAATTCCAAGGATTGTGGCTTTTTCAGCACCTCAGAAATATATTTAGCTATCTAGAAAACTCATATATCTTCAAAGAATTTTTTTCAGAGCAATATATCCAACATACAGAATGTACCAAGGCAGTGTAAGAGCAGCAACAAAACTATCCTCTAAGAATAACTGAGAATTTTAAAACAAGTAAATTAAATAGAAAATATGAACTGATTTAAATCTTGGGTATTACATATGTAGAATAACAGAATGGACTGAAAAGAAATATATATGTTAACATACAGGGCAAAGTAAGAGTGATCATACCACACACTCAGAAGATGTAGATATCAGTGTGTGCATCATCGTGCCAAAGTAAGCCTTGTCATCTACAGCCATCGTTTCTGATGAGGAAGGCAGAGCCATTCCACCACTAGAAAGAGACAAATCTAGTATAGCTCTGGTTTGCAGCTCTGTGGCCTCTGTTACACTAAAATAAGGCGTAATGGGCTTCTGCGTTGGGATTTTGGACCTATCTGATGTCATTACATCCAGGACTCCAGAAACAGAGATATTTTTGACTGAGGTTGTATTTCTTGAAAAAAGCAGACTCTGGAGTGCAGTTACTGGCAAATAAGGTGGGGAAGATTTGTCAGTTGTGGTTGTCTTTGTCTTGGTAGCATTTTTTTGCTCATGTGACGTCTGACCATCTTCTGAAATACCCACAGTGTTTTCAAATGAAGTTGTGTATTTAATTTCTGATGCTATGTATGAGGTACTCTTCATCTGTGATAATGGATTTGCAGTACCAGTTGTTTTCATTATATTAATCTTTGGAGTTTCTCTAGTGCTCTGTGAAGCTTGAGTTACTGCAGTTGTAAATAAAGATTTGTGTGTTTCTATGGTGGTAGGAACTGAAGCTGAAGCCATATAAAAATCCAAATTGACAACAAAAGAATCAGCAGTTTTTGTAGTAATCCTCGAGGCTAGGGTGGTGGTCGCTGAAGTAACTAATAAACTGGCTGAAGAACTAGGTAGCATTTTTGCATAAATATAAGGTGATTTTGAGGATGTAGCATTCGCTGTTGTGTTCCTGATCATTGGCGTAGTGGACTGAGTGATGATTCCAGCTGGTATGGCTGATATTGTTCCTTCTTCTCCTGAAGAACTTACCGAAGAACTCTGTTTTCCTAGAGAAACATTAGACATATGAGTGGTCTTAGGAGGAGGCGAAGGCATAGAGGGCTGGCTTTCTAAACTTATTTCAGAGGTGTTAGGTGTTAGTAAAGAGGGCATTACAATGGATGTTTTTAGTGCTACTGAAAAGTTGCTAGAGAGACTTATTTTTAAAGTGAATTTAGAAAAATCCACAGAAGTTGCAACGTCTATATTTGGAATTTTTGACGTTCCCTGTGTATCTAGAGATGAAACTGATGCTTGGGTAGCACTTATATTTTTTGTTAGTGGGGATGTGCTACTGACTATGGGAATCAATGAAGAACTTGTAATCTGAGATGTCACATAAGATGGTTCTGATGTTGATAACAAGGCTGTAAGTAAAGATAATGACCTTGTAAAAGAAGGATTTTTGGAAATGGAAGTACCTGAACTTTGAGCCACAGGGTCAGTTTTCAATTCTGTATCTGAACTTTTTGGGTACTCTGTAAGTTCTGAAGTGACTGTAGAATTTAGAGGTAATACCAATGTCTTGAGAGGGAAGGCTGAAGATGTAACAGATTTCTTTGGCTTTTTAGAAATGAATGATAATGAAAAGAAATCAGTGTGCATTATTTGCTTATTTTCTGTTGAAGCTTTACTTACTGCAGACCTAGCAAAGATTGTTGAATTGATTAGAGGAGTGGAGGCACTAGAAGGTACTGTATAAAAACTTTTGGAGGCAACAGTGGCACCTGCCATAGCTTTGGGCTTCAGGGAGGTATACATAGAATGGACTGGTGTAGATACTGTGTATGTTGCAGCACTTGAAGTGTTTTTAGGGATTTGAGAAACAACTTGAGGTGAAGATACCGTCATTATTGGCAGAGCAGCAGAAATACTGCCCTTTTTTAATGGAGATGTCTGCTCGGGAACAGTTGTTGAAATTTGCACTGAAGATGAAAGTGTCTTTGGAGGAAAACTGGTTGAAGAGCTAACATTTAATGATATCAGAGAAGTTTTAGACAAAGGTTTTGCTGTTTTGAAATATGAAACTGTGATTAATTGAGGAACACTTGTCTCAGAGCTAGAAAATCTAGTAGTCATAGGAATTTGAGGAGCAGCTGAAGTCAGTGCAGAACTGGGTGTTGGGTACACTGCAGTTTGACTAATGCCAGACCTAGTTCTAACAGGCAAAGTAGCTATAGGAGAAGTAGATGTTCTTAGTGTCAATCGTGGATGTAGAAGAAATACAGGTCTTGTGAAAGTTTCTCTGTCAGCCCCCAAGGCAGACAAAGACACTTCAGAGTGTGTTTCTGCTCCCTTAGAATGACTTACTGAAGGACTCCTACTCTTCCCAATCCCTGCAGGCAGCTCAGAAGTGACCAAAGATATCTTGGAGGCTAGAGTTGTTAGTGCTGAGGAAGGTCGAACTGTTCCTAGCTGAGTGGTTGATGTTTCGAGTGAAAATGGAACTACCACTAGGGAAGTGGGTGTTAATAATGCAGAATGTGCTGGAATAGGACTTGCACTGAGCAGGGTTGTTGGAGTTGTTATTGTAATGGGTAAAGTTATAGATACATTAGAGCAGGCAGTACATGATGTGACTGCTGAGGCTTGAAAAAGAATTGGAAAATCTGTTGAAGGGATGGGTTTGGAAAGGACAGTAGGGCTGGCTGTGCTGTGAAGTACATCAGAAGGCTCCACTGTACTTGGTAATGAAAATGTTGAATAGGTGGCTGCATTAGAAGCTTCCAATGAATAAAAGTCTGTAATGGACTGTGCCGACATATTCATTCCCCTTGAAGCTGTATTTGCATTTATGGTTATTTTGTCTGTCACACCGATGAGAGTTGATTTATTCCTTGAAGTAACAAATACAGGGAGTGTCTGAGGAAATCTCTCTGTGGTAGAACCCATGTGAGAGATTATCAGTGAAGGCTTCAGTCCAATGTCTGATTCTGTAGGTGACATAGGTATGCCTAAAAGGAAAAATGTGTGTTTAAATGTCCTTTATGGATTATTAGTAAAAAAAAATAGCAAATCTATCTCTACTCAAGTCCCATTTAAATATTAGCAAATCAGATCTTGCCAATGGTTCCAGGTCATCTGATGACTTTGAGGAACTCAGCTGATGTTTTCTAAATGTTTTCTAATTTTCTCTGCAAATGAAGTAGTTAATTTTTTATATTGGTGAAAATCTTTATTTTGCAGAGCAATTTTGAAGCAACAAGGCAATCCCAGAGAAAATCAGTAAATCCAAAATAGTAAAATATTTGAAATAAATACGTTACATCCTTAGAAGGTATACAAGACAACTTTGTACCAACGAATATCAAGCATAACATATTTAATTCAAAATTTGTACAATCAGATACAGTATTAAAACTAAATTTTAATGTTAAAATAATACTTTATCCCACGGAATAAGGAAATAATATGGTATCTTTACACACCAGAAATTATGAAATAGGTGAGCTGAATTTGTTAGTGGTGTGTCACCCTCTGAAAAGACTGAACTTTTGCTACAGCCATATGTCTTTCATTTGCAATCTCTCCCTTATACATGTGTAATATACTAGCATTATATAGCCAAATATAGTTGCTCTGAGTATAACATAATCACAAAACGTTATATATAACCCACTATTTGAGAAATATGAGAATTCAATGTAAAATATATCTTTTTGAATGTAGAAGCTCAAGTTTGGATGACTGGGAATGGAGTCTATGTCCAAGAGAAACAATCTTCAACAGAAATATGTTCTGAGAAAGCATTTAACTTTAAAAAAATTACATTTGATTAATCCTTTCCTAGGATCTTGGAATAATTTATAACAGTAGATCAACATAATAAAGTATACTCACAGTCTTCTGGATAAACACATCTAAGCGTGATCTCATCAAGGATCATGTTTTTGGGACAGTATGGCATGCATCCTTCAACCCTTCAAAATATTGTATAGTCAATTCTAGAGCCACAGTAGAAGTATAAAATTTTAAATTATTTTACTTTGTCTAAACAAACCATTAGAATGTCTTATCAGAGTTCTGAGGACTTTCCAATGAAATTATGAACATAGAATTTTAAGGCATTTCAAGTTCACAAAGTTATTTGGCAGCATAATTCTATTTCTAAACTGTTAATAATTATTTGCATAGGCTGATGAATATGATAACTTTGGACCATTTTTCTTCCCCAACCAGGTGTAATTTTAGATCCTTAAACAGAAAGGTTTTTCACAGAATTATGAACTTGTCTACAAGACTTTTGTTTTATCGAAATATGTTCATTTGAGATATTAAAATATTTAGATTGACTCCATAAAGTCTTTCTCCTGTGTCCTTTCAACATAGGAGAATGCAGACAAATCACTATATTCCCATGTCTTTTTCATTCTGGGGGACTTTTCAATAAGAAAATCATGACATTAACAACCAGTGTTCCCATAAGGAAAAAGCTAAGAATACCAACAGAGAAAATTAGTCATGTTAGTAGTATTACTAATCATAAATTGCATATACCTAGGGAGTCTGGAATCTAAAATATCCTTTCTTTTCCACCACATTGTGCCTTGAGCTTTTAGGCATTTTTCCTTTTAGTTTGCTGTGGTTTCATAGAGGTAGGGGAGAACCACTGAGACAGGAAATCTGTTTACTAAATCCCAAGCTACCATCACCCCTCTGAAATCCCTCCCTTCATGCCAGTGGGCAGCTCCCCGAATAAAAGTTCCCTCTTTCTACAGGAGAGGGCGTATTCCTCCCTTACTATTCCTACAATTTTTGATCTGCGTCGTATAAACACCAGAAAGATCTAGTCGTTTTAACATCATGGTGTGCTGGTTTAGGATGCAGCTATAAATCCACAGAAGGAAATAGCCTTCATTTAATTTAACAGCTTTCTACTTGACTACTACCAAAAGCTAATCCTCTGGGCTAAATACAAACCCTCTTTTGCGTTGGAAGGTGCATCTAAATGGGAATACACACTGTGGGAAATGAGTGGCTTGGTACAAATGATTTCATATGACTTGTGAGAGTTTCTCATAAGAATCACATTGAAATCTGGATAGTAAAACTAGATGGATATTGCAGCAGCAGTGATTTTCAGAAAGCATATGGTATGCTTATTACAAAAAACAATACAGTAGTAATATGAGAATAATGTTACTTACAGAGGAAGAAATTTACATGCTGTTCCTTCAGGATCACTGCATGTCTTAAAACAAGGATTAGCACAAGATTCATATCGCCATTCACACATCCTTCTGTAAGGCACAGAAGCACTGAGTTCTGAGAAGGAAAGAAAGGTGTTTTTTAGTGACTCAATAGTCAATAAACAATTTAAAATTACACCCTTTTCTATAACACACACTGGGATCTTCAGATAAATGAAAAAAATGAAAACCAAATAGACAAAATTTTCGGAACTTTCCAATAGGTGAGATTTGTTTCGTTTCAAGCATTCTAAATTTGTTCAAGCCAAAAGACATTTCAAGTTTTGACAATAAAAGCAGCTATTAATTTTTACAATATACTCTGTTTCAAAACCTAAAAGATCAGTTAAACATATTGAAAATACTGTTGGTTGCAGATGCAACACAATTACCGAATTCATTTAAAATAATAGAGATCTATAGATTACTAATGAGATATTAACATACATTGTTTTGTGATATGCCACTTTCATTTTGAGAGAGCAAGCCAATGAAAACATAGTTCAACGATAAAGTGACGATCATATCTGCAGAAGTTAGAAAATAATAGTATTTTGAGATGGAATGGAAGACAGAGAAAAATTAAAAATAGGATAAAATATTTGTTACTTTTGCTGATAGTAACAAATAGAAATACAAGAAAGAAAATGCTCTGAAGGGAAGCAGAAAAAGAATGTTTATCCCTGCAGATTTTGCAAAATTTACCTTCAATACTAAAGCTACCGAAATGTTTGAATTCTTCTGAACCATCATACTTTTCCACTTTAACACTGGATGAGGTGAGAATGATGAAAAAGCCTTTTTTACTGTGCAGCTCGAAGGCACTGAGCCCTGGACTCCAGAGACCCTGGTGGTGGAAGAAGGTGGCTCGTCTCTGAAAGGAGGCATTTGCCTGCCACTGCTCCAACCCGATGGTTTCATTGTCATGTACATACAGAAAGTAGTTTGGTCTTTCAGCAGATTCAAGGGAAACAAGAGACAGAGCTTCCACAGAAGAAAAAAAAAATAATAAAAATGGTAAGATTTTCACAGAAAACAACTTGTAATTGAGATTAAATCCTATATATTGGCTGATAAGTGGTTTATTTTTAAAACTGTATTTTCACCAAAAAAAAAAAAAATCAGCTTTGTGTTGCACAAAAGAGAGTTAGAAACACAATGCAGGGTCTAAAAGAGACTCCAAAGGATCATATAATCCAGAACCACCAGGGAACTTATCAGTTAGACCAAAATTGCATTCAGCCAACTGCTACTAACCTTCAAAACTGATTCCTAAGCAGTCTCAGAGTGGAACTTGCATATCTTGGGAGTTTTTCTCAAGTTTGGACAAAAGTCTGACAGTTTAGCAGGACCAAAATTTCATTAGTAAATAATATCACATTGTAAGAACATTAAGGTCAGGCTTTTTTTTATATGCAGTCATATCCAGAAATACTGTAAGAAAATCTATGGCCAAATAAGAGACCTGACCTCTATTTGCTCTACCCATGCCACAAATCAAAAAAATTCTCTGAAAATTTCTCTGAAAAAATTCTCTGAAAATTTCAAGCTTTATAAGAAGACTGACTTCATACTTGATTTTCAACTTGCATACAGTCTTGAAGTTCTTTAATCTAGAGGAATATTATCTCATCCCTCATTTCCATATGAAAGTCATCTGCGTACTGCACAGATATAATGAATTATTTACTTCCACTTTACATAGGGATTTGACAAGAATGAATTAATTCTTCTGTTTTATGTATTTTTCATTTCAAAATCACATCTAAAAACCTAATTTTCCCACGGAATAAGCATTCAAATGTTTGTAAACTTAGTTTGAAATTTTTCTGTGGAGAGAGCCCTTCTTTATGTTGATTTTTGAGGGTTTGTGATTTTTTCAACACATTAAATTATTTGAGAAAGCAATGACAAAATCTTTATTCATTTAATTGGCACAATCTTCACATATGTGAAGAAAGAAAAATATATATAGAAGTAAAAATATTTAAACAGGTTTATTTTTGTTGTATAATTTGGGTAAGTCTCTAATAAGTAAAACATAGAGTTTAAGACTAACTGTTCACCTAAGAAACTACCTTCTATGTTGCACAGAGATGCTGCTTGTTAACAATGCAGAAATAGATCGATCATTCCGAGTTGCACATTTTCTAGGTCAGGAAAAGTAACAAATAAGGTGGAAACACAAGGTAGAACCAATTTTACTGGAGACAAAAATATCCTGCATTGACCTTCAGTGCTGATAATTGCTATACACTTGTGAAAAATTCACCAGTTTCCAGTTATACAAACTAACTGGATTTTTTCACAAAGTTACTCTATTTACTTGTATTTTGCAATACTTCTAAAATAATTTTTGAAAATTCAACTTTAAAACTGGAAGTGAGGTTTTCTAATATTAAAAAAATTATAATTTAAATCCCTCCTTCATTTTGAAATTGGCCACTTATTCCAAAAACTAAAAATATCTCGACTACTTTAGGACATTTAGAAGATGCAGCAAAAATCATTCATATAGTTTGACATATATATCTCACCATTAGCAAAACTTCTGAGAACACTTACATAAATCTTTATCTTTGAAAAGACCTGGAGTTATCATGAAACTGAAAATTATATTTCCATGTGCTCCAGTTCTAGGCAAGGGAAATATCCTTCTGCTGGATACATTAGCCCCTATAATTGTGTCATTCACTCCAAAACTTGCCAAAATATAGGGTCCTTCACCAAGACCTATGGGAAAAAAATTTTCATCACATAATATACAAAACTTAAGTCTTAATTTTCCACTTGGTTCCACTTGGTAGTGGAAACATGCATAACTCTGTGCTTTACTTTAACCCTGACAGGCAGCTAAGCAGCACACACCTGGTCACTCACCACACACGTCACAAAAGAATCAGAGGGGAAAAACTGAAAAAAAATAATCGGTGAAGATAAAGACATTTGAATCATGGTTTGGTTTGAGTTTTGTTTACAGAGAAACAAGGAAAAAGAAAAGGAAACCAAAGAAAACAATTGCAAAAAGAAAACAAGGAATACAAAGCAAAGTGATGAAAAAGCCAAAATTCTTCACCATCAGCTGACCAACATCTAGATGAACCATAAGCAATGCCAGTCCCAGAAAACTTCCCCTCCAATTTCTATTGCTGAACTCAACATCATGTGTTCTGCAACATCTCTCTTGTCAGCTGGGGTCAGTTGTCCCAACTCTGCCCCCTCTAACCTCCTGTGCAGCCCCAGCTTGCCTACTGGTGAGAACAGGGAAAACCTTAATCTATGTAAGCAGTAGCTACAACACCACTGTCATCACAAATACAAAATATATTATTAACTTCATGTTAACTATATGAAGAAAATTAGCCAAAACCAGTACTCCTTTCTACTTTTTTCATAGAGTCATAGAATAATTAAGGCCAGAAAGGACCTTTAAGACCACCGCCATGATGTTCGCCATTAAAGCCATGTCCTCAAACCTTTCTGAGTAAGATAAAATTCCCTATTAAAAAGTAATTGGGAAGTCAGCTATACCTAGCAAGAAGTTCATGCTACTACTGTAGTAGGCCAGACTGGAGGAGGAAAATATAATCTGTATAATGATCCTCATTATGAGATGCAAGTCATCCTAGTCATCAAAAAGACACATTAAAATTCAGGTTCATTCATTCATTGCAATTAGTCAACTTTCCCTTTTCAATACCTATTGCTCCCTATAAAGTATGTGCACAGTATTCAAATACTAGAGGGAATGACACAGGAATTAATTCTATGACATGAATACCACTCTCATTCTAAGGCACTGTTCTTTTTACAGTACAGTATTGTGAGACATGTGCACAAAATCCCATAGCCCATCTATGTCCAAATATTGTAGGTCCCAGCTCTGAAATGTACAGTACAAACACAAGGAAATGTCCTTCTAGAGCTTCTTCCTGACTGCTACCATATGTTGTAGGATGATGGATCAATCCACCCCCCCCCAATTATGAGCATTATGAACTTATTAATGGAGGCATTAGGAATTGCTAGGATCATTCAACACAGCTGGGCCACTAACCTCCACTCATTAAAAATAAAAGTAATGTTAAAACTGCATACACCGAGTCAAAGAAAAAGCCCATAAATTAATTGAGTTTTTTAAACAAGAATATCAAATAGTATATACCTTGGTTGTAATATTCACAGTCATAAGCTAAAAGAAAAAGAAAACAAGCATGTTATTGTTATTATTATTACTGTTACAATTATTATTGTTAGTAACAAGAGAATCCATGTATTTCTGCATCCCAAAAATGTAAAGCTCACTTTCAGGAGAGGAAGTTTCATGTCCCATAAGATATTTCAGTCAGTGATTTTATTTTCTTAGACTTTCGTCCAGTGACAGCAGACCTGAAGCAGGAATTGTTTTACAGCTAAGAATCCTTCTTGCTGTTGAAGAAAAGAACAGACTGGGTCTCTTTGGAGCCCTACACAGGAAAATGGACATCCAGCCTTTCCCACAGTCTCTGCACTAACACATCCTAAGCACAGCCAGCCCTTTTCAGCAAGACAGTGAATTTGGGTGTGTAAGGATGACACAGCTAACACAGAGAGAGCTTGAGAGATATGAACTATGATTATTATCCACATACTCTGTCATATTTGTATAACTGGCAGGAAAAAGTCAGGGATGCCTGTGAGATGAGCTCTGGAGCATGGCCAGCCCAGGTACATACCACAGAGCAGAGGAGATCGCCAGTGAATCGCTGCTCCTTGCTGGCAGCACTTGTGGGCATAAGCTGCAATACTGGTACACAGACACTCACAGTCCCCACCAAGATTGCAGTTGCATGTGTCTGTGTGACAATTTTTGATAAAAGAAGTCACATCAATCTGGGAGGGGAAAAAAGAAAAACAGCTGACTTAATTGCATGAGCTGTACATATTCCAGTTGCAGCAGGAGTTTTACTTCTGGACTGACTGAAAGCATTAAACACAACAGTAAGGTATTTTCCAAAGTTTGGGCATATTCCTACACAAAATGCACACTTCAAATGATCAGCTTATACCTAAGTTAAAGGTCGAAAGAAAAATTGAAACAGCGATTACTAACAAACATGCTTGTCCACACATTTGCTGTTCATCAATTTTAAAGAACTATTGAAGCTGGCAGTTCTGCTTTTATAAGGCAAATACTGCCATCTGTAGCCATCCCGTCAGTTTTGCATGAACAACAACAAGATCGGAGTTGTGACTCTGATTACCAAGTTATTAAAGTAATAATTTATAGAGGGGAGATTTCCCAGGGGAAGACAGCTTGGGACCACTGGTGACATTGCGCAGAAAAAAAATATTTCTGCACTTATCAAGATTTTAATATAATTTGCCCACAAAACTTCATTAGATCAGAAATCCACGTTCTCTAAAATCCTATCACAATATTTCATGATTTTACATGATACACTATTTCTTGAATTTAAATCATCTTTTTTGTAATGTTCAGCAACATTTCCAAAACAGTGTTCTTACTCAACACATGGACTGTTTAAAGCAATGCTTTTCTTCAGTTTAGTGTCTGGTCTAGCTCAGCTGTCAAGCACTCAAATGGCACACGTCAGATTACAGAAATACCACCACAGTAACAAAGCACTACTTATCTAACATGAAGACAGCTTCTCAGCTGGCAGTAGCTAGAAGCTGGCAGGGACTGGATCAAGGGCAGAGAGATGTTATTGTGCTTTCATTCTTTTTCTTGTTTTGAAAACAGGGATACCACTGGGGATGTGGGGGACACACATGAGAACTAGCTCCATTCAAAGTTGACAGTAGTAACTTTGTAGAAATCACCTAACAGCAAACTGGCTCCAAATATCTCAATCTGTCTCTCATGCCTGCAGAACAGCATTTCTCCGTGGGTCAGCAATTTCCTGCTCTTGTGACAAACTGGGAGCCTTGGGCCAAAGATCCTGCTGTTTCAGGAATTAGGAGGAAGACCCTTTTTTCTCCATGGTCAGGTTCCTCAGACCCTGCTGAATTCAGTGCTTATTTGGGCAACTGCAATCCATCAGTTGCTGCCAGGCAGAGATGCAAGATTTTGTCTCCCTGCAAACTGGTGTTGCAGCCTGAGTTGAGCTGTAAGGCCGCCTGTCACACAGACAGGAGCTTGCCTGCATGCACTGCAGGATCTTCCACCCACACAGCAGGAGCAACAACAAGCACGTTGGAAACCCCCATCTTTGTTTTCTGTTCTTTTCCTGCCCCCAGTGTCAGTCTCTGCTTGGGCTTTTTTCTTGGCACCCTGTTCCCCACCCAGCAGTCAGTTGCACATGCCCTTGATAGGAGGTCACTCTACATTACATTTGCAGGAGCTGTACTTTCACATGCTGATTAATGGGTTCTAAAAAACACATGAAAGATGTTTGTTTTACAGACTCTCCCATACAAGATAGATGCATTTGACTACTACTTAAATCACATGTTTTGCACCTGGCATAGATTTTTTTTACATAATTATGCTAAATTTCTGGCATAATATTTGCTAATTCTAATCACAACATGGATAAGATATAGAAAATGAATGTTCAAGAGAAAAGAACTTTCTAAGTTGTTATAATAATACAGTTTCTTAAAGACTCTCAAAAGTTCCATTTTTATTTATTATTTGCCACTTTGAAAATACGCTCATCACTATGTTCTCAGGCACATGCTCAAAAAATTCTTTACATAGTAACTTAAGTCAACATTAATAAATCTCTTGGGTTAAGCTACTGCAACCTCCTTCACAGGCAAATTCCTAACCATGTTGATATTCAGCTTCAGTCCTGAAAGTCAGGAGGTTCACCTGAGACAGCTAATGATCTCACTTAGTATTAATAGTCATGAAGAAATTAAAGACTGAGATGAAATGTCATAGTGGTTCTTGCTTGTTCAGGTGCAAAGAAGCACCTAAATACCATTGGGAGGCTAAAATTAGAAATAGGGAAAAATGTATAAAGCATGTCTTGCATTGATAATGGGTGGATTAAGATGGAATAAAAGATTACGACACAAAATAGTGTTGTCCCCATCTTGTCTAGACTGAACTGAAGGACATTGTTGTAACTCTTTTAACTTGTACTTAGCCAGGTATTGGGAAAACAAGGATACCAAACCTCAGAGTTTTGATAAAACCAGATGATAAGCTGCCAAACAATTAAAAAGCTCGAAAGCAGATATTTTGTTCTCTCATATTTCTTTCTATATAAAGCAGGAAACAACAAAATAAAACAATTTGAAGTAAGCTGTAGGTGCATGACACATACACTTACTTTAGAATCCCTCAATTTATACAAATTTACAATTTATAAAACTTGGCTACCTTTATAGATAAAAGGTGTAAATCAACCTAAAGAGGCTAGAACCTTGATTATTCAGTAGACTAACTCACAACTCTGTTACCACTTTTATGTTTAGATTCCAGTCTTGAAAGGAACAAGGAGCTCTGCACAAATATAGCCCACCCACACAGAGATACTTGCAGGGCTTTACTCTGTATCCTCACATTCAGACTGAGGGTACTGGCAAGAAGAAATTCATTACTGGAATTGTATTATTTTCATGAGAGCAATCTTGGATATTTAATAGACTTACCACATTGCGACAAGGTGCAAAAAGATCACTGTATAAAATTGAGCATTCCTTTTTTGCATAAGGGAACTTGCTCTGATGTACTTCACATGGTCTCAGTGTTTCATTTGGGCTCTTACACTTAAAAACAAGCACAAAACCCACAAATATTTTAGAGGTAGGTGTGTTTATCACAGCCTCAGGTACATCATAGTAGCATATAATTCAATACTTTCATAATCAGAAAGTAAAAAAATTCAATTCTATCTTCTTCATCTTCTTTCCTTGATTTGTTTTTATAATTGAAAACATTTGCTCCAAAAAAAATCTTTTTGTTTTTTTCTAAAGCACTAAAATGTTCCTGCTGTCTGCTCAGTGCATAAAGACAAAATGTTTTCTTTGTGACACATTATAATCATTACCAGAGCAACCAACTGTAACATCACAAACAAATACATGGTCCAAATCCATCCTGGGTGGTTTTCACTGACTTTAAATGGAGTCATACTACAGATGGCTTTAGCTCTGTAAGTTCAAATAAAGAAGCAGTGGTAGGAAGGGAACAACTCATTAAAATATAGTGTCAAAGAGCATCATGATAACTCAAAAAATGGGTGAGATACAACTGCATCACTTCTAGGATCTCTTAAAAAAAAAAAAAAAGAACAGAAAAATATAGGCAAGGGACACTCAGCTTGGAGAACATGAGTTCATCTGAAACCATGCTGTGTTGGTGCAGCAGGCAAGGTGGGTGTAATGCACCAGGAGGGTGTTGCAATGAATGCACAGGAATCACTGGGGTGTCCCACAGCAGCCTCAGCTGCAGTGCAGTCACCCACATATGCTGCCCTCCTGTGCAGGTGCTCAGACACTGCTGTGAGGATATGTGCTGCCACTCCCAGGAAGGAGGAGCCCTGGAAGCATCTCCTGCTTCACAGTGCTAATACAAGCACATTTCCCAGTGGCAGAGCTGGATTCTAGGCCTCCAGCTATCAAATATCCCTTTAAAGTATATTGATTTTTCAGAAATGGTGACCAGGATACATCTTTACAATAGGCCAAAGGTCCTTTTTGAAAAAATCCTGAAGGCCTACTGCAGGGGCAGATGAAGTGCCAAGTCGTGTGAGCACAGCCAACCAGCAAGACCAAAGCTGAACTTAGATCCTGATCGCTCTGGCAGACATAGAGATCAGGAGATTACATGAGATTTTACAGATATGTATCTCCACCAAAAAGTAAGGTGCAAGTCTTAACATCCTACAGGTTAATATGCTATGCTAACACTATACACCTTTTTAAGGAAGCTGCTAAATTGATACATTGAAAAAGCAAAATTCATGAACTTAATATCAAATATTCACACATTTGTTTATGTAGGACCTTCTAGATGAGCAGTATAACTCTACACATTTGCCTTGCTTGCTTATGAAATTTAAACATTTAATGTAGAATAAAATATATCCAAAGGGAGATATTGAGGCAGAGAAGCCTCAAAATCTTTATTCCAAAGCATTCTTCCATGAGGTGAGAGATATTTGGTCAATTTCCTGTTGTGTCAAGGAGAGAACAGATTAAAAACTGGGCCTGACAGTCACACAAAGGGAATGCGTTACAAATAATGATTTTTCAGGAGGTCCACAAGGTTATAAAACTTTACATCTTCTCAGCACAAATTAATGAAATACCTATTCTCCTGTGTTATAAACCAGAGTTGGATGATAAATGTGTGTTATAAACCATTTATAACACAAATGGTGTTATAAATCATTCATTCTCTACAGCATCCTCCTACCCTCTCCTCAGAAACCAAGTTTCTATGCTGGGTTGTGCCTGTTGCTGTTCTGAGCCTTTTCTGCCCATCCTTTCACCACCTCTGCTTTGTCAATTTACTCTGTTTACAAAGTGCCACTAAAATAAATCTTCATTTTATTGTCAGTGTTTAGAAAGAAACTCTTCCAGGCCTCTTTTTTTCCAGCATTCAGATTCTGTTTACTTTCAGTATCCTGATGCCTTCCAACCCAGAGAAATTACAATTGTTTTTAAAATTGGGATGAACCAAAAATACGAGAAGCAGTGTACCCCACTTTGTAGAACACTGAAATGCAGACAGCTATAATTGTTTTTCACAGGGGAAAACATATCCTTCCCTAAAGAGATTGTTTAGTATCATTTAAATTCTGCATCTGTTTGCTATGACATACGATATTATTAACACATTTCATATCTACATACACAAAAATTAAAATATCCTTTTATACAGTGACCATAATTTTAGAAAATATCTTTACATCATGTGCTTATAATGTGCTCTTTTACAAATTAAAATGATTTTTTTTTCTCTACATTCTTGTTGGACATGGGACTTACCTGTCCTAATACCCAGCTGTCTCCAAACACCTGTGCATTTCTCACCTCCATGTTGTTTGATGTAGTCAGATCATTTGAAGTATATTTGTCAAAATTTCCACACAAGCCTGCCAGTTTTCCCTGAAAGAGAAAAGAATTTTTTTCATAAACTTACAGTCAATAATTTGCACAAATTACACACATGGAATATATAAATTTTTACATGAAAAGGGTGAATGTAAATCTGACTTATCCTTTGAAAATATCTGACACTCTGCTATGCCTGTAGTTCCATATTGCAAATACCTTTTAACAGAAATCAGTGTTTTCCTTCCTTTTTTCCAGAACTTCTCCTAACTGCCTGCCTGTGAAAACAGACTGGAATCTAGTAATATTTTTTTCTGAAAGCTCAGTAGTGATTCCAGTCCAAAAGTCAAAAGTTTAAGTGAATTACATCATGATTGTGAAGCCTGACTAGTTGTTGTCATTAAAACTTGCCGTCTCTAATTTTAGTTCACAATAGCTAGAACATTTGTAATAGCAATTATAAAAGAGACAGCTGCAACTTTCTTTTCTTGGGCATATGCTGCTGATGGAAAAACTATGTATACATACATACATATATAAACATATAGGAAAATAGACATTCCTGCACAACAATAAAAAGTAGAGCTGGACTTTTAGGGTGTTGTGGATCACACTAATGAGTTTTTTTTCTTAAGGTCTGCTGCAGAGATCTTACTGAAGAGAAGCCTCTGGAAGAAACAGTCATTGGAAACAGAAAGAACTGGAAGTATTTGTGTTCCTAAATGCAACCTGTAGAACTCAGCTCCCAGCTAGCTTACTCAAAAACTGAAGACCTTTTTTTTTTCTCTATGTGTATTGATGGCTAATAAATCAACTTGTTGGTGAATTAAGTATTTAATGGCTATTTGGACAGAAGCCTATAATAATTTTGCTCTAAAACCACATTAGATGGTCATTATAGCTTTGACTTACACTTCAAAAAATCTGATACTGTATTCTAGCCCAGCATGCTTTTTTTTCTTTTGCTGAATAAGCTCCATCTTCATACACGTGTTCATGTTTGAAACAAAGAGTAATGTAATTCTGAATTGCACTGATAGAGTTACTCTGCCTGCACCCAATAACTGAGTTGCAGAGACACAAAGTTAGATGATATAGCAATAGAAAAGAGAAAAGCAACTGGGAAAAAAAGGAGCCTTGAATCCCTCCTCGCATCGTGACTGAATCCTGTCACGATATATCCATTAGGTTTAAATGTAAGGTTTTTTCTAAATCTTTTCTGTATTTTTTCTTTTTTGATTAAAGCCAACATGTGACTCCATCTGTTCATCTCAGAAGCCTCTACTACATCCCAGGTTGCTGTTCCAACATCAGTCTAATGCAATCTGTGCTACAAACTTGCCATCCTCCATGTCACTGGCCACAGAAGCTTTTTTTACATTGGCTCTAGCCAATGAAAACATGCAGTAAACTGGGTAACTCAAAAACTACCCCTCACTTCCAGATTCCAAAGTTATCTTTGAGTCAGAGCTGAATCACTGCATATCTCCAAAGCTACAGTGAATCAAACAGAGTGAGTGTAGCTGTAGAAACCACTCCTTCTCTTCAGAAGTTGCTTTCTCCATCTCTTCTTACCTGGGAAATACTAGCAGCTGAACAAGTTATATCACTGGGAAAGCTAGTCTTGAAGAAAAGACTGTCACAGTTATTCAATAAAAGATGACATTAGGAATATAGAGAATCTACACAAAATCTCAGGTTTATATTTTGGCTCACCTTCCATCGAGGTCCAACTTTTACATGCATCATTGTCTTCTTATCCCACAGAATTGTAATGTCCTGTTCTGGAAAGTGTATCACAGTATAATATCCAGCCTTCCAGAGCTGATAGTTAGATTTGTTTTCTTGTGCCCCTAGGGTCTTCTGACACAAATGAATATTAATTAAGATCTACTAAAGTAAAGCGACCAGATAACAGTAGAGTATATATTGAAGAATATTTTAGCATATAGCTGAATCAATAATATTAGTAGAACTGTTGTTTAATACTTTGATATTTTATCTTTTCAGTCATTCAATTTGCTTCATACTTTGGTTTCTCTTTCTAAACCAACTGGAAAGAAACTCATAAATCCCAGTATGTTTCAACTCCTTGAGACTTTTGGGCAATCTTCTTTGCATGACAAATAGAACTTGAAAAAAAACAATGGGAAAAAAAAAGTGTGTGCTGGGACCTGCTGCTTTATCCAGGCCTAAACACTTGTACTACATTAACTTAGACTGAGAGATGCTTTCCAAAAACATGCTCCTTTAGAGCTGTAAATTTGCAGTGCTTATCTTAAAGGGCAACCAAAAAAGGAAAGAAAATAACTAACCTGCTTCTCAGAAGGTTCACTAAAATAAATCTCAGTGTCTCCAACAGTGATGAAAACATTCTTTGAGCAAACAATATCATTGTCAAAGCACTTTTTGTTCTGAGCAATTATAGATATATTTGAGTTATCTGTGCTCTGCAACATTAAGAAGAAATCATTTTACTGATATATTCAATTGCATTTCACTCCTGCAGATTTATTCTATGCTTATCATCATAAAAAAAAATATATATATATATACTTAAGAATTTACACACATTTGAAATTAAATTTAAGCAAGTTACCAAATCAGGAAATGCCTTTTTAAATTCAAAACTGAACCCACAAACTTTGGAGTTAAGCACAAGGAGCTATTATATTCAGCTGTGACTCCTCTTGCTGAAGACTTCACAAACTCAGAGGATCAGGCTACCCCTAAACTAAGAGTCTGGTTTAGGCTTTTAAAATATGCTTTTACTTGGAAGCTAATATTTACGGCACAGTGTGGTTGTCGAAATTGAGACATGCTATAAAAAGAGCTTTATTTTTAAACCAAGGTACATGAGATCAAGCTGTTTTCATGTTTTTAAAACCAATAAACCTTCCATCTGTCAGTAATAGAGAGGACAGTTTCTGTGTCACCACACATCAAAATTCACAAAACCATGAGTCATACTTAATGTTATTGGAGGGGGTAAATGTTTCTGCCAATATTTTTGTTTATAGGGTGGGATTATTTTAACTTTTAGAAGATTTGAATATTTTGTTGTCCTGATTTACTGGTGTTTTAGCACTTCAAATTCAAATGTACTGCCTCCCCAGTCCCACACCTTTTGGCTCTACAGCCCATTCATTACTTTTGCATACTAGGCACAAAAAATCACCTTTGCACCTTGGTTCGACACATCAGTTTATTCACCTACAGCTTCTGTGGTTCTTCTGTATCCTGAGGGAAACACACATGTACCTTGTAATTCCACATGCTAAGATTTTACCTGAACAAAGGAGATGAACTGTCTTTTCAGTTGCTAACACTACCACCAAAAAAATGAAGTTGAGCTATTCCTATTTCCTATTTTAATTTACTTCCCTATTCTTTTCTGTACCAATCCTTTCAAATCAACCATAACTATAGAAATTACTTGAGAAAGTTAACTTCATAACATTAATATGAGCCACTGTTAATATTGAGACACTGTTTCTGAATCTAGTCCAATTTTTGAGTAAATTCAGTCCTACAGTCATCAGACACCTGAGACAGACATGAAATAAAAATCTTGGAAGTGGCAAGTAGCACCCACTGACTAATCCAGTCTTATATGGGACACTTGGGTAGTGCTGGGAACAAAAAGATTCTCTTGTTAAAACTCTTCTGGCTCCCACCCTCTTTTGAACATACTCTCTGAGACTGGGATTAGATGAAATTAATTGGAGGTGCTAATGGGCATGGTGTACAAGATGGAATGGTGGCTCTCAGCATCTCCCCAGTCCTGGGAATAACTCTTGGCTCCCAGCAATGCTCTTGAAGAGCTCTACTTGGCCTCAACAGGAGGCACCCCACACCTTGGTGTCTGCCCACAGCATCTCCCCCAGAGCTTTGCTCCCTCCTGTGGTCAATGTACCACTGCTTTGCCCAGTGTACCCCCAGGAGTTGCTGGCTACTTACTCCTAACTATTTCTTGCCTGTCTCACATTTGTACCCTTATTTATTCTGTGCTCATCAGAATTCAAGAATTAAAAAAAAAAAGTCAGTAATTTTTCCTCATCAGTGAGAAATATTGCATGTGCTTGTAGGAAGAAGTTTGTGTATTTTTTCTTAATAAAAGTCATAGTGACCAAACTCTTTAAAAAACTCTTTCAATCTAAATTCAAAACCAAACCCAAAACCCCAGATGATGGAAAGCATAGAGGTATTTTTTTGCCACACAGAGGAGGTACTACTGTTTTGCTACCCTTAATCTAGCATGGCCCACAAGCCAGAGGATGCTGCTACCTGGCACAGAAAACATTCTACAGCAAGTGAGTGCTTGTGTATGTGATGAGCACGAGTTGTGGGAGACTGCCTGCAAGTTCTATGTTACCCTAATGCCAGGGCTTAGGAAACAGATGGCACTTGCCAGCAGTTAGCTTGGAAGGCAACAGCTACAGTGGGTAAAGGTATTCACTAACTGCTTAGTGGTAAGGGGGTGTGGGAAATCAAATCTCCATGATTTAGCAAGGGAACTCAGTTTAAAAGTATCAAAAGCTTCAAGGTAAAGTAAAGTTCATCTGTTCCATTCTGTTGTAAAGTTGTGTTAGTTTGCTCTCAAAATAAAATTGGTCACTACCTTACTGGGAAATACACTATGTTTTAATTAAACCAGGCCTGCTGCTGGAGTGAGTACCAATTATTCCCCTCCAAATCAGATAACAGCCCAGAGCATTTTTTGATTTATTGGATGCGATGTGGTAAATTAAAAAGGAGACAATCTCATTAGTTTGATAGATAGGATGCAAGCTGATACATTCTGTGCTGGGCAACTGAAAAGTGAGAAAAGGAGTTACTCCCCACCGTGGCTCAGTGCAAAGAAGGACTTTGCTTGCAGTCTATTTGATGCCTAGGACATTGTGGGCTCTTTTCATTGCACAGGTCACTCCTCTTCAGTTACCTTAGTCTCAGCAAAAAGGGACACTCTGAGTTAATAGGGAAGCAATGTCTTCCCTGTAAGAAAAGAAATTAGGAGCTTGATTTTAAATTAGGATAGTCAAATCAGGCTAATTACCCCACAGTAAAAATACACCTTTTTTGGCAATGAAGACAAGTCCTTGAGGCAGCAGCGGGTGGCTATATTAGCTATGCTAACTGAAACTGCTGCCTGTGCCTTCTGACAGTCCAGACCAATCCCTTCAGCTGAACAGCATCAACACACTCAAGTCAGAAGTTTTTGTATATGGTTGGGATTTGAGCCAAGAGCACAAACTGAGTTATATTTCAAGTTAACTCTGCAGTACAGAGAAGCCTGGAGCCAGGAAGTGTTTTGCTGACCAAAGCCAGAACAGGGAGTCCTGAAGACATGTGAAGTACTGCCTTACTTGTAGGACTGCATGATGGTATTAAATTACTAGGAATTATGCAGGACAGATATGCAGAGAGACTGTGCTAGTAGTTCAATAGAGTTATGAGTAAATCAGACATTTCACAAAAAAGGGCTTTGTATTAAATCCTGAATCTTCTGTGCTTTCCCTTTTTCTAATTAAATCTTAGACCTAAACCCATACATAAAAATATCATTATGGATTACATGTCTCTTATGGCTCTAAACTTTCACAAAATTATTTGCTTTATATATATTTACAAAATTATTTGCTTGCTGTTCTCTCCATATAACTCAATAGACACCTTTCCAAGCCATACAATATTAGACAAATTCAAATTTGAATGACAGTTTCTATCACAGTCTTCAAATTATTCTGTAGCTGCTGCACATGCAGTGTCTTCTTTCAACAAGGAAGAAATAAAGTGCAGTTGAAACTTAGCACCTAACTATTACCAGTGCAAAAGAAAAGACTATTCAGCTAAAGTGAGGGTCATCTTCTGATGTTTATATAAGACAGGGAGGTCTTAAGCAAATCTCAAGAGTTCTTAGGGAATGTGATGGTATAAATGATAATGAGTTCCATCTCTCTAATCTGCACTAAATCCACACAAATATGAAAACAAGCTTTTGTCACTAGCACTAGAAGAAATGTCTGAGTAGACACTAGGAGCAGGTCTAATGAATAACAAGGTGGGGGATTTTTTGGTTTTGTTTTTTTCTGCACAGCCTCTTTCCAAGGCAGAGTCACTCTTTACCTTTTTAGGTAAAATGCACCCAGCAGGGGATGTACTCCAGTTCATCATGTGAAACCTACTTATGCTGACAGAAACTAGAAATAAAATGGTTTTCCCACTGCAAGAGTATCTTCCCACGTAAATTACCATATCCAGCCTGTTCCAACTTAATATCAGTTTCTTTGTGATAACATGGAGTTGCCAAGCAACAGAAAAGACAGAGTCACAGCTCTGGGCAGTCAGTCAAAAGCTCATTGTCAGACCCACTTCTCAGGACATTCTTTTTCTAGACTTCACTGCACTTTTTTTCCATATTTCTTCCTAGTCAAAAAAGCAAAGCACTGCTTTCCTTTTTCTGGTTTGGTGTTGTTTTTGGGGGTTTTTTTTAGCAGTGCTTGGGAATGCTAGAGTTTATTTTTGTTAGAGACTTTCTATTTCAATATCCTGTTAGAAATTTTCTGTCCCTTTTAACCAATAAGAATTCTGTGTAGTGTGCTTACATCGTCAAAATGCAGCCTGGGAAAAGACAATTTAATTGGCTGTATTCATTTCTTTGAAAATTTCATTAAAATCTCTCTAACTGTTCCATGTAAGACTCATTTTTTTTCTCAATACCCATTTACCTGATTTACCCATTACTTTTGACTTATTCCCTACAAAACTGCAAACTAGGGTGGCCATAAAGGCATATAAGGACATCCTGGGAGTGGGATAGAGACAGATTAGGCCTATCTTCCTTTTGCTTTAATGATATTTTAGGTGTTTTCATATAGAGCCACAAAAGAGAACAGTAAAAAGCTCTAAAAATATTGAAAAAATATAAAGTAGTTTAAAAAGTAGAAATTGCTTTCTCCTTCCTACATATGTTCAGAGAGATTCCATAGCTGTGTTCAGATTTAAATTTCAGGAGATTTTATGGAAAGTCAGAATTAGCTTGGTCATGGTTTATTGGCTCCTTTCTTATGAAGGAGCTTAATATTTGAAACTATTACTTCTAGGGAGCTTGATCTGGGAGAAGTAAAACATCTTAGCCCAGATTTAGTGAGCATTTGGGCATAAATATAGAAGCTATTTTGGGGAGCAGACAAATGCCTTGGCATCTAACTTGTTCTTGCTCTATTAGCTTCCTGTGCCATTTTTCTATGGACTTGAGCTCCAGATAATCAGTGAAAATGCATTAATTATGCAAAACTCATTTTAATTTACACTAAGAAGCATCTCTTATTGAAAAGCTTCCTTTGTTTTGCTGCTGCACCTAATTTCTTCTGCACCTTGCCAGAATTAAATATACAGTCCACGTAACTTTATTTGATCCGTGGTTTTGTATCCTGTACTAATTTGTATCAGCAAATGTTCTTCCCCACAGCTATTAAAACAATGGAGCAATGTTGCTTGGAGTCAACAGATGGCACTGAAACACACTGTCTCACTTTGGGAAGAAATCCACATGAAAGTTGGGAAAAAAATATTATGGGAAAGATAGTGGATGATCCTCTTACACAAGAGAGAACAGAGAGGAAAGGAATTGTAATAGCACTTTTTTTCCAACCCATGTTATGTAGTTTTATACAACTATTCAAAATAAAAACAAAAATTAAAAAAAAAAACCAACATTTAGGAACCAACAAGCTGAAAGCCAAATTGCTTATGCAAATGCACATTAATTTTTCCTTTACATCTTTTACATGGCTGCAGAGTATTTTCACTCAAAATATGGCAAAGAAGCCTGGAGTACACATGTAAGATATGAGATATTTCTAGCTTTGAAGCACAGTTGAGTAGAAAAGGAGAGAAACATGACTGAGTAGATTCACTCATGAAAATTCAAGAGGAGTGAGATTATTCCCGCTACTGACTTATCCTCAAACAATTTCCAGATGTTTGCTAGTCCATCCATGATAACTCTTGCCTATTTCTTTAAAGGTGACTTCTGAAAAGGATACATCTCAGGTAGAACAAACTCTCAAAAACTCCAAAAAGATCTATGACAAGTATGTATTTATGTATGTATGTATATATACAAGCAACAGGAAAAACATCATTATATAATATTTTCTTATACATTGAGTTTTCTTCTAGTAGATTTTACTGCAATATAGAGCTGTTGGGTGTTCTGAAGGTTTGTCAACAATAAAATCCTTTTTTTTTTAATCTAATAATAATGAAAATACATTACAGTAAATACTTTATCTACTTAAAATAGAACCTTGTTCTAACTCCATGTTTTTTAATTTTGAAAACACTACAGAAAGATCACTGAAAAAGTTTTGATTTTCTTTTTTTGTATTTTAAGAGAACTATATTAAAAGGTTTGAGAAAAAAGAATTTAAAGCAGATTTCCTTTTGTTTCATTTACTTAACTTTGCCTGCTTGTGTACCAGATTTAGCTTTTGCACAGGTCATATTACTCCAATCCCTTTCTAATTAAAAATGAGAGCTTCTGAAGTCTGAAGATTTTGAAACATTTGAGTATTTGTTTCCAAGTGACAGATTCTGTAATCTGAACTATTCTGAAATACAAATCAGCAGCACAGTTCATGGTATTAGTTCTAATATCTAAGCATGTATTTACATGAGACCTGTTAGTGTTGTTTTATTAATAAGTGCGTGATAAATGTTAATATTTTGTTGTTGGTTGTAATGATAAAGTGCAAAAGGAAAATAAAGGACAAGAGCTCCAGCAAATGATTGCAGAAGCTAGAAAGCTGAAACTTTCACAAAGATTTTATGTTTTTCAGTATAAAAAAAAGTTGTGTGTTCATTTACACTACTGAAGTTTAGTTTTTATATATTCAGAAAAAACAAACCTCATAGCCTGATCTTAATCAGAATAAATTGAATTCACAGTTCTCATATTTCACCAACACCCAGAGTCAGAGGCCATGAACTAAGCAGCACCTGCAGGTGACTGACCCAAGCATCCCACCCCTCCAAACACAGAGAAGGGCTGGGTGCTACGGCTGCACACACAGCTCTGAAACAGCAGCACATCATTCCTGACTTTGCTCATCTTTTACTGTGCTGCATCATCAACGGTTCACAAAGCTGAACCCACCAGAGGCCCTCAAACTCGGGCAGCCATGCTGTGAACTGCCTTTTCAGGCAACCATAAGCATAAAATATTCTGGAGTCAGTATAGCCAAAGGGCTTTTGGATGATGAAGATTAACCCAAAATCAGAAATTCAAGGCAAAAGGTCACTAAACAGCAAAGTCCTTAGTAAGGGAATCCAGCTTCTGAATCACACTATGCACGCACCACATCCAAATTGCCATTCTCATGGTAAGAAAATTTTCCCCAAGCCTTTCCTGGAAGCCCTCCATGCTAATCTGCACAAATTGAAAGAAATCTTTCCTTTGTTGGAAAATAAAAGTGATTCATTCACTGCATAATTTAATGGTCTGGAGAATCAGGTGGTGGAGGCAGAAAGGCATGTAGAGGTAATTGAGTCTGAAATCATTGATCTGAAGAAAATGGAACAGAGCACAAATCCATTGCCAACTGTAATCAGATCTTTTGCTCACAGAAGGAATGGAACAAATAGAAAAACGGGTACAGCTGAAGACAGGATAGAAATGGATGTCTCCCAGAGGGAGCTTGCTATTGACCCTTACAGGACTTCCAGAGACCCAGAAAAAGAGTGCATCTAGAAAGGTTTCCTCTGAAATCATGGGACTAATGAAAAGCAAACTGTTGGTATTATTTGTGACAAGAGCAGGGCAAAGTATTCACAGTAAACAGTTTTTTTCACTGAAATGTAGTCTCTTTCTTTCTTGGGCACAAATTTTCACACAACACATCATTATTTCTACGCAGTTAGTGCTGCTATAAATTATTTGACAAGTGTTTTAGGTCGAAATATTTTGGTACATCATTTACTCATAAAACTACAAATGGGAATATGACTTGCGGATTAGATATGTTAATTAAAGAATTAAAGGCACTCTGATTGAAACAGCATGTACAGTTTTATTTCCTGAAAAGATGAAAATTACTTTTAGAGTCTGATGTCCAATTTTAAACATTTGTAATTTCAAATTCAACATCATTTACTTTCCCATTAAAATCTCCATAATCTATTAAAAGAAACTATTTGTCTTAACTGAATAGTCAGCTTGGCAATGTTGATTAACCATGACCCTGCAGCTTTAATTCTCTATAAGGTGACTGAAAGCAAGAAGAATGTATTTATTTTGCAAATAGGCTATGAGAGACACCATGCCAAATATTTAATTCTACAGCTTTGCCAATTTCATGGATCTAGAGTCTGGCTACCTTGTATAAATGATGTTGAAAAAGAGCTGCACAAAAAATTACGGATATTCAATAAGGGATCATAGGATAAATCCTAGTTCTGACTCCTCAGATGTCAAATGAGTAATTGAAAAATTGTTGCTTTTTGTGTGATTGCTCCAGCTTATGCCCAGTCATCATCTGAAAAATTTACCATTCAAGATAAATATATCAGCAAATAATGGATAAAAGATTATCAGTACATCAAACAACCTCTGTATTAAGCACTCTAATAAAAGTAGAATTTAGTAAGAGCTTTGAACTTGCTTCAAGTTACAAAAGAAAGGGAATGCAAGAGAAGAGTTCCCTGGCTGTATTCCCCAGAGCAGTCCAGGTATCTAGTTCTGGGGTGTGCTCAGCATGGGAGAATCACTTGGGAAGTGATAGTGGTGATTCCTGAGCTGATGTATGTGTTGTTAAATGAACTTAACAAATGACCTCTTATTTAATGTCTGCTGACCCAGAAGAGTTACATCCGCACTTCTAATTGGCATAGTGGTTTGATTATTTGATCAAATGGCTCAAAAATGATTGTTGTTTTCATAATCCTCCAACTTCGGCTTCAAAAGAGTTTTCATGATTGCATCAAAAAAGCTTAAGAAGGTGACTTTAAAATGCTCAAAGCCCCAGTGGCAGCTGAAAAGTGAAAATATTTTTACCGCATACTTTGAATTTAAGACTCATCTATTAAATAGGAATACTTGAGGATGAGGCCTTAGTTACACTGACCTTCATCTTTCAGGATATAGGAACAAAACAGTCCATCCCTTTCTGTGCTTTAGGATCTTCCTGACAATGTAAGGTTAGTGGAAACCAAAGGTTAGTGCATATATTTCAGTGGGGAATTTTGGGGTGTTTTTTAAAAGACAGATGAGCATTGCAACAGAGCACCCTCTCGTTTGAGAATATTCTGATGGGTAGCTTACCCTTTGAACTACTGCTTGAAATCTGCCCCAGAGCAGAGAAAATAGTTTTTCAGAGAAATGCTAATAATTTTTGGGGAAATATTTTTTCTGAGAAAAAATTTTCTTCCATTTCACAGAAGAGAACATGTCTGAGGGGCTCCAAGCACACTGAACCTCCAAGCCTTAATAAAAATGCTTAGCTGCAGGACTGAAAACCACCACAGAAATAAAAAAGGCCAACATTTGTCATAGAAAGACACTAATTTTATCATAAGAGCAGAAGTCTGTGAAACAGGTAAATGGAAGAAACAGACAGCAACTAGTAAAAAGTTTGCCAGAAAAATAACCCCATTTTTTGGAGGAAAGAATGTAGCATCATGAAGGACAGTAAAATAAGACAATAAGCAAGAACATGGAGGAAAAAATATATTAAAATATTTTCAAGTAAGAAACTGTTTGACTTTAATTTTATCATTCATATTTAGATTAGCAAAATGAAGTGTTTACATGACCAACACTGATAAACGAGTTTGTCTTCTAAGATTTTTTTTTAACCTTCGAAATAACCGAGATTTTAAAACATTTAAAAAAATATTGATATCTTCTCTGTGAATGTCATTCATCTATACAGGGACTTTACATCTCAGTGTATAATGTAACTCTTAATTCCTTTATAAAAGTGAATTTATCTTTTCATGAGACCTAACTGCCCCAATATTCTTAATTGCTGATCTAAATATTTTCTGTCATTTTCTGCCCAATGGACAAATCTGTTGAACTTGTTATAAAGGGTTTTTTCATACACTTCCAGTCACCTTAAACAAAAAGGCCTGACAGGAGACAATGATGTTGAAAACAAGTAAGTTTCATAATTGGCTGAAAGTTTATACTTGATTTTTCTCCCACAGGAGCACAAGGACTCCTTATTAAAAACATAATAAAGGTAAGGATGAGTTCTTTGTTTGGTACAGTGGAATATGATGACAAATTAAAGAGTTGTTCAAACAGATCAGATTTAGGAAGGCCAACAGCCAAATCAAACATTGAGGGCTGGTAACATGGATGGGAACTGCACATTATCATGCCTCTGGGGATGATGGATTCAGATTATAATTCTTGCACTCAGTTCTGTATCTAGGAAGACCTCCTATGCCAACAAACTGATTGTAGCTATAACTTTCCTTATTGCCCCGCTACAACACCTTTAGGTGTTACTTCTGTTAGTAGAAACAAAGCAGTCCACTGCTTACAGGAAAAAGATTAAAGGATAAAGATAAAAGGAAAAGGACAAACTTATTACAATTTTGTATATACAACACTACAGCTACTTTAGCTGCTTCAGTTTCAGGAGTCTGGTGAGAATTTCATGTTATCCATAAAAATCAGCCTCCCAACAGCTCTGCAAACTAGCATTAAATCAATGGGATGTGTATTAGCAGCTGTGATATCTATGATCTGCAATACCTTACAGGCAGGAAATGAAGTGCACAGCACACACCCCGACGGCAGGGGGTTTGGACTAGAAGACCTTTAAACTCCCCTTCCAACCCAAATCATTCTGTGATTCTGTAATTGTGTTAAAAAAATTGGTTTATAGAACAGGTAGCACAGTTAGGTGCTAATGCCTTGCATAGCTGTGCCTCCCAAGGTGTTAGGCAAGGAATTTAAATTTTGCAGTTGTACATATACTTTTCCACCTTTCATCTGGCTTCTCTATTTGGATAACAGGCTAAAAGAGACAAGGCTCTCTTACATACCTTCTCAATACATAGTAGTTCAAGGTAGACTCATCTTACTTGGATACTACTATTTAAAATGTCACAATATATGGGAAGAGGATTATACAGAGAGACATGGAAACACTTGCTCTAGGAACAAAAAAGAGTACTTCAAACAAGAGCAGCCTCATCATGCTATCATGCCTGCATATATCTAAACCACATCAGGATGTGGTACAAGTGTAGTGTAACTGTGTATATACAAATAAAAGCAAATGTGATTATCACTCAGGCTTCAGACTTCATCATATGAAGATGTCCATTACATGTGTTTCATTTCTTTTCCTCACATAAAATTCCATTCCTACATAATAGTAGCTAATTTAGGGCCTAACTTCACGGTAATGTAGTTACAGGGTTTTTTTCTGTTCATTGGTTTGCATTTGCTTGTTGTTGAATTTCCTCTTTTATTTTATTATGCAGTGTTTTCTGCCTTAAGATCTCCTGAAGCTTTTGTTTCAGCTTTTCAGACTGAATTTTTATTATAAGAATACTCTACCTCAATCCTCACATCACCTTTTCAAAATTGTTTCTGCTGCTGAGTGCAGGTCTCAGCATGGATCCCTATGGGATTTCACCAGGATTTCTCCCATTAAAAATAAAAAAAAAAATTAAAAAGGCCTATTATTCTTGATTCTTGTGTTTTAACCTCTGACTTGTAATTAGTTCAGCAGAGGGAAAGAAAGATGATGAAGGGACTGGAGCATATCTCTTACAAGGAAAGGATGAGGAAGCTGGGCCTGTTCAGCCTCCAGAAGAGATGACTGAGAAGGGATGTCATCAAAGCTTACAAAAGTCTAAGGGAAGGTGCCCAGGAGGATGGAACCAGGCTCTTCTCAGCCAAGGAGCAGGACAAGAGGCAATGGGCAGAGAGAGATGCACAGCAAGTTCTGCTTAATATAAGGAAGAACTTCTTTACTGTGCAGGTGACTGAGCACTGGAACAGATTGCCCAGGGAGGGTGTGGAGATAATGAAGAACTGTCTGAACACAACCCTGTTCCATGTGGTCTAGGATGACCCTGCCTGAGCAGAGAGATGGGACCAGATGACCCATTGCGGTCCCTTGCAACCTGACCCATTCTGTGATTTTGTGAATTTGTGTCTCAAAGAATATTCGTTCTCATCGTATCTGAGAGTAGCTCCAAAAACTATTTCTTGAAATCTTTGTCCAAAAGGTCTTTGAGCTAAAATACACACATATTAACTTGATTATCCTTATCCATATATTACTTCGACAGAATAATTCAGAAGTCTCATCATGCATGAATTTCTTCTATTAAAACAAACAAACAAAAAAAAGGGGTGGTTCAACACTTCCCCCATTGCAATTTCTCTTTATTAAATTTTCTATTAAGTTCCTTCATATATAGATCAGACATATTGCTCTGTTCCTGTCAAATTCAGCCATTAATTTCTTTTAAAATATTTAGTTATCCTGCCATCTTCCATTCCTCTGATTCCAAGGTTGGATATCACATAGTTCATCAGTTGTGTGTTTTAGTTCCCTCAAAACTCTGGAGCATCTGCCATAAAATCCCATCCTTTATTTCTTTTTCTTTTTTTTTTCCCCTTAAAAATTCTCTAAACATTTCCCAGTCAAAAATCAGCCCACAGATACATCTCCTGTTCCAGGCACAATTATGCAGTGCCTAATATGTACTAAAGAATCCTTCAATATAGGTCATGAAATCTTTCCATATACTAAAGAAAGAAAAATTGTGGACAAATTAGACTATATTCTCACATTAGCTGAGTTTGGGGAAAAAATTAAGCTTGAAAAGCTGAAAAAGTCTGAGAAGTCTGAAAAGCAGATCTGTGTAGGCAGCATTTTCATCATTTGTGTCATGTTCACCTGAAGAATGGCCCACTGGCAGTGTGCCACATGCCTTAATGATCTGGCTGCCAACTTTATTCTTGGATACCAAATGCTCTCCATGGTTTGTTTCCAGATAGGTTCTTTCTTACACAGTAGAATGACAGGTGATATTTGATTGTAAAAGCCAAACATTCCAGTATCATACTAAAATTTGAAAAAGGAGCACATATTTGTCTTACAAACTTCTTTGAATGAATGGCACAAGAATTAAGAAATTATAACCTACCTTTCCACCTCATCATACAGGCAAGATGATTTTACAGGTAAGGTAACCCCTATTTTTTGCATCTTAAAGGAGGAAGGCTTGTACAAAGGTTCATATATCTCTAAGAGTAAGAGCTCTTTGATCATATATGATACATGATAAGAATTTGCTGTGAGATATTATTCTTTTTCAAATCTCTCCTTTTTCTTTTTAAGCAAACACAAAAAATCTGGAACCAATATATTTAGTTTCACAGCTGTGAATACTCTACTAAAACATACTTGAAATAAACTATTTGCAGTAGTCTTTGTTGAGAAATTATGCTTTATTCTTAAGCTTAGACAATCAGGAAAATGAGTATTCTTCTAAACATATTACTGTAACTGAGAACACAGACAATCTTAAAATAGAAACAATATAATAAACAATAGTGGTTTTAGTAATAGACTATATTTTTAAATGTCAGTAATGGTATTTTTAAATAAAAAGCTAGCAATGTACTCTAAATGTGTGCTATGAGGAACATAAGCATATAGCTGCCAGAAAATCTCAATGACTGATTTCACTGTTGAGTTATGAAATCATTGTGTTTGATATTATTATACACATGCGATCCAGATCTGATACAGATCATGTTCAAGAAGAATTCCAAGCAACCTGAGCTCATCACGAACCCTAGGCAAAGCAGGGCTTATAGATAATTATTAAATAAATCTATGGATTATACCTAGTTTTTACAGTTTCTATAGTGTTATTCTTTGGTCATTGTGACAAAAGTGTGGTTAAGGTAGAACAGAAAACATTGGTTTTTTTCTTTTTCTCTAAACCATAGAGATATGCAAGAACACACCCACATACCATTTTCAAACGGATGAGAACAAAATGTCATGTACAGGTTCTTCTTTCACATCTGTTCTACAATTGTTTTCTTAATGTTTGTTTCTATAGATAACTCCTGATGTTCAAAATACTTGTTTTCTCAAGGACACAAGAAAACATATGACCAATCCTCCTACCTTTAGCAGGTAAGTTTGGCAGTCACTGACATAATCATACTCCAGCCCATCGAAGGTGTAATAGTGTCGGTCTCCATAAATGGTGCACACAGCAGGGCAGGGGTAACTGGTGCAGTTGAAGACGCCTCTCCGACAAACACTGCAAGGAAAACCAACAGTCAGTATCTCCTCATAATGGCAGTCTTCTGCTGGATATTTTAAAGAAAATACTTTCTTGTGTTCTTTATCTCAAATCATACAGAAATTCAGGAATGGAATAAAATTCTCAGGCCTTGAAACAGAGAGCTATACTGTGAATTGCTTCAGAAGATACTGGTGATGCCATGGCAAGTACTGAACATTTTGCCATTAGCCCATCTGTACAATAAAAATGCATTAAAAATAAATGCAAAATCTCAAAGTTTGCAGGGTTTATGCAAATATTTCCATCACCGCCTCCAGTGCAGATAGGGCCACAACATGCTCATTCATAAGACATCAGTACTTATCGGTACATCTATTTTTTCTAAATTTTGATAAAGGTCTGCAAAATTTCAAAGAAAAATACCTCCAGTTGCTACCTGTAAGATTTCAGGATATCAGACAAATATGGAATGAGTTTGAGAAATTAATGCTGATATTTTGCAAGATTACTTTTCCTGTCAGCTACATTCAGTGGCTTACACAAATTTATATGAAAGTACTACTGGCATCCTCTATTTTTGCTTGTGTAAGTGTAAATCCTCAGCTGATTTGCCAGTGTGGTATTAAACTGATTAAAAGTTGTCATGCCAATTTTTTCCCATTATTAAATATACACTTAACTGATTATAGATATTTTGGCTAGAAAATAAGCATATCTCTCTTTTTCTCCTTGGTTGTGTTTCATTATATTCTATTCTGCAAAATGCCATGTCTTCATTTCAGAGACTAACAAATATGTGTGGAATTAAGCATTTGTTCTTGACTGTTTTTTAATTTGGATATCTTCAGCTTCCTTTTCAGATCTGAAAAGACATTCAGCCAAAGCCTTCCTACTTATCCAAGCCTATCAGTAAGCCTAATAAAAGATATATCCTCTAACTATCTATAAAAAAGAATATATATTTTTGATTTTCAGAGTATGCAACACATTTTCTGTATCAGTTTCACTTTGGGTCTAGATCCATTTGATTTGAAAGTATGCAGAATGAACTCACCAGGTGTAACAAGGAGTAGCTATCACTTCTCCTGACAGAAATTCTCTGTCTTTCCAGGTACATGGACAACTGTCAGGAATATAACATTTCCCTCTGTGCTCAGCCATCCTTCAAAATAAAAAAATTATTAAGATGAAAGAGTAAATCCAAAAGATCAATGTAACTGAATGTGTAGTGTATCGTTGAAACTCCACCAAGAGCAACAAGCCTTCCACCCAGCTAAGGAAAATTGTTTCATCAGCAAAAGCTGTCCAAATCAAATGATTTCCACTGTGCACAGCTGGGGACCTGGCCAAGCCCACAGCTGCAGCTCTCTCTCTATCTAGAAAGGGGTATGTTGGTGTGGGCTGCAGCTCCCATGCAGGAGTGTCAGCAGTACAGGTATTCCTCTCTGAAAACTGCGGAGCATCTGGGTATCATGTGAGCTGCTGAGGCTGCCGCCAGACTGCCCTTCCCTCTCTGCTGCTCTCTTGTCCTGCTGTGCCGGGAAAGCAACTGGACTGGAGTGCCTGCTCCTCTGCACAGACAGCACCTGTCCTGCTCTGAGTGCACAACAGGGAGCTGGCCGATGGCACCTGCCACACAGTTTATGAAGAGCAGTGGTGGAGGCTGCCTGCCTACACAAAGGAAGCTGAAACAACTAACTAGGTTGAGGCAAAACAGGCATTTAATGCAAAAAGTGTCAAATCTAATTAGATCAATAAGCGACCCAGATATATGGTTATGACACATTTGCTATCTCAATTCCACCTATTTAGCAATTTTAACTTTTGTAACAAAAACGTTACTGATATTCCTAGTGCTGTTCTTTAGGAGAGCAGTTCCTGGAGATGTCATGCAACACATGGCTCAAAGTACAACCTAGAGATTTTTTCACTGGAAGTTGAAAGGAATACACAGTTTTGTTTTCTTCATACCATTACTAGTTCATTAAACAGTAATCAGCTCTAAGAGTCAAGTGTTCAGAAAATTTCTCAAGGATAGGAAAATATCAGAACAGATGGCTTGGGAAGGCACTTAGTCTCTGTCAATAGAAGCTAAATGTCTCCCAAGAATAACATTGGTATTGCTGGTGCTGCCCAAAGGCAGGAGATTAATGTAGCCCCATGAAGTCCCTTTCCACACTACTCTTTGCATCTGCAACTCAGTTTAGCCCCATATCTCCAACTCAGTGTGAGGTTGACTTTCAGTCTATCTTTGGTATCTTTGAATTTACTGTCATCCTCACCTCATTTCCTCATGAAAATTTGGGCTGTTATATTATTCAGCTTCTAAAGTATATCGGAGACTTCCAGTGTTTCTAATTCTTGGTCACCTCTTCAACTACTGACTAAAATAACAACAAACTGTTGTGCAAGAGCTTTAACAATAGAAAATGTAAACCGTTTTTTACTTTAGGGAGACCATTCTTTTGCATACTAGAGCCCATCATATCATGGTTTCCCAAAGGAAAGGGTTTCAATACCACACACAAGCACTTTACTTTACAAGCACCATAAATGCCTAGAGTGCTAGAACAAGGTGTCAGTCTCCAGGGGAATTCAGGATTCCACTCCAAAAGCTTAGGTCATTCAAACAGTGGGTAGTAGTAGAAATAAGGTGGGAAAGGAGAACCAAGGAGAAGAAATGCAACTTAAGAAAATTAAAGAAACTACACTACAGTACAATGTCTCACATCAAGTTTTTAATGACTTGTCCACTTAGATTTAATAGCAGGAGATAGATATATGTTCAACATTTTCCTGCATAAAAAAGAGACCTTTTGAAACTAATTTTTAAGATAATACAGCTGTCCCCTTCCAAGTTAAAAGCCATACTCACTTTTTGGAACCATGAGGCTGAAAGTCATAATTAAGTGCAATTTCACAATGAGGACATTACTAAATGGACTCTGTTATACACTTACTTTTCAACCTCATAGCAAAAAGACTGCTTATTCTCTTATGTAATAAAAATAATTCATGTGTTTTACTCTATTATTTGATAGAAAATTAGGATTTTGCTTGTCTGTACTCCTGTTATATCTCAGAAAATAATCAAGTAATACTCAATTTGAAACGGTATGACTGTGAAAACAAGGCTATAGCTGTTTTTTAAACTTCTATTTTAGAAAATTTCTTCAAATATTCAAATGAACTTTCAAGTCAATACTGTTAGTTTAATTTCATGTAAATATCACAGTGATGTTTCAGTTTGTTACCAGTTTACTACTTTTACAGATTCATGCACTTTTTGTGCTAAAATAAAAACACTAATGGTCCTGGAAGCTAAGTTCTCAGTTGAGGCAGAGGTTTTAGAGGACTACAGAACACCACATAAGAGCTAGTGAAATCTTAAATAGCTCTGCCTGATATCTCTACCTTCACCAGTGCTCAGCCATTTGTGAACATCACAAGGTGCTGGAAGGGGAATCATGACAGTCTCATTTATACTCTGATCTGTGCACAACTGATACACTGTCAGGAGACCACCTGGCTACACACACAGTGAAACAAAATGGAAAGTTGAGAGAGAAAAAAGGGAGCACTCCACCTGAGATGAGAAGCAATTACAGCAATTTGCACAGTATATTTGACTCCTCCATCTGAAAATGAACACAGGAGGAGGAAATGGAAATGAATGGAACAAGTGGTGATTGATCCTGACACAAATAGAAGTTTTTAGAATTTATACTTGGATTTGACCCCGGCCAAGCTCAGCTGACTCTTTCTGGGCACCAAATCCAAACACAGAAGCTGAGAAAACAAGAAAAAGACAGAGGGAATGAATGGAAATTGGGCAGAAACCAGTCCATACACCTGTCCTCCCTGCCCTTGACTGGGCATCAGCAATGTAAGCCTGAGTAGAAATTTAGGTGAGACAAAGACTTAGGCAGCAATAAGCAGGAGCACAAATGGTTTCCATCAAAATATTTTGTCATGTTTGCTTTTACATTCAAATAAACTAATTGTGCAAATGGTGGAAGTCATCTCCTGTCCCAAATATCAGCCAATTGGAATAGTAGCAAGCTGGATATCTGATGGCCTTTTAGCTGTTACTGTGTGTCTGTGACAATTTATAGAACAATAGTTTCAAAATTAGAAGCGTGATACCACTGGAATTTAACAAGAAAAAAAAATGTGCAGAGTTGAATTGTGGAAAATATGCATTTGGCTTGTGCTTCAGGTTGGTCCATTAAAGCTTACCCAGGGGGGCAAATGCAGCCACTTGCACAGGGTGGTGAGGGGACACAGGAGAAGTTCATGGCAAGGTTCGCACAAGAGATCCCACAGTTCACACCCGCTGCTGGTAACCCAGGCACAGGAGATCTGCAGTCATAGTAGATTTTTCCTTCAGGGCATATGTGCACTTCAAATGCAAAATGAAGGTTAAATAAGATCAACTGCTCTTTTACACTGAAGGTTTTCTGTTTGGTTTTGTTCAAAATCTATTTATTGGGATACAAAAGGAGGTAACATTATAGTTCATATAAGAATGCAATAGGAATAACAGTCGATGACGTAATCTATATTACAGACACATAAAATTAATATGGGTACTAATGTAAAAAAACCAATAATATTAAGCATCTGGATGTATGTGTCCAGGATCTCACACATAGTCCATTCTTAATGACAGAATCATTACACCTTAGGCATAAAAAACCCTTAGAAGTGCAACAATTTTCAAGGTACTTCTAAATACATTAGAAAAGCATTAAAAATTTGCTTTCTAGAAATCGAGATCTTAAAGCTTTCTAAACATAGACAGTGAGCCTAATTATAGGTATTCCCATGAGAACACATTGACCTAGATGGCACATGCAATTATTTATTTCTTTTTAATTTTCAAAGTGACTGAGTAGCAGAATTTGCTACAGAAAAAGAGGGAAAGCCCCCCATGACTATTTGTGCTCCTAACCTCCTATTTTAAATATTTTGTGATATAAAGCATCTCATCATTTAAACACATATGAAGAGAAAACCAAATTAATACTCAATATCAAATTCTCTATTTGTGCAACTTTTATATGGAATAAAAGTGTAAATTACCTATGTTTTCTGTAGTGGCTTCAATACATTTCACTGTTCCATTCAAACATTGACTAGAAAAAAAAAGGAAACCCATGTTTATTCAAGGAAAAATGCTTTGTACTCACCATGTTAAAAAATATTATACAATTCAACCTTATTTAAACAAAGAAATTAGGAAGAGAAAGAGGATTAAAATCCAAAAGCTTGAGTTCTGCCCAGTATTGTCTTGGTAGTTTCTAATTCCTGATCTGTAAAGAGGGCCTAAATTCATTGTTTATGTACTGTGTAATTTCCTAACTTCCACTGAAAGAAAAAAAAAGCTGAGTATGTCAACCCCTGTGAGAATGGAAGTCCAGGTGATTTAAGATACAGGCAGTATAACACAAAACCTTATCCACCATAGCTTAAAGAATTTTCCAGGTATTTTGTTAAAATAATCAGGTACATAATCCAATTTATTCTAGGCTCTCTTATTACTAAGTATGCAAAAAAAAAAAAAAAATCTTGATACAATAAACTTTCAATCTACATGAGAAAAATTTTCAAGCCACTTCAAGATGTGTCCAAACTGTGATACAAGAAAGATAAAACTCTTTCAGTCAAACCTACCAGGAGCCTGTTGGTGTAGGAAGGATTTCTCCAGGCTGCAGTGCTTTGCCTTTGTAATGACAATGACAGCCAGATCTGTTAAAAGAATATTCATGCATTTAGGTAAAAAAGCAAGATGAAATGGGATTTAAGGGCTCTCTATCAAGCTGTTATGATATGCAGGTCTCATCATAACATTAACTTAAATCATTAGCTCAATCCTTATATGTACAATATTCTTTGAAAGACAAAAAATTTAAAGATGATACTCAGACTGCATTGAAGTCAGTGGCAAAACTCATGTCATCTTCAGCAAAGCCAGGATTTTCCTCTATCTCTGTACTCTTTTTTTTTTTTTTCTTTTTTGCCGTTTATGTGCATTATTCTAATAGAAAGGACTTTTCCTTTTCAGTCATGGGAGTAGAATGAAAACATTCATTTCCCATTGAAAGTATTCTTAATATCATGAGGTAGAGCATATTATCATTCTTAATATCATGAGGTAGATCATTTTATCATAGCATGTTGTAGTGCGTTTTTATATTTTGTAATACTTTGAAGTAGTTTTGTTTTGTATTCCCATATTTTTCCCAAATGGTTTATCCCAAACCCCCCTCTCTTTACCTGTGTTATCCCTCTCCCAGGATGAGATCATCCCCAAACCCCCACCCTGGCTCTCTGTCAGTCACTCAGCATCCCATCCCCTCCATCCAGAAGTTTCGGTCCAGGTCATCGAGTGATTAGCCAGAGGCCAGGGGTCAGCCCCCCAAGCCTTGCCCCATATGCTGTCCTAGATGTCTAACCCCCAGTACCCATCCCTTAGAGTTACTTATTGGTTGGTAAAATGTTATCTACTATCGGTTTCCACCTCCCTTTAAATGTGACCTTGGCACATCTCCCGGGGCTCTCTCGGCAGGAGGCCCCTGAGGTGCAGGAGCTGTTTTGGGACTCCTAATAAAACCTTGGATTAACCCCTGCTAAGAGTCGGCCCTTTCTCTTCTACCGATGTCTCTGGTGTCTCTTGTGCTGCACAGGCGCCCAGCCCAGGTGCCCTCAGCACCCTCGGGGCACACACAGACAGTGTCTCCCTGCCAGCCCAGGTGCCCTCAGCACCCTCGGGGCACACACAGACAGTGTCTCCCCCCAGCCCAGGTGCCCTCAGTACCCTCGGGGCACACACAGAGAGTGTCTCCCTGCCAGCCCAGGTGCCCTCAGCACCCTCGGGGCACACACAGAGAGTGTCTCCCTACCAGCCCAGGTGCCCTCAGCACCCTCGGGGCACACACAGACAGTGTCTCCCTGCCAGCCCAGGTGCCCTCAGTACCCTCGGGGCACACACAGAGAGTGTCTCCCCCCAGCCCAGGTGCCCTCAGTACCCTCGGGGCACACACAGACAGTGTCTCCCCCCAGCCCAGGTGCCCTCAGTACCCTCGGGGCACACACAGACAGTGTCTTCCCGCTGTCGGCCGTGTCGGGGCTGCCCTCCCCGGTGTCTGCCGACTCGAGACTGGCCCAGGGTTCTTGAGAGGCTCGCAGAGGGACCGAGACAATAGCAAAATCCATTAACTCCATGATAAGAGCCAGACAGGTTAGAAGTAGCAATAAAATTATCTAGAAATCATGAAACTTTTTCCTCTCACTGACTATTTCCTCCCATTTAACTGAAGAGCTTTGCATTGTGACACAGAAAAAAAACACTTCTAGCCACTCTTCCCATACCATTCCTTTCTTTATGGATTGTTGCTTTATAGATTCCTTCTCACTTTTTTTTTTTAGTGCTAAAAACAAGGTTTTGATATGAAAATGCTATCCCATCAATTAAAAAGTTTCACTACCCTTCTCTAAAGCAGTTTGGCAAATGTGCTCTAAAGTGAAGCAGATATATGTACACACAGTAACAGATGAGTATTAACTGGTAAAACAGAATATTAAATCTTTACATATTGTTTGTTACACAATTGTCAATATTTTTTGTTCTTTTCTAGGCAGTCTGCATCTTGAGGGAAACAGCAGAAAAGCTACTTTAAATCTTGCTGGAAAGAGGAAATTGTGTCCATATATATATTCTATTTTTTTACTACTTACATTGATACACAAAAGTTGACTGACTCTTCAAAATACTTCCCATCAGGACAATTACATCCTTCTGCACAGTCATCAGCACAGATATTTGCCATAGAAAGTGAAGTACAGGAATGTTTACAAAAAGAAGAACACTGATGATAAAGCATACCACTGTGACACATCACAGCTGGAGGAAAGAGAGGGAGAAATAAGGGAGAACAGCATACTGTCAAAATGTGAAAAATGGAAAACAAAGTATTGTATCATGGAAGTTCAAGAAAATCAAAGCAAAGTGGTCTCTTGTGGCACTGGGTTTAGTTGAAAAACATGAGAAAAATATGCCACGTTACCAATTTCTGAAGTTAGATATATTAAGATTAAGGTGGGTTTTTGTTAAAACAATTTTTGACTGGAATCATCTGTTTTGTAAACAGTAGCTTTCTGTCCTTTCTATGTATCAAATTGGGCATCTATCTAGTAATTCAGGCTTCCAAACGGTCTAGCTAAAGCTGAGGCATTGCTATATGGCTTAGAAACAGAAATACAGCAGCTGGACTTCAATAACCCTTGTGGGTCCCTTCCACCTCACAATACTCTAAGATTCTGTGAAATGCTTTGTTTTAAATCATTACTGTATCACACACCCTGTCCTGCCCAGGCTAGGGAGACCCTGCCAACCCCCCTTAGGGAATGGCTCCACTCCGGCCACTCCCTGACTCCTTTATCCTAATAGGGGCTTCCATATGACTTAGGGCTTCAAAGAAAGAATTCCATTTCTCTCTGTGAGCAATAGAAAGGGCAGACATTCCTATGAGGCAGCTCAGAGGCACCGAATCAGATACCTAATGTAAAGGCTGTTACCATTCTCCCCTAGTACATCATTACACCATGGCACAACTCTAGTTTCCAGGAAAAAGAAGCCAACCCTTATATTTTGTGGAGTGATTGAAATTTGCAGAGTTTTACACATTTCTAAAAGATATTCCATTATGGAAATGTTACTCACCACAGTAAGACACATGAGATCTGAAGTCAATGATGACACCATGCTTGCCACAGACATAAGCATAGTGTGCCAAAGCGTTGCACAGGCAGCTGCTCCCACATTTGCACGCGTCGAAGCGGCAGAGCTGGTAGTACAGCCCTGGACTGATGTAGGCATGGCAGGGAGCAAACACCTCTTGGTTGATGATATCACAGTGAGATGCATACCCAGCTAAGAGAAGGGGACATTGTTTTAGCCAGGTCCATTTTAATATAAAGTCAGTCAAATCCATAGCGCGGAATATTAAAATCAAACATAGCCAGGTGTGCAATATAAACACTTGCATACAATCCTACAGTTTAAAATTGATATTACAAGCAACTCCCTCAATAGAGAACTCTATTTAAGATAAAAATAACTGTACTAAAGCTCAATACTAAGTTATGCCTTCCTCTTATAACACAGGAAATTTAAATGGCAAAATAATATATTTCAAAAGAATAGTTAGAGTCCCCCAAAGCTTGGAGTATGGTTTTCCTACTTGACATTCATTTAGCTTTAACATCAACAATGGCCATGTACTTCCTGGCATGTGGTCTCAGGAAGTATTACAAAGCAGAGCTTGAGGGCATGCAAATCCCAAACTGACCATACACCTTCTAGCAGCAACAAACTCTCCTCCTGCCCCCTGGCCACTGAAGCAGACTACCACCACAAGTGGTGGAATAGCTAAGGAACTCTGTGATGTGGATTATATTTAAGCCACTTTTGCTGCTAAAAGAATGCACCTCTCCTTCAAACTCCATGTTCATTTCCAAGTACACATATTGACAGAAGAATTTCAGATTTTTTGGACTCTCTCAGTAAACTAGATTCAAGGACTGAACAACTTAACTCAGTTGAAAATTAACCTGACAAAATAAGTAACCAAACAAACAATCTTTTTTTTTTTTTTTTCCTTTGTTGATCAGGTCACTATCATCTTAGACCTGGAAAAGATGCCTGTGCTTGTAGCATGGTGTGGATCACTTCACTCTCCACTGCTTTTTCACATTGATTCTTAGAGGATCATAGTGAAATTCAGGCTGGAAAGGATCCTCAGAAAGTCATGCAGTCCACCCTCCTGCTCTAAGCAGCACACATTTATGTCAAACTCCACCTTCACTGAGCTAGCACAGAACTGAGGGTGAGGCATGAAGGCTCTGAGCTGATCTGGCTGAGAGATCTGGCTGTCTTGAGAAGACAGACAGCAAGGAGGGTATAAAAACTCCTAGGATTCCCCACATTGTTAGAGATTTACTGTTATTCTAGCCTTGCTTCAACAGGCTTTAAATATAGATAAATCCCACATCCCTAGTGAGATCTGATGTCTGAAATGTTAAAAATATTAGACTACATTCTGTCAGAATTGGCAACTACAGTCTACCCATTGTCTTCATTAATTGAAAAGAACAGCAATGCAAAAAGGAGACAGTGAAAGTTCAACATAAACCATAGGCATGCCAACCAGCCAAAACTAAATCTTTTCCCAGGAATTTGAACAAATTCAAGGCTCTCAGATTGTCTGCAACAGTTTTTGTCAGAGAACATAGATGGAGGATAAAGAAATTTTTAGTGCAATAATCATGCAGAAGCCAGAGACAGGACGTTTGATCTCAACACTGTCTCCTGTACTTCCTTTAACAATCATGCATCAATCTTTCCTCTCAACTGGCATAATTTACAGGATCATAAATAGCTAAAAAACTGCATGTATAGTAATCAGCGGAATTTAGTGCTCATAGCCAGTACACCCAGCACTAAATTACCAACTAGCTTTTATTTATCAAGTACTAACTTCATTTTACATACAAAATGTATGGGAAAATGATCTTTGCTGATGCAAAAAAAAAAAAAAAAAAGTGTACATCTAAACCTGAAGCTGAAATACATGTATGTGCAACTTTTTCACAGAGAAAAGAAAAACTGTCCCATAATAATAAGATACAGCTAAGTCCAGACTCCCCTGTGAAAATGTACCATTTTGCTGATTCACATTGCAGGGATCAACCACAGGAATATTGATAGGCATGGAGCAAGCTGAGGAAACCTTCCATGCATTGGCATGAAGTTGTGGGGTCCCTTCTATCATCCCTGCTGGAGATCTGAAAAAGAAAATATCAACACTGCAAGCATCCTGCTGACCTTAGGGTGTACATGGGTGGGGATGCAAGTTCAATAAAGAGGCTTAGATGTACAGTCACATTGAATAGTCAATGTGCCAAAAGAATTTCCATCTCTGAGGTATAAAAGAAGAGAGGGCATGTGAAACTTTTTCCTCAACATTTTATTCCTGTGAAAATGTCCCTACATTCTAGGTCTGCTGTGCAGACAAGTTTTGTGACATTATAGCTTGAGGAAATTTGGAGGAAATAAGGTTAAAAAGTAAGGAAATTATGCCCTTCTAATTAAAATATTCCTGTGGTTCAGAATTACATTTTTTTACATTAAAACTTGATGTGGGGAGGAAAATCAAGCAGTAGTAAGTGTCAGCCATGTGAGGATGATACAAGTATTATCACCCCCACTTTTTCTCAGTGCTCATATATTTGCTCTGAAGATAAGGGAGCAACAAGAAAGGGAAAAGTGCATTCAAATAAGATCATAATCCAGAAATTTCTACAAATAATGTGGTAGCTTTCCATAATTACTTTAAAAAACACCTTAAAATGCATAAGTTTTTGACTTTCATATTTATAAAAGTGACTACCATTTTAATTAGGATATTTTATATTGGTTAGTTTAATAAAGTTTGAGCATGTTAATGAAATTAAATTATCAGATGATTATGTTCTAGAAAACTTTTCACTTGTTATTAAACACAATATAAATGCACAACATGAAACTTACAGAAAATCATCTCTTAAATTTCCATTGTAAGTTCCACATAGTCCTAATGTTCTTCTCTTCCATCTGACATCAACTTGAACATAGATCCTCTCTCCATCTTTAGCAAACAGTATCTTCAAACCAAAACTAGTTTTCAGTTGAACAAAGAAAGAAGATATATTCTGAATTTCAATAGCCCCTGAACATAGCAAAAGAAGAAGAAAAACAAAGTCACTGAAACCTAGCTTCCAGGTTGTACTGGTTTACCCATTAAGCAAAAAAAAAAAAATTTGAAAATTCAGACATAAAATGAAAAACTATGCACAACCTCACCATCGGCCAAATATCCTCTCCCATTCTCTATCTGAGCTTATTTCCAGTAACAACACAAATCAGGAATTCCAGCTACTGTTGACATTTTAAAAATGTCACAGCTTTCTGCACCTGCTTCTGTTATCTAGAAACCATGCTTGCACCTCTCTTTGCTTGTTTGGTTGGGGTTTTTTTCTATTTTAGAAGAAATCAAAGCAACTGCAAGCCTCTGGAAATGTGAAAGCAAGACAAGAAACCCCTTTTTTCTTAGTCTCCAGTGATATTACAAGAGTAAGTAACAGATTTATGTAAAGTACATTGAATCTTTAGATAGCAGGTTCTCTCTTACCACTATTGACATGACATCAGTATAGCTCCTTCCTTGGACTGTATGTGAACTGAGCCCCTATCAAATTCCCAGCTTTCCTTCCCAGCAAATCCATTATGTGAGGAAATGGAAATTTCACAGTCACAGCATTCATTTGCTACACATTGTTGGGTTACTTGCAGCTGAAGGCCTAAAGTGTATCTACCTTCATAAGCAGCCTCTACCATGCACACACATCCACAGATTCAAGAGAGGAAAACAAAATCCTTAAGGATGTCCTTAGGGAATCAGACTTACTAGATACACACAATTATCAAGAATGTGACACCAAAATACTTTTCATAGATTATATTTGTTGCAGACTGTGGAAAGAGACGAGAAAGTGAGTAGGGACTAATTCAAAAGAAATAAAACGAAGTTACCAATCAAATTATGAAGCAGAACTGTCAAAATAGAGCATAACTGAGCTATGAAGCTCATTGCCATAGGAAACTGTGAATGCCAAAAGCAGTACTGGGACTGGACAAATTCAATGAAGAAAAGACATAACTGCAATCACCAGCACAGGACTCCCTAAAATCTGTTTTGCAGAAGTCTGGGTAAGAACTTTACTCTCACTTAACTCTTTCAGAAAGAGACTAAAATTCCACTAACTGGTCACTGTGAATTTCAAAATTTAGCAATATCATTTCTACCTTCGGTGCTTAATTTTATAACATGCTTTTAAGGCTGGTTTATTTTACTATCCTTTCCAAAATGATGAAGTAACCTGTCTGAAATCACATCATAAGTTAGCAGTGAAATCAATATAAATCCCATGGAGCACATGGATTCTTTTCCATTCTAATTAGTCTAAAAAGCTTTAAACAAGCTAGACCTTAGCATCAAGATCTCTTCACTTCCTTTCTTTTTCTTACCTCTCTCCCCCTAAACACAAACAAAATGAGTGGAATTTCTAGGTACTCTGTAAGATAAGAAATGCAAAGAAATGAGGGCATAATGAAGAATTGTTTTATAGATGATAAAAGTAAATTTCTATAATTACTACTAATGTTCTAAGAAGTAAGTGATTGTATGCTTTTATAAGTTATGTTTGAAGAAATTCCTTTTTCAAAGACTGATACTATTAAAAAGTTTTGGAGCATTTAAGAGACAGAATGTGAACTCTGGTAATATTTTTCTTCATGCACTTCTTACCATTGAGGTTAAAAACTTGGTTAGGGACAGCTTGGATTTGACCATGTCTTGTGAGAGTTACTTGTTTCCTCACGTCATCTTCAAGAACCAGTGTTATAGACTCAATGCAGGCATGGTCAAAGTTCTAAGGAGAAACAAGTTTCACCCGCAGAAACAGACAATGACATTAATATTACCATGGAAAACAGAACCAAACAAACAGGGAGGAAAAAAGCATGTAGAAAGGAAATATCAGAACTGTCATCAGGTAAATCAGTTGTAAACTATCACTCAAAGCATATAAACAAGGCACTCAAAATTGTATGTACAACATCATATAACATTGCTTATGCATAATCTTCATATGCTAGGAGAATGCATGTTAGGTATTATGGCAGTATTATAGAAAGTGGACAGAGGCCCCCAGGTACTGATACTGGGTTGAAAATTCCATACTTGCATGGCCACTTTGGGTACTGCTCATTGATGGGTTAACCATTGGTAGGGCAAGAGTCTGACCTGATCTAAATCAAGCTGCTGCAACCAGAGCACAAATGCAGCAACACAGGAGAAAGAAACTTTGGCACACATAAAATGTAGTGATGATCTCTGATTGCAGATAAAAAGGACATAAATTCTCCAGTATTATATTACAATAATTTATAAATATCTGACTATTGAAAAATTGTGACCTATAAACCATGTCACATGCATCATTTTAGTGTGCAATCCAGGCAGAATTTATGAACCTAAATACAGGACAAAAGCCAACATTGAATTAGCCAAAACCAAGCATCTTTTGCTCCCTAGGGACCCCTCTGTTTTCATCCAGAAACTTTTCAAGGTACCTAGAGCTCTACAAAAGGTTATTACCAGTGGCAACCTTATTTTTCAGCGGCTACCTAACTAACTGTTTCATGCTTGAGGCCACCTGAAATGCCTCAAGCATGAAATGGTTGGTTAGGTAGCACCTGAAAAATAATAAAAATAACACCTATGCAGGAGAAGGAGGTGCTTACAAGAAAGGTAGAGAGGCACCAGATCATAATCAAGCTTTTGAAAGAAGGACATGAGAGACTGTCCCAAAGAAGGGCATTGCTCCCTGCTGAGGTGTTCAGACATCCCTGTCCTCAGCACATGGTCAGCTGTGAGTCACAGTCTCAAGGCCCCTTCTCCTGAGTCTAACAGCACCATTAAATCCACTCTCAAAGGTAAGGACTCTTTATAAGCACCTTTATTCCTAAAGTCTGTTGTTGAATGTCTGCCAAAATATTTTCAAACAAGTATGTGTGGGGCCTAGTCTCATAAAAGACATTGTTCCAACAAATTAAATATGTTATAACAAATCAAATAAAATCTAAAGCTACCAAAAAAAAAATTCTTGCCTAAATAGTGATGTATTAAACCTACAGTTCTGCCAACAGCAGCTTTTCCAAAGCCTGACATCTGTTGGCACCATAACTAAAGGTGTTTATACAACTTTGATAAGCATAAATGAGTAACTCTTTAGACTTGATCCCTCTAAAGTTGCTATAGCTTTTACAAAGGGCAGTATAACATGTAGCAACACAAACAATAACCAAAAAAAAGCTGTAAGATGATTTCAGTTTATATTTTCTATGTAACATTACCAAGTAGTTTACAGTAGAATTTATAGAAGATTGCCTGAAATATGGACAGACCTGATTGTTTCAACATTTCAAAAAAAAATGTATCTTACCTGTCCACAAGGTGCTTTTTGTAAAGTGATTGTGAATTTGTTTTTTCCAGTGCCTTTTACCAAAATGTACTGGCAAATCCCAAGAAAGGTAAAATGGCGTCCATCAAATGTTGTGAAATGAGAGCTGCCTGTGATGGAGCACTCAGCTTGAGAGAAAAAGTATAAAGAATGTTCTCTTACATAAGAACGCATCATTATTCTGCAAATCATGTAAGAGAGGAGAAAAAAAGAAACTTTCTCACGATTTCTAATATACAACCCAGGCTAACTTTAATCTACCCAATAATAACGACATGTAGAAACAAATTACGCTAGAGACATCTATTTCCAACAGATACCATCTCATAAAGAACACATCCATGGGCAGCACCTTTTGGTTCTAACTAGGTGACATGCCTGTGACTAAAATACAAAAGACTTTCCTCTTTACTACAATTCAGAAGTATCCTAGAATATTTTGTCTTTTTTTTCCAATGACTCAGTATAAAATAGGACCTCTTCTCCATCCTTCTAGGTATTATGGAACTGCTTGCTACCACAGGTATGAAGGGGATGCAGGTGTCATCAGGGCACACATTTTGGGGTTTTTTTCCAGTTCAAACCAGGAATGCACTGCTGAAGCAAATCTCCAGTTCATCCCCACTTACCACACTTTCATTCACACCATGGGATAACATCAGAGCATACAAACTAGATCCATTTTGGCTGCAGGAGGTGCTCTGTTGGAGCACATCTAACCTGCTCCCATTACTAACAGCAGCTCTGTCCCTAGGACCAGGCCAAAGTAGTTGTAATAAACCCCTCATGTGCATACACAACACACACAAGACATAGGGAGTGCTTCTCATGGCAATTGTTTCACATTACAGATCCACACTGTCAAGCCTTGCTTAGCAACTGTTAAGCCTTATTACCTCATTCAAAGAGGGCTCCCTAATTTGTAAAAAAAATCTTTCACAACCTTCATAATATAACCTTGTCTGAGGTACAGAACTATCAAGGGAGTTTCACCATCTGCCTGCTGCATGTTCCTCTGTGTGACTCATTACAGAGACATGCTATCTTTAAAGATAAGGATGATTATTCAAACATGAACTGCTATTACAAGAGACAAAATCCCAGCCCACAGCATCAGAATGATGTTTCTCCTATTACTTACGATAAAGTTGCACCTGAAAGTGAGGAGATACTTATACATGGCCTAGGTACTGCACAGGCAATAAAAATACACCATCTGTGGCAAATAACACTAAGCATAAACAAGAGATAGAAAACAAGAAGTGGATGTAGCACAGAGGTAGGGGAAGCACATGGGAAAAGGCAGGATGAGTATGATCAGGCAAATAACAGCTTCATTCCAGCTGGCCCACAGCTACTGTCAATATCCACCTGCTTAATCTTTTTTCCTAAACTGGCAGCCAAAAGCCTTGGATCATATACGGTTCTGGTGTCTTCAAAAAAGTTTATCATTTTTGTTATGAAATGAGAAAAGAGTAATGAAATACAAATACCTGGACAATCATGATCAGTGCAGTTCCAAATGCCACCAACACAAATACTAAAAAGGAAAATCACAAAACAGAGTAATAGTGTTCAGATTGTTAGCAAAATAAGTAGTTTTGAGTTAATTAATGTGCCTTGAATTCACACAGAATAGCCTGTATGTTTTAGTGATACACAGGCCTCAGACTGTAAAACATAAACAGTAACTATTGTTTAAAATTTGTGTGACTGTGTTAAACTAACTATGGACAGTAGTCCTTGAGAGATGAAACACACAGGCTTTCACATACCAGTCGCTACATTCTTGTTCAATTTTTGAGCCTACAGGGAAAGCAGTTCCATGATAAATACAAGGACAATTCGACAAAGAGATACAAGTTCCATTTTCCATAATGAGACCTGTTGGGAAAGAAGTTAATTAATGAGATATAAAACAAATTAACCAACCCCAGATCACTGCTCTTCTCCCATCTGACTCAAACTTTCCAATCTCCCAGGAGATGATGTTATCAGTCTTAAACAAGGACCAGCAAAATCATTTGCCAAGTGAGTGCAGAGAGCTCAGAGCACCGCTCTCTAATAAGAATTGCCACTCTGTATTATTGCTTTATGAAAAATGTCTGCCTTAAGCATGTAAAACTGTACAGACTCAAAAATGAAAAGATTCTGAAATCTCACTATCTTTAGTCTGTCTAGAACTAGGATGGTTCATAGTCCAGTCAATAATTTTTGTCCCATACCGGTCTCAGAAACTTTGGTTTCTTGTACAGAGCATGACACATTCTGTTTAAGGAAAATGTCTATAAATTTTTGAATAATTCAAATAAAGTGGACTAAATCCTATTGTAGGAAGCACTAGTAACATCTCCAGATTTTAACTGATATTGCATGCTGAGACACCTTTGTATTCTAGATAAATGTTTATCACACAATAAAGGGAAGAATCACAGTAACAATAACAACATCTAAGGCAGAATTTACAGTATTCATAATTTCCAGGCGTTAACTTTAACCACAGTCTATTTAGACACCATTGTGGTGTTGGATAGTAGTTCTACACGTATTTTTTGAAATAACATTCAATATTTACCATCTGGACAGTAACAGCCATCTAAACAGTGCAGATTGCTGCCAAGACAATCCTTTTCAAATGTGCAAGTTGGTGGACAACAACTGATACAGTCACGGTGAACAAAGGTGTCTTCACACTTTTCAGCTAAAAAAAACCCCATGGTACACTGAACATTAGTGCAATTTCTCTTTCCATGCTAGAAAATCCATTTCTATCAAATAAACATTGTGCAGCTCCTCTGGTATAGATAGGTAATCAGATCAAGTAAAACGGATCTTTTGCAGGAGTTTTAACTGATGAACTATGGTGAAGCTCTTATCAATATTTAAGTCTCTCTTTAGCAAACCCTTGTATCATCTCTCCAAAATAAGTTATAGCTTCTGTGACATTCAGTGGATGTTTTCATTTCTCAGCTAGTTCTAAGCCTTGTGTGTGAGGATGAGCTGCAATTGATGGGTGGTAGTGATAACAAGAAGGAGCTGGATTAACTACGTTAATTCTGTTATAGGGCCAAGAGAGGCTGAGAGGTCTTCTGGGACAAAGAGCAACAGCAAATCTCCACAGATGTTTGCTCTTTGTCCTAGAATATGATCAGCACACATGATTTTTCAAGAAATCCACAGAAACATTAATTTTGTATGGATCTAAATCATAGTACAATGGAATTAAAATATTCCTCGAGCAAGTCAATGACTTCATTGTTTGCCAGAAAGAGTGAAACTGGCTGATCAGCTTGAGTATCAGGTTTGAGTTCTACAAGGAAAAATATTGTCAAGATGGAATATTTGAACTGAATACATGGGATATCTCAAAGGTTCATGCTTTATTGAAGAGTCTTACTACAGGCAGGAAAGTCATCCCTCCAGTCCCGCACCGGGGACCCAGCGTGAGAACATGCTCTAGCGTACTCTGTCACTGCCCTGCAGTATGTTTCATCATCATCCACTCTGAAATGATACAATAAGAGAATAATCAAGGAACAGAAATCCCGTCTAAAAATTTCTGCCATGTGACATGGCACAGGATATTTCACGCATAGCTGACACCACTCAGTCATAAAGGCACACAGGGAAAATATAAAAAGGAATGAGCTATACTGAATACACCATTGTGGTTTTATCATTTGATCTCATTAAAAGTTATTTCATTTTAATATTACAACAATGAACAAAACCACTAATCTATTATTTTTAAAAAGAGCTACTTAAAGTGAAAGAGAAACAGGACCTTTTCTTGAAGACAATGGACAACTCAACAGTCTCAAGATCCCCATCTCAGGCTTCTCTATCCTGCATGACATAGAAACTCTGACCTACACTTAAAAAGAGCATTCTGGTTCAAGTGAGAACTTCAAGTCTCCAATTGCCTTGAACTTAGATGAGAAGAAACCTATTATGGACTCCTGATCTTGTGCTGAACTTCTCAGAGGCAGAAGTATTATCCACTAAATACTGTGGACAGGCTCAGGGCAGCACAGCCTTGGGCAAAGACAAGATTTCTGCCTAGTCTATACAGAAGAAGCTGTACAGTGCATTTTTACCAGAATCAAATAAAAAGACATTCACTAATATGTAGGCAAGTTCAAATTTGATTCAGATTTAAGTCATATACGGTGAAATACCACTAAACTTCTGTTACTGTGAAAGTCGAACAACTCACAACATTCACTGTGGAAGATCTGATGCCAAAATCAACTAGTCATAACATGACATTTCTATTATAAGCATGTTTATGACAGATCAGCTGAGTTTGTCCCTTAGCACACCAGATCATGCTTCCAAAATTAATCATCTTAAGAATATGTTGTATTGTGTTTGTATTCTGCTTTCAACACATCTATTATCAAATCAAACACCACTACGCTCTTTGTTACAGTGATCAGAGTCTCTCCAACTCTCCTCATCTAATCCAATTAAATGGGTCTTAATAGAAAGAATACTTGGACTATACTATGGCCACACACAAAACCTTCATAAACTGACACTAAGCCACAAGAAGAGAGGTCTCTTTATAAACAAAATAAGCCTAAATTAATGAATTTCTGAGACATAGAAACTTCAAGGTTTTTAACATTCACAAAATTCACAGCAACATGCATCAGATTGTTCACAAAAAATCCAACCCTCCTTAACACCACAGCAGTGATTCAGTATCCTACTTGAAAAAAAAATGGCTTTCATTATTCTTCACAGTAAATTCCTGAGTTACACTGAGACCATACAGAGGCAACTCATCTCTTTTCTGAGCAACACCAGTGTTTTCCTAAAAACACAAATTCTTCTATCTTGACTGTATGGTAAATCAGAAAACTAAACATTCATCAAAAATTGAACTAATAAGTTGTAATGGATTGTACTGAGGGATCCTTATGTTTAGTCTTGTGATCCTTTTTGTGTCCTTTTGATTAAACTGGTGATTCTCTGAGAATTATATACTCTGGAAAAAATCCTGCTATTTCTGACTATTTGAAAACCTTACGGAAAAGGAAGTGGTACATTGCCCAATTATCTCTTCAATTACCAGAGTATAATTTTAACTTGAATGACTAGAATTAATTAGGATACCAGGTTGCCTACCATGCCAGCAGCTGAGGGGGTGTGACTCCCATCAAAGCAAACAAGTTCAATTTCTTTTGGCAGCTCTGAATTTAAGTAAATGGCACTTTTGTAAAAATTCTACTCATTTGAATGATAGTGGTTACTCATAAAAACCAGTCCAGCTGTGTCTGACAAATGGCCCAACTCCTCCAGTATTGCTGATATTTCTTCCTAGTATCATCTCCACATAGTTCTGTTTCTGGGCCTCCAGATAAAAGTTTCTTGGGTTTTTTGTGATTAGCAACTCATTTTTGTCATGAGTGATTCTCCATGAATTTACCTTGCACTTACTTGTCTAGTGTTTCCTTGAATCTATGTAAGCCCTTAGCAATCAAAATATCCTTTGTCAGGCTGGTTCTGTGCCCTGTGTTCCCACACAAATCAAAAACACTGAGAAACCCCGTCTCTTTCATTTTGAACTTGGTTCTTCCCAACTTCCCACAATGTGCTTTCATTCTGGTCCCATACAAAAGACTGAGCATTCATTTCATGTGTCAAGATTAAATACACAAGAATTCAAGTACTTACCTGCAAAGATCATTCATACAACTTGAAATATAAGAATACGGATCTATACTTTCATGACAGCTGAGAAAAGGAAACTGTAGGAATATTTGGCACTTGAAGAATATGTCCTGTGCATTAAGGAGAATCAGTAAATGGAAGTTAGCCAATACTCTCTGAACAGGCATCATTCTCTTTAGCATTGTTTCCCTAGTCTAAGGTCCTTTATGTCCCCATTAAAATTTGAGCATGGTGCTGTCTCAATTTACTATTATATCTCTTTCATTATTCTTCCTAAAATTTTTCCTCTGTGCCTAAGCCTTCTTGACTGCATGCTGGTCCTAAACCACCTGTGGTGAAAAAGTGTGAAATGACAAAGAAAAGCATTTTGTGTCAATGCAGTAGCTGACCTGCAACTATTTCTGCAGTATTTCACAATCTCTAAAATAATGAGGTGCAAGATGCCAGAACTGGAAACTGAACCCAAGTTTGATGCAGTAATGAAGAGCTCTGCCAGCAGACTGGTGCCACTTGGCACATCCAATCTGAGCCTTTGTACTTTTAGGCTAAACGTATGAAGAATTTCAGGCACTCCCTAGCAACAGCCCTGATCTGAATCTTTCCCAAAGCCTCAATGCATCTAAGGCTTTTTCAACATTGTGTATATTGTTACATTCTTGTACTATCAGTAGGCAGTGAAGATTAAGAAAATACATGTATACATATGCATGTATCGATGTATATACATAAAATATAATTAATTTACCTCAGTGGATTCTGCATTGGCTGAGCAAGGACTGGAAAAATCTGAGGCAGTAGGGACACAAGCTGTATCATCTGAGTCTTGCACAGCCCAGCTATTTGCAAATTCAGCAATGTCTTCTGTATATTCACCTACTGCATAAAAACATTGGGAGAACAACAATAAAAAATTGTCAACACAAACACATAAAACAGCTTTGAAAATTTTAGTAACTTTTCAATGTGTTCATTACCTCGATTACAGATGATTTCTGAGTACAAGTCATAAAGAAAAGAAATATTTTTCTTTTTTTATTTCAGGTTGCATTTTATACTACATTTAAATAAAAATATTGAAAAAATTCATGACAAGGTGTCGGCTTGGGTTATTTTAAGCACAATCACTGATAATTTCCTAGCAAATATACAAATAATGACAAGTGGAAGGCATTGAATACTTAAGAAAAATACATTTCTTTGAAGCAATTTAAGTCTTTCATCACGTTTCACAAAGGTCAGTTAGTTCTATTATGTCCCTCCTTTTCCCTTATTGCAGAAAAGCCCTACAACACACAGGCACAAGATGCCCGGCTCTCCTCACAGCATGAGCACAGGAGAATTAATGAACAAGAGGCATGACTGGAAGTCATGGCAACAGGCTTAGATACAGGAACATACAAGAAGGTTGGCAGCAAAAAAACAGACACAAAATTCCCATATACTTGCAGCAAGAACTAAATATTGCATTTTCTCTACATGCTTTATTAGGTTAAAACCAGTATATTGCCTCCACTTTGAAGAACCTGACAGTAATTGTCTATGCTATGGTTATCTATGTCCACACATGGCTAGGAGACAAGATATTGAAATGAAATCAGCTAGAGTGGTTTTTTTTCACAGAGCTGCACTATAGAAAACTTAATCTAACTTCTAGAACAAGAGATACAAAGTTGGATACTGAAATGTGGAAAGCCACAAAGCACACTAATGAGATACATATACTTGGATCTCCACAAATAAATGACTATAATATCCTAACCATCAGTCTGTTTTGCTTATGAGTGAGAGAGACTTAAAATATTTCTTCCTCTCTGACAGAGTAGTTCTTTATGCAGAAAACCTTTCCCAAACACAAAAGGCTGGGGTTTAATCTAAAGATGAACCTGTTGTTATAACTCTGATTCTACAAGAACATTAAAAATACTTTATGTACATTTTGACATGGCTTGAAAAAAACTTCCAAGTCTTAAAAAAATACCACATAATAAAATCATTGCCCTTGAAACAGTTCTGTACACAGATACAGTCCTTCATATTAAAGCAACAGAAAGATGCCACTAAAGGTGAAGATAAGGAAACAAAAAATGAGTTTGTTTTTAAACTGTATTTAGAAATGGAGTATTATATGCCTCTCAGCAGCTTATTTATTTAAGCATAACAAATAATGAGCATTTGGACTCTGGAAGACTCAGGATAGATGTAAGAGCTACCTTTACACTACTCAGGGAAGTAGTTTAGCTGGAAGAGAGAAATCATTATATCAAATGATTGATAAGATTTAGAAATTCTTAGAAAAATGTTGCAGCTTGGAAGAGATCTGAATTAGCAGTCTATTCTTGTGAAGACCTCTGCTTTGTATTTGCAGAGTCAAGGCACCATGTTATACAACTGGTTCAAGATTAAATTCATTTGGCTCTCAGTTGTTCACTGCAATAATGTTACCATTTGTGATAAAGAAAAATGCTAGACGAAATGAACATGGTGAAAAAAATTTAGTTTCAAAAATGAAGACAAGTATGAGCTGGAAATCTTTTATAACAGATAATGCATCTAAGGGTACTGAAATTATTGAATTTTAGAGATCACACGAACTCATTATTTCCTCCAAATATTATTTTTATCTATTTTTACACATCAGCAAACTAAATTGGCTATTAAACATACTGTACTCAGGTGAGCAGAAGTTACTCCACAAAACTTACTGCTTTCACAGCAGAAAAGCTATGAAAAATGTATACTCGGGTAGTTTTTTAAAGACTCTGCAAAGATACGTAGAGTGAGCATTCCTTCCTTAAGGAAGTTTTAAAGCTCCACTACCAACCATTAAAAAAAGGGAAAAAAGTTACTGTGGGATACCTTTTGTGACTTAAGAACATGCAGAGTCATGGGACTAGATTCTCTCAGCAGTTAATGATAACAGTAAGACAATCTTATTTTGTTTGTATAAGAGAGTGAGAAAAATCCTCACATTTTCAAGCCCGTTCTTGTTCCTTTTTTTTTCCACATTAGTTGCAAGTAAGACAAAAGTTCCTGTGGAGTATTCCCTATCTAGGCTACAGAATAAAAGTTTAAAAAGTCATCTCTGCCTCAGACACAGCACAAAGCAGCTCCTCATTCTAGAGTGTAGTCCAAAGCCCTTAGTCCACTATACCAACAAGGGGATACAAGAACTCCCAGGAAACACCCTAGAAATTTACTTATTGCAACTAGGATTTTATGATGTTGCTTTAAGAGAATGACTCGAGATGGTGCTCTTCCCCTCCATCTTTAAACAGAGAAAACCATAAATATTTGTTTATGTATTTATTGTTTAAAGGCAATAGGATAAAGATACCCAAAGTGCTTTGCTGAGCAAGAGGTTTAAATGCATATACAAGTACTTTCCTGAACTAGGACCTTTTCCCTTTGCATCTTTAATGATGAGGAGAAGTAAAAGTAGAGCAGATATACTATTTTACTGAAATAACTGAAACAGGACTGACTTTTTACAGCATTCTATTTATACAGCATTGTTTTTAAAGTGAACATGGAAACTGTTCACACAAAGTAAGGGTAAGCTATTTACTTACTGTTTTGAAGTATCAGGTCATCATATTTATTGCCATTAAAATTTCCACAAAGGCCACAAGGTTTTCCCTTATGATCTTCTGTCAGCTTAATATAAATACCAGAGTTTCCATCCCAAGCAAGAGAAAAACCAAAGGTAGTCTTCACAAGAATATAGTCAGCCAGTCTCTCAATGAAAGCATTTCCAACTGTCTGAGGCAATATTAATCTGGAAAAATATAGTGTGCATCAAAGATCTCAGATGAGATGAGGTTCATGCTAGAAAAATAACACATAAAACATCACCTCTAATTCAACAAGCACTTTTTCCTGGGTGTGCACAGTCACTCCATTCAATTCTTCATCATGTTTTTACTATCTTATGTTTACTTCTCTATGTCAACCATCAAGAATGAGTGCTTTCTGCTGTATACACCTATCAGTGGTACCAATTATAGGCTTGAAAGAATAATGCATCTTTGCTTTCAAAGCCTGGCACACCACATTGAGGAATACTTGAGTTCACAAGCATGCTGCTTTGGGCAAGAAACCACCAGTAGCCCTTCTGGGCACTGACTCATCACTGGGTTAGACATCTGCAAAAGGAGGAGCTTGCAGTACAGAAAACACCACTGACAAAAAAGTTGCACCTCTTCCTCCTTTGTTGAAAGACCACTGGACAATAATAAGGACAGATCTAATTCTAGTCATCCAAAGTTGCTTCTGTTGAGTCAAACATATCACCAGAGGTACCATTCTCAGATAGTAAAGGCATTACAAAGGGGATGGCAAAAGCACCTCAACAACTTTCTTAAAATTTCTGTACTTTATCATTTAGTAAAATATACTTATTTTGTATAAAAGATGACTTAGACACGTCTTTTTACTTACAAAAAGAAAGGTAAATTTGGAGGTTTGATGTACCTCAGAGATATTTTGTGGAGTTTTTTCCCCCAAAGGGGCTTAAGATTTTTTTTTAACCAATTCAGACTCATCTAGAAGACGATCATGTCTTATATTAGCCATAGCTACCAAGAATAAATAATGATTGACTTGTTCAAAATGCTATCAGAATGCACCAGGGATTAGCTGGGACTGCCTGACACAGACTTTGTCTGGAAGGAATAAATAATTGTTAGGTTACAGCTGAGAAGCTGAACACAGTCAATACAGTGTATACTATCCTCATTCGTGTATTACATCAGTACTGTCACAGCTGCTCACACTAGAGCACTATCAGCCCCAATACAGAACAGCAAGGGATCAGTAAAGGTACAGATCAAATTATTTTATCTGGATTGTGTAAGAGTCATCAGTTTCCCAAACTCCACTTTATCTTTTTCCCAATAAAATATTAAAACTCACCATTAGAACACTTACCTGATTCCATTTTTTCTTACTTCATGTCCTGAAATCATTACTTCTTCTTGGTTTGAAAAAAATAAGCTGATAGACCTATGACAAGTATATACTGAACCATAACAGTGAGGACTGTTATGAACCTTTGAGGGAAAAAATAGACACACAATAAGAGTCAATGCTTGTCTTCAATAATTTTGTACCATTTTTAATAAATTCATATATGATATTTTACGTTTTTATGCTCTAATTAATGAAAGAGCTGTAAAAATAAATACCTAGAATATTGAAAAGTCACAATTACAAAGATATGCAAAACTCAAAGTTCACACTACAGAATACTACTGAGAAATACAGCAACTGTTTAATAGTGCATATCATCACAGGCCAGTGGTCTAAATACTGGATAGAGTCAGGCATTTTACACTGACAAACTTCAGAGACACTGTAGTGAGCTTACAGAGGCCAAAGGTGGAACTTGCTGCTGGCATTGAAGAAATACCCCTACTTCTCTGTGTCTAGAGATCTGATATATAAAACAGGATTACAAACCATACAGAACCTCAGTGTAATAGCAGCACTCTCCCTGCCAGCTGAGACTGGTACAAGCTGAACTACAGCATGCCCTCCTAAACCACTCGGGATTTCTAGAGGTTTTGAAGTGCTCCCACAGATTACAGCAGCCATCTAAGTTACATGGACCTGTTAAAATCCATTTTGCACTGGCTTTCCAGCCCTGCTAATGAAGAAAGGTAGACTTTTCTGAAGTGTGCTTTTCTCCATTATACATATGAGCCAGGGGATTGGCTTAGTCACATACCAACTTATCTTGCTCAAATACAGTACTCTCAGGACTTGAAAACTGTGGGTTTGTGCTTGAACAAAACTTACACAGTTTTCATTAATCTCAGGGAGAATGAGCCACCCAAACCTGTAGGATGTCCTAACGTGCTTCAAAAGCCCATGAGCTTATTTTAGCACCACTGAAGGGAGAGAGAAATGTGTTTTACATCTCAGATGCCTATCATTTCCCAGATTAAAATATACACAGAGTTTAGATTGCTCAGATATGATTTATGTTACTTTGTGTGTCATCATTCTCTGAGAAGGATGGGAATTTCATTACCAATTTACTTGACAGTGCTGTTAAGCTAAATAAACTTGTAATTGGGAACATTTTACCAACATAGTGATGGAGGCTGTAAATGTAACTGTTCTGAAGAAAATATCTGTGAGTAAACACATACAGTGCTCATGAATACTTGAATAAATCTTCCTTGACTGACACTAAATCTGGAAGTAAAAACCAGTAACTGTTTCTCTGGCTGAAATAAGCTAGGTCAGGAAAAGCATTCGGAGCTTTTACATGTATAAAGATAATCATAATTAAAGACAACATAAAAGTTATTTGACCTGGCAAATGGCTTCTATGTAAGCCCATCCCAAGACAGAAACACAATAAAGGAAAATCAAAATAATCCTTATGTTTTCTTCTCCTCTTGAGGGGTTGATTATTAAAGCCAGAAGGACCTTAATGTTAGGATTTGGCAAGGTTTTTGTCTCTCCATTGCCCAGTCTGTCTACAGTCTCACATTACTTATGACTTTGCTGAGTAAACATTTTCAGTTTTTAGTAAAACATGACATTTTTTCCAGCAATCGAATAGAACCTTCTCTCTTTCCAGAGCCACTGGAATCCACTGATATATTGATTCCAGATTTTAATATAATCCTGGACTTTGCTACAGCACTTTCTGAAAACCTTTAAGAGGTCACAGCTGCATATAGAATCCAAATAATTAAAATGAAATTGTGAAAGGCAGGTGTAACAGTGTCTCTCTGTAACTTGAGTAGGAAGAAATGGCAGTTTTACTGGTAGATTTATCTTCACTAAGTGCTGTTATCTGAGTGAAGAAGAAGTCATCTGTTTATAAATGAAAAACAGTCCTCAGAGCAGAAATCAGCATCTAGATCTGCCCTCATGCCTACGACCACTGTACACACACAGGCTCAAAATGAGGACCCCTCTTGTCATTTCTTCCCTGCCCAATCAGCACCAAATCCCAACCATTGTGAATAAGGTAATAGAATGATCTTGTATCCCCTCCCCACAGTAACCACCTGCCTGACAAATAGGGCATCTCTCTTCAAAGAGGGTATAGGTTTGAACTCTCCATGACCCACAGTCATTAACCATGGATACTCAGCAATTTGAAGAAATTACTAAAAAGAGTGCCTTCCATACATAGGTCAAGTTGAAAGCTTTTGAGCAGTTAATCTTCTCTGCATGACGTAGAGGTAATCCAAAATTAGAATGCAAATCCACAGAGGGGACAAGATGGGGAGCAAATCCCATAGGCCAGGGAAACAGATCCTCATAGCATACCAATAGCTATGAATTAGAGCCTAGCACATTCATGTTCCTCACTATTAGGCAAGTGATAGCTGTTTGCACTTACTCAGCAACTCAGCAACTCAATATTTTTTTACAGCCTGGTAGCTGAAGTTTATTAAAGTGTCTGGGGTCTTGTTTAAGACCCACTTTAGCACCCAGAAGGGAGAGAGCAGATATCCCATTAAGGATCGAAGGAGAAAGAAATACTATTTTTAATATACCGACTCTTTTGATTATAATTACATTAGTATTTTAAGTTACTGCACGTAAGTTTAGGCTTTTCCAGAAGTTTCCCATATTTCCACAGTTTTATATTTAAGCAATTAATGCTCAGTTTGGTACATTTACTGTCTCTCTACTTATTTTACTTACTTATTTACTTTTATGTTTACTTACATACTTACTTCTAATGTATGTTTACATACTTACCCAAACAGTGTATTGGGGCTCCAGAGTACTGCAGTCTTTTGCAAATATATAGGAGCAATTCCCTGGGAAGTAGTAGTAGATGCCATCAAATGTTTCAAAATGATACTGTCCCCATGATTTGCAAATCCCATCTCGGTCCTTGCCAGTGTTAGGTACTGGAGAGAACACACTGAGTTTACAAGAAGCATGGTCATCAAAAACTAGCAAGTGCAAAAGATCAACTTACACCTTCAACTTTAAAGTCAGCACTCTTTTTTAGTCTTAAGTCTGCAGTTTTAGCCATGTGCAATCATAATTAAATTTTTATTTGCTTCAGTGGAGACATTTTAATTACAAGTAGAAGCAAGGGAGTTAGATATTCTGCACATCCTGGAAGACAATTCTTGTTGATCCCTACACACAGCAGATTCCAAAAACTAGTATTTAAATAATAGGTGATTTAATTTGCAATAAATCACTGCTTATTAAAAGAAATGCAGTGGTTTTTGGTTATTCAGCTAACTTTAAAAAAAAAAAAAAAGCTGTCTGGCTACTAGACAACACTAGACAACAGTCTATCTGTTATGGTATCTATATATCATTACAGCCCAAGTGCAAAATGCAGGCATTTCTGATGTTGTTTTCTATATGTCCCTAATAATGCATATAATTTTAATCCTCCTAGCTACTGGCCAAATTAGAGGCCTGCTACAGAATAATCACAAATATGCTGGTAACAGTAGTTTTTCAAAATCTGCATCCTAAATCTTCCTGAAAGCTGATACTAAACTATTTTGGCCCAAAAATCTTACCAATTTGGCACCTGCTTCCTTGAGCCTGAATTAACTGACAGTCACAGTCACCTCCCTCTGTGCAGGCTGCTCCATTAAGGCACTCCTGAGGACATGAACCTGCAAGGAAGCATTCCAGCCTTTTAGTAGATACAGTATTTTTCAAAGAGGTTGAGAGATCCCAGCCAAATTTTTTTATTGTTAAATCATGAGCTGCTATATTAGCTGAGAAAATTAACCAACCACTATCTCCATTTTTTAACGTATGCTTAATTTAATCCTTCATGTTCCTTAGTTAAAAGAGAAGCAAGGTTCTCATTTGGTTTGAGACTTATAAACTAACAAAGGAGCAAAAGGTCAACCTCCTCCAAGCAAACAAAAGGTCAAGTTCCCATGTAAAGAAATCAAATCCCAGTCCTGCTGATCTCAAAATATACAGGACACAGATCATTCTAATTCCCTAAATTCAGCATAATTTATACATATATCCAGCTTCTCCCTCCTAAACCTTACTGCAAAGGGTACATTCAGTTTATGAACAGGCCAGAATATATATTTTAGAGTCAAAATCAGTCCTAAACAACCTTCCCCACATTCTAAAAAAATAGTCAGCTAAAAGGTTATTTCTGCTTCAGAGGTGACTGGAGTCAGAGACTTTAGATTCCATGGGAATGGCTTGTTTTATGTTATAATTAGTAATTTTTTCCAAAAGCATTAAATGGTTTTATAGTCTCTGAAAGCTATTAACTCCTTGTCATTTACTAATCATTCATTGAGTTGGATTTAAATCATCATTCCCCAAAACTGGAGAAGAAAGCTAGTCCCAAAGCAAAACTTCACCAGCTTTTTGCAGAGAGTTGCTTGCCTTCTTGGAGTAGGATTAAAACTCTACATACATATAAAATTTCCAATGTTGCTGATGGGGATTAAAAAAGCATTGTACAAGGCAGGAAGTAAATGAAATTAACAGGTCCTTCCACTCCCAATGAGGCACAGCAAAGCTGCTAGTGACATTAAATGGGAAAAAAAAATGGGACCTTTACAGTAAAGGGACAAAGAAGCTACCAGTGGTTAGGAATATCATCCATCATTGTGAAAATTCCTTTCCATGCTTAGCTTTGAATTTTTTCCATTTAAGAACTGCTTTGCAAATATATATAGATACTCTGAAAATACCAACAAAGTAAAAACCATTGTTTCTATAACAGCCCTAATGGGGAAACCTTTTGCTGTTTTTAGAATTTTGAGTTGTAAAATTGCATATATTCATTTACACAGAAAAATGCGAAAGAAGGCACCTGCCTGGGCATTTTCCAAGAAGGATACCAAAATTCCAATGCAAGTTGCCTACAGTGAACTCTTCTGTAAAAATTTCTGTAACTTAAACCTGCTTTACATGTTTGTCCAATGCTTAAATCTGTACAGGAGCAGCTTCATGCTCATTTCCTGAGTGATCATTTCCCTTTGCACAACCAGTTATAAGACTCTCTGATACACCTACATACTCTGACAAGGCCAGAAAAAAAGTAGCAGAAATTAAAAATCGTAATAAAACTAAACTTTAAAAAAACCCCACAAAATCTCAAAAGATTGACTTCCTTAGCTGTCCAGATTTGGTTTTAAGGCCCTATTTTGAAAGTACCATTTTAACAGATTTTTTTTTTTTAATATTTAACATGGATAAAATGAGAAAATGAGACAGGAGAGAATTTTGTAGTGGCACGAAGAAGAGGGCTTCCACAGCCCATGGTAACACAGAGGAGGAAGGCGGCACTTTCAGGCTTCTCTCCTCCTGCAGATGAGGGGCACAGCACTGACCTCCTGGTGGACTCCGCATCAGGGTCCCATGATGGTGCAACCGAGAGGCAGATTGAACCTGTCAGAGAAACATAAAAGCAAAATCAGGGTGTTTGTGGTTTAAAAATTAATTGATCAAACCTGAGGCCTTGCACTCAAACACTGGGTTGGAACTTTAAATACAGAAGAGTAATTTGCATCTCAGCCAGTGCATGGCACAGTTATGGGTGCTACTGGAGAGATTGGCAGCCTGGAAAGAAGAAACACAATGTCTTTTGAGGAGACTGGGGAAAGATACAGCTGCTATGTGAGATCACTACTGTCTTCTCATCCATGGCCTCCAGTTCCAGCAAATCACCAAGGTTCCACATGGGAAGTTTTGCATTTATGTTTGGAAGGAAAAGAAGGGGAGAAAGTGCAATCTCCCTTTTTCACTTCACTCAAATGCCCATTGTTGAAGGGCTCCCTCTATTGCTTCCACTCCCCTGACTCGTACTCCATGCTGCACCCAGATCATCCCATTATGGCCAGTCTAGCTGCAATGGATTTTGTGTTCTCCTTGACATCCTTCAGAATTGCATTTTGGTTCATCCCAAACAAAAGAGAAAGCAGATCTGCCTGATCTGCCTCCTGTTTAGAAACAGGGAGCCTCACACTATGAGGAAGCCCTGCATCTGGCCCAGCACTCTGATATTGCAGCTTGTCACATCACATTTTCCCTTCCAATGATCCTATTCCAGACTGCAAGTACTCTGGGGCTTCTGCCCCCACTAGACTGACTGGAAAGTTTACCAGGATTGAAGTGCTGAGCACTTAAATGTTTCCCACTTACGTTTATCCATGGCCAGTTTAAGTATCTTTCTTTATAAATGTGGTCCTTTTTGCTTAAATAGCTCTTCTTTCCTCTGTTTGTTATTTATTTCTTATCTGATGTTCTAAAAAAAAACAGTTACCTTTCTGCAGTTCCCACAGACTTAAGTGCCAGCCTTCAGCTGTACAACTAAGTAAAGAAATTTTTTTAGTCTTTGCTTGTAAATTAATTTCTTTCTTCTCTCCTGACTCCACTCATTCTCTACATCTCAAGTTTGAACTGATGGATCTCAAGTTAACAACAATGTGCAAGGAACATTTTAGGGTTAGTCTTGCCAAGGCCTCTCACAGCTCCCTTTTCCAAATGGAAATATGTTGTGGGATGCTTCCAAGTAGTAGAATCTGTTTAAAATCAAACTGAAACAGCTTTCATTGAATCACCACCTGGAAGGCCCCCCGCACCAAAATGATCCCTGGTGCCCATGGTCCATTGCTAGGTGCAGAGGGTCCCTTCCCTCCCTGCACAACAAGGCCCATTCCCATTTTTTCTGATAGAGACTCCAAGCTGCCCGCCTCACAAAAGCTGCTTTTGGCCTTTGCACCATTTTGCAGAGCGTCCTTGGTGCAACAGCTCTTCCCTGCTGAGGGCCCTCCGAGGACCCCTCCAGCCCTGCTTCTCCCAGAGGCTCGGTTACCCTCAGGGCAGTGTTCCACAGCTGCCTATGACTCCCTAGCAGCACACACATCTCAAAGGGTCTTGGAGAAAATCACCCTGGTTCGGCCTGCAGGCTCCCTGGGACACCCTGAGGCAGGACCGCCTCTGGCTTCCTGCCTACTCCCTTCAAAGAGGTTATAACCCCTGGCTGGGCTCCATAGCCCAAGTGTGGGGGAACAAGATTCCTCCATTTAGGATTGAATTTCAGCACAACATTGCTGGGGTGCAGCACTGAGGCAGCGTGGGGCCAGGGTGATGGGAACCAGGGCTAGGCCGGAGCCACCGGGGGCACCATGTCCAGGAGGGAACCTTGCCAGTGGTGCAGCCATTGTGCCTCTGACAAACACAAACATCTTTCCAGGTCCTGCTCACCCCCACAAAACACAGAGACGGCCTGGGTTTATTTCCCATGGTGTGTGTCAGTCGGCTTGGCAGGGTAGGTCCCTACTGGGTGCTTTGCTGAGGGAGAATGAAGGCATTAGGTCACGGCTCAGGTGGGGTGAGCAGGTGGAGAGTAGCTGCTCCTCCTCCTCACTGTCCTCCTGTTACCACAGCCCATCTCCCCACAAAGGGTCATTTGTAAGGATGGCAAAGGCCCAGAGCAGAAAGGGAGGAGGGTTTCCCCACCCTCCTGCTTTTGGAGGTATAACCTACCTCGGCTGTTACTAGATCTCTTTTCTGTTGAGTTGCATTAGACTCAGTTCTGGAAGAAAACAAAAAGGATCTTGTATTATCAAAGGTCCCTGGAGCAACCTGAATAAGCAAGTCCCCAGACAGAAGTGTTTCTCTCTGATTACCATCACTTTATCAAAGAGGTCTTTCTTGGGTTAACATTTAAAAAGGTGATTCTTTTTTTTTTTTTGTTTTGACAGTGTCTCATTTTACAGAATTGGGCGGCACTCCAATCTCTGCTTGGACAGGGAGGTACCTGGGGCTTTGGGGAGACATAAATAGGCAAAACAGACTTACACAACAAGATACAAAATTGTAAACCAGCTTCATATTTGCTTCATGCTGCATGTCAGTGGCTACAAGTTCCCCAGAGTGTTGCTTGAATATACTCTGATGGTACTTTTGATAGCAAGTTGACTCTCCAGCTGGAGCCGACTTTAATTTGTGATTAAGTTCAGAAACTTAATCAAGCTATAAAACACACTTAGTTCTATCAACACTTCATGATGGCATATCATTTGACATGCCTGTGTGTCCGCTAGATGTATTAGAAGTCATAAGACACACAAAGCTATGTCCAACTTGATGCCTCCATTGAAAATGATGGCATAGATCCCATTTAATTCAATGGGATCAGGAACATTGCCTTGTTTGGGTTTTGTTTGGATTTCAGCTTCTATGTGAAAATTAGTATTGAAAATGTTTATTTTAAGGCTGTATAACACTTACTTTTCTGTGTTTCAAATAGCAGCTAGGATTTTATCATGCAGTTAAAACTGTAGATGGATACTCATTTAATGTATTTTTCCAGTCATGAAATCATGATCTCATGCTGTTTTCATTCCATTATTCCTCCTAGCTTTCTCAAGACCATAGAAGTATCATTTTTCATAAGTACCTCCATTTTTCAAATAGAGGACCCATGCCCATTATGTAAATACTTGGGAAAGAGTTGTAAACATTCTGAAAGTGTGTTCTACATCCAATCTACATGTAGATGACATTTTACACATTGAATTCAGGGTTATATTTTACTTTCTAACTTTCACTGCATTGCATTTGCTCATTCTTGTTCTGTTCGTAGGACTTGACAAATAAGGAATAAAAACTTACCTCAAAGATCTTCTCAAAAGAGGAAGCTTGCAATAAGATCCTGTAGATTAAAAAATCACAAAGTTAAACTTTTTTTTTTTACAGCATCACTCTGCCCTTGGCAAGCAATGTCAAGTTTAAAACAACATTATTGAATTTTAGGGTTTAAGAATCCTGAGTTTTCCAGGGCACTTTTGTAGAAACTCTATATCCAAGGAATGTAGGACTATATGCACTCCTTCCTAAGAATTTGATTCTCTCACATAGTCTTTACCTGCAGGTTTCATGGTTGTAGTTCCGGTACCTGCTACCATGAAGAAGTAAAAAGAGCTCATAGCTCTTTAGAGGCTCAGAACAAAAAAATAGAAGAGGTAAACAGGTAAAATAGAACAGGTATCCAGAGCTTTACAGAATCAAACCTCCAGGGTTATAATACTTTTCTGACTGGTGCTAGTAAGACTGAATTGTAAATAATTTCAAATGAGCCCATGCTTAAAACAAGCCAGCAAATAAACAAAACCAAACAAAACCACAAAAAACTTTTTTATGTTATATTAGAAATATTTGTAATTGTAGCAAGGAAACTATATATAAGATCCTGTTGCATTATATAGAAAGTAAGATAATTTCTGTAACTAGAAGAGCAATTATTTACCCTAGTGGTCTAAAAACGTTTAAACAAATTTCAGGTGCAGTCTGTTCAAATAAAATCTTACCTTATTGAAAACCATTAAATACTACTCGTCTGACAATAATAGCAAGAAAGGCAAGAAAGTTAGACTTTGTTCATAAATAATTGTTTTCTAACAAATTCAGATGTAAAAAATGGCTCTTAAAAATAATTTATATTTTAGTTTCTGCACCTGTGAGAGAGAATGATGATATATACTTGTTTAAATTGCATTTACAAATTCCAGCAAGGTCAAAAAAAAAGATGGAAAAAATAACTAGTAATATTAAAATATTTAGAAAAATATTTGTAAAAATTAGGATTCCCACAAAAAAATAGAATAAAATTCTTACCTTGCAAAGTGAACAGCAGTGAATGAAGCAAGAATATACTCCACGGTATCATTAAACTGAGCTTTCCTACAATGTTCATTTCAGTATAAGTTGGAAAAAGGGAATTTATACAAATTAATGGCTTTGATTACAGGGCATCTTACAATTGTGTATTTCTACAGTGTGTTTAAATCCTTTAGAGGTTAGATAATTGGACTCATTACTTAAAATAATGCAATGTAGAAGAGGAAAAGAGCAGGAGACATCAAGCTTGGTAGCTACATACAGCTTCAGGAGCCTTGTGAGTGTTGCGTACAACTTCCTGGCTGCATGTCTCTCATTAGCAATGCATGGTAGCTCCTCAGCACAGTCTGTATTAGTTACACTTGCACCAGACCTGCGAGTATTACTCCCCTGTTGAGTTGAATTGGCCCTTTATAACACAGCAGACAATGACAGAAATGTTGCCATGTCATGGTGGTTTGAGATATCCTTCTGTCGTCACACACCTTTGTGTGCATTGAGGCTTGAGCTGAGGGCTATTCTCTACTCCTCAGTACAGCAACATTTTTTTGCAAGACCCTGAAATAATACCACTGTATAATTATAACTACATGGTTTTACATATTAACATAGTAATGTTTTTTCTCTCTCCTGAAAGGAGAGAGATGAACTTCTATTAAATAATACATCCAGCTTTTTAAGAATATTCTGGATGCCTTTCTGGGTATAGTTTGCTTATAGCACAAAAGAAGGCTTCTCAGAGGATAATTATATTTTGGTCTTAATAAATCATTTTATGAACACTTCGCATTAGGAAAAAGGAGAAAGAAGTCAACAGGGCCAAAGGGTTTAATTTCTAATTTTTATTAAAATATGAAATCATAATTTTACCAAAATTAAAAGTTAGCATGTTTTAAAATAAAAGTATCTTACCTGCTTTACCATAATGTAAACAGAATCATCAGAAAGCACAGATTTAAAGACACTTATAATGCTATTTGAAATTGTTGCTGATACTTTCATTTTGCAAAACCTATCTTTTGCCTACCCTCCATTTTTCCTAGGAGGTGCTTTGTGAGACCTGAGCATGCTACAGAAGGTGTGGTTAGACCCAAAAAAATTTTAGAAGTTGATGACCTCTCTTGAGTAAAATGTTCTCCCATCCATCCTTCTAGCCCTTTCTCTTTCCTGCTCCCCAGATGGACACACAAATGAAAGCAAATGAAAACTCAGCCTCTCCAAGCATGGACAAAAACAAAACCTTGGGTCCACACAGCAGCCAACAGCACTGGTGAAGGTTTGGGATCACTGATGGCACAAGGGTACTTATTGGAAACTGATGCGTAACACTTTGCCCTGTGTGGAGTATTTAAGAACTATTTTATTTTTAAGAACTATGTTGGATCTGAGTTGACATTCCCGTCGTTGCACTTCAAGAGTTTTTTGCTTTGTTTTTACCTCTATGGGAGTAGCTATGGTCTATTCCCATGGATTGGCTGTTTGTCTGCAGCTGGACTGCATCTCTCAGCTCAGTTGGACCTGCAGTACGTGATCCAAAACCACTCCACACCACAAACAGAAGCAAAAAAAGTAAATTCCTAGGCCATATGGAAACATTGATATAGTCACTCACAGACTTTTCACTCTTATGTGAGAACTTATAGGAAATAGACTTTCCCCATCCCATAAATCTACTCTCAAGACTGCTGTCAAGATGACATGAAACCAAGCATTACATCTTCCAAATTCCACTACCAGTCTCTCTTACTGACAGTTATCTTACTGTCAAGCTAAGTCTGGTTTAGAAACTCTTGGAAACTCAAGCTCCTTTGAGAAATCTGATCTGGGATTCCTCACTTTCTCAAGAGTGTATTTCTCATTATGCTTCATATGCAATTTCACAACTAAATTATTGTAATATTAATAGAAATCAACTCTCTTGCTTTAACAGGAAAAAAAAGCTATCCAAAATAGCATCTATGTGAGTTTTGTTTGGTTTTGGGATTTCTTTTAACAATTTTTCTATAGCAAAGTTGTTATATGTAGTATTTCACAGTTGTTTAACTTTTAATATTTAAAAATAGGCCAAGCCTTATTATCTGCAAAGGAAATTTGTAAGAGTTAAAGCAATAGGCTTCATAAAGTTTAGACATCTCAGCCCAAGGCAAGGTAGGAAACAGCAAAGTCCCAAGCACATTAAGGATGTCAGCTAAGGAAAAAGAATTATTCAACCAAGTACTCTAAACTATAACTCAGAGGACTATATTAAGAAAGAGATTAAAAAATCAAACCAATGTATATCAAGTCAACAACACTTAATATCTACACAAGTATTAAAATACTAACTGACTGGCACTTCTGAAAAACTTGAAAAAAATGCAGAAAATAATTGCTTTTGTAAGAAAACAAGCACAATACAGAACACACTTGTCCCACACTCTAAAAATGACAGTGTTACATTTTTAAGTTACAGATTTTTTCTTCAAAAATAAAATTTAAACATTTAAGCGGTAATATATTTGTACATTGAAGTCAAAATAAATTTTCTCCACATTTTCCAACATAATGTTTCAGAGGGATTAAATTTATATACAGATCACAATGTCCATCAGGATTATAAACAAAGGATAAGGAAATAACTGCCTTCTGTGCCATGGGCTGGCAAGCTTACCCTGGTTTGAAAGGAGGTCCACTGTCATTGTTAACAAAACATGGTATTTGCAATGAAGAATTCAATTTCGTTGTTAATTCAATTTTGTTGTGCACAGATGATCTTCCTAAGGATTAGCATTGGTGAAACTAATGAAAGAGCCAGATGATACGAGATGAGGGGCATTTCCTCTTTTCTGAGAACCACCTCCCCAGCTGCTCAAGAACCTTCCTAATGGTTTGAAGATCAAACTCTTACAATTTCTCCGGGGATGTGTTTCTCTGGCCAGAGTGGATGCTCAATGACAAGTGCTTGATTACCATCCCTGAAGAATCAGGACAGGAGGAGACATTTTTCAAACACCTTCAAACTTTACAATGGTTACAGTTTCCCAATGAAGTTAAGCCCTCTAGTGGGTGGTCAGTAAGCAACCTCTCAGAATAAAAATCTTCAGCCATCCAGGCAGACAGTCCAGCTCTACAAACATTTCTCATTTAGAAAGCGTGTGGGAATGACATCACTCTGCAGGATTAATGGGGAATTTTTATAGGATCAGAGTTCTGTTCAGAAAGCATTTTTCTTATGTTAAGAGTCTTCTGGTTGAAGAAACGGCATGCATCATTTCTGAATATATTAGTAGCAATGCAAGTTTTATTTTCACTCTTTCCACAAAAGACCAGCAAAACAATAATCCCCAATTGTTACAAGCTGTTCTGTTTGCAGAAAAAGGTTCATCAGGCTTCCTCATAACTGTGAAATCCACCCCTTAGGTTACCATCATCAGGTATTCCATCTCCCCCTGCCTCATTAGGTTTCACACCACCACAACTTTGCTTCATGTCTTTTCCCCTCCATCCCACAGATCTAACAGCCAGACAAGAATCAGTTTTGGACAAGCCACAGCATAGGGTATGTATGTGCCAACTGGCAGGCCAGGAAGCAGCTCCTAAGCAATGAGTGAGCCATTGCTTTTCAGTCACACAGCCAAACAACTAGAGACTTTATTTTCCCTCAGCTGAAGCTAATTAACATCAAGACACAAGTTTTCACAAAACTCATAGGAATTCAAGCGATCAAACTCAAAGTTCGCTCTGCATAGCATCTTTTCTTTGGAAAACCAAGCCAGGAGGCTGAGCATGGCAGTTTTCAGCAGCCCAAGAGCTTAGAGTGCAGGAAAGCGAGCCTGAGGAAAGCAGACCACGCATCTTGCCAGACAGGAGTCTGGGATGGAGTGTCCCATTTGCTTCGTGTAAAACCAAATAGTCCTGGTATGTAAATTGGTGATAGAACATACAAGTCTCCTTCGCTTCAACAGGAGCATGAGAGGTTTGAATACAAGCATTGCATTTCTATTCTAATCATGGAATGCAGTTACTTAGTGGCAGAAACTGACAGCTAAAATGGGGAGATGGATGCAGAATTCCTTTTTTAGAAGGATTTTTTTTGCTACACATTTAACTCTTCAGTAACTGTGAGGATACCTTTAATACTCTTCTACTGAAAAAGCAGAGAGCTCATGACAAGTGCTTAACATTAATAAAAAGCTGTAACCATCTGTTAATACTAAACTAGAGCAAAAGGGTGGATTTTACTATTCATTCCAATTCCCCAACACACAGGGGAAGCTGGTTTATGTTGACTGAGTACACTGAAAAAACATTTCCCATTAAGCGAATTAGAATAACATGCTAAGAGAAAAGCCCAACATTTAAAAATCTCAAGCCAAGGTGCTCCTATGACAATTCCAGTAATGCCACACAAGCATACATAGACATTAAAATAGCAGGCTTGGAGAGTAATGCAGCAGTAGCTGGGCTCTCAAAAGCATCTTAATCTCCAGTATTTCTTCCAGCTCCACTCCAAACTGCTTTACAGACACATGAAACAACAGCTCAGGGCTGTACTCACACTGGTTGGGTCAGTTTGTACCCACAGCCTCATTCCATTACTTGCATCTCTTCCAAAGGACAGAATGAGTCTTTGTAAGACTCCTGTTGGCCCATCCCACATTTACTCAGAATTTACTTTTTGTCCTTGGGTAAAAGGACAGGATCTGAAACTTCTACACTTGATATGCACATTCTGTAGCCAAATTTTGGAAAATTACTTTCCAACTCACTTTTTTCACCCTTTCTTCCTCCAAGGCTTTCAAACTGCCTCACCTAGCTCATAATATTAGGAGTTACTCCTCTCGGCTTGTACTGCGCAAACATATGGTTGAAGGACTAATCACTCAGACCTAATCTTAAAACATAAAATCCTTGATCTATATTTACAAAACACTAAGTATTTTAAGATTCCTACATTTAGATGTACTAGTCCAGAACTACTCAGTCTCTGCATTATCTGGTAATGCAAGAGCTCAACACACCTCCATCCCCTGCCCCCATAATTATTTTGGTTTTGACGTTAACTACCAGAAGGGTAAAGACTGACATGGTCCATGAACCACTGTGTTGTTCCATGTGCCTGCAGAATCCAGGATGTGAGCCTCCTTTATGTTTTAATAACCACACATTCCTCAACAGAAGATCTTCTTTACTCCTAAAACCCTACCTATCAGAATTACTATGAAAGGATTAAAAAGAGAACTGCCATCGACCCTCTGATACTACTGTAACACAAATCCCTTTGTGTATCAATCTTAACACACAGTGAAAAAATCTATTTACCCACCCAAGAAAAGGCAATTTAGAAACATGAAAATTATCAAATTCTTTCTGTTTATTGACTGCCATATGACTAGAGACCAATTTTAACGGTAAGACTTCTGGTAGCGTGCACGAGCACCAGGTCCTCCAAATTTCTTGGATTCACAACGGCGAGGATCTGCAACAAGCAGAGTCCTATCATACTGGATTAGAATATCCTTGATCTCTTTCTTGGAAGCTTCATCAACATCTGTTCAAAAAAGAAAAAAAAAATCTTTAGTTTAAGCAGTTTCACATGGAACAAATTCTTTTTGCAACAAAACAACCAAAAGCCATATATTTCCACTTAAAGCTAACAAAACAATCAAAGTTACTTACATTTTTGATAGTAAGCCACCAAAGCTTTGGAAATAGCTTGACGGATAGCTGTTAAACAAAAATAAAAGATCAGAAACGATTGCAAATCTATTTAAAATCTAAAGTGCCAGTTATCTGAGAAATGTGCTATTTTGTTCACTGCCAAATTGTCCTTTCTCTCCTTAATATCCCCTCCCACGTAGTCCACGTGACCCTTACTTTGGCAAATCTTAAGAAATCTGTGCCAGGAGGCCACCCACAGTTCATTTGTCGATTTGACAGCTGCCAGCTAGCCAAGAAATTGCACAAAGGCTGTCAGATCACCTTCTCTCCTGAGTACTAATGTAGGTTCATCTTCTATCTACAAGCAGTCAACTTTCAAAATCTTAGAAATACAGTTCTCTGAAATGTCTATATTTTTCAACAAAAACAAAATTGATTGTGTGTTGGAAGACTAAGGATGCAAAAGGGCCAAGAGGATGGTCTGAGTGCTAGAACATGGCAATACAAACTAGCTCAGTAACAGTAATCAGAACTCAAACCAGGAGAATGGGAGAAACTGTCAGGATGCTGTTACACTTATCTGTGAAAATATTAACACCAGGATTTTGATGAAAACATGAGTGTTCTGAAAAACACATGGTATCAAGTTTAGGCCTGAAAGTCGCCTGTTTTTTATGCAGCCTCAGCTCCACTTCACTAACTACATTCAAATTAAGAGCAGAACAAATTTATCTTTTGTAAAGATGAACTCTAAGAACAGCTAATGTAAATATATTCCCAGCCTTCCCTGCAAGGAGAAAACTGCCTAGCTTTGCTCATACTGTAAAGACGTTTCTGAGCAACATGGAAATATATAACTAAGGATATCATTTCTAATGCTAAACCCCTCCTAAAATCCTTGTGCTCAGCTGCCTTTAAATTATCCTGTCAATTCACAATGTAAAAGTAGCTCCCGTGCATTTCATCAAAACTTCATTTTGCTTCACTCAGCTCATTCTGTTGCAGCTTTGCACATAAAAATATAATCAACTACATTTGCACAGTGGAGAAAGAAAAGTTTAGCAAGTCACTGTTCCAAACTTAAGCCTCTTAAATATGTTGCATTGGGCTGCATTGGGTCTGGCTGAGATGATTTTCCTGTGACAGCTCTCATCTGGTTTGTGTTCTGGCTACAGCCAAGCAGTGCTTGCACAGCATCAAGGCTGTGCCTACAAGATATCTTCATCACCATTGGGCTAGGAGTGGGCAACATCTTGAGGTAACATAGCCAGGACCACTGATATCCAAACTGACCAGAAGGGATATTCCATACCAGAGGATCTCTGCTCAGGAGTAAAACCAAAGGAAGAGCAACTGCTACCGGTATTGAGGCCCCACTTCCTGGGAAGTGGTTGAACATTGCCTGCTGATGGAAGCCCTTAGTTTTCCCTTGCTTCAGTGCACAGCCTTTACTTTTACTTTATTAATCTGCATTCATGTTGACCCACAAGGTTTTTCCATCTTACTTTCTCCCCTCTCCTCATCAAGATAAGGAGAGGAGTGATAGAGCAGCTTGGTGGGCACTGGGCATCCAGCCAGTGTCAACTCATCACAGTGGCTTTACCCACTCCAGCCCATCCCAGAGATCCCACCCAAAACCTTACCATAGATCTGTGCTACGTGGCCACCACCCTTCACACGGACTCTGATGTCAACACCAGCAAACCGTTCCTTCCCCAGGAGGAGGACAGGTTCAAGCAGCTGGGAAACAAAGCACAAAGAAAATTCATTTGTAACGAGGATCAGAGCTTGTAGTAGCTCTAACAAATGTGATGTAATTTAATCTTCTGAAAAATGGAGCCTTGATTTTAAAAGCACACACCCAGGTCAAGTACACCTCCTGCAGAGTTCTCTGACATCTACTAGTACTGTCATAAGACATATTTACTGAAGTCTTTGGTTTATTTAAGTTTCAAATATCTTAGCAGCAAAGCACATGTAAATAAGAATTATAGCTAAAATGCCATAACTACATACAAAAAGTAAGTCAAGTTCATTAAAACTGAAGACCTGAAGTAGTCTGCAGGTAGTTTTCTTCACAATTTACTATACTTTAGAGTTATCTAGACAGTTTCAGATTCTGTTATATTGTTCAGCAGCTACTGTATAAAGTTCTAAATAACCTTTTTAAAATGAGGGCTTTAAGTCACCCATTTTAGTTCAGAAAGTAGATAGAAGCGCAAAAAATACTTCACATTAAGTGAAACCTGATAAGCAAAACTCTGCTATCACAGAAGTGCAGTTTACTGAATTTTCCTAACAGCATTTGTATTTTAGGTAAGCAACCAAAAATTTGGTACTTTCAGTAGGACAAGGCACTTGTCTCCAGTGTGAAGCAACTAAATATATAAAAAGGGATGCAGAGCAGAGGCTGGGTGGATGCTTACCTTATACTGCAGAGTTCTGGGCTCGATCATTTCCAGAGGTCTTCCATTAACTTTAATGAGGCCATTCCCTCTCTTGCAGTGGGCAACAGCCGTTGCAGTTTTCTAAAAAATCCGAAGGTGTATTAGCACAGCGTTTTATTTTTGCACAAGCAGCAGGAATTTCAATTTCATTTTAACAATCGAGCAGTCCTAGTCTTATGCCCCAGACTAGCATTATGCACTAAACTAAACAGTATCTCTCCCTACACCTCCAAGTATTATCACAATGTTAAAACAGAATCTTAATAAAAGTTTCAGTGTTTGATTTATAGTTACAGGACTTAATTGTACACGAAGGTAAGAGCCTTCCGTTCGACAACACTGTAGTTTTGTGGCTCGTTTTCTCTCAAGAGATTGGTACCGTGAATTATTCGAGACGCTGCATTCCATCCAACCGGGCGAACTTTACCTTCCCGTCACAAGTGCCCCTCAGATACCGGCAATGGTGAGCCAGGCCGCTGTGGATCGGGGCGACAGAGGCGGCCACCCCGTTAGACTCCGGTGAGAGGCCGCCCAGACGCACCCGCCAGGGGAGCAAAGCCTTCCCCACAGGGCCACGGCGCGCTGCCACGGCCCCGGAGCGGGACACGTGGGCTGCGCGGCGGGACTCCCCCCACCCGCCGGCCCTCCCGCGGCCGAGCCCCGCCGCACGGCCCCGGCGAGGAGCTGCGGCCCAGACCCCAGAGCGCGAACGGCCCAAAGGCGCGGGCCAGCCCGGCAGCGAGGAGCAGATGGTGCAGGCCGCCACCCCGCGCCTCACCTTTCGTCCGAAGACCTGGACGCTCTGCAGGGGACCCTTGGCCGGCATGGCTGTTCCTGCAAGAGAGAGGGAGCGGCGTGAGCGCGGGCGGGCGGGGACGCGGGCGAGCGCGGCCGGAGCGCCCCAACACTCACCCGTCCTCGGCGGCGGCTCCACGGAAAGGCCGTACGGGGCTTCCGGGCCTCAGATCAGGGGCGCCGCGCCGCAAAGCACAACGCCATCGCTTCCGGCAGCGCGACAGAGAGCACGGCCGGCTCCGCCCCGGCTGGCGCGCTTTGCGGCCCCGCGGCGGGCAGGCCCCGCCTGGGCTCGGCATGGTCGCGGCAGGCGCGGCGGGAGCCGGACACGGAAAGAGAGCCTGGGCACGGAGAGAGAGCCTGGGCACGGAGAGCCTGGCACAGAGAGACGGGCGCGGAGAGCCCGGGCACCTGCCAGGGGCCCGCTCCGCTACTGACACCGCAGGGCGCTGTGCTGGGTCCCTGTCACAAAGCAGAACCCAGGTGGGCTTCTGATATAAGGAGAACAAAATGCTGCCATGCCCGAAAGGCTCACAGTCACTCTTTGAACTTCCTAGAGATGCAACAATACAAACTCCACGGCCTTTATAATTTTGAGCTCTGGTAAGCTGGAGAAGATGAAGCAGTAAGCCCTGTACTCGCGTCTAGCACTGCACACTGACACATATTCAGAAACTGCCTCATGCCCACTTAAATACTCAGTGATGGTTATATTTAAAATCTACTCAGAGTTCTCTAGATTTAGTGCACTCAGGGAACCCCATCAAATTTATCCTCCGTCTCCGTTTATTTCTTTTTAATATCTGTCATAAAGCATGGAGTTTAAGTCACTTTCAGACTGAAAATATTTTACTTCTAATGCAGTAGTATATAGTATGCAAAATTGTCTAGAAGGACAAAAGGAGAATCTGTTGATGAAGCGAGGTCACGCTTCTTAGACATTTTTAATGATAGAGATTTAAATTACTATGATGATTAGAAAGTTGACTGCTCAAATTAAACAATCAGTTCCTTTGTCTTTGGACAGGATTTTAAATACTGAGCATTAGTCATCAGTCATGTGAGGATTTAAACAAGCACTTAGCTTTATGCAATTGGAGTGATTAGTTCTGTTCAAGTGAATAGGACTGTGCAGAACGTGTAAGATTTAGCACATCTCAAACCCTCAGTTGTACAAAGCTTTAACATGTGATCCAAACAGTGATTTATTTCTTTAAGGCTGTTTCCTAAGGAACAGTGTTTATGCAGTTCATCCAGCCTTTTCCTATCATGGGAGGAAGGGGAATGGCCAGTTTCAGTTAGTTCTTGAGGAGAAGTGGACATTTCAGAGCCAAGACAGGTTTTACATGTTTGCTGAAAACAGGTGGCTGGGCACCAGAGAGATCTTTAACTTGCGCAATGAAAGCAGCTGCAGGAGCTGGAATATTAAGGCATTGTAAAACCTTTATTTAGGTGAAAAAGAGAAAACATAATACCTAATTAACCCAGTTTAAAAAGGTTCAGCTAATACTTATGATCAACCCAAAGGTGAGCCATTAGTAATTCAGTTTTGCTGGGTGTCCAGGGAACGTCTAAAGAAAAAGAAAGCAACTCTAAACCTATTTCCTGTGTGGGTATTATCTAAGGTCTGCTACTGAAAACCTGTATTTTAATATGAAGTATACCATTAAATAGGTAATTTTAACATGTATAAAACTTACATTTTGGGAGCATGCTTTCTTAGGTCCTTTAAAATTCATCCTCATTTGAGTGTTCATCTGCTGCATGCTCTTCCTGAAACTGAAAACAATCATCCTATAGGAGCCTGTGTGAAAGCCAGGGATATGCCTACATACATCTATCTTTCTGCCTTCTATTAGCAAAAGAAGACAATAACCAACATATAGTGATAAGTTGGCCTGGAAAATAAGGTTAAAGGCTTTGTGCTGCTTGCTCCCTTTGCTTTCTAGCATAAAAACAGGAATAAGAGCTAAGAGGTTGTAGGCTGGGTAACCTTGTAAGTGTTAATTGGAACATGAATAGCACAAAACAAGGAAAAAAAAAGATACCAGAATGGAAAATAAACCCCTCAGGTAAGACACTAGATGTCTACAAAACGTCCCAGCACCAACAATATCCCTATTTAGTTTTACTGAGCACAGAGTACTTCAAAATGTTAATGTATCTCAGATTTTAAAATGAATACATGGTAAGAATCTGCAAGCACCACCTACAAAATGTTGTGTTCACTTCCTTTTTATTTGTGAAATAATTGCACCCGTGGAATGTAAGGCTTTTTTTTTTTTTGAAATTAAGGCATGTTTGCTGGTAAACCACTCTTAGCAGAAAGAGCATCTCAGAGAAAGCTGGCAGGATTGTACTCATCTATATATAGGGCATTTTATTGTTTCCTAATAGAAGGAAAACTATTTGGATTTTACATAAATCTAAGTACTTTATTTCACAGTCATTCTACTAATTGTACACAGATGATGTGTTGTGTATCTTTGTAGCAACAAGATTCTTACAACTACTAAATCTTTTATGTGGGTATTTAATGAGGCTTTGAGGGATTGAGAGTCTCACTAGCTGCCCTCCTCCTGGGGCTGCTTTGACTTCATTGCAGGCTATGCTGTGACCTGCTCATCTCCCACAGACCAGCCACATGCAGTGATGCTCTCTCTCAGTGTTCTGGGAACAGTGAGGGTATGGCAGCAGGATGTAGCACTGTAAGGAATGTCCCTGACAGCATCTCCAGTTGTTTATTCACTTTGTGACAGGAGCACAAACCTTGTGTATATAACATGGCTCCACAGGGAGGAGGGCTGGAAGGGAATGGCAGGAGGTGGACAGAGGTGAGCTGAGCAGAGTCAGTGAGCTGGGCTGAGAGGAGCAGCAATGAATCTTTCTTTGGAAATTTGCCAGTGTGGAGCATAGTACCACACTGCAGTCCAAAACCTGCAGTACAAAACCTGTGTCAGTCCACTGCCCACCAACACTGTCAGGCTGATGCAGTGCCACCCATGAATTTTAAATTTGAACATATTTGTTACTTGAATGCTCACACTTTATTTGGCAACACAGGAGTCAAATATATTGAAGATTTTTGTGACTTATGTGCTTGCGTGGGGTTTATTTTTTCTGGGATTTTATGTAGTTTGGAATTCAAAACAGCAAGTGACTGGACTTCCACATGAAATCATGATGTTGGTTCTCTGCTCAGATCTTGAGCTGTTTAAAATGAAATTCACATGTGAGTTCAGAAGGTAAACATTCAGAGGACGGCATTTTAGCTTCCACTTAGCACGGAATTCTGTAGCTGCCAAGAGTGTAAGGCAACAAAGAGTCAAGGTCAATATGTTAACAAGGCCAGCTGTAATGTGCCTCTAAATTTCCTCCTGTTTAAAAAGGAGAGAAAATGCTCTCAGTGGAAAAATAATGGGAGAAATAGTGAGATTGTCTTCCTCATGTATTATCTAAAACATTAATAGAAAGGTAAGAGCTATGGCAAAATACAATCAGTTACTTCTACATATATTGTCATAGGAAATAAAATTACTGTGAAAGTAAAAGAACATTTAGGGGAAATACAAAGAAACATTCTTCTACATAGTCCATAATCACATTTCAAAATATCCACACCTTCTACTAAAATGTCCAAATTTGCAATTGATTGTAGGATTTTGTGTGGTTTTTTAGCAGAGTGGATAATTTTAACTAGGGAACAGATTTGTTCAGATTTCGTGCATGATAAAGCAAATTCTCTGAAGTTTTTACTTCAGACAGCAAAATCATCTCTTCAGAAGGCAGTGTTGGTCTTGTACAGCTTTGTATCTTTTGAAAATTAGTGGATTCCTTCACTATAAAGTATGAAGTATTTCAGGAAAGAAGATACTGACATCCCTTTTTGATGGCAGATCTTATAATCTGAGAGGTCTGGGATAGCAGAATATAGTTCTCATATTACAGTTTGCAGCTGATGCATGTTTGATGATAAAGTGTAATTAGCTAATGGATCCCATTATTTCTGAGGCTTGCTTTTCACGGATTGTATTAATCCAGGCAGCAGCTGAAGAGTTTTCTAAACTCAATTAGTGCAAGAATGCTGTGGCCAATGGAAAAATGTTTGATGCATGCCAGAAAACAAATCTTCCCAGCTCTTGGAAATATGTTCTGAAAACAAATATGGATCACACAAGATTTTCATAGCAATAAATATTTTTTTCTTAAAAATATATTTAAAATCTAAAGCAAAAAATTTGGTTAATTATCCTCCTCAAATGAAGCTCTGTAGCATAAGCTCTGGAACATAAGGATGTGAGTTATCCTGATTGGTGTGAATATTGTCTTCCATTTGCTGGTTAAAAATGTTAATGTTGCATTGAGATTGAGAACATGAGATGGTTTGTAATGTAGAAATTGACACAGTGATAGGCTCATTCACACTGAAATTCAATGCATGTAAATAATTAGCTATACAATAGTTTACTTAGGACCAGGCTTAGCATTGCTCCTTGGGAAAAATCACAATTAATGATTGTCTTGACTTTCATTTTGAATGAATAGGCTAGGTCTTTCAGTACAATAAACAATAGAAATACAAAGCCCATCTTGTATCTGAACATACAAAGATTAAGGCTCATTGTTTTAGTTCTGTTACCTGAGTGGTTGCTGAAATCTGAAAAAGGTTGTGACTTAAATTTGCAACAGAATCCTATTTACAATGGCTGGAAGTCTGTATAATCAGTTAACACACTAACTTTCCAGATGGAAAGTTATGGCTCATTTTAGAATCTGTCTATATGATAGAGACTAAAATTGAATGATCTAGGATTTAGACTTGGAATATATGGTGGATCTCTCTTGCAGCATACAAGGCTTTAGTGAAATCTATGACAGCAAATTAGAATTAAAACTCTTCTCCTCTGCACTCACAGAAGCTGCTTTTAAGTATGTGTGCGTGAGCTCACACACTCACACTTTTGTATGTCAACAGGAATCAAAGCTGCAAGAAGCTGCGCTGGCAAGAGCCCAGTACCCCCAAGCTACACTAACAAGCAAAGAAGTAAATAGAATCATGTACATGAAACAATTTATTTTTTTAGAACAGAACGGCATCTCCAAGCTTCCTGCTGTATTTTGCTGCCCCTGGAGGCTGCTTCTCAGTTTAGTTCCCATTTTTAGAAACTAAACACAGCAGGGTCCAGTGGGATCCAGCTGCCCTCTCTCAACTCTTCTGCAGAAAGAGAAGTCCTGGGTCTTAACTTCTGCAGAGTAGTTGGATCCTTTCTACGTTCTTATATTAAAGAAATATGAGGAAGAGTCACTGTAGAAATAGACACCTATTTCACACTTAAAATACAAGCTTTTTGCTCCAGTTGGCTTAATTATGTTCAGATTGCAAATACAGTACTGCACTCCATGATCCATAGGTCTGTACTTCTCTTTAAATCACACATTTGACGTAATATATGCAGAAAGTTGCTGACTTCTAATAGATAAAGAGTTGCAATCATTGTTATTGACTACAGAAAAAGCCTTAAATATGCACACATTTACTTTGCTGAAACATCAGTCATAGTTTAGAGCAGAAAGAGATAGGCTTCTGTGAAGTTATATTAATATCTACTGAGGTAATTTCTATTTCTGATTTTGAATGTTTGTTGTTTCAAGTGAAACATTTTCCATTGCCTGTGGTAAGAGAGCAGATTAGGCAGAAGTATCAGAGCTCGTGAACTGTTGTGTACTTATTGACCTACCAGAGAACTGAGACATTTTCTTCAGAAACTGGAGCAGCTGAACTCTAAAGGAGAATGAACCCTTTTGGCAAGGCTTTCTAAGGGCTCTGGATGGAAAATCTTGTGTTTATGAAACAGAGAGAGCAGGCAGAAACATAGTGACTGTTCAGCTTGTAGAATTAAGGGAAAATAATAACACATTTTATTCACACAGAGCTGAACACAGATAGCTTATCTGGATGCTGCATGCTGCCAGGAATCATGGAATTGTCAAACACAGCTGAATACCTGTCTGGTGTAGGATTGACAAAGTGGTTGTTACCAATTAGCAGCTGTAGCTCTTGAACTGAAACAATTCTCAATGCCTTGTTACATGTTAACAGTCGATGCATTTTAAAGTAATCTATCCATCCTCACCTAGCCTTTGTTCAGAGACCCCAGAGAAGAAGTCGTAGAGTCTGATATCTCCAAATGATTCTTCTGTAATTCATTCCTCCACTGTTCCCAAGAGAATGTAGCCCATAATATCTACACACTAGGAGATCTGCACAGTTCACAGAAACACAAACACATGCAGTATTACAACACACGTATTAAAGTGACATTTTTTTACAAGATCAAAAACAGATAGAAAAAATGAGGGGCTTGGGAAAGCTTTTACTGAATAAAAATGTCTGTGGAGGCTTGCTCATATGTGGGCCTGTGAATAACACTCAGGAGACTATAAACTTTAGACAAGCCAGATGGTTAGACAGCAAACCAGATGCTTTTATTTATGAAGACAAAGTTCACATTTTGTAAGGTACTTTGTTCTTCTAGAGAAGGTTTCACACACAAAGTAAAATAATTATATATGTGTCCTATGATGATTGACTGGAACATTCATACACATAGTATGAACATTCATCCAGTAGTCCATTGTTCTTTCAGTACCTGAAGGAATGACCTGAAGTTGTGCCAGGGGAGGTTTAGGTTGGATATTAGAAGGTTTTTCACCCAGAGGGTGGTTGGACACTGGAAGAGGCTGCCCAGGGAGGTGGCAGAGTCACTATCCCTGGAGGTGTTTAGAAGAGGTATAGATGTGGTACTTGGGAAATGTTTTAGTGTTGGGTTTGGCAGTACTGGGTTTGTAGTTGGACTTGATGATCTTAAAAGTCCTTTCTGACACAGATGTTTCTGTGATTTTATGGTTGGTGCATCTAGTTTTACACATGAAAGACGCAGTTGATGCTGGCTTGCAAAGTCTTGTCAAATGAAGGAGTTTGGAGTAAGGTAAGTACAGAAATACAAATTCTGGTGATTTTATACCACACAAAAATCAGTGGTTAGATTGGAAATGAATGCCAGATTTTAAAAATGTTTAAAATATATATGAGATGTAGATGCCTAAATCTCAAGGGAATACAAAACCTCTACCTTTAGGAAACTTAGGATCCAGAATTCTGTTTGCAGAATGACATAGACTCATACTTTATGTCTAATTGAAAGTTAAGCTTTTTAAAGTACCTCTACCTTTTGTAATTGTGACTTCTGTTGATTATCATTGGAAATCTTTGGAAAATTTATTTTCCATCTAGCATGCTGCCTGTATCAAGGGGAGCAAACCTTTCTGTTTTGCCAATTCCATTATTTTGAGGGGTTTGAAAGGAAACAGGTCAAGTATCTCACAGACACACCAGGGTTGTGCTTGGGACAAATACATCAGGATATTAAAGGTTTAAAAAATGTATTCCATTTGATTTAAAGAGGCTCTGAACTGTTATTCTTAGTTGTTCTTAAATAAGCACTTTTCCTTTTTTTTTTTAAGATTGGGGTTAAAAGCTCTTCAATTCTGTTTATTATGCACTCTGGACTCAGTTGCTAGTTGTTTATTTTAAGAGTTAAAGTATTTTGAAAAGAAGGTCCCATATAATCTCTACCATGTAATTCCATTCCATGGTCAGCAGCATTTTAGATAAGTAAACCAAAACCATCATTTTTCACAATCTTCTGTCATCCCAAATGATCTTTAATGATAATTATATGGTTTTGCCTCCTCATATTGAGCTGATAGAAATACTTTTTTATCCATAGACAGCATTCAGTTTCAGATTTGTTGATGTTCAATTTGACAGTACTTAGTGTTTATACCTTTTTCACTAAAATTGTAGAAAACTTGAAATTTTCTGTATTGTATTATTTTTTGAAATTTTATTCATATAGTTCATATGTAACAGAAATAATATTAATAGTGCTTTAATAAAATACTTAAATGTGATACAGAAATTTATAATTTTAACAAAATACGCTGCAGTTAGTTTTATGTCATGATCTTGGCACATATTTACCTTTCAACAGCTCGAAAGTCAAACCATCTTTTGTGCAAAAAGAAAAAGCGACCATCTCTGAGTGATCTCAGGCTGTGCATGCATGAATTTGCTCTATGCAGTGATCAAATCCTCTGAATACAAAGACTTAAACAAACTAACCTGTAGTTGTGACTGAACATGCACAGAGTCCTTGCCTTCAGCATCAGGAGCTGCAGTTTTAATTTAACAATTTCATTCAGTGCCTTTATTGATTGCTCACAATGAGGCCATTTGGAAACCGTAGCAACAGAAATCTTGCTTTATATAGAGCAATGTCAGTGCAGGCTTGCCTGCTTAGAGGTTGAAATGCATATTTTATCTAAATTCTTCATGTTCCTGTTAATGTTTGCGAGTTTAGATTTCAAATTTGTTGGCATGTGTCCCTGAGCTATGATGTGACAACTGTTCAATAGGTAGCTCTGGTCCAAACAACAAAACACTACTCTAAAGAATGTATGCAGTTATTCTTTCCCAAATGTCCAAAAGAAACAACTACTTTATGGGATGTTCTGAGAATGAAGATTGAATATCAAAAAATGCATTTTCTTTCAGCTATTCCTGCATTAACTCTCCAGAGGAAAGGCTGGGCAGAGGGTTTCATTCGAGCTACACTATAAGGAGCAATTAATGATTTCACATGTGACTCATGCATAACCATCTAGTGATCAGACCTCCAGTTGTTCTAATCTGATCTAGGTTTGAAATCAGTTCTCTTAAAGTGACCTTTGCAACTTCTGTCATCTGTTTGGAGTCCTGTAGAATGCTTGATACTGAAGGCTTCCTCAGCACAACTGAAAACTGTAGTCAATGATCTATTTAAGCATATTCCACTCCCCATATGTATTCCTTCCATCTCTTCCCTCCTCGCTAATTCTCTCTGAACCCTTTATCCCTTTGCCTCTCTTTGCTTTGTCAGAGGGTTGTGACAAGCAGCCTGGAACAGACTCAGTGCTGATGTAAGTGTGTGTGGGTGGCAGGAGATGGGGAGGGCAAAGCTGGCTAGTGTGCAGCCCAGTGTAGCTGTGAGCGTCCTTGTGGTATGGAGTGCGGGAGCACACTGGCTTGGCACTAATGCCAGCTGCCATGGGGGTGAATGCTGATGTTCTGTGGCTTTTCCATCACCACCAAGCAAGACCTGCACCTCAAACCTAGTGGAAAAGCTACAGTGAAGTGTGTTTGTATTAACTCAAATCTGTCACTACTTATCTGTACTAAAGAACAACTAAAAATCAGCTGATTTGTACTACTGTCACGGACTCAAACATAATGCTTGAAAAAAATATTGCTACAAGCTTTGACGTGGATCCCAAAAGCAATGGTTTTCAATGTGACTTTGTCAGGGAGCAGGAGGACTGGAGTAGCTCCTTGAGGTGGAAGGAGTCAGGAGCTGAGCATGACCCCAACACAGGCAGTGTCTCACCAAATGGGCACCATCCTATCAGGTCTGAGCTGGGGGCTGGTGTTATTGTCCATTTCCCACTTTTATATTATTTTGGTTTTCTAAGCGTGGCTTACTTTTTGATTTGTCTGTTTCTGAAAATCCTGCAAGCCCTCCACAGCACCCACTTACCAAAAGAAATACTTACTGGCTTGAACTGTTGACAGTTTAGTGTAAAAGTATTGTGGTTTGATTAACTCTTTGTGAGCTGCAGCCCTTTTGAACTGTTGCATGGCTCCGACAGTAGCCATAGCTGACAGTTTGAGCAGCACTGCTCTAGCCAATAGTTTATTTTGTCAGCAAACTGCTTTGTTAATAAAAAAAAAAAAAAAAGAAAAATTATTAACCTGGAAGTAACAGGCATCTTTCTTGAATACGAAACCACTTTTACTGAGATGCCTGCTGGCATTAGGATAACCAAAGAATTTATTTGTTGTGAAATTGTCTCTAGAGGCCTCCACCACCCTAAAGTGTTTGCTGTGCACTCCTTAGGCACGTGCATCCGGCGTCACCCACAACCAAGAGACTTGAAAAGAAACAGGAACCCATCAATGGTGGGTGGGGACAGAACCTGTGGGGCTGCCAAAGGGAGCTGGTAAAGGTCAAGCAGACGATGAGAAGCTGAGCTGGTCTGAGCCCTCACCTACAGCCACCTTCACTATATTGCACTCCCCATGAGAGTTTAGATTCCTCCATTGGCAAATTGTCATAGATGCTTGTGTTAATTTTTTTTTTTTCCTTTTCCTGTGCTTCGTTCACAGCAGGTTATTTCTGCTGCCCTGGGAGAAGGAAGGAAGCCTCAGCTATTGTGTTTCCCCTCCATCTTGCAGCCCAAACAGAACCCTGGCTGTGCCAGCTTGACTTGCACACTGGGGGCTCCCTCTGCCATCCTGTAAAGAGATATGGGGTATTTAGGGTTCTTGCTTGTAACTCACTCCACAACACCGAAACATGTACCTTCCTGTACAATCTATACCTACTTCTGTATTTAGAAAAATGTATTGAATGTTTTTCTCGCACACACACACACACACACACACACACACACACAAAAAAATATGTGTGTCTTGGTTTTAACACAGTTATGATCCAGCTTCACTAGTTTGCTCAATCTGCTTTGTGGCACTCCAGCAACACAGAGCAACTATAAAGCCTGCTTAATTGAGCAATTAAACTTTATGATCACTCTGAATCCCTGAAGCAGTAAAAGGCAGGCAGAGTGCACTGGGAAATCTTGCCCATCATTTGGAAAAACTAAGGAAGCACAAACCTCCTCAAACGAGCCCTCACCCCGTGCAGAGGCACTGAGCATCACATCAGGTCCAGCAGGGCTGCACTGGCAGCAGGGTGTCCAGAGGACAGGCATGTGCAGAGATTAGGCAGAGTTTACCATTGCAAAAATGCAGGCATAGCCCCTTCTTTAAAATGTGCTTTTCACTGTCTATAATGGAAGTCCACTAAAGAGAATAGTGCTTGAGATTGCACCCTGATCTCATCAAACCCTTGGACTGTGCGTGAATACAGAAGACCTGAAATCTGTGGTGATGTTTATAGGATCAAATCTTACTTTTCAGGAACACCACTGATGAAACAATTTTTCTTTAATTCTAGTGACCCATCTAGAAGAATAACTACTGCTAGCAGTCTCATCACCATTCTGTTAGTCTTTCTTGGAGAGCATTGCAGTTGTTATTTTCTATACAAAAACAAAAGGAGTAGTCCAGACACAGGAGGCAGGACCAGGAGCATTGCTGATTGCTGTATGTGCTCTGAGTCTACTCCTGACTCACTGGCTGACCTTGACCCAAAGTCCTAGATCTGAGCACTACCTCTTTGGCAAAGCTGAGGTCTGGGCTTGAAGCTTGCATTTTAGACCGACCCCTTCAAATGTTTTCTATAATTGTTAGGTTGAAACAGTTCTTCCAGACACAGGATGTTAAATATTCCAGGAAGGAGTTAAGTGGGTCTGGCTGTTTGATTCCCTCAGGAAATGGGAGCTACATTCTAGAGAAAAGAAGGAGCTGTGCATGGCTGTGCATGGCTCTGAACTCCTCACAGAAAGGCTAAAGATGAAATACATAGAGATTGTAACTGGAATATGACGTTATTGCTAATGTTTGTCAGCAAAAGCCATCTCTAGGATGAAGAGCTTTTTATTCTTAAGCAGGAAGATTTAGTTTAAGATTATGTAAGTAAAGCACCCACACAAAACCTGCTATTTGGTTTTCTCATTCCATTCACATTAAAAAAAATATTCTATTATAAAAGACTTGCTTTGCACTTTTAGGAGTGCAAGTAGCTGGAAATGTCCCTTTTAAATTTTGTGGCTGCTTAGTTACCACAGCTTCTTGCTATCCAAATAGACTCACTCTGTCAGGGCTGCGAGATGGGGAGAGATAAACACAAGGAGCAATTGTGGCTTCCTGCCACCAGCCCTGCTCAGAAAGCAAGAAAGCAATAGCAGATGAACCGTTGCTGCAGCGGCGGTGGGAAGTTGTAGCCTCAAAGGAATAGGGGAGAAAAAAATCCAACCAAATATCCTGAGAGCAGGGTAGATTATGTCAAATAATGTGCTCTCTTCTAGTCCTGCTTTGCTTAGTCAATAGTTTTAAGGCAGCCATTACTCTGCCAGGAAATAGTCCATGTAGATACGCTTAGAAAGTATCAGGTTTGAGGTAGTGCAGTGGGATATTCTGTATGCAAGACTTACTATGGTGGCAGCCAAATTAAAAATGATGTGGTATAGTAATTTTTCAGCTGTAATTGTTGCATAAGTTTTGCCTAAATGTTATTGTCAGGTGTTGAGTTTTGTTACCTGACCACATATTTTCCTTGTTTGTTCAGTTTTGGAAACTGTAAGTAGAAAGAAATAAAGAAAATTAGCTGATGGGGAGAAAATGAGAGAAATGGGAAAAAATCACAGACAATAAAGTTGAAGGCTAAGAGCTCCAAAAAGAGGCAAGATCCAAAACATGAACAGCTCTCAAGCAAACTAGCATTTCCATTCCCTCTGGTGGGATGTGGAGCAGGCAGTTTTCCCATCAGAAACTGCAGGACTCGTTTCTGCTGTTGTAGGGCTTTGTAAGAGGAGTTTAATCAGACGCACTTTTGCAGCGGGGACAATGACAGCAGTTGTTTGTTGTTTCTCTAACTTTCAGCAAGGTTGCAAGGGCTGCAGCTAACTGCTGCTAGCAGGAGCTGAGCCCAGCCGTGTTTCACACCAAAGGAAGGTTACACAATGCTGTGGGTGGCAGGGTATTTCTGGGAGGCCCACTTTGCTGCAGACTTTTGCTTGCATCACTTCCTGAAATAGAGATTGACTGATGTGATATATTCTTTCTTTTATTCGTTTGTTGTTTTTTTTTTTTCTCAAACTGCACTTTATACTTGCATGCTGTTTGCAGAGTTGCCTCTTGTAGAGAAGATCATAAAGGCTCAAAATAAGGTGCACTCCTTATTTTGAGCCTTTGATTTTTTCCTTGATTTGATTTTAACATGACTTCTCCCTGATTCTTCCACGTTTTTCCTCTGTTCTGGCATCTCAGAATGGAAACTCTGTCAAAGCACTGAATAAAAAGGGAATTATATTCTCTGCAATATTTGTCTTAATTTTAATTCACTTTACTTTGGGCTGTCCTCAGCTTGTGCTTTCTTAATGTGCTGCAGATTTCAGAGTTGACACTGGGTAACTGTGAGGAGCCAAGAGCTGGTCAATATGCAGCTAGGGTTTTAACTCTCAGGAAAGTGTAGGAGGTAGTTTAGAATTTAAGTTGTTTTGCTGGGATTTTTTTCCATGGGAAAAAGATACCTCTTCTCTGTCCCTTGTGCATGGGAGAAATGTGAAAGAAGGGAGATCTGGCAATTTCCTGCTTTCCTGCTTAGCAAACCCATGACAGCCACTGTCAGTGTCCTACCCTTTAGCCTACTATTTACCAGTCTCTGTGTATTTTTTATGAAATTATTAAAAGAAGTGATTTAAACATGATATATTGCACACTCAAATTCAATCTCTACCAGGACTAGAGAGGAATGCAACTCTAGGAAATAGCCTGTTTAATTTGTTTGGTGTTTCTGCATAATATTATTTAATCAAAAACCCTTTGTTTCATCAAATTAGTCTTGATTGTGTTTTTCACTATTAATGTGGATTAGGCAATAAGTTCAGCTTTGAGAATTAGAACTTTTTCTTTTGCTACAACAGGAAAGGGTATGGGATGACAAAATAGGCATGGTTCATCACTCAAAATAGTTCATCAGCTGTGTGGTATCAGTACTCTTAACTGTAATGAGAATAAAAACATGCTCTTTCCATAGTGGTTTCAATCAATATATTTAACTTCTTATTTTAAACTCATGTACAGCTAATGAAACATCTCAGAATGCTATTTCCAACAATAGGAAACAGCAACAAAAAAATAGCAATTAACTCTTCCTCCCATATAAACTGCACTTGGATTGTCCTGTTTAATAGGCAGCATTGGACCTACATTCCATGATTTTATCTCACCTATTTTTCTTAGCTCTTTTGAACTTTTAAGTCCAAAGTCTTCAATTAATTCTGCATTTAAAAAAGGAATTAATCTATTTGTTTCCAGTTTGTTCTCTACTAATTTAATTTAATTCATCACCCTTATTGTAAGAAATAATTCTATTCACCTTTTTAATCCCAACCAAGGGGTTTTTTTGTAGGTCCCCATTATACCTTTTCCATATGCATCTTTTGAATGTGAAAAAATTTGATCCATGTGGTGTTACCACACAGGAGCTGGCCAGTATCTCTTGCTTACTTCCAGGACATTCCTACCACTGCTTACAATATTCACATTTGGATTGCAGTGGCACAGTCGTAAATTTTTATTTAATTTGGCTTTTAATCATTTCAGGCATTTCTAGATGAATATCTGCTAGGTATTTTTTAGATTATCTTTAGAGATACATGCATCTCCTTGTGTCCTAAAGTGGACACCTGTCTCTTCCAGACATAGGTTTGTATTGCACACTGATGCCCAGGTCCCAAATCTTACACTGCCTGTTCTGAAATGAGTATGCATTCAGAGGATGGAATAGTGACCTTTAGTTTAGGAAACAGTGGATCATTAATAGTCTTTTGGGCAGCAAAATCCTGTTTGAACCAAGTTAACCTGCTCTGAGTCTTGTGCTCTTCTGCTTAACAGTGTGTCATTTTCCCAAAGGCTGTGAGACATTGGAAAACATAGCTGGTAGGCTATGATATGTATTAATTAAAATTATAACTTTAAAATTAATTATTGTGGCCTCCTATACCACCTTTGAGGCATAATATTTAAATGCTTAGTTTCACATAGTGAAAATTCTAGATATATAACAAGGCATCCTAAGCTGCATTCTGTTTTTTAATGCTTGTGGTCCTCATTGATCCCTACTGGACTTACTGCCTATAAAATGAAACCCTAAATGAGCAGCACCTGGGAAGGTCAAAGAATGACTCTTTGAAAACCCTTGTTCAAATATGCCAAGGAGCAGGGAGAAGTTGCTGCAGCACTAGCAGAGGAATTCCTAAGAAGTAAGGAAGACTGGCTGTAGCCATATTAGGGCTGTGGAAAAGGCATGATTTTGCTTCTTCAGTGTATTTTGTATCTGAAAGATCTTGATTCTATATTTTATTTTCTTCTGTAGATTAGATACCTGCTTACACTGAAAAGGAGTTTTGTTCCTACCTTAGCTCTTCCTCTATTGTGCACAATAACTGCTGCTAAAGAAAAACATAGATTTCTTGCTGCTGTGTTCTGTAATTGTTGATGAAATCTTTCTTATTCCAATTAAAATGAAAAATCATGGGGCCATGGCAAATTTCCCATGCTTTAATAGAGCCTTGCTGAGACAGTTGTGTTTGGTTTGTTGTGTTGTGCAGGGGCTGGTTACTCAATACCTCTCAGTTTAAGTGAAAGCTCCTTTTGTCCGGGAGCAAGAGCTGCTGGAATGCCAACACCCAGCAGGCACTGTGGTGTCCCACAGGAATAGGTGCCGGGCTGCTCAGCCCCCAGCTTCCCTCTGCTTTAAATCGAGACCCGTTGAAATAAACACACCTCTCTGACATGCTTCATTGCTCTGTGATTTCTGAACAAAACCCTTATCAGCCTGTCACTTTGTCTTTTAAAAATGCTGTGTCTCTTTCCAATAATGGAAAAATGGTTTTGTACAGCATCCCAGGGCCATAATCTGCCTTATCTTTGATGAGAATGGTGCAAGTTTCATCTGCAAAGTGCTCCCAAAAATAAACAAGCAAAAATCTGAAAATATTTACTGCATATCCTCCCACTGCACATCTACAGATGCAAACAGTTTATGGCAAATTAGAAACAACTTTCACTTCCACTCGGTGTTGTGATGTCAAATGTCTTCCTTTCATAAAAATACTGATGTAGTTTCTTTTTCATCCAATTAGTCATTATGAAAAGTGTGCTTTTGCACTTAAAAATATTCACCCCAATTTTGCTGTTCTGGCAATATCAGTCCATGTTTTGATTGTAATCCTTTTTCTGCCAAGAAAATGAAGAGCAGGAGATAAAACTACCACTTTGTCTTCTCTTTTAAACATCTTTTGTGGTTTTCTACCTTGCCCATGAAGAGACAAAAATAGTTTAGACATACTATCCACTACTTCCTGGATTGTATTTCATCTTTCCCTACATCTGAACTATGCTTGTACAGGTTTGTTTACACCAATAGTTTGGTATTTTGTTGACTATCATAATTTTTTATTTGTTTGTTAAGCTTTTAAAGTAGTATGGATTACTCAAAAAGGCAGTGAAGCTAAATAAAGCAAATGCTAAAACACTACTATTTGTGGTTTAGAGGGATATTTTAGATAGTCTGAATTTTGCAAAATCCCTGCACGTGAGGCTTTTTAAGAACACTCTGCTTCTTATAAAGCAAATAAAATAGGACATGGGAATCTTAAGCATAATATTATTATGGTTATAAACAATTAAAAATATTCCCCCCAATTTTGGTTATTGAGATTTAACTTAGAATATTGAACATCTCATTTTTTTCCATACTTGCAGTTGTAGCTAAAATCCACCAATGAGTACAAGAAATTCTTTCTTGGTTTCATTGCAATATGGATGAGATCCTGTGGTATTAAATTATTCTGCAGTTTTGGACAGAATCAAAATGTAGCTAGAAACAACTTCTTTAAAAGCTGTCTGCAGTTTTCATGTTTCCTACAGATTGCTCAATTACACTGCAAGACCTGAAAGTTGTGTTTACCTTTATCTGAGTATATTGTATCAGAGGTGATTTATATTTTTTAAAAATAAATTAAGTTTTTCTAACCTCTTCATATACTAACATATCAGTGAGGAACAGTTTCAGCACAAAAAAATAAAGAGATATTAAGGTTTTATTATTTCTGAATGCTTTTACATTTCTGCATTCAGAGGACAGGAGTAGTAATGCAGTACTTTAACTACTTGGGAAAATAATACACAAGAATTAACTGTTCAGCAACTTTAGAGATCATGATGGGAAACAGCCTGGGCTACTTCTGAAGTTTTGGAGTTCCCTAATTTCTGTAAAGAGAAAGAGTGTGAGGCTATAGGTACTCAAAATAAGCAGATTTCACCAGCCTCAAAGGGTGATAGGTAAAGTCAGAGGGAAACAAGTTGTGAGATGAGAGGATGGGAGTGCAAGCCACTGCTGTGGAAGGCTTTGTTACCCCCCTGGGTTCAGAAGGAGAGCACTAAATACCCCAGCATGGCTGCAAAAGCAAGGGAGACAAGCACAGTTAGGGAGGGAGCAGCAGAAAGGCCATGCCTGTAAGGAGTGACAGGAAATCCTTCTGTAATTGCACTAAGGGTAAGAGGAAGGCCGCGAGAGCTTTGGTCTGCTGCGATGAGGGGAGGAAAGATCTAAAGTGTTTAATGCCTTTTTGCTGGAGAACTCTCTGCAGAGGACATCTGCCTGGTTACCATTTGCCTGGCACAAATCACCCAAGTGACAGAGGACTAGGGTAAAGAAAGGACAAGCACTTAAGTAAGATTTCCAAATCAGCTGGTGAGAATGTCTCCCGATAAATTTCTTTAGACACAATAAGCCTCGATCTGCTATGGGGCATTACCTCATTTAAATGTAGCCAACTAAAAGTTTGGCACCCATTGCAAACAATTTTTTTTTTTTTTATTTTAGGAGTCCCTGACCCCTTCTCAGGGTTCCCCCTGTGCTGCCCATAAGCCAGGATGCTGTTTCAATCCCCTGGGACTGCCAGTTCCTGCTCCTGTGACACTGCAGCCGGTCTCCAGGTCCAGCCCTGCCCTGCAGGAATACTTAAGATTAAAAATATATTACCATGTGGTCTCACTCTCTTCTCAGTAAATATGTGTAAATAAGGAAGGGAAATATCCAGTGACCCCTGTAACAATGCAGATTAAATCTGTTCTCTTGCATGCTCCTTTCCAAAATATCTGTATCTGCCACCTGTTCCCTCTACATCCTGACTTCCATGCAAAATGACTTCGTTTTTCTAGCATGTCATTTCAAAACAGATATTTGCTCTGCACATATCTGCAATGCTTGTTCAGCTCTTAGAAACTGCAAGTATTCTGCACATGACAGGTTACATAATGTCACTTGGTGAAAGAGAAATATGGTCAGTAAGTGCTTAACATAACCCTTTCATCTCTCTTCTTACCAGCAACTTGTCTCTCTACAGTTTCCTTTTACAGGGTGATTTGTAAGTTCCTTTTGAGTAGCTTACATTTTATCTCTGGTTGGACATGAAATAACTCCACACACTGTCCTGGAGGGAACATGTTGTTCTAATATCACAGGCACAGCTGCTTGGGCAGAGGAGACTATTAACAATAAGGCATCCTGATAAACTAAGTAGCTACCTGCAAAAAAAGTTGCTACCTCATTAGAGATATTCTATCTTGCAGCACAGCTCTGTTTGAGAACCCATTTGGCTACTGAAATATGAAATGAAAGGACAAACACACAGATGATCTCTTTTAATCAGTTTAATTAAAAAGGAAGGTTAGTACTTACTTTTACTTCCTTTCCTTTTAATCAAGCAAGAAGTATAATGTAATTCGTGTACCACAGGCAGCCAAAATAGTAGGAAAAGCCCTGCTTCACCGTTTTATCAGCTTAATCTTTTTTCTTCTGAATGTCATTTGGCATTTGCGCTCAGAACTCATATGGACAAAAATCCTTAGAAAAATATTCACCGCCAGATTGGCTGGCTGTGTCCTAGTTAAACTCTCTTTCCACTTTTAGCTTTGTATTGCCAATGAAAGATACCCAAACAAGACTATACATTGGTGGAAAGTTTGAGTACAGGAGGTGCCAATTGCTGTGACAATAAAGAGGGAACTGTAATTTTTTGACGTTTTTTAATGGAAAAGTACCAATCCCTCATCAAATGCTGTTCTTGCTTAGCAAAGATGACTGCAATGGCAGCTGTAGGTAGAAGAACCTCTGCAATCTCAGTTTTCTGTTAGCCCCAAGGCAGGGAAGAAGCCACTAACACCAGTTCAGCTGCTTCCCAAGTTCCCCGAGTCTGCAGCTGAGTAAGAAGCACAAGCTGGAAGGATCGAGGATATTTATATTTCTTTAGCTGTTCTGAAAGGACTTCTCTTGCTTCCTCACCACGTTCCTTTGAGATGATTTTTGACTGGCAGTCTTTCCTGATCCAGATTGTTGCTGCTCAAAATGTGTCTTTTCTAGATCCTCCTGCCCTCAAAAGAACTCAAAACAGTTAGCATTTTACTAACTTCTATAAGTGTTTTTAAAAGTTATTAAATACAGTCAGACTTTCTCATTTAGGTAAATTTGAATCCCAAATGAAAATTAATGTGACAATCTGTTTGCCTTTGAAACTGTCTCTGACATGATGAATAGACAGCTTTAAGAAAGGGAGAGAGAATAAATGAGAAAATGTAGCTACCTTACATCTTTGTTTACTAAGAGAAAAAAGAGAAACTTGGAGAAATATGCTATCCATGAGAATGGGAGTGGAAGAAACCCCTATGTGCAGCTGTGGTACTGGTGTAGTTGCCCTACAAGGCCAATAGAGATGAGGTCTTCCAGGCAAAACATGTGGGAACCAAAGCATGGAGCTGAGCAGGGGGAACACCTCTGAGCAGCAAATAGTGGGTGGCAGCCTTTTAGGGATAAGAGCAGCAAAGAGCAGGACCAAACCAGATGAGATCAAATTGCCTTCATTTTTAAGCAATTAATTATATATTGGGGTGGTTTTTTCATGGGTCCAGAAATTGTGTGTGCTCCTATGAACTAAAAATTGCACATGTTTAATGAAGTCTCAGTGTGGCTTGCATAGCACCTTAAAGGAACAAAGTCTATGTACAAAAGAATACTCAGAGAGCGAAGGTTTTCCATGAGGAAAAAGGAGCTTTGCCTGCTACATTACTTAAATACTGAATCATTTCCAGTATCACGTGCCAGGTAATCATTCCAGTGCATGTAAGTTGTACCAGTATGATCTGATATATCAAGAGGCAAGCAGGTTACATCACTTGTCTTGATCTTATCAGACCACAAAACCCATGTCTCTTTTTTTGTGTGCATCATTTCCCAAAGTACTTTTCGTGTGTTTCCTTCCCAGATGAATTTTTATACTCATTGCCTACTAAATCCTTGATGCAATCTGCATGTCCCAGCATAATTCTTTTAGTTCACTACCTGCTGCCTGAGCATAAACCCAGAATTTGTTTAGCTGTTGTTCTAGTAGCCCAAAGGCTATTTCAGTCACAGAGAGAGCATTTTAGTTGCCTAACTTGGGAGCCTGATGCTATTTAAGAAGCTCTGGAGTATCTAAGCCACCCTTCAGGGCTGATAACACAAAATCTGTGGGAGACCTACACTGTTTTCAAGTGGCAGGTAGAGAGATGCAGGACTTTTAGTTCATGTGAAGTGATGTTCATAAATATATTATTGTGCTGTGGAAGGTTTAGCTTGAATATAAACCAATATTCTCATGCCTGTTAACTTTTCCTAGTGCTGCATATCTCTTCTTGCAGTCTGTTCTATGAAAAGCAATTAACAAGTAATTATGTTCTATCATCTCAAGTTCATGTAAAGGAAACTCAAACACAGGAAGCTAGAATAATGTTCAGAATTACACTATTACAGTGATATTTAGACTTTAATTCATCTGCCAAGTTAGACATATGCATCATTCCGTTTCTAAGCTTGGTTTTCAGTAGCCATAGAAACTGGAGAAGAGTGAAAATAGAATGACTTATTTCTTCTTTAGTTAACTGATCTTGATAAGAATTCCTGAATCTGCAGTGCTGTATTATATTTAATCACAATTTTGTCCAATCTAATTTTATGTCAAAAACTGTATCTAATTTAAAAACATTATCAGATACCTCATATTTTAGCATCTGGTATTTAAACTTCAGGAAAGGTTCAGTGTGGTACAATTACTTAGTTTTATTACACTAAAACCCAAAAATTGCTTCCCTTGGTGACAGTCCACTCTATAAGTAGATGTTTTCCTATACTGTGTTCCTACTTTTTAGTTCTGCCATTTCTCACTGCTTGCTACATACCCTGCTTGGCTCCTGCTGAGAATGATGTTTGCAGGAGGAAACAGATGGTGAAGTACTGATGCTAGAAAAACACTTAGCTCGTCTAAGCTGCTCCTGCGGCCACTGAGCCTTATGGAAGTACTAGAACATATATAAAACCTTACGTAGTCTTCAAGCGCGACATTTTTGCAAATGCTGACCATTATAAAAATACCTTATAATCACAGACTAAGCTGAGTTGGAAGAGACCCATAAGGATCATGGAGTCCAACTCCTGGCCCTGCCCAGGACCATCCCCAAGAGTCACAGCATGTGCCTGACAGTATTGTCCAAACTCTTCTTGAACTCAGTCAGGCTGTGACCACTTCCCTGGGGAGTCTGCTCCAGTGCCCAACCAGGCTCTGGGTGAAGAACCTTTCTCCCCTGACACAACTTTGGGGTCCAGTTACTGATGTTTTTTTTTTTTTCTTTTTTCCTGTTAAGCTTCCTAGATGTACATGAAAATGTGGTCAGTATTTTTAGGAACAGACTTCTTTTGAAATCATAACTAAGTCATTACTCAGTTATGGCTTTGGGAAGCCAATTGCCATATCCCATTACTTCTGGATTTACAAATTTAAATCATATTTTAAAAATGAGATATTAATCATACATATTCAAGTATGTTATCTTAAATAACCTAAATGAGTTTTTAAATTAAATCTGGATGCAAGTACCTCGGTTAAAAACCTCCTTTTTAAAATAGATTTATATTAGACTTATATAAATATTTTAGAAAATAACTTTTTATATATTTGCTGGTGTGACATGCCCCCACTTTCTGAAAGACACTGGGATACATTACAAAGTCCTATTCTGGTCCAGGAGCCTGATGTGAAGCTCGAGGCTTTCCACTCACACCACTCAGCACAGGTGTGGCTGGGCTCCCCCCCTGTGCCCAGGCTGGTTTCTGCACTGCCTGATGCCAAGGGTGAGCCTGGCCCTGCTTGTCGGTCCGAACCTGCAGAAGGACAGAGCAGTGCCACAGCTCCCTTGACACAGGATAACCTTCCTGCCGTGACACAGCTCCCTGCACACACAGCAGGTAACCAGACAGAAAAACAAACGTGTGACAACCTTGTGACAAACGGGATGAGCCCCGCTGAGCCTGAGCACTCCTTGCTCCGCTGGCAGCAGCAGCCCCGTCAGCGGCGCCTGTGGTGCCACCCGTGCACACCCAGCTTTCCTGCAATGAACCCTGGAGCCTGCACACCTCTAGCCTGCAAGCCTGAGCCTGTTGTAACTAACTTGTCTGTGTGCAAGAGTATGACAGTAGGACCTCATGATCAGCCATACCATGATCTACCCAGACCCCACTGTCTCACTCTGTGTCAACCATCCAGTGGTATGCTCTGTGATAGGTCCTTGTCTCAATTTTCCTCATTAATCCATTTCCAGAAGTATATTTCCCTCTATGCTCTTGTGAGATTTGCAGTTTTCCAGCAACTTTAGCTTTTCTGTGCACCAAACCTTTAAAATTTCTGCAAATTAAAAAAAAAATAATTATTTTCTTATGCTTCAAGTGAACCCTGTCCCAAGTTGTTTCCAGCTCAAGAGCTGACTACTACAGTTTAACACTTAAATTCTTCTTGGGAAATACAGGATTCAAAAGATGTTCCTCAAACTGAAATGATGAACTTCCAACAATTCATGTTTTAGAAAAAGTCTCTTGCATCCAATAGTCTTTTGGATCTCCTCTTTTTGTGACTTTCTGAAAACTCAGTATAAATCCAGTAGCAGATTTATATGAGTATTCAGTTTCTGTGGTATAAATCACACTAAATCTGTTTCCTTCTATCCATGTAGCAAACAGAGAGGACTCTGTGTCAGATGAATTAATTTATTTAAGAAATGTGTGAACACCAATGTCATGCATCAGCTCAAAAAATAGTGATAGGCAGTGTAGTGCCTTGCCAAGTGACGGTATTCTGAGAGTCTGGAACAGAGTCCAACAGGGTCCAAACACAGTGCATCTCATTTATTCAGTTTTCCAGACTGGTATTTCCTTTCATTTTCTCTTTGAATCTTCATCAGTTTGAATCTCTTCTTTCTCTGAATCCATGTAATATTGTCCCAGCTTCTGTCTGACTTGTTCTGTTTTGTTTTGTTTTACACAGAGATGTGAGTGTGGACACCAAATTTTATCTCAATAACAGCATTAAAAAAAAAAGAAAGCATACCTTATTGGAGGCTTTACTGTAGAGTGTTAGTTTGCTGGAGAGTTTTCATTTTTAAACAACTGATACTTTATTTGAGTCATTCATAGAAGTATCCAGCTGCATGAGCACACTGCTCACGTGGCCTTGTGAGTTTCTTGCTGCAATAATGTGATCAGTTTTATTGCTGAAGAGACTTCTTTGACACTTGTTTTCCCATTTTTTCCTTCCAAATATCCCAGAATGCTAATTAACAGGAATAGAAGTAGCAAGCAAATGTGATGAAGGAAAAAGCACTTGATGTAAAGCAACAAAAACATTTGCTCCAGTTGGTTTTGTTTGGGACGTGCAAATAAAGAAGTGCACACTTTACAGTGAGACACGTACACAGCTTGGCAGAGGTTTTATAGCTGAAATTACACTATTCCCTGGCTACAAAGAAGAGTCCTGAATAAATCTCTTAAAAGTTCTCTTTGCACCTTTTTGTATCAACATCAGTTTCCAGGACCACATCTAAGAGCGCTATTGTATGAACATTTTTGCCAATATTTACTGTGATACTTAATTAATTCTATCGTATAGTCTGTTTTCCAACACATATAGTATTTTCTAACTCCTCTTTTTTTAGTTATTATTATTTTCTGAGAATATAATTATTCTGGCCTCCAAAAAAGGATTCCACAATTTTCCTTGTTTAATGGGAATGATGAAACATTGGAAGTATTTGAAGCCCAAGAAGCTCCTGAAAAGATTTATAGAAGTTAATGCTATAACTGTCCAGCCCTGGAGAGTTGCCACTTGGAAGGGCCCTGCTAAGAATTTGAACGTAATTTATCAGCATCATGTTTTTAAAAAGTAATCTTCAGCACTTTGGTTGTCTCCCCAAAACTGTAACTCCACTGCACCAGTAAACCAGGGCACACCTGCATGAGTCCAGGATGCCAGAGGAATTTGTCACACAGATATTCCCAAAGAACAGTGAAAAGCTCCTGTGCTATGAGCATCTTCTGTCACTCCCTTGCTGTGTGTTACTGGCATGAGGCAGTCAGTGAGCAAGGGCTTTGTGGTTCCTTTATGCCCCAATAATCCTGGCTACTAAAATAGCCCTTTGAGACTGCTGGCATCTACACTAGCCTTTAAACTCTTTGCTATACACTGGCTCCAACAGGGTTCCACAATCAGGAGAAAATAAAGTTAAACTAAAGCAAATTTTGCACAGCCTGGGTGCCACACTGGGCACTCTTTTCATCTCTCAGCTGCTCTGAGCTTGCTTTTGTGCTGGAAAATTTATATAGAAATAGCAAGAATGTATTTTTACATCGTGAGTTTGTATTATTTTCTTTTTGCCCCAGTTGTAAGCCTAGTGGTAAGGGACATATTATCTGTGAAATACTGTGAATTATTACACATAGCCTATAGCATTTTTGGTGTAAGCTGCAGGTTGCTGGGTGAATTAAGAGGTTACTAATCTTTTTCCTGTAAGAAACTGAATTTCTTCAGCTGAAAAGCACTACTGCTCAGCTGTCACTGGAGCAACACACTGCTTTTTAAGAAATCCTTGGCTAATGTATTCATGTGTTTTGTGAGGAAAAACATCTGCATGTTTTACCATCCACAAACCTTACGCACAACGACACATAACTTGATGTATAACTTTCTAGTCCACTTAGAAGGGCTTCTAAGACAACCAGCCTTTGGCAGCATGAGCCATCCACTCTAGACTGATGCATGGTCTAAAATAAATCATATCTGTGTCACAAGCTAAATATCTGGAGTCTGTTTCTCTCTTACTAAAAAAAAAATCTATTCTAAATGTGAATTGCTGAGTTTTTAGCAGCAAGTAAAGCTGTAACCAGTCTTAATTTAACTGCCTCTGGGTATTGACCAAACCATTTTACATAAAGAAAGAAATTAATGCCTTACTTACTTGTAAGCTGAGATTTCTCTCATTTGAATTTTCAACACAGCATTTCAGATCTTCCCTAAAAAATACTCATGGAGTAAAATCCTGATCCCAATTAATGTAATGGCAATCCTCCTACTGACATTTCAGGAGCAGAGACTTAACTCATAGCCTGAAAGCTGATAGTGACTTTAACTGACTGGGCTGAAACCTGAGATCCAGGAGGAAGGGCATACATTAAATAGATAATTAGTTTATTACTTGCCTGTATGCCAACAAGCAAGTAATAATGCATGTTTGTGTCATTTCAAACGACACAAGGAACACAACTACTACCTACAAATAATACAAGATGCAGCAAATATTTGTCCCACCCAATTTTTTTCTATCCTCAGAAAGATAGCCTGTATTCTGAAATATTTCATTGACTTCCTGAACCAAGATCATAGTCACCGTTTTTAAGAAAAATAATTCCTTAGATTATATCAGTAGATAGTGCCCTTCATATTTAATGTGCAGAATTTTAAACCACACAAAAATAAGTAGGAGTTTTTATTTTGTTTACTAAATATATACACACACAACTTAAAAAGATTTGCCTGAATTTGTGAATACTTGCAGATTACTCCTTGAGTGCAAATCATACAATGATTGATTAGTTACCCACTAATAATTAAATGAAAGACAAACCAAGATATTTCTGAACAGTTTTAAAATCAGCTGTAGATATATTGGGAGACATTCCACTATATTTTTTGAATATTACATGTGTCTTTCTGATGGTATGTTTTTTCAAAGCAGCAAAGAAACAAATAATTTCAAGAGTTTTCCCAGATTCCCAAATGCAATAAGCAACAAAACAAGGAGATAGCCAGACACCTACAAGCACTTAGAGATGAAATTACCTGCAAAGAACTTCAAGGGGAGAGCCTGTGTTGTAGGAAGGCAGAGCTTGGATGCAGCACAGCCAGGAAAGTTGTGTGCATCTGATTTGCCAGCTCAGTGTCCTGGTAAATGAGGCTGTTGAGAAAGAGAGTTCAATTTTAGCAGCAGGGACTCCTCTTGTGCTGATGTGCAGCATGCAGTACATGAAGCAGGGCAGTCACAGGAATGTTTCCAGTGTCCATTAGTTTCTTCACCAGACGAGCTTGGCAAAGGGAGCTCCCAAACACACAAAACAGAGGCATTGCCTTGTTATAGAGAAGATCTCTGCTCTGAAGCTAAGAAAAGTGAAGGCTTCAGGGGTATTTCCATCCACAGAGCAGGGTCCAAGGAAGAGTTAGGCCTGTAGATCTTTCTGGTGAGACATCAGCTCATCTCACATTAACATTTTTCTCCCCAAGTGCTCTGTTCTATGAATAAGTCATATTTTACTTGGGAGAAGCCTTTCTCAGTCACTGCTCTTACCTCCAGGGCCCGGCTGATGAAGAACAGTCTCTGGCAGACATCAGATCCAGTCAGACCTGCTGCAGAACGGTGGCTAAGTGCCAGAGGAGCCAGGGCCAGGGGTGGGAGAATGCTGTGTCTCCACCAGGAGAGGGAAAGAAGGAAGGATGGAAGGTAAAGGGTGTGGGACAGGCTGGCAAGGCATCACCAGGGGTGGGTTATCTCTTACAGGTATAGAAATAGATGACTTTGTGTACTGTGCTCCTCTCAAGCCAGGATAAGCACGCAGTGGTCATCCTGAAAGAAAAAAAGAAGAAAAAATGTCCAGATAGGTGAGCTGTACCAGAGAAACTAACAATTCTGTAATAAACACACACTAGTCCTCAGCTGATAACCATAGTAAACAGGATAGTGACTGTTTAGATAACCCCGGTCTCTCTCTTCAACATTATGCTATACATGAGATTTTCATGGAAAGAAGCTTTTCAAGTAGAACAACACTTCCTTGTTTAATCTTAATATTAAAATTAACCATAGGAATTTGAGTTATGTCAAAACTTACTCCAGCCGTGAAAATGGAAAATTAAGTTTTACTGCTGTTAGAACATCACAAACAAAATGTCAGATGTTCAAAGATCTGGGGTCAAAGAAGGTGTTTTTAAACAAGTCCCAGTAGGTGCTTTAATTAATGTCATGTCTTGACCCATGGAAGTAAATAGTAAGATTGCCATGTGCTTGAGTGAAAAATACATTCCTCAATTTGCCATGCAATTTCCTGGTCTAGGGATGGACCAAGACCTGTGGGCTAGAGCTAATCAATCTGGTTGCCTTAGCAGATCTGCATTCTGTAGCAAATGTCCTGTTGCAGCAACAAATGAAGATTTACTGGGGGAAGCCACTTTAGGAAACTTCCAAATCTCCTACACCACTTCTCCTTACCTGCCCCTACTCACTCCTCTCACAGCTTCACAGCACATACTCTCACATCTGTTCCCTGCAAAGACCCTTTCAAATAAATCTGACATATATTCAGCCCAGAATGCAAAGGCAGGCCATTGGTTATTGGTTCATACTGGACAAAATATTTTCTCTGAAATTACTTGTTTTCAGGGAAAAAACCAACCAAACTTCCCCTGTAGCTGCAGGAAACAGTCTCTGCACTTGCTTGTCTTCTCTAGGTCTGGAAGCTGATAAGCTATTCTTTCTGCTTTCAGAATCTCCTGCGACATTTCTATGTGCTTTTCCAAATGATCTCACTGTTTTCTCTCCACCTCATCATTAACCAGCAATTTCTAATCATTGTCTTTCTCTGAGCACACAAGCACAGTCAATCAGTGATTTAATGTCACAATGGAGCCTCCTGAAAGGATTGCATAGAAAACATCTTATGCTGTGTTGCTTTTTACTTTAACTTTCCAATAACTTCCTCTTAAGGAAGATCTTACGTCCCTTGGTGTTCTGACACAAGCACAAATAATGATGTATTACTATCTTTAGACTATTATGGCTCAGCTACATGTTGCTTTAATGACACACATGTAATTGCTCTCAGTCAGGATCACCAAGCACTGCACTCCCAGAATTACTGCAAAGTCATTATTTACTCACTTGAAATCAGAGAAGCAAAGTACCTGCTCTGGCGATCAGGGATGGTGTGAATACAGGTCTTTGGGGCCAGGCAGGAAAGTACTGAGTGGGATTCTGTTTGGGCAACACACACAGCGTGTATTGATTTTCTAACTGGAAAACAGCCCCTTGAGATTGTGAACTAAGCTGTAAAAGAAAGAAAGAAAGGGCTTTTTTTAAATATCCTTTACAATATTTAATTTACTCAAACAAATCAGTTATATGGTATTATAGAGAGAAAATATCACCTTCATATTTAAGGTGAGTTTCTCCAGCTTGCATTACAATAACGTTTGTGATTTCAAATGAATAGCTGGAGTCATAGGAAAAAAATGTGTCAGACAGAATTTATAGAATGTAAAGCAGATAAGACCTTTATGTTGGCTTTTAAGTAGAAACATGTGATTCCAGCAGTACTGTTGATGTTAACAAAGTCAAGGTTATGAACAAAGGGTAAAATGAGTAAAATAGGTTCATGGTGTGAATCACACCACTGAGTTCACGTTAAAAGGAAGCAGAGATGATATATTTATCATCATAATGTGCACTTCATGACTCACCCAAACTCAAAAAAATAAAGTATGTGAATGATTAGGCAATGAAGATAGGTGTTAAGGAGGGAGGGACAATGGAAAATATTATTAAGCTTATAAAAACAATCTGACCTATTCATTAATTTGAAGCTAATATGTTGCTCTTCCAATTATCCTAAAAATAAACAGAGGGATTTTTTTTTCTGTGTGAAGGACAATTCCAGCAATTTGGATGACAGTCAAATATGTTTGAATGACAGGCTGCATAAAATGATTTAAGGCTTTATTTGGCACATACTTTTCATGTGAATCAGTATGCTTATTTTTATTATGATTCCTTACCTTCATGCTTGTAAGGCCATAAATCCCATCTTAATAGTTCAGAAACTGGATGAAGAGTGGCAGCTTGTAACATCTAAAGCATCAAGCCTAACTCATAGTGTAAAAGTTTTTTTCCTGGGTATTACAGTTTTTGCTGATTTGGATTTTTTTTTAAACTTCATTTTATGTATAACTTACAAATTGCCATCTTAAAAGGATCAAATGCTTGAAATCCATGCAACAGCACATTGTTTATTGGTACTTCCAGCTCTAAATATTTCTTGGGTTTTTTTCTGTTTAGAGCTGGAATTGTGGTTTTCACCATCTTCCTATTTCAAATCCCCGATTTCTGCCACCAGTCTACATGGAGCAGGACTACTAAAGATCTTTCTAGCCAAATATAAGTATCTCAAAGAGGACTCTCAGTTGTTGAGCTGGTTATCTGGGTTTCCCTTCTAGTCAGAGGAGAGAAAGAAGATCTTACAAGGTTCAAGTAGTTTCATCCAAAGGTAGGCATTTAAACAGCCTGAGATAAATCATGTCTCCAAGCACCTATTTCTTTCTTCTGTAAGAAAGAACCATGGGAAGCTGGCTCAGGGGTTTCTGTCTGAAGCCAGGAGAGATGAGTTCCACACAGAAAGTCTGATCTGAGACTGAGTAAGTGGGCAAAAGGAACAGAGGGAGGGCACAGTAAACATGACTCATGGTTACAGGGCATGGCTATGCAATATGTATGAATTTGACAGGTCAAATTCAGTTTCTTCCAACATTTAAAAATCCAGGATAAAGATACTATGAGGGAGACTACCAGGAAGAAGGGAAGTGATAGAAACCCACATATGGAAATGCAGAGGAGGAGACACGAAATGTAGGCTGGGAAAAAAGGTGATGGGGTACAGAACATGTAAGGGAAGATCTTATTTGGTTGTCATCATACAGGGGGTGATAGGTTCATCAGGTCTTGTCACCCCAGTCACTTCAACAGACCTGCAGAGACATAGCTGAAGGAATCACACAGCTAAGTATGGGGAAAGCAAGGTTGAATGGATCTGTGCAGACAAGATCAGAGTTTCTCTGAACCAGAATTACATCTCTGGTTGTTAGCGTTTCTTACTTGCACACCTCTGCTTCCTCAGGGAGCCTGGGAATGGTGCTACTGAAGGTCCCAGGACTAGTGCTGCAAGAAATCTTTTTGATTTCTTCCCAACCAAGAGAAACCAGAAATCACTCCTAAATACAGAAACACAGTTTTGGGAGATTTCTGAATCAGTAACACCAAGATGTTTTTATCACTAGTTTGGAGATTACCATAAGGCTTCCAAATGGCTTTTCAGGACACTTCTTTTTCTTACACTTAGCTTTGACAATAGGCAGAACTGAATAAAAATGTGGTGACTTGGCTTTTTCAAAATAGGTTTGGTGTTGTTTGTTGGCCTGGGATTAAATATCTTCTTTGTGCAGCAGCATGCATATTGATGTCCATAAGCAAGAAGCAAGCACGTGTTAAATCGTAGCTGCCATACCCTTTGGAAATTATGAGCTTTGTTTATACTTATATAGTCTTAAGTTGACAAACTTAGAAATCTCCAGCTTGCTGGTGAATTCAACAGACCTCAATTGCATTTCTAATCCAGATATAATTTGGATTAAATCATCTGGATAAGATAGAAATTTACCACATAAAAAAAGAACCTGGCTGAATTCTGCAATGTGAATCGCACAGAATAACACCATGTCATTGCAACACTTTGCTACATTTTCAAGGTTCAGCGTTTGCAAGAGTAATCACAGGAGAACAGGGACAAGAATAAATGTAATTTTTAATAAGAAACAATCTGGAATCTCTTTATCTAAAAACTTTACTTGAACACAATAAAAAATCACTATCCTGGGATATTAGGCATAAAAAGATTAAAATTGAATTTCCTTTATGAACATTAAACTCTTCTATGCATTTCAGTTTTTAAAAAAATTAATTGAAAACAGAAATGGCAACGCTTTATGCAATGAAAGGAAAGGAACCCATTATATATAAAGTTTCACCTAGAGATCTAATAGCATAAACTACTGATGAACTCAGCTGAAAATATTTTCTAAATGTCTGGTTTCTTCATTTAATATCACCAGAATTAATTAATAATTAATATATTTCTATCATGGACTGACTTCTGTTCCCTAAAGTAAAAATAATTAATCATTCCAGAGAAATACATATTAATGAGTCAGATTAACAAACAGTAGAAAACAGAGATGAGCTAGACAAAATTACTTTCTATGCTTCTTTTAGGAAAATAATAATAATACTCAGTAGCATTAGCAGAAATGACAATTACTCTGCTGGTCCTCTGGCTTGAGAGCTAAGAAACTGGTTTTAGTCCTGGGCTAAGTGTCCCAGACATGTAAGTGGCCCCATCACATGTAATCTTCTGCAAATCTTAGCAAAAGTGGCCTCTTATTTCTAATTCCTTGATTTCTGAGTAGTTGGCCTGAATTTCAGACCTGCTAGGTGCATACAGATCCTGTTGACTATAACCAGAGTGCATAGCAGTCTAAAAATGAGCTTTCAAGGTGTGTCAGTATGGTTAATCAGAAGTTAAACAACTCAAAGAAAATGATTCTTTGGAAATGTGTGCTCAGTGATGCTGCCTCCATTTCTTGTTTTGCAAAATGGACATAACATTTTCCATTAATTGCTTAACAAGAAGCTTGTCATAAAATGACTTCATCCTATATATTTTAATGTGAAAATATCAGCTAAAAGCATGGCAGAGGAGTGATTTACAAACATTTTAGATAGGCAATTGCACATTAATTGCTGCATATGGAGACTTACTCCTTCCAGATTTTGGTAATAAAAACAAAGTAAGTATGAAAAATTACAATAGGGCTCTGCTAAATAATTTATCCACAATGTTTGAATACTGTTTCCCATAAAGGAGCAGCAACATTTTCAGTCTTGTGACTACAGTACTGAGGAAGGTGAAAGATAGCATCTTTGGAATTAAATTGGAGAAATATGACTCATCCTTTTTTGTCGCTTGCCAAGCTTACCTTGACATTTATTTCTTTGCTGGAGTGCAGAACTTGTTTACATAAGTTTCCCCCATGCAAATGCATCTGGATTTCCTCTGAACTGTCATCATCCTGCAGGGATATTCAGTCTACCACCTCATGGAATTTTCTTTTCTAATGACACTAAGTTAAATGGTACTGTGGGCCTGAATGTTGCCAGCATTCATGGCAGCCTCATGTTTTGAAAACTTCATACTCCAGTGGGAACTCTGCAACCTCACCCTGACTTTAGAGGATGAAATCAAAACTTAGATGTGAGCTGGTTCAGACCTATCTGGGTGGCAGCTTTGCATCTCAGGATGTTCTCAAATGACAAAACACTACTGAATAACTGAAAAAACTGTGATTGTTTAATGTGGTATATAGGGTTTTATTATTTAGGTCATGTAAGTATGAGAAGGGCAGAAACATATGTATTCCTGATCCACTTCAATTCAAAGCAAAATACATTTGTTTAAGCAAATCACTAGATTTTCTCTGTACAAAAAATACATACACAGTGAGAGATCACCTCTTTGGAGAAGAAGAGTAATTTTCTTAATTTCTCTTTTACTGCTGTTCCTGTGATGGTACAACCAAATCAAAACTTGGTTCAGATTAATATGGTAATGTACTGGTACAAGCATAACCAGATTTAGCATTGTTTATGCCCTCTGAACATGTGTTCATGAGGGGTTTATATTTCTAACCAGGCAAGCATCTTAAATGTAGGTAGACTTGTGCAGATTTTACAGTCCAGGCAAACTATTCTGGTGCCATACAAATCAAGGCAATTCTGTTCACCTTTACAGGCATTGTTGTGCAGTCAGAAAGCAGTCACTATCACAATACTAAAGAAGCATGTTCATAGTCTAGAGGATGTAGATCTCTAAAATGCCTTCCATTTAGATATCTACCTGTATTCACAGGTATGCTTTTTACTTTTTTGCCAAGTACTTTTGTCTTGTGATCACCTTGACATACCAAACCCTTTTAGATTATTGCACATTATCAAAAAAATAAAATAGGTAATATTCCTCTCATTTAAACAGATCACAATTCTCATGACAGAAGCATCTAGGCATTAAGCAACATAGATAATAACCTTTACTTCTTACTATGTTATGATGACATCAGAAAAGTAACCCATTTTTTTCCACAGCCTCTGTATTACTTAGCACAACTATTTACTCCTAGCTATTTCACATTAATAAAATGAAAGAGGCAAAAAAGTAAGAACTGTATTGTTCTGCAAGAGACATCTTCAGTGACAGTATCATCAGAGGCACGTTATACTTGTAATTAGTTTAAGGAGATCTGAAGCTGCTCTAAGATATAATTTAACTGAGATAATTGTAGCCTGGATTGCATCTCTAGTTATTTGTTGTGTTTGGCAAAGATGACTATGTATTTTTAATTTCTATATTTTGTATACATCTGTTTGATTTTAATGTTGTCTGTAATTGACTACATAAGTTGCTCTTTATTTAGTGCTTTTGCTGTATGGCCATAAGCCAAACTACACAAATAAGTAAACAAATGAGCCCAGAGGGTTGTGTGAATATATGTTATCTGACAGTCCTCAGGGACCCATGCTCCAAAAGGGATGTGGGGGTTTTTTCACTTTGTTTTGTTTTGTCTTTGTGAATAGTGTTACCCAGTTTCTTAATTTTGAACAGAACCACCCTCTTTGAAGAAAATTATATGCATAATTTGGGTTAATTTTTAATGTTTATCCAATGTTTCAATTTTGAGAAAGTCAATGGGGAATTATAAGGAGCTAGTTTAAGGTGTAATACTTTCTTAGTTTTTAGATAAGGTTTGCTCCTATCTCTTTCTATGCTAAGCTTCTCCCAGAATCTATGGACTATTTGCAGATTTTGTGTGTGAGAGCTTTCTCTCACTTTCAGCCAGATAATCAGAATAACCTTACTGCTAGGAAACCAAAGAGACTAAGGACTAATACTCATTTGCATTTCCTTCCAGCCATGATTAGGTCTCCATCATCATGTGGCCTTTTCCTTTAAATAAGCTGTTTAATGCCAGAAACTTGAAATGTGTCAAAGTTCTGACAAGATTCTTTCTACATTACACCATTAAAATTTTCTATTCTGATTAAGCTTTTGGGGTGACATATTTCACTGTGTGTACTGATGTATCTTGATTTTTGGATATGGGATAAAACCAGCTATTCCATAACCCTTTGGGTGTGGTTTGTACTCAGGAAAACAGGAAAAAAGAAATGGAGCTGGTGCATGCTGTGTGGGAGACTCTCACATGTGTGTGCTGTGCATTGCAATGCTCCCCCCAGGAGTACCAGCCACTGGATCCAGTGAGAGACCTGCCTGTGAGGAACGGTCAGCACCCAGACAAGACAAAGCAATAACAACAACCAAAAATCATTTGTGCACTTTTGTGCATGCATTAGGTACGTGTGCCCTTACAAAAAAGGAAAGCTACTGTTTAAAATTATTCCTGTGTACCATGGAAGAGAGAACCAAATCAGGCAGCAAGGACAGTCCTTTTCCAGAGAGCATCCTTGACAAGGGATCCTCTTTGTTGCAAGAGCATTAGACCAGGGTATATATTACATCACACGAGAGACTCTCTAACTTTGACTCAGCCAGTTCAAACAGAAATAAGTCAGAGTACTGTGCAGCAATAATTGCTAGCTGAGGCACTAATTGGAACAAATTGCCCTTGGGGGGAAATTAAAAACAAAGGGATAAGCTTCCCATGATCTTTGCACTGCTGTATCCATTTACAACAGCAAGTTCTCCATCACAGTGGGCAGGAGCAGTGGTGGGCTCAGAATCAGCTATGAAATCTAACGGGTCACAGCAGGAGCCATAAGCCACTCTTCAGGAGGGAGAGAATGAAACTGGCTTAAAGACTTGTGTTGTTCTAGGATTAAATGACTGAAGAAAAAATATTAAACTTTTAGGTTTCTCATTCAATATAGAGATGATAAACAATCTACTGTAATAAAAGGACCTTTCCCGTGAAAGAACATACTCTAGTAAAGCAAGAAACATTGTTTGGTTTCTTATGTTCCCTGGAGCAACTTGTAAAAAATATTTTGGCATCTTCTACTCATATAATTTCCCACTGCCAAAATGATTAACTGAGACTAAGAAATTGCATCTTCTTCTGAGATGGTCCTAAAACTCAGAAGTACACAGAGTATGACTTGTGGGGCTAAAATGTACTCTGGGAACTTTAGGCACAGTCAGCCTGCTACATTTCTATTTTGCTCGTTTCCAAAATCTATTTGAGTAATGTTGCTGAGTGAGTCTACTCCACTGGACTGCCCATAGACAATCCATTCTATTTTTCTGAGAACAAGATCATTTTTTGTCTTATTTTCTGGGTTCTGTCTTGAATACATGCAAGTTTGTAATGACACCACATAGATAACTTAGCCTATGCTGTGTTCCTGTACGTATGCAGTGATAGTTCCCATCCTTGTTTGTTTACTCTACCCTGAACAGCAAAGAGTCAGCTACTAAAATCAGTGTGATTATGTCTGAAAGAGAGATAATGTCTGAAAGGGAGAGTTAAGTTTTGATTTTTTTTTTTCCATTCTGAAATCTGTTATCCAGGAGGTGCTACCACTGTTGCTCTTGAGCTCAGCCTTGTCCAGCAGTGGGTATGTATTGGGGCTGGCTGGAATTGGCTCTGTGGGCCATGGGGGAAGCTTCTGGCAGCTTCTGACAGAATCCATCCAGTAGCCCCTCACTACCAAAATCTTGCCATACAAACCCAATACAGGGCCACACTGAGGAAGGACATTGTCACTATGCATTTGCCCTGGTTTTACATTCTTACATAAACAACTGCTATGGCCATGACAGAGACAGGATACTGGGCTGAGTGGACTCTTTGGTCTGACCCAAACTCATTATTCCTCTTCTCCTGTATTTTTCTGATGACTTGATTTTCTGCTTCATTGACTCAATCTCCAGTCTGCAGGGCCCATTACGTTTTTATAAAGGAAATAAGATAGACAAATTATTCTTGACAATTCCTCAAGGGCTGCTGCTCCTTACTCCTTGCTTTGTTATCCTCTCAGGATGCATACAGGCTGGGATACCTCTTATTTGCATTTGCTTTCCTCATTTTTTCCTATGACAAAAGCCAGTAGACTTTTCTTTGCAATAATTCTTATTTAGTTTCCAGATAAAAAGTGCTAAATTATTGCTTGAATAGTTGCTAAATTCAGTAAAGATAGATCTGAGGCCTCGGCATTTAGTGACCTCTTTGGGTTGTTTATCTGAAATGATGGTGTATGAGTTACACTGGAACACCTAAATTTTACAGCAGAAATGTGAACAGTGTCTTTAATCATGATGTATCAGAGCAGACTGTGACATTTGCTTCAGAACAGAAAGTTACTAATGTTGCTACCATCTTTTAACTCATCCTTTGACCTCCATTTTATGGTTAGTTGCAGCACTTCAAAAAATACTGCTTTCAGCCACTTTCCTAACTGTTGCAGAAGAGGCAAGTCAGGAATCATAAGACATACACAGTACGACAATCATGAATTTAGTTCTGATTGAAGGGTCAGAACATTTAGTTCTGACTCTATGGAGTGCCAAATCCCACACTGCAAGTACCAGTGATGCAACAAATTACTCCATTCATTGGTTACTGCTGACATGGCCTTCTTGCAACTCAAACACCTTCCTAGCTCAAATATATTTCTCATTCAAAGACAATATTAGGTCTTCAAATTCCTCCTATTGACTGTTGTTTAGATAACTGCAAGATTTTTAGATATCTCTTGCCAATATTTTAAATAAGCCATCAGTAACATTTTTTATTGGCTGTGTATAACTTAACTTGGTAGTTTTGTTTTTCTTAACAGGGTAATTATGCAGCTTCTAAGAATACCTCAAGAGAAAAGAAATTTCAAAGAAGTCATGGTCAATGGAAGTTTATTGAAAATTTTTAAATAGGGTTTAATTCTCTGAAACTCCAGCTGGATCTGTGCCGCTTTCTTACATATTTTACCAGGTCTGCATGTGGATGAGTATATGGCTCTACAAAATACAGGTGAAATTAATGAAATCATGGTGAAAACATAGTTTTATTCTATATCATTAAATTCTTTAAGTGTAGTGTATTCCTAAGACTAGGCCCATGAGAGAAATCTTAAGGTGCTTCTGCCAAGAATCACCAATTGAGGTGATTAACATCCCTTGCCATTTTTTTCTCTTTCATTATCATTTTTTCCTATTCTTGTCTTGCAAAGTTAAATGCAGAATGTGTTTATATCATGGTAATACACTACATGGCACCATCCAGGTATTGTTACCAATAGCTTTATGGTGCCATGTAGTGTATTACCATGACATAAATATCTATACAAATAGTAAGAAAACCATGTAATTCACCAGAATATCCCATATTCTGAATTAATCATTTTTTATTATGTAGCTTTAATGATTTAATTTAAAAGATTGAATTATAAAGTTTTATATCCTTAGAATAACTTAATGAAACTCAGATGCTTTTTAAATTAAAAAAAAGAAAAAAAACCCAAAAAACCCAAGAAAACAAACCAACTTCTGGACTGACCCAGAGTCCCAGTATTAGTTAATTGTTGGGAGTTTGATTAGCCAGTGCATTTAAACTTGTTTGTTGTTTTAGTTTTATTCAGTTTACCTGAAAGTAGAAGTATGCATTACAAAAAGCAGAACTGTCACTCTGATTCTCTTTTGTTTGTGTCTGTTTTCTTTGTTGCTAGACAACATGTTATTTTTCAGTTTATTTCCCATAATTAAAAAAATACCACTACAGCAGATAATATTAGAGAAAGTAAAACAACATACTGTCTCTTTTGTCCTAATAATGGGAAGGTATTTGTCTGGATAAGGTCACAGTTGCTTCTTAGTATAAATTACTTAATTGTTTTCAGTAGGGCTGTTGTGTGAGCTCCAGGACTCGGCAGTCTAATCTGAAGCAGAACTCTCTGTCTTCGAAAGAATGTTTCTGGGGATGATCTTTGCAGGACAGGCTACTAGGTCACCAGGGACTGGGCAGATTGGTTTTGTTAGTACTTTTTGTTTTGTCTTAGAAGAGAATGTGGATAATAAAGAAACATCATTTTACAGACATTGTTTTCTCTGACCATATACTTTTAATTCTTTGTATTTTTGGGCCGAGAAAAGGCTACTGCCAAAAAAAAGGTAGTCTTCACAAGAGCTGAATACAGCAGTTGCAGGCACAGTTAGTCAGATTTTTAATAACAGCCTGGTTTTTTTTAGTGACAAGAAAAGATTTTATGTTATAAATGTAATTCATCAGGTGGTAAATATCAGTACATTTTTAGGTGTACATTTCAGTGGTGCCTTTTCAATTGAAAAGGGGGGCAATGGCACCCCATTAGTACCATCTAGTGCAGCTGGAACCATGTTGTTGTGTAGTCACAGGGCAGCTCCATCCTCCTGGATAAAAATAAATTTCATTCCATCTAAGTTTGTATATGGATGGACAAGCCTGTGTGCATGGCTTTGCAAAGAGCTCTCCCTCTGCATAAACACTCTCTCAAAGCCAAAGCTGGAGGCCAGTGCAGTCAAGATATGTACTGGTTTAACAACAAATGGTACTTAAGATGTTGTTTTAATTGACATATCTGTGAACAGTCAAACCCCTACTTTAATCTGGTTTGTATCAACCCATAAACTCACAACTTTTGTGGGAAAACAAGCCCTGGCCCTACCCAAATCTTGTTCCTCTGCATGGAGTTTATAGAAAACTATGCAGCAGGCTGCATTAGTTACAGTGCAATTATGGATTCACTAGGAGGGAAGAAAAGGACTTGTCCTCATGTGAACTCTGCATAAGATGCCTGTAATTCCTTGTGGGGGCTTTCGAGGTGACACAAACTCAGGTTATGTTGGAGATGGAGGTAGAATTATGACATAAATTTATCTAAGTTTTAGGAGCACATTTAAAATTCTTAATTAATTAATTTTTTTAATGTCCCTATTAGCCAAATCTTGCAACAGTCCAAAGATGAACAAATGCCAGTACAGCAAGAGTAAATTTAGCAGCCACCACTATGCTAAAAAAAAAGTTATCCAAAACATAAGGCACAAGGAAGGGTGATTTCAGGGTTGTTTTTTTGTTATGGGTGTTTTTTTATCAGATTTTCCTCTGGAAAGACAGAATGATCCTCTTGGGGGGAAAAGAGGGCTCACTTAGAAGCTTTTTCCAGGGCAAGCCATACACATATCCAAACCCACACATACAAGCACAGAGAGATATTTACCCCATGTTGCTCAGAGCCATTACATTGGCTCCAGTGGAAGAAGGCCTGTCAAAGGGGTCTTTCACTGGGCACGTAGGGAAAGCAGGAGCAGAAATAAATATTTGCATAAACGTTCAAAGCCTAGCACTGATTTTGAAGTAGCTTACTTCCAAATGCTTGTTGCATGTTTGCATTACAATGTTGTACTTTCTTTTCTCGTCTCTGACTTAAATCATGTTCTGTCTTTCCCCTCTGCCTCCATTTATTTGGTCTTTACACCCCTCCAGCTTTTTTTTGTAAACACCATAGTAAATTTTAATGTGGGAGCACCTATGACTTCACTTTTTTAAGGTTTTGGTGCTCAGCAATACTAGTATAAACATTTCTGGTTTTACATTTTTCTCTCAATTGTTTAATCTGCTGTCTGTTTAAACTTGACACCAGCAGGATTGCAGTCCTTAGCAGGCAATCCCATTCCTCCAGTGAGGATGCCTATTTTGTATGAAGCATGTGATGTTAGAAAGGTTTGTTAGTGTATACAACAATGGGACAGCTAGGATGCCATCTATGGTTTTTGTTGGAGCCTATTATCTTACACAGTAGCTACAACCTGATAAGTGTCATTTAAATGCCTCAAAGTTCTTCTTTAGTGTGGTGCAAGATATTTTTGTATGTGTAACTCCTGTTATAATCAGTAGGATGTACATCTACTCTGTGCCCTACTCCTGGCATGGTACATTAACAAGGAATTTATAGCTGCACTCTAAAAGAGCAAGAATTTCTGTATAGGCACCACTGAATATATACTGGGATATCTTGTTTTTACCATGTTCCAGGGAAGAAAAGTTTGGCAAGTTTGTTTACCTTGATGTACAGCTTCAAGAGCAAAAAAGGAATAATGTATAGCTGAAATGCCTCACCATTAGTGAAAGGCTCTGAAAAGCTGCAGCAGCACATAAATTAAGAGCAACCCACCACTCTGTGCCAACTACGACTTAGTTGGGAAACTATGCAATGATTAAACAATGAAATTAAACACATAGGACCTGGAACATTTAAATATTTAAATGCCACTTTTCATAACAAATCATACTAATGCATAACAGTGAGTCTGACCTTGCTTTGGGATGGCCTATGACATTGCAAGCAAGACAGATAACTTTGTGCATTCCTCTGCATCTCCAGTTATGAACTGTGTTCTCCCATAAAGGTAGGGCTACCTACATGAGATCTTGATTATGAAATTTCTTTGGTTTTATATATTTATCAGGGATATGACAGTAATTTTTAAGTGAAAGGAATCTGCTTTCATGTAAGCATAAATCTCAAGTAAATCCATTGACCTCAGTAATGCTACAGGAAAATGCAAGTCTGGCTCCTTAAGGGCTGCTACTTACAAGTTTCTTCTTAATATTTTAACTACTACTCACATTATTTTATTGGACAACTCCATGGCTTTTTTCAGTGGACTTATCTCCCCACTTTATCTGTAATTCAGGTAAACTTCGCAGTAGAAAGTTCACTCAGATGTCCTTCAGGAAAGAGGGTTTACAGGCAGGACAAAACCTCCAGCAGAAGGAAACCTTTGAGCCAGCTGTGTGAAAAAGAAAAATACTGCTATGCATTTTCAACAGAAGTCTATACTTCCAAATGGGAAAGTCAGTAGGAGTCTATTCAGAGGCATACAGAGCAGGAGTTCTCAATCTTTTAGTGATTTTTTGGGCCAGCAAAGAGCTGGTTATAAGACATTGGCCCCACCTTGTTTCCATGTCAAACCTGTATTTAAAGATTCATGTAAATACATTAAGTGCCTTTCTAAAATTAATTTCCTTTGAAAGCCATTGCATGACTGTAACAGCATGGTGCAGTCATTGAGGAACTTGCTACTGTCTGTTTACAACACATCTACAGGGGAATTGGTAACAGCTAAGCTCACTTAACTAAGAGGTTAAAACAGCAAGAAAAACAATGTAACTTGGGGTCTAACTCTGGATAATAGCTTGAGTCCAGATCAGCATTTTCCACGGATCCCAACTCCAGGTGCCAAGCAGAGCTAAACCAGACTTGCACTGTCACTGTCTTAGCCAAGGTTTTGTGTAGCAGGAGGGGGTGGGAAACAGCTCAGGCTGGGACTGCTGCTCTAAAGGTCACTCTGCCTTGCAGAGGGAGCCTGCAGCAATGTGAATTCCTGAGTCAAGATTGTCAGGAAATGTTTTTTAGCTGAAACTACCTTTGAAATCATGTTAAAGGAAAAAAAAAAAAAACAGTGAAAATGGATCATTCTCACAGAAGTCCTTTATCATAGGGGCATTTTATCTTGGAGCGAATTTCTCTTGATGCAGGTTTGTTAAACCAGATTTAATCCTAAAAACATAGAATTTTTGAAACACGCAATAGCCCTTGGGGATTATTATTGTAGCCCCACCCTTACACCTGCACATCTTCTGTTTGTTCAGATATTGCCCCAGGGAAAACATTTGCCTCAGCATGCAAGCCTAAGAGTTTATAAGGATTTTCTTTCACTCATGTTCTGTCTCTCGATTCCAACTTTTCTTTTAAATCTGTGTAAGTGTATATTTAGTGTGTGCTAAGGTCTACTGACACATCCAACATCATCTTCATCCTTCATTCTTTTTCAGTTATTCTTGTGGGGTTCTTTGATGCGTGTGAACATGTGTATGTATATCTAGCCTGCCATCCATCCATCCATCCAGCCGTCCATCCCTCCCTCCCTCTCTCCCTCTCACTGGGACTGTTGGGCAGCAAGGGTAGTGGGGACATATGACAGCGTGGCTCAGGCTGTGGCCCTCTCACCCCTAGGCTGAGAGGTCATGTTCAAATCTCATTTCCTGATGCTGTGGACAGAAGTCTAAACAGTTAGTGGCTTCATCTTTCGAACAAGATATTGACCTGGGGCTTCTGGATGTCAAAGATTTCAGGAATATTTTGGAAAGAAAGGGGAATAACCCCAATGCCTTGGCCAACATCCCAGTTTTCAGCAGAACTAGCATCAAAACAGAGTGTGATTAATGCTAAGTATATAATGGCTGCCACATTTGCCTTTGCAAGCAGAAGGTCTCTTGCAAACAAGCTTTTTATTCTTTCTTTCTGATTCCAGTTAAAAATCAAAAATTTTCTTTAACTGCAGGACAAGCATTGTAAAATATATTGGTGCTCTAGTGTCCTACAAAGATTTTCCTGACTTATGAATATGTTTTCACTGCCAATTTTAAATTGATGTAATTTAAATGTGTTCAAACTTCCATTCCTCTTAAATAACACTGCAGTCTGTGGCCTGAACTTACTTTCTTCAAACTCAACACCATTGCTCTGATAATCTCTGTAAAGACAGAATGGTACTTACCTATACCATCTGTAAACATGGCATTTTGAGTGTAATAATAAGCTTTTCTCATTCCTATTGCTCTTGAAATTTGATGTAGCTAATGCTGGAGAAGCTTAAGTGACCAAGTTTAGTTTTACTTTCAGAATTATACTGTCTCCCAAACTATGTGTTTAAGAATCACTGTTTTTGCTAGCAAGCACACAGGAACGCAGACTGAGGTTCAGACAGTTCCCACACTGATCACATGCACTTCAGACTTAGTACAGAGAGAAACTCCATTAGAAGCAAATGTTACCATAAAAATGTATCTTCAGACACACAAAAAATTCACTTTTCCAGGTGATGATGTTGGACTGTGGCAGCCATTTGGGGCAGTCAGCAGCAGCTGACAACTCCTGGATGGGGAAAGGAACACTTTCTGAGATCATAGAATGTCCTATATTGGAAGGGACCCACATGGATCATCAAGTCAAACTCCTGGCCCTGAATAGGACCACCCCAAGGGGTCACACCACGTGCCTCAGAGACTTCTCCAAGTGCTTCTTGGGTTTTGGCAGGCTTGAGATCAGTGCCTGCCCCTCTGCTTTCCTTCGTAATAAAGCTGTAGCCTGCTTGGAGGTTTCCTCTCAATCTCCTCTGCTCCAAGCTGAAAAATACCTACTAGCTTTGTCCTTGCAGGAATTGAGTTTCTTAAGAGTGGGAAATGAATAAATTAAATGGCAAAAACTCCCTCTCCAAAACTGTAGGAAGGGCAGAGGTGAAATATATCCGCTCTGAGATGCAGCCTTAGCTCTGCCCTGAGGCCAGCTTGGCCAGCTCTGCATGCACCAGCAAGCTGCAGTTGCATCTTGGAGAGAATCCCTATGACCATTGCAGTAATATACTTGCTGTAACACCTTCTCTTTGCTATGGCAGAGCTCAGCTCCTCAGTCACAGTGACAAGGACACACTTATAGCTGGCTGATCTTCAAGTACTCAGTGTTGGCACGAGGTCATTAACCCGCTGTGGTTACTTCTGTCATTGCAGCTTGGCTAGACTAGGTGAACAGGCAGTGCTTCCCCAGGATGAGAGTCCCAGAGTTCTGCACTACAGTGCCTGGTGTGGACTGCACCAGGGGCTCTCAGTCCAAAATACCTTTTGTGTGGTTTGTGGTGGCACTCATGGGGAAAATTCTTACATATCTACTTACACTTCCTGAAATCTTCTCTTCTATTTTGCATTTTCTCTGTAAAATCATAATGCTTTTCATGTAATTTCATTCTCTTCATTAATTTTTCTAGAAATGCAGGTGATATGCATGTCAACAGATGTTTTGGTATCAGCAATATATAACATCAGGGGGTTGTGGTGTTTAGAGTTTTCTTATTATTTGCATCATTTCAACAGGAAAATTGTTGAATTTTCCTCCACATGACCAGGAGTTGGACTTGATGATGCTGATTAATCCTTTCCAACTCAGCATATTCTGTGATTCTATGAAAGCATAGAGAATAACTGCAGTGGACAACAAAATAGTTTCTGAATGCTACTAGCATTTACCACCTACACTTGGTAAGGCAAAGTTACAGGGATTGTGAGACAAGTCGTGAGAAGTGAGGCTGAGCATTCACATTGACAGTCACCAGGAGAAGAGAGGTTGTGAGAGATGACTCTTGGGGAGTTCAGCATCAGTTTCCAACTTCACATCCACTGAATGATGAGAGCTTTGATGAAGATTAAAGAGATGACACTGATGAAGGCTGTTACCTGGCTTTTCAGTAACTAGGTGGGAGCTGGAAGACCTGAGGCATTTCTTCTAAGACTGCAAAGCTGGTCTGCATATTGTGACTATGGGGCAATACAGGGTAAGTAAGACAGGAGCACAATTAATTTGCTTCCCTTTGCCTCCCTGTGATTTAGAAGAAAATAATATCACAACTTTTCCAGCCACAGCCTCCTCCCTACCCTACCAATGGTAGAGAAAGAGCTCATTTTCCAGGGTTGGGAAAATGTCATTGAAGCAATGGAAACACATCATTACTGTGAACACAACTGGTTAGGAAAATCCATGATAAGTCTTCAGAAAAAAAACATTTTTCTCATTTAAAAACCCCAACTTTAAAAAAAACTTTTTTAAAAAAAAACCCCTATCTTCTAAGCTTTTAAAAATTCTTAGAGGGAGCACCTTCCTAGACTGGCACATGCACATTGATGTAGTTGCCAGATTAGCAATTATTTGAGGAGCCACCTATTTTTCCTTTTCTTTGTGGAGCCACTGGGATGCAAAGGCAGATGTGAGCATAGCTTGAAGATTTTGCACTGCCTTGCAAAGTGACTGTTTAAAGTGGACTGATGCTGGAAACACTTCATAATTAGTCTGTGTCTAAGCCAAAATATTTTTGTTGTGATATTTGAATGTTACATTTTACAGATGATTTGTAAAACAAAAAGGAAAATGTTACCGGGAAAGAGAGTAGGGACGAAAATATCTCTGCTGATTTTGAACTGCCAGACATAAAGGCAATTACCAGAGCAGACTGTGGAGATGTGCACCCAAAGGAGGCCTTAAGGGCATGCTTTGATATTGTGTCAGAATCAGAGGAATGTCTGCTTTGTGCTAATTTGTGTCAGTGTAGTTGGCTTCCATATAGACTTTAAATAAACTGCTGAATTTAAGTAAACATGCCAGTTTTGAAAGCCTGAGTAAATCATCATCTACATAAGAAATCATAGCAAACACAGACATTTCTATGAAGATTCTATCCATGAAGAAGATTCAATGTGCTGACCACTTACGTGGATCACAGATTGGAGTATCATTACCTTTAGTGGACAACGTGGTCAGTATGCTGTGGGTACAAAGTGTACACACAAGGAGAAGACCTAGTTTGGCCATAAGATGTTATCATGTGCCAGAAGATGGCTGTAACCTAGACCATAAAAACATCCATACTGTACAGTAGAGCCTGGCAAATAAGTTTCAGATTCTTCTATGTCCTTACACTTTATAACACAATCTTTTGGTATTTGAAGGCTGCAAACATCTTGTATGCTTCCTGAATCAGGTTCTAGTCCTTTTGCCCTCTTTTGAAAAGTTACTGCCTTCACTTCTTAGCTTCTGCACACTCTTGCCAAAGTTAGAAGTTGTCCTCCTTTTTTCCTATTTTTTCTTTCTTCCAGCTAAGTTTCTATACTTGCTTTTCAAGCATAGCACAGGAAGGCCACTGAGAAATATCTAATGAGCAAGAAGAAAATCATAAATGAAAAAACTCTTTAAAGTTTTTCCATAAGGGTATAATTAGAAGTATTTAATTTGCTTTAAATGGCTCATTCAGGACAGTTCAGCAAATCCCAGTATTATGAACACATGAAGGACATGACCAATGGACTGATGGATGTCAACAGTGATGAGATAACTGCCTATACTTGTGATTCTGACTGATATTTGGCTTGTCAGGGTGCCAAAGAATGAGTGGAATGAATTGAGATGGATCAAGGACCTGTGTAATGAGATATTTCAGAGTAATGATACTGCCAGGGTTTCATCATCATTCCTGGGGTTGTTTTGCAGCCAAGCTTATTGCTGATTCTTCCCCACATGGACTGAAGAAGTTCAGGGCTTCTTTCTTGAGAAAGTCAAGGAGCTAGACTACAAATGGGTTTCTAGGAACAAGGCATTTCTAAAACTCTGGGAATTTTAATGGAAGAAAAGTAGGGCTTTGAGATGTAATTGCTGTGACTTTGGGCCAGAGAGTTCAAGTCAATAACATGAACAGTCCTAGTTATAGGAACATAGGCATAGTGTGTGAAGGATGAATCACTGATAATTAATGCAACATCCCAACATGCACTAAAGGAAAAGATTAAAGGGTAATTTGTCACCTAGTTTTATTAAATCAGAAAAAAGTTGAGATTTTACCAACCAGACTTCAGATAGCAACATGGAAGTAAAAGCCAAACCAGGGTTAGTTCTCCTGGCCAAATAAGTGTGGTTAGACCTTACCAACCACTATGTAACAGCAGCCACATCAGGTTTGCTAAATGTTGGCAGTCTTCATTGTTATTCTAACAATACCCTTTAAAGTACACCATCTTTACTACTCACCACCATACCATAGAAACTATAGTTATGCATGCAAACAGGCTGCTGACAGTCAAGTTGACAAGATATCTCTCTGCTTCTACTGCTTGTGGTCTACAATCCACAGACTCTGATACATTAATTCCCTCTATCAGAAAACCTCTCCTCATATCTCAGTTTATATAGACATTGCTCACACTCAGCCTACAGATCTCCTTAACAGTGCTAATCAGAGAGATTTTTTTCCTGACATTCTCTAGGACCCTGAATGCCTGGGTGCCAAAGAGGTGGCTGGATGAATGTATTTTAAATGAGATGAATGCAAAATGCTTTCATTGTCAGACTGAAAAGTTCTTGCCTTGGGACAGCAGCAAATTATTTGGAAACACTACAAATATAAGAATATAAAGGGTGATTTACAAGATGCATATTTAATGAAATACAAGGTATTTTAGATTATTGTGATCCAATCTTCACAGTAACTTCTGTTATATCCTATTTGCTTCCAAAAAAATTAAAGCAAGCATCTACTTCAGTTTTTAAAAGTGAATTTTTCCTGAATGTAAGACCTAGGATAGCTGCATATACTATACACACTTCAGAAAAAAAATGTCACATAGCAAAGTAAAAGGAAAGACTGAAATTCTGCAACTGCTTTCCATCATTCTAAATGCCAGCTTTAGCTGTGCTGAGATAGTAATGTAGCTCATGGCCCAGATATGCAGTAATATTACATGCATTTTAATTAAAGGCAGTTGTCCTCATTCTGCTGAGGATTTGGTCACTGATGTACAGTGGAGCAGGAACAGTCTCAGTAGGCAATCTTCAGTATCTCCAGCTGGGGTTTTATTCAGAAAAGTACTGAGTCTTTAAAGTCCATGCTCTGATCATCCTCACTCACTCTGCATTGGCTTGGTTTGCAGAGTGGGCTTGGTGCATACATAGGATATTCTTTCTGAGGGAAATGGAACTTTAACTTTCACTCCAAAAGTATACCAGCTGCACTGCCATCATAATTAGAGCAGAAGGATTCTGAACCACATGTATGGTAGGCACCACCCACAATATAAACCTAGAAATAGTTCAACCATCACAGTAAATCTGATCTAAGGTAACATGCACATATGTATATATGCCAGGGAAGTGACTGAGTCACTGTGGAAGTGGCACTTAGGGACATGATTTAGTGGTGGTGTTGGCTATGCTGGGTTAAGGGTCAGACTAAATGACCTTAGAATTCTTTTATAACCTAAATTATTCTATGATTCTATGGTTCTTTAAATTGAGGACTCAGTACCAGCCATTTCCAGCTGCTGATCTGCTCTTATTGCATTGAACCAGTGGTGCAGAAGTGACCAACAAACCATAGCATGCAGCCTACTACGGAATATCGGATTCTCTAACGACACATCTTTCCAAAACAGATCTATAAAGCATGTGATCAACAGTGAAAGCTGTGGAAATACAAGGGCTGTAGCTAAAGCTGTGAATAATAATAAATTCTTTCAGGTGCTTCTCTGCAAGGTTAGTCTCTAGATTCTGCTTCCTTTACTCATATCAGTTGCAGGCCGACATGTAAGAGCTTGATTCACTGTCTAGCCATGTACAGGAGTGCACAGAAAATATAATGGGCATGTTTAAAATAACTCTACCAGAAGCCAATACCTTTCATTCCACTTAGCACTTGCATTTTGTTGATTTAAATGAGTGTGAAGTAGGGGATATTAATGCTGCCTGACTTCAGACACCTGTCTTAGGGGAGCAGTCTCCTTGGACTCTTATCCAAGGAGAAACACCTTTCTGGAAGGCTACTGAACATCTGAACTCAGACTGTGTACACACTTTCTGACACAGAGCAACAGAGAATCAAGCCTACCTTCAGTAGAATTACGATATCTAGGATGTAAAAGCACATTAAAAGAGAATTAATGCATTTTAATACATTTAAAATTATGGAAAATCAATTATTTTTGTACAGCATGAGATTGAAAATAAACATGGCTATTTCATGAGAAACCATGTGATTCTTAAATCAGATGCAAGAATCCTAAATCTTCATGATTATTTCCTTTTTAAACTACTTGATAAAAAGCAAACAGGAGAGTCCTTGCTTTAAAAAGAAAAGATCTGGCAAAGCTTCCAGCTAGAACAAGGATAAGACATGATTACAATCTGTTTACTGGAACATAATAAAGTCATCTGAAAAAACAAAAAGCACTGGAAACCTCGCATTTGCTTTGGATACGTATCCTAAACATGCTGTAAGATGTGATAGTACCTTTTTCATTTCTCTATTTATTGTGAAACAAATATAAAAATTATATTAAATTATTGTGTTTCCTTTTTATTTTTATCCTGGGATAAACAAAAATCACTGTCAATAAATTCTGAAGATGTTACCATGAGTGCCTTTTACCATCTTATGTATGTTGATGAAAGAAAAAAATTTGTTTGAAGAAAGCATCTGACAGAAACAAGCAAACGGGGATAATTCAGGAGGCAGGCTAATTCCCTTTACTTAGACTTTCCCATATACATTTATAATTGTATAAGAACATCCCATCCTGAAAAACCCATCTCGCTGCTGAAAATAACTAGTCTTACTAATACTTTTAAGTTTTAAGGAGAGCTGGGGATGAACTGGTCACCGTCTAAATGGCGAAAGCCAAAAGTTTTGGTTTTGAAAAGCCAAAAGCTGGCATAGGGTCAAATGGCACTTTGGCAGAAGTCCAGCTTCTGTCATACATACATACACACACACACACACACACACACACATATATATATATTTCCAGCCAGAAGCAGATATGCCAAGGGAAAAAGACTTGCATTCAGTTCTGTTGCACTTCACAAGAGCAATGGGTGCTACAGACAGAATTGTAGTTATATGCACTCAGTTGGATTAATAATAAAAATATCATAATTAATCTCCCAGCAGTCATTTCACAAGCAGTGTGCAAATATGTACACAACTGCAGGAAAAGTTTTTATTATAAAGACTGATATACATGCCAGAGAGCTAACCCATCTTCTTGCACCACCTTCAGCCCTACAGATACTGTATGCCCAATTCCAGTTTACTACATCTTTTCATCCCCTTAAAAATTAAGGTTCCTGCATATTTTGAAGTAGAGGCCTTCATAAGTAAATGCTTACTTCATTAGTTTGCATGTAAGTATATGCATACCTACTAGGCCTTAGAGGTTTCAATGGGACCATGACTTGATTGCACCTCATTTTATTGATTATATTATATTGATTAATTATATTGATTAATTATATTGATAATTATATTGATAATTATATTGATTAATACTGTGTGAAAACAAATGTTCTACAGATTTCTTTACAGGCCTCCTCTAACTTCACTAAAGTTAATTAATGCATTCCCTTCTTGGTATGACTATGCAATGACTAGCCAAGGAAGATGACTTTTACCTCATGCAGCCAGCCACTGGGTGCCGTGCCCTTGGGAAGTGGACCGAGCTCCCAAAACATGTGTTACAGCCAGCAGACAGAGGTCATTAGTTGTTGGCAGATAGGGTGTATACAAAAGATGTCCTGCGAACAAGCATAGTGGCTTGAACTCTGTTCTCTGCCTTGCCTCAGGGTCTCTGTTACTGTCTTTGGCTTCACTGCTCAGGATCCTGCTGGCATTCACCACCTGTTCATTTGTAGCTTTGTCCCCAGCCATCTGTCCTTGCTGTTCCTCTGTCTGCTCCTTCTCCTGGACTCACCTCATGAATTACACTCCCTGGTTTTCTGGCTCCATCTGAAGTTCAGCTATGCTCTTGTCAAAGTGAATGCAAGCTTCCTGGTGCTAAACCCTACACCCATAGGCCTACCTTACTCTGTTGGGCTAATGAGCATTATATGTCTCTGGTTTTTGATTTCAGATTCCCTTAATTATATCACCCGGCTCCTGCCTCCGCCCAGACTCAAACCCCAGGGCTTCACTGTGAGTCTCGTAACTCCCATGTCCCGTCATAACAGTCTTCACAGACAGGTGCAGACAGACAGCAGCTTGTTTTGCTGGTGCTCCAAGCTGGGCAGAAACGAGCCAGCTTTGGTCTCGAAGCTGTGCTTCTACATTACCTGAAGGGGAGAGCTCTTTTATAACCAGACAAGATATGCAGCAGTTTGAAACACAGACAAAATGTATCCACCTCTGCCTATACTTGCTGACTTAGACATACTGTGCAAACCTGTACTAACTTTTAGGGTAGAGATTAAATTTAGTAGAGACACAATGTTCATGTGTCTCAAATGTTTGCCCACATGTTGAGCAGCATCCTCTGTGCCACACAGGTAGACAGAAATTTACTGTGCATGTTGGAGAGGACCAAGGCAGAAAGATTTCTACTAAACTTTCTTAAAACTGGTTATAGTTTATCTGTGAATGTTATCTATGTTGACCATGCCATTCAGATGAAGCATAGCAATTGCATTTCATTCATTTGGGTATCAAACCAGTTCTAGTCTGAAGCACACTTTCTGAATGTGGTGGGTTGACCTTGGCTGGACACCAACCTTGTCTATCACTCTCTCTTCTCAGCTGGACAGGGGAGAGAAAATAAGATGGAAAATGACTCATAGGTTGAGATAAGGCAGTTTACTAAAGCAAAAGTGAAACTTTGTGTTCAAGCAAGAGGAAAAAAAAGTTTTATTCTCTACTTCCCATTGGCAAGTGACGTAATGGGAAGCAGGGCTTTGGCATGCGTAGTGGTTGCTCCAAAAGGTAAATGTTGTAAATAATGAATGCTCTCCTCTTCCTCCTTCTTATTTCCCTAGCTTTTATATCTGAGCTGACATCATGTGGTACGGAAGAACCCTTTGGTCAATTTAGTCCAGCTGGCCTAGTTGTGTCCCCTCCCAGCCTCTTGGCCACCCCAGCCTACTGATGGAGGGCAGTGCTAGAGAAAGCAGTGCTGATGCTGTGCCAGCACTGCTCAGCAGCAGACAAAACAGCGGGGTGTTATCAAGACTTTTCTAGCTGCCAATGCAAAGCTCAGCACTGTGAGGGTGCTGTGGGAAAAGGAACTCCATCTCAGCCAGACCCAATACAGTGAATTAGGTGTCTCTGTTTCAGTAGTGATAGTCTAGACTTCTTCAAAATCTGTATTTCTATAAGTGGAACATAGATCTCATTTCCACAGTACTAGAATTTGAAGTTTAGGCCTTTTCCCAGGGTAGTTACAGTTAGTTTACACCAGCTGATGATTTCATGCCATGTAATTTCCACACCAGCAGATGAAACATCGATAGATATAGAAGATGCCAGAGAGATGTGCTTGAGCTGCTGTAAAGCTAACTAGTTTGGCTACCGGTAGTAATATAAGCAGAGTTCAAGTGTAAACTAAGTTAGGCTAGATTTAATTTACACAACTGAAATTTTGTAAGTTAAAGTGACCTCTGTGCTTGCATAACTTGTACCTAACCCAGGCAGCACAAACCTAACAAAGCCACTGTACACTGGAATCATTAAAGCAAATATTGAATCTAAAGGCTGCCTATTTTATGGCAGCTTTAAAAGCAAATGAAGTATTTATTAACTTCTAAATTGTTTTTAATACCTGAGTACCTCAATGGGTCTGCTCATAAAAACTGTACGATGTGAGCGAGGGCACAGTGGCAGGATCTGGCCATAAATGCTTTCAGACATGTGACAGAGATTTTTGTGCTTTTGTTTCTAGGTAACTGGCTGGTTTTGTTTAACAATGTTTTGATTATGGTATGGACTTCATTAAACACTGCATGGGCAAATGGCATGCTTTATATTATATTTAGCTTTATCTCTTTACTCATGAGGACTGCGTGGGGTAATTGCTTCTTTGAGGGCTGATCCTCATCTCTTTATTAAAGCTAAAGTGTGAATCTGTGGGAACATTATATAACAGGAGAATGAGATTCCAGCTCTGCTATAATATGCTTAACCTGAATAAATAGTCAGGCTGGAAATTGTCTGTGTGTTGTATAACCCCTTCATAAATTAACGCATAATTAAATTACAGATTTTGGAACTTATACTGGAAATCATTTACTTGCATAAGAAACTCCAGTGGGATTCAGTGGGATATTATTGGGAGTTAATACAAAGTCACTAAAACAAGTAGGAGTTTCTAAACTGAGTCTTGACTGCTTTAAGTGAAAACAAATTAATACATCTAGACATTCTCTAGACAGAGCAAGTGTCTAATGTAACTTGTATGTATTACCTACACAATTATTATACTTCTAGAGGAAACAGTCATTAAAGCTACTGCACCCATTTAGGGTATAAAACAATACAAGATATATTTTCCTTGTGCTTACTGCTGCAGCAGAGCAGTGTGAGTGTTATACAATGGTGATTGTATGCAGGATACAGTTGCAGGATATTTCTAATTTTTGTGGGGAAACTGAATGGCATTTCTTTGAAAGTAAGAATCTTTGGAAGTATGCAATGCACAAAAGTAGTGACATAAATTTTGAATTTTAATTATGGGTTTGCTTTTTTACAAAAAGAAGACAAAGTAGTTGTGCTTAAGCTGTTATTTTTTACACTATTTGCTTTTCTGTAGCAGTTAGACCTCCTTTATAATCTTATCTAAATGCAAGGGATGAGGGAGTAGGAGCAGATCCTTCTCCTTTTGAAGTAATTGTTTGCCATTTATTTTACTGGGAGTACCACAGGGATTTTACAAAGAGTGTAAGATTTAATATTATGTACAAATTCAAAATTATGCAAACTCTGCCTTTTTTAAATATGGGAGCCCACAGAATTGTGATACAGACATTTAGAACAGAAATCACTTTTTTGTTAGTGCAGGAATGTTTCATTATTTCAGAGCACTCTTAGCTCAATCAAAATTCCCACTGCAAAAGAAGACGCAGCATTGGGCACTGTATTTCTAGTAGACTATTATATCTTTACTAAGGCTTTAATTTAAATATTTTAGATCTTAAATTGTGAACAGTGGGAGGGGAAAGATTCTAATTAATGTGATCAAAATTCTTTATTCAGTTTCTGAGGTTCAAATACAAACTTAGGTCAGAAATGTAAAATTAAGAATTTTAAGGTATTTATCCCATGTAAATCAAGATTCAGGTGCACAGCCAGGAATTTTACAAGATCCTATTATTTATGCTGCTTATCAGCCCACAGTCCTAAATTAGCTATCAAAATGTTAATAACAAAAATTATTAAAACAATTACATTTTAAAATTTTATCTTCCAACTCTAATTGTATACACAAGTAGGTAATTTTATAGCTATTAATCTAGTTGAAATAAGGCAATTTTTTATTTTTCTATCTATCTGTCTGTCTATCTATCTATCATCTATCTATCATCTATCTATCCACCAATCTGTCTTAAAATGAGTGTAATGTAGAACTTTTCTAGGACCAGCCTTTACTTTCTTGAGCCAGAAGGAGAAAGCAATGAAATGCACATAACTAAAACTCAAGGAATGCTTAATAAAACCAAACCAAGTGTCTAATCTGAGCAAAATCAGTGTGTCACTATAGGACATGAAAGAACACAAGCACACACCGCTGCTCTCAAGGTGAATAAAAAAGGGAAGCTTATTTTCTGACTTTAACATTTATAGTTTTCTAAAAGTGACAGTGGATTGGAGGGTGACAGTGCCACCTCTCCAATGACACTGGACAAACTAACAGTCTATCAAATTTCTTTTCTTCTATAAAAGAATGTAAAACAATGAGTTATTTACAGAATGTGTGTGAGAAAGTTCATTACAAGAATGTCAACATCAGAAGGCTTAGAAAATCTTAGAAAATCAGTGCGACATCAGTGTTTTAGATCTCAGTTAGTGCTTGAAGTAAAAGCATACCCTAACTGTTTAGTCACAAGGAAGTATATGGTACATACACTACACTATACCTGTGTAATAGATACACTATACCAGTGCTGTAATAGGGAAGTGATCACAACCCGAACACACCTGGGAGGAAGAGGCAGGTGAGCATGGCAGATGAAGAACAGCACAGCCTGGCTGTGTTGGGAGGTGAGTTTCTGCTGTGGTCCTGGCTCACTTCATGCCACCATTGCTGTACACTCAGGACTGAGTGTCTGCTAAGTGTGTCTGCTCAAGATTGTCAGTTTTTAAAATTAAAAGACTGCCAAGAATGAGAAAGCTGTTCTTATAATTTAACATGAAAAAGATCTAGCCCTGCACTCACTGCCATGTTTGCACAGAATCCTACTTGCTGGCTGCTATGTGGAAGGAAAGAGAAAGTCACATGAAACAGGTACGTTACCTCCACAGAGAAGACAAAGACTGTGCTCACTTGCCTTACTCAAGTTAGAGCATTTATTTTCCACATGCCAGAATCCAGGTCAAAAGGACACCAAACCATTAAATAAATGTTTCCAGATGGGCAAAATAATGGTTTAATGGTCACAGCTAAAACTAGAGGTGAGATTTCTTGTGATGGTTGAGCCTACATAATATATCCTGCTTCTGAGAAGAGTCATTCTGTCCTTCCTCAGGCCTGGTCACATACTCCCAAGTCTATCTAGCCTCCTGTCACCCTTTGATACATTTGTTCATTGTTTGCTGGAACAGCAGAAAACTAGCTGAGCCAAGAAGTAAATAGTCTGCTAGTGTAGCCAACTCATTTAGGTGCCAAATTAACACCAAAGCCTGGGAAACAATTGGGAAGGGCATCTGTGCATCCAGAGGTAGGGAATGGGCAGTACAAAAAAAAGACAACTGGACTTTTCTGTGTCAGTAACCTGCCTGAATATCTTCATTATCTAGTGAAACTTAGCCTAGGTCTCCAAGAAAATGCTGGAGGACGTGTCTTTTCTCTCAGGCAAAGAGAAGGCTGAGTCATATATCCAAATTATTTAGGGAAATAATAAAAAAAAAGGCTAAAATCTAGAGGTTACAGCCTTTTCCTCATCTTACACTAAGTGGCTAAATAATGCTTTGGTGAAAAGAAGATGGTTTTGAGTTACATAAGCACCTACTAAAAGGAAAATTAATTTTACAGTTTCCTTCTCAAGTGTTTTGAGTTACCGTGATGAATGGGGCAATTGCAGGCCAGCACACCAATACTGGAATGGTTAGGAAATGTAATTTCATCAGATGGGGGTTGAAAGTCACAAACCTATCAAACCAGAAGCCATTTTAAAAGATTTTAAAGCATGCATCTCTTCATTTATGATGTAGATGTTAAAGTTTCTGGAATATCTTAGTGTTATATTAGTGGCTGCTGTAATTTTGCCTCAGATTATTATCTCAGTTAAGTAACTCTTCTTTTGAACTTACAAGATGAAGCAACTTAATTTCTTAATGGCCTTGTGCTAGGGAAAAATAGGAGGTCACCAAAGAAGTCACTTGATGGTTTGGGATGAAGTCTGATCAGTTGAGCTGTAGTGCGAGAAGTTACCTACAAAAGTAGATTTCCATAGCAAACAAAGGGCTTGTAACAAATATGGAGGAGAGAAAACCAGTAGAAGTGTTTACTAGGACAATGAACTGCTAGAAGAAGTGATTTCTGAGCAAGAAAACTGCTTTCAGTTGCTTGTTTCTGTTGTATTCAGAGCCACAGGTCTTTCTGAATATTCTTATAAATATGCATTGCTGTACGCTAACAGCCAGTCCTCTTTCTTTAAAAACTCCTATTTTACTGGCTGTCTGAATAGACTAAAGGATGACACTATTTTTGCAGTGATATAGGTGTGTCACTTCTGTTAGTACACGGCTAAGACTAATCATGATGTGAGTGTGCAGTTATGTCACATGCTCACAAAAATAGAACCTGTAGGCACCATGAGCAGCAAGGCATACTCTAGGTGCCCAAAATCCAAGCCAAGCCAATTGTTCAGCCACATATAGATTTCAGTCGTTTTAATTTAGAGAAATGACACATTCATATACCAAAACAAATATTTAAAAGGAAATTCATATGCCTTCTGGTAGCAGAAAGGCAGAAATGTGCCACGGATGTCACTAACCCTTGCGTGCATGTACATTTGCATTGTGAGTGAGAAGCTAGAATAAGATGTCTTTCATTTCTCTTTGTCCAAAACATTCTCCTGCAGCCCTGGAAGTATGTTTCCCAGTTGTGACATGTTCAGAATGCAGTTCACAGGGAACAACTTGAATGCATTTCAGAGGGATGGGTCGTTCCATTCCTCCTCAGTATTTGAATTGTTTGTTTCAGCAGTATGCTCCTTGACTCAAGCCACACACATGACTGGGAAAGAAACACTTCACCTTCAGAAAGTTGAACAGAGGTTCATAAAAGCTACTATAAGATTATGTGGCCTTTAAGATAGCAAAATAAATCAAAGATAATTGTTCTCAATATCAAGAGGACAAAATGGACAGCTGTCACGGCAGTGTCAAACACTGTGTCTGCATCCATACCTATGCATAGATTGGATTGAAACAGAGCATCTATATTTCTGTTACACAACATATGGCTCAGTTCTTTTTTTCATGACATGACTAGACAAAACTTAAATTTAATTGAAAGTAAGAATGATTTTATAAAGTCAAATTTATAAATAAGTATATTTTCCTATTTCTAAAGGACATAGTGTTACTTTTTACTAGCCAAGACAGCTATTTTTAGCTTAATCCATGTACTGTTGAAATGTCCGTAGAACAAATGCTAGTTTAACAGATGGGTACACATAAAAATATGTGAAAGCATCTCTATGTGAATCAAGTTTAAATGTTAGCTTGCATTGCCATTCAGGAATACAGAGACACCAATCTGTGTAAAGCTCATGGAAGATGCTGGGAGAATACACCACTGCAAATCCAATTCATAGTTTATAAATCTATGCTCTGGTTGCTATGGTAGTTTTAGTTTTGGTTTTGGTGACTCAGGATTATGCAGCATCAAAAAGTAACTCACCTTGAAATGTGGGGTTTCTGTATAAGAATCTTACTCAGAGCTGACTAAGAGCAAGAAGTCTGATTCTTATGTAGTTTACTTGAAAATTTTGATAGCAATTTGTGCATAGTCCTCTTACCTCTTTTTTTCTAGATAAGGATTGTACCACAGGTTTCACTGTTACGTGTGTAGGTGTGTCACACAATTAGGGTAGAGAATGCACCAGATTTAAAGAGAGAAATGACTATGACTATCAAGTAAAGCAATGAAAGAAATGCCTTATTCTTATGATAGGTATGTCTGTCATGGTGTTTTCATGTGAAAAGATACTTTTATATTTTGTTATCCCTTCTCTCATTTTAGCACCCAGGATTCTTTATAAGAATCTCTTAATTTATTAGAAAGTTTTGTGTCAATATATATATGCAATATTTGTCACTATCCTTCAAATTACCCTTTTTTCCCAGAACTGGAATTAATGGCATTAACTTTGATATATCGTTTTCCTTCATTGGGGAGAGAAAAATGTTAAGACAAAATTTTAGAAGCCACACTGTGTGTAATGCTGTTCAAAATGAGAGACAAATCAGCAATTATCCAGTTGGAGGTCAGAACAAAATTCTATATCCCAAAAGATGATGATTTTGGGTAGTGCAAAAGCTTCATCTGAGAACATCTGTTGTCTAGGAATCGGTGTGAAATACCTTTGAATAATGGTTGTTATGCTTTTAAGAAAAGATAGAAATCCAGAAAGCACACTGATAATAATCTCATTGCTAAATCATTGTATTGATCACTTGAAGCCTGTTGTTAAATTAACTGGAAATGTGTATACACATAGATGCTATCTCTGTGAAATGTTTACATCATTACCTCTACAGAAAAGTAGCTCTACTGAATTCAGTGCTAATATTTGTATGTGGAAAATTACATACTTAATCACCTTTAGTGTTGTGTATATACATGCAAACAAGGGATTTAACAGCACACCTAGTGTGTTGGGTAGTCTGGTAGCAATACATCAAAAAAGCCTGATAAAACTAGGTCTAACTTAGTATGTTCTTAAGTTGCACATATAATGTAGCTCACATGGTTAAGTATCTCTTGCTAGCATGCTGTGATTATTGTAAACACACATGCACACTTATGCAGTTATCTAATTCACTCTTGTGACTCTTGCAGTACTGACTCTTTCAGAATTAATTTGATACTCGCTTTTATTATGGTCTTCAAAGACAGCTTTAATATATGTTTGCTCTAACCCTCTGCACAAATGAATTTAACACTCCATGCTTAGATAATGGGAAAATAATTTCATATTTCTACCAAAATTATTATTGGTATTTACATATGTTTATCTCAATTAGTATGGAATTAGAAGCTGCAGACTGTCTCATGTTCTCTCAGCTACACTGATTTTACAATGAAATGGAATGACATTAGACATGGGGTAGAATGGCATAACAATGGGGTAAAGAATATGGCCCAACATGGCTTTGCTATTGAAATTACAAACATTTATGGGAGATATGAGATAGGAAAAAATTAGAAATTAAAAATATTATTAGAAGTAGTATTATTATTCCCTTCTTGAAGAGTGAACACTTGCAGAGATTAACTAGTTTACATGAATGACAGCTCTACTTTTTTTGCTTAAGGAAGACCATATGCTTTGCTAGATTTAAGTACTATGTATAATTTCCAGCAGAGCACACAACTCTCTCCAAAAGACATTTATATTCAATATATATGGAATATGTGAGTTTCAGCTGACTGTACAAATGAATAATATCTTGCCTGTAGTGTCTGCAAAACCCCTCAAACATAACATAACTCCCAACCATGAGGTGCAATCCAAAAAATTAAAAAGTCTAGGAAAATAATGTCAAGAATGTGGAACATACAAATAGCTGCAGTGCATGGAAAAATATTTGCTGAAGTTCTCTGAAAAGCTGGAGCTGAATCAGTGAAAAAACTTTCCTGAAAGAAGGATAAAAGGAAAGTATGAGATCTGGTTTTTAAAACCAAACTAACTGCATGATATTTAAGAACAAAACTGAGCTGTAGAACCTCTGCATTTCACTCACAAGCCAAGAAGAGCAAGTTGGAGTTAAAAGGGGATCCATGACCAGAAAGAAAAAGCTGAGCTGGAAAATTGAAATCAAGCAGAGGGTACTGGAACTCTAATGAAAACTTAGAAACTTGCTCCATGACATTGAAATTCCTGAGAGAGTGCATTTTGAACATGTGCCTATCAATTTGCCTAGAATTACTTTGTTGCTAATAAAGCACTCTATTTACATATTGTGTGCTGAAATCAAGCATTCTTCAGATATGAGGTTTCTTGAAGACTCAAATTTTCAGACAGCCAACTGAGAGAGCAGCAGCATGATGGGGAGGTGACTTGTAAAATATCTGAGACACTTGGGGCAGGGGAACGTGGCTTTTATCTTGCATTACCTTTTTCCAGGTTATAGTTTCCAAGTCCTTAGGAAATGGCACTGGATTGAGAGTCTGTCCCCAGGGGAGTTTGCCCACAAGGACAAGACCACAGCAGGAGGCTGGAACCTGCACAAATTCCCTCCTTAGACATGAGTCGGGTGCTGCAGCCAAGCTCCCAGCCATGCTGTCCATGCCATGCTGATGGTACCAGTGCAATGCCAAAGCACAGCTAAATCACTCATGGGAGTAATAAACACTGCAAAGACTGGCTTTGAGTTGTGCTTTGCAGTCAGCCATATTTTCAAACCCAGGAATCTAACATGTACCCCTGGATAGTCACACAGGCTGCCAACGGGAAGGTATAAATTAGGTGCCAGGTAATCTTTCATCCACCTACTTCAACTGCAAATCTTTCTCTGGCAAATCTTTCATCTTGACAACCAGATGTTGTCTTTTGTTCTCAATCACATTACGCCTGCAAACTGTCAGTGCATGTATCTCATGCACTGCTGTATGAGTAAGTCTGATGGATATTATGCAAATATCTCCAGATGAAAATCTGTTCTGAAAGACCTTAAGAACAGCACGTTGCTGCAGGTACCTTGCAACTACTACTTCTTGTGAAATGTCAGACATCTTTATCAATATAAATGGAAATAAGAGCCTGAGCTGGCTGCACAATTGCCCACCATAAGAAAGAGAGATTGCAATTAGAAAAATCATGCAAAATTTGAAGTGTATGAGGTTTGATGACCCTCTCAGACTATACTTTGTTTCCTATAATAAGTTGAAAATAAAACTTATTTTCCTGTAAGTTCAAAACCACATTTTATCCCCAGAGATTATTCCATTTAAAGCAAAATACATATTGCTTTTAGCTAAAGAAAACAGGCTGTGCATAGAAAAAACTTTATGATCTGTTATAGCTTGGTTCCTAGAAGTTGCAACTCTGAACAAAAACGTTTTAGTCTTCGTATCTTCAAATGCTGCGTGGTTTGTAACTATTTGTTTTCTCCCAAAAGAAAGGATGGCTGTGCTACTCCCGGGTTTTGACATCATGGAAGTGAACTGTAAGTGAAACGGACAACAAGCACAGGGCTTTGTCCATTGCCATGTTGAATGACAGAATCATGGAATGTTATGGTGTTGGAATGGATCTTAAAAGTCATCTAATCCCAATCCCCTGCCATGGGCAGTGACACTTCCCTCTAGACCAGGTTGGTCAACGCCTTACCCAAACTGGCTTTGATCTCTGCCAGGGCTGGGGCATCCACAACCTCCCTGGGCAGCCTGTTCCAGTGTCTCACCACAATAAAGAATTTTTTGCAAAAATATCTAGTGTAATTTGTACCCATTACTCCTTGTTCAATCACAACAGCTCCTTACAAGGAGTCCCTCTCCAGCTTCCCTGGGGCCTCCTGAAGTGTAGAAGCAAATGGTAGTTGGTGCTTTCGTACATCAAGCTGGTCTGAGGTGGTCCTGTCTAACCTCCCAAAACAAAGGACCCTCAAGCAGGTTGCTCCATTTATTTCCTCTTTTCCAGTCAAATGGCTGCATGTGCCCCGTTTGCGAGCGCAGGCGGAAACACCGACCTCGCCGCAGGTGACAGAAGTCGCAGGTGGGAATGGGCAGCGCCTTCAGCGAAGGGGACAGGAGGCGGGGCTGCACTCCCACTCCCCCCTCACAACTCCCAACTCCCCCTCTCAACTCCCAATTCCCAACTCCTCCTCACAACTCCCATTCCCTCCTCACAATTCACAACTCCCCCTCTCAATTCCCAACTTCCACTCTCTCCTCACAACTCCCATTCCCTCCTCACAATTCACAGCTCCCCCTCTCAATTCCCAACTTCCACTCTCCCCCCACAACTCCCATTCCCAGCTCCCACTCCCCTCTCGGCTCGGCCCAGCCCGGCCCCGCTGCCCGCCCCCCAGCAATCTCGCGGGATTATGCTAATGAACACCACCGCCCCGCCTCTCCCCTCCCCGCCCGCCCCGCGCCCTCCCTGGGCGGGTGAGCGCGCGCGGCCGCGGTGCGCTGTGGGATAGTGGCGGTATAAAGTGTGTACGCTCCGCGCGGCCGTGGCTGAGGGGGCCGGCGCGAGCGGGGTATGAAGATGGCGGACGCCAAGCAGAAGCGGAACGAGCAGCTGAAGCGCTGGATCGGCTCCGAGACCGACCTGGAGCCGCCCGTGGTCAAGCGCAAGAAGACCAAGGTGAAGTTCGACGACGGCGCCGTCTTCTTGGCCGCCTGTTCCAGCGGAGATACCGAGGAGGTGCTGCGATTGCTAGAGCGGGGCGCCGACATCAACTACGCCAATGTGGACGGGCTCACCGCTCTCCACCAGGTCGGTGCTGGGCCGATCGAGGGACCCCTAGCCGGACTGGGGCGGAGGGGGGGCGAGGCCGCCCGAGTGCCCCCCCCCCTCCCCCCCCAGAGGAGGAGGTGGAGGAGGAAGGGGCCGGAGGCGGCTGCGCTCCCTCCGCTGGGGGGTGTCGGGGCGGGGAGGTGGCGGCAGGGTCAGCCTGGGACCGGCCGCGGGCCGAGCCCCGGGCCGGCGGGGCTGCAGGGGTGGGAGGCTGCACCCCCTCCCCGCGGGCAGGGCGTCGGAAGGGGCGGATGGGCCTCTCCTGCGGCGGGAAGGAGGTGCCGCTGACCCTCTTTCGTTTTCCCCTTTTGGCAGCGCTTCCCTCGGAGGGCTGGGGGGAGCGGGCCCTGCCCCGTGTGGGCTGAGGGAGCCGGAGGCAGGTGCCCCCCGGCGTGGGAGGGTGACCGCAGGTGAGAAGGAGCGGGCCGCCCTCGAGGGGCGCTTCTGCCGCTGCCCCTTGCCCGGGATCCCGGTAGTAGTTCCCTGCTTCCCTCGGATCCCCGGTTCCGCAGTAGTTTAGCCGATTAAAGCCCGCTCCTGTGTGCGGGCGGCCGTGTTGAGAGACGGATCATCTATTTCTCTCCGGTTTCTAGGGGAAACCAGTGTTTTGTTCATTATATAGAAACGCGTATCAGGAAGGGGCTGCTTGTTTTCGTTACCGATGGCTCCCGCCGCAGTATGAAAGCTTAACTTCAAGGGGAGCGGGGATCTTAATTTTTTTTTTCGTGCGTTGGAAAGTAATAAAAAACCCAATCCATATTGCTTTGTTCTGGTGTGGGTATGTGGGAGGGGTGTTGGTGCCGAGGGAGGTAACTTTCACTTGGGCCGGGGGGGGGGGAATGGACGGGAAACTGGCTGTGAAGTTTCCTCAAAATGGATGCTTTGTGCATGTTGAACTTCATAGCAGTCTGATTGGAATCTCAAAACGTTAGCCAAATAAGGAAAGGCTGTGGCAATCCGGAGATAATGCGGGTTTGCCTGAATAGTTTTTTTCTCTAGAAGGCCAAAAGCTTCCACACAATATTGGATTCACTGAATATCTGGAAAACAAAAAAATATCTCTGACAGGCTAGCTTCTTGTTCTTAAGTTTAGAAGTTGTTCAGTAGTTTAAAAAAAATATATTAATGGTTATGTGTTGTAGGTTGATCAAGTAGAAATCTTCCCAAAATGGTTAGGTGGTTTCTTACATTAAAAAAAATGAGATGGTGAATTTGTTTTCTTCATCCTATATAGGTTTTTCAAGGATGTGAGGCTTTAGAAATTCATAAACTGCCTTGCAGAACTGGGTAGAATCTCCTCTTGAGCATGGGATATAAAATTATATGACTCTTTGCTCTGTTTGCTTTGTCTGAGTTGTCACTTGCTCCCCTGTATAGGGTGTTGGTTTACTTTCAGTTGTGAACTGAACTGGAAGAATGAGTGTGTGTTGTGGTTAAGCCTGTCAGCGTGTTACTGCAGCACGGTTACCTGACTGCAGGCTAGCCTGTCACTTCGCTGCAAGGTTTTCTGTATTTATCCCCCTCTAATCAAGTTATGGTCGGGTCATGCTTCCAGGGAGCTCTGTATGAGAAGCCATACCTTAACTGGTTAGATCCTTGGGTCTGCAAGTTGCTGCACTCCAGCCATTGGTAGGGAAGGATGACGTTTAGTTTAACTCTATTGTTAGAATGAGAGATGGCATTCTTGCCTTCTGATGTCCAGAAGGCATTTTCAAAATGTCTGTGATACTGTATACAAGAAAGCTCTCATCAGGGTAATTCTGAGCATATTCTCCCCCTTTTTAGTACATTGTAGTCAGCTTTCAGTTTGGAAGGGCAAAGTCTAAGGGAACAGAGGTAAAGATTGACATCACTGCTAAAATTCTTGCTCACGCTCCTCCTTCCCCCTCCCCTCCTTTAGTGATACCAAAAGACCTTTTCTGATTTTATGATACTGAAAGTAAATAAGATCAGTTGTGAAGTTATAATCCTCTTGAGGCAGTACAGTAAGTGGAGGTTACCTGTTGCTTTAAAAAAAACATAAAGCAGGTCCATGCCTGTGACGTCTCTGAATGGTTTCACTTCATTATTAACACAAAATCATATCTTCTTCTAATATGCCATATAAAAGGTGCAAATCACACATGATGTAGTCTGTAGCATGAATTAATTTCATCAATTTTGGCTGCAGCGTGAAAAAAGCTGTATCTGTTCTCAAAGGAAGGTCTTCAAAAACTTGTCATTCTTCCTGACACTTTTGACTGACTGATGGTAATTGTGTTCAAGTCCATATTATTGTGTTTAAGATTGCTGTGGAGTGCTGTTGCTTTGTGGTTCTTTGGTTTGTTGGGGTTTTTTCTGTTTTGTGTTGTCTGTCAGATCCCATGTAGAAGATACTGCTCTTCAGAGAAATAAATTTATCTCAGCAACGGTAAAATTACTGTAGTTTTTTGGGTTCTATCTGTTTGTCCTCCATCAATTTATTTTTTCCAGTTATTGAGACAAAATGCATATGTCTGAAAAAGCGATAGAATTAAATGTTATATGTTATATTACATATAATATAATGTTATAATGTAATATTTAGCCTTTGGTTTTCCTGCTACATGTGGCAGTTACAGGAAGAGACTTCAGCTTTGTTTTATTTTTCACAGCCCAGGTAGCTGGAAATGCTGAGGGGGAAGTACCATTAATTCTGAAATTCCGGTGAACTTCAGATCTGGTCTTTAATGGAGCATCAAGCTTTGTTGCTGAAGCCATTAGCTAAGCTTTTCTCTGAGTGGGGTAGAGTGCCATCACCATCAGAGAGCTGCCTGTAGAATTGTTTCTCTTCATGCATATGGGAAGGAAAACAATTACTTGACTTGGTAGCTGAGAGGAGGAAAGCAGGGAGGATATATATAGGTACTTGCTGCAGCCCTTGACACTGCCAGTGAGCAGATTTTGTTTTATATCTGCACGTGCACGAATGAGTGGACTTGAGTGCATCATATCTGAGGACAGATGAATTAAATTCTTTGGTATCTTGCAGAAGAGGAGAAATTGTCAGTAGGTTATGGTTATTATTCCTCTATAGAATTTTGAGTTCAAAGCTCGTTTTAAGAACTTGCTCTGCACGAGTCCTCAGGTTAGGCCTTCAGCACAAAGGACAAAACTGTTATGTACTGTTTTCCTATCTGTGAGGTATATGTGCAGTGTAGGATATTGCAGCAGGATACTGTGTTGTGCTGCATGATCTGCATTATATACATATTGTGTGTATGTATCTGTAAGACCAGAAAACTTGTAAATGAGAACTTTAAATTTACAATCAGATGTCAATGCCATTACTCCAGTGGAGGTGGGAGTTTTGAATGTTGCTGTCTCAGACAGCTGTTATGCAGGATGAGCTCTAATTTGAAGTGCAGCTTTTTAATCTGCCTTAACAATGGAATGTAAGGGGAACTTGGGAAAAGAAAGAAGCTCAAAGGTGAGCTGTGACCTTGCAGATTACTTGTGTCTCCAGAGTGGGGGGGGGGGGGGGGTGTAGAAGTGGCATATTCCAAAATAATCTTAAGAAGAGGCTATATAATATTTTCAATAAAACCTGATTTCGTCTTAGGCAGACATACGTCTTCAGAGTGGGATTCAGTTCTCTCGTCCCGAAAGCTCAACGCCTATCATTCCTCAGAGTTTGAACTCTCTTCTGCTTTCCTTGGCTTTCATGAAAGAGAATTTAGTTCACTAGCTCTGACTGGAATTTATTGCTTAAATGGCTGAAAGTAGTTTGTCTAGAAGTTACGTAGAGCTTTGTACAGGAAAGTGGAGCCCACCCTTTCTGGACAGCACTACAGAAAGGCTGCATGTAGTGGTGAGGGACCACGATGTGGCCAGTTTCCTGGAAGGCTGGATTTCCTGTGCACATTGCTCCCCTGGGAATATCGGATGTGCAGTGTGGAGTACCTGCACACACCTCAGCACTGGCTGAGATTAGGCTGTGGTTAGGTATCACAATTTATGCATCCTGCTTTTTGACTGCCCTTTTTCTCTGAGGCTGCTCAGACCTAGGAGATGGTAACCTTGTTTTTGGCCTCATTCTCTCTGGATGAGGAAGGTGAGTGCTGTAGCCTGATTCCACCACATAGCATGGAAAGAGCATGTCCTACTGTGCTGCTCTTACCTGTTCTGGGGAGGGTACTGCTTTTGAGGTAAGGGAAATTGTCTTGGCTGTTTGTGCATGGGGATCATTGCATAATCACAGGGGATGTTGTTGGTGAAGGCCCCAGCTCCTGTTGAAGGATTCATGTTGTCTTTTTTGTCTGTGACAACTACAGTTTAATTAAACAAAATTCCTCAAAGGCTATCTCTCTGTATCAAATTGTGATTTTTCGCAGTTCTTTAGGTGCTCATTTGAATGTGAAGGTGAGACTGTTTTATCAACATTATAGTTACATGCTAGTCTGCAGATAGGACAGTATGCAGTGATAAATAGAAATTTTGATTTGGTCCCACTGTTGTAGGACTATGCCGTGTTTATCCCTGAATAATAATTAAGATTGTGTTTCACAGAATGTTTGCTTACTCTTTCTGATTAAGGACAGTTATTGCTGTCATTGCCTTTGGGTTCTATGAGATTTATTTCTTAGATAAGAAGTACCTTCCTTTGCAGGAGTTTTTGCAACTGTTTATGTGAAAAGTTCTGTCAGGGCTTCTGGTGGCATGTTCTTAGTACCTGATATGGTAACGAGTGTGGATACCTTTGGCACCAACTGTGTTCTTGGTACAACACCCTTTCAGACTGCAGCCAGTGATGCAAAAGGAACATAAAATCTACCAGCACTGGGTCCCTTTGCCTTAGAATTTGATAGAGGGCGTTAGGGCTGCACTGTCCGTATTCCTTCTGATGAATGGTAGCACAGGTCATGTGTTTGAGCTGGGGCTGCAGCACATCAAGCTGTAAGGGCAAAGACCAGGTTGCCAGTCTTAAATATCTAGAGTGTTTGCATCATAGCAGCAGCACCCAACATCCAAGGGTAAGGAAGTTATGGAAATAGCTCAAAGCTATCCTAGTAACCTCCTGGCTATGACTTCTACCATTACTCTTTCAGAGAATGAAAATACTGGTGCATATGGTAAACTTGTTAACTTTTCGAAACTGTTGAGTAGGAGGACTTCATTTCGTACTGAAAGGTTGGTGCTTAGTTACAAAACTGATGTTGAAGTCTTGCTGTTTGGATAGGAACCAACCTGCTAATCACCAAACCTCCTAATGCTCTCATTGTGGATGTTCTACCACTGAGAATTTTGGGGTAATTTGTTCAGCTTGTTTTATTACTCTTTTATCGTGGCTTTTTTTTTTTTCCCTATTTATCTATGCTACAAGATAAACAGAGAAAATGAGTCCAGGAATAAATGTAATGTTGACTTCACTCAGTGATCAGACTACAGAGGCATATTTGTTTAAATTCTCTTTTGTGATTGGTTCTTGTGTGGGCCACAAATCTTTCTCTCTGTAGTTACAGTAGCTAGGTTCAGATGGTACACTAAGTACTTGTTAACTTCCTACTGATGTTGTCATCCAAGATTTTAAATTTTTTTTTTTTTACTCGTTGAAAGGGGAGGCAAGAAGAGGGGGAAAAAGGTGTGATTTTCCATAACATACTGTGAGTGTAATAGTGGATATTTAAATACTGTATTCAAAAAATTGTGTTCTCCTTGGTGTTTTATGAAAGAAATGAGTAACAATCTCTTTACCTTTCTAGGTTTATTCTGTCAAGTCTGAACCTGGGATTTCTATGTATTTTCATTGCTATGGATATTTCTTGTTCACAAACAGAATAACCCAAGTGAATTCTAGCATACAGAAATTACTTAAAGTATTTAAAGCCAGTTTTCATGTTAGTGTAACTGACAGGTTGCTTAAACTTGGTAGTCATGGAGGAAGAGTTCTGCATTCCAATGTAAGGATGAATTCTTCTGGTAGGAGTTTAGTATTTACTGAAGCTAATGTTCAGGGACAATTTCTGTTGGTCTCTAGATATGAATTTCACTGTAGCATTAATGCTGCTTTTACAGTACAGCTTTGTCTGTGGTTTTCTATGTGTTCTAGTGTATTTTTGGTATTATTAGAACACTTTCTCATGATAGGTCATCAAAAAGCAGCTTGTAAGAGTAGATGAGGTGTGCTTTTGTATGTATGAATAAAATGGATATGAACACACTTGATTTAAGGCCTTTATGATTTTGACATTGTAGTAGCAAGAATGCTGTTTTACTAAATTACTGAATTTCAGTTGTTAGCTAAATCTGAGGCTAGGAGACAGAAGCAGTCAGTATAAATTACTAGTAGATTTACCCCTCTGGAGGGATCTGTATTCCAGGCTTAACAATATATGCTATGTTGTAGTTGGAACAGATGGTTTGACAGGCTCTTGTGCAGTTCTTTACTTGTTTATCCCTTTGCTCATGCTCTCAGTTGCTCCCTTTCTCAAAGTTATTACTCAGGCTAGTAAGACACTTAGTGCAATCCTCTCAAAAACTGAGAGCCCAGCAAATTGGTTGTCTCTGTCAGTGTAATTGTGTTTCCTGAGGTGGACTCGCAGCATGTGGAATTGAGGAACATGACCTGTTTTAGCACATACTGATGTTTTATCCAAGGATACGTCCAGCTGGGTTAGGCTTAGATGAACTAATATGCTCTGAACACAGTGTGGAGGTAGTTTTGAAATTGTGGCATGAGTACAACACCTTTCTGGGATTCTTGCAGCCAAGAATCTGTAAGTTACATCTTATTACTTCTGTATTGTAGTATAAATATAGATCATACCAAGTGAGATATGCAGCATATGAGGGCATTTGCCCAACAAATGTTTTGTCAATGCCCAAGAGTATATTTTTCTTCATTGATCTTGACAACCGTAAAATGCAAACTGGAATGCAGTTGTAAGGCAGTGGAGCCATCCCTAAGCTGGTCAGCCTCTGATGCTGCTGGATGGGTGGAGACATTCCAAGCTCCTTTACTTTCCTATATGCATTCCTGAAATGACAGTCAATGGAAAGCGTGGCATAAGAGTAGCAGCATTCCTCAGCTGTTTCCTTTCCAGTAATTTCAAGTCTGTAAGACAATACAAGAAGGCAAAAGATGATCGCAGTACTTGGGGGGGGGAAGCATTGTTGAATTTTTTTTTAATACATTGTTTTGACAAGACCTGGTACCCAGCTCTTGTGTTTCAGTTACTGAGCACTGAATCAGCCACTGTGCTTATCCTGGAAACTGAATCTTTGCTGGCTCATTAACGAAACCAAAATTAGAGCAATATGATGGAGTCCTTGAACAAGACAGTTTCCCATTTATGCCTGAGTGGTGTTAGCAGTTACCCCATTAGCAATATATTTGTTAGGCTAATGGCTTCTAAAGGTCTGTTAAACAGAGAGAAGTGTGGAGTTGGCTTTAAGAAGAGGGTGAAGCCTCTGAGAATCAAATGTAGCCTCATTTTGGGCCTCCACACAGAAGTAGGTTTATCTTCAAGATGGCAAATAAATAGCTCCTATACTGCTGTAGTTTCTGAATGCTTAAATGCTTGATCTATAACTAGCACATGACCATTGATTCTGATACTAAATTATCTGTAAGCTATTGTTAGAAATGGTTGTAGCCCTAAGACGTTCAAAAGGGCCATGTCTCTCACTGATTTTTTTTTTAATTATTTTTAGTTCGTTCTGAAATATGCTTTGATTGATTTTTCTCATGTTATGATTGTAGTTCAGGGTCTTGAGTTGGGACTGGCAGCTTGCTTTGATGTGATCAGTTAGCCAGCCAGTGGTGATTATTAGACAAGTTTTAGTTCTAGGGTGATTATTTAGTTTTGGAGTTTGTTTTACTGCCCTGACTGTGAAGCTAGAAGAGTAACAGGAGTCATCTATATAGATACACTTCTTGAGTACTTGAGGTTTCTTGTACATCAGAGAATTACTTGCAAGTGTTAGCTTTGTGTTGTGGATCTGATAGATATATCTATATAGATAGATAGACATATCTCTTGTTTTTTCAATTTCCTAGGGTTTTCTTTTTTTTGTTCTTTCACTGAAGGACTGAGGTGAATGTTAACATGAAACCTGTTTGTTAGTAATTCTAACAAATCTCCAATCTTATAGGATGAACTTGCCTTACTAGCTTTTCTTAAAATTCACACTTGAAGCAGGTATTTATATTGGGCAAAATAATATCTTCATCTGGTAACCAAGGTGAACACATCTGACAGGCGTGTACACTGTATGTGTGTGGTCAGTGCTGCCTTCTGAAGCAGTTCACTTGGATGAAGCTTTCACTGAGGAGCTGCATTCTTCTGTCAAAGCTGGGATCCTTGTGGGCCCCTTTTGAAACTGGAATTCCATCTCAGACTTTGAAACTTTCAGCTTACAAATATCCTGAAATTTGCTTTAGTGCTCTTGACTGAAAACCTACACTTTTCTACTGAAGTGGAAAAGTTGTTATTTTAAGGCTGCAAAGCATGTTGTCCCAAGTTTTAACAAAAGTGTTGTTGCTTGCAATGCTCTTTAACTTGTTTTTTCTAATCTGTTATTTGGAAATGTTTTTAAACATGGTGCTTTAACCTTCTGAAAATTTGGGCAAAATGAATTACCTTAGGTTTTATCCAAAATGAAGACTGAAAATTGGGGTGCCAACATTGTGTCTGCAGGTCAAATGTGGACTCCTGATAAGCAATAATCTCATTTTTATCCACTCATATAAAGCAATGTCTCCAGAAAGCTTGCCAAACTTCCCAATTTCCCACCACTTTTATTTTATTCAGCTACTGTAGCAAATTGAATTATTTTAGGTCCTATTTTTTTGAGGAGCCTGCACTTGATCTCCTCAGTAGAAAATAAAAGTTTAGTGCTTACGTCTGAAAGAAGAATTTTTGTGTAATGTCAGTTTCTTGGTTTCTGAGTATAACAGAGCAGAGGGGGTGAGTTGTGCTGTCAGTGGGTTTTTGTTTATGAACCTCACTGGACGTGGCTTTTTGGTCACTCATTGTCTACTTCCTTGCAGACAGCCTAGCCTGCTAGCACATGCTTGGCTCTCTGTGCCTGTGTTTGTATGTGTTTAATAGCGATAGTGAATGCTAATGCTTTGTGTCACAGTGCTTATCAGGTGTTTGTGCACTTAGGAAGAGAAACCGCTTTCCTGCATCTCTGCAGACAGTGACTTAACAGGTCTAGTGTCTCTTGTGCTTAGCACTTCTAATAGACTTACTCAGTATTGAAGGCGGACTTTGGCCGGATCTATCAAATATGACTCCTAAGAAAGCTCATGAAGTTACTGTAGAAACCAATCTTATCTGTAGCTCTAGGTAAATACAGCACTGGTGATTCAAATACTACCAGTTTTAGGGAAAACAGGTAACAACTTGATGTCAATTATATGTTTTATAAAGTGTTTTATCGCTTACCCATGTGGGATCTGGGGGTGGGAGAGCTCTTTCTCAATTGTTTTCTCAGCAATTGAGGAGGTTGCTGTACTCTGTAATAGTAAAAAACGTGTCAATTGTATTATATTAAATAGCATTTGCAAGCTCAAGTAGCAAGATGTGACTGCTGGAGATGAGCACTATTAGAATTTTTTCTGCAAGAAGCCTAATTTTGCTGTACCTGTGAACAAAGTGTCATAACTTTCTGGAGCCTAATCATTAGTAGGTTCTATGGCACAAGGAACAGGGAAACAAGAGTTTTTCTGGATGTGTATGGAGCAGTTCCCAAGGGAAGATAACAGCTTCAGTTTGAATTACAAAGACTTTGCAAGAGCTAGGAAAGCCTACTTGTGATTATTAAGATGTCAGGTTTCAAAAGCTGTTGCTGCAGTTATGGTTTGGCATCCTTTTTTAGGCTAGGACACCTGCTGTGTCAGGTGCATATGCTGGATGAAAACCTAAAACCAAGAAAGCTCTGGCATAGAAAAGCTTGCATTATAGTAGTCCTATTAAAAATACTTTTCCTTCAAGTTTGTTTTAAAGATTTTTGTTACGACTTCTTGTGTGTATTGGGGATTTTTTTTTTTTTGGTTTCCAAAACACAATATATAAATAAAAGCACCACTAAAAGTTGAAGGCAGGCAAACTGTGGGGATTCAAATAAAAGACCAAATAGGACTTAAAAGTAACTTTCTGTTAAGAAACCTTGGCATCAGAGCCATATCTTCTTCAGTGACATCATTTATCATCAACTACACAGAGATATGACTGTAGTGTTTTCTTAAGAGCTGATATGTAATTTCCCCCTTTTGGGAGATCCTCCAAGGGCTTTGTATCTCAATAGTTTCTTACCTGCATATATTTTAACAAGTACTTTGTCTTTTCAAGACAAGCTCTCATGACCACATTTGAAAGACTTTGTTCTTTCATTTCTTGTAGGAGTTTGGGCCCTTTTAAATTTTTCTCTGTAATTATCTAATTTTATTTTATATTGCCAAGTTAAATGACTTAAATATGGGAGAATTTTTGTGGTGCTTTTTTCTCCTGTTCATTTTGCCTTGTCGTTTTGCGCTGCTGATAATGTATTTGATAACATGCTTTGAATTCTATTATTACTTGAAGGGTGCTTATGCAGAATTTAAACAATTAACAGCCAAGTCTACTGATTGGACTGCTTCATTGCAGCTTAGCTGCAGATATTACTTGGATTTTAAACTTTTAGGTCAGAATCCTCACTTTTTAAAACAAAAATGGCTTAAAATCTGGCTTCAGCTGTTCTGCCGTTGAGCTCATAGTAAGCTGTAAAGCAGAGGAGTGTCCTTTAACTAGGAGTGACATCACTCACCGTTTATCAATACACTTCTGTACTTACCTTTTGCAGCTGTGATTCATGAGACCCATATTACTCCATGCAGTTGCATAAGTTTCTCTTTTTAAGAAGTTCTGTGACCTAGATGAAAGTGGGCATTGGGAAACTGAGGGTAAAAAACAATCTTCTGATCCGAAGATAGAACAGTGATAGAGATAGGAATTTTTTTAATCCAGGTAAATTACCCCCCTTTCTCTTTTTATGTCCTCCTGTCTCTTTGGTCTACTCGTATTACAGAACCTGGATTTTTGACAATCAAATCCATCTGCCTTGTAGCTTTTATTAAATAAGAAGCACTGGTTGGTTATTGGTGCTTTTAGAGTTATAAAAGCAGTCTTCAAATTCAAGTCTTAATCTGTAGAGACCTTAACAAGGTGCTGGTGTTTACAGAAATCCGGTCTGTGCCCTGCTTTCATTTCTTTCTCCAAGAAAGGTCTCATGATGGTTGGTTCCTTTAGTACTATCAGCAACCATTGAGACACATGGTATTTACGTGTCTGCTTTTCCTCCTCCTTGTTAGGTTACCTACAATGACTCTCCATACTCCCAGACCCATGAGTGCACTATAAATTTCTCTCTCTGGAATGTTTTAACTTTGTTTAATTGTAGAATACACAGAATTGTTCCTGTAAAGCCAAATATGTAAATCAAAGGTTTCCATAGACTTTGGCTTTTGTCAGCCTCAGAGTGTAGATTGTGAAATGCTTCTGGCACTTCTGATGACTCTTGATTCACTGAGAATATTATGACTCTGTTAAGGTATTTATCTCCTTAATCCCAATTATTTTTCATGTAATCATAGAGTATTAAGGGTTGGAAAGGACCTTAAAGATTATCTAATCCCAGCCAAACCCCTGCCATGGGCAGTGACACCTCCTGCTAGATCAGGTTGGTCAAAGCCTTACTAAAACTGGCTTTGAACACGGTCAGGGCTGGGTCATCCACAACCTCCCTGGGCAGCCTGTTCCACTGTCTCACCACAATCACAGTAAAAAAATTCTTTAAACATCTAGTCTAAATTTCCTATCTTTCTATTGGTATCCATTACTCCTATTTCTATCACTACAGTTCCTGACAGAAAGTCCTTTTCCAGCTTCCCAGTAGGCCCACCTCAGGTACTGGAAGATTGCTGTAGGGTCTCCATGCAGCCTTTCCTTCTCTGGGCTTAACAGCCCTGATTCTCGCAACCTGGTCTGCCAGGGATGTGCTCCAGACTTCTTACCAACTTTGTCGTTCTCCTCTGGGCTTACTCCAACACTTTCATGCCCTTACCTTGAAAGCATCAAAACTGTACACATCACTCCAGGTGGGGTCTCACAAGAGCAGAGGAGAGGGGGAGAATCTCCTTCCTTGACCTGCTGACCACACTCCTTTTGACACAGCCCAGGGAATGGTTTGCCTTCTGGGCTGTGATCTCGTGCTGACAATTCATGCTGAGTTTTTCATCAAACTTCACCCCAATTCCTTTTCCACAGAGCTGTTCTCAGTCATCTCTCTGCCCAACCTGTAGGTGTGTCAGGGTGAAGTCCAGTTTTAGTAATGCTCTGTCTTTAGAAGTGGCATATAAGAATCTTAAAATCTTAGGTTAAGATGCACTACATCCAGTTTAGGCACAGTGAGGTGGTGGGGGGTTCTGCAGTCTTCTTGCTTTCTGCATGTAGGACTTCAAGTTCTAGACAGTGCAGTGGTTTGAATTTTATCAGTTGGTGGAACCTCACTCTATGATAACAGATGTTTGGAAAGACGTTATTAGTCATTGTAGTCAATATCGTAGAAAGTTGTCAATTTCTTAGAGGATAAATATGATTCTCTCCTTTCCCAAAACACTGTATGCATCCAAAAGCAATACTGTTGTCAGTTTAGCAGAGAATGAGGAGTGGAGGGAAGTTCTTCCTAATATATGATCACAGAATCAACTAGGTTGGAAAAGATCTTTGAGGTCCAGTCCAACCTATGACCTTAAAACCACCTTGTCACCTAGACCGTGGCACTAAGTGCCACATCTAGTTGTTCCTTAAACACCTCCAGAGATGGTGACTCCACCACCTCTCTGGGCAGCCCATTCCAATGCCCAGTGACCCTTTCTGTGAGCAATTTCTTCTTAATGTCCAACCTAAACCTCAGCTGGTGCAGCTTGACTCTGTGTGCTCTTGTCCTGTAGCTGGTTGTCTGGGAGAAGAGACTGACCCCCACCTGGCTACAGCCTCCTTTCAGGGAGATGCAGAGAGTGATTGGGTCTCCCCTGAGCCTTTTCTCCAGGCTGAACATCCCCAGCTCCTGCAGCTGCTCCTCACTGGGCTGGTGTTCCACACCTTCACCAGCCTCATTGCCCTTCTCTGGACACGCTCCAGCATCTCAACACCCTTCCTAAAGTGAGGAGTCCAGCCCTGGACACGGCACTCAAGGTGCAGCCTCACCAGTGCTGAGTGCCAGGGAGCAATCGCTGCCCTGGCCCTGCTGGCCACACGGTTCCTGACACAGGCCAGGATGCCACGGCCACCTGGGCACGCTGCTGGCTCACGTTCAGCTGCTGTTAATCAGCACCCCCAGGTCCCCTTCTGCCTGGGCACTGTCCAGCCATCCTGTCTCCAGCCTGCAGTGCCACATGGGATTGTTGTGGCCAAAGTACAGGACACGGCGCTTGGTCTTGTTGAACCTCGTATCATTGGATTCATTCCACGGATCCTGCCTGTCTGGGGCCTTCTGCAGAGCCCTCCTACCCTCCAGCAGATCAACACACACCCTCAGCTTGGTGCTGTCTGTGAATTTCCTAATGGTAGACTCAATTCCCTCATCCCAGTCATCAGTAAAGATACTGAACAGGACTGTGCCCAAAGCTGCTCATGGGGGATGCCACCAGGGACCATCCACCAGCTGGATGCAGCACCATTCACCACCACTTGTTGGGTCCAGCCATCCAGCCAGCTCTGAACCCAGTAAAGGGTGCACTTGTCCAAGCCATGGGCTGCCAGCTTTTCCAGGAGTGTGGTGTAGGAGATGGTGTAGCAGATAAGTAGCAGCGTGATGGGGTCTTCTGGAATAACTAGAGAAAGGTAATGTGTCTACCCCATTCTCTGCAAGGGGGATGGAGGGAATGACGGTAGCCTTTAATTTGAAAATTACACTGGGCACAGTGTATAAACTGAAAAATACAGCAGGGCTGTAATGTACTGGCTGAATGGACTGGTCTGTCTTGATAAGAGAATCTTCCCCTTAGCCAGCAAGGGGTGAGTTTCTACAATTGAGTCAGTGGTGTGGCTGCTTTGCTGTCTTGGATTTGAATGTGTACTCTGAGATTTGGTTAATGTGAGACTTTTGACTTGCCATCAAGTGTACCCCTTTGTCACAGGCAATGTCCAGAAAAGCAAGAATCAAGGGGAAGTGCTGCATCTCATCGAAATAGTGCAAAAAATCTGATTGAGCTGGTTATGGTAAAGGCTGTAGGACTTGCAGTATTGAGGAAAGCTTCCTGGAAACCTCTTGCTGAAGATGGTATAGTTACAAGCAGCTGTAGTCAAAAAAATTGCATTTTTGCAACAGGAATAGGTATTATTTATGGGCAAGTATCAGAGGGTTATCGATTAGAGCAACCTCATAAGGGCTTTGTTTGTCTACTTGGCTTTAGAAGTATTGAGATCTCAGAGTTTCGTATCTATTTCACTTAAACAGCTTTTCATTTCTACCCCCAGGTAGTCGTAGCCTATTTTTAAAACAGGCTGCTGTGATGGCTATTGTCTAACTCGATATACTTTTCTCCCCTCCCACTTCAAGTGTAATTTATATTATATGGTTAATAATTCTTAACATTGAGTGCCTTTTCTTTGCAGCTATTAAGAGGCGTCTTCATGTCACATAGTTTCTGTTGATTCTTGTGATGTCCCCTGCATTCAGGATTGAATAGGCAGGTGTGCTCTAAAACCTTCAAATGTATAGAAGTGATGCAATTAATCTGCAATATTACCATGTCTTCATACTGTTTTTAGAGTTTACAGTTACTACAGTTACTGTATGGGTAGAACAGGTGCTTAGCTGATTGACAGTGCTCTTCAGCCATAAAACAACAAGCTACAATTTTGGCTTTAAATCTCTGAATCCTTGATGCAATAAACTTTTGCAGCATTCTTTTTGAGCTTGGGAATTGAAGCCAATGTCAGTAATTTTTTTTCTTTTCTTTTAGAAGAATGTTCAAATTGACAAGCTTTAACTTTCAAGTGTCTACTTTAGTGTTAGTGTTGGGTTTGACCTGTAATTTCAATGTAAGTGTCACATACAATTAAATAATTCTGAATTTTCTGTATTGCCATAATTCTTTCCTGTATTTTGCCAGTAGTCGTGACAATTTGTACTTCCACTAAGCACCATAAATCACTGATCCTTTTTTCCCCCCTGATTTCCTGCAAAGGACTCTGGGGAAGGAGAAGAATGGATGTTGTGTATTTGCTAATTGGTAAATGTATGAGTTGTACATGCTGCTGAATTAGGAGATCGAGAAATCTTTGGATGCATGAAGCCAAAATCCTGGCTCTCCATCACTGTGATATGGGGTTATTTAGTTTGCAATTTCATCCAGCATTTGAGCTAAAACTGCTAGACATAGGTATTAAATTCTCCACTAGCAGTTGAATCTCAGGAGTAAAGTTCAGGGCAACTTTTGCCTCAGTTGATGAAGTTCTAGTAAACTTGCTTTGATGAACTTAGATTTTATTTTGTGCGTGTACTGGCACAGGCAGCTCCTTCAGCTTGTAACCAACTGTGATGTGTAATCAAGTATAGCCAGATTGCTCTGACCTCCTGCAAGCTGGTCTCCTAAAATGGAAATTATCCATTTTGCAGATGGAAATTGGAGCCAAGCAGCTGTGAATTCCAGGAGACAAATACTGAAGCAAACTCGTAACTTTGGTCTTCTGTTCAAAAACCAAATGACAGTTGAGCCTTGCATTTGCCACTTGCTTTCAATCTTTTTCCAGGAAGTCGGGATGTATTTGTATGAAGGCACTGCTTACTAGACAAAGTTTTTTGTTTCTTTTTTCACATAAGTATTTTCTTTGTAATACTTACTTTCCCTAACTTCCTCTCCTAAAACAACAAACTCTTGTTATTCCCTGACCTTTACTTCCATGGCTGCTGTTTTAGGGAGTTAGTGATTATTTGCACTGAATCAGCTTTTACAGATTGAATGGCAGGAAACCAGGATAGGTTGAGAAATATGTACATTTTCATGCAGCAGTGATGCTGATCACCTGCAGTTGTAGAGGCTGGTGTGGAATTGCTTAGCTATAAAGCCTACTGAATGTAGAAATGACAAATTATATGGTTACAAGGACACTTCCATGCATCTGTGGCTCAGAATTAAATGTACTGCCTAGATGAAAGATCTACTGTTTCATCCTTAGTTTAGCTTTAGAAATTGAAGACAAAAACTGGGTGAAATTGTATTAATTGCTAGTGTTCTGTGCTGTTCCCAGGGGGCTACTTATTTAAACCTATAAAACCATCATTTAACTGTTGTAGAAATTTTTAGTCTGTGTGAAAGCTTGCTGCATATTTTAGGTTTTTGTGGAGGCTTGCAACTAGCACTACTTCAGGTTTAGTTTTTGACAAAAATCTGACTTGTAGGCAGAAGCAAAGCTGGCAATATATGCAGGCAAACCACAAACAGTTCTGCTAACATTCCTGTAACCCTGTTCCCAAGGGTCCTACTGGAAGAAGAATTATAATATATAATTCTACTTCCTACTGGAAGAATTATATATATATAAACTGGAAGAAAAATTATGCAGCCTCCTTAATCTGTGTTCCTGGTAGCCATACTGAAGCTTTGCCTTTAAAGAAAAAAGGCTTTTGTGGTTATACCCTAAGGCTGCAAAAAAACCCAACTAATGCATTGAAAGGTGAAAAATCATAAGGATCTTTCCCAATAGCCAGATCACAGTAAGAATTTTTTTTTGTGGTAAGTGCATTTTGGGTGATCATTAAGAAGGTGAAAGACAAAATAGAGCTGTGTTTTGTTAAAAATGATGTAAAAGAGAAAGAAAAACACAAAACACACACAAAACTTCTACTGGTCCTTGAAAACAAAAAACTGCTATTGCAGTTTTGCAGCCTTTCTGATTTGGCTCTCAAGTGGTAGATGCTGTGAGCATGGTACTACTTTCTGTTATGAGGTGGGCTGTATTTAAAGTATATAAAGTTATCTTTAGATGCTGGTTGTTGAGTGTCTGGTGGAAGGGGTAGATACTTCTGCCACTGATGTATCTGGGGGATAGTTGCTTAGCCTTTGTCTGCTTACTTTTAGGTGAAATAAAAATGAGGGATTTTCTTCTACTTTAAAGACTTTTTTTTTTTTTAATCTAAGTTATGAGGCTTTTGATTTTTATGGTCTAAGGAATTCGGACTTCCTCAAATCCTTGGCTGTTGAAAGCAAGTACATAACTAGAGGTTGTTTGGTAGACAACTATAGTAAGCATCCTATCTTCTGTTTCTTGCTGTATTCTGGTGCCTTACTTTTTTTCTGTTCCCAAGGTTACCAGAAGGAATAAAATTATTTTTGCTTGACACATCTTTTTCCTATGTGCATTTAGCCAGCAGTTTCAGAATGATGTTTGATAGCATGTAGTGTGGTCTTTCATGGTTTAGTCAGTCCAAGCAAGGAGTTTCTCTCCAGTCTAAATGCAAGCATACAGGCTTGAGTCTGCTGAACAGGGATGTCTTTGCTCAATCTATTCCTGGATCTCAGCGCTTACTTTTTTTGGCAGGTAGGTAGGCATGTGTTGTAATCTTTCCACCTACTGCAAAGTTAGTCTGGACAGAAGTGTGGTCTTAATTCCTGAAAAGCATGGCATAGGAAGCAGAGAAATGAGTGGAAAAGAGGAATTGTTGTGGCATACCAAGCAGAAAAGGTTTGTTACAAAAAGAGAGTAACAAGGTTTTTTAATTGCAGGACGTTCTTTGTTCCACAAAGCAGAAATGTCAAATGCAGTTGTTAACTTTAGTGCTGTGTAAGTAAGCAAATGTTTACTTAATACATGGGTTATCTTACATTTCTAGAGTTTGCCTTATGTTGTCTTTTGACCTTTTTTTTTTTTTTTAATGACATGTGAACAGGTGACTGAGAGGTGCCAGAGTGTACTGGCTTGATGAGAAATAAGTTCAACAGAAGGTATTTTTGGGTGTGGCTTGTTTGTTTGTTTGTTTAAATGAAAGTATGATTTAGATTGTCTGCTTTGAATAATGATTCTTTGAATTGGATACAGAAACACAGATGCCCAGTATAGTTCTTCAAGAGTGTTGTTTGGGGAGATCAGGACTCTTGCTGGTGTCCGAACTAATGCTTGTCTGTCTGGTTTTCTTGTTTTGGCTTTTTTTTTTTTTTCCCTTTTTGGAGACACTGCTGGCTTTTTCTACACTCCAGTAGCCTTTTGGCTACTGAAGCAGAAATCTCTTGCAGAAAACCTGAATTACTCTACAGATGTGGATGTAGATCTTTCTTGAGATCCTGGTCTGATTAGAGATCTTAGTTGCTACAGAAATACGGGAATTTATGTGGTAACTGCTGTATTCAATGGCTTTTCTCTCATAATGGGCCTGACATAGAGACACAGCAGAAATTCCTAATGAAACAATGGCTTCACTCCTGCTAAGCTTGGGTAGGCCTCTGAAGACATCGTTCCTGCTCTGCAGTGCATCATAGTGGAAGATGTGTATGAAGTTTGGGGAGGAAGAGCACCATCAAATACATGAAATATGCTTGCTTGCATTTTAATGTTTGATTCTTTTTGAAGAAAATTTTTAACTTATTATACCATTCTGTCAAACACAGATTGTACTATATTTGTATCTGTAACTGATCAATCAGTAATTGAGGGGCACTATAGTAGTACTGGGGGGATTCTTGACATTTCTGGGCTGTTTGGTGTTTGTTTTGTGGTGCTTTGGGTTTTTTTTAACTTACCTTATTTAGTTGTGTAGACATAATTATTCAGTTTCCTTAGGGTAACTTTAACCTGTAAACATTTTGGCATTTTTTGGAAACAGAAATGCTGTCATGTGAAATTATCTGATCTTGCAAATTGTATTTTTTTTTGTAATAATGTCTTCACACATGTAATGTAATAGCTATTAAATAAAAGAAATGCTGTCTTGCTGTTCAAACATTTTATTTCTAACATGACAGGATCTCTCAACAGTCTCTGATTTTTATTAAGTTTTCATTTAGAGAAAGCTGAGATCCTAAAGTAATAAATTAAAACTACACAATTGGTTACCTTCTTGCATATGAGATGGTATAAGTTTAGATCTCTACTGGTAAAAAAATCGAAAGGTTGGGTCTCTAAAATCAATCCAAAAGGTGATAACTGTTGCTATGTACTTGAGGGCAAAGAAGGAATGGGTTAAATTTTGTCTACTGATATTAAAGTAGTTGAAAGATTTTTTTGAAAATAAATGGGCTGTAACTCTTGCTTCAAGCTCATTTGAATTGTTAATTTCAGCAAATTTTATCTTGCTTTAACTATAGTTCTGTAGTTGTGATGTTCTGAATATGCTTAGACTTAAAGCATCCAACAAAAACAAAGTAGCTTGCTTGCAGTAATGGAAAAAATGACTCAGTCCAAGTTGAGAACAGAAATTAGCTAAAAGGCAAACAGTAATTCTTAAAACAGAAGCTCAGTTTAAGCACTTCATAAACGACATTTAGGATCATCCTGTACTTCTGGTTTTCCAGTTACATGAGTGCTTCAGTTGTAGTGTTCGTGTGCTACTTCCAGTAAAATTTCCTGGTTTTGCCTAGTAGATTTCATACTTTGGTGTGCTAGGATGGGTCTGCTACTAGCTTAGTTCAAGAACCATGAGACAACACAGTACAGTCATCTGAGATTAAGGTACTGTTTAACTGAGGAAACTCATGCTGCTCACTTATACATGACACCTGAAGAATAAGGGTGGTGTCAGTTTGCTTGAATTCTGCCAATAGCTGTGTGCTTCTTGGGAGTCATGAGGAGATTGCTGGTGACACAAGGGCCATCAGCTGTTCAGCTTCTCTGGTACTAGTGTGCATGCCAGAGTTCTGAGATGTAGATCAATTCGCAAATGAAAGAAATAAGCCATTTCCTTATGAGCAAGACAAATAATGTATTGCAGTTCCACATTTAACCTTCATTTAGACCTCATATCTTCAGTTCAAGACCTTAAGTACAGGGTAATTTTGAATATTAAGCATTAATAGAGAAGATTGCTGTAATTAGGGAGTCATTACTTCATACTTGAATGAAGCTAGCTCATAGATGTCTCATACAAAGAATGATATTAATCAAATCAACAGTCCTTCTTTCCTTGGATTCTTGTTGAATTTAAGCTCTTCTAGCTATATATTTGCCCATGCTAGAACTAGTAAATAGAATATTCTTTCTAAACTGCATAGTCATATTCTGCAGTGTGATATTCTTGCTAGGCCTGTAGTTAGACATGTATAGGTACCCACCAAAGCAGTACTTGGAACTAGTGTTGTAATGCATGTTGCCATTGGGTAGACATTTATTTTAGAGATACTTCTTTTGTTACCTCAGTGCTCTCTAAATAAGTGTATAAATAACATGGCAGGAATTAACTCCTGATTTTATGACAGCCAGGTTAGCTCCAAATTACAGAAAACTGGCTTTGTTGTCAGGTTTCTCAGGGGGAAGTGAAAATTAAACACAGAATCACTTCTTTTTCAAGGTGATGATTCTGAGTTTTCCTTTTTTTTCCTTCCCACATCCAGTCTTTGCTGCTGGCTCTTGCATGAATGCTGTCTCCATTATGCAGATGGCTTAAGACATGAGCATGCTGTAGACTTCTTCCCTAGATAGCATTAGCTTCCCAAATAAGAATGGGAAAGTTCTGGAGCAAGGGCTTTGGTGTACCTTTATAGGCACTGGCCACATTTCAGTCCAACAGTTTTCTGATCTCATTGTTAGGCTCCACAGACACCTGAACACAGCAGTTTAAAGCATAAGGAAAATTACCACCATGAGCCCCTTTTTTGTTGTTTTTGATAACATCAATTCACGTTACACTTGAGAACTTTTTCACCAAATATTGTGGATCACTTTTAAGAACATTATGAATCAATGCCTGACACCTTAATCTGAAAACCTCAATTTTCAATGCATGTGTAAGAAACAATAATTAATTTCTTTGTAAGTCTTTATACAGCTCTACTATAGAAGTAGTGAGAAACAAACTCAGGAATTGGATCTTGCTTCTACTCCTGGAAACACTTAAGCTTCTGTAAATACCACAACTTCAGTAGAATTATCTGTAAGGCTTGCAGATTTGTGGCCAAACTCTACAGCCCTTAGTGTACTTGGAGCATCCTTTTTTAGTGCTCAAGTTGAAAATGCTATCTTCTAGGTTCTCCACAACTATAGCTATAACTTTAACTCATCTTTCTAGATTTTCCCTTCTCTATAACAATAAACAACTCATATCCAAGCACAGGGTTTGCATCTGTTTTAGCTAAATGAGTTGCTTAGTAAAAGGAACTATCTATGGTAATACCTAAACCTGTTTTACAGCAGTACTTATCAAAGTACTTTTTCTGGTCTGTTAGATAATTATATGCTCTGCTTTTGGAATAGTGTGGTTAGATGCAAACCCTAGAGCAGCAAGATGGTGTAAATGTATTTTGTGTCACCATTGTTTTTGCTTGCCATCTTCATGTGGGACAGCTCAGCTCAGTTTTATTCAGCTTGGTTAATGATCTTATCCATTCATAAATGTGTGGGTGTCCTGTTGTTTTCGTTAAGGCTGCGGGAATTAATTCTCATAACAATCTTAAACCTTTTTCTTCTGAAACTCGATATGTATGTTGATTTTAGTGCACATATATACATATTTTATTGATGAGTATATCAATAAAATGATATTGTACAAAGATACAAAGAACAGCTGCAAAGTTACTGGAAGTTTCTTGACTAGAAAGTGACTTTATTTGGATTCAGGTGGTCTGGATCTGAACTTCTTCACTTTGAACTCAAAAAGTGAGTGGTGCATTCTGCCACATATCTTCTTTCACAACTATCCTCTGCACTTGAGATGCAATTTTGTGTCTAAAATGAGGGTGAGCACTGCCCCAACATGTGCTCAAGGTCAGCTGTTTGTAGGTTTTCAAAGAATGCTTTACCTTTGTGATCTTACTAGGCTTAAAACTTCAAAATCACATATTAAAACTTTTGATTTTCCCTGACCTGAATTTCTATTTGTTTAATTGCAAAGTATGTGACCCTTTAAGCAACTTGTTCTGTCTGACATTAGTGATTTCCATGGGAAGAAAGCAAACTATAGCTGAGACTAACATGGAAAGGCAAAAACTCACCCTCTTGTTTCCTTCTCCCTCTTGCTCCTCCCTAGCGTGTTACAGAGGATATTGTGATATTCATATGTATGCAGCATGCTGTAGTTGTGTTGTCTTTTGCCTAACCTAATTCAATCTAATGAGTAAGTCCTCGGCAGAGCAGTAGTAGTAGGTATTTTCTGTGCTATTCCTAAAGCCAGGAGTGTTAATGCTGTATTTATTGCTTCAGTTTTACTCAGTGCTTTATATTTAGTGCAGGACTGATAAGGAGTGAATTTGAATCTAGAAGTGTATCAATACAGTCCTTTCAAACAAAACCTCAGCATCCCAGCTGAGGCATCCCACAGAGGCAGTCTCTGCCCTTAAAGATTTCTTCTAAGGAGAGCCCATATATGTGGCTTTTTGAGTCTAAGACCTTGTAAAATGTGCTTTTAGCAAATTGATACCCTGCAGAGCAAAAATGTATTTGTAGCTACTCTGAAGTTATCTGAAGTAGCTTGGTATAAAATGGCACATATTTCTGAACTAAGCATGCATTTACTTTAGATAGGGGTATATAGATATTGTGAACTACGTGCTGTTGTTATTATAGACTAAATGCCTACTTAAGCACAAGTAGGCAGCTCCTGTGCCTTCCCATATCCTGTTGACAGCTCCTGTACATTCCCATACCCATTGACTCTTGTATAGGGAAGTTTAATTTGTTGACTTGGCAAGTCAGTGTGGTAGATGAACTTGCAGTTGGACAGCAGTAACTTCTAAAATACTGATACAAGAACCAATTGAGCCATCCATTAAATTGCTGCTTAGGTCCACCCAGTGGCACGATGGTGAGAACTAATCTTAGCTCTCCTCTGTGGATAAAATTACATAAATCTACAGCTTCTTAAGGAGTGTTTTTAATTCAGGGGAATGTTAGCCAATTGAATTCCAAACTTGAGTAGAGATGGCTCCTGATTCACAGTCTGGCATATAGGCTTCAAATGTGTTTAGCCTCAGGGTCAAATTTAAGATCAGACTAAAGTTTCATCTTTTACACAAAGGTAGTGGTAATTTTTTTGTATTTTTACCATGGTCACATATGTACTCAGTTTCTATAATAAAACTGGTTCTGGGTCTTGTTTGGCTACACACTGCTTAGTTTTTCTGCTTTGTTTTTTGTTAGTGTCTTTGTTAGATGGAGTATATTTGCTGAGGTGCAAAAAGCCCGCTAGGTCTGGCAGCAGCTAACATTTACTGGAAGGAATAGTTCTGTTCAGATTGTGTTAATCTACAAGCACATTTTTTTGTCCTTAGGAGTCAATAGGCTATTGAAGAATTACATTCTAGTCCTACCTAAAGTAGGCGCAAAATGTTCTACTTAATTCAGCAGATCTGGTAGTCTGGTTTTACTGTGAGGTTTGGATATCTGTATGAAGAGGAAAACCAGTATTAACTAAACTATGCATTTTATTGGCAAAATTGACCTTTCATAAAGATCAATTGTGAAATTCTTATCTAAAAAGATTAATGCAAATATTAAGGGGAGGTAGTATATAAAGAGTATGACAGAGTTCTTTAGAAATTTTGATACTGTGTTAGAAGTGTTGCTTCCCAATGTTTAAGTGCTTGATTCCTTCTGAAAAATAAACCCTAGAGCTAAGAAGACACTGTTGTCATACTGGCACATACTTCTGACTTCAGCTTTTTGTATTCTTGTATTTATATGTCTAATCCTGAGGTTCATACTTCTTTGTAGCCCCATCTTCTAGACTGATGTTTCCTTCCATTGTCTTGAAAAGTCCCTTGCCCTTCTCAAGTGGAAACCCTGCAGTCCTTTCTATTTTACAGCCCTATCTGTTCAAGAATGTTGCTTTCTTCAGTTCTCTCTGTTCTTTCTCTGTAGACTGTGTATTACCATCTCCTTATAAGCACTTGCTCGTTAGAGTTATTCTTGTTGGAATCTAGGCTACAAATAATCTTCCCATGCAGCAAGTTGCTGCCTCTGATAAATGCAGACTGCAGCTAGTGGCTGACAGTGAGATTCATTTGCTGTCAGACCCCTGAATTAGGCTTTTCTGGTACTTTTCCTTTGCACCAAAATCAAGGATGTTGTGTTTATGAATGCTCCCTGCAGTTTTGAAATTGATCTGGTCTTAATATTATGTAAAGAAGTGCATTCAGTTGAACGTTAAGCTGTAGATTCTTTTGGAAGGCTATTTGCATGAGCTCAGTTAAGGCAAAGTAATACTATATGTGTAAGATTTAATTCTAAAGTGTCTTAAAAATGTACTGCAAATGTTCATCTTAACTGTGATATATAAACTAAATAGACTTCATGGATAGATTTGTGTAAGCATTTTCCATGGGAATCCCAGTGCCTTATATGGTCAACTTGCTTTGTAGTGTTCCAGTGAAATGAAGGCAGCCATCCAAAAACAGGGGGAAAAAAACCAGCCCAGCTGTCTTTAGGTTTGTCTCTAATACCCTCTTTCTTGGCCTCCTTCAGTAGCACAGTAGCTAATTATTAAAACTGAAAATGTGGCAAGAACCTGTGTAGCTAGTAGAAGAAATTTCTTTTGTGGCAATGACTTTATACGACAGACTTAATTAAATTAATGAAGGGTAGTAGCATATTGATAATACTGCTTTATTGCATAATGCACTTTTGCTATCTGTAAGCTGTTGTGCCTCTACCCAAGCTTGCTATAAACTGGTTATCATTCCAGTAGCTGTTACAGCCAGAGCAGGGTAGAGGGGGAGAATTCCTCTCCTTGGCCTGCTGGCCATGCTCTTTTTGGTGCAGCCCAGGGTTGGCTTTCTGGGCTGTGAACACACACTGATGGCTCATGTTGAGTTTTCATCAACCGTCACCCCAAGTCCTTCTCCCCAGGGCTGCCCTCAATCACTTTTTTGCCCACCCCTGTGAGTGTTTCTGGGATTGCTGTGACCCAGATGTAGGACCCAGCACTTTGCTTTGTTGAACTTCCTGAGGTTTGCATTGGCCTGTCTCTCAAGCATGTCCAGGTCCCCTGGATGGCATTGCATCACATGGCCTGTCAGCCAACGTGCTGAGCGTGTGCTTGGTCCCATTGTCAGTGTTGCTGACAAAGATGTTGAGCAGTGTCTGCCCCAACTGCTGAGGGATTCCACTTGGCACTGGTCTCCATGTGGACCACGAGGCATTGACCACAACTCTTACATGGAACCATTCAGTCATTTCTTTATCCACCAAGTGATCCATTGATCAAATCCATTCATCAGATCTTTCCAGCTTACAGGGAAGGATATCATATGGGACAGTGTAAACCATTTGCATAAGTCCAGGTGGATGGTGTCAGTTGCTCTGCCCCATTGTATGCTAAGAGTTTAAATAAGCGCCTTTTGAGGCTTGCATATTAAGGGATTGCTTCAGAGGGATCTGGTTCAGGTTCCTCTGGAAAGAGCATCTGGCTATAGTAGCACCAGTGAGGTGAGCTACCCTGTACTTACTCTCAAGTAGTAGGATGCGCAGAAGCTTTACTGTAATTCTCTGTGTGGTAATTTATATACCTATACTTTAAAAACCCCTCCTGAATGAGAGGCCAGATTGTTAAACTTAGTCATATCTCTGTATTCAGATACACAGAATCTTGTTGAATGCAAGAATGGCATTGCCTTGTAGTCCTAATGAAAAAACCATAACGTATTTTCTATTGCAGAAAAAGAGAAAAAAACAAAGCCCTTCATCACTTACCCATTCTGAGAAGTATCAGTAAAAATGCTACACTATTAATTTAAATTGTAGTTTAGAGGGTTTTTTTCCTCTATAAGGGTCTGAGGCCTTTAGCATTCTTTCAGTTAATCATACAGCTCCAATGTCTGATTTGTGTGAAAAGGAGAGGCCAGTCTACTGAGACCAGTGATAAGTCATCTTTGCTTCTGCTGATACATAGCATTCCAATCAGCTCTCAGAAAAGTAGCTTTTGTTTCTTCATGTCTTTTGGTTGCAGATTCTACTAGCTTCATGTAATGACTTGAACTCATTGTTTTAGCAGAAATGGTGAACAGATTTCTCTTATTACTGATTTTTAGTCTTGTGACATGGTCATCAGTGTCATTTTGTTCTAGGCCAAAGAGTTCTGCCTATTGAGTTATTTTTCTGAGAGATAGTCCATCCCTTTCACCAGAACTCTGGATCTCTACAATGTTTGTTCTCTTACTGTTTTCAGCTATGAAGCTGTAAAGGAGGATGGAATTTTTTTAATACTGAATTAGATTGCCAGAAGCAAAATCTCCTTGGATGGATCTATGTTTTAATATTCTAGCATTTTGCAGTAAGATAGGATTTTTCAGAAGAAAACCTTTTTTCAAATATTTTCAGGCTTATCAGAAGAGTGCTTCAGGGAAAAGCTGATATCCAATAGAATATACCAAGACTTAAAAAAACCTACAGTACCATACAGTGATACATGTGTGTTAATTCTGAGTATGATAATTCAGAACACAGAAGCTGTACAGATGTCAGGGTGCTGTGGACTTGTAAAATTCATCTAGACTTAGGCTGGTTCTATCTGTGCTGTGACCTCTTTGCCTCCACTAGCACAGAGGAGGAAGCTGTAAGATTCAAAAATAGAGTAGGGACGTAGGAGTGAGTCAGAAGAGTGGAGGCAAGAGCAAGCTGTCAGATGTGGGCTGGCTGTCAGGATGAAACTGAGAGTTAGGAAAATTGATAGTGTGGAAAAGAAAGACTGATATTGGGAATACTGAAATAAAGGAACTTGTTTGTTGGTATATTAGATATGAGGTAATTAACATGAAATCTGTACTTGGACTTAACATGCATTAACCTTTTAATACTGTATTATGTCATCATACCTAGATTATGGGGCCTCATTGAGGATTTGCTCTTGGGATAGCTCAGGACATATGATAAAAGATGCTGTTGCTCATCGAACTTTTGCTTTATCAGTGAGGGGGAAAAGAGGAGAATGGTGGATGAGGTAGGAGGGAAATCTGCAGGAAAATCTGTATGCACTTGTGATTGTAAGTGTAATCAAAGGAAACTTTCCTTTAGCCCTATGAAGTAGTGGATATCTTAAAACTTCAGTTCCATGGTATTTCAAATTGTATGGTCAGGTCAGGGGACATGGCTTATGATGACCTTTTTGTTTGTTTTGTTTGTTTTATGATCTCTAAAGCAATAACTTTTGGGGTGGAGATTTTATGAATCCTGCTTATGTACCTAAATGGTTGTCAAGTGGCAAGTAAGAGCACATGAGAGTGAGCTCTATTTGGAACAAGATTTAAATAGTACAGGGTGAGCACTCAGCTGTAAAGAAAAATCCATAATTTTGAATAACCACACATTACAAAACTACTGATCATCTCACAGATTGAATGAAACAAATTCATTTAGCCACAGGGAAGTAGAAATCATGTAGGACTCTACACAGGTCAGAGGTTTGTTGGGCCAATTGCTTTGGCTTAGGCAGTGTTAATTAAAGCATTTCCTAGGCCTGGAATATTTGGCTGTTCAGCCTTAGTATTGCTTATATATAGGTGCATAAATGAATATTTAATGTCGAAGTAGAGTCCTTAGGAGAAGCATAAAGCTCTAGCACTTTTTTGCCTAATTTAATAGTGAAAATTATGCTGGCAGAACAGCTTTCCCCTCCAGAAGTTTTTTTGTCGAGGTGTGTAGAGTAGGAAGAGCAAGCTCAAGACATCAAAGGTCATCTTCTGGAATGTCAGGAAGTGGGTTTCTCTCTTCTGTACAACATGGAGTCAGTTTCTCACCAAGTACTCGGAGGCATTTGGAGTATAGCCCCTAGCCTGATGGATAGAACTTTTGTGAAAATTAATTGAGAACCAGTTTTCAAAACAGTTTGCATTGCAGGAGCTTTCAGTTTACAGCATGAACAGTGGATGATTGAATAGTAGAGAAAGTCACACAGGCTTTTGTTCATTTGTCTTAAATGTGAAAACTTGGAAGTCTTCCCTGTCAAACCCTGCTCCTGTCCTTGCTATTGCTCCTCCCCTTCCAGGGACACCGAGTGGTTACCCACCAAAACTCTGCAGTGCTTAGACTTTCCCCCTGCTCAGGCAGTGTGTGTGTGCTTTCTCCATAATGTTAAAGCAATTTCATTTTTTGTGGGTTTTTTTTCACTTGTTTAGCATTTGTTTGTAGGTATTTGTGGGTGAAAGGCAGTCAGTAAAGCCAGTGTGCATTTGTATGGCTCACCTTGAAGCCAGTGTGCTTTTCAGCCAGGCTTTCATTTTTGTGCTCTTTAATAATAAACATCTTTAACTAGTAATCTGATGTACAAGAAGCAAACTTCAGAACATTTGTGATTGATTTTGTGATGACATGCCTACTGCTAAGGTCAGGTAAACAGCAGACTTCTGTGCTTTTGTTATTTCTTTCAAGCTGACACAGTCCTGGTTAAGAGAAACTCTGTGTGTTTTGTGTCCTGATGCAATTCAAATATGTCAGCAGCCTCTCAGAAGTTAGAAGTCAATGTAAACGAGTTACTGCATAATTAGCAATTTAGGCTTTTGTCCTTTTCTCTAGAATCCTTTTTAGACTGAAACTCTGAAGTGGCTGCAGCTCCTGCAGGTGCAATTGAGGCCATACCCTACTTTGCTGCCTTGAAAGGGTGTGCTCTTCCTCCCACCATGCTGTTTTCTTTCCCTCCCCCTTTTTTGTTTGTTTCAGTGGGTGGGGAGGAAGAAAAGGTTGTTTCTGCCTTGCTGGTTAGTGAATTGGCTAATGGAGAGTCTGACAAATGCTTTTGGGAGTGTGCAGTTGAGAATGAGGAGGGAGAGTGGGACCTCCCTGTTTGTCAACAGTGAGCTCGTGTAGAATCATGCCCTGAGTGATTATGATTAGTGTATGTTAGCTCAAGGGAATTAGTATTTTCTGGTCTTATAACACTACCTCCTGCAGGGAACAGATTATTGCTTAAAAGTCATCTTGAAACATAGGCAAATTATTGGAGAGGGATGGTGTTTATAAGTACTTTGAAATGTTTTCGTCATCTGAATGTCATAGAATCTAAAGCAAAATATTCAGATGGGGGTCTAATTGCTATCAACTGGGATATGGTTTTTGTGTAACTGCCTAAAATCAAGTGTAGCAGGAAAAGAAGATCATAAAAGCTCACTTTAAATGCTTTCTTAAAGTGTCTGTTTTCATCAGCATTCAAGAACTTTTACCAAAGGTATATTCTCCATTATCTCTTAAAAGTGGTACTGTGTGCAGCTAAAGACAGTGAAAAAAATACATCATTAGCAAGTTTCTTTAGTGCCTTTTCTCCTTGGAACTCATTTCTGAGCTTCCAAAATTTGGCATGCAGGACTGAGAAGCTGGAGGTGAGCTGCTGCAGCAGGTATATGAAAGTCTGAATTCTTTGTTCTGTGACAAAAGTGCGGAGGACACCATGATTTTGCCACGCTGATTTTGGCATGTATGCTGTGGGTGACAGTTGCTCTTCTAGTTACAGTATTTTACTTAAATAAATTGGCTTGCTTGCATGGATTAAATTGCTCTTAAGAAGGTTAGCAGGAGCTACAAAATTCAGCATTGACTAGTTTACAGGTTTGCCTCTACCCACAGAGATAACTTGATTTGTGAAGATCAAAGGCTCTGTAGAGGATGGGGAATATACAGCTGTCTCCTTGCCCTGTCTGTAAACTCTTCCCTAGAATTTGTAGACACTTAGGGGATAGCAGGCATGACCTCCTGGGGCAGTGCAGGTTCTGCCACACAAAATAGGCATGACCAGAGCTGTGACTAGGAGAGTCATTAAGTCTTGCTGTGTGAAATGCTGCAGATCTGCTGTCTCACGTGTTTGGTGGCAGTGGTGAAGGTGGTACAGCCTGCATCAGAGCATGCAAACAAATCCAGAATGAGGCTTGAGATGGTGTTGGTACTGGAGCACACACAGCAGTTTGAAGAAAAAGAAGCTGCTTTTTTTGTAAGATACTGACAAAAAGTATAACATTTTTAGTATAACAATACTTCTATTACAGTGAGGAAAAGTCAACATATATAATTCTTGACCTCTGTATCAGAGTAAGTATTGGAGACTGTGTCAGAGTCTGGTTTGCTTTTTAATGCCATGAAGAGAACAACAGTAACACTGGTTGCAGATGCAGTGTAGAGAACCGCTTCTCAAAAATACTCAGTTTGTGCTGGGTTTTCATGCACTGTGTGCCAAAACAGCACACATCAGAGGTAATCTGATAATCTGATACTTCATATGGTGAGGGTATACTGTGACAAAAAGAAGAGAAATCTGTTGTAACTCAGGTTTGAGGAGACATACTTCGAGATGTCCTCTCCTGAGGAAGCCTCTTCAGGTTCTGCATCAAAGTTGTCTCTGCTGGTAAGCTTTCATGAACATCTATGAACAGTTGTTCTGGGGGGGGTAAGCTTTCATCTGGCAAGGCTGCAAGCTTAAAGAGCCTCGTTGGACCCATGTTGATTCAAAACTGTTTGTTAGTGCCCCAGATCATAGGAGTGAGTGTCAGCTGCATTCTGTGCCCATCAGGTCTGGCTCCATGGTGCAGAAAAAGCAGTGATGCTGGTGGTGAAGCTAAGCAAAGCTTTTGGGACAGTATAACTGTGTTGACATGGTATATAGCCTTCTGGCTGATAAGCCTAATGAACCTCACTTATCTTAGAATCTTTCACATGGATTATTTTTTGGTTGTTTGTTAGTTAATTTTTTATTTATTTTATCCAGTATGGCTGACAAGCTAACACATTCAGGCATTGCTGTTGCTGCTTTGCGGAGCTGCTACGCAGTTATCAGTCTTTTTCTTTTTTCCATATATTTCACAATCTGTTTAGAAGACAAACATTGGCAAACTTAAAGCTGCATTAGTTCTTGAATAGTGCGCTACCCAAGCACACTTGTCACCAAGATCTACTAAGTTAAAATAGTGATCCATCGGGTTTTAATGTTCTTCCTTATTACTAGTAGAATAGAAGGTATATCAGCCTCATTATGCAAGATAAAACTTTCTGATTCTTTCAAAACGCAAAATAGAAGTATTTTTGACCAATTTTCTATATTTATTTATTTATTTATTTATTTATGCCCTATATACTGTTTGTGGGGTTTTTTTCCACTCTTAACATATCTAAAAAATATTTTGGTATTCCTGCCCCGGACAGCTGTGTTTTTTCACTGATGTTTCTAACTTTTCTTTCCAAATCTCTGCTCTGTTACTGTAAGTTTATACTATCCATACCCATTTTTACTTCAGATTTTATCTTGATTGTCTCAGTTGTATCTGTTAAAAAATTATTTTTAATTCCTACCATAATTTTGCTTTATTTCCTTACTACTGTAGCTTCCTAATAAAATTGCCTTTTAGAAAATGGCTTCTGGTCCATGTGATACCCATTCAGAGGATTAAAAAAAAGACTTGAAAATTGGCTCTTTTAAAATGCCATGTATTGTGTATATATAGTGATACATACTGTTGTGGGTGGGTCTAAGTAAGCTTAAATTATTTTACTTGTTGGCTGTTGTCTTCCTGACCATTTTTCAGTGTAATTGGGTTGTAAGTAGTTTCTTAGGAACTTGTGATTACTTGCAGTTTCGTTAATCTGTCATAATGAGTTTCTAATAGGACAACTGTACCAAAGAATTTCCTGTTTATATAGACCAGAGGGAATCCGATGTCAAAGCTGGTACTTCTGTCGTGCTCTTCTGGGACAGAGAGAGGGTTCCAAAGTGGATGTTGTTAATTTTGTGGCTCAAGAGAAATCCTAGATGGCCGTCCCTATTAGGAAGTACTCACGGCTGTTTTCTTGTGCTAGTGAAAAATTTGGATGGAATCAAAAGATAGCTGTTGAGGTGGGACTGGGGTTGCTGCTGGGGCAGAGGAAGCACCCACGTGGGAGCACATCTTCCCTCCAACCAGTGAGGAAGCTCAGCAGGTTCACAGTGTAGCGAGCCTATTGAGGACAGTGTTAAGTTACACTGTGGCAAAAACGCCTTTTTTAGAAGTTGCAAACTATGTGTGCGCAGATGAACAGCTGCATAGCTGGCCTTTGAGAGAGAGCGAGTTTGGTCTTGAATATTTCTTTTTATTCTTTAAAATTGACAGAGGCTTGTGGTGTGTTTGATTATTATCTCTTTATTTGTTTGAACAAACCATTTTGTTAAATATTCTGAAGCACGCATACAAATTATTTTAGAAGATTGCTTAGCAATGGGACACCACGAAAACACTTTTTTTAACTTCCAGAGGTTTCTTTAAGTGACTTGTCTGACTTGAATTTTGGCTTTAGGTATATCCTGATGTCATTCATCTTATAATTATAATTGCAGAGAACTTGAATCTTGGTGACCCTTGTCTGTTCTAAGTACCTTAACTTTTGGAGACCACAGGGACATTTTTTTGTGCAGATTAAATGAGAAAAAAGGCTTTGGACAGGTTCTCCCAAATGATGCTCTGTGTGTTCTTACAATGTGGAATATGAAAATGTGTATGGAAATTACCTGACACCAAATTTTTTAGCATTGTCTATACCTTATGCACTCCCCTGAGTAATTCCTTCAAACTTTCAACAGAACAGAAAGCAAACCAGGTCCCAGTTTCTTCTGGTTTTGTTCTGCATGTATTTCTGAAAGCAGAAATTAAATGAGTGATTGTAAAATGAAGTTATGTATATATGTGTGTTCCACAGCCATTGGAGAAAATTGGAGAGCTGCTTCCTGGGGTTTTTAGGGTTTTTTTTTTGTTGAAAAATTAAGTTAAAATGCATCACTGTTATATGTAAAACACACTGTGCTACAAGGATTATTCTGGAGGTTTCTCAACACTTCTGTGTTGCCCTGCCTCAGACCAAGGCCTGTCCTGAGGAGCACTGGGGTGTCACTGCTGATACACCTGGCAAAGGTGTTGTCTGAGACCTGCAGAGTTGCAGGGACTGGAAGCTGCAGGTTTCTCACCTTATTACCATCTGAATAGACAAAATCTATATTAAAAATACAGTTTTGAGAAAAAGAAACTGTTTGATATTTACTGTAACAAGTTTGGCTGATTTGCTTTTGGATAATTTCACTTAAACTCTGTTTAATTGAGTTTTTTTCAGAAAAACCCTGGTTTTCTGCTTCAATTTTGGTGAGCCTGTCAGAATACTTTACCTTCATCTTGAACCTGCTGATTTGCAACCTAAGTCATCTTCAAGACTTAGTAGTGTTTTTGAAAAGCTGAAAATTATTTCCAATTTATCTAGTCAATTCAATGAATTGTAAGTTTGATCACAAATTGAAGAATTTTCTGGGATTTACATGAGAAAAGAATAGCTTTTCTTTTCCCAGTCCAGAAACAGAAAGTAGCAGGGGCAAGATATTCTTTCCTTAGAAATGGAAAATTGAGAAACAATTAGTTTCCATGTGTATATGTAGTCCTACCTTTTTAAAGTGGCTTTGTGCACAGAATGCAGTTTTGATAAAAAAATATATTTATCATATTTAAGATTATCTGATTAATGCTTAAGCAATTTGAAATGCCAGTGTTGCTTCTCATTTTATTTTTGGTTCCATCCGTGTATGAGTTTTTTCATTCAATTTGATGATATTCACTTTTTACATGTAAAATGCATATAAATCTAACTGATGTATTATTCGTACTTCACATGTACTTTTTTATTCTATGTTAAATTGAGTTATACAAATTAGTCATTTATTTGCATAGATTCCCCTGCTTAGGGAGTAAAAGAGCCCTGACTGATACCACCCCTATCAGCTTACTATATCTGCTTTTACTACTAATATACTGTATAATGCTAAGGAGAAAACCACACATGGCAAGTGCTAATTGAATGAGTGTCTTACTGCCTTTTTGTACCTGTAATCTTGGGGTTTTTTCTGTTAAAGGCCCTTTTTATTGTCAGCAATAAGGTGTAGTAGGATCACAGCACAGAAAGTTGTCTTGATTACTCTGGGATGCTCTATCAGCATGTAAATTTTTCCTCCTTGATGGTGTGAAGGGTTATTATTGTTTTTCTTAAATTCAATGTTATTTCTTTTATTCTACTCCGTTCTGCCACTTCACTTACCTAAAATTAGAAAGCAGGGAACACTTCCCCTAGATCCTGCTAATACAGAAGATTAAACGTCAGCTGATGACTAGAATACAAACAGCCTATGAGTTCACAGAGGAAGGCTGATAGATGTGGTTAGGTTTGCTTTCTTCCAAGGCAGTGCACTCTTCCACTCTGAAGAACTCAGAACTGTATAGAGGTGATAGTCAGAAGCAGAGGGAAAAAAAGAAAACTTGGCACTTGTTGTTTAAATTTAATAGAAGGAACACAGAAATGAAAAAACCTATTTGTTTATGTAAAGAGGTTCCCCTACAAAGGTTTCTTGATGCTTTTTTGTTTTGCTAGATTATATTGGTTAAGAAAGTGCATTAGGGGATATCAGGAGGTTAAGTATTTTAAACTGGAAAGCTACTTTGGCTCAAGAACTTGATTAGTCACCCATATGCTAAAAGCAGGTTATGTTTACTCATGGAAAAAAAAACCCTATTTGAAATGCAATTGGCTACTCTTTAATTTGACTGGGACAAAAATACATGTCATTGCACAAAAATATATGACATTGCTTTCTCCTGAGATGTAGTATCTACACATTGTGTGACCATGAAAACTAATTGCTATCTGCCAAAGTTGTAGCAATAAATGCTTAATGAAAGCATTACTGTATAATGGCACTATATTTTTACAGTATGCCAGTTTTGTTTACTCCTGAACCTTGTTTGTTTTCCATACTTGTCAGGAGGTAGATGTGGAGGGTTGTATTGTCTTTGTCCCACTGAGCATGGTGCATCAACCACAGGACCTGTTCAGTCTTGAGAAAAGATGACTGAGAGGGGCCCTGGTCACTGTCTGTCAGTATCTGAAGGGAGTGTGTCAGAGGAGGTTTCCAGACTCTTCTCAGTGGTGCCAAGCAATAGGACAAGAGGCAATGGGCACAAACTGATGCACAGGAAGTTCCACCAGAGTGTGAGGAGGAACTTCTTTACTGTGCCCTGGAACAGATTTTCCAGAGAGGCTGTGGAGTCTCCCTCACTGGAGATGCTTGAGAACTGTCTTGACACCATCGTGTGCCATGTGCTCTTAGGATGACCCTGCTTGAGCAGGGGGCTTAGGCTGGATGACCCTCTGTGGTCTCTTCCCACCTGACCCCATTCTGTGATTCTGTGATCTGTTGAAATTGCCTCGCCAGAGGCCAGAAAAAAGAGAAAGCCTTTTGTGGAACAAAAGAGCTTGAAATTCAGTTCTGGATGCAACTCCCACATTCACTGATTTTTGGTATGTGCTAAAATGAGGATCTGTCATATGTAATTTATACATACTTACTGCCTAAGCCTTCAGGGTTCAAGACATCTTGTGAATTTGCACATTGTACCAGCTATAATACCATGGTGTCAGTCAGATCTTCATTTCTCCATTTTGCCTGGTAAACTCCTGTTCTTTCACTTGGCATATGGTTAAAAAGCTGCCTAAGAAACCTGAAAGTTCATTTATAAGCAAGTTCCATAAAAAGTACTAATGTTCTTTTTAAATTGAAAGAAATCAGAAGAAAAAGCAGAAGTTGTTTCTCAGGCACTTAATACCACAAGTTTAAGAAAAAGCCTCATTTGTGTGAACTTCAGTCAAAGATTGCTTCGTAGAGTCCAGTCTCTTCACCAACTTTGTCAATATGTTGAGCCAGGACAAAAAAAAAAATACTCAGGCAGATAGAGCTGCACCAGCATCAGTAACTTAGTCTTTCAATGCCATTTGGTTTGATCTCTCCCAAAATATATTTTTCCATGACATCTCATTTTCCAAGGATTATTTGAGGGGTTTAGGCAGATGTTTTTGGCAGGCTGTCCTGAGATTTTCCTTCGTGTTGCAGTAGATGAATAGCATTAAAATTTAATACTACATATTTAGTATGGTGGTTTTAATTAAGCGATAACTTCTGGTATGGGAATTTCAAGTGTTCCTGAAAATAGATTTTCACAGAACTAAAAATGAAAACAAATATTTATTTGAAGCACATTTGCATGTAATGCTAGGTAGCCTGGAATAGTTGGGATTATTTCAGCTAGAACAGGAGCAGGCATTAGACTGGGTTGTTTTGTCCATATAATATCTGTCAGAATGAGTCTTGATCCATTACTGGGATTGGTAACACTAAGGGCAGCATCTCTGGTTAGAGTAAATAACGTTGCAGCAGCCAACTCTCCTCCTTTTTTATCTTGGCAGGAGGTTAGAGGGCAAGGATAATTCTATCTTTACTTGAAACTCTGAAACAACTCAAATATTGTAGTCCTGATTAAGATCAATGATAAAGCATTCATTAGGATTTAAATAGTGGAAAATCCCTATGAGATCAATTTTTTAACATGTAGATTATATCACTATCAGCAGCGATAGATTTTAGAATTTTTCATTAATTGTGTCCATAATTAAACCTGCAGCTTTAACTATAAGTTACAAACTAGCAAAGCTTAAAGGCATGTAATTAAATTTGTAATTCAGTGTAGCAAAGAAAACATGACAGAATTGTGGGATGGAAATTACATTGTGCTCTTACTGCCTATTTGAGCTAAACATTTGCTGACTTCATGTAGCTCCTGGTTTTATCTTGGAGCTGAAAGAAAATCTTGCGTGAACTTTTGTTGAGATATATTCATGTATATCTTAAACTTTGACAAGTTGTTTACATGAAGTGGAAATAATAACTAGAGAAGTTTGAGTTCTGGAATGATTTGTCTATTTTTGTCAGTGTTTGACAGTTCTGCGGTATTTGAATTAAGTAACGATAGTTAATGGGTGCTCAGTTTCAATAGCCTCTGCATGCCTTCCCCATGAGACTTGAATGGACATGAAATGTTGTATCATCTTCAAGTAGTGGTTTTTCCTTAGGAGAAAGTGTCTTTCTTACCTGCTTTTGCAGATGTCTAAAATGATTCTCATTTTCTGCACTTAAAAGTGAAGTGTTCCCAAGAAATTTCTCTGGAGAAGATTTTGCTGTTACTTGCAGAAGCCATGAGATACTCTTGAAGTACTTTGGTAGTTTGAATTATCAGATAAAGTAATAATAATTTTAACTATTTCTTATGGGTCAGTTCTCCAGGATTTTAAATAGTAGGCCATTTTTACCAAAAAATAACACACAAGTGTATCATAGGCACAATATTTACAGGCAAGCTAAACAAAGTAACACTAGTCTAGCAAAAGGGTAATATTACTAGTTTAGCAAGGATATTTGCATTGTGGACCATACCATTTTTACTAGAAAACATGCTTTAATAAAGTAAAATATTCAATCCTAAAACTAGATTTTTTCAGTAGGCAAGGTATCCAGTACCAGCTCAGTGAAAAATAGAGGCTGTGACTTGTGGGTTCGCGAAATGAATGCTTAATTTCATAATTGAGCAACATTTGTCATCTGTAATACTAAATTAAGACCTGAAGTTCTGTTACAACACCAAAACTCTTCTGTTTCTTAACATAAACATGGACATCAACAGCAGCCTCTTCACCCTGTATGTACTGTATTAAACAGAATGCTTGGCAAATGTAAAATACCTGCTTTTATAGTGATTACTTGAATGGTAAATACATGTAGTAATCACTAATACTTCATAACCTCATTTGTTGGTCATTCTTATTACCTTTCATCCTGAAAGTGTTCCAGAATATTCATTGAGTCTTAGGATATACTCATTACAAGTATTAGAACTTTAAGATGTTATACTTGGTATGAAAACATTGAATTAATAGCTGAGTAACAAAGTTATTGAAAAGTGGAAGGTGTTGCTTGAACCTGGTTTGGTTCTTTTAACCAAATTTCTTTTTAGACCTTCTCCATCAGTGGTTTATTGACAGAAGAAAACCTCTAAGAATTGCAATATGTAAACTTATTCTTTTTTTCCCAGTGTCAGTGAAGATGAACAGAAGATGTGATTAGTGAGCTGCAATGTCCTCTCTCCTAAGAAAACCTTTCCTCATGAGGGCAAAAATCATTGCAGAGTGAGACCAGTGTTCAAACTGTGGGGATTATCTCATGGTGCTGTGCTCACTGGGAGGTCAGCACGAGGACTTGGGTGGGAGTAGTAATTGTTGAGCTCACACTGCGAACTGCTCTGTGGTGCCATTATTTCAGAGGATTCATGGTTAGCCACCTTCTCATGACAACTGTTGAATTTAGTTCTCTTCAGCCTCTGTTCCTGTCTCAGTTTCAGTTGAAACTGCTCTGTAAGGGAGGGAGGGAGGACAGTGAGATAGACAGAGCGAGTTATGTGATTTCTGTAGGAAGGCTGTACAAGGCCAGGTTGGATGGAGCTCTCAGCAACCTGACGTTCCTGTCCATGACAGGCATTTGGATGTAGATGTGTCTCTTCCAACCCAAAATATTTTATTATTCTGTGACATACTTACAAACAAGAAACTAGGCTTAAATGTGTTGTAAATTCAAAAGTGCAAGTGGTAGAATCAGTTGCTAATTTAGAAATATGTCTTTCAAAAAGTGTCAGTTTGAAACAAGAAGTTTTAACACAGGCTTTATAATGGGTGAAAATTCAGAGTGAAACTAAATTTTGTTTCTTTGATAGTGGAATTAGGACATGACAATAAATTTCAGAACAATGCTGCTTCTCTGAATACAAAACCCATTTTAATGTAATCCAAGCAAATAATTCTGCTTTAAACAGATAAAGATAAGAGTATTTTTCTTTCTTTTTCTTATTTCATTTTAAATTCTAATTGCCTTTCTGATCCAGTTTAGCACAATGTGTCAGCATAGCTGTAAGGAAGTGTGATGTGTGATGGCAGAGGAACACGCAACCCAAGGTAAAGAGAACAGGAATCACTTTTAACTAGCTCTGCTGCTTTAATTTGATTCTTGGGTGCATTAGCACAGATGTTCATGTCCTGTTAAGTCCTGTTGGACCAACTGGAATTACTTCACTGGAAAAATTGAAAGAGGGGACAAACTATACTCCAGACCCACTGTGTGAGGTCTTCTTTCCAGTATTCACAAGGCAATTCAGAATGGCTGTTGGACTTGTTTTATCCCTTTAATATATTCTTCTGTGTTCATATTTTTGACTTTTCTGTACCAAGAGTAAAAAAGGAAAAAATAAAATTTGATGGCAGAGGTGTGAAACAAAAAACGTTTGCTTTCATAATAGATGCAAAATAATTTATGGACTAGATCAGAATACTGATCTAATCAGTAAAAAGGTAGATTTTAATCTGTCTGTGGAGAATGGAGACAAATTTTACCAAAACTTACTAAAAGAAGTGTAATGTCTGAATGCCTAATTTAGATGGCGTTACCTCTTTAGATGTTAATGTTAATGAAAATCAGTAAAAATTGTAGCCCCATGTAAGGTGCATGGTGTATGGCTCTGCTTCATGTAGATGGGACAGTGGTCTAACAGACTGATTGCCTCTTTCCCTACAAGATTTCTGATTTTTTCAAAATAATTACAGGCTTGTTCTTCCTGTCTTTTGGGGAAGAGTACTGTCTGCTGAATTCTTTGGGTGCTTACTCCCTGAAGAACCAAGCATTCTGATGTTTCTTTTAAAATTGCTTCTTTTTAAGGCTACTGACTAAGTTGTTTTTCCCCATCACCTGCGTTCTTAACGCGTAGTATCAAGAGCCAGCTCCATCACCTGCCACTTGCACTGAAATACAAAGTCATGGCAAACAGTTTATAGTCTAGCATGTTCAGCAGGTATCTGGTTGTCCCCTTTTGGGTATTTATGGGAAAAGGTTAAAATGTTGTTACCAGCACAAGCTAGACCTACCTAGGACTGGTCTGTGTGGGAGCCAGGCGCTGTTGATCTTTGCTGGTCTTTGCAGTCCAAGTTTCAGGTTGTTGTACAAATGGAAACTGGTTTTCTTTCCTGGACTTCAGTGTACTTCCTTTTTCTTATCAGAAAAGGTAACCAGACTTTGTATTCTCAACTTTGCTTTGACTTTATGACTGATTAGCCTAATTTCTAAATTGGTTCTCAAAGGAAACAAGGTTTATATGATTGCACTGGCAGCTGTCGTTCTGTTTGAGGCCGTTTGCTAGGTCAAGTCTGGCAGGGTAGTGAGTGCTTCATGTGGAAATGCCTTTCTGCCAGTTGGTGAGGCTGGGGTTGAGGGAGAGAAAGCAATTCATAGGATGAAGGGTATCTTATGTGTAAGCTCCCATGTTCTGCTTGCCCTAGGAGCTGGCTGGTGTATGTGCTCTACAGATGTGTTTTGCAAGCACTTGGGAAGAGCTTCAGGCTGACCTGTGGTTTCACTAAGTGGTAACCGATGCTCTAGGTGGGAACTGTGGGCCATGGAGGGAGGGACTGGGGATAAGGGCAGATGACTGCGAAGAACTGAGATGAATCTTGGGAGGGCTGTAAGAGATGTGCAAAACATCTGCAGCTGTCTGTGTCCTGTGTTCAGATTCTGGGACAGAAATAAAAGTGAGAATTTATCTTTCTGAGTTACTGCAGCATCAGTGGAATTCTAGTTATTTACATCTTGCATGTACATTGCTTTTTCCTTTGTAATAACTTGCAGTTATTACAAAGATAGTAGTCTGTTCAGAGGCTACTGCTTTAAGTTTATCATGCTGCTCTGACAAGCTTTCCTTTTGTGGTTGAGATGTCAGTCTTTAACAACAGAGGCACTTCTGACACTTGATAAACATTGCTTTTAGAAGTGAACAGTGCAATAGAAATGGAAAAACATTTAGATAAAATTTCTTTTATAACATTTGTTTCTTGGCTTTCTGTCTTAAGATACCTGATGATAGTAAAAAGCGCCTTTCCTATGGAAAGTACTGAGAGTGATAGGATCTATCTAACACCTGCCTGTAGTTCTGTTAAGAAGAAAAAGGGGACATGGAGACATAGGATGCAATTGATTCATGTTTTTCAGCAATAGAATCAATTGCAATTTGTTGTACTAGACTTAAGATAGGTATTATCTTTTTGGAGACAACAGCGAGGTTTTAATAAAATATTTTTGGTTGTTATGAATGTACAGTTTCTGATAATACCTGAAAAGTGTATTTGAGCTCTCCTGATTCTTGCCATGTATGGCACAATAAACTGCCCAAATTTGGTCAAATATTTTTAGCCACTTAGTCATATGTCTTTTAATGTGCTGCATATGTAAGCTTTTGATTCACTTAGCAACAGCACTTTTATGACTATGTCTTGCCAGGTTTTCTCATGTGTATTTGAAAAATAGGCAAGGATTGTTGAGTTGTGTCACAATCAGATGGTTGGATTTTTGGTTTGGGGGGGTTTTGGGATTTGTTTTTTTTTTTGTTGGTTGGTTGGTTGGTTTTTGGGTTTTTTGGTTAATAGCGGTAATGAGTTTTAAGATAGCTTTTTCACAGATAATGAATTTTTTTGAATTTTAAGATAAGCATGCATCATATTAAAATTTAATATTCAAATACCTGTGTTTGAAAAAATGTTTCTCATATAAATTTATTTTTCCTTATAATTATATGGTGAATATTATTATAGATGTAGAATATCAGTGGTTGGACAAATAGAATATCCAGAAAAACTGGATATATGGCTATATATAATTGATATTTCTGTTAAGTGTAGACATCTGAGTTTCTTGAATTTGTTTTTCTCCTAAACTGATTAACCATGTCTTGTGTTTGGATTCTTTTTCACTAAGTTACAGACTTAAGTCTTACAAAAAGAGGTGATTCTCTTCTTTCAGAGCTTGTTATAAGTGTGTAATCATTGTACGCTTACTGATAAGTGGGAGAAATTGAAGACAAATATGGTTGACAAACTTGTAGTCTCTATTGTTGGAGTATGTTAAGAAATTATTTTATTAGGGATGGATATGACTAAAAAGTTTTCAAGTCAGTTTTCAAGAATACCTGAAAAGGAAGGGAAGGTTTCATTTAAGAGTGGGGTTTTGTTTTTAACTGAAAAACAAATAATGCAAGCAGTGTATTGCAGTCTAGTTGCAGTCTAGCTGTACCTAACTAAAGCAAATGGAGTTAAAGAAGGATAATTTGTGGCTGGTTTTCTTTGGCTTGTCACACTGGGCAGCAACATTCTCCTCATGGTGTGGCTGTTGCCTCAGCATTGCAGAATGGAGGAAAGCTTCAGGATTAATCTTTGAGCATGCAGTTACTTAAATAGTGATATCCGAGTTGTTTTCTTTCTATTGTGAAACATTATGTAATTTGGGGGATTTTTCAGAAGTATTCTGAAAAGTAAAATTTATAACTTAGTTACATTTCATTAGAGGCTAGGATTTAGGAGCCTGAGAGTAGAGGTTCTCATTTCAGCCATGTGGCTAAGTAGCATTGTTGATTTATTAAGCTGAAAAATTAATACCAGTCTTGTGGGGTCTAGCTGCTTGGAGTTCTTGCTGCCCTGAAATGTAGAGGGACTTTTCTCTCGGTTGCTCTGCCCTTTTAAGGGCAGCAGGATAGAAGTTGGCAAGAAAACTCACTGAGCACCCTGTGAGAAAAATACTCGAACACAGAGAAGAAAGGCAAAACAGGAGTCAGTCAAGATGGAGGTCTGCAGAATGGCAGTAGTTCTGCATCTGAGCAACGCTGTTTGCTTGGTAATTAACAGATGTGGGCAGATGATAAGATTTTTGCAACTGCCAAAATGATACCCAAAAAAGTTTATAAACAGGAGTGATTAATAGACTGTTAGAAGATTTATGGTGGTATAGAATATACTGCAGTAGAAAACGGTAGGGTGATGTTAAAATACTATGTAGCATCCCCATTGTACTCCATAGTTTCATGTACATTACAGGTAAAATCACATTATGGCACTGTTTTCAAAGTGTTTCCCTTGCTCTTAGTCACAATTCTACTTCATGGTGTAGCTGTTTATTCAGTTTTAATATCCACTCAAGTGGCTGAGCTGGGCCTGGGACGAAGGGAGGGCCTGAGGAACCACTTTATACTGGAGAATAGGGGTTCAGTGGGGATTCTAAAGGGCTTACCATAAAACCAGAATGCATTTACCTGAGAAAATAATATTTTTTTGCTTTTTTAAACTGTTTAAACTCATTTATTTAAAAAGTTTTATAGATCTGGAACACGTGTTGTTTATCTCTCAAATTCTTCCTGTTTTGCTGTCAGACCCCAACAAAGAAACCCTACTTCCTCATCAGAACTGAAAATACTTACGCTTTCTCCTGAAGATTTTGCTTAAAGATGTCCATTGTAGAACAGCTTTGATATGAACTTACTTCTTAACTCTTTCTTTCTTTGTAGGCTTGTATAGATGATAACGTAGATATGGTGAAATTTCTGGTGGAAAATGGAGCAAATATTAATCAACCAGATAATGAAGGCTGGATACCTCTACATGCAGCTGCTTCCTGTGGATATCTTGATATAGCAGAGTAAGACTTTTTCCTCTATTTTTAAATCTGTGTATTTTGCTCATACATTGCTAGAGAGACAATAGAAGCATTATGGTATTCATAAGTTATGTTTTTAGTTGCCTCTGGGATGTGTAGTGAGGAAGAATGCTTTGATATTGTGTGTTGATTGTGAAGTGTGCTACATCTATAACTTTGTGTGTTGCATTTTCTATTTCTAGTTTTTTTACATATTGCATATTAGATAGATACAATATCTATCTAATATTGCATATTAGATAGATACAAACATAAACATAAGACTGCTTATGACTGTCAGATTATTTCTTTATATTATTTTTTTTCTGTAGAAAGGCTTTCTGGGGGAAGGCACAGGGACAATGTTCCAAGTTACATTTATTAATAGTCTGAAATATTATCCTGAGATAAGTCTGTGTGTAGGAGATAAGTTTTACAGTTGTGTTTGCAGTATTGAAACGTTTGTTTTTCAGCTATGGTATAGAACAGTTGACTAGTTCTTTTGGCTGTGGAGCAAAAGCCTACAATAAGTTTCAGTATTAGTTAAAGCTTACTCACTACTGAATTCCAGGAGTGGTTTTGTTATTTTTTGAAGTCTGTTGAGGGCCACTGAAGGTGTGCTAAAATTAAAATTTTTGATAGGTTATCTGTTCAAGCCTGAAATTACGATTCTTTTGAGAAAATGTGTGGCATATGTTGTTCAGCACGCTGTTGTTGCAGTTAAGCAGTTAATAAAGTCTTTTTTAAAACCCTTTGGGTAAACACAAAATTCATTAATTTTACCAAACTCATTGTGACATCTGATCCAATGTAAAATTTGGATAAAATAGAAAGCGGTATTTTATCATATAATTATGTACTAATTGCAGTGGTGAGGAATGAAAATTGTGAGTTTGTTCTGTGAGTTTGAGAGTTTTACTTGCTGCAGTCTAGCGAGAAGTGAAAAATTCTGGAGACTCTAGTGTATAATTTTCCCTGGAATTTTTTTTGAGGTGTTCACAGAGTGACATCCTTTGTATATCCTTGGTATACCTGGGGCACTGTGTGACCACTAACTTTGTAATCTGCCTTTCTACACTATGCTGATGTTTGATGCTGTTGTCCCCCTTGCATGAGTACTGGAAGTGTTTACTTCTTGGCTATACTATTATACTATACTTGGCTAAAGAATTTCCCTGCAAATTGAGATAATATAGGCCTTTCTACAGTTTAGTGGAAGTAAAACACCTGCCTTTATTCCACAATAGGAAAAAGTTTAGTTAAATGATCTAGATTTGGCATTGCAGCCGAACATAGGCACTTGGTTAGGAAAGAGTGAGCAATGTCCCTTGTCCACTGAACAGTTTTTCACTATTGACTTGAATATCTGAGATCTGTCTGGTTCTTGTTCTCTCAGACTGGAGCGGAACCTCTCTGCATATTTTCTATAGATAGCCTTTAGAGAAATGGGATTATTGAACTGTAGTCCTTTGGGATGTGAGAATCTAAGATGTTGGAAGAGCAGTGATTCTGAGGTGCATGGAGTTTCGAAGATAAGCTGTTGAAACAAATTTCCATATGCAGCTGAGAAGGGGAACCTGATGTGAATGGAGCAGTATTTATAGCTGATGATGCCCATAGAGTTTAGATCTTCTTCAGACTGCTTCTCCACAATCTCATCTTCAAATAATTTACAAAAATGGATTCTAGAGACCACAATTAACAGCTGAAGCAAAACTGAGTGCTGTGTCCAGTTCTGGCCCCTCAGTTTGGGAAGGATGTTGAGACGCTTGAGCGCGTCCAGAGGAGGCAGTGAGGCTGGTGAGGGGCTTGGAACACAAACCCTGTGAGGAACAACTGAGAGAGCTGGGCTTGTTTAGCCTGGAGAAAAGGGGTGACCTTATCACTCTCTACAACTTCCTGAGAGGTGGCTGTAGTCAGGTGGGGATTGGTCTCTTTACCAGGCAGCAGTTGACAGAACAAGAGAACACAGTCTCAAGCTACGTCAATGGAAATACAGGTTGGATATTAGGAAGAAGTTTTTTACGGAAAGGGTGATAAAAGTTCTGGAATGGTCTGCCCAGGGAGGTGGTGGAGTCACCATGCCTGGATGTGTTTAAGACAAGATTGGATGTGACACTCAGTGCCACGGTTTAGTTGAGGTGTTAGGGCATGGTTTGGACTTGATGATCTTTAGGGTCTCTTCCAACCCAGTGATTCTGTGAACTCAATAAAATACCAGAGATTAGAAATTTTGGTTTTATTTAGTCCATAGTATGTGTTGGATTCAGCATCTCCTTTAGTGAGAATGCATTCCTAGGAAGCATGAGAATGTGTGTTCATGCATGTCTGTGACTGAATCTGATGTATTGTACTTTTAGCACGTATTTTTGTGCAAGAGAGAAGACGCTCAGGGAGTGAGTTCTGTTGTTTTCTACCTTTATTAATAAAGGGCTGGGGAGAGTGCTTCCCTTTCTCATCCTCCTGTGGAATCACCTGTTGCACAGCTTTGTAGTACTTCTCAAACTGGGGACTTGGCAATCTTGTCTCTGCTTCTTTGGCTGGCATCTTAAGTTTTCTTAGGCCTTCCTTCCTGCCTGCCTGCCTGCCTGCCTTCCTGCCTTCCTTTCTGCCTTCCTTCCTTCCTGCCTTCCTTCCTCCCTCCCTCCCTCCTCTTATTTGAAATTTACTTATTGAGAGAGCTCAACTCTTTTAAATCATCCAAATATGCTAAAGATTATTTCAGGCTTGCATGTCTCAAAATCTAAAATGATATTTAAGAAAGCAACTGAACTAGGAGATTTTAATTCTAATCCTAGAATTACAGAGTATTTGAGCTGGCAGAGACCTTTCATTGGTCAACTCGTCCAACCCCTCTGCAGTGAGCAGGGACGTCTACAACTAGACCAGGTTATCCAGAGCCATGTTCAACTTGGCCTTGAACAATTCCAGGAGTGGGACGTCTACGACTTCTCTGGGCAACCTGTTCTGATGTTTCACCATAAAATCATTTGTGTTGGAAAACACTTCCAAGATCACTGAGTCCAACCTTTGACTGAACACCACCATAAAGCTGTCCTGTCCGGTTGTTTCTTGAATGCTCCCAGTGATGGTGACTCCACAGCCTCTCTGGGCAGCCTGTTCCAATGCTTAACTGCCCTTTTCAGCCAGAAAATTCTTCCTCATGTCCAACCTGAACCTCCCTGGCTCAGCTTGAAGCCGTTTCCTTTTGTCCAGTCCCTGTTAGCAGGGAGACCAACCCCCACCTGGCTACAGCCTTCTTTCCGGGAGTTGGAGAGAGGTCTCTCCTGAGCCTCCTTTTCTCCAGGCTGAACAACCCCAGCTCCCTCAGCCACTCCTCACAGGACTTGTGCTCCAGACCCTTCCCCAGCCTTGTTGCCCTTCTCTGGGCATTGTCCAGCACCTCAGTGTCCTTCTTGCAGTGAAGGGCCCAGACACAGGACTCAAGGTGTGGCCTCACCAGTGCCAAGTACAGGAACACAATCCCTGCCCAGGTCCTGCTGGCCACACTATTGCTGATCCAGGCCAGGATGCCATCCATTGGCCTTCTGGCCTGGGCACAGCTGGCTCATGTTCAGCCACTGTCACCAGCATTCCCAGCTGCTTCATCCCTTGGGCATCATTCTGTCCCCAGCCTGTAGCACTGCATGGGGTTGTTGGGAGCCAAGTGTAGGACCCAGTACTTGGCCTTATTGAACCTCATCCAGTTGGCCTTGGCCTACTGATCCAGCCTGTCCAGAGCCCTCTGCAGAGCCTTCCTGCCCTACAGCAGATCAACACTCCTGCTGAACTTGGTGTTACCTGCAAACTGACTGAGGGTGTCCTAGATCCCCTCAGCCATATCATCCATAAAGATAATAAACAGGACTGGCCCCAGTGCAGAGCCCTGGGGAACACCATCTCCCAGCTGGATGTAACTTGTTCATCACCACTCTCTGGATGCATCTATGAAGACAGATTTTTATCCAGCAAAGAATGTGCCTGACAAGGCCATGAGTAGCCAGTTTCTCCAGGAGACTGCTGAGAGAGAGTGTCAAAAGCTTTTCTGAAGTCTCAGTTGACAACATCCACAGCTTTTCTCATCCAGTTGATGGGTCATCTGGTCATAGAAGGGAGATCAGGTTGGTCAAGTAGGACCTGCCTTTCCTAAACCCATGCTGGGTGCACCTGATCCCTTGGTTGCCCTGTAGATGTGAAGAGTTTCTTCTTAATATCTAATCAAAACCTTCCCTCTTTCAATTTGAAGCCATTTCCCCTTTTCCTGTCCCTGCATGCTCTTGTTAAAAGTTCCTCTTCAGCTCTCCTATAGGCCCCTTTAGGTACAAGAAGGCTGCTATAAGGTATATATGTGAGCTGTAATGTACTCACATATACATGTGAGTACATTACTCTTAAGTAGTCCCTGCTGCTACTCAGATGTTCCTCAGTGAGTGCACTCCATGTGCTGGAGATCTGTGAGAAGTACAGAACATGGAGGTGGTAGGAAGCTTCTCTGAAAAAAACCTCTGGATATCTGAGGGAGCCACGACTTCAGCAATATTTTTGCCTTGGTCCCATGCTAATTGCTAGTGAGCTGAGTGAATATGTGGCATGGCCTCCCACTTGTTGGGATTTTATTTTGCTCTGCACTGTCTGGTCAGTGGGTTTGTCATTGCAGGTGTATTCCCTGTCCCTGTTATCCTCCACTGGGTTCGCCACTCCTGTGACAGCTTCTCCCAGCAGTATCTCCTATGCCATTTCAGTTTCCTGCTCCTTCAGAACAGCCATCTTGTCTTGACTATGATTCCTGTCTCTTCTAAAAAAATGCATCTTCCACTTTTAGAAATGTTTGTCTTATAGAAGGCCACTTCAATTGAAATACAGCAAAGAACATGGTTTAGTGTGTAACAATGTGTCAGCTGCTTGCAAAGGGGGAGTCCTGCTGTAAAAGTAAAATTTCTGGTATGGAAGGCAGCTGCTTCTGTTGTTTCTGACATTTGTAAATACTGAGAGTGTTTCAGCTTACTAGAAATTCTTTGAATACTTTAATTTTAGAATTGTCTATTTAGATTGCTGTTCATCTAGTTTATGATTATGTAAATCACCTTGCCAGTAATTGTATTAAGAACATGTTTTAAATCAAAATTCTTCAACATTTCCATAATAGTTGGATTTTGTATAGTATGTTCTCTTTTCTGTTCTCCATTTTTTTTTTGTACACAGAAAGCTTTACCCAAGTGAACTTTTTTTTTTCATTAATGTATTAGTGTAAATTAAGAAGTCAACATGAAATGCTTTGTAAAATTATAGTTAATATGAAAAGAAACTAACTTGAATACAGGACTTGAACAGAAATTTTGTGTGCATTCTTTAAGATGCTATTTAATGGGTAGGACCCTTGAATTTGCCTTTAAAAAGTTGTTTACTTGTGTATAATGAATTATTTTGCCTGTAGATCTCTTCTGTGGTTGAAAAGTTTGTCTATTATTTCAGTATCAGGAAATAAACAAATAACTTTTTTGAATGCAAAATAAGTAATCGGGGAGGGCAAAAGTGGCATTTAAGAAACAATTTTAAAATGCTTAGTTTTTTGTTTCTCTGCTATGTATTGCACCAGATAAAGAAAAATCTGAAGTAGCAGAAACTTCTCTTTTATTCAATAATTAAAGTTTGTGTTAAAAATTAATTTCTTGTGGGCTTTGTAGGTTGCCTAGTTGTGAGTGTGTAGTTGACGTATTTTGAACCTTGTTTGCAACTGCTCAGAGGCTACTATGCAGTTATACTACTTAAATAGGAGTGCTTTTTCATTTTACCCAGAATGAAAGATGCATCTTCCAAGAAGTATAAGAAAAATGTTTTTCAAAACTAACATAAAGTCAGTGACAGTTACAGTTTTGTTGCAAAAAACCACCCAAAAACTGAAGGGGGAGAGAGATGTCTGCTGAAGGAAGAATAGCATTTTCATACCTTCATGCAGTAGGTATTACAAGCAGTTTGACAAATGTTGCTGGAGATACTGAAATTCCTCATGGGTTCAAGGGATGACAAATCCGTGGAGGGTGGATACGTTAAAAAAATGCTAAGGCAGAATGCATACATACAAATGGAATCTGATTGAGAAAGTCCATGGCAGTAGTTGGAAAGGTATTACATGAAAAGTAGCATGTATTTGCTCTGCTTTAGTTCTCCTTGGAGATCTTATGTTTGGAGATGGGCTTGATGTTCTCTGGATATTTGGACTGACTCCTTTCGGTAGCTTTTATGTTTGAGAAGCATGTTTGATACCTGTAGTTTGATACCCATACAAATCCTAAGACTTAGCCCAGTTTCAAAATACACCTTTTTTATTTAAGAGGTTTTGAAGGCTGAAGCATATGATTACAGTCAGAAACAGAAAAACATCTCAAGTCCAGAGTCTCCTCAGCTTATTTAGGAAGAGAATAGTAGTTTAACCAACTCTGTTGCTGTAAAACACCGACTCTTCCTTTCTGCCCAAAGTTTCCTATGTTATATATCCCTTCCTTCCCCTAATATTTAAAGCAGACTTTAACAGCCTTGTGTGTAACCACAGGCTTGCTGCTGACGCCCATCTGTTCTCCCAGACTCCAGACACCTGAAAGTGAACCCAGCCAAACTTGTTTGCTGAAGCCTTTGCAAACCATTGTCCCAGGATCTCCCTATTTTGGTAACAGTCCATTAAGACTAAATGAGTGATCCTTGTCTGATAGACAGAGGACTTCGAGACAATCCTTCAAACCTGTAGTTGGATATCTAGATGTTCAGTGATAGGTGGTTTTCTTACAGCTCTAATTGCCTTGGGGGGAGTGCTGTGGGTGCTGCCTGGTAGTGATTCCTGCCTGTGGTACAGGACCTGTGCTCATCTGGCAACAGCTAGTCAAGAGAATTCAGTGCAGTTTGACAACCTGATTAGAGTGATCTAACTTGGGACTATTGCAGAAACAGGCAGATACTCACTTCCTCCTCCACCTTCCCTCGTGTTATCTAATGATCACACAACAATGTGGGAACTATATGCATAAGAATAGCCTTCAGGGGCTTTGGAGGCTTTATTCTCTTTTGGATCACTGAGCTGACCTGGCTTGCCAGCAGCACTTGGCATAGATATTCAGGTTAAAAAAAAAAGTCTAAGCTGCTTTTCAGACATATCTTATGCTTCTGATTGGAAGCCTGGCTGAATAGAGCTGCCTGTTCTGTGGTGGAGTCCCATGGTTCATCTCCCAGCTCATGAGCCTGAACCACTTGGTACTGTTCAATGTTCTTTCACAATATCTGAGGGTGTTAGTGCTAGAAAGTATGTTTCAAAGCAGTTGTTTTTAATCCATCTTCTCCCAAAGTCTTAATAACTTGATCATCTGAAGCTATTTCTTACTTATTAGTGAGTTTTTAATCTAAACTCTTTTACTGTAACCCATTTTAATCCTAAAGAGCAAAACATTACTTAAGCAAAGCACACTAATAAAAATGTCAGGGATGGCTCCTATCTCCTTCAGCTTGGTTACAAGTTATGGTTTTAATTGAGTAGGAAGTGATATTACTAGTGATACATTCAGATATGGATCTTTGGAGAATAATTGGAAATTTGGATTTTTGAACAACAAGATAAAGCTTGTGGTCTGAGGTAAACCACATGCAAACTGATGAGGGAAACTGGTATGGGGTTTGATCTTACAGAGATGCTATAAGATGAAGGGATGTTTTTGTCAGGATCTAAAATGTTTATTTAAATAGTAGGAAATGCTGACTGGAGGTGTAGAATTAAAAGTAAAAGGAAGCAAAGATGAAACATCATACAACCCACTCAAGAAAATGAGAAGAGGACTTCAGAAGGATAAAACAAGTCATGTGACAAAATAAAAACAGGGAAAGAAGATATATTCCTAGCCAAGGAAAAACATCTCTTCTAGAAGAATGACCGACTCTTACAAGTTGATATTGGTAAAGCTGCAATTGTTTGTTTTGAGAGCTGGGAAAAGGTCTCTGCAGGCTTTAGAAGATTGTTAATTTCCATTTGTTGCCTTCTTTGTGGAAAAACAGATTGGGGAAAAAGTGTGTCCCCTACTTTCCGCCCCCAGTCAAATTGTGATACTCTGTGCAGCATAAAAATTCCTCCTTCTCCAAACTTGCATTAGTTATCTGCAATGATAAAACTAAATTCTGTTACATAAAATAGTGGACAGACTGGGAGAAGATCAGTGAGGTAGTATCAGTTGGCATTTTCTTTTATGAAGATGTACTGTGGTAGTGTCCTGTTTCCAGCATGTTTTTGCTGCATGAATGTCCTAAGAATAATGAAATGCTAATGAGATTGTTAAGGTTGATGGTGAAGTTCCCTTTTTGAAATCATGCCATTATGTGGTAGAGTTTAATCTTTTCTACTGTGTGGCTGTGATCTGATGTGTGGATAAAACCCAGCTGATAGAAATACATAGTAAAATATGGTTGATAGGTTAGAGGAAACTATAGGACTTAAGTGATTTTCATACATGCTTGTTCAGGTGAGGGAGTTAAGGAGAGCTGGTCACTGCAGAATGTACAGTAAAGTGTGTGCTCTATAGCTGCCTTTTTTCAGATTGGCTTACTGTGTGCATCTCTATTTGTGACCCTAAATATTTTTAGTTAATGTATTAGTATTTAGTAAGTGTTCCTGTTCTTCTAAGGGTAAATGTAATAGAAATTAGGTTCAGAGATATCTTCCTCAGGAGCACAATTTAATGGGAAATATCTTTTTTTCTTTTAATACAGTTTAGCAGTTCATTCAGTCTAATGAAAGTCAAGGGACTGATGCCCACTATAATGCTCAATACACTCTTAGTATTTGGCTGAAAAAGAATTTGAAAATGGAGATGATGTCTAAAAAACCATCATGCTTTGAGAAGTGAAATAGGAGAGATCTTACTTGTTTCTCACAAAACATTGGTTTTATTGGTATTCTGAGAACAATTTAAAGTAGATGCCTTATGTCTGAATTCTGAAGTTGAAGGTGGTACGTAAGGAAAAGAACATATACAGAACAGTGATAGATATGGAAACCTGAGAGATTGTATACACTCACAAGAAACAACACTGAGGTCCTTCCCTTGTAACTTGTAACTGCCCATTGCCACCAGTAAGTTCCTATTTTCTAGGTAGGACTAGAACATGGGAGAACAGCTCTAGATATATTATATACATGGGCAACCAAGTTCTGAATTGCACAAAGGCTTGGTGAGTGTGGCATACTGTCACATGTGAGGGGTCTCATCAACCAGTTCAAAATTGCTGTATGACAGAGGCAATGATAGATCCTCTGTATACTGTGGAATCGATGGAATTATTAGTGCTGTTGACCACTGAATATAGTGTTTATTGAGTTATCTGATATAAAAATAATTTAACTCGCAACAAAGTTGGTTTTGAAGATTGTGTTCTAGGAGAAAACAAGGTTGTGGTATAGATTGCCACTTCTCTGCATCTCAGTTTTGATTCTCTTTCAGCTTTTACTTGAGTGGTTTATCTGTTGTGAGTTTGACCCTATTCTGGCACAATACAGTAGACTTTCTAGTGACACTAAAACAATTTATGACCTACTTATCTTGTCTTAAAGCCATGTCTTTTGTTGGCTATCCTAAACTGCGTCATTTCAGTGCAAATGACCATAATCTGCGTGTGGTTTTCTAGTCTTACCCCTGACTGAGACAGGGTAAAAGATGTTTGAGTTCTCCTAAAATGCATGTAGATGTAGCCATGGTGTCTCTAGACACATAAGGGCTGCTGTGCATTGATGAAAGTGGGTTATTTGGGTACAGTTCAGACACTAAGACACAGAAGTGTGAGGGTTTTCTTTAAGCAGTGGATTTGACAAGAAAAAGGTATAAAAAAGTAATTATTTGAAACCTCTTTATTACAGACAAGATACTGCTTATCAAATGAATGATTGAGACATTTGAATGAAGAGTAGGACTTTCTTTTGGAAGAAGATTGATTTCAAGGAAATTCAAAGCAGACTGAACATGTAAACAATTGCTATGAAGTGCAGATTGCTGGTATCTAAATGGGGGTCAGACTAAGTTCAGTACTACTGATTGATGCTAGAAACTGCAACTGTGATAGTAGTGTTGCTTTACAGAGAGGTCTGCTTACTGTATTGTTATGTAATATAATTACAAGTAAGATAAGTTCTGTGATGTAGTAGTTATGTATATACTAAGACCTTTTTTAACACAGGAAATGAATTGATCTTGGTTTAAATTTTTCTGATGTAAATGCAATCATGTGGCTGTTGGAGAAAAACAAGCCTGTTAAGTCCATACTCATAACTTCTGCTGAAATAGAAGTCAACAGGTAAAATCATTATTTTTGATGCTACCATACCCAAATATAGCAATGCTGCTTTTCGCAGTAAGGCAGGAGGGATGGTGAGCTCCTGGTGGGATCACCTCTTCTTAGCTGAGGAAAGTGGGAAGCAGCATGGTCTTCCTTCTCCCTCCTCCTCTTCTGCCTCCATGTTGCTGTTACCTCTTCTTCTCAACCACTGTAACTCAATCCCAGTTGTTCACCTTGATGATGTTTAGGTAAATCACCACAAATGCTTGGAGACTTGCTATGGGAAAGCATTCCAAGCATAGTGTTGTCAGCTGGAGTTACAGCATGACCTCTGCAGCTGCAGTGAGACATTTTTCATACTCAGCCTTCACTTTTGCACAATATGCTGCAAGCTTCAAAATGAACGCTCATTCATGCAGTGCATCATGAAAATAACATTAGATATGCACTTTAAAAATACTTCTTGTTTTGCTTCATTTCATTCCTGCTGAAATTTTTGCCCTTTATTCCTCCTGGCAATGTCAGGCTCCACTTCAGTTTTTTCTTGGGTGCTGCTTCATTTGCAGATTTTTTTGTGGTAGGTTGGTTTTTGGTTTGTTCTTTTTTTGGAATAGGCCATATGTTTCCCTATATGGCTTTCTTCGTGTTTTTGACTTTACTTGCTTCGTTCACTGTTTATTTTCACCTAAACCTTGCTCTGCCACCTCTCAAATGTCTTTCCCTCTGTGTGGATAAGGCAAAATATGAAGGCTTAGTTGCTTTTCAGATGCTGCAAGTAGGAATTTTTCCTTTTCCATCTTTGCGTTATTAAGTTTAGCTGGCCACCTACGTACAAATATTTCTAGAGCTGGCTTCTTTCAGAGGTTTCTTGGAGCCCAAGAGGACTAAAACTAACCAGATACTGTTATCTACACTGTTTCTTTTATGCTCCTGCATACCAAAAAGGAAGACTGATGAGATTCTACTTAGTGTGCTTCCTTGGGCATACAAGTAGCAGTGGAGGTTGGGAACAGCCAGCTACGTGCAAAATTCAGTGATGTGTTGGTATGTTATGGAATGTTGGCTTCCTAATCATAAATGTATTTTTTCTATAGGTACAATATTTAGAAGTGATAGAAAGTGGTGTTTACATAGGAAGATTTTCTTTTTCTTTGACTACTTTGATAGTTTTGGGAGTATTTGACAATTTTGAAGCAAAGATGTGTGTCGGTCCAAGATGCCTTTCATAAGAGCTTCACGGGAGAGAATCAGAAGCTGGATTTGATGCTATCTGCAAGAGCTATTGCATATTGAAGGACATAAAAAATGTCTTTGCAAACTGGTTAAATATTTAGAAAAAAAGATACATGCTTTAGTCTGGATTATCCTGATGAAAATTGGAAATAAATGTCTCCCTTCTATTTGCATAAAATCTTCTGGCCATGTGTTTCTCCCCTGTTCTTTGTTCTTATTTTTTTAAGCATCTCTAGCTATCAGAAATTCTTGGAGTTTGTGTTCCGCAAGAGAAAAATCAGAAATTTAGCTCAGGTCTCTTGTTGATATTAGCTGTCTTAAAATCATCACTCATGTATTTCAGAGTAAATAATTGTCTAGTCATGCCAAATAACCCTAATTGGTCTGATTTAACTTTGTGTTTTGCATTGCTACTAGCTGATGATACTGCTTATGGGGGGAGTATTCCTTTTTTAAAAGTGCTGCAGCACTCTTTTTTCAGAAGAGGAAGATGTGAGTGAAAGTCTTCTGGATTTTGCAAAGCAGCATAACCTTAGAAGTGGCTGAGTTTTTTCATTATTTGGTTTAAATTTAAATGCCATCACAGAAGCCTGTCTTTCTTGTGCCAGTGTCTATTCAGTTTTAAATGCTCAGAGGCAGAATGTTGAGGCACCCCAGTGACTGACAGTGTAGGATGGCATTTTGCAGAGTGCCTGAATAAGACATCCCTGCGAGTTTGACCTTGTTTTTCAAGTAATTTGATTTGTTCTCCTTTGGTCTTAAAATCATTCAGGAGAAAGGATTCTAGGCCCACTGGAATTTCTGTAGTTTTGGTTTCAATGCTGAATTTGGAACCTTCATGTTCTTTTATAAATCATAGATTGAGAAGAGAGAACTGCAGCAGTACCTCAGCTGTGGAGAAAGGGCATCAAGGAAAGTTACCGGTTGGATTTCTCTCCAGGGGGTGAGCAGAGTCCCCGGGGGTGCAGAGCAGGGGGGGCTGTGGGAGGGGTCCCTGCCCAGGCGGGCAGGGCTCCTCCACGCCTGGCCAGACCTGCTGTTGCCTGCCCCATGCTGCACACATTTTAACACTCTCCACCAAATGCTTGTAGGGGTAGCTGTACACTGGCTTTTCATAGCTGTTCAGCCAACTGTATGTTTTCCATGGGGCTTGCCCACTGACACAGGGCATATTTATACTGTGTACCACAACAGAATTTAGCATAATGTGACTCTAATGCTACTGGATTTGCTTCAGGTTTGTATTATTTTAAGACATTCAAGAAAAATAAAAATACCAGGACTTTGTTAAATATTTTATTTTGAGAAGTACATCCTTATAATTCAAGAATCACATAGAAGATATAATCCTATCTCTCAATATGTTGTCTTACAGGTATGTATACCTTTTCTTACCTGGCCTATAAGTGTTATTTTTGCTGAAAGTTAAATACCAAATAAAACTCCAAACTTATAAAGCCAGACCAAAACAAAACTACATTTGGAAATGACAAGTAATCTTGAGTTAGCATTTCTACCTTGTCTGAGTTAATAAGAACATTGTTAGGAGATCAGAGTGGAACTATTTTACAGTTAGAAAATATTTTAAGAAATATTCCCTGACATTTAGAGCAATAGAAGGTCTGAGAAGGATCAGGTTTTACAGTTTCAGTGTACTTCAACTTTTAAAAAAACTGGAAATAGTAATGTTAAAATTTTATATTTTTATTTGTTAGGTGTCTCTTGGAGGCTTAATTGTTTGGCCAGAGTTATTGTAAATGTATGTCTACCAGTAATATGGATGTTTTACAAAGATGTGCTTTTATAAGTGCATTGATATTTTATATTTTAAAAAAATAAACAGTGAAACAATTCTGAAAGGCACTTATAAAAAAACAATTAAAATACATATTCCAGAATTGTCACTTTTTAATTTTTTTCCTTCTTTGTTTCTTCAAATGAGGGTTTACACAGCTGCATGTAAACAATGATACTTTTTCAGTCTCTGACCCCTTATTATCATTCTGTTAAGATACTCATGGAATTAATTTGAACTCCAACATGTATGGATTTTTTTTTAAACCAGCTGGGCTTAGCTGAAATCTTAAATGTTAGCTAATTAATTAAAAGTTTTTGGCAGTTGTGCTATTAGTTGGGCCCCTCAGTGGCAATTAGGCCTTGTTTCACGGGAAGGACACACTGAGCATGTTTATTTAAGATGTATATGTAACATTGTTTTAGGCAGGTCCCTCTCATCACATTTTAGGAGTCAGGATCTGCTGTCCAGTCCTCTGAACAGTCTGAAGGGACCACTTGTTTGCACCAGTGAGTCTCCAATGAGCTCAGTAAGCAGTTTGTAATGGCCACTTGTGCTCTGCCCTTCCCTGTGCCTTCCACCCTTCTGGTGACCTTCAGGTTCAGCCAGTACTTCAAGTTAATTATATCTGTAATGCCTTTGCAAACTTGTTTCCAGATACTGTGAACTGGGCCAAGGTTCGAATGTAAACATATGCCCCTCTTTCTGCTGCTGAGATAAATAATATGAAAATGCTATCTGCAGTGTATGCTGTTAGCCAAGTTTGAGCATCTTCCAGATTCTTGAGTTCTAAATTCAGAGATATGACTCAACTTTGTATACAAAGTGTCTTCAGAGAGAGGTTTTCCTCTCTTTTTGTCTATATATGCATTTTGTTAACAGATGTACAGACACACAATGTTCAGTTGTAAGGGTTTTTTATTGGTTTGGGTTTTTTTTTTTTTTTAATTCAGAATGTAGGCCACATTGCTAGTTAAACTTTTTTTATTTCCAGTTCCTGGGACTGGTTTTGGTGTGGACTGTTCGGCTTTTGTACAGTAATCTCAGGGTTAGTTTTTATTGTCTCAGATATACTAAGATTCCAGCCCTTTATTTGTTATATAAAAATATATTTTTCACTAAAGGCTGGGAGAGTATATGGGTTTCATAATAATTCTAGAAAAATAAATGTTTGCTGCTTTTTTTTTTTTCAAAGTAGTTAATTTCAGTTTTCAGTAGCTATTGAGGAGTATATAGCAGTGACTCCTAGAAGAAAAAATTCAGTTAGAAGTATATTTGCCCTCATAAAACAATGGTATTGCAAAGCAAACTTCTTCTAGTCTTACCCAGACTGCATAATCCTTGTCATAGAAATATCAGGACAAATTATTTTCTTTTCTTTTGCTGCTTTTATCTCTCCTAGTATTCCTGGGATACTTACAGTTCTCTATATTTAGATCCCAAGAGACTAAAAGTGATACCTTTAGCTTCAGTGTTAACACTTGAAAGTTTTAATTCGATAAAACAGGATGGTATGAATCAAGCTACTGTTTCCTTGTGATCTAATTAGATTTAGAATGAAAACTTTCCAATACATTATACAGTCTATCACTGAATTTTCTGAATTTTTCTTCTGTAGTTGTCTGTTTAACATTACCATTTTTGAACTCAAAACTTCAAAATTTCAAAAGATACAAATTCAAGTGCTATACCAAAAAAGTTTAGTAGGTGATGGCGGAAATCTTACATGTTTTTACTTTTTCACTGCTTCCAAGTTTACATAAAGCACCTTTTTATAGACATGGTGTCAAAATGCATGGGTCTGGACTTTTTATTACACAGCTTCAATTTCCTTTTCACTGTATACATGTAGCTGTATAAATTAAATATCTGTCAAGGAAATGAAGTTAGATTATGTTTGCTTGCTTAGGAAAGATGAAATTTCAAGATGAAGGTATCATCTACTTTAAAAAGGTAAAAATACAAGCAGTTGTTTGTATATATTGTTTGAGTTTTTTCCCAAAAATGAAAGTTTTATATATGCATACATACCTACACACAATAATACATGGTAGCATGTGAAGATTTTAGTATATGGCACCAGGGTAACTAAAATGTCAAATAACCTTTATTTGAAGTCATACTATATAAGTTTTAATTAACATTTAGTTTGAAATACAGTTCATTTAAGAAATATTTTTCTTAGGTAAACAGCAAAATCTTTGCATTCTTAGGATTGTTCTGGTACTGTCTTCTGCTCAGTGATGCCCTACGAAGTCAGGGCATCATTCGCCTGGTCTTGTTTACCAAATCTGTTTCCTTTGTGTATGCAATGTAGAGTCAAATGATCTCCACATGGAAAATGATTCCTTTCCTTTCCACTGGTAGCACTAAGTTCCTAAGAAAACTATTGATTCTGTAGGTAGCAGGTTGACTTCATATACCATGTGAACCCTGTCATCGCTTGCTGAAAGTAGCAGTACTCTAAGTAAACAAATGCATCACACACTTTTACAGGACGAGGTAATCTGAATGATATGGAAAACAGAACAAATGTAGATTTCATTATTGGGTGAAAAAAGGTTACACATTAAAAGGTGTCTTTAAAAGAGTTGGAATTTGAGTTACTTGGTTTATCATAAATAATGTTCTTTCATTTAATTTTCCTGAGAGGATCACTGTTAATTTTTTGAGAGGGATAGCAGTGGAGGAGCCTAGTTGGGGTGGCTGAAGGAAGGCTGGAAAAAGTGTGTTCAGTTCTCACTTCTGTGGCAAGAAGTGTGCTGCCTTTCATCTTTGTTGTGTTTCTTCCATCCCTTTAAATCCTGTGAACTCGGGAGCAAGTTCACCTATGTTTGCTTTGCTGACCCAAGAAAACCAAAGCCCTGTAAGTACCTGCAAAAGGAAAATAAGATAACTGTACTTCTCCAACCCTACTAATCCCCTAGCATTGCTGATCTGATTTTGATCTGTAAGCAGCTTCATTTTAAGTCTGCTTTAAAGGATCAATTGATCGTGAAGTTGTCCATCTATAAAAATAATAACTTTAAACTGCTATACTATCCTTTTATTCATTCCCTTCACTTTTTTATGCATTCCTTCTTTTGTCATATCTATATTCACCCAGTGACCAAGTACAACTGCTTCAATGAGATATGTATTTTCTTTAGAGAAGTGGTTTCATTTTCTGCTAGAGTTATTCTGTGGAAATACATAAAAATGTTTTTTTCCTGTCTATATTAGAACGTAAACATTGAAAGAACATTAATATTCACTTGGATTTTTAAATAAAGATATTTTTTTAAGTGGTTGACTTTATTTTGACTTTGTAAGAGAGTTGATTTCCCCAGTGCTGTTTTTGCCTGTTTAGCAACCCCCTGCATAACAATTACCTGATCTGTGACCTGGGAGGCTGTTTCACTGTTAATACAGCTAGTATTGTTGAGAAACATCGTTACTCTGTATTAATTTTTCATTCCTGCAGAAGTTCAATCTCTTAAAAGGAGGGAGGTCAGAGTTAGAGCGCAGCACTCTTTGAAGAAGAACAGTATAAAACCAGCATGGTTTACCAGCATCAAAGTTGTTGGTAGCAACTGATGATGTATATGTCAGGAGATAATAGTTGCCTTTCTGGGAATTCGTTTTCATTTTGTGATCTACTGGTTCTTACCACTTCTTGACGTAATTACAGAAATTTAGTAGCAAGTACTAGTTAAGTCATACATTAAAAAATACAAATGTATGAAAATATTAGATTCTGAGTTATTGATTAAAGATAACAGATTCCAGCTATCTAGAATGATAACTAATTGGCAGAAGTTAAGGCAGCAATAAAGTACTTCAAAGCATTTGTATTAGCGTTGGATTAATTTTGTGATTGTCTCCTGCATAATTTGGCATTCTGTAATAGTGAAGGTAGGAAAGCACTCTTTATTTTGTACACCTGTTATGACAGATGATTGATTCTTTGGTATATCCTGAATTTTTTTTTTCTCAAATATGTCGAATATATGAATTAAGCTGTGCAAGACAGGAGGTGGATTTGCAGCTTTTTCTTGTCTTGACACCTGTCATGGCTCAAAGTATTGAATTTTTTAGGTTAATGGAAATATTATGGTCAGAAGCTGCAAGACACTATTGATCAATTTTAATTGTTCATTAACTGTAGCTTTTCAATAACTTGGTAGGCTTATGGTTTAACACAATTAAATAATATAATACTTTTGTGACCTATTGTTGGAATTGATACTATGATGTAATTGGAAATAGAGAATTTGGGGTTCTTGACTCCTGAGACAGTAACATATTAAATAAGAAAACATAATGGGATTGAAATGCGTAAAGTACTGTTTTCTTTCTCCCCCTTTCCTCCTTCCCCACCAAAAGCTGACCTTATGAATACTTAGAAGGAGATGTAGTTTTGTTTTTATTGACTTTAAGAATCTGCGGAGGGATCAGGAGTCATCATTTTGGCAAATTGTATGTGCCACTGAGTTACAGGAAAAGTGGTTTAATTAGAGGAGGTCACAGGAATTGGTGGTTCCGTCGCTGTTCAACTTGTCATCACTTTTGGTCATTATCTAGCCATTTTCTTCTTTCAGTTCTTCAGGTATGTATGAAACATGTCAGGAGTCTTTGTGGCAAACTAACACCAGAAGGCTATTTGTATTAATGGGTATTAGGATGAAGAGACATGCGAGGATTCATAGGTTGCAGACAGTCAAAAGGGTTTGTATTTACACCCAATATAAATGTTGCTATTAATTGTACGTGTGCATATGATAGCCTAGTGGCTGTTATGTTGGTTTTTTTGGGTTTTTTTCCATCAGCTTTGCTGTGTTATTTACGGACTTTTTTTCTTTGTCTATTGGCAGGTATTTAATTAGTCAAGGAGCACATGTAGGAGCTGTAAATAGTGAAGGAGACACTCCATTAGATATTGCTGAAGAAGAGGCAATGGAAGAGCTGCTTCAGAATGAAGTAAATAGACAAGGTAATTTTGAATACAGAAGGGTAGTTGTATTTATGGACACTAAATGTATTTTTGAAAACTTGGGCTAAATTGTGACTGTTGAAGTCAATTTATTTTCTAAAGAGAGTTGGTCAATATAGAACGTATGGTGTTTAGGTGTCTGTCTCTTAAAACAGATTTACATCATTTAACAGTAAACTACTAATTGTCTCAGGCTTTGCCCAGTTTTAATTTATATGCTTAAACCCATTTAAAACCCAAAGCAAATGGTGAAAAGAAACTGGAAGACATGATCTGCAGGGAAATAAGAGATACCTACTAAGATAAGAGATACACAGAAGTAGAGTGGATTTGCAAAGGCTTTGATTCAGTTAATTGGTAGTGTTAACAGAAATTTGATTACCCATTTTTACAGTTAACACACAACGAACATCAGATTAGACAGTTGTGTGTATTTTTTGTCTGTATTACCATTTCTCTATTTTAATTGGTTGTTCTCTTTTCTAACAATACTGTTAGTCTTGCTTGAGAGTTGTTTCTAGAATTCACCTCAGCCTAGATTTTTTAAGGTTGTTCTTGAAATGCTTGGCTTTACTGATGTGTGATACTAAATGACTGCAGTAGCTCTTTATCAAATTGGAATTGTTTGGGGAATGAACTCCTCCAAAATCTCTTTTATATGTTACTGCATTTTTTTTAAAGAGATATTTTGTTATATAGGATTTTACATATATTTTTATAATGTGGATAGTCAACATTACAAATTACAACAACACTAATTTTTATTCTTTTGCAAGTTTAATTATTTTGAACATCCCAATTGTAAAATCAGCATAATGCCACAGCACTGAAAATCTCAGTGCCGTTTGCATATTTCACAGTTGAAGCTTACTGTAAACTGTGTAAGATATTGTCCTTATAAATCTGAGAAGAAGGTACGTGTTCCCACACCATAGCTATTAGCTTTTAAAGGAATAATTTAGGTTGTTTTAAAATACTAAATTTCACTTAGTATGGGCAACCTACTTTCCTTCTTCTTGCATTTTTATGGCAGCTGGTTTGCTTGCTTTTTTCACGGAAGCAGGGAAGAAGGCATGCATTATCCCTCCTTCTAAGCTTGTGTTTGAAGACATAAGAACTGAGGGCTTTTATGTGCAGAGATAAACCAAAGGAATTATTTCATGATTGTGGATGAGAATGGACTAGGAAGGGTATGAATCTGGATGTGAACTTACAGTGGATATCTTACTAAATCATGAGACTGTTGTCTCAGCAATGATATTTTAATTATGCACCTTTGATGGCATCCTAGCTTGCATATAGATATTACATAAATTTGTGTATTAATGTTACATTAAAAAAGGATTATTTAGTCATTATCAGAATCACTTAAAAAGTGCATAATTGTGTGTGTTGTGGCTAGAGAAGTTAATAGCTCTAAAATAGGAACCTAATTGTTTCTCTTAATGTGCAATTAATAGTGAGGCATTGTGACAGTTTCATCTTTGGCTATTCAGCTACATGTAGCTGAGTATAATTATCCCTCTAGCAATGAGATAATTCCATATGATACACTCCTTCATATTAAATAAAACATTGCCACAGTTTTGATAATGCAAATTAACAGTGGGATCTGTGGAATGATCAGCCCTGGCTCAGTGTTAAGGGTGATGGAAGACCAGCCTATTTATTTTGAAAATAAGCAGGCCTGGGTGACAAAATATCCTATCTCTGTGCAGATAAAATATGCAGTGTGAAAATTAAATAGGCATTTTCCATAACATTTTTTGCCTTGCAACCCTTTCATGTATTTATTCCTGTGTTCACGGTAGCTTCATTTTTGTGTTGTGTGTTAATGCTGTAAATTCGGCTTCCTACAGATTAGCAGAGTTGTTTGGTGGCAAAAAATTGCTTGGAAAGATTGGTCAGGTTTAATGTGATTTCACATTTAAGTGATGATATCTGATGTTTGTTCCTGCTAGAAATCCAAGAAGAGTCACTTGTTATGTCTCCTTTTTTGCTGCTTTTGCAGGCCTTTTGTCTTTATAGGAAATGTCAAAACAGACTACCCAGCTACTCAGCATTCTGTTAATCATCAATTTGTACTTAGGCCCGTTTTTTAGCAGCTATCAAGCTGTATTTTAAGGACATGTCTTATTACAGGACAAAATGTGGAAGCGTCTAGAGACACTAAATGCACAAAATAAATCATAGAATACAATACAGTTCAGTTCTGTGTGACATTAGAGGCTTAATAAAAGGAAGGATCTTCAGTGTTTTCCTCATCCTATTTTAATACTCAGGCTCCAAGGTCTGATCTGACTAGAGAGGAGATGGTTAGTGATACAAAATAATCTTCTTGTTACACAGGTTCTATTGTTATGAGTGTTGGCCATTAAAGAATAAAGATTTTCTAGTTTTATTATCGAGTGTCTGTTTGACTTTAGTCATTCAGATCCCCACATGCTACACCTCTAAATTGCACCAAGGGTCAGGTGCCTTTTCTGTGCCTGTGTCTTCTTGTGTCCTGCTGAGCAAATAGAATGACTTGATATAATGGACTGTGCAGGAATTGTGAACTAAGGGAATAGCTATCCTGTAACTGAAGCTGTACCACTCTGATAATTAGGAAAATATTTTTCTACCCTAATCTTCAGTGGAGAATTATTAGATTAATTATTTTTTAAGCTTAAAACCTTCCTTAGTTTTGTAATTTATGAGAAAGGAAATTACATGCTCAAGTAAGGTGTAAAGATTTTTTTGACCCAGTTACAAACACTTCACAGATAACAAAATCAGGTGTTTAATGGAAATTATTCCAGAGTAGTGCTGAACAACTGTTCTGTTTGCACTCCATATGGTTAAACTATTTTGTGTGTTATAAAAGCTCTTTATCAAGGACTTCTGTTGTTCCTCCATATGACTACTGTCTTTTGCATTGGTCAGTCCCATGTATATATAAGAGGCCACTGCAATTCTCAAAATCATTTAGCTTCATCAAAAATATTATTAAGTTTCTCATTGTGACCTGTCATGTTTCTACTCTGCAGTGTTTTAACACAGAGTTGTGGAAGTTGTCTTTTACCAGTAAAGTTTTCATTTGCACTGGTGAAAACCAGCAGACTTGGAAGACATGTGGTTTTAGTCCTGGCCAGCCCTGGCCAGTTCTAAATGTTGTCTCTCCTCAGGGCTCGAATGGGGTTACGTATAATGATTTGAAGTGACTTTTTTAGCTATTGATCGTCAGATGACCTCTTAAAATTATTTTAACTGCTTAAGCAGTTATTTTGAATTACAGGAAACATTCTCACGAGGTGAGTTAGTAGGGAGAGGTGATGTGAGGTGAATCAGGGGTTCAGTGTAGTAGCTATTTATTCAGTAACTATCAGAATGGTCACTCCTGTTCCAAGGAGAAACACATGTTCCTCATTCTTAATTATAGGTGATGTAAAAAGACTGTCTCAGATGTATTGCTGAACTCAGATTTGTTTATATGGATAAAATGCAAACTATTACATTTGTATATAAACATTCACTTCATGAAGTAAAAAGTGGGTTCATCTTCCCTGCAGTATCTATAAAACATGCCTTTATATGGCTGAGTCGTCCTGAAACAATGATTCAGCAGTTAAATTTATGCTGAATTTTCATTAAATGCTCACTGAATGGCAGACTGTTTTCAAACCCGATTTGGGCTGTTGAGTAAAACTTGTTGATCAGAAAAAAGTGGAAGCATTTAGCAATAAATTATTAATGATATAAGTTGTTAGGCTGCCAGAGAGGTTAAGTGCACTGGTGGTGTGAGCGAGTGCTGTGGCTGAGGCTGAGCTGGGAGGCAGCGCATTGCCATCTATGGGCCGTCGGGAGGAAGGGTTGGAAACAGATGATGAGCATTTTCGTTTCCCCTGGTCTGGAAAACAAAAGGAAGGAGAAAAGCCCATACAAGGTATAATAAAGGCTGTTTACATTCCATTTTCTGTTGTTAATAATGGGAATTGTATTTATCTCAGAGCACAACTTTTTTTCTGTGCCACAAAGTTTAATTCCCATTTTCACTCCAGTTACCAATGTGGAATGTGTTATTTAGATTGGCAAGATTCTGGTACTTTCTTCTGTTGAAATATGACCAGAAATTAACTGTCCTGTAAAATAATGTATTGATACAGCTGTTACTCCTCTGTAACCATTATGTTTTGTTTGGGCTTCAGAAATGCAGTAGTTTGTGATATTAATGGAAGTCTGTATTGAGTATTAGTTACTTTTTCTGCAAAGCATTGCTGTTTTGACATAATAATCTGGGTTGTTAGGGCTGTCTGGAAAGTAAGCTTAGATGTGACCCCTTAGAAGCTCACAAGATCAGGGTCTGGAATGAGTTTTTACTCTGTTCTTCCTTTATACCAAAGTGCCTCAGAACAAACAGCTATGTAAATAACAGTTTTACACTGATAGGAGTTTTTTCAGATTCTTCAGGCGGAGAAGGTTACTCATGCTGATAAGGATTCACAGACTTTGAGCATACAAAAAAGGGAATGGACATAAATGTGACTAAGAGATTGTCAAATATACACTATTTATTTATATAGTAGTATTTTGCAGGCAACACTGACATGTAAATGACTGTGTTCTAGAGTATTGTGCCAGGATCTGCTGGTCACTGCTGTGTCATTCTGAAAGGAAAGCAGATGCTCATGCCCATGAAGTTAGTAGTTCACCTATCAATATGTAGGAGCTTCCTGAGGAATGAGAATGTGTGACTATCAATGTATTATAGATTCAGAGTTCCTGGTCTTCACTCTTCATATTTGCCATACTTGGAAAGTTTTTCAGCTTTTTCCTCTGCTGAGTCCTTCAACAGCCTTGTATGTCTTCCTGCATCTTGGAGACTCAACATCCAGATTATGGTTTTTCGTCTGTTTCTGATAAAATGTAATTCTATTAATTTTTTACCTAAATTGTCAAGATTAAAATGGTTTTGCTGGGCAATTTATTGAATGAGTCTAGGGGTTTGGTCAAGTCCTCAGAACACTGACTGTTTAACTTGCTTCAATTACTTTATGGTACTTAGTGAAGTTTTATCTTTTGATTGTATTTAGCATTAAGTTTTACAGTATATATCTCTTAAGTCCCTGCATACCAGTGTGTAAGATTAGAGGAATCATACACATAAAAACATTTTGTTGAGGGTAGGGCCACTGATTTTCTGATAGAGGTCAACCCAGATACAGTTTGTACTCTTGATGATCACAGTTTCTAAATTGCTTTTCCTTATGAGTTGTCACCTTTCAGCCATCATTGCTAGAATTATGCTCCTGCATAGTTCAAGATCTCTTTCCTGCTATGTTTTTAAGTAGTACTTACAAAAATGCTTGCAAATAATGTGTTTGTATTACCCTTTCAGGATCTGGAATTTATTTCCATTTGTTTAACCTGATGCATATACTTGTAGGTATTATGATGATAGACTGTGTTTCTCTCTTTCCAGCAGTGTATAATTTTTTTTTTTTTTTTTTTTTTTTTTTTTTTTTTTGTGAGACATGCTGTAAAAAGTTTTCAGTGTTTTGGGTGTTTTTTTAGCAGAGCTATGAAAGTGCAATATCCAAAATGTTGTCTATTTGTGTAAAAGGTTTGTGATTCATGCTTTAGAAAGTATAGAAGGTATAGCTCCATTTTGTCATCACTGTTAAGAAGCAAGATTGTTTCTCTTCCCATATCATATTCCCAGATCTGTTTGTAAAACAACTTCAGCTGTTTTCTACTGTGTACAGCTACATCAACACAGACTTGGTTTTTGGTGCTTAGAAAATTAAAATATAATTTTTCTCTTTTTTATCAGGTTGCTTCAGTAGTTATTAGTGTGATGGTAGACATTCTTAGAAGAATGAGTTTGAAGAGTTTTACTAGATTGATTTTATTATTATTTATTTATAATACTTGGTCCACCCAGCCCCTCCTTTTGTTAAAAAAGGCATTATGCAAGCTGTCCCACAGTGTTGGATGTTTCCATAGCCTTGGAATTCATCTTCCAAAAAATATACGTATCTAACTCTGAACATTATTCAGGTTTAGGGGCTTTTTACTGTATCATATAAATGTGGCATAAAATTTGTTATATAATTGAAATGAAATATTTGAACTAAAATATTTTGTGTCTTCTCTTCCGCTCTCCCCCTCCCTGTCTGAATTAGGGGTTGATATAGAATCAGCTCGAAAAGAAGAAGAACGAATAATGCTAAGAGATGCAAGACAGTGGCTCAACAGTGGCCATATAAATGATGTCAGGCATGCAAAATCTGGTGGTACAGCACTTCATGTAGCTGCTGCTAAGGGCTATACAGAAGTCTTAAAGTAAGTGTGGTTTAGCTTTTTCATATTTTATTGTTTTGATGTAATGCTGCTTGGAATTGGGCACTTCTAACATTTAGGGAGTGTATCTTGAAAATCCCAGTCTCTAGAACACTATGCTCAATGCTTGATTTGGTGTTTTCAAGCACTCATAAATCATGATGTGGTTAGTTTTCTATTCTAAGTCATTCAAAATATGAATACAGTATACATGTTGAACCTAAATACTTACTTGTAAGAGAAGAAAGTTGATTAAAAACTTCCCTGTTTCTAAAGGCAGCTATGTAAACAAGCTTAAGAGCTTTTTATAATGCCGGTTAGCATCCTGGTTGGTGAATATTTTCAGAACACCATATTTATTTCCATACATAAAGCAGAGTCTGTAATTCAGGCTAAAAGTTTTTACACTTAAAAACCAGATAATTTAACTTTGTGTTTTGATGATGTTTTTAAAATTCAATTCAATGACTCTTGAAATCTTCCCTGGAAAGCTTTAGGCTTCAGATGTCCTCTAATTCACTGCTTTTCATTAATGTAATATCATATTATATCATGTAATATTATATATTGTAACATATTTAATTTCTTTTTCATCAAAGCTTTACTCTTTTTGTAGTAAAGCATAATTAGTAATACATTGCTTTAATGTGATTGTAAATTTAATTGACTGCTTTAGCAGTGCTAGGAGTTCTTACAAACTGTAACATAAGTGAAAATGAACATGCATCCTGACTGTGAGTATTGATGCATTTAAGGTCTGCAGAGTAATTTCTTGAATGGGAGTTCTGTTTCAAAAAACCCTGATGCTTCAACACGATGGAGACAAATTATTCTGTTGAAAAAAAGGAATTTTTGTTTTAGAGTGGCAGGTGTCTGTAAGGGAGTTGTACCTATAACTGTTTGGGCATTTTTTAGCACCCTCAGTTACTGTGCTTTTTTGTAGTCCAGTCTGTATATTTCTCCTAGGAGAGGCAAAACATATGTGCAGGCAATTTTTGTGATTGCTGTAATTATCAAAAATGTGTGCTCTGTATTGGATGCAAGACTGCAAGATTTGCAGCTCAGCATGTGTGAAAGTTGACTCACTGGAGGTATTACTATAAGTATATTGGCTCTTGAGAAACTTGAGAGAATTTTTTGAAAAAAAAATTTTTTTCTTATGTGATTTCTAACAATTATGAACAGTGGTTCAGACAGCTCTTTACATAAAAATACTTGATGGGTTAAGTGTCCTTTGTCACTTTGGTGCTTACCTGAGAAGCATGATGAATGTGAGTCCTGAATGCAAGCAGAACAGCAGGTCCTCTCTTTGAGGAACTCTGCTCCCTCTCAGAGAACAGTTGAAGCATGTAAACACTAGATTTTTGCAAAAAGTTAATGACAGGAAGTGAAAGTTTCAAACAGCTATTTTTAGAATGGAAGGAGGTTTTAATAGTTTACTAATAAGAATACTGTATCTAACAATGTTTTACATTTTACAACTCTTTCCCTTAAAAAGCCTTTTGCCTATTACTGCATGTACAAAGAATATCTAACTGTAGAAACAATGGTCTTTGGAGAGGAAGTGAATAGAAGAGAAAATGGAAAAGGCTGTTTTTCTTGAATTTTCCTTAAAATATGTATACACACCTGCTAAACAATGAAAAGGCAGATGTTTCTGTGAGAAGTAAAATTAATCAATTGTCAGTAGCCCAACGAAAATATCTGTGAGAAAAAAAAGAGAAATATATTACCATAGAGCAGTTTTACAATTTTTACGAAAATTTATTTATCCCTGTCAGCAGTGTCAAGATCTATTTCTTTTAATTTCTTCAGGCTTTTAATACAGGCTCACTACGATGTAAATATTAAAGATTATGATGGCTGGACACCACTTCATGCTGCTGCTCACTGGGGTAAAGAAGAAGCATGTCGCATTTTAGTGGAAAACCTATGTGATATGGAGGCTGTCAACAAAGTGGTAGGATTTTTATGTAATCCTTGTCAAGATACAAAGTTCTGGTCTCTAAAGTGACTTTAGAAGCCAGGGTAAGAAAAGTGATGATAAACTGCTGTTTACTGTCCGTGGAGCTTTATATAATGCATGTGTTGTCAAAACAGCATGGTTGTGTTCAGAACTAAATTCTCTGATTGTCTAAATTAATTTAAAGGCCAACTTTATGCTTAGCTGTGTATTAAATGATCCATTCAATCTTTGACATGGAAATTAATAATTGAAAGAGTTTGTTGGCATTTCAGAGGTACAAAATTAGTGACTTGATGGATTACATTACAGGCTTTTATTTGATCTCTGAAGATGATGATGGTGCCTTTGGGTAGTGTTTTAACTCTTAAAATCAGTTTGTGTTGGTATATTGAAGAGTTGTCACTATATTATGCTGATTTGGGTGTGGTGGAAGAAAGCTGTAGGCAGCTCTGCACCCACTGGACATAACCTCAATGCTTCCTAAGCTCTATTTCTTTGACTTTCATGCAATGGCCTGTGTGGCTTGCTGATCTTGCTCCCAGTAGACATAAATATGTTCATGAGTTCACATAGCCATCAGAAGGATCCAAACCTTTTCATTCAGCCATGTAAGTGCTGAGCTCTCATTCTTCTCTTCGTAGTGTGTTTTACAGATAGATTCTGTTCTCCTTCCAATGTATGTGTTAGATTTTTTTTTACTGGGGTTGTGAAAGTGTGGATGTTACGCACTAGAGAGCACTCTCTAGTACATTCAAATCCACTGGACAAGAATAAGAAAAAAGGAGGCATACAGACATATCAGCTTTTTTTGCATATGGAGTTGTTTCTGCAAGCTAGGAAAGATTCGCCTGTTTTTAAGTAAGCTAGTAAGCATTTTGCTTTTGGAGATAAGGGGATTGAAAGCTCTGGATTTGGTTTCAGTTGTATGTGCTTAGCATCTCAGAGAACTCAGCCATTATTGTTTAGGCACCTGACTTCGGCTATCAGCTGTTGCAGATTTGATTTAAGATGTAACCTTCCAACTGCAACAGTTTTCTGCAAAGTGACTTTTTGTGGTCATAGTTGGTCTAACTATCACCTAACAGCTACCTGAAAGTAGAAGGCCACATTAAAAACTGTAGTTATAATGCAAATATAAACTTGTGATAATAGTTCACATGGTAGAAGACCTCAAGCTGTTTTGGCTAATTCTTGTTGAAAGGTGCATGTGCTTCTGCTGTATGATCAGAATTAGTAGTTTAAAGGTTCATCCTTTCTAACCAGTTAAGATAGTCTTCACAGTGTAATTAGGAATAAGTTTCCCTTTAGTTAACATTTTGAGACACTGAAATAAGCACAGACAAACAGGAGCACCTTTCATTATTTTTACAAGCTGCTGTGGCCACTTTTAAATGACTGCTCTGTTTTCATTACTGGTTATTGTATAGAAGTACAATATGTACTTCTTTACATATGAAGTACAATGATCTTGTCATGATCCTCCCCCAATATCTCAGTAAATCCACCCAGCATGTTGATGCAGTTGCATTTATGCCAGTGAATACAGGACTTTTTCCTAGATTCCAGCCTTCAAGTATATGCCCCATGGAAATCATACCCTAGGGAGAAATAACAAGTGGTTGTAGCAGATCTTTTATAAAATAGAATGTAAATTGTAAAATAGAGTTTTGCTGTAAACTGTGAGTGCATGACTGCTTAAATTTAGTGCAACTCCTTTAAATCATTAAAACTTAAAAAATCAAGCTGTATGTGATAGTCTAAGATGGGCAGGATACTGAACTGCTCAGGATCCATCCATTCAACTGCCATTGTGAACGGTTGTTTGGCAGTAATACTGTGAGATTATATTCATCAATCTACTTTTCATTCATGGTGTTCTTTTTTTCCTTCAAACGATAGTAAAATTTTATTGTCATGTCTTTTATCACTTCAAAATGTGTTTACTCATCAGGTATAAGTGGTTTTTTTTTAATTTCTCCACCCCCACCCCACCCAAAAAAAGGGAATATTGCAAAATTGTTTTCAAGTACTGACAGACTAACAGTTTGCAGTAGAGCTTGATTCATATTTTCCAATTTCTCTCTCTAAACGTTCTCCTTAACCTGCATCATCATGTGATGAGAAGACATCGTAGTCCCATACATTTAAAGTCTGTTGTACAATTATGGGGTTTTACTTCTTCCCTTTCTCCAGGGCCAGACAGCGTTTGATGTGGCAGATGAAGATATTCTAGGATATTTAGAAGAGTTACAAAAGAAGCAGAATCTGGTAGGCCTTGCACATTATATATATATATATATATATGTATGTTTCATTTTAATATACATATGATTATGGTATCCACCTCAGGGCAGGATATAAATTAAAAGTAAAGTTTTAAATTCAGGGCTTCAATTCATGTGCTGCCACAGTCATCTCAAAAGGTCTTTTATGCCTTTACTTGTCACCTATGGTGGCCAAAAAAGCCTTGGAAGAAAAAAAGGCAATCTACAACTTGCCTTGTCCAGTGGGCATTTTATGATCCAAAGTATCAACAATGAGCATCTTACTTGGAATAACAGTTTCTAAGATTTTTAGAGCTTTGAACATTCATACTTTTTGAAATTTTTTACACATTCTAGTGTTTGTAGTATTTAGAAATTCCCCTCCATTTGTTATTTTGTCACACTGATGCCATTCTAACAATTAAACTGCATCATTTTCTGTTTTCAAGCTTCATAGTGAAAAACGTGAAAAGAAATCTCCCCTAATTGAATCCACAGCCAACATGGATAATAATCAGACACAGAAAACATTTAAAAAGTAAGTAAAAATAAGAAAAATTATCAAGTCTTTAAAAAGATAACTTTAAAACTGTCACAAAGTCCTACTTGACAGGCTTTAGTAAATTTTTCAGTACTTAGTAAATACTTCTCTTTACAAACTCAGTAAGGAGACGCTGATTATGGAGCAAGAAAAGAATGCATCTAGTATAGAGTCTCTGGAGCAAGAGAAAGCAGATGAAGAAGAAGAAGGAAAGAAGGATGAATCCAGTTGTTCTAGTGAAGAGGAAGAGGATGATGACTCAGAATCTGAAGCAGAGGCAGGTATGTTATTTGGAGCATTGCATTTCATTAAATATTTACTTTATACATTTACTTGTTTAATATCACATGATACAGAGTTAAGTATGTTACATCTCTCTTATTCTTCTGTATTTCACTAAGTTTCCGGTTATTTGAAAGTAAGTTTGTATATGTCTAAAGTTGAGTCATAACAGATGTATCAAATGGATGTCTCCACTGGTAGCTACTTAGGTTAAAGCTATTAGCCAGCTTACTTGATTGGCTGCTTAACAAATAGATGCTGTTACATAGATAAAACAATATCAGCCTGAAGTAGCATGTCAGAAACATTGAAAAAGTTAGAAGGTCAAATTAGAGAGGAAGAATTCTTAGCAGTATTTGCTTGTGGAACTGGTGCAGAGATTGGATCAGAAGAAGTGCAAACATTCTCATTTGTTCTTACCATCTTGAAGTAATTACTACTTAATCTGGCTCAGGTATTCATAAAGTAGTAGTGCATATATTTTCAGTGTGTTCTGAGATAAACTTTTAAATGTATTATTTTAAGGTTGACTGTTAATTCATATATGACTTCAAGAGGAATGTTCTTTGAAAAGTTTTGCCTTGTATGCACATTACTCTGTTTTTTTCTCCTGAGAAATAGAATTAGTGGGTTGTTTTTTTCTTGAACAATTATCAGAGCAGTAAGTACTAATAAAAGAGCAACATGTATATTTTCCTTTCAAACCAGAAAACAAGTGTCTGACAATAAGTGTTTAAAGATGCATGTTTAATCCTAATAAAGAATATTAGAATTGCAATGCAGCAGTAGAGTTCATAGACAAGGATGTCATTAGAAACAGCCTGTTAATATTTTATACATAAACTTTGAAAAATAACCGGTTTTGGTGAGCTATCAGTTTTTATTTTAATACATTCTAATTTCTACACCTGAAAAGACAAGACTGATAGTGTATTTCAGAGCTAGCCAATTTATCATAATGCATTTAATGTAGATAGAAGTAAAAATAACTTGTGAAACCAAACTTTTTATTATGGTTTAATTTTTTTTTTTTTTGTAGTTTGAAATAATCCAGCACTTCAATATTAAGCTGAAAAAAAGTGTCTGGCAGGCTTTGTAATTACTTTTTTACCTTAGTGTACTTGCATCCATTATTTATTGAGCTTTGCTAAACTCAAACTATTTATAATATATAACATGTAGTAATTTCTCTGTCACTGAGCTGACTGTAATGTCTGCTGAACTTTATGACTCTGGTAACTGTGTTCTCTTCATTGCCAGTAGTTCGTGCCAGGAAAATCTGACTGTGACACAAGAATTAATTTATGTAAACTTCAGGGGTTTTAATATCAACAAGGCTTTATCATACTTTATTTGGCAAGATACACTTGAAGCTTTTCCCTGTAGAACTACATTTCTTAAGTTCCAAGATTTTACTTTCCCCTTTTTCTACCATTATTCAGCTTAAGGTAGTGAAAGATTTTTCAAGTGAAAAATATTATTATTATAAGGAGCATTCTGATTGTGGAATATTTTAACAGCGTTCCGTATTCTGAAGTTGTGGAAATGGTGATTTCAAAACTTTTGGGATAATTAAAAGGTTTTCCTGTGTTTTTGTTTCATTAGTTATGTGAGAATATAGTTTAAATATAAATACACTTCTGTCTGTAAGACCAAGAAGGAAAACATGAATATGAAAGTAGCTTATTGCAAAGGACCGGGAAACAAGATAAAAAATAAAATTTTCATCAGTTCAGGTTTTGTAACTTACTCTTTTTGAAGTACTCTAATTTTTTTTTTAATTAGTCCATAACAGCTTAGTCATGCATACAACTGTGTTCTTGCTGCTCTATAAATAATTTCAGAACACAGTTGTGAAAAATCCATTTTTTCCTTCCATGCTTTCACTCCTGATACCTTTTTCTGATGCCTTGAGAGGCCACCTAGAACAGAGGCTAGACAGCGTTAAAGGAATAAAGTAGTTATTTATTAAAAGGCCTTCAAAGGATGAACCTTGGGCAGTACAAGAGCCTGGCCAAGGCTACACCCAAGATGGACAACAGATCACAAGTTTTTAGACTTTTAAAACTTTTGGTCCATTTACATATTGGGGTTAATTGTCCAATTACAGCTTCAGGTTATGAAGTCCCATTCTCCCAGATTGCTCTTCTCAGTTCACTGTTTATAACTTTTGGGCCTGAAGCTGCAATGGTGTTCTTTGTTCTCAGGCTGGAAAAGGATTGTTTTGTCTAACTGAACTGTTAGGAGAAGGTGCTAACACTTTATGTGAAGTTCAGAGTTATATACTACTGCAGTACAGAACCTGGAAAACTGAAAGCTAAAATTTAAGGAATCATTTCTGTGTATTTTAAAGATGTATTACTTACAAGTTTCTATCAGGTCTGCCTGTGCATCATCTCGAATCATACTGTCAGTCCACATTGCCTTGTTCAGCTTTTTATAACCTAGAATTTTACCACCCATTTTTTTCACTTGTGTTTAAAAAGAACTTTCCATCTAGGGCCGTTGGTCATGTAAGCTATTTATATTTGTATTTGTTTACTGCATAACTAACATTTAAAACATCTGTTCAACTATGTCCATAATTAAAACAAGTGTGTAACACCAATACTGTGAATTACACAACTTCTAATTGTATATCAGTACTTTATTGAATTTAAATGTTAGTTGTAAGAACACTGCATGAAAACCTTGTATACTTTCTAAATTAATTGCTCCCAGGCTCTGTGGGTCACATAGAGGGAAAGATGTGTCTCTAGTAGGGCCAAAACCAGTGGGGAATGAACCCCCATGTTGCTTCATACTGTGCTAACATACTGTGCAACATCCAAGCCTGAAGAATGTGCAGTTCAAATACACGAAACAGAAGGGAGGTGTAACATCATGAAGCTCAAGCAAAAGCAGTGACAGCAGTTGTTGTATCTCAATCATGACATTTTCTGTGAGTTTGTGTAAGAAGGGTTAAGGTTCATGAACCATGGGCAGAGGAAGGAATTTGGAGAAAGCAGAAGAGACTGGGTAGGTAAACAGTGAAATGTGGGTAAGAAAAACAAGGGACAAAGAAGGAATGAAGCAAATGGTAAATTGGTGCTCTGGAAGGCAAGTACCTGTCTCAGGTCATTCTGGTGACCAGAATTCCTGATGTGCTTCTCTGTACAGTTAATTATTTCTTTGAACTCAAATGTGCATAATTATCAGAGCATAAGGGTTTCATTTTAAATTGGCACCTGCCTTCTGTACTTAATTAACTGTTACAGAATCATGGAATCCAAGGATAGTCAGGGTAGGAAGGGAGCTCTGGAAATAACCAAGTCCAACTTTCCCTGCCAAGGCAGGGTGACCCTAGAGCAGGTTACACACAAAAGCATCCAGGTGGGTTTTGAATGTCTCCAGAGAGGGAGATTCCACAACCTCCCTGGGCAGCCTCTTCCAGTACTCTGCTACCCTCAATGTTCTTCCTCATATTGAGGTGGAACTCCTTGTATTTTAGTTTATGGCTATTGCTCCTTGTCCTGTCACTGGACAGCACCAAGAAGAGTCTGGCACCATCCTCGACACCTGCCTTTGAGATGCTTATATTCATTAATGAGATCAGATGAGATGCTAACAGATCTCCTCCTGTTTCAGTTTTTATGTAAAGTCATTAGCCAGATGCTGAAATGCAGGCTGTGTGTGGAGACTGAAATCTCTATCTCCAGAGGTTTCCAAGATGTGACTCATCAAAGCCTTTAGCAACCTGATTCATAGGCAGTATTGACCCTCCTTTGAGCAGAAGGGTGAATTAGGTCATCTCCTGAGTCACTTTGAACCTGAATGATTCCATACCTCTGTCTCTGCATCTCTGAGTGGTAACACCTGATGAATACAAAATAATTGTTGCATGCTGTGTGCACAACTGTTCAGGAAAACAAGGTGGACCTAGCTAAGATGTAAATTAGGAGTGAGGGAGAAAACACTGAGGAATAAATAATAAAATGCTGGTCATAAAGTCAAATTTCTTGGATGAAAATTCAGTTAGGTGTTGTAAAGGTGATGAAATTGTGAATGAAGAATGATGATTAAATGTTGTAAATATTTTGCAGATAAGACCAAAACCTTGGCAGCTAATAATGCAAATACCACAAGCACACAATCAGCATCAGTTGCTGTGACGGCGCCCTCAGTAGCTGGTGGCCAAGGGGCACCTGCATCACCTGTTAAGAAGGTAAAAGAAGATACCTTTTTATTTTCTATTATATTGTAATCTTATGATTTTCTCTTTCTTTTTTTCTGTGTAAGTATATCTTTTTTGATTCTAGTGTAAATAGTAGATTTGGTTAACCAGTGAATTGAGAAAAGTATGCACAGATTCTTAAAATACTTTATGTTCTTCCCCAGATGCTGTTAAATTTTTTTTAATTTTGAATGACTTTAATTCTGCACAGGGACCTAAAATACAGAGCTATTAAATAGCTGAATGTAAAATCATTCTGAAAACGAAAATGCTGTTGCATAGTGAGTCGAGTTCTTCTATGTTCTGAAACTAAACTTCATCTTTTGAAAGTCTTTTGTATGTCAAACTCCTCCAGAATTTGTAGAACCTACAGTTCTTGTGTTTCTCAGTACCTGTATTTCTCATGCACTTAATTCAAGGGAGGCAGGCATGACTATGTGACTTTTGGGAGTCCTTTGAAGTATTCAGCTAGTATTTTGGCAGAGAAGTTGAAAATTATACCTGAAATAAGAAGTAAAAAATTGTGTGGGTCTCATCCCTGTTTTAATATGGTTAGGACCTCATGGAAGAGCTAGATAATAGGGACACATGATTTATTCAATGCATAGCTCAAAGCCACACCCAACAAAGCCACATTGCTTGCTGGAAGCCTTTACAGCTTGTAACTTTACAGGAAAAGTTAATTTGGATGAACTTGAGTTTTACTTGGTAAGGGGTATAATAGGTATCTTGGGGAAAAAAATTACAGTAGATAAGAAAGCATAGTCAGAAATCCAACTTCTAGAATATCAGAGCAAGCTGGATAGTAAGCCAGTAAATCTTCATTTGTCATTCCTTACAAATTTCCTGTACACATCATCATAAAGGGGAGCCCTGTAGTAATGCATCTGAAATGCATGTTCAGGAGAAGTGGTAACCATGATATACTGCAGCCACAGTAGAAAGAAAAGACATACTACTAGGACATACTACTCTGAATTGTATTTTGCTCCTGGGAGCTTACTGGGGTTATACTTCCATATTCACAATAAAATCTAATACTGATTCATCTTACAAAGTATACTTTAATGTAACAGGTGCAGGTGTGTGATTGAATGATATGGGGGAGTATTTTCATAAGAGAGGAAATAAGCTTGATTTTAAGCTAAATTATAAGCTTTTATAAATCATCAATACACTTCTGATTCTGTTATGCAGAAATTAATGGTTTATATTTTGGTCTTCTAGGTAAAAGGTGCAGGCTAAAAATAAACTGTAGTTATCTTACTATTACTAGGAAAGCTCAGCACCTTCTGTAGCTATAAAATAAATGCACTTTATATCAAAATTATTATCTTGTAATATAGCAGGTTCATGTGATCTAAAGGAGCAGTTACAGCTTCTATCAATAAATAAAAATGCTTTAAACTGTTTTTACCAATGAAGGTAAAGCAGCACTCTGTGTGTAATCTTGCGCTTATTCTTGCACCTGCCTTTTTGGGTCTGCACCATCTGATCTGCTTTAGGTGCACTTCTGCTTTTACATCACAGATGGCCAAACCAAGAGGTGCAGATGCAGTATACTAAGCTAAAGTCAGGTTTCCTTCAGTCTGCTGCTCTGTGACTGCAGGTACTGAAGGTAAGGCAAATCTAGGAGGACAGCCACGCTAGCTATTGGCATGTGGGATGTGATTCAGGAATATGAATGATACATGATAAGAAGATGAGGGGTATGTTAGTGTGAATCTTCCAGTATTCTCAACAGTGTGAAGATTTAGGCCACAGACCTTGTAAGGTCACAGGCTTTGTTGTTCTTTTCTATGCAAGCTGTAATTCTGTCTCTGAATGAAGTAAACATGCTGTGTTACATTTAGTTGTTATCTGTTACTATGGTTTTAAGTCTCTTACTGCTTTTTTGGTATTTTTGTGTTGTAATGAAGAGTTACTTACTATAAACCTAGGAACAAACTATATGGTGTTAAAACAACCTTTGGTTTCTCTTTTCCTTCCTGTCAATCTTCATCTTTGTCTTGTCTTAATTGGCTTTAGTATGATTTCATTCCTCCTATCATGCCTGTCGTGGAGTCAGTAGATCCTGCATCATGGAGGCAGGGCTTGCGCAAAACTGGCATTGTTCTTGTGCCCAATAAGGGTGAAAAATCTATGGTGAGGTTCTTGTGTGCACAGGTTTATGTACAGGTTGCAAAATAACATATTTAATCAAAATGTTAATACCAGATTTGCATGTTTCTAAGTTTTTATCTCAAGTTCACAGCGTGTATTACAAAGTGTGAGTTTTTGTAAGCTAACTTTTATAAGAGTGGTATTCCTTGACCAGCCTTACGTTTCTGATCCCATTGACTAATTCAAGAGAAAAGTGCATAGGTTGCCTCTCACTACAACTTCTGTACAAGTTCAGCACTTGTGATTATTAAAAACATTTGTGTTCTCGAATCTTTGCAAGGAGCGTGAATTACCATAGATAACGTAAATTAATAATGTAAATTCATTTTCCTGTGTTTTATAGTTTCCAACATCTACAACCAAGGTTTCTCCCAAAGATGAAGAGAGGAAAGATGAATCTCCTGCTTCATGGAGGTTGGGTCTTAGAAAAACTGGTAGTTATGGTGCACTTGCAGAGATTACTGCTTCCAAAGAAGCTCAGAAAGAAAAGGACTCTGCAGGTGTTATGCGTTCTGCATCAAGCCCTAGACTTTCCTCTTCACTGGACAACAAAGAAAAGGTAATAATTTTCAGGATAAAACAACATTTTGAGGAATTCTTACACCTTTCTTAGTATAGATGTTAATGATATACTATAGAAGTAAGATTGTAGTACACATCTGTTCTTTACTAAAATTCCAGAAAGTTAAATTACAGAGCTTCTTTATAGTATCTCTCAAAGTGTGATATGCTCCTTCAATGTCTGGTGACCTGGTACATAGATCTGGCATTTTATTCCTTTTTAGGACTTGCAAACCTAGTAGTCATTTTTACAATTCGGGGACATGGGAGATTTGATAGCATTTGCATCACTTGGAGAATTATGCTAAAAGAATCTTACAAATGAAAGAAGTTTCTTTTGTATTAATTTTCATTTTGTAGTGATTTTTTATTTTCAAAAATTGGTTCTGTAACTAAACATGGATACGCTAAACCAAGTGTTGTTCTGGTAGCTGAACAAAATAAAATTTGTGCTTCTATTTTAAATACAAATGTTTATATGATTTAAAGATTAAGAATAGTAATGTACTGTGCTATATAAAAATACTGAACCAGTTGCTTTCAGGAATCACTGTTGGAAGTGTACTGCAGCAAAGCAGAAAAAAATAAGTCATTAGCATTACAAGAATGGAAACATTAGCAGTTTCATTTTCCTGTTGTAGTCTTTTATGATACTTAACTAAAGCTTTAAACTCATTTGTATAATCGGGTTACAATGAACATGGTCAGAGTTGGCATAATGATGCTTTTCCAGACAAGATAATCAATAATAGTAACAGTTAACAAAAAAATTAATGTCTTTCAGGAGAAAGATGGAAAAGGAACTCGACTTGCATATGTTGCACCTACAATACCAAGACGGCTGGCCAGTACCTCTGACATTGATGAAAAAGAAAACAGGTGACTATGAAGTTATATAACTTTTTAATATGAAATTTAAATAAGATTTTAGAGTGACTGACAAACTTTGATGTTTTAAAACTTTGCTAATTTATAGCATTGTCTGACTGTATAGATTATGCAGAAAACCAACTGTTTGCAACTGCAGAAGTGCTAACATACATTTTCATGCAAAAAAGCTACATTATGATGGCCAAGGGTATCTAAACATAGAATACCTCTTTTCAAAGTTTTGTTTTATTTTGCCTCCTACACCTGATTCCTTATATATAATTTTGTGAAAGACATGTTTTATTCTTCCTGTTGTCTGAACTTCAAATCTGGAGCTGGTATTTTCATTAGAAATTCAGTTTTTGCATGTCAGTTTTTGGGATAGTTTTTCTAAGTTGCTTTTTGCAAGGTCATTCCTTGCTGCTATAAACTGCAACAACAGCCTGGAAATTCCTTATGACTGAAGTCATGTCAGCTAGTGATACATGTCAGACCCCTCAGGAATGGCTACTGCAAGCCTACTTAGGCTGGTCTTAGAGTATCATGAGTTCTAAAGGCTTGCCAGCTTTTAAACTTATAACATCAAAGAATGAAAAAAGCCATCAAATCAGCTATTAAAAAAGCCAAGTAGATTTCCCTTATTGCACTGGATAATCTCAGGAGCAAACAGAAAAACATCTTGTTCTTTTTTTGAGAAAAACAAAGCTAGCAATGACCACAGATAAAAAGCAATAATTGATTTAATGTTGATTAAATCCTCTTTAGCAGTCTTCTTTTGATGCTGCTTTCTTCTTATATTTCTAATTGTGTTACTATGAACGTAGTATCTTTTCACACAGGCTTGAAAACAATTGTCCATAAAAGCAATTTTATTCCTTGTTCAGTTATGTTTATTTTAAGTGTGTTATCCAGGATTTTAATTCAAAGCTCCTGTTCAGCTCACATCAAGAACCTCCTTCTTTAATGTGAGTTTGCTAAACTAAAATCTCTTTTACAGGGATTCGTCTGCTAGTTCAATACGTGGTGGCAGTTCCTACACCAGGAGAAAATGGGAGGAAGATGTCAAGAAAAACAGTTTGAATGAAGGTCCTGCATCATTAAACACAAGTTATCAAAAAAGGTGTGGGATTTTCTCTTTTTTTTTTATCAAAATAGGCTTAAAAGTTAACAAGCACTGAATCATTTTGTAAGGACAATTTAGAACTGAATGGTGACATATTGCCATGTTCATAATAATTGCAAAGTGTGTATTGGCAGTGGTTGTGCTGGTTTTAAACATGCAGTTGTATGCTGATTGAGTGGTCGGGCTGATTTTAATCTGTGTAATTAAAGTTAGATGCTTGCTTTTTCCTGTGACTTATTTCAGTTTGGGGTTCATTTGACGCTTTCCAGACTAGTTCAGTAGTCAAAGACAATTTTTTAAAATGTTGCAATAGGTATAATTCTGCTTGGTATATGAAAAGGGGGAAAACACTTCTGGTTATTGCATCACAGTCTTGGAAGTATTGGACTGCTGTCCTTAATTGTAAATTATATCCATACCTATGTTGAGTATCAGCATCATAGAATACATAAAATTCACTTGAATGCGAAGTAAATTATGAAAATATGAGAATAGTTCTCAGGTGTGCTGGTTCCTAACCTGCAGAATTTTCTTAGGAGGAATCATATGCTGCACTTATAATACATGATTAACTTTGCTGCATTGTGTAGTTTCAATGTAGCTATGTGAGTCAAATTCTTCATTGTAATTAGCGGGGCAATAAATAGCTAAAATGAATAGATCAAGGAAAAGAGTCAAATAATGAAGCTGCATATTGGTACATGCTGCTGATGTACATGATACATACTTAGCATTTTTTTGAGTCTTGACATTGATGTTATCAGTAACCAGGCTGTCTCATATGGCATAATGCATATTTATTTCTTGTAAACTATTGGATCTGCTTTATAGCTTGAAGAGCAAGGGAAAAACCTGAGTGGGAGGTTATTCTTTCTGGGAATGATTAAAGATTTTTTTTTTTAAATGGGGCAGTATATTTAATTGCTCTCAAATTATAAGAGGAGTGATATTGATGACATTTTCTTTCCTGGCAAGCTGTGCAGTAAGGTTCTGCATTTTCTGAGGTATTCAGTGTGGGTGAAACAGCAGTTTAAAAATGGGACATTGGGGGCCCTATATGAATGCTTTAGTAGATCTGATCAAGACATTCTTACATAAACGAGTGAGATTCCATTCTTTATCCTTTTTGGTGAAGAAATGGTTGGGACTAAGGGACACTTGTGCTGCCCTCCAAAATCATAAATTAAAAGTCCTAGCCAAGGAAAAAATGGAAAATAGTCTTCTTTTGCACCAGAAGTTTCCAAGACTGAACTGAGGCACAGAATACATGGGCAGAAGTTTAATAGATCATTCACAGCTTGGTGATATTTTAATGAGTAAATATCAGTAATAAATGCCATCATTGTACATGTCTCTCCTTCAGTGGCTCCTTTGGTAGAAAACAAGATGATTTGATAAGTTCTAATGTTCCAAGTACTGCATCAACAGTTACCTCTTCTGCTGGTCCTCAGAAAACGCTGCCTGCCAGCACAAACACTACTACGAAGAGTACAACGGGTTCTACTTCAGCAGGTGTACAAAGCAGGTAATGGCACCAGGACATTTTGTTCCTTTTTTTTGTCAGGTCTACTGTGTGCTTATGTATGTGCATGCGTTCTTGTTTAGTAGATCCTGGGGCTCTGGATTTTTTCACTTTACTGTTAAATTTGTTTTGATTTTATTCAATTTGGCTCAAAAATTGTGAATGGCTTTCTACTGTAACATGAAAGCCATGTTGGTATAAAAGAATATGTCAAATGTTAGAAGGGTCTGGAGAATAAAAGTTCAATTATTGTGAACTGGTAATTCTTAATTTATTCAATTTAATAGCTGAAGCTGAGCTTTCATAGTAGAGACCTTTCTCACTTTGCTTCTTAAAAAAAAATCCACCCCTCATTTTACATGTTATTAGTTGTTTAGTAAAGTGCTTTCATTGTTTAGCTGTTTCCTTTTCTCTTTTTTTGTGTTGCTGCTTGTTATGCTGTAGTACCTCAAATCGTTTGTGGGCTGAGGATAGTACTGAGAAAGAAAAGGACAGTGTTCCTACAGCAGTGACCGTTCCTGTTGCACCATCAGTTGTAAATGCTGCAGCCACTACTACAGCCATGACTACAGCTACTTCTGGCACTGTGTCCTCAACATCAGAGGTCAGGGAGAGACGGAGGTGTGTAAAGGTCCTAAGAGTAATATCGCTCTTACCCAAAAGTTATGCTTTTTATTTATTATTTAAAGGAATGTGTTGGTTACCACAGATTTGAACAGTGTGGGGTGTAAAGCAATGTTGTTTTCTTGCTGGGCATTGAAACAACTGGTACCTCAGTTTATCTAAGAGCTTAGTACTAATAGAGACCATTAATGAAATTTAAACTGTGATACTCTATGTTTTTGACTGGCCTTGGTTACTCATATGGTATATAGTATTTTCAGATTTTATTTATCTTAACAGATTAAATGAGTCCTCTTAGGAGTACCAGTAATGCAACTCTGTAAAAACACTGAATTAAAAATAATTAAATTATCAATTAATTCATTAATTACTACAATTACATTGCTGCAGACTGAGGTAGTGTGCCATTGGCAGTATGCTAATAAGTCACAGCATAGCAGTTTTTCAATCATTTTGTATGCCTGACATTATTGAGAAGAGAGTATTGAACCCAACACATTCTGTTTATTTCATTGCATGATTTAGGGTCTCTTCTACTTGAAAGATAGTCATACAATTTTAAATGCAATGCTTTAAGAGATATTCAGTATGAAGAATGAGTAAGAAGCTGATGTAAATCTTATTTTAAGAATATGGTGGGTTTTTCTGTTTACAGTTATATGACGGATGACTTAAGATTGGTGCATATTTGTTTCCATAAAGAGTTGTTTCCTTCTATTTATGGAAGCAAAAATAAGATTTCAAAAGATTGGTAATTCGTGTTAGCTTTTCTTTGTTCTTCTTTTTCTGGATACTTATAAATGTTTATCCTTTAACCCTCCTGCTGCAAGTTCAGATTTGTGTGTTGCTCCTGTAGTAGGTTCAAAATGTACTTTCTGTATCAGTGCCAGATATGTGTATCTCTATATGTTCAAGGAGGTAATGAAGCTGTTCTTTATTACAGGAGAAAATTGTATTCTTTTGGTTCACTTAAGGCAGCAGCATTTCAAGATTCCTTATAGGGGCCTAATTAGGGTAGTCTGTTTTCTGTAGTCTGCCTTCCTACCCAAAACTGAGATGAAAAAACTTCTATGATAAGTGGATTATGTTTTTATTATTCCCCACCATGATTCAGGAAGGGTCCACATGTGCTAACCATCAATTTCAATAGCTACAGTAGTCAGAACCTGCATTTTCCATAGTGAAATTTGAACTAAACCCAGCAAATGAAAAGCATAACCAACAAAATGTGTGTTTTCTCGAAAGTAATTCAGAGTAGTTCAAATTCTAGAATTCAAATGCTGTTTCAGTCTTATATCTAGATAGATAGCTATATCTATCTTACATAGCTAGAAAGGCAAGGAAAATTAGAATTAGGCTTTTGCTGTCTCGTTTGCTCTAACCGGTGTGTGTATACTAATGTGCATATAGTACATATGTTTTAGATACCTGCAGTTGGCCTGAAATGCTGTGGTTTTCTCTGACTGGGCTGATTGTGTAATATACTGTTGCAGATGCATTCTTGATGGCATATTAGTATATCCATGAATCTTAGAAATCAAAATTGGAATAATTGCTGCATGCGTTTGAGAATGTTGTGCTCTAAATATGAGCACAAGCATATCTATCTGTATATATACAGATAGATATATTTGTGTATCTACATATGTTTCTATGCACATGAAAAAATAAATGTATATTAAATATTACATGCTACATTACTTATTTTCTTAAGTAATGAAGTCAGTTAATCTGTGTTTATCGACTGAAATTGTACATTTAGAAAGTATGTTTGCAAGACTTCTTTCAAAGATAGTTGAAAGTGAAGATATAAAGTACTTCATTGATGAAGCACATAATGGTGCATTCTTCTGGACAGCTGAAGAAGCTATATTCTTCATTTGATTTTTAGGATTGGTTTAGAGAATCAGGGAAGGAAATGACAAACTTGAGTCTCTAAGTCTTTGTATCGTGAATAATACAGCATAGGTAGCTGTGTGTGGCACATGCAAGAGATGCTAGGGAAGAGCACTTTCTGCTCTTGACTGTAGCTGCAATGTGCACCTGAAAAGTTGAGACTTTTCATTTTTTCTCAGTGCAGTTTAAAGTATTTTGGATTTGTTGGAAGGTAGATGCAGGTACAGCAGTTACTAAAAAGAAAGTTATGCAAAACAGTTTTGTAGCAATTTTAAGCCCTAAAGATGACACCTGCTCTGCAGTCAAGCCCTCCTAGGTAGATGGTGGTTCAGGTCAGGTTAACTAAAGCAGCCTAATGGCTTAGAGTTTTTGGGAAATAGAAAGTCAATCAAAAATGCTGCTTGCAAGAGACCCAGTAAGAAAATCAAATTTACATAGTGTAGGTTTTTTAAGATGCACCATAAGATGGGATTTGTTTCAACATTTTTAGGTATAGCAGTAAGTTGTAAGTATTTTAATGGGGTAGAGCATAGGTTGTAATCCATAGGTCTGTGTAAATGAAGTTTTTTAAATCTTATGATTGTTTCAGAACTCTTTTTAGTATGTGCTAAGGCTACTAAATATATTATTGGGTGAGCATACTGCTCTTTCCATACATAAGTTACTTAGGTGTTAATAACTGATGGCATAATCACTACCAAATTATTGAAACTTTATCCAGTGACTCTTAACTATTCTTAACTAATTATGTATAAAGAGACACAATCAGAAAATATTATAGAATCTGATCTAAAGAAGCCTCAGAGAGGTTTTAAGCAGCCTTTTGGCAACCTTTTGATTTCGCTTTTTCAAATTTTTTTTTCACTTTTTTCTAATTTTTAGCCAATTGAAGGATTTAAAGCTGTGTGAAATTATAGCAGCTTCCCAGAGTATTCTGACATAGAAAATCAACAAATGCATTAAAATCTTTTAAGTTCTTTAATTATGGGTTTACATACATAGAAATTTATGCATTTGTGCATGTATCTATGTCCTGTTGGATTTTTACCTGTTATCTGGATTAAAGAATTTCTTAAAAAGAATCCAGACCTTGTATCTACCCTAGTAGCCTTTTATCTTTGATTACACTTACTTGCTTATTCTGCAGGACTTCTGTGGGTTTCATGAAGATTTATTTTTAAGCACCTTTTTTTCAAAGGGATTTGGATTACTCAAAGTGTGGATGATTAATGTGAAAGTATGGTAACCACCTCCTCTGGGATTCTTAATTTCTAGTGAAATGGATGATATAATTAGATTTTCTGCATTAACAGTACATTTGGCTTTTTCTGAAAGCTTATAAGTTATGTTAAAAGGTAATACATACACATATTTGATATATAAATGTCTAACTGGCTGAATCTCTGAGGTCTTCTGGCCCTGTGTTAGTACACCAGTGATACACCAAATGAGCTGAAGTTAAATTTATAGAAAATGGTAAAAAGAAATCTAAATTAAGTAGGAAAACTGTGTATTTTAATTGAGTTCTAAAGCTGCTGTCTTGATGAATAAGTAGATCAGTATGATGTGAATGAAATGTCTAAAATGTAATCTATCCTATATAGTTAAATATTTTCTTATGACTGCCTTGGTTTTCAGTCTGCATTGTTGGGGGGGAGTTGACCATTTAATAAATTTGTGCAGAAGTTATCATGTGCCAATTTTGTTTGTAATTAACTCTTTAGATCATACCTCACTCCAGTACGGGATGAAGAGTCCGAGTCCCAAAGAAAAGCTAGATCCAGGCAAGCAAGACAGTCTAGAAGATCTACACAGGTATAGTACTACTAAAGCTTCTACATGTTTGAAAACATACCCATGACATCATTCTTGAGAAACAGGCATAGCATACTGCATTTGCATCCATTTCTAACCTTTTTTTTCTGTGCAGGAGCTATTGTAGATAATATAATTGAGCTGATCAACATCGATAGCTAATAGGATTCATGACATTAAAAAACCACTTTTAATCTAATTTCTCTGCAGAAGGAAACATACTAAAAGAGAGGTTTTTATTATGTGCTAATAATCTAGTATCTAACTGCATATCTCCTTGCAGCACTTCTCTCTCTGAGTTTACGTACTGATATATTTGGAATTTCTTCCCAGTTTTTATCCGTATCTATCAGCAACTAGCAACTAGGGACCAATATGGCAGGAGCAAAATAGGGTATCTCTAATGGTACTTGAATGCTCTTTGGGCAGTGGAGCAACTGCCAACCACTGTCTGCTGGCAAACTGGGAATAATCAGCAAATAGTCCCTGGATAAAATAGCACAAAGAAGTGCTGTAGCCATTTTCCTTTCCTGTTTTTAGGCTGAGTCCATAGCTACATTGCTTACTGATGTTGCTTTCAAATCTTTGCAGTTTTAAACCCCTCATATACTTCTGGTTTAGCTTTCCAAATGAGAGATCTGTACTGCTTGATAAAACTTCATTGTATAGGACGTATTTTTACTTCGTAGTACTAATTCAGAGCCCTGCTAACTATTGCTGAATCCTTACAGTGAAGAAGCTACCAGGAATTACTGGATTAAACTTTATCAACACTCAAAGCAATTCAGTAACTCATAAGATGCAAAGTTGGCTTTGAAGAGTAGATTACAAAGTGTTTTGAGCAATGTCTCAGTAAAATACATCAGCTGAAAAGTATAGTAGAAAAAAACTGTCTTCATAAAATTGTTTGCTTTCTGAGCTTATTTCAAAACTAGTTTATAGCCTAAAAATAACAAGAGACTTTTTAGTGTTGCTGACCTAAAAATCCAGTTGCAAGGAATTAATTTGTAAAGTATTAACCTTTCTTAAAATATGAGTATTATATTTTTAGGGTTCTTTCAGAAATGTTTACTATGGTCTTGATCATATTAAAAGCATCTATTGGATTCTTAAATTATTTCTATAGGATCTTCTATGCCATCTGTATCTACTAGTTCAGCTAAAAATTGGCTTGCTGGAGAGTCTGTGGTAGATTGCATTACAGCAAATACTTGCCACATATCAGAGGGATGTTTGGTTCCAAGATTCAAGAGGAAAGCTTATAGGTAGAATATGTAGGTAAAATTTATTTCTTAATAGATAGATTTAATTTTCTTAAGTTGAATGTTTTCTTTAAAATATTTATGTAATGTGATCATCTACATTAATGTTAATGTTATATTTGAATGGTGTTTCCTGACTGCTGTTTTCACAGGGCGTAACACTGACAGATCTTCAAGAAGCTGAAAAAACTATAGGAAGAAGTCGTCCCACACGAACCAGAGAACAGGAAAATGAAGAAAAAGAAAAGGAGGAGAAAGAAAAGCAAGACAAAGAAAAACAAGAAGAAAGGAAAGAATCTGAAACTAAAGATGATGACTATAGACAAAGATATTCCCGAACTGCTGAAGAGGTATTTTCATGATGAGTCTCTTTAGGTAGAGAAATTATACGAATCTTTACTCCAACAATATTATTTTAATTTTGATAGTACTGTAAGAATAATTTATATAGTTAAATGTTTTCCTATCTCGTGGTTTGTATTCGTTAATCTTGGTAAATTAATTCTGACATTTTTCTGTTGAATAGCCGTATCATCGCTATAGACCAACTTCAACTTCAACTTCCTCATCATCCACCTCTTCGCTCTCCACGTCCACTAGCTCTCTATCCAGTTCAAGTCAGCTAAACAGACCAAACAGCCTTATAGGTATAACTTCTGCCTATTCTCGGAGTGGAACAAAGGAAGGTGAGAGAGGTAGGAGTACTGTTTATGAAGGAGATTTTTGTTATTTTGTTGACAAAGGACAGTTTACATTCCTATAGGTATTTCAAAATGCGGTGAGATACGTAAGACCATTGAATATGTACCTTGCTCAAATCTTCTGTAAGAAATTTCAAAACTTTAAAAGAGGAAAAAAAAATTTCTGTATTTGGTGGTGTTTCGCAGCCATGTGATTTTTTTCCATTGTTGGGTCACAGAAATTTCAAATATACTCCCATAAATACCCACATAATGCTGTAATTTCTACTTTAACACAGTCCCTGTAATAAAATGCTATATTTCAGGGTCTAAATACTTGCAGGTATTAAGAAGGAATTTTACTTGATTAAATAATTGCTAAATAACTTGAGGTTTGTTTCAGTCCTTCCACGCTGAAGGACTGAAATGATGCTTTATTTCTTTAAGGACCTCTCAGGGTTGTACGAGCAGCTGGAAAAGGAAAGGGGATGTTTCCCCTTGTGGTTCAGATGTAACCATACTTCTGCATGCTTTAACTGGTTTATGTCATCTTAAACTGAGGATTAGATGCATGATACAGAGATCACAAAATGTTCTCTAATGTCACAGAGATTTTGCCTTCATTTCAAATGTGAGTCCCCAGCTATAATTTTGAGAGATGTTGTGCCTGATTCTTTGCCTGTCAAATGAGCCTGTTAACAGTGTGATCTCCTGTTCTTGGACTTGACACTGTTGACTTGAGAGATGTATTTTAATTCAAGTTATTGATCAGTAGCTTCAGTAGGGTTACTGATTGAAATTGATAATTTTGTTCTACAGAGGGTCAGATAAAATGATCCACTGATGAAATCTCCATGAACTATATAGCAGTATTGCCATATTCCCTAGGATGGTGATTTCTGAGGAAGTTACTGGGGCTGGATATACTTTCTGATTTTTTCTTCCCTTTGTCCTAAAATGAACTGAAACTTGGATTACAGTTCTTTTGTAATGCATGCTTACTCTAGGAAACTCATGCTAGATTTTTCTATGGAAAATACTTTCATTTGATAAATATTAGCTACCAGAGGTTCTATTTTTTTTTGAGTTACGACATTTGGAGGAGAAACACAGTATCATTTGAAATCCCTGAGGTAAAATCCTAGTTTATTAAATTTGGAAAGGTGTATGTTCACGATAAATGTATTTCCCTTCTTTCCTATTTAATTTTTGCTTCACTCTAAAGTGTTTATTTACCTCTGAAGACTAGTGATGATAGTTATTAATGATTAGTGATTCTTCTATCTGGACTTAATTCTGTGATTTCTTTATTTAATAAAAGAACTGGGAGAACAAAAGAACAGGCTGAACAAACTGCATGATAATAAGTAAAGAACTTTGGTTTGGGCAGGTTTTTTTAACTGGGTTTTTTTCCACAAGTTGCTTGTAAACACATATGGTAGCAAACACAATCCTGAGTTGTTACATCTATTTTGAATTGCCATTGTGTTGGTTTTAAAGAGAGGGGATATCTGTAATACAGTAATAATCTAATCTAGGAGGTCCCAATTTATTCTTCCTTACAGCAAAAGTGGAGGGGACTGTGGTGAAAAGGAGGCATCTAAGAAGGATTTGTAAAAGCTGGGGGTTTTTTAATACTGCATCTTGATGTATGAAAAAAAAAGCTTGTTTGAGGAAGAATGATAAAGGATTACCTTCTCTTTTTTTTGTACTTTTATACATCTGCTGATACAGATGTTTCAATTATTATATGACAGTTTTGAAAACTGAATTGTAAATCCAAGTTGTTTTGTATTACTGTTACATTAAGACATTTTGTTTAGGTGACTGATGTGAAATTAGTATTTACAGTATTTTAGAGTTATGTGTTCTGGGGAGTGTATGTTACAGCAAACCCTGTATGTGGTAAGAAGCTCTTCAGTGAATTTCTTTCAGGTAAAAAGAATTTATTGTGGGCATTTTAAAGACTGAGAAGAAGTATTTTAGAAAATTAGGTTGTGTTATAATTCAGTGAATGAGAAAGTTGTTCTTAACAGAAGGGGGCAAAAAAGAAGAAGAAAAGGAAGAAGATAAGTCACAGCCTAAGTCTATAAGGGAAAGACGGAGACCAAGAGAAAAACGACGATCTACAGGAGTTTCATATTGGACTCAGGATGTAAGTAAACTTCACTTGTAACAAAATGAAATGTGTATAGTGTACTCTTAAAATAGAGAATTGTTTAGAGTAATTCAATATGTAACTCACTGTTCTAGAAAAAATTTAAATATTCTTCAGTTTTGGTTTGATGCTTTCAGGAGCAAAATCAAAATTAAGTTTTTTTCCGTTGATACTGCTAACCAGAATTCTAGAACACTGTAGTAACCATAACTTAATAGGAATTAATCATAATCTAAGGAAAATAAATAAATTATTGAACAAATCTTTTCTGTTGCATGTGTACCAAAGGTGTAAAAATCAGACTCTTGATTTGGCACACTGCAATTAACTATGTATTTAACTACTTGAAGAACTGCTGTCAGATTAGAAAGGTTATATTTGATGTTTCAGACTATTCCTTTTCCCTTTTCTTTGTCATGGGATCCATATGTAATGTAAAAGACAGATTTTCATGTGTCAAATGCAAAATTGTTTCATCTCCTTCTGGTACTGAAAACATGTACCTGTTTGAGAATTTTCTTCATATATCCTATATATTCTCTGTGGAGTATTCTTCTGCTCTTATATTTTCATATTCAAAGTGTAGAATGCATTAAAATCTTACTAAGTTTTCAACAGTTTTAATTATTTTTCCTCTCCTACCTCTTTCACCAGAGTGATGAAAATGAACAGGATCACCAATCTGATTCAGAAGAAGGAACAAATAAGAAAGAAACTCAGGTAATTTAAGAAAGAGAATTTGTTCATTAACTTTTAAGAGATACATTTTGTTGTAAAAATTTTGTTACACTTAAATTTACATATCAACAGTGGCCATAAGTGACCATTTTGACTTCCATTCTGATTGTGTAGAATTAGCATCCAGAAAATGGAGATTCAATTTTTGACACACAGGTCAGGGACATGATGCAGCAGGTTACTGGAGCAAGCATTCAGTTTCTACCCAGCAAAATTTTTATTTCGCCTACGTTGTTATTTTCAGATAAATTATGGCCAATTACTTACACACACGAATTAAAAGCTTTGAAAATTAATCCCAGTGCTGTCATTATTATAATTAAAAAATAATATGCGAAGTTAATTTAAGGAAACACAGAAAATTGAAGAGCGCAATGTATATAATTTCTTCAGTGAACAAAATGGTTTTCTAAATATCCTAAACAAGTATTATTGGTCTTGATAAAAAGGCAGTGGAAATCTGTATAATAGGCTTGATTTGATGGGAAAAGTTCTTAAAAACAGAGAGGTATTTGGCAGTGGGATGAAGAGGTGTTAAAAGGGATTAGTTATATAAGCTGAGCTATAAGAAGAATGTATTACTTTTGACCTAAACACTGGAGTAGCACACTACAGAATCATGTTCATTACTTAGGAATAAAACTCAAGTGATATTTCTTTCTTTTTTTTTTTTGTAAAAGCTTCCATTACACATCTGTTAAATATTTTAGTTAAGAGACTCATTCTATGCCATATTGGTTTGCTGTCTTTTTTATTTCTGTGCCACATTAACATAACCACCTAGTCCTGTTTCCTTCCCCTCCCCTATCATTATCCTAAGGTCTGTAATTACTTCATATTCTCTTCTGTAGACATTAATTTTGGTAGAGCATTCTGTGTGGTGCTTCTGATAGAATTAATAATATTACAGTGAAATACTGCTAAATCAGTCCCAAAATCATGAATATTATTGAAAGGGTGAGTGTGTTGGGCTGGAATGGTGGAGAAATATAGACTTGACTGACCTAGAGTTCTTGGACATGTGCACTTTTTGCTATGTGCCTAAGGTAAGAGAGGGGTGGTGAATGGAATTCCATCCAGCTGGCACCTGATCATGAGTGGAATTCTCCATAGTTCAGTGTTGGGGCCAGTCCTGTTCAATATTTTTCCATATGATCTGGCTGAGGGGGATCTAGGACACCCTCAGTCAGTTTGCAGGTAACACCAAGTTCAGCAGGAGTGTTGATCTGCTGTAGGGCAGGAAGGCTCTGCAGAGGGCTCTGGACAGGCTGGATCAGTAGGCCAAGGCCAACTGGATGAGGTTCAATAAGGCCAAGTACTGGGTCCTACACTTGGCTCCCAACAACCCCATGCAGTGCTACAGGCTGGGGACAGAGTGGCTGGGAAGTGCCCAAGGGATGAAGCAGCTGGGAATGCTGGTGACAGTGGCTGAACATGAGCCAGCTGTGCCCAGGCCAGAAGGCCAATGGCATCCTGGCCTGGATAAGCAATAGTGTGGCCAGCAGGAGCAGGGCAGGGATTGTGTTCCTGTACTTGGCACTGGTGAGGCCACACCTTGAGTCCTGTCTCTGGTTCTGGGCCCCTCACTGCAAGAAGGACATTGAGGTGCTGGACAATGCCCAGAGAAGGGCAACAAGGCTGGGGAAGGGTCTGGAGCACAAGTCCTGTGAGGAGTGGCTGAGGGAGCTGGGGTTGTTTAGCCTGGAGAAAAGGAGGCTCAGGAGAGACCTCTCTCCAACTCCCTGAAAGAAGGCTGTAGCCAGGTGGGGGTCGGTCTCTTCTCCCTGCTAACAGGGACTGGACAAAAGGAAATGGCTTCAAGCTGAGCTGGGGAGGTTCAGGTTGGACATGAGGAAGAATTTTCTGGCTGAAAAGGGCAGTTAAGCATTGGAACAGGCTGCCCAGAGAGGCTGTGGAGTCACCATCACTGGGAGCATTCAAGAAACAACCGGACAGGACAGCTTTATGGTGGTGTTCAGTCAAAGGTTGGACTCAGTGATCTTGGAAGTGTTTTCCAACACAAATGATTTTATGGTGAAACACCAGAACAGGTTGCCCAGTTTTCTACAAAATCTCTTAATTCTCAGCATTACTTATGGTCTTGACAGAAAATAGTGTTTTATTAGAAGTGGTTAGGCTATAGCATGTACCTTTGATATCCTCTGTGCAGTAAATACACTTCAAGGTGTCAAAGGGGAAATTGAGTGTATTGTGGAGAATGTTTACCTATGTACGTTGAAAAAATAGTTTCCTTCTATAAAAGGAAACCAAGCAAGCCACATCAGCCCCCCTAGAAAACCACCTGTGGGGAAGGTTTCAGCCACTTTTAGGAGAATAACATTGGAGGATGTCCAGGTGATGATATGTCAGTAGAGTTTCTTGACTGAAATGTCTTCACTTAAGATTGGAATAATAATTGGAAAAAAATATGAATTTGTATTGACCACTCAGAGGGGCAAAAGGTTTGTATGACTGATGTAATACTTAGAGGACACTCCCTCACTCTTAAGTCATTACTTTTAATTAAGCTTTGCTTGACAACTAAAAAGAGTTATTTTTTTATATTGCTTTCATTAATTCGTTCATTCATTCCAGGTGAATCCACAGGGACAAAATTTACTGTAATTAAGTCTATTAAGTCTACCTTATGTTGTTGGTGTAGTAACTTGTTTCCAGTCACACTGTGTTGAAACAGCAATCCTGTATCTTAATATATTGTTTTGAGCTGAAGTCATTATTTTCAAAACATTGTAGCTATGTGAAAGAAGAGAAGGAAGGAACAGTAACTTTGAGGAACACTGTTCTGATTCCTTTGATAATGAGGAAGCAAACCCAGAATGCACCAAATGCTGAAATAACTTCACTGTTTAGGGCACTCCCGACTTTTAGAGTGTTATGTTAACGTCCTTGTAAATCATATTTTGTCAAGTGCATTCTAGCACGTATTTATTTTCTTTTCCAGACATAACAAAATTGAAGCTTGACACAGTTCAGATAATACATACTGGTGGATAGCATGCACATTTGACTTAACTGATTAGTTGTATTTGTTCACAGATTGTTATATATTTTAATTAAATTATTCACCAATCCATTCTTTTTCTCTCTTTTTACCTCTCCCCACCTCAGAGTGAGAGCCTTTCAAGGTATGTGCAATTTAAACAAATTAATTAGAATTGTTACACTTACTGTCATTTCAAGTTGTTTATGTACAAATTCAGCTTTAATCCAGTGGTTGGATTGAGCTTGCAAAGGCTGTGATGACACTTGTGTTTTGCATGAAGTATGATTGTGAAGCTACAGTCCTGCCATGTGTGGGTGGAATACTCCAGGTAGGGGATTATGTTGAACTCTGTATTTGTAGTGCACTGAAGGCAGGCTGGGTGTTTCATAGAACATAGTGGACACAGCACTATGCCCTACAGATTTTTCAGCATGGACCCAGCTTTTACAAAGAAGACAAGAGGTTCTTATTGCCTCTCTTTTAGAATATCCTACTGAAAATTTTCTACAAAACTTCGAGAAAAATACAGTCTCTTAAAAACATATTTCCTTAAGATTTGTTAAAAAGTAAATGCTGGAATATTGATAATGTAAAAAAAATCATTTATTTTTGGACCATTAGCTTTAATTATTGTATTTTATTATGTTCTGATTGGTGAAAATCTGTTAAATAAAACTGCTCTAACACATGATTAGTGAAGAGTGAACAGTGTAAAATTGCTCTTAACTTTATTAATATACAGGGTTTTATTGAGTTATTAGGATAAAGACTGCTAAAGATTTGTTTCATCAGCTGTTTCTGTTGAAATACTAGAATTCACAACAAATAGTTTTGAAATCCTGGTTGCTGTAATAAAACTTATAATTCATCTAGGCCATTCATCTAGTGTTTTTTAAAACACTAATATTAAATTAATATACTTTTAAAAAAATGTTCTTTATAAATAAAGAAGAATTAAGCTATCTAAGCCAGTTTTAAAGTATTTTAAGACATGTCAGTATTTGCTTGCATTAAATAATTTTATTACATTTAAAATATTTCTCTGCATGCATTACTCTGCAGACTGAGCAATTTGAAAACATTTTCATCCAGAATCTTGAAGTACTGGAGAATGTAAAAATGAAATTTGCATCAAATTAGGACATGGTAGTCTAACAAAAATACCTAATTGCATTTGGTTGTTTACAGCTGGATAGCAGCAAACTTAAAACATTTGATACAGTCAGGGGTCTCAGTTTGGCTGCAAAGGCAAAGAAAAACCAGAACTTTTCTTTTACAGATACGATTCGGGATCGCTCAGCGTGTCTGCAGGTGATCGTTACGATTCAGCGCAGGGGCGATCAGGGTCACAGAGTTATCTTGAAGATCGAAAACCATACTGCAGTAGAGTAGAAAAAGATGATACCCCTGATTTTAAGAAGGTATCTGATTCAATAAGTTTGGTGCAAAAATAGGATTTCATTACTGCTTTTCTTAAATTGTGTGAAAGTAGTCTCACATTGCATTCGAAATGCTGCCTGAAGTAACTTAGCCGAATGGAGAAGCACGGCAACCACTACAGTGGGGAAAAATATACATTATGAAACTGCTTCTGGCTTTTGTACTTTTCAAGGCAAGGGAGAAATCAGAGGAGCCGAGATACAGTCAAATTTTAAAAAATAATATGATAGTATTTATCATAAGAAGGTATCATTAAAACTGATGTATGTATATGTAAAGGCTTTATTATGTGTTTGCCAGCTTACATACATATGAGGTAAAAATATGTTTAGATCTTGTTTTAAAATAGAGGAGTTTGTTGAAAAGTTTACTGTGGTGGGGTAATCTGTGGAGTCTGAAGAAAAAAAGGTGGCTTAATTATGTGTAAGGTAAGTTGTGTGCTTCCTATACAAAGCTGTTTGTTTCTAGAAATATTTAGTAACAGTTCCTTACCATGCTTGCTAATTTTAAACATCATTATTTTACTTCTTAGACTGTTAATGTATTTTTAATTTTACATGTGCTTCAATCATGCTTCTGAAGTTTTTCGGCTAATCTCACTATTATCTGATTTTTTAACAAATATTTTTTCTTAGCTTTATGAACAGATTCTAGCTGAAAATGAAAAACTGAAAGCACAGTTACATGACACCAACATGGAACTTACAGATCTTAAGCTACAGTTGGAGAAGACCACTCAGGTTTGTAGAAAACAAAAAAGCATGTACTTAACCAACAATGTAGATAATAAACCAGAGGCACCCCAGCCTATGGGCTGCTCTTCACTAGGCATCAGCTTTGTTTTTTATCCAAAGATGGGAATGGAGAATTTCTCTCTTTCTAAAGAGAAAGGAGTGCAGGATTCTGGTCTTCAACTGTGAACAAAACGTGTGAGACTGCTTCCTGCCTACTTTAGTAGTAGTGATTCTTGCCAGCATGTATCTGCATGCAGCTTTTTTGCAGGGTAGGAGTAAACATTTTCTACACTGTTAAGCTTATATTCAAACTGACAAGTGGGACTGCTGGCATAACCTGGCAGTTCTTCCTGGCTGGTTAGATAGCTTTATTTTGGAAATGAAGAGCAAATAATGCATTCCTGTTACCAATAACTGCTGTCGGCTAACAGTGCTGCATACAGTTTTACAAGACACATATACTGGAGTTAGATTCGTCTAAATTTGTCTACTCTTGCTGTAGAATATTTCATGTTGTCGGATCACATTTATCACAATTTACCTGTACTTAATTGTCTTTGATGGATACCCTGCAAATGTTAGTGAAGAATATTTAAAAGATGCCTGTTTTCTAATTCCTTTAGTTAGAAAGACTGTGTTTTTCCTGTTAGCCAAAGGCTGTGTAGTGATTAAATAACAGGGATGGTCACCAAAGAAGTGCGTGATAAATTCAGCTTATTCTTTATTTCAGTGTTACTTCCCTGAACATACTTTAAAACGGTTTTGATTACGTACTTCAGACAGAATACTAAAATGTCTAATTGATTTTTTCATCAGTTCTGTGTTATGTCAAAGCACATGTCAATGTCTTCATCAATTTTGTGTTTCAGAGACAAGAAAGATTTGCTGACAGATCACTCTTGGAAATGGAGAAAAGGGTGAGTTTCTTCCAAAGAGCCTTTTAATACTCCAAGTTTTGTTTTAGCTTGTTTTGCAACCCCTGCTTTGGATAGATTTTAGTAGGAACAGAAGCCTTTCTTATAATTTGCATTTTTTAGAGGATTTGGGGTTTTAGGTTTCAAAGTGGCAATGAATGTGAGGTGGGAATTACTCTTAAAAATTGCCTTTAGTTTGCCTGTTCATGATAACCAGTTTCTAAACTCTGCTGCCCTCCAGGGATCTCCCACTTGTTCCATCTCATCGAAAACAATGTTGGCATTCCAGAGGGTTAGGCAGATTCATTGTGTCTCATCTTTTAACACATTTCCAAGATTCAGAGAAGTTAATTTCCTCAGAGCTTTCCAGAGGCAGCAATTATTGTTGGTAATGAGATAGCTGTTTCTGCCTCAGAAACATGGGACCTTAAACCTGCTAATGATATAGAATTATCTTTATCTGCCTCTTTCCTTGCACTGTAGCTTTTTCCAGAGGAATATGATAATGGGGTATGGGGAGAAAGTGGAAGAATGAGTAAGCAGTGCAGGAAGAGGGGCATCAGAGTCAGAGACAATCCTAAACTGAATGGGAAAGAAGTCATGCGGTGAATTCACATGTGAGATAGACTACAGGAATTATTTCAGAAGTTGGACACATGATAATTTTAGGCTGCAATTTCATGCTAATTAAAATCCAGCCCTATAAAAGTTTAGTTTCATGGCAGTGTAAAGCAAACTACATTGGTTTTGTGGTGGTCTTGGCTTCCTTCATGACTCTGAACACCATGTGTTCTTTTCTTCTCCCTTGATCCTGGAATGACACATTAGAGACAAACTGGAAAAAAAAGTTAGACTTTGACAATAAGAAGTGATGTGGTAAACATTTATTAATCCCTGGTAAATTTCATATTCACTAGCCTTTTGTATTGATTTTCCAATATTTTAGGTTTTAGTTATACGAAACAAGTTTTAGTTACACAAAACTGTCCAGTATATAAACAGACTTTACAGAAGCACATGGAGATGTAGAAATGCTCTCAGGCACTTCCTGAAATTTCATTATATTTATCTTAATAGTCTCTGCACTTTATTGCTGCCATTTAGCACATATTTCTCTCTTTAATTTTTTTGGCATCCTAGCGTGGACAGTGATTTCATCAGTAGAAAGGTTTCAGAAGCAGTTAACTGGTTTCTTGCTTGCTAGCATGGCCACACAAGTGGACATTTATAATTTAATACATGGAGCTGTATCCATTACTGTGTGGGTTCATAGGTAATGCACAGAGTGCTGCATAGATAGAATTATTTCAGTGTTGAATTACTGCTTGGCTTTCTCCCAAAACAGGCCATTGTGTTATGACAACTGGCTTTTTTAGAAAGTCTTGCACTTTTTTTTTTAAGGCATTCAGTCCAATAGCAAAATGTCTTTCAGAAATGTTATTTTTCCTAAATGTATTACTATTAAATCTAGTGGATAAAATAATTAACTTAGTGATGTATGTATGTAACTTAGGTGCTGTATGGCTGAAACAGGGTTTACACAAAATTTGTACATCTGAATCGTGTTTATAATTACCCACTTCTTTTCAGATAGGAATTTAAATGAGGAATATATTTATGATTTTTGTTGTGGTTGTTTTTGTTTAAATCTGAAGCTTCACTTTGAATGTGACTGAAGCAGGACTCTCAGCTGCTAGTCATCAATAGCTGATCTCTAGAAATAAGCTTATTGAATTCAGCATTTAAAAATAATTTTTAAAACATCTTTTTAATGTGTAATGTAACAATAAAAATGTAAAAATTAAGAGAGATTGTAGAGCTTTTCTAAGTATACTTCTCCAAGTGTATGACTTCACTAAAATAAAATACAAACCTAAAGACTTTCATATAAATTACATAGAGAAGAGGAGAGGGAAAAAGTAAAGGAGTGAGGAAAAATTGTAAGAAAAAAAAGGCCAACAGAGAAAGAGCTGAAGGCATCTTTGGACTGTCATATTTTCCAGCTGAAACCTACCTTTTCAGTGAAGAAAATGAGAATATAGATTAAGCCTAGATTTGCACAGTAGTAAAATTCAGAAAATACTGACTTTTAATTTTATTTAAATTCACCCTTCAGAAGTGGGTTTCCATGATGTGACTTGGTGATACATTGTGAATATTGTTCATTTGAAAACTGTTTACCAGAAAGGGCTATTTCCATGGGGATGGGGGTAGACATGAGAGCACATGTGCAAGGTCTTCAATATATGAGCAAAAATGAGCGTTTCTTTAACAACCTGTCACTCTGCCAAATATGCAAACAGCCCTTTGCAGAAATCTGTATGACATGGTAATAAGACTTAGAACCAAAATTTAAATTTAGAGGTTTCAGTCTGGATGAGAAATCAGAAAAATATAGGTACCTTTAAACAATTTCTTTCCCAAATTTAGAATTCTTCAGCTGGAAATTTGAATTGTGGAGAGGTGTATTTCTTTGTATTATTGATTATACAATTATATGTAGGCATATACATCTGGTTTTACTTCTTAAAAATTGTATAGTGCTGGAGGGGTCAATTTTTCATATGTGTGTATCTGTGTATGTCTGATTTTTTTCTTGTGAGTTACAAATGTTCCTTGACAGACCTTACAGAGTTGAGGAAGTATATAATAAAATTTTAGTCCTCATAGATTTCAAACGCTTTCTTTGAGTGCAGGAAATAATCAAATAATACTGGCAAATCTTCTCAGTGACACTGCAGTGCATTATTTCATTGGCATCCCTCAAACCAGTTCCTAAAAGAGTAAGCAGTTCAAGAAAAAGAGGAGCATAGCTTCAAATAATAGGAACAAAACAGTTCTACAAAGACTGTTATTCCTATACGAGTCTATTTGTTTCTTTTGTATAATGTGAAATATAAAAAGTCAGTTAAAGATTTTACTGAATAGGTTTTTATTGCTAATAGACAAGTTCAACATGCTAGTTAAGCAAATGCTTGAAAAGAATTTCTAGACACCTGAAATTTTGAAATTTATTTGATTGTTCATGTCTTCGTAATAGAAAAAATTGTTGAATATTGCTTAATATAAGAACACATCATATATGTTATTTTGTAAAACTGGTAGGTAACAGATTAAATTCTAAGTATTGTAAGACAGTGTGGGATTTTTGTTAGTTAATTGCATCCCGTTAACTCACTGGTACTTGTGCTCATTACAGTCATTATAAAAAAAGGCTTATTTTGAAGGAGTTAAGTACATTAAGTAGTAACAACTGCAGTAATATATTTTTAAAGTTGTTTGCTATAATGGGAAAATGTTGGGGTATAACTGCACTGTGATTAAACTAAATTCAAATGATTTATATCTGAAAGGTGTCCGGCAAGAGTCAGTATCTACTGGGCGGTATGATCTAACCAAAGTTTTACACACTCAGTCAATGCTGCTTGCTGTTTGCATAACACCATTGTATGCAGATGCATATGTCCACTTCACAATAATCTGTTGCTTTTGCCTCTCACCCTCTGGAAAAAAAATCTGATTGTAGAGTACTGATAACTGCAGCTGCTTTTAAATGAGATACACTGCATTGTCTGACACAGGAAAGCAAGCAATCAAGCTATAAACCCCAGAGTCTATTGCATTAGCTGCTCATCTGTTAGATGTGTTGAAAAATAGGTTTAAACAAAATAAAAATGTACCTGCACTGCAGACTGCAGTGTAGTATAGAAAACCCTAAGCTAACTTTCCGTAAGCTGGCTTGTTATATAGTCAGTGCAATCAAGTTCATATACAAAGGATAATTTCTCCCGCTTCTCAGGTAAAAAGGGAAATAAAAGGAAAATTAAACTATACGAGAAATGCAGAAAATATTCAAGAAACATTTTCTCAAGAAGCAGCTGATCTCATGTAACTAGATTTCTTTGGTACTGAGCTAAGTCCTATAGTGTCAGTTGTATCAACTGTTGCAGTTTGGAGTGTGGACAGATCCCACTGAGCTGAGACAGATGTTTCAGCTACTTTTGTTTGCCTGTGAAAGCTTATGCTTTTGTGCTTGTATCTTTCAATATTCTTGCTTGTTTCTGATAATTTTCTGCATTTCTTGGATATTAAGGTCTTACAAAAGCCTAGCTCATGAAAAATAAATCCAAACAAGTTGTATACTTAAAACCTTTCTAAATTAGTGAAAAGGAAGGGGTATTTTTGTAGGACTTGATATGAATTTCTCTATCTCTTCCTCTTTGGATGTTAAAATTCCATATTGACCAAATTTCTATGTATCACTGCCGTCACAAGTTTTCTGTCCACACTATGCTTTTGGTTGTATGATCTTTGAAACTTGAAGTATTTCACTGTTACCACAGTATTTACAAGCTGTAATTTTTAAAACTTTGCATTGTTCAGCATTAACACACATCTTCTGATTTAGGAAAGAAGAGCGCTAGAAAGAAGGATATCTGAAATGGAAGAGGAACTGAAAGTAAGTAAATTAGTACACTATTAGTTACAAAGTGTATTACTATGTCAGTAACACATGTAGTCTTACTGGTATTTTTTATTATTATTACTGTTGTTGTTGTTGTTGTTGTTATTACTACTATTATAATAAATTACCAGTATTACTGGTTTCTATAATTTCACTAGAAGATAACTAAGTTACAGCTGCATGTCAGAGTCACTCCTGTCACACAGCTTGTAGCAAAGCTGTGGTGCTGGCATAAGCAGCTGTACGGGTACGATTGCGAAGAAGGTGCTGAGTTCTAGGATTCTATAACATGGCTAACAAGAAACATTCAGAGGTGGTTAGAGTGAATCATATCTTAAGCTAATCAAGATGGAATAGCAGTCTATAATTTTGATGTGATACTCCTTGGTTTTATTTATAGTTACTATTATTAAAATCCATTATTATTAAATAGTGGTAGCATATACTTGTATAGATATTTAAGCATTAAATGTTGTTTCAGTCTTTATCTCATGCTCTTTATTAATTAGATGGCATCTTACAATGTTGATAGAAAAACTTCTTTTTGTGTAGTGGGAATCAGGTTTTACTTAACAAAATGCAGTAGGTAGATTTGAGCTGTTGACAAATGACACTTACCATATTGATTTCTGCTTTTTTCACCTATGTATAAAGTGAATCTCAGAGGCAATAGTCTTTTTAAAATAAATTACATTTCTGTTTGCATTTTTTAGCCAGTCTTTATCAATGTTAAACCCTCTGATATCATTAAGAAGGGTGAGAATTTGGGTGGGCTTATTTTCTATTATGTCCTTTTGTATAAAAATTGGATATGGCCTACAAAATTCATAGAATTTAAGTGGAATGTGAAAATACCATTATTTTCACATTTGATATTTGTCAAATTTGTACTGCTTAATAAGAAGTTTCCTTTTAAGCTCATTTTTGAGCTCCCTCTGGTGATTGGAAATGGCATAAACTTCCAAATACTTTTCATTAAAATACATGCACCAAGTTCTGTTGAAGTAATTGAAGCTGACAGGCAGAACAGCAACTGTGATGCCTCTGGCTCCCTTGGATTCAGACCAAGATAGTTTGCTGTAAGGCAGGATACAAGGTCTGTGATTCCTTGAACGGTCTTCAGAAGTGAAATACAGAAAAAACAAACTATGATAGAGGAAAATAATGGTTTGCCTAAGAATAAAAGACAGGATGTGAGCTTCTAGGGAAAGCAGGGCTTCTTATAAAAATAGAGAATATGGATATATTGCTTTTTCCAAAAGTTTGCTTTCAATAAGCAAGTAGTGAAAGTTTTTAATTAAAGATTAAATATTCTTTCCATAGTTTGTTGCAAAGTTGTTTAAAAGTATCTGTTAAACGTCATTATGTCATTATGTACAGGGTTTTGAATAGGAGATTCAGTTTGTGCAATTAGGATGTTAAGTGAAGAATTCCAGGAATAGCTCTCATTGTTAATGCATCCTGAACTGTTTTGGAAAGCTGTGACTAATCACTACTGGTACTTAGATTGCTTTTCAAGAATGTGCCACTTCTTTGATGCTTTCCTTTCACAGCAGCTTATTTACTTTAAACAGGACTGGTTCTTCTAAGTTTTCTTTCAGTTCTGCTCATCTAATATACATGTGGATTTTTTTCTCATTTTCACTCCTATTTCTTTGATTCCTGCAGAAGCTGCAACAAATAAAGCAGATTCAATCTTTGAAACACATAAATGAGCGACTGGTGACTGAGAATAGGGCCTTGACCCGAGTGCTTGCCAAGTTGTCAGGGTCCTGTAGGCAACTGCGCTCTGTGGACTTGTAATTTCTTCCTTCTCCTTTGTTTAGCCAGGCAGGTGTTGGCATTCAGTTTGTGCTTGGGCAGAATTTTACTATTAACACTTGTGTGTCAGAGACTGACTCAGTGTTGCTCGGTTCTGGAGGTGTGGCTACAGCTAAAGCATGGTGCCCAGTGTACAAGCTGGAGGTATTGCAGATGGAGTGGTGTGGTATTGCCCCTGCTAGCACTGAAGCTTGTCCTTGAAAATAAATTGGCAAGGATCTAGGAGACCTTTGACATGTTAAAATCTTGGCAACAACTGAAAGGATTTGGGTTTGCATGAGGATACACTAAAGTCAGTCTCTTGTTTTGATGTTTGTGTAAATGCTCAAACAGATTTGCCTCTAGTTTCTAACAAATTGAAATTCAGATTTGAGCTTTCTTTCTGCAGTTTGGTTTAAGTGCATAGAGTTGGTAAAAGTTTAATCTTAACAAAAAAAGAGTGTTTGAGAACCGGTTTCAATACTGCGCATTCCTGAATGGCTGCATTAGCAACTATTTTTCTTACATTTCTGTATTTCAGTGTTTCAGAGGGGACCAAAGTATTGTTTTTTCAGAAATGTATTGGAATTTCAAGGTGATTACTGTTTTCACTTTAACTTCCCATTTGGGTCTTGCCAATCCTTATTTTTACATAAACAATTTAAAACATGCTGTTCTAGCACAGAGTTAAGATCATTGATTTATATTGCTATACATATAGGCATCCCAGTGTGGATGAGAGCCCTACAGTGCATGAACTGTAAAATCACAGATACAAAACAAACTCTGCCTAGTGTGTCAGATTGGTTCAGATCCCTTCTGATAAGAGTATGAACTGCTTTGAGTTTCACCTTGGAAAACAATGCTAGTCTGTTGTTCTTAGTGTTATTTCAGGGATGTTACAGAAACCCATGGAAGGTTCAAAACTTACATAAAGATAAAATGGGGTTTCATTCTACACCAAATCTATATGCCTTTTTTCCTCTTAAATATAACAAGTGTCTAGGCTGGAGTTTACAGTGAGCTTTTAAGATGTGTAGTTGAAAAAAACAAACCAGCCTTCTGCACAGTGACTCTTGCTAAACTGCTTCCTTTCATCTACCCCTCTTCCCACTTGGAAAGAACGCGATGAGTGTGCATTCTGCTCAGAATCTGATCTCGGGTTTTCCCCACTAAGAGGCCTGAAATGAAGAGGTTTATCCTTTTGCTTGGTGTCTTTCTGGAATTGGACTAACATTAGGATGTGGTGTTCCTCATCCAGGCCCTGTACTCCACAATGCTCCCTTGTGTTAACCCTTGCTGAGGAAGTGAAGTCAGCTCGCTGACCTGGCTGAAAACAAATCCCTTTGTTCATAATACTAGTCGATCCATCTCACCCCAGTATTGTTGGATCACTAAATTAACTGTGCAGAAAGCAGCGGGAGCACACTGCTGCATGAGGAGGCAGAGCAGTCCCTTTAGGGCTGTCCATCTTACACCAGCCTCAGCAAACAATGTGGTTTTTCAACACAGCTGAGCTAATCTAATGACTACTGTCCACATCTACACATCCATACTGTCTTTTTTTTTTTTGCTAGCACTGGCATTCCTTTAACCATGGTAAGCCATTTGGGGTGTTAACCACAGAAAACCATTCAGTATTCCTCTCCATAGCAGGAGTTTTCAATGGCAGGTGGTTGTGGAGCTTGAGTAGCCTGACCAGCAAAAGAGAAGCAGTGGACACACATCAGGAGCCTTGACAGTATGGTGGTAGGTTAACAATAGCAGTGTGCCTGAGTAATCTGAGCAGGTACTTGAGCAGTTCATGAGCTTTTTGTAATCGTTATTAACCAAGTTGTTTTGTGTGTACAAACTGGTAAATCCTCCAGCACACACAGACTTGATTATTACTTTACAGATCTGAGATGGCTCCACATATGTCAGATGATTATTGAATCATGATTTGCTAAATTATAATACTGCAAAGTTACTAGCTAGTCATGATACAGACAGACAAAACAGTGCATTTTTAATCGAATCTTATCACAGGAAGATACTTTGCTATTTTAGTGAGAAGCAAATTGGAATTCAAAGTGCAGTGTGTTACTGTAATTTTATTGAATTTGCTACAAAGGCCTTTTTTCCTCCCTCTTGACATTAAACGTGTATGATGTCACCTCACGAGAAGTTTGAGTACCCATAGAAATGCACTGCTCCAAGAGATTTGTTTAAAGTATGTGGGGATTAGTATAGATGAGAAGTGTAAGTATTTTAAGTTACATGTTCTTATGCTTCCTGATGAATCTCCTGCTATTGACAGAACTGTAGAATTATTTAGATTGGAAAAGACCTCCAAAATCATCAAGTCCAACCAGTACCCCAGTCCAACGACCCCTAAACCATGCCCTGTGTGCCACATCTACACATCTTTTAAATACTGTCAGGGATAGTGACTCCACCACTTCCCTGAGCAGTTTTGCTTGACAGCCATCTTGGTGAAGAAATTTTTCCTACTATGCAATATAAACATCTCCTAGTGCAACTCAATACCATTTTATCTTGTCATATAACCCTTTTGTCTCCTACAAGTCTTCCCCTATGCTCTAGTAGACTCACAACAAAAGAGAGTATTTCCTTAAGACCTATTCTACCTATTAATTGAATCAGGGTTAAAATCTACCTACAGAGATTTGCAGATATATAATGGTACTGGATTATGTTAAAGCTCTAATTTTGAACAGTGGATTTTGTTAAAAGTAGTTCACCAGAAAATCTACCTCTCTGTGGGTCTGTCTCTATGTAATTAACCATTGTGGGCTGCACCTCCCTCTCTGCTCAGTAAGTTGAAAGAGGACTGTGACATTCCTGGGTTTACTTTGAGGTTTCATTGGAATGCATACACAATGCTACTCAAGGTACCTATTTAACCAGTACAAAACCAGACTCCCTTGATTCCCTGTGCATGGCTAGATGAGGGTTGTTGTGGTTTCACCCAGTACCTTTGGTATGAAATCTGTGGCAGAATGGAAAGGAGGAAGAAAAGCTTTTGGTTGGTTTGCCTGAACAAATGGCTGTTCCATTGTGTGCAGACACATGCATGTTGTCTGATAAGATCCCTGTCTTGGACAACAGTAGTTATTTTTTACAGCTTAGACTTTAACAATAATGCTTGACAATTGCAAAATGATCACTCATGTTGCCCAATTTCAAACATATTTACATAGTTTTTGAAAGTAATCAGCATTTTACAGCTCTTTTTGTTCAGAGCACAGCTCTCACTTGGCTATAATGAAAGCTTCACTGTGACTCTAAAGAGCTCAACTTCAGTGGCTTTCCCTCGGCTCATCCATAAAACAGAGTTGGAATCAAGGATACCTGAATGATTTTTGACTACTCTAATTGTAGAAACCACCTTTTTTCTTCTTATGATCTCCTGTCAACTTCCTTTCACATACTTTGGTATTTGCAGGGAAATAAACTACAGGGAGATCTACAAGCTCAGTAGATTCACTTTGAAAGAGTCTGCAGTTCAGTGAAGTGAGTGTGGACAGGAGATGTAGAAATGAAACCTCTAGTGCACAGTTAACTGACCCTGCATTTTTAAACTTCCTAGTTCTTTCTATTCCATTATAATATTCTGAATATAATGGGATTGAAAGTATATTTTTGCTTAAATAAAATGAAAATAAATAGTGCCAAAAAAATAATGAAGAAGAGGGTAACAGGTGTTAGGTAGGTTGGTAGCTGAACTTCCTGCATACACTTGCACTTGAGGTTACTGAGTAGCCACTGTGCAGGAATAGGTGTTACCTCCTGTGTGAAACCCCTGCTAGAATCCATAGGGGTAAATAGCTGTGAGTGTGATAGGTCGTTTGTTATCAGTGTGTGCATGTAGGTACAGAGAACTACTGAGATAATTTCTGGTTTCTCTGGAAGCTGAATTCTCCCAGTATCAACTTCTGTGCCCTGACTTGTCCTCCTTTCCTATCTGATCCTGTCCAACTCTCACCTCATTTGGCTTCTGCCTTGCAGCTTTTGTGCTTGTGTGTCACCTATCTCCTTTGGCAGCCGTAACTTGCCGATCCCTAACCTGTCTGCCTGAGTGTGTAGCCTGGTGTTGCTGTGATCTGTTTCAGTGATCTGATCTTGTGTGAACTATGCTATTCAGGGACATGATCTCAAATTACAGGATGTGTGCTTCAACATGACTTTGGAAGTGGTTGGAGGATTAATGCTATGAGCTAACAAGCTGAATCACCCTGTATCTGATCAGGATGAAATCATCCAAGGGCACAGTGGTAGAGATGCTTAGCCACAGCATGTTTTTTTGAAACTCTGCAAGTGCAGTATAGACAAGCCTCTTTAAATTGTTGGTAGTTAATTTCCCTCTGCCCCCCTTCCTCCCCCCTGGAATTTGAAGTATTTCATTACTTTCCTCATGCTACTATAAATGCTTTTGTCAGAGGCTGGTCATCTGCACCACTGAGTTTTAGTGCATCTAGTCCAAGCAAATGAAAACTTCTAATCTCTAACCCTTAAAATGTATCATGCTCTAAAAGGGGATATTTTTCTGAACTGCTGATATGAAGTGTGAGAACTGCCAAGATAATTAAGCTGAATAAAGATTTTTACTCACAGTCCTTGTCTAGTCTTGCTGGTTTTACTTGGGGTGTAGCAGCAAATAACCACCCTGTTTCATTTTTCGTAGATGCTACCAGACCTGAAGGCAGACAACCAGAGGCTAAAAGATGAAAATGGGGCCTTGATCAGAGTTATAAGCAAACTTTCCAAATAAAAGGTTTACTACAGCAGCAAGTAACGGTATTGCACATCACTAATAACTCCAGTGGACCATGGTATGGCAGTCACTGGAAGTGTGGGAAGATCCTTCGGAGACTGTCATTTTCAGATATCCTGCCAAACACCCTCTTACCTGTGTGTTTTTTTGTATCAAGATCATTGTTTCTGTTAAAATGCAGCTGCTGAGAAGATAAAATGACTGAGAAATCTTGTTTACAGCCACAGCATAATAAGGAAAGTATTCAAGGCCAGATACGCCTCAGATATTTAACCAGTAAGCCTTAGTTGTACATAAACACTTTACATCAACAAAAGCTTTCAGCTCTCACAGATGACAGTTACTCAATAACATTTTTGTTGTGCCACAATTCCCATTTTTTCCTATACTCAGTTTTTCTTTAAGATTTAAGTTTGGATTTTTTTTTTTCCCTTCTAATTTTTTGTGTACCAGATTTTCTTGTACAGTGTTTTCACAGCTTTACCATTTGCAGAGACCACACACCCTTTTAAATTACATAATTTGTGTAGCTAACTAGAATTGTATTGTCCAACCACCTGGAACAGAGATGTTTGGTGGAACATTTGCTTTCACTGTTTGTGCAATATGCATTTACTTCCTATACAAAATGCTTTAAAAGTCAGTTGAAACTAGAAATATTTTAAGAGTCCTGTTTTCTGCCTTTATTGGTCACTTTAAAAAAAAAAGAAAAAAAAAGAAGTTTGTAGTGAAAGATGTTAGATCCTGTAATCGTCACATTCATTTGAGCAGGTACTGAGTGATGCTGTATATATAAATGTGTACTGGTTTGATTTTTCAGACCACCACGTGGCATGCTTGAATATATTTCCCTATTGCAAATGTCTGTTAATGCAAATTAGGCTATCCAGAATAGTGTGTTTAACAAAGTTCGTTAATTTTTATGGTATAAAGAATTTAGACATTGTACATTGTATGGAGCCCTATCTTTACAAAAGGTCTAAACTATATAAAAACTTTATTATCTTTTTGTCCCATTTTTTTTCATTTGATAGTGTTCACCATAATAAAAAAATGCATAAATATAACTGCTTCACTACATTTCACATACCTGTATTTATCTGAGTGCTGTCCAAAACTGTTGTGCTAGCCAAAGTAATGTACTAAATCATTTGAAAAGCATAACCCATTACACTCACAATAATGTTTATATGCACTGTTGTTGCCATGTAAGAAGGCATCCAATTTGATAACACCGTGTCAGACCATTTTATACATTTCAGTGGCCTTTAAAAACAAAAAAGTACTTAAGTGAAGATCGTTTTTGTTAGGAACAGCTTTTATATTTTCACTAAACCATTCAAAATATGACATCCTATTGGCACATAGTTTATTGCCTAAAACCACTGAACAGATCAGCCATTAAAACAAATTGTACATTGTAAAGCTTGTAGTAGCTATTGTATTATGGATTATATTGTATACTATATTAAATGTGAATTTGTACCCCTTCATTTAAAAAGGTTGTGTCCTACTGCCTACTTGGGGGGGAGGGAGGGTTAGCTTTACAGGGGTGGGATATGTTTTGGTAAGGAAGACATGATGTCCTCTCTCTGTTGATTGGTTTTTTGAAGATGTAAGGTTATGCTCTTACTACCAAGCTCAGGATTTTTGATTTTAAAGGTACATGGATAGTTTGAGATATCTTATTGTAATTGATCTGTATGAGAGGTGGGTCTGAACCATAGGGACTTCCATTGTCTTATGCTAACATAAAGAATTGAATGGCTGCAACATATTGAGTTCTGTTACAAGACAGTTAGGCATATTCTGGATTATATTTGGTAAAGTTTGGGTGCCTGTGGATGATTAAATACGTGTTTCTAATATTTTAGTGTTTTATATTTAGGTTATTTATTCTTTATATCTAAAAAATGAATGGCTACTGTGCTATATTGATTTTATTGGTAGTACTGAGCAGACCTTGTATCTGCATGAAACTAGTTGCAAAACCCACTATTTTGGAAAAAAAATGTATTTTGACATATACAAATAAACTGAATACAAAATATTTTAAATGTGTGAAAGTTTTACTGATAAGACATTGAAATTTGTTATGAATTTAAACCATGTTATAAGTTTGCTATTTAAATTCTTTGGTGGGCATTTTTCATTCATTGCGTTACTTGGATGCAAGGTTCAAGTACCTTTCAAAGATTGTAATCAGATTGTGATTATTTGCACATCATTGTACATGCACATCTGTAAATGCAACAGTAAAAATGCCATATTTATGCAATCTGTAACAACTTGGACAAATGTTTATATATTTTACATAAACCTGTCTGTGTGCAGAATCTGAGAACCATTTTTTATGTGATATTAACCTAATCTCACAAAGCAATTGCTAAACTTGTGTCATTGTCTTATTGTTCCTGATTGTGTTCAAGATCCATTATATCCCCAGAAAATCCAGCTACAACAGAAAGAAAAATGGGTCATGGAAGACTGTTTTTTTATTTAGGAGACTGTTTGCATGTAAGAAGCATATTATTGCTGGCTGGTGACCCAGACAAGCTTCCTTAAATGACTAATGCCTTAAATGGTAATTCAGACCAGCAACTTAGATTTTCAGGGGACTTGTCACAGTATGGAGAGGGATCTCTGTGCCCAGAATTAATGTCAAACACAGAGGCATGGAAGTAGCTGGTGTCGAGAGTGAAGAGGCAAAGGACCTGCCCAGAACCAGCTCCAGCCGTGGAGGGAGCCATAACCTGAGGAGGAGGAATTGAGTGCAGGACACTTGAGTGGGAGGAGAGTGCAGGAAGCATGGCTGCATAAGGGCTGCCTGACCTTTATGGCTCCAAACAATAGCAGTTATCTAGAAGAAAAAACTCAGGAGCTGGAATTTCATTTCTTGTCCTCCTTGTCTCCCTTGTCAACAATTTCCTCTGAGCCTTCCTAATTCCTACTTCATACTGTTTTATTGCTGTTTCCTGGCCAGATCCCCAAAAGCACAGTTTCAATTCACAGCATGTAGGTCAATGCATTTGTTTACTCAGCACCAAGTATAAAATGTGAATCTCAGGATTCACTCATTCAGAAATACTGTCCTAGCTAAACTTGGATTGTGCTCACATGAACATTGAACTGGTGATAAACTTACCTGTCCAGTATTCCTAGCCACTGTTCCTCTGCTGCCATAAGAGCAATTGGATTGCTATACAAGGGTCCTCTCATTTCTATTTTAGGAAGAGTAGTTACTCATGTATGTTTTAGACAAGGAAAAAGACATGCTTTTGGGTTTCTGAAGATACCTGCCTTAGGAGATTTGTGCTGAGGGAGAAATCTTAATTATTTCACCTCTATCAGACACAAATGGACTCCATCTGAGAAGGCTTCTACTCCTGTTAGCTGGCATAACCGTGAGGTTTATAGTCAAGAGTGATGATATAATGCCAAAATATTATGGTAGAAAGGAAATTACACCAAAAAAGGGCAGGGAGTGAGGAAAAAGTATGCCATGATGTCAGACTAGGAAAGGCAGGACCATGTCAGAAAACGAATGGTTTGCGTGGTGACATCAGAACAAAATTGGCCTCAAGTCAAGAGTTCAAGGCCAGGCCCCATCTCATCCAAACTCCTGAACAGAGAAATGTCCAGTGCAGCCAACAGTATGAGTTATGGCTCACTGCTGGCTCATAATACTGTTCAAAGGAGATATTAATTTATTTCTAAATTGAGTATGAAATCATCATTACATTGACTTGATCTGGTGATCCTGGAAGTGTCTTGACTTCCCACAGCTGGCACTTTACTGTTCTTTTATGATCATCTTGAGGTATTACTCATCTCAGTAGCACACCAGCTCCTCAAGAAAGGAACATGCACTCTTTTGTCTCTGCCCTGTTGCTTGTGATCTTGTGACAGAAGTGTAAATGGAGGCGGCCAAATCTGCCATGCTGAAATGTGGTGCAGCTGTGGATCCTGGGAAGCTCCAGGCTGGGCCTCCCTAGAACGAAGAGTGGGCAAGGGCTCTTGGCAGCTGAGGCCTCAAGCCTGTGCAGCATGGGAAGTGTAAGCAACTCATTTTTAGTTACACTTGAAGTCACTCTTCACCTTTTAGTAGTAGCTTCAGTTTCTCTAACTTGACATGGTACAGTGTGGCCAGTAGTTAATGACGGTGCTTTAATTGTGCAACTGGGGGATTAATAATGTTTTATAGATGAAATGTATTGGCAGTTACAATCCAGAGGACTGTTAAAGCAAAGCATAACACAAATTCACTATACAATACACATTTTAAAAACCCAACAAAACAAACTCCACAGCCATTACGCAGTTTTGGGGGGAGGGTACTTTGAAAGAGACAGAAGAACATGTCAGTGCATTGTAGGGGGTTGCTTTCCCACTTGCTTTAAAGGTTCTTTTGAACAGTTCTGTGGCAGCTCTACTGGTCACCTCTGTGAAATTACAGTTTTTTCCCACATAGGGATAGCCAGTCTGTCTGCTAGGGAACAGAAGAAATGCTCTTAAGTTTTTCAGAAGAAGCTCTTGCTATTCATGGTTATGTACACATTGTTACATTTAGCTGTGGTGATTCAGCTTCCTTAAGTTCTTAAATCAAAGCCACATGAGTGAAAAAATGCTGGCAACTGGAGTTACTTACTTTACATTTGTTTTGATTGCAGGAGCAGCAGTGGAGCTGGTTAGAGACTAGTAGCAAATAATATTTTGCTCAGCCTCAATGTAGATATAAAATAAGACTAGAACTTACGTGACAGGTGACTGCAGGTTCCTGCACTGAAGACAGAATTAAAAAGCAAAACAAAACCTCCCAAACTCACAATTAATTGCTCACTTTAAAGGGAGACCTGCTGCCATACTGATGAGGTAATCGGCTATTCCTGCTTGTGTCAGCACCTCCCCATTTTGTATCACTGATTAGATAGGAAAAGTATGTAGCCTTTAGAGAAAGGAGGAACTGTTCAGTTCTTTCATCTGAAAACATCACCTGTTGGATGTCTAATGTTTCTCATCTGGCCCAGGGACAATTACAGCAGGGACAAAAGCCCCACATTCCAACTCTAATTATTTCACCCTTCTTGCTTGGGTTCTACACGTCTGTTTTGCAAACCTATTCAAGCTTAGCAGGAATAGTTAGCCAATACAGTGCAATTCATCTTCTGGTGTGGTCTTTTCCCTTTGCTTTATTTGCAGGAGAAGAAAGAAAAAAAACACAATCAAGTATGGTGGGTGGTAGGAAAGAAGCTATTTATTTATTTATTTGGTACCATCTTCCTGTGCTCCCCCATTGCTCCACAGAGTCCTTGGAGCAGAGACTCACTGGGCTGAATTGCTCTTTGAGCAAAGCAGTGCCTGCTGCACTGCCTGGGGTGGGACCCCAGCAGGGCTGGCTGCTGCACCTCCCCCTGCCTTCATCTCTCCCCGGGCAGAAAACAGTCCTTGCCCTTGTTTGTGGCTGCTTAGATACACATTTTAATGATGTCTCTAATTCCACAAAAGATAGACCTGCTCTGAGGGAATTGCTACATTGCAGCTAAAATGAAGCTTCTGCTAAATGTGGTTACTTGGGCCTACACCCCACGTCTGACAAAAAAGCGTGAGTTTTTACATCAGCTGGTACAAAATACACATTTACACAAAATTACACAATATACACATCTTGCCACACAGTCCAGTCACTGCCCAGAAAGATTTAATGAAAAGTCAAAATCCACATTTACATCAACTGCAGATAGTGGGGGTGATTCTTCAGCTGTTAGCAGCTCAGCTCTAATTTCAGCTGTATGAAAAGCACCAAATTAGACTAAGTTCTTTCCTCCCACTTAACCCATGGCTATTGGCAATGCATTATGTTAAGTAATTGCCCAGTAGTGCAGCCACAGCCACTCTCTGTGCTTTATGAAAATAAGAGAGCTTTCACTACAGGATTGTATGATGCTTCTTTATGTGCATTAAAAAGGCACAGCTCAGAAGTACAAGGGGGAAGGAGCAGAAACGATACTCCTGAAGCGCTAATATTACTTTACCGGTTTCTGCCTAGAAATAATGACCCCGAGATCAGTTTCAGCCCGTGGAGGAGCTCCGAGCGCGGCAGGGCCGCTGGGGCCGGCGTAGCCGGGAGGTGGCACCAGACGGCTTCGCTTCCCCCGGGCTGCTCCCTCGGGGCTCCCCGGGGCTGCTCCCGGGCTCCCGCCGTGCCGGCCAGCTCTGGCCCCGCAGCCGGGCACGGGCAGAGCCTGAGCCCGCTCCCCGTCGGTCTGGGAGTGCAGCACGGCTTCTGCACCTGTCCCTCCCGCTTTGCCCTCGACACCCGTGCGTAGGAATGGCTCAAACGACCGTGCCTGGAGGAAACTCTGCCTCTGATGTAAACTGAGCCAGGTCTAGTATGACCGATAAAGCGTGGCAGAGAGCCGCAATCTCAAATTCATCGATACCAGAAACGCACTAGGTTAGTCTGAAGACGGCAAGGACTACTTTTAAATATCTTATACTGAAAGCCTGCGAAGGGAGCTTGACACCCTGGGAACGGCAAAGTGCGCTTGGCTCGGCTGGTGAGATGAAATCCATCCCTCAGGAGGCAGAAGCTGTAACCAAGGAGGGCTGGCCAGTGGGGCTGAGGGGAGGGATCCGTGTGAGTGCGGGCAGGCACCCCTGCACAGTGAGCGCTCCCGTCCTGGGTGAAGAGACAGGCTGCGAACAGAGACACCAGGCACCACGGGACAGCTCTGCTACAGAGAAGAGGGACAGCAAAAAAAGTAATCCTCCATATCAAAAGCTGTCAAATCAGCGGTTCATAGCAGCACTGCACTTGGCTGAAATGCCGAAACACTGGTTAACTCCTTCTTGCTCAGCCCCCTTTGAGTGTCATCTATATGCTGCTTGGCTGTGTGACCAGAGAGCTCTGTACGCTGTGAGGTCCTTGTAGTTCTTCCTTCAGTCCCTTCTCTGGTGCAGTACACCCTGGGCACTTACATCTTTCTGACCTCCTCAGCCTTTTCTGCTCAGTTCTGCATGGATGGGGTTCTGCCCTATTTCCAAGCCACCATCTAAAATTATTTTCTGTGCAAGAGAGGGCTTTGAAGTCTAATTACATTCCCTGCTATCCCTGGAGATAGCCATAAAAGACCCCCGAAGTCACTTCCCCCGGGACTTTGAGCACTAATTTCCCTTTGTATGGGGAGTGGCACTCAGGATTTCTACATGCAGGCACTGAGTGCAAGAACTCCTTCATATTTTACCAACAAGTCACTACAAGCTTACCGACATGCCACAGCTGCTGGAAAGAGCAGCCTCTCCTCCATCTCCTCACCTCAGCTGTCAGTTTTCTCAGTTGCTCCTGAGTGCCACCCCGACCATGAAAACTCCCCTTTGGACATTCAAATCCCAGCACCCCCATTCAGTCCTTCTTGTACTTGCTGCCTATTTGTGGCCCCTCAGACCACCCTCCCTCCTTCTGCTTGCTTTGTGCACTTTCTGCTCATTTGCCACTTCTTTCTCCTGTTTCACTCCCCTGCAGACCTCATCATGGTTACATCTTCCAGAGCTCATTGCTCCCCAGTTCTGTCTTCAGCTGAATTTTCTGCTGTCCCAATTCCTCACTCCACAAGTGCAGCAGCCCCAACACTGCGCGCTCTCCTCAGCCTCTGTTCCTCACCTCCCACTCCCCTTTCCTCACACTGCCTTATCCTGAGCTTCTTAGATCCCTAATGGTTTCAAAGACCCCATTAATCTTTTCCTGACCATTGGATTTTTTTTTTCACTGATAATCTAATCTTTGCCCAGCAGGAATGTCTCTACCCAACCAATGAGTTCCTACCTACCCTTGGTTATCTGTAATGCAAGGGGGTGGTTTTACCATAAACTAAGCCCACTCCTAAAAGTCACCTGTTCCCACTCAATCCTGTTATTCCCTCTTCAGGAATCAGCACTATTTTTCATAGGCTCCATTCCTCTAAACAGTTTCCAGAGTGAAAGGTCTTACACTTCTCTCTTATTTTCAACCCATCAAGGTGTTTGCAGGCATAATTCACTATTTCCTAGTTTTCCTTCATCTCATTTTGAGTGTCTTACAATAAAGCAAACCCATAAGGGGATGCCTGTTGGGTCCTAATGCTGGGCAATAAATAAATTGAGCATTGGCTGTGGGTTTGCTGAAGCATGCAGCTTGTCTTCTCTCAAGTAACTTTTGAACATAAAACTTCTTTTTAATATGTACTTAAAGCTTGTCATCTTGAAACAGCAAATCCTGTATTATAAGCAAATCACAACATTTGTTTTTAAGGACGTCTACATTTGTTTATATAAAATCATTACAATGGCACATAGATTTTGTTCCAATTTTCACAGTCTCAAACTTTTATCCTAAATGTTTATAGCATGGCCATGTATCATTGAAATAAAAATTGTAATATAAAATATCAACAAAATGTTAACAATAGGATGCATATTTTATTTATGTTCTTTAAGCTATTTGCTTCCTTTGTAGTCTGGTTTCATACACAGTCACTCTAAACTCTCCAAAGTGCTTCCCCCTCCTCTGCTTACACTCACTGACACGTCACTGCCATTGCTTGATTGTTGTTTGTGTTTGCTTTGGATACTTCCAGATGATTGCTACTAATAACTAGTACTAAATTCCTGAAATATCTGCCTGATTCTTTTTCCAAGGCAACTTCATTATGGTCTCATATGAAGCACAGTAGGCCCTAGAAATATTGTGCTGCAGGAGAAAAATAATCTCCAAATGAAGGGATAGCTCAAACAAAGCATTGTAAAAAGCCATCACACTAAATTCTGCATGCATCACCTACTGCATTTCAGCAAAGGCCAAGCTTCTTAGTCAGCTCTCTGAGGAGATCCTTCAGCCTTAACTATGATTCTTTTGGGGCATAGTTTTGTGCTCACTGCACTTTGCTACTGCGTGCAACTCATCACTTGAACGAGGTTAGATCAAAAGGATGAGGTATAATCAAGTTCAATCAAGAAGTAGACAGTGACAATCAAGAGGCCTAATTAATTTTTACTGTAAATTTGTATTGGTTTGTCAAAAAATCAAAATAGTTCTTGAGAGTTAGAATGCTGTTAATTAAAAAACAAAAAACCCCAAAACCGCAATACAACAGCCCTGAAGGATTATGAATTGTAACCAGTACCAACAAGACACAGACTGACAGTGAGCCAGGAACCACTGGATTTGGTTTCTAATTATTCATTTGCCTGCTTACATTTGGAGATACAGAAAGACAGGAACAGAATTCTCTTCGGTTCAGACCAAAAATCTGTTTAACAATGTTTTAAACTTATGAGCTAGCTGCATAGAGGTCACAGAAGTACCTTGAGTTGGAAGGGACACATAGGATCATTGCATCCAACTCCCTGTTTCTGCAGAACTACCTAAAACTAAAACAAGCATATGGTCACAGGGTGCTGTCTTTAAAAAGAATGAGTAGGCTCCATAGGTGCTGGAAATATCATAAAAAGAAACAAAGATAAGGTTATCTTATAAGGTAGTTTACACCTATGATATTATTTCTGTCACATGGAGAGGTAGAGTCAGCTCTTTATCACCAAGGTGATAGACAATATCTTACATGGCACAGCAGTGGGGTAACCTGGCAGCCTCTCCACTAATGAAGATGGTGGCAGGCCAGCTGCACATTTAGGGTATGCCCAATAAATCAGGACTCTAGAGGACAATGTGGCACAAGGACAGGCCCTAGAAAACACCCAAGGCTGGCTCACATCCTTTAAGACTAGAGAGCTCTCTCTTGTGAAGGAATACAAAGAGAGCAAAGCATCTCTGTTTGTTCCCAAAAGGGCAAGTCTGGAGCTGGACTAATAAACCAGCAAATGGCTAAATCCAATGGCTCTGTGTTATGCTCCCTGGTATTCTTATGGCAAGGAAGCACAGGCATTCTGAAGGAGCATTTTAGTTCAACAGACTCTGTGCTGCTCAACTATCTCTAGGTGGTATTGTGCATTAGAAAACCTGTCCCAATACAAGTCACTTTATGCCTACCTACACTGAATTCCATCTGCTACTTTATCACTGCCATTCACTTTGTCAATTTGTTGTTTTTCACCTTCTCAATTTGTTGTGTTTCTTGCCAATTCTTTGATTTTGATGGATCTGTCATAGTGAAGAGCTCTGCTGCAAGATGCTCCCTAGGCTCCTTCATAGCAGGGAAAAGCTTTTTTAAAAAGTGCTCCTTTTGTATGGTGATCATATTCTGGCCCTACTGATCTGCCATCAGGGGAATTGCCTTTGGCAAACTAGTCCCCAGTCACACTTACAGGCCGCCTTACAGCATCCACCTTTTCCCCTCCTTTCCCAAGCACTGTGAGGCTCATCAGCATCAGCTTTTTCTCTACCTCCTCATACCTCACTGTTTAACATTTTAACTCTGTGTCTGTTTTTCCCTATTCCTCAACAAGTTGCTCTAGGGCATACTCACCTGGTTCACTGTTCAAATCTGACCCTCCAAGTACCTGTTTGGATGAAAAAAAGAGGTACCACAGTTGCTCAATAAACTCTGTCAAAACTATGCTGGCTGAACCACAAATAGCAAGGAGGTTAAGACAAACCAAGCCATTGCTCTATACCCTCCTGGTGCAGGACATGAGCAGCAGCAACAGAATTCTGACAGAGTCAGACTGGTAACTGTGGCAGAAAACATTCTCATCACACTTTTGAAGTCATCTGCACAGACACCGAATCCATTCCCATCCCCACTGTCATTCTTATCCAACAACTGCCAGCTGGAGACAGATGGCAATCTCTGCATTAATTTTTCATACTGTAAGATGAAATACTTAAAAAAAAATCAAGCAAACTTCTGTTAGTTTGTTTTTTTGACTTTTGACACTGCATCCTTCCATCAGACAGATGAATAAACTTTGCTGCAAGAAACAATACTAGTTTGTCTGTGAAACCAAACTAGTTCAAAGAAACTATATAGCTTTTTTTGTCAAATGATAGCAGAGTTCAAGACTGGTAAAACACATACAGAAACAAGACTAGAGGATGCACTCTAGGACTGATCTTGAATGCAGATGCCTCCTGATAAATCCAGCTATTTCACAAAGTTCTGTTTTATTTATACACAAAATTTCAAATCGGACCCTAGCACTTAAAGGGTTTAAGCTTCCACCTCAGTAGCACAGCAAATAGGATAAAACTGGCATTTCATTAAAAGCAGGCTTGTCAGATTTGTACAAGTTTGCAGACACAAACTGTAAGAAAGCAATCCATTTAAACCACTGACTACACCAACTAGAACATAATGTGTTGTTAGAACCTTAGAGAGGAAAACCTAGCCAGCAAGTTAGCGCTATGGCCCCAATCTGTAGCGAGGGGGAAAAAGAGAATGATTTAATCAATTTCTGCAAGAACAGTTGAGGAAATGGAGAATCCCTGATGATAAGCTAAGCCTCTCAAAACAGTGTGCATAGCTCAGAAGTAGCAGAAGGTGGTATTTAATTGAAAGGGATAGCAGCTCACCTGCCTTTAGACAAAAACACCCAAGACTATTAGGAATAAAAGGTTGAAAAAGAGGAGTATATGCCTGAGGACTATTTTACTTTCAGGTGGGATTTGACATTAGAAATGTCATGGAACATACGCAGGGAATTTACAGGAAGATTAGATAGAAGATACAGCCAGAGATTTAATGTGAAAGGTTTAAAGAGTTTTTTGAAATTTCATGGATAAAAAGAAGAGATGTTGCTACAAAAAGATGGCCGTAAGATTTCAGAGTCACAGCAATTTTAAGCAACAGCATTTCTGGAGAGATAGTGCAGAAATAAGTAGGTAGATGTGTTAGTTAGGGTACAGTGAGTGAGGGTTATCCAGCAGGTAAAATTTAAAGCAACAGAGAGAGAAAGTTTAGTGGAACAGCACTAGAGCAAGCTAAAAAATAACAATTACATGCTTAATAAGGCATGAGCAATAAAGCAAGTAGAGCAAGTGTGTGCCTGTAAAAGTTTGGACTGGGAGAAGAAAGATGAAGAATGCTGAGTGAATGAACTTCAAAGGGGATCCAGTATGGGAAGCAGTAGACAGGTGCACTAAGTGGAAGAGTTTCATGGAAATTCAAGTAATAGGAGAGGCAAAGTAAAGTCTGGAGCAGAAGGAAGAGTGTGTTTGAGAATCAGGCAGGTGAACACAGTAAACTCAACAGAGACTTTGGGGAGAGATGCTGAGGAGGGTGAGATGGAGGGAATGTTTCACTGCAGAACAAGAGTGTATATAACAAATGTTTGCCAAGCTCAGAGCATGATGGTAACAAGTAAACAGACATTGGGAAGGAATTTGGATGTTATCCTTAATTTTCTCAGCCATTAATATGTTTTTATGTTCTCTCTTTTATTTTCCAGTCCTTGAAAATTGCCACTTCAGAAAAGATTATGGCTCAGATAAACTTGAACTCAGAATGTTAACAAAGTTGGATAATTTGGTTTAATCTCTAGAAGAAATTATGACCATCTCAAGCAGTTTGCAACCCTTTACAAAGAAGGCAGCTTTGAAGTGCCCAACCCCAAAAGGCACTTCATTTCCTTGTGATTTTAAGAATGAATCATGGGTTTTACTCTAAATTAAAAAATGAAGTATTTTTTTCCATGGCAAAGGAGACCAAGATCATCCTACCCAATCCTGGTGGTAATTTTACCTCTAGGGAAGAATCTCATTCCAGAACATATAAAAACCAATATCTTAAGGCTTAAGGACCCTTATCATTACTCCAGTTTAAAACATAGCTAGTAAAATGAATTGTATTTCTAGGACTTAAGAATATCCTGAGGATTTTTTTTTCCCTTTGTAAGAAAAGAGAAAAGTGTTGTTCTAAAAATGTTTGCAAGCTATTAAGCTGTTCTCCCTTGTGGCAGAGGAAAACATGCAGCGTGATACTTAAACTATTTGGGACTTTATCCCTGAAAGCTCTCCAGCACAGACAACCTTATTGAGATGCAAACATCTGACAGTCAGCATTTTTGTATTGGGCACATAAGCCCAACCTCACTCACCACAACATAACTTCTGTACTTCTGTTAATTTATAACAGACTATAAAGCAAACAAAGCCTTTTTGGCACAAAAAACAAAACAAAACAAAACAAAACAAAAACCACCAAAAAACCCAAACAACACCCACCCACCCCCACCCAAACCTTGCAATGCTTTTTAGAGTAGAGAGAAAAAAAAATCCAACAGCAGAGGTAGATGCAGCTAAAGCCTGGACATGTCAGCTCCTACACATAAGAAAGGTGGACACATGGGATGTGAAGCAGGGCAGGCACAGCTAAGCCTTGCTAGCTGCTACAGATTGCCACAGAGAGAGGGGTTCAAGGGGCAGCAGAGAAACGAGGGTGTCCTAAGAACTAAAATACATTGTTATATTTCTCAATATACACAACATGCTGTAAGTGACAACTTTCTAATATGACTTTTTTGCTAATATTTGGCCAGCTGTGCTGCTCATGGTGTGTAATAATGAGGGTGTTACAGTTACATGATTCTCTCAAGAAAAGCTCTTCATTGTATAAATGGAAAAAAAATTACCTGATAGGAGAGACAAGAACTCCTATCAGAAATCCTTTCTCTAGATTATGTTTTCTAGAAATACAATCGAGTACTTGTCTAATTTTAAAACTCTACATATGAGTGTGCAGGTAAGATTTTTTCCTTTGGGAGAGTGCTTAGTCAGAACTTCTTTTGGGACCAGCTTTACTTATTTCGTACTGCTGAGTAGTGAAGAGTAGCACTAGTGCAGAACTATGTTTTTACCATCTATTTTTCTGCCTATTTACAGCTTTCCAACCCAACACTGAACAACTAGCTGGTTTGGGGATTTTCCCTTGGCCTGAAAGATAAGAGATTTCCTCTGCAGTAATGAAACTGCACCTTAACTTCCACATATATGAACATTTAAACACCAACCACCACACCAGAAACACCCCTAAATCCAAACCAGAGCAGAAATCAGATATGAGTTCAGAGAAAAGTCCAAGTAAATGAATGATCACCAGAAGGGCAGAGAAGGTTGGCAGGGTAAGACTGTGCCCACTGCTGTGAAAGAGAACGAGGTAGAGGCTTATTTAAGGCACAAGTGGCTACATGGACTAATCCTGTTATTTACATAGTGCAGAGAGCCTAGCAGCAGATACTTGGAGCTCCATTTTGCTAGATATTTTTTATCCCTCACACCTATATATATTTTTTTTCTGTAAAAAGAAACCAAAAATCCCTGCAAAGTCTATATTCTGAAGTACTACTGAATTTTATTAACTAGGTGGACAAATTCAGGACTGAATCTGAAAAGAGGAGAAAAGGTGATCATGTGTTCTCAGCTAGGTGAGCCCAGGTTATATGGATTTCCTCTGACTGATGTAAGCTTATATCTTGTCCTGAGCCAGCTGGAAAGGTGGCACCGATATGTTCCCTTCCCTCAACATACCACTTACACAGCACGACTAAGCAAGCCACAAGCCTATTGACAGTTGTGATTTTCAAAAGTACCACGATCCATTTCCAGGGCGCTACTAAGACATAGCGAGTTCGGGCAAACAAACAAACAAAAAAGCTGAGTTTTCCGTGCAGGTTTACCCATCTTATCACCTACACAAGCTGTTCAACAGATAGCACATGCTTCCACCACGGTCCCTCCACGTTCGTTTTTTTTAACATTTAACCCAGTCAGGTTTCCAGTGAGGGCTGTTATTATTTCTAAAACGAGACCTCTGTCAAGTCTTTGCGGCATGACTGGCGGAAACCCCTTGAATCCTGGCTTCTTGTAACGTCAGGAAAACACAGGATCTTTCCCAACCTTCCGCCCGCGGGAGTGAACTTCCACCCGGCTAGCAGCAGCCTGCCCAGCACCGGCGCGGCCAGAGGAAGTCATTCTGCTGCTGCGGGAGCCTCTGACCTCGGGCACTTTCCCACCGTGCCCCGGCCCCGCTGCAGGGCTCAGCGGCGGCACCGCGCTCCGAGGCCAAGCGGCCGCTCCCGTCCCGTCGTGTTCCCGATGGCAGCGAAGCCGCGGCCGACGGCGCCGGGCTCCGCGCGGCTCTGGGCTGGCCGGCGGTGACAGCGGCCGGCGGTGCCGGGAGCCGCTCCGCCCCAGGGCCGAGCCCGGCACCTGCCCCGCGGGAGGCGGCCGCACGTCGGGGCCCTTCGGCCGAGCCTTCGCGGCAGGTGCGGGGCGGGTTTGGGGAAGCCCCCGCGGAGGGGTGTGACACCAGACCGCCTTCTCCGGCCCCTCCTGGCGGGGCTCCGGCGGCCCCCGCCCGCCGTCCGTTAAAGCCGCCGGGGAAGCGGAGTGCGGCCCCGCCGGCGTCGTCCCGGCCCGGGCATCTCCTCTCCGTCCCTGCCGCTCGTCGGGACGGGAGCGCCGAGGTCCGTGTCCGCTCCCGCGCCGGCGCTGCCCGGGGCAGGTGCCGGGGCACCGCTGCGGGCCGGCAGCCGGGGCGATCGGGTCGCGGCACGTACCGGGCCGGGCGGGGCCTGCCCGCCCTCACCCCATTGTCGGGGCCATCTCGGCAGTTTCCGCCCTGGCTTCGGCTGTGTCCGCGCCGCGATGGGGAAAGGGGAGGGAGCTCGGGAAGGCTCGGGGCCGCGCCGCTCCTTCCGGGACGGCGGGAGGCGGTGCCGCTCACCTGGTGCCGCCGGCGCTGTGCAGCGCCCGAGCCGCGGCCGCGCCGGGCGGGAGGTGAGCGCCGGCCGCGCTCGCCCCGCCCTGCTGCGCGCGGGAACGCGGCTCCCCGGGCAGGCAAGCGGGCGGCGGGGGGATGGCACCGGCTTCAGGGGATGGTACCCGATGGCCCGGGGCGAGGGACGGCGCTGCGCGGCCGTCGTGGCCGCAGCGGGCGGGCGGGCGGAGGAGAGGCGGGTGCTGCCGGGCGGCCCCGCGCCGAGGGGTGAGGGGAGCCCCGGGGAGCGAGGGGCGCCGCGCCGGGGCCGGGCACCGCTTTCTGAGCCGTGGGAGCCGAGCGTGCGAGGGCGGGCGGTGATGGAGACCCGTCCCCTGGGGCCGGGGGCTTCCCGGGGAGTTCGCAGGGCGGCGGGACGGGGATGGGCAGTGCGGCGGGACGGCTCACGTCCCCTCTTTGTTTCTCTCCAGGGTGTTTGTGCTTCTCCGAGCCTCTCTCCCCGCCCCCGACTCTCCCGCCCCCGTCTCTCCCGCCCGACCCGCCGGGACCTCTCCTCTCCGGGCGGCAGCAGAGCCGCCTCGGGGCGGGCGGCGGCAGCGGTGCTGGTGTGGCGCTCTCGCCGTCCAGCCCGCTGGGAACATGGCGACTGGCGGCTACCGCAGCGCCGGGGGTAGCACCACGGACTTTCTGGAGGAATGGAAAGCCAAGCGGGAGAAGATGCGGGCGAAGCAGGCACCGCCGGCCCCGGGCGCACCGGGCGGCGGGGAGCCCCGTCCTGCGGGGGGCGGCCCCTCCACCGAGCTGAACAACAACAGTAACCTGCCCCCCGAGCGCGCGGCGCCCCCCGCCGGCGGGGCGCTGAACTGCGTCAGCCTCGCCAGCGCCGCCCTGGGCCGCGGCGCCCCCTCCAAGGAGCCGCCGCCGCTCGCCGGCAGCCGCGGGGCCGAGCCCGCCGCCGCACCGGGCTCCCCCGAGGGCGAGGAGAAGCTGGCCGCCAAGGGAAAGAGCTCGGGCCCCAGCGCCAGGAAGGGGAAGGGGCAGATCGAGAAGAGAAAGCTGAGGGAGAAGAGGAGGTCGACAGGTGTGGTGAACATTCCGGCCGCCGAGGTGAGCGGGGACGGGGGGCGCGGCCGCAGCGGAGCCGCCGCTGGGGGCGCGGGCGCAGCCCCGGTGCTGCTCTGCTGGCGGGCGCTCTCCGGCCGTGCCCGGGCTCCCCGTGCGGGCCGGGCCCGAGCGCGCTCCCTCCGCCGCGGGCGGCAGCGCCTGCCGGACGGACCGCGCGGCGCTCGGGGCATCGGGGCAGGGCGGCGTCCCAAGCGACGGACAGATGGGGTGTCATCCTAAATAAACTAGACCTGTCCTAACTTGCGACTTGTTTTTTTTTTTTGTTTTTTTTTTTTTTTTTTTTTTGTTTAAGTAAGTTCAGACCTTTTGGAGATCAAACTGAGACACGTGCCTGTAAAAGTATGGTCGAAATAATAGTAATGAGAGAAAATTGATTTATCAGGTTGGAATAGATGTTCAGGTGTAAATATTATTCAGTTTGGAAACCAGAAGAATTTCCTGCACTGGAAAAAATGTAGTGGTTTGAAGAGCATTTTTTTGAGGCAGAGGAAGATATTTTTATCAGCCAACACCACTGTCCTCTGCGGTTTGCTACTAGTATAAAAATCTGGCATTGATTTGTAATACTCCTAGAGGAATTCAGAAGAATGATAACTAAGCTTTTAGCTTGTTTTGCAGTTAATAAGAAAGGCCACAGGAAACTTTGAACAGAGTTGGATTTCTGTTTACAGTTTTGAACTAGTAATGGTGATCACCATATTTTTGTAGAAAAAAGATTGTAATTCTTCTGGTTAATATTATGGATTATTAAAGTAAGTCAAGAAAATTAAAGATCTTTGTTTCTGGAGCAGCAGGAGAAGATGAAATTGTGTTCTTCACACCTGAAGTCACTTGTGACATCCTAGGAACTTTCACAGCACATCCTTTCATGTGAGGTGGTCTTGGAAGGTTGAGAAGTGAGTTTCAGGAACAGTAGAAATCTTTATAACTGTGGTTTTTGAGAACAATTACTTGCATAGTCTTTAGTTTGAGGTAAAGAGTTTTGGCATAGGTCTTCAGTGTCATTGTTTTGTAAAGTGGTGAATACAAGTGAGTTATTTTAGTTTTTTTTTCAGGGTGTGCAAGCCTCATAGACTGTATCTTGTTTGTTTTATGTGGACCCACCTTAAATACCTACCCCTTGTGCCTTTTATAGGAACCTTAAAATGCTGCATCTTTTCTTCTCTAAGTGAAGTAGTCCTAGCCCAGTCAGTAATGGTTTTGCACATTGCAGCAGGTGTTTATGACATGATATTTTAGGGGTCTCTCTTGTGTACCCTATCCCTAGTTGTACACTCTTTGGTTGGTTGGTTTTGAGCAGTGGATTTCTTTTTGCTCTCTGAGACTAACATCCCAGTTCTCTGAACTGCTGTTCCTTTGGTAGATTTCGGATGGCGTGGTTTGGGGTTTGGTGAGTTGGGTTGTGGTTGGGGTGTCTGTTTGTTTGTTTGGTTAAAGTATTACTCAAAATGTGTCTTGCTTTCCAGGAAAACACATTCCTTGCTCAGCAGCCATTAGAATCCTGTGTTTGAATTTGCTGCGTTTTTAAGGATATCTTTATTTATTAAGGGTAACGTGTTTAGGCATTGAGAAACAAGTTCCCACCTGCCCCCTAAACTTTGCTGAGTGTCGCCATGTGTTGGTGCTTCTTGGAAACTTCTTGTACCTTTATACTAATTGCTTCTTTAAGTAGCAATTAAGCATTTCATCACATTTTTGGGGTCAAATTCTAATAACTGTAGGTAACTGTTCTACAAGGTGTCATTGGAGAAGCTTGCTACTAATAAGTGTTGCATTTTTTACCAGTACATACTTATTCAGAGCAATCTCTTTTCAGTATTTCACCTTTCTTAAATGTTTTTATTCCTTGCCACATGCATTCCTAAGAATTGTTTAGCTAGGGAACACTACATCATTCCTGGTAGTGAACAGCTTCAAAAACAGTCTCCAGTGTCAAATGTGAGTACCTACTTACTGGTTAATGCTTTGCAGACTATTTACTTGTCTTTCATACAGCTTTGTAGTCATGAGAAAATGCTTTAAAGTATTGATTCAAGCTGGTCAGCTGAAGTTCTCAGACAAAAGAAGGCTGTGATGTAGATGATGGCTTGTTGGAGTAATCTGCAACACTCCAGTTTCTTATTGTCTTTCTCACTTGGTGCTAGGCATAGTTTACTGTGCAGTCAATACACAGTGACTTGGTAGTAGTACACTCTGAATTTTACTACTTGTAGCTCTTGATGGTGTATGTTTTAAAATTAGTTCTCAGGAGATGTTATTTTAGAGTTTTGCTGGATGTGTCGTTGTCTTATTTTTCAAGAAAACAATTTTTGTAAGAATGAAGTAGACACTCTATGCTAAATATCTCCCCTTTATGATCATCATGCCACTGTGGTGGAGACCAGTGAGATCCTCTGAAATGAAAACTGGTACCTGTTGAAAAAATGCACTCCTAGAAGACATGAAGTGCCTAAAAGCTTTTGTGCCCAAAAACTGAATACAAAAATAGGTTTTGCCCCAAGTAAGTAGGATTTAATTTCATTTGCAATGCAGCTGGAGAATTTATTGATAGGAAAGGTGGCAGAATAAGAACAGTTTGTGTTTTCTAAGTTATCTTGAAACAGGCATGAAAAATGTTAGCAGATTACTTATTAATGATTAATTTCTCTCCTGTTCAATGGGAAGGTAATAGGGCCACTTCTTAAAGAGTTCTGCGTCTTAACTGTATTTTGTATGGGTGTTGGTGGAGGACAGAAACCACATTGGAGGCTGTGAAAACAGATGGTGACAGGTTTGCTACTAGTATAGGAAGTTGACAATGCTTTGTATTTGGAGACCACCATGATAAAAGTAAAGGCTGCTTTTTTACCTTCTCAGCACTAGTGCTTATCTAAGTCACGGTGACTTTTGAAAATGGCTTTGGAAATACAGTGTTTTTCCTTTCAGCACTCGTAGTTTCTTGAAAGTTGGATTTTGTCTGAATATTAAGTGCTGTGGGATTTGGGTTTTGTTGATTCATAACAATTCTTCAGGTTGTAAAAGGTAACTGAATTATATGCAATTACCCTTACTATGTATGTTATCTTCCTTAAATATTAACTTTTATAACCGTTTTTAATTGTGTTTGGAATGTGTTTCTCAGTTTGCAGGTACTCACCTGATGCAGGTGTTGAGTTTACTTGCAGCATTTTTCTCGTTTACAGTTATGCTAATGCCTATTTAAGAAACACAGAGCTCCCATTATTCACTGACAGTGCTTTATGAGGATCCATATATAGGACAACAGTTATGTTTTGTATTGTTATCATAATTATGTCCAGCTCCAAGCAAGCCACGGTGCACTGGTGAAACTGCAGCTTTACTTTTGTAACTTTGCATTTGAGAATTATGCTGGTATAGCTGTGTGTAAGGTTTTTTTTTTGGGGGAGTTTTTGGTTTTTTTTTTTCTGAACTCCAGAAAGGAGACTAACAAATATTTTTGTGGTTACTTTTTTAAAAGTATATATAATATACTTTTTTTTAATGTCTATATAATCAAAATCTTGGTTCATTTAGGAAGGACAGTTGTGTAGCTGGGTTTTGTGTAATATGTGCAGTATAGATAAAGTTTACATTTTTACTTAACCAGATGGAAGTCATCTAAGTTGGGAAATGTTCTTTTGCTAATAGCAAGATGATGAATGATTTTAAAAGGTGTAAGGAACTGATCTGTGTATTTGGTACCTGAGGCTGCCAGACCTGAGACACAACAGTCTCCTGACCTGTTTGTGGGAAATAATGGAGTGAAAAGGCAGAAGTGATTCAAATATGGACTCTGCAAAGGATGTTCAGCCAGTCTGTGTTCATCTCTTGTCTTGTGAATAGCAGTAAAGCATATAACTTTTTGCATCCCCACTGATGGCTCCCTGTCAGGAGTCTGCCTGTGTGTTTAGAAGGCAGTGCATGTGTGGTGCTTGGTGGGTGTTGTACTGAACAGCAGCCTTGGAAGCAAGCAGAGCAGTGAGTGCTTTCTGTGGGGAAAGAGTTCCTGCTACTAGAGAAGTCCAGTGTGCTCAGTTGAGACTAACAGAAAGTTGCTGTCTTCCAGTTGGAAAAATATCAAGAAAATTTAAGTGCTACATGTGTGGGGCATAGCAATTACTGTGTGTGTTGTAAAGGAATTGAAATCCTTCTCTGAATGGCTGGAAAATAGAGAGAGGAGTGGAATCCTGTACTGGCTGTTGAGCTCTTTTGATTAGAAGTTTGCCTTCAGCATTATCTTTCTTAGTGATTCCCTACCTGAGGATTGAAGTGTCTTCATGTTGTATCTTGAGATTAATGAGGTAGTGTCTTTCCATGTCTAACATCAGTTGTGTTGTAAAACAACTTGTCTGGTTTTGTGTTGAGCAAAAAACAGCCTCAATAAGTGGTTGTTCAGAGTACTAGGAAAAACCCCTGCATCTGACTTATATGCTTACCATTCATGCAGATGTAGTAGTGTTATAGTGGAAGTCTGGAGTATATTTATTTGACCTGGACAACCATTCATGATAGGTTAGACCATTCTCTTGCTGGCTTTCTCTAGTGAACACATCTTACTAGGATTCCATTTATGGTTCCTTTTTCAGATGTGGCAGAGTGAATAGAAACATTTTCAGGTTCTAATAAAAGAATTGTATTGAGATTGTTTATATCCATTTTGTTTTTCTTTTAATGCCTTTGTGAATTCTGATTTTGACCAAGTCTCCTGACAATACCTGTTCAAAGGGCATATTTTCTTCTTTCCATGTTTTTTAGCATATGATAAGCTTATCCTTATTTTTTTCAAGTTTTGTTTTGTTTAAGAGTATGCTTTAATATCCTGACATAGCTAGGTACTGGAAGTTATTTGTCCAAAAACCAATCATAACTAAGTTTTTAATAAACTTAAAAGTGTGAAAAACTTTCAATCCTGTAGCAGCTTCTAAATCACTGTGTGTGTACCTTCCGAGCCTGGTGTGCCCATCCTGTTGCTTATCACTGGCAAGCCTGAGAGAAAACCAGGTTTGCCTGTGATAAGCAATGGAACTGGTTGGCAAAATTTGATGGACTGTGTGCTTATGAGGTCTGTCAGTCATCCCCATGAGGTGTTGTCTACAGTGAACTGCACTTGAAACATTCCTACCCCGACACACACAGCAAGAGGAACAAGGAAGAGGAGCTTCCTTAATCCCAGAGATGTGACATCATTGGTAAAAGTGAAACCTGGTGGGATGAGTCCTGTGACTGCTGTGTTGCAATTACAGGCTCTTCAGGAGAGATCAGGCAGGGAAGGTGAGGTGAAGAGGTGGCATAGGTAATAGAGGGGCTGAAATGTATGGAGCTCAGAGTTGGCAGTGGCACAGTTGAGTGCTACTGAGTAAGGATTAAGGGACAAACTTCATTGTGGAAGTCTTCTATAGGAAACCCAGCCAGGAAGACAGCACTGATGAACTATCCTTTAAGGAGCTAAGGAATAGAAATCAGCCACCCTTCTTCTTATAGGGGACCTTAACTTGCCAGATGTTAACTGGAAGCACCACACAGCACCACACAAACAGGTCCAGAGGATTTCTAGAGCACCTGGATGGTAACTTGATAGAGATGCTAAGGGAGTTTACTTGGAAAGGGGCCCTTCTTGATTTGTTGCCTTCATCAGAGTGGGGCTTGTGAGTGGAGTGGATTGACTGGCCTGTGGCTGTCTTGGCCACAGTGACCAGGAAGTGATCAAGTTTAAAACGGTCATGAGGAAAGCAGAGTTCAGGCTGCTCAGGGAACTGGTGAGTAAGGTCACTTGGGAAGATGCTTTTGAAGGTGCTGTGGTCTAACAGTGCTGGTCTTTTCAGTACCACGTTCCTAAGAGTACCAGGAGCAGGTAACTTGAAAATGTTGGAAGTCAGGCATATGAGACAAAGGGCTAACTTGTCTGAGCAGGGATCTTCTTCTGCAGCTAAGGCAAAAAGGAAACTGTATGTCCAGTGGAAGCGATGTTCATTGACACGGGAAGATAACAAAGATGCTGTTTCACCTCTGTGGGGAGAAAATGGAGAAAATTGGTGTAGCTAAAGCTCAGTCAGAATTGAAGCTGGCCAGAACTGTGGGAGACAGTAGAAGGGGCTTTCTAAAATATGTTGATAGCAAAAGGCAGTGCAGAAATAATATATGTGATGAAGATGGTCACCTTCACCTCAAAAAATGGAATGTAGACATAGCAGAGATTTAATTTTTTCTTCAGTCTTCAACACTGGTGGTGGCCTCTTGGAGTCCCAGTGCCCTGAGCTGGAGAACCACGACTGTGAGAATGATAAACTCCCATTGAACCCCAGTGTCGTAGAGGATTTGCTTTTCCAGCCGAATCCCTTGAAATCCATGAGACCTGATGGAGTTCATCCAAGGATACTCAAAGAGCTGGCTGATGTCATCGCAAGACCTCTCTCAATGATTCTGGAATGGTCTCAGGAATCTGAAAAGGTCCCAATCAACTGGAATTTGACAAATGCCCCAATTTTCCAGAAGGGCCAGAAGGCTGCCCCTGGTAACCACAGGTCTCTCAGTTTCACTTCAGTTCCTGGTAAAATTATGGAGAGGATTATGTTGGGAGTTTTTGAGAAACACCTGGAGGATAGTGCAGTCATGGGTCACAGGCAGCACAGGTTCATGAGGGGCAAGTCCTGCTTGTCAAACTGAATTTCCTTTTTTGACAAGGCAACTCCCCAGTTGATCAGTGGATGCCAGTTGTGATCTTTCTGGATTTCAGTAAAGCTTTTGATAATGTCTGTCACAGTATCCTTCTGAACAAAATGTCCAACACACAGCTGGATAAACACGGCATGCAGTGGGTGAGCAACTGTGAGCAAAGGGTTGTGGTGGGTGGAGTTACATTAGGCTGGTGACCTGTCACTAGTGGGGCCCTGCAGGGCTCCATCCTTGGCCCTGTGCTCTTCAACATCTTCATGAATGACTTGGACACAGGATTGGAAGGAATGCTAAGTAAGTCTGCTGATGGCACTGAGTTGGGAGGAGCTGTTTATTGCCATGAAGGGAGAGGGACATTGACAAATAAAAGGGCTGGGCAACCACCAACCCTATGAAGTTTAAAAATTACAAGTGCTGGATTCTGCACGTGGGATGGGGCAACCCTGGGCGTCTGCACAAACTGGGGAGTGTTACACTGGAGAGCAGCCCTGTGGAAAAGGACCTGGGGGTCCTGGTTGATGGCAAGTTGGAAGGGCCACTGTTGATTAGTTCCATACAAGTTTGTACTGTGTTCTTAAAACTATATCCAGTTTACACTTATTACATTTATGTAAACTCACGTATGGTTTTCTCTGCAACTTTTCTTCCCCCAGGGTTGGAGTTGTGCATTTAAATAATTTCATTTGAAAGACTAAGTGGGTGACTTATTTTTTGTGCTACATGAGGTCATGGGAAATTAAAATAACAACCACAACCCTGATGTTTTATTTCAGGATTTGACTGTATTTGATCGGCTTGCATGTTGCTATGAAGAACTGAATGGAACATTTAGGTCTCTCTTACTCTAGGACTGAAAATCTTATATTCAGCTCTGTTGTATAGTCTTACCATGTAATAATCACATCATCTTAGATGGTAGCTATGTTTGGTACAAAATACAAGAACATCATCCTGAATTAAGGTAAGCTTAAAAAAAATAAATTAACCAAAAAAAGCCCATCAGAGAAACAAAAGTAATGCTGTGCCATCTGCAATTTTTACCTATTTTAATTCTCAACTGTTACTCACCTTTAAACAAACAACAACAAAGGGCTAGGTATGGGCTTCACACAGTGTTTTATGCAGTATTTAATTGATTTTCTTGATCTGAAACCTAAGTAAGTGACTGATGTCTGGAATCTTTTAAGTCAGAAGCTTTTTAGTAGGTGAGAGACTTGTGGAAGCATAGTCCAGTGCAGTGCTGGGTGCTTTCTTTGTGTAGGTATTGAATCTAAGTGTAATTAAGGCTGAAAGGAGCCTCAGGAGGTCTTTAATTCAATCTTCTTGCATCCAGTCTGATCTTGAAAATCTCCAAGGATGAAGTTTTCACAGCTTCTTTGGACAATGCTACCAGGACATGACTGTCCCTGAAATGACAGAGTTTTCCTTTCTTTTGGTCTGTCCTTTACATTTACATCCATTGTCTCCTGCCATGCACTGCTGTAAAGAGCCTTGTTCTACTTGGTGTCTGCCTGGGACAGTTGGAAAAAAGATGGATTTGGTTTTTTGGAAGAGCCACAATCTAGATGGGCAGAAATGGGTGATGTAACCAGATCTGTGGTAGAAAGGCAGGATAGCTGGGCAGAATGCATGCAGCACTCAGATGTGGAAAGGTGTTGTGAAATAACACACCACACATACAATCGGCTGTGAGAGACCATAGTGGGAGGCAGAAGCCAAGGAAGCAGTAATGGGGAATTCCCCTCTTTCACTGTTCCTCCTCTCAGCACTTTCTGACCCTGCTGCTTATTTTTGTGAATTACAGGAACTTGTTCATGTCCTACTTGTCCACTGTAGTTACTGGTATGTATTTTATGAGCTGTTTTGTGTGCAGTATGCAGTTTAGTGTTTGTAGGAACATGGGATTTCATCTGAAACCTGCACTCATCTGGATTGGTCTCTTCCCACTGTATGCTGTTTGTAAAGTTCTTTAGCTTAATTTTTCCTCTCTGTGCACCAATAAAATAAGACTAATTGCAGTGTGTCTGACTAAAGAACCACCTTGCTCAGTGTCCTGCTCCTATCATGGCCCTAATCAGACACATAGGAAAAAGTCTGCAGAAATATTGCCTGGTGCTTCCTGTGAGATAGTTTTCTAGCCACTTGGCAGTTTTCATCTCAAAGACTTGCAACACTGTATGGAAATTGCTAAATAGACAGAAATTAACATGAATTTATTGCAAAATACTTGTTCAGTCTCCTCTTCAACTTGTGTAAACTGTTAGTAAGCAAAACATCAGCTGGCAGTGAGGTCCACGTTTCTAAGAACTCTCCTAGATGATGAGATACCTCTCTATGATTATTTCCTTCTCTTCCCTGCAGAAACTCAATGTGGTATCTGTAAGCCTCATGTTATGATCCCTGTTCACCAGTGACTGTATATATTCCTCAAGATTGTTGAGCTTCTGAAAGATGACCTTTATTGCAGAGTTTAGGAGCTAATTAATATTCTTGCACTCTGACAGATTATTAAACAAAGTGAACATCCAAAAAGGCTTAAACCAACAATATAGGGTGAGCAGCCATTTCAAAAGAGTTCTAGGAGCTCTTAAGTCTGCTTTTAGAACAAATTTAATCTGAATACTCCCAAGATGCAATGAACAGAGTGATCAGTGATACAAAGTATAATTTCAGTTTCTTCCATAAACATACATTTTGTTTTTGCAGGTTGAACTAGGAATTAATAATAATATTGATGAATTATTGAGTGCTTTGCCCAGCCAGAACTATGCCAGTGCCTTATTAGCCTTAGTTGTTTGCAGTTTGGCAGTGGTTGTGCTTGTAGTCTGTGTCCCAGACTGTAACTCACAGATTGAGATGGAGTGTGTGTATTTTTTATTTGTGGCAATGAAGTTATTGACTAAATCCAGTCTGAAATAGGACCATGACTTCATTTTTTCACAAGTCTGATACCAAGAGTCATATTGATCTCTGGTCAGAAAGCAGTGCTTAGCAGTATGAGTAAGGACTCATACCTCTGTTAACTGAGCAACTCTCCTCATTTTGTCTTGTATGATACACATTCTTCACAATGTAGGAAAACAGCCTGGAGCCCAGCAAAGATTCCATGTGTAACTACTCTGTTCTTTGTACTTTAGTGACTATTACCTTTTCACATGTAATATTTAATAACTTTTTTTTCCTGAAGCTGGTAGCTGCTACAGGTGCCTCTAGAACACAAAGTCAGAAGCTTATCTTTATCTTTTTTTGTTTTCTTTTGAGGAGTAGTTTTGAGTAAGATCTGTTTTGAGTAAAGATCTAGGTATTTTGGAATGTGGAAATTGGAGTGGAACATGGAAGTGCTCGGTCCTGTAGAAAATTATGGTTTAGACCTGTGCTAAATGAGTTGTTTAACTTCTGTCTGTTACACAGCCATATTTAGGGTTACCATTTCTTCCTTCCTATTAAAGCTCTGAGGCCCTTTTTACAAAAGTTCTCTTTAATGCACTAACTCCAAGATAAAAGATTTTGTGTGTGTGTCTGTAATGTGATACTTCAAAGGACGATTGTATGACACTGTCATTTCAATTAGACAAAAGCTAAAAACATCTGCAACATGATGAGAAATGCTGAAGGATTTAAAAACTGAATGTTGAGACATTTGGCAGAGCAAACCTTTGGTTTTATTCTTTAGAAAAATAGCTGAAGATATGATGAATTGAGATGGTCCACATTATTTTTTTTGGTATTTTAAATTACATTCATTTATGCTGTATTATGCTGAGAAGAGGTAAAGGATATGTTTGGAGCATAATCATTAGTTAATGATTTGTCTTTGTTTTTCAAGATGTTTGAGCCTAGAAAATGGTCACATTTCTTTCACAAAGGTAGTAAAGACTGTAGGAATGTCAGAAATGTCGTTTTTCAGATTTGGAATTCTACAGCCGAATGTTTAGGAAGCATATATTTGGTGTGTTAAGTACTCTGATAAAGCATTCCAATGAAGTATATTGGAATTGGGCACCTTGAGCATTCTTAACAATTAAATTAGGGACCCACACTTGACAACCAAATATTTAGGTACCAGCATTCAGATATTTCTGAATGGCATAGCTAGAATTTTGTTAGTCTTAACCCATCTGTCAAAGAGTTTCCTATTCAGCCTATTTCTCTACTCTTTTGATCTCTTACTAATAGATTTGAAAAAGGACAAAGTCTGTAGTTCTTCTTCACGGCTAGAAAGACATAGAAACTCTAAAGGTAATTTTGTGAAAATAGAAATAAGCTAAAAATTAGCAAGACTTATACAGTGAGATACCCTGTATCCTCTTGAAGGTGATATGCATTGTAATTACCTTGTGTGAAATACTGCACCCCAGGCAGTTGACTTTTACAGCAAAATATAGGAGTTATTTTTAGCCTGAGGCAGAAACTGAGGAGCATCTCCTTATCTTCTTTAGTCTAAAACATAAATGGGTGTTTTAATATATCCCATTTGTGGGCTTGCTTCTTCCTTTCATTTAAAAAAAAATTGGGGCTTGTCAGATGTCAAATCAGTTTTTGTTAAAGTTACCCAGAGGCTATTTGAATGCAGATGTTGCTAAGCAGCTCAATACAAACAACCACTTCTCATTGCATATTACATTTTTTATGAGAATCAAACCAAGAATTTGGAAATATTGATGTGTTTTTGCATGCATGACATATTCATAGCTGCCATTCCGCTTCCCTTTTTGATTTTCCATATTTTTTGTGGCCTATTTATTTAGAATGATCTGGAGGTTGTTTGTATGTTTTTATGTTCTAAAGCTCTCATCATTTACTACTGGCATGAGCAGAGAGACCAGAAAATGAGATCTGAAGCCTGGATTATGTACATTGTGCAAGCTATCAGTTAATATCTATTCCATTGTTATAAGTGTAAGCATCCCTACAGCCTTGTATTAGGTGCTACAGCTTATTAATTGTTGTTGTTGAAGGTTGAGAATAGCTGTTCTTCTGTTTTGAGATCCTCCTTGGATCAATGTGGAAGGACCAGGATGGTGCTCAGGCACTGCTGAACTTGTGGTTAATAAATCATGCTGACCCTACGTGACTCCATATGGAAATAATGCAAAATGTGGGTATGCAAATGTGATACAGTGATGTTCAAGCTGACTCTCAGACCTTTGGATGTCAGACCTTTCCCACTTCTAAGGGTGTTTGGTGGACTTGCCACTGTATTGAGTAAGTACAGTTGGTTTTGAATGAGTGCAGATTGTGCACCTGGTGCATGGGCTTGAGGTCTGTCTATGAGATCTCAGTTTGGAAGGAGCAGTATTAAAAAGAATAGTTTTTGTAGCACTTTGGAAGAATGGAATGGTTTATGTTCCTTTAAAATATACCTGTAAAAATCTTTTTTTAAATATGCTTGGATTTTTTAGCCTGAGGCAGAAACTGAGGAGCAATTTACTAGATTCACTGAAATCATAGGAAATAACAAAAAAAGGCGAAACTGAAGGATAAATTCAAGATGCGTCTATCCTGCAATATGTTGCAGGCCTTCAACAAAGATGAAAAATGTCCTGATATTTAAAAAAGCAGATGATAAGGAAAGGTAGCTAACTACAGATATAGTTTAGAAGAGATAATTTTGTTGGTGTGTCTGGAGAGAATTGATGAACATGATAAATAAAAAGCAGCTCACTAAACAGAGGTGATTTTCTCTCATGCTGTTGATTGGTTTATCTTTTGTTTTAGTTCTTTGGTCTCTTGAATGCATGTTGTATCCAGTGCTCATACTTGCATATAAGATGGTATTTGTAAAGCCTTTTGCATTTCTTCATAGTCTGGAGACTGAGATAAACTTTTTTGAAGAATACTGGGAAAAACCAGGCAGGGTTGCATAAGTGTTAACTGTTTTAAATCTGCAGTGACTATATGGCTGGATTTTCCCCTCATTTTCCACCTCCAAAATGAGTATGAGATAGATAAAACTTTGATTGGAAAATAGAGGTGAGCATGTGGCAAAGAGAAAGTAGAGCAGCAGTATTTGAGTGTCAGAAGGGAGAAAGGAAAGTGTGTTCCAGTCAAGTTATATATTCCTTGTTTTTTAATTATAGGTTCCGAAATGGAAGGTTTGTTACAGCCACTCTTAAAACACAGGTGACCAAAATTTTTGTTCATATAAATGTGTATGAATCTAAGCTTAAATATGAAAATTCGTTTGGTTACATTTTTACTAGCCAGTATTTAAAATTACAATTTAAATACACCTCTTTATTTCCCTATGAAATTGAATTGGTAGCATTTATGCAACCTATAGTTCAGGGTAGAGTTCTAAATCTGAAATAAATGGTAAAGAGTCTTTTTTCCCCCCGTTTGGTTGTTTGCCACAGTCATTGGTTAGTTCTCCATAGAGGGACTCCAGTGGAAGCTTGGAGGGACTGTATGAACTAGGATCTGTGTCTGGACTAGTATTTGGTCAGTATCAAGAGCTGATTAGCAAAAAAGAAATAAGGCCTGTAAAATAATTTTCCACAGTTTTAAGTGGATTTTTTTTTTCCATTATAGTCTACTTTTATTCAACTTAAAGAATTAAGATTTTTCTGTCTCTTGTGCAGGGATGGTTCTTCTGCTTGGGCACTGTTTATTAGGAAGCTGCACTAATTAATCATGAATTAATCCCCTAAAATATCACTGGATATGTTCTGCCATAAAGGGGTTTCCATCAGGAATTACAGATGCTGCCTTATATCTGGAACTCAGCCTGGACCATATTTTTCTAGCTGTCCTCGTGTGCATGAACTGTTTGTAGGCCAGCACTCTGTGAACTCCTAGGTGATGGGGTGTAAGAAGTGAGCTCAGAGGGACTGCTGCTGGCTTGGGGAGCCAAGTGCACTGAATGGGGTGAGTGTGGGTGTGTGCTGGGTGAGAGGGGAAGCTGCCTGTCCAGACAAAGAAGCTTGGAGGACGTAGTGGCAGGTCACAGGTATTTGTGCCTAGGGATAGACCCCAAATTCAGCTTTGCCTCTAGGCTTGAACCAAAGCAAGTGCAGTTGGTTTCATTTGAAAGGTCTTGGCTTTGAATCAGCTACAGGTCTAAGGAATGACATGTTTTCTCTGTGATAGGCAGCACTTCCAGAGAGGACTATAAATAATGTAATGTAATTATGGAAATACATTCCTTGAAATATTTTACATTTGAGAAAATTATGAATTTTCTAGTCAGTGTTTCATGTGTTAGTAGCTACTGGTACCAGTTGATTTGAAAGGTGCAATTGTAACTGAAAAAGAGAATTTCTTGGGAACAGAAGAAAAGTAATCACTTTATTTTCTCACTTTTTTACTTCTAAAAACTTGACTAAAATTTAGGTGGCATGCCTCATGTCTGTAAGAGGACATTCCCTTTATTGGTTGTAGCCACAGGTTTTATTTAACAAGAACAGTCTCAGAATGGCATGTTCAGTCATGCCTTAACTGTATGACAAACAAAATGCCTGAAGCACATAGAGATAACAGCAAATGGGGACTGTATTCTAGCAAAGGGACACTGGCTCATTGAACAATAGTGTTCATCCCTGGTATTCCAACCCTTTCTTTTCCTTCTCCCCTCAAAATTCTGGCACTGCCACTATCTGGTGATAGGGTACTCCAGCAATTAAGAGGTGAAAGGATGTGAAGCCTATATGCCTGACAAGTTCATTTAAGGTAAAAACATGTTACACCAATATGACATTTCCTATTGATCACTGAGAGTATTTAATTTGTAACAAATCTTTTTCCCAAAGTACGAAAAACACTACTCTAAATGCACCCATTTGAAGTGTAGCTAGCAATCTTCAAAAGTCCTTTGGAGTGTGTGTGTGTGTATAATGAAGGAAAGTAGGAGGGTGGATAAAAGCTGGAATAATCTTTAAGGTTTAGTTTTAAAACTTCATCTTAAAAAAAAGAGTAGAGGTACTGGTATTTGAGCCTTTGTTTGGCTTCATTTAGAGCAAGCAGGTAGATTTTCTATTTTACAAAGTAGCTGGTTGCTTTATTTCTGATTTGTTTTGTAGCCTGATCCTCCATTTATCTTAGTAATTTGTTTCTGACTAATATTTTAATAGCTTGTTAGGTACCATGTCCACTTCTGTAATCAATGTATGATTTATTGTTTTTCATTCTTTAGTGTAGTATCCAATTTAATTAAATGAGACTGACTGTTTTTGTTAGTTGTGGTAGCTATTTAATTCTTAATTTCACCAAAACTCCTGGGTGTATGCTTCTAGGGATTTATTTCTTATTTATTTCTTCATGTCTTCATTCTCAGTAGAAGTTTGTAATGTTTATGCAAAGGTCTATGCTTGTAGAAAAATTTTTATTAAATTATCTTTTGAAGTTTTAATGGGTTGTTGTTTTTAAAGATTGTGTGCTGGGAACTTTAAAATAAAACATCCTTTTAGGCTGTGAATGCATTTTGCATGCCTTGGACTTTTTTTGTGTCTCCAGGTATGTCTGAGGTAGAGCAAAGGTCAAATGTTAACCATCTCCTCAAGTTACGTTTCAGATTAAGAAGACATGAATGTCAGGAATTTGCAGGATTGAGTTTAGTGAGGCCAGTAATGTCAAAGTATTAGCTGAAAAAGTGAGGAGGGGAAGAAGGGAATGTGGCAAGAGGGAGGGGGGTATTTTGCAGATACTTAAATATACTTCACCCAGGGCAGACAATGTGTTACATGGGATCTCAGAACTGGTGGTGTTGGGATAAAAAAGTGTGTTGTTTGTATTTTACTTAAAAATTAGCTTTACTAGCTGTGGAATGGTTTGGCTCTGAACAAAATTAGCATTTGCTGCTGGTTGGATTTTTTTTTTTTTTGTTCTTACTTTTTGTGAAATGTTTTAACACCTTTGAAAGTCTGTGGAAGTGTGATCATGGATGTTCAGGTTTTTGGGTATTTTTCTTTTTTTAATTGGGAAGCTTTGCAAGAATGTGCTTATTTTCTGCTTAAATGCATTTGCTGCTTATAATTTAAATGAGTTCATAGATGAGTGCTTTTTACTTTCAAGATCAATCCTCTTCAAAAGATGGAGCTGTCCTTGAAAGGTGGATTTGTAAAAAGGCATTTATTTCCAGAAGGCTCTTTTTATTGTTCAGACCATAATCCTGTACTCTAAATATTTAATTTAGTAGTCAGGGTGTTTTACACACAGTTGGATTGAATTCCTTGGTTTTTAGGGAATGTTGAACTTGAAGATGATGGTCAAGTCAGTTCTTGTTGAAATATAAGTAGATATCTGCTGTTGTAATCAACTGACCCAGGACTTGAAGAACTTGCCAGGAATTCAGTCCATACAGTGATGTTACATTTAAACTTGCTACTGTGTTGGAGCAGTTTACTCGTTGTGGGTATGTCACCATGCTACAGCAGCAAAACCTGGACAAAAGATAATGGGAGGGAACAGGTTCCACTGAACTATTTTAAAGTATTTGGAAAGAGAACCGCAGAGCTAAGTGAAGACTTGTGAATTTTTGTTTTAAGCTTTAGTGCCTTTTGTTACAAGATACTTAAATGGGCCCGTAATGAGGCAGAAGGAATTGTTTTGGCTGCTTACCCATTTCAGACATTTGGCAGCTGCCTGTTTAGTCCCCATAAAAAGTCCTTGATTGTCTTCTCTTGACAGTAAATAGCAAGAGGAAAAGGTGTGAAGCTTATACACTGGAAATCTCTGTGCTGTATCTGCTGCTAGAGTACTGTACCAGAAATGTGCACATCACTTCCAGATGTTAATGTCTGGTAGGAGGACTAAGTGTAGTTTGTTTTGAGAACTGAATAAAATTAAAATACACTCAAGGGTATGCTTTTTTTTACTTGAGCTTAATTTGAAGGCAGCCTTAATTTCCAAGTCAAACTCTACTGATTTTATTTTATGCTGCCATAAAATTGGTCAGAAAATTTCATTATTTTTGTCTTTGGTTCCTAATTTTGCTCAAATATCAATTTCCAGCATGGCCTTTGTCAATACAGTCACTGCTTACTATAGTTATTGGCTGAAAGTTTACTTATTTTCATCAAATAGTCCTTTCATATTGAAGGGGGAGGGTCAGGGAATCCTCTTGAGAAGGTACTTTATAATATAATAATATAAGCTACACCTGTGTATCCATTAACTTCTCACTAGATCATATAGCAATACACATGGAATAGGATTTGCAGTCTCCATGTGACTGTGTTGATTTTCCAACATTTGTCTCTATGTTGGTTTTCCTTTGCAGCTTTTAATCCATGAGTCCCATTTCTTCTTTTCCTTGCATCTGAGAAAGTTGCTCTCTCAATAATAAAGCTACAAATTCCAACAAAAGGCCAATAAAAGAAGCAATCCAACTAACATGCAGTTGAAGGAAATACAGTGTCAGTGAAGGCACCGAGAGAAAGGAGCAGAATAATAATTAATGGAAGGGAGAGAAATTTCTGATCTTGGCAGTTTTGATTTGATTTCAGTGAACTAGAAGATCACAAATCCATTGGAAGCTGACCTTTATTGGACTTGGTGCATTTGGAACACCTTTGCTCAACATCTAGTCTTTATCATATAGTGTGTGATATGAGTTGTGACTTTACTGTGTATCTGTTTACATAGCCAGTAGAGTTAGAGTTGGAACAGTGAAGCAGTGAAGGTACATTTGGATAGGGCAGCTCACTTTTTGGGTGTGGGTAACTTTAGCAAATGTCACAGGAAGAAGTATATTTCTATCCAGAAAAATGTATGCATTTTAAGCAGTCCATCTTTCTTCGTTCCCCTAATGAATAATAGAGAATCAGCTGGCTCTTTCAAAACCATAAGCTTTAGCTTTTAAAAGATTTTCCTTTGCATATTTTAGGAGAACTTTCCAAATGCATCCGATTAGTTGTTTGTGTGGACTTTTTTTTCCAAATTGTTCGCTTCTGCACATTTTTTTAGATGCATCTTTGGACTTGTGCCTGAATGCTTCTTTACACAGACCTTTGAATTACAGAACATTTTGTCTGAATCATCTCAAAAAAGCAGTATTGATCTCGTTGTTGCCCAAATGTAAGAAAAATAAAAGCGGAAGTGGACTCTGAGATTTCCATTTTGGGGGGAAGTGGGTGACAGGACATGGAAGATAAATCAAGCAGCCCTGCTGGCTCTGTAAATGCATAGAAATGTTGATTGGAGGAGGGCTTTGGAAGTCTCAGAGCAGTACTTTTAGCAGCCCTGGATCAGGTCAGCCTTGGCTTTGTCTTAAAATGGCTTGAGAACCTTTAAGGATGGTCTCTCCGACTGTCTCTCTGAGTAACCTCACCCAGTGCTGTGCTGCTGCTCTCTTACTGAAATATTGTTCCTAGTATCCCATTGAGCCATTTTGTACCCTTTGCTTTATCATCTGCTGCTTCTGGGAACAGCCTGGCTCCCATCCTCTTCGTAACCAGCCCTCAGATAGTTTGAGCTTGCTCTTCAATTGCTCCTTGACTTCCTCTTTAGCAAGCTGAACAAGCCCTGCTGCATGTGTTCTTTCTCTGAAAACCATCTCTAGTTTCTTTTCCTGCTGTTTACTTCATTTGCTATTTTCAGAAATTACTCTGATTTTGTACTTTAATCATATTTAAATCAGAGTAAAGGGAGTATAAAGCATTGTTTATTATTTTTGTTGGTTTTCTTAATCTTTCTTGTAAGTGAGCTGAAGCATATCTGAGAAAAGTGTCTTTTTGTTGGTTCTCCTTGCTGGAGTTACTGTTCATCAGACACATCAGAGAGACTGTGGGTTGTTTCTTTTTATAAAGGAATAAGAAAGAAAGAATTACCTGTTTTTCAAGGTAACTTCCTCAGAAGCTAGTAAAGCTTCACATTTTCTCAGATCCTTTTCTTTCCATATGTTTCAGGCAGCTAGGGACCTTAATTCAACTGTTCTTTCAAAAAAGGAAATCAATATGAATCCACAAATGATATGTCCAATGCAGTAATTTTAAGTAGGTGATATTTTTTAGGTTGCTCCTCGTTCTTTAAACTGAAGCATTTTAGTTGGAACCAGAAGTATTTCTAGTAACAAAAATACTCCGTGCTGATTTGGATAGATATGTGTTCTCATATTTATAGTATTTTAAAGAATTCTGGTAATGCTTGCAGGAGCCATCTAGGAGACTCATAGTCTTGGTGGATTATGGAATGCACATACAATGTATCTGTTATCCAGTTACAGATAGTTTAAATTTGAATGTGAGAACAGCATTAAGTGTTTATTCTGACTAGTAGAAAAATGTAGTAACTTTTCAAATCTATCCCAATATCTTAATCATCTGATAGTGCTTGTTTTTATAAAAGCTGAGTTCTGCCTTTGTGCTGATAAAAAAGTACTTACTCCACTATTGTGAGAAGATTATTTGTTCTTTATAAAAGTTTTAAGGTATGTTTAGTAATAGAATGCCTTGCATGGTGGGTTTTTTTTGCAGGATGGTTTTGAAAGCTGAATGACACTACTGGTTGTGAGTAACTTAGCTTAGTGTTTTCAAGAATGGTATTTTATTTCCTTAGTTTCCATTCAGAAAGCCAAATTCTAATCAAGTGCTTGATTTAGTTGTAGAGCCCAAATCTGAACAAGTCTGAGGAAAGCTCAAAATAATTTTGTCATTTTAATACTGGTTCATATTATACTTTATTTGTCTATAAAATGGCCCAGGGAACAAGAGCTGACTATTGAGATGCTTAAATGCCTTTTCATTTGACAGTTTTTCAAAGGAATTTTTCAAGGGACATATTGAAGTTGTCTCTGTCTTCCAGTAGTGGATAACTGTGACATCCATAATCTAAAATTTACAGATGGGATAAAGCTCAATAATAATCATAATGTTAGAGTGGTCATAAAGTCCATTTGGTTTTATTGTCTCCTCAAGTAAGGCTAAATCGCATGTTCTTCCCCCCCTCAATACTTTTTTCTTTCTTCCTGACGTATATGTAAAAAATGTAGTTTAATTTCTTAAGTATTTTGCTATTAAACTAAAGGTCGTGTGAGAATCCCCAGGAATCGGCTGTTTCCCAAGAATGTGACTCCTGAAAGATGGTTTGTTGTAACATACTGCTTCTGCAGCCATGATGTGCTGCATGTCAGAGTAAATTAGAGCACAGCTTATTCATTCTCCTGCTACATCACAGGAGTTGGGATTTTGAATACCCATTACTCCTTATTCTTCAGAGTTCATTAATAGTTTTGGACCATAAGTAAAGTTCTAGGTCACTGGCCCTTTACCCGTTAGTGTTAATGGAGCCCTTTTTAAGTCTACTGGAATGTGAAGAATGAAGTTTTACTTCCCTTTTTGGGAACTCCTAATTTTTGCCAGTTGTACGATTACTTCAAGTTTCTACATTGCTTTAAGGAATAAAAGAGTATCACTAATTTATTTACTATGAATAATTAGAATTTACAACACAAAGAAATGACATTTAAGCCTTAGCCTTTGAGGAAGCTAATTATCATGTATATGAAGATTCCCTAGAAGATGGGAACTGAATGCTGAGAAGCCTTGTTTTAATGAGACTGGTTTAAATTTCTTTTTTTATGTTAAGGCCTGTTTTTATTCTGATGCCCTACTCATTAGCTGAACAGAAAAGTGAGATTTGAGTGAACAACTACAAAATTATTTTAAGCAAGCATGTCTCAAATAATATTTTAGAAAAAATCAGCAGTTGAATTTCAAACTGAGATGTACAATTCAGGTCTTTAATGTAAAATTGTCTTTTCAAATATCAGTTCAAAAGTAGCAGCTTCAGATATTGTAGGATTTTGCCAAGTTACACTCCTTAGTAATTTTGAGAAGTACAAACAGGTTTAACTTGGTGTATAAACTATATTGCAATCAGTATTTTTTGCTTCCCCGAAACCCCCTCACATTATCTTATTAAAACAGGCTTTGCATGTTGATGGTTGTGGTTTTTCAAGGAAAAAGATCAGGAGGAGTGAGAAGGTTCTCTTTTGTGTGTGTGTGTGTGACTGTATCCAAGTTACTATCCGTAACCCAGGTTTTGTTCTGCGGCAAGCTAATTTAAATCCTCCTAGGAATGCACAAGATCCTTGCCAAAGGGTTTCACCAAGCAATTGAATGCTGTGTTTCAAAATAGGCATTCTTTACAAATACTTCTATTAAAATTTTTGTCTTTAAGAATAGACTGTAGCAGTGCATGTGCTTTGTGGCAAATAGAGGTAAATGTTTAGTCTGTGCTGTTGAATAATTGAAAGTTCAGCATGGACAGCTTTGCCAGGAGTGTTGCTCACTGGAGGGTGAGCATATGAAGAAAACCACAAATTAAAGCACTCTAGGAATGTAATAAATAAAACAAACCATTGGATTGATTAAAAAGAAAACAAAAAATTACAATTCTTGTCTCTTTGTTAAGAATTTATAAGTAACTTATGTATCAAAGCCAGCAGAGTCAGATAAATCCTCAGTGTTTCCAACACTTGACTCCACACACAGATAAACTTCTCAACCAGTAGTTTTCAGATTTTTCCTCTGGAAGTATGAAGTATACAGCAGCATCTCTTACTGAGAACTATGGCCACTCCAGATTGGCTTGGACCTGTCCTGCTCTCAGTAGAACCTTCATTCATCTGCCAGGGAAGATCCTGCTTTAGGCTTGGGGTTGTGGTTAGTGATCAGCTGTGATGGTGTTAGTATTGGGTTCTGTGCCTATCTCACTTAAGGCAGAGTTACTAATAGGGTGTGCCATTAGCTCATTACAGTGGGAAATAAGGGGTTATTTTAAACAATAGGTTTGGATACTTTAAATGAATGTTTTCGGTTCTAAGGTCTGGTAGCATGGACATGGCCAAGTGCTACATTTCATTTGGAGGACCCATCTGACTTTAATGTGCAATTCTTTTCCTCAAACAGTTATTCAGTTATGATGTAAATCATGTTGTATCTTTCTGGTTAGATTGGTATTATTATGCTACATTGATTAGTACTTGCCATTAGGAGTACATATTGAAGAAATATTTCTATTTTCTGCCCAGTGGAAATCAGTGTAAGTATTCACATTAAGAAAAGCTTTTCTAGGGAGTTGGTTTATGTCCATTAAGGATAAACATTTGAAAATTACCATGTCCAGAAAACTTTCAAAGGAGTTTTCCATAGTAGTCTCTGGTCTGGTAATACTGATTTCTAAGAAACCTTGGAATACTGGAGAAGTTTTCAGAGAATTTGATATATTTTATAATTACAAAAGCAATTCTAGGTTCATAAATCTAGATCAGCTAGATAGGAGTCAGTTCTAAGTAAATTAGTGGGAGATCTATTTTACCTAATTTTCTTGACTAATGAACAGGCAGTGTAATTTAGCACGTCTTTTTTTCCTAGTATTTTAATTGAGACAATCACATAACTCTGTTGTAGTTATATATATATACATATGTATAACTACATATATACATATGTATACTTATGTATGTCTTGTAAATAGCTTGAAGGCAGAGGTTGTAAGAAAGGTAGTTAGTAATTTTCATTAAGCTAACAGGGAATGTAGATGAACTAGTGAACTAGTTTCTTCAGTAGGTGTGATATACTAATAGTGATTGAAGTTAATACTCTGGTGCAGTCATTTGGATTAAGGTCAAGAAGGGAAAAGTGTCATTTGGGAACTGATATTCTTTGCTTAAAAAAAAAAGAGCCTGTAATCGAAGTGACATAAGAGCAGTTGTCCTTGTTCAGGAGAAACGTTCCAGAAACATCCCAACATCTTCTTGGCAGGGATGAGTGGGAATGTGTTTGAAAGCAAAGCAGATATGGAACAACTTTTTTATTTCTTTCCTTTTTTTTTTTTTTTTTTTTTTTTTGACCATTACCTTCTCAGATTTGAACTATATTGTGCTTAGGGGAATTCTTGATATGTACCTATGTCCCTATGTCTTCTGCTGAAGAGCCAGCATGCTGCAATCCTATACATGTGAGAGCAGAATTGCCCTGCTGCTTATGCTTGTTTCTCCCAGTTTGCTGTGCAGCTGCAGGTGGTTTCTGTGAGATGTATGCATGAAGGTTGGTGAGGATAAATGTGTTCTTGGTGCGGTTTGTTATCCTTATTTGTTGTTTCTGTTGCCACTGCAACTCTTCCTGCAAGGAGTTTGCTATTGAAAACTTTAGAAAATTAGGCTGCAGGGAGCCCTGAAGAACTGTCCAGTTTGTCATCTTGTCCCAACAGCATTCTTACACCTGTGTTATTCCTGATATTTATCTTCCATTGATGTGTACTTTAAAATCTCCAGTGATAAATATTGTTTTTCTAGACAAGCTGCTCTATGCCCCTTTTTTGGATGTGGCTTTTTGCTTGTTGTTGGGGTTTTTTTCTGTAATGTACTTGTTGTTCTTGCAACAAAGTCTTACTAGATTAAATGAAATGCATGAGTGAATCAGTCTGCATCCTATTTGCAAGGTGTGTTTTTGTTTTCACTAATCCAGTTGGTTGTTTACAAAGTGAGCTGAGATTTTGGGAGAAAACCTTTTGTATCAGTAGTGAATGACTGTGAAAGCCCTTGTAGGTGCTTGCTGCATAGATGTACCTGTGTCTTGCTTCCCTCTCCACAATTTAGAAACAGTTTTCAAACACAAACCATAAATAGCAAAGGAGCTACAGAAGAGAGTCAGAGTCTTTCATTATCCTAACTCCATTTAATAAGATCTACATATTATAGAAATAAAGAGAGCCAGAAAAATCCTAGACCCCACTTATATTCCAGGCATATGCTACTGCAGCTAAATTATCAATACCTTCTTTTTATCTTTACAAGCTATGTCATAAGTACACTTTAAAAAAAGGCATAGAAGTATGTATGTGTACAAAGCTCTACTTATAAAAAGGAGTTCCCTGTTCAAAAATGTGGAAAATTTTTCTTAAAGCAGAAATAAGAGAATACTAAAATCCTGGCAGTGTAGGGCATTTGCAGTACCTGTGTTATGATCCTTTGTGGTCTTGTTTTAATGGATATTTTTTCCTAAAATGACTTGCAGGAGAAGTCACTAATGTGAGGTATGCTATGTATACAAGGTATACATATTTTAATGTGTTTTTGTATATTGTGCCAAGAGAGGGGTAATTCATTACAAATTTCACATGGTGTTAGGCCAGGTCCTTGTGCTGTCAGTTATGTTTGTGCACCTGTCATAATAAAGGGCAAGTGGCAGCTCTGAACATTTACATTTTTGGGATTAATTGAATTCATTTACTGTGGGATCAGGTAAACATGCCAGCACAGAAGGATGGGCAGTGCATGCATCAGGATGAACAGAAGATGAGGCTGGGCTGTTTGACCAGACTGTAGGTATTTCTGACTTCATGCCGTTTGTGTTGGACAAGACAGGTTAAGTCCAGCTTGTTCTTGTCTCTCCATTCTGTTAATTTATATTTGTGTTGCAGTCTTCTTTGAGTTGCAATGGCCCTGCTGCACGTGGAGCCAAGAAGAAGGGGGAGAGTGTTAATCCAGTGTTTGACTCTTGATGGGCTTTTTACCTGGGGAATGTTAACGCAGCGCTGTGCCGTGATGTGGCATGGTGGTGAAACTTCCAGTGGTTGGATGGATGAGTTCTGCAGCTCTGTAGTAGTCCTCCTTTCCAGCTTAGAGCAGTAGCAGCTGTGCAGGTTACAAGGGGAAAACTATTCTGTAGCACATACAGCCTGCAGATTCAAGAAGTCACCCAAGCCTTGTGTTGGAGCTCTGAAGTCTGAATTAGTACTTTGTTTCCCTCTAAAAATAGATGGTGTTTAGTATTATCAGTGATGCTATTTCTATCCCAAAACAGTTAATAATGTTTAATGTTAGTATGTGCTTTTAGATGAATTTCTGTTGAACCCATATTTCTCTGGTTTGAATTGCTGAGGTTTTAATTTTGTGAGATTTTTATCCTTTTCCATGTCCAGACTGCTTTAGATCCTTGCTTTTACCTGACTTGCCTGTGGTGGTCCTGGCACCCATTTGATCCTGTAGCTGGGTAGACCAAGGTGTACAAAATACCGTTCACTTTTCATAGAGGTACCTTTCTGCTAGGAAATTACCCTGACATGATTTGCCAGTGTCCATGGAGGAGATGCAGAGGATTGGTAGATGCCCTTGTGCAGGGCAGGAAAGAGAGAGTTGGAGTATATCTAAATGGACACTTGCTGATTCTAGCTGTTGTGGAACCTCAGCCCTTGCCCATTATGTTGTTAAATTTCTTAGGAATCTTGGGGGAGGGAGAAGTCTTGTTTTCTTGGCTGGACAAAGCGGTTGCAGGGGGACATGAAAATAAAAAAAATAGGAAGCAGAAGTAAAATCAAAGCAATGCAGTGTTATTTCAGTGTGGAAATAAAGTTTGGCTCAACTTTAGGGTGAAGGTTCAGTTCTGATTGTATCTAGAGTAGTTTCCTTTCTTTAAATTGTCTAGTGCCCTCACACAGTTAGTCATAGATATGCAGAGAAACTTTGCGTTTCCACATTATTTTAATATTGTTTGTGAGACTTTAGGATTCCTTGCTCTTCCAGATCTACAGCCAAAAGTCATGTGTCAGGGAAGGGAAAGAGTTTTAAATATTTACTGAATAGAAAACTGTATATATAAAGCCTTCTGCTAATTTTTGTTTTGTTTAGTGCAGGTGCTAAAAGGTTAATAGCTACCCTATCACATCTATTGTATCAAGAGATTCTTTTCTAACCTAAAGCAATGTTAATTTCCATTTAAGGAAGAATGTCTGCAGGAGCCAGTGGTATTTACTAACTGCGCCTGTAAAAACATTCCTTTTCACCCTCAGATGCTCACTCAGCCTTCTGTTTTCCAAGCGTCGTTATTACAGGCTTTAGCTTGTAGTCTGAGAAATGTTTTAATAACGTGAACAGCACAATGCTCATTCCTGACTCCTCCTCGGATACTTCTCTACTTCTTTTTCTCTGGTTTGGATTGGACTAAGAGTGTAGCAGTAGCTGGGGGGGATTTATTTTGTTGTTTTTGTGTGTGTGTGTGTCCTCCTGTTAAGATCCCTCCTGCAGCATCAGTTTATATTTGAAAGGGGTTTTTTGTCATTAAGATTCTTTAAATCAAGGGACAAAAGTCTGATTTTAACTCTCATTTGGCTGTGATAGGTAATTATATGAGACAAATTGAATGGAATTCCATTTCCAGTGTTATCAACTCATGTGAGTTCCTCTCCTTGTCCTCTTTGGTTAGAGTGACAGGCTGTTGGGCTGGACACAGCAGTGGCTCAGGGCTGCTCCATGGCAACGGAATGAATGCTTCTACCCTGTGGTACCTACAGGCTGCCTGTAATTGTTTACCTTTCTTTCACTGAGGAATGGTAAAGCTTGAATTACCTTGTGTTTGCCACAGTTTGGTCTACAGAAAACAACACATGTGAACAGTTACCATGGCAAACATGATGCATGTTAATTTTGCATCAGTCTTAACCTTAACCTCACGCTTTCATTGCACTCAATAGAAAGGGGGGAAGGGGTGTAGCCCTTCTGTTCTGTGCCTCAGCAAGGGAGACCTTTGCCAGTGCCTTGGTCTGGAGCACAGAGCAAATCTGTGTCACCTTGTAGCAAAGTTTCCCAGTCACCAGTAATGGGTAGATTTCTGAGTATTTCAGAAGAGAGAACTTTACCCAATATTCCTATTTTGAAGAAATGCATGGTACAGTTTGTTATGAATCAAGATATTAAATGCTTTATAAGGTGAAATCTTAATGATTTGCTTGAGATGTCTCATCTCAGGCTCCTTGCTTGAGCTGTTGTCTGTGTCTAGATGGGGTGACACACAAATAATTCATGTCTGAAGACCTGGCCAAGGCGTACACTATATTGTATGCAAGTAATTCTATAGCTAAAAAAAAAGCCCAAAATTCTATCAGTCACTCAACAATTAAAATAACAGTAACAGAAAATTGCCTTTTTTGTATAAATTCTGAACTGGTGAATGTAAGCTTTTATTTATCCAGCATTTTCTGTGTTTTATTTATTCATGCTTTGTTCTGGTTTGATTTCCTGTAGAAATAGCATTGCTCTTTTATGGAATGAGTGACAGTAGTGTAAGGTTCCAGTGAGTGAAGTTGTTTTGGACCAACTGTGTGACGTGACTCATTCCTCCCATTATGATCCTGTACTATGATTTCCTCACACCTGGATGGATTTGGTTTTCTGTCTATGCATGTTGTTCTCTGTTCTGAGGTCATCATATTTAAATGCTACTTTTGTATTAATATACTTGAATTTCTGGTACTGTTTAGTGTGCACATGAAATACTCTTTAGCGGCAAAGTCTTGTCTATTTGCATGTTCTCACCCTGATATCCTAGTTTTTCTTACCTGCTGGAAGTGTAGTGTGCCCAACTCTGTTTTAGACCTGGTAATCAAAATATGAAAATTTTTGAATGCACGTTGCAGGGAAAATTAGGCAGCCTATTCTCACAGTGACAGAAAGACCACAAAAAACAAGTACCTTGTGTAGTTTTGCTTCTCAGACCAATTGAAACAGATGTGTCCTTTGCTTGCTTGGCTATTTTTGCTGCTGTAATATCTGTTTACTTGAGTAGCTCCCTCTCACCAGGCATCAGCTACATGTTCTTTCTGTGAGCCTTTCCCACAGCTCTTTCTGTCTCCCACGCTTTCTCCTCGTCACTCCCAAGTCAATACCATAGTTCCTTTAGTTCCTCCCAGAGCTTTTGAATGGGAAGAGTCGAACACCTGCTGAGCTGGCTCAGGGCTGTGTGCAGTGCTGGCTGCTTAGGTGGAAGGGTAACTGCCTGTTTTGTCTAGTCCTTGAATTACTCTGGCAACTAATCTGCATATTTCTCTTGTAGCAAACTTCAGTTAGCTCCCTCACACTTGTGCAACATTCATGTCCTAAAGAATCTCTTACTAAGTATTAATTACTGTCTGGAACACAACATGCACGCACCCACCAGCACTAGTGACTTCAGAAAGATACAGACACAAAAGAGCTGGCATTTCTGAGCAGTTTCCATAAGAAGCAAGGATACAAGTGGAGGTAACAGAAGACTCTTGGGCTGTTAAGATGTAAGATTGCACTATGAGAACCTGGACTGGATTTTATCAAGATACTTGGACATTGATATATTTATAAAAAAAGTGTTGGTAATGCTCCTGAGGAAGAGTACTTCCCTACAAATACAGAGCTAAAGAGTGATTTTGGAAGTCTAGGTTGGGAAACAGCTTCACAGAATTGTCACTAGGATAAACCTGTAGATATAAGGTGTTCTCCCAGGAAATAGTTAAAATATTGACTTGAGCAGCAACTTTAAACTTTTTTCATCTTACTGGTTATATCTGTCCTATGGAGGCTTCAGTACCACAGATGTGCTTTTTCTGCCTGCACAGTTTTGATCAGTGCTGTCTATTCCTGATAACAGTGCTGAGTCCATCAAAAGTGCTTGTTTATTGCCTTGGAAATCAAATTCAAACTTTTTTTTTTCATCCAGATAAGTGCCTATCCTATTTGAACTCCTTTTTCAGTACTACTTTTCCTTTTCTGCCCCACATCTGAATGTAGAGCCCCTCTCTGGTTAGTACACTTACTTGTATTAGGACTCAAAAGAAGCACCTGGAAGTGCAGAAAATCTGACTGATTTTTTTTTAATCAGTTTTTCTGTGGTTTGAGAAGATCTCACTCCTAAATGAGAAGTGTAGGGCAACTCTCAAAAAAGTATTGTGCCAAAGTTTTCTTTTTCCCTTTGGGATGGGTTTTGAGTCTGCTGTCCTGGCTTGCCTGTGTTCAGTTGTTTTTCATCAGCCTTTTTGCCTTTGTTTAGTTTGACCAATCCCACACCCACTGTATGTAAACAATGAATGAGATTCAGTGAGTAGAATAAGAGAAATGACAACTAGCCCATTAGGCAGGAGAGCAGAAGCCTATGAAGTCACTGCATTAAAAAAAAATAATTAAATGCAACTTGATATTCAGACAGTGTAAATGGCTCCAAACTGCATGCTTTAGGGGATAGGATAGTTAGAAATACAGTTCCACTGATTAACCTGTTTGGTCTCCTTTTAGAACATTCTTCCAGTACTGACCTCATCTTTATTTCTCTTCAGAAGCACCATAGATGTACTGGGGGCAAGAACATTCTTCTGTGTTACATGGTCACATTAAAAGGAATAATTCTGTTTTGAAAATAGCTTGCTAATCTTCTCCAAGATTTTTTTTCTCTCCCTGTTTCTGTGGCTTTAAAGAGAATGGTGCTCAATATGTATGGTCTTTTGCTACATGACAATAAGTCTTTCTCTCAATTTGAGCACTGTTTCTGTTTGCTAAGAAATACATGGCAGTGAAAGTCAAAGTGATGGTGGTTACAGACATTTTTACTCCATTATCTGTTGCTTGAGTGGCTTTTGTTCGGCCATTGCTTACATGCACTCTAATACCAACATCTCCCAAAATCATACCTAATGCAGGAGCCACTTTAATAGAATAAGTAGCATAGGCAAGCATCAAGCGTCTAAATGATCGCTTTTTTTTCTATACATCCAGGAAGAGTTCTCTTTTCTGCTCTTGCAGTCTGTGACTGTTGTTTCCTAGCATCTTTGGCATGATGCAAACTAATAGGTATTTCTTTGTGAACAGTGCAAATATTTTTAACAGATCTCTTTTTTCCCCCCTGGCTGAACCAGGCAAACTTTGCTTTACCGAATTTCTTCTGCTCAACCACTGGTTTGCCATCTTTGTTTCAGATAGGATGCATCATTTCAGAATGTTTATTAGGGGGTTAATGAGACTGGTTTGGTGACTGACTCCACTTCTCTGTGTGTGTGATTTTTTGGGACCATTTCTGTAACTTTTAGATTCATATGTTCAACACTATTAGTAATTTCTGTGCAGACAAAGTAGTTTTTATTAACTCTTTACCAGATGTCCACCATCAGCAGAGGAGGGAAAAGACATGTTACTGTCAGAATAGAAGTAAGGAGCAGTGTGCAAAATTTGAATGAGAAGGATGTTTATTTTCACTCTTGGCTCACAGAGATGTGCTATGTAAGGACCCTATACTTCTGAAAGACAGATACATCAACAGCATTAGGAGGGTTTGGCTGCTTTTTTCTTACACCCTTTATTTGATGTTGATTCATACTTTCTTTTTAAGAGCATGGGATTGGGATTTCTTCTGGATGAGTCATAATTCTATTTACATGATAATTTCCCTGTGGAACAGGTGTAAACAGTTGGATGTCATTGCATAAGGATCCTCAGTCATTGTTGCTGCTTGATTCTTCTGTTCTTAGGTGCTGATCAGTCAGAAGGGCTCTAAAATGCTAACCATGAGTTCAGTTAAATAGTTTGGTGCTTAATTCTGATGTTTGTCAATCCATAATTTTTATTGTCTCTCTATTTTCTGGAAAGATTTTAATAACTCTCAATAGCTTGTCTTTTGCAAGACAAGTTTTCTTGTATCCCTGGAATTTTACTCTGTGACTTTCTTATCATGTACTAAGTAGTTAAATTAAGCATAACCACCAATCATTCTTGACAAGCCTTGTGATAAAGGATTTTTGGGTGATTAGTTTAAGTTAAACATTTGACTTTTGAACTCATTCTTGTGGTATGTTTGAAAACACTGGTGACCAAACAGTGTTTTTTGATGAATAACAAACTGCAAACATTGCTGCTTTTTGTTATTATAATGAGGGATAATTGACATTCTGGTGTTGATGCAGTTGATGTTTTACATAAAGCTTTAAAAGAATTCAAAATACTTTGTTATTTTGCTCTTAATGCAGACAAATATGCTGGGTTTTTTACCTGAAACATTTCTAAGAGGATTTTGAGACTTTAAATTGTATTTGCTCTGGAATATAATTGAATGTACAAAGTAGGTACTTATAAATTCTTGTTATGGGTGAGAAAAGGATAGAGTTAAAAAATGTAAATGTGACTTATAATCAGGAATGCTGTGAATTTTGTAGAGCAGGACGTACATTTGACTGATCTATGTGATGCTCGTCTTTTAGGATTGCTTGGTTGGCAACATGGTCAAGGATGAGCGAATCCTGTGGCTGCAGTCAGCTGTGCTCTGGCCCACCTGCTGGGCACTGACCCATTCTTGTCCTAGGGTCTCTTTTGATCTCAGATACCAAAGATTCCTGCCTTTGCTACTCTTCTATGTTAAAAATCCATGCTTGTGATTATACTAATGGTTGATATTGGACTGCTCCAGTTACAGATGTAGACTATTAGAAGTGCACAAAAATTGTGTGGATAAGGTGTTGCAGTTCAGTATCCTTTTCTGGGCTCGCTTAATGTGAGAATTGAAGAATTGAAGTCTTGAAAAAATAAAATCATTAGCTGCATAATTGATACAACTGCTTGTAGGTTTTAGACAGTTCCTAGGATTAACATTATTTGTTTCACTTCTGTAGGAATGGTTTTCAGCTTGTAAAGAAAAGCACTTCAGCAAGTGAAATGTGATGAAAGGCTTGCAGAATTTTTCCAATTATACTGTCATTCCAATAAAAAGATTTTATTACTCTAAATGTGTCTTACTTAAATATTTTGGGTGCTGTCTGGACAGTGTAACAAAAGTGTGTTATAAATATGGTTAGTATTAGTGTTTCAGAGGGGAAGAGATACATGATCTTAAATCACAGAGGTTTGGGATTTTTGCTTGGTTTTGATGGGAAGAGCTGACAGAAGCATTTGATACTATGCAAAGAGATAGGGAGGTGGTATTTAGCTGATACCAAAGTTGTGCATGGTAAAGCAAGGAAGCATTTGGTTCTCAATGTTGCAGTAAGAAGAGTGATTATAGAGAAATCATGTGTAAGATAGTTGTCTTTTATTCCCAGTTAATTTTCCAGGTTCTTCCTTGGTCAGCCAAGGGAAAGATAATGTTGAATTCCAAAATGTATGTTGCAGTAGTAAATGCCTGGATAAGTTTTTTCAGAGTTAAAAGCAATTCTTATATTCTGTATTGTATTTCTACTGTTGAAGCTTTTAGAAAATACTTACATTTAATAGAAACCTTTGCATTTTACAGTGTCTTGAGGTGAAGTTGTGATAGTGCACTTTGAAGTTTTTCTCAGCATGGGAAATATCCTTATGGTAAAATTGATTTTTTAAAATTGCTTTTTTAGATTGTCTGTGGATGTTTCAGGGAAATGGGAAGATGCCTCGATTTGTTTCCTCTCTGACGTTACTACCATGGTTAAGCTAGGAGAGCCCATCAAGATAACTGATGGTGCTTGTGATGTAGAGTTTCTGTTTATTGCCCAATATGAAGCTGAACATGAGTTTTAACTGAGAGTACATATCTGCCTGCACATCTTGCTGTACTGGTTAAATATGGTATTATCTCAAGTGCTCATCATTTGCAAAAAGCTGATGTAGCACAACCATTCCTGGAGTTCTGTGAAATAAGTAGTTTGAATGGACTTGTATCTAGTCCAGGCAAAATCAATTGAGCTAATTAAAACTGCTGAAAGGAACCTGACTGACCTTTCATGAAATGAGCTGGGAGCCCTCAGTTATGTGCTGTCAGGCAGAAGCAGGTTAGTGCAGGAAAGGGATTGGGAACGGGGACATTGTGACTCAGTGTGGTTTCTTGTGGCGAGAGCAGCTTGTGCATGCTCATAAACTGATCTGCACAGGATAGGAATATTGCTTCTTTCCAGGGAAAAGACAGCCCTTCCCCAACTTCTGCTTGTTCTTAGCAATGCACAAATATTTATAGGAGGCAAACCAGTGAATCATTAGAAATGTTCTTTGTACAGTGTCTCCTTAAACTGGAGGTGGTGGTGTGCTGGAATGTGGAGATATCTTTGTGGCAGTTTCTTTCCTCAGTCTGATTCTTTTGAAAGCATCTTAGTCTGCTTGTATTTTCCATACTAGAGGTTTACAAAAAATGTTTATACTACAGCTTCAAACATCTACTGAAATCCTAGAAAACCTAAAAAATTTCTGTGGATTCCTTATATTAAGATCAGATGTGGGAATGTCACATTGAATATCTGCTATACAAAACTCAGATGATTTTAATGGAAAATAAGAATCTGAAATGGTATGTGCCTAGTGGCAAAATAAAAAAGCAGAGGAAAGGGAACGAACAGAGAGAATTATATAATGGGTCAGAATTACACCTCAGTGGTTACAAGTCCATTTCTCTGCTGTGCTGACAGAGAAAGTAATTGCTGTACTTACGTCTTTTTCAATGATGTGAAACTAGTCTTTACAGCAAAGAGAGAGCCTGCAATGTGAACAACACAGTAATCCAGCTAATTGAAATGTCTTGTGGGCTGAGGCAGTTTCAGCTGCAGGGCAGTTTGAAAAAACCCAATTTTTCAAGTGTCTAACAACACTTTAAACATTTTAAATTTTTTCAATAATAGTGTATCAACCCTCACCCACAAAGCAAAATGTGGTTTTATTGATTTTTATTCCTCTAAAAATTAGCTAAGAACATAAATGACAATAATACTAGCAAGTAATAACTGAAGATGAAGTGCATAAGCGGGATATTTTCAATAAGAGAGCTTATTTCATCATGAGTCAAAACAAGTGGATTTCCTTTTTAAGGCTAATGGTTATTGAAGCAAAACTTAATAACTTCCTAAAAGGCAGTAAAAGGTTTAAATGATGTAGTTGTTAGCATGTTGGTTTGTGCTCAGCCTGCATTTTGTAAACATTATGCGAGTTGGTGTGTCTGCACGTTTGGAAGGGGAGCACAACCTTTGTGTTTGGGAAACCACGGCCTCTGACAGTGACTACAAATCTGCTTTAGGGCAGGAAGGCGTTGGCAGCCCTGGCCAAATGTCCTGTGTCAGCCATGGATGGTGACTGCCAACCTGTGCTCCTGACTCCTCCACCTCACCTCTTACAAGTCATCAAAAACCTGGTGCTTCTGTGGTTCTCACCACTCAAACTTGTGGCCTCAGCTGGTGGGACACCTGCTGCAGTGAAGGGAACTGGAGTGGGGAGCAAGCCCCCATAGCCTTTAAAACAGAATTAGATTTACATAAACTGTTTAACCAACTGTTCCATGCTTGGGAAGAGGGCCTTTAACCTTGGAAGTATGGATTATTTGGGGTGGTTGAATACCTTTCAATGATACTGACTTGCAGAATTTGGTGATCTTGGACCTTCCTGAGAAGAAAGGAAAGGGTGGGAATGGACATTGCTGGCAAATCCCAACTGAAAATGTTTAGTTTAAAATTATGTGGCTAGAACTTTCATACCAGATTTTGTTCCTGTTCAAAAATGCTAAAAGAATAGTTAATAGCAGGTAACCTTATATTAAAAGAGAGAAGAACATTCTTCATTACAGATGTAATTGTATTCAGAGAAAAATATTTCTATTGAGCACTCATTGTCTTTGGAAATCTTCTGAGAAGCATGTATCTGAAGGAGAGAATTTCTGGAGAAAGGTACACTTATCTACTCTCAGTCACTACTCAGACTTTCTTCCTACAATATTGATATTTCAGCTTCATTTTTCTCCTTAAAGAACGTTTTCCCTTGAAAATGCAAAGTTGTTTCCATTCTCTGTCATGACAACTTGGAGATGGAAGGCCAATCTGAAAATGTTTCTGTTTTTCTAACACAGTATCATTCTTCATCTGCATGACAGTAGTTAAAATTTACATGATAACTTCTGTGTACCTCCTAGTTCTTTCTGAACAAGGCTGGCTTTGTAAGAGGCAAAGATGACTCCATTTCTTGTTGCAGTAGGGCCTTACTATTTGTTATTGGGTCATTTCATAATGGCTTAATATGATAATGGGATAAATTAGGACATAAGTTTATGTCATCAAATTTTTAAGTTTTACAGTTTATAAAAAGTAGAGGATGTTGATTTAAATATAATTTCCTAGCATGTACCATGGCAGTGTTATTTAAATGCTTTGTTACAAATGGACCCTAAAGAATTATGTTAAATATTTGTAGTTATTTTATTAGAAAAGACTCATTGAAAGGGTTTTTGAATGTGTAATGATTTAGCCATAGTAACCTTCTAAGTGTGCCTTAGTGGTAGGAGCAGGTCTGCATGAGTTACATTGAAAGGTTTGTTAGAAGTAGACCAGTGCAATTGCATTAGTGTTGCTGTCATGAGCACTGCTGTGGAGAGTTGAAATGGCTTTTATTCAGGTTCACTTGTGGAAACATATCCCTTTCTGGTTTGCCAGTTTTCTAGCACGTGTATCACCAGGGCGTTTGCTTTGGAGGAGCTGGAGTTAGTTTTTGATATACTAGTGCTATTTTCAGCTAGCAAATAACACTGGCTTTATTTTTAAAGATACTGTATTCCAACACTCTCATTATATATTTTTGACTAGTTTGGTGTCCTTTGTGTAAGGTGATGACAGAGATTGTCAGTACCTGAGCCTCAGAATACTGATTTAGTTTTTACTGCATTAGAAATGTCAACTGAAATAATTTGACATTCATCTTTGTTATCTGCTAGTCCTGTTCTCTGTTTCTCAAGGTACTGTACATCAATCTAGAAGCTTTTTGGTCTCTTAAACTGGTTATTTCCCTGTGTTTCAGTAACAAGGTTTCACACATCTCTTGTTCTGATGTAGAGTGCCGGCAAACAGCTTGTGATGTCATAGTCGGAGGTTTTGGGGTTTTTTTAGCTTTGTCTGCTTTAAGTTGGTCTTCTAACATAGCTGACTTAGCCCAAAGCTGGCCTTAACGTGGCTTTGAGCTAGGACAGAGGCAGTAATACTGATTATTTTATATTTTTATTTACTTGCCTACCTAGTTTTGCTGTCTCTGGCCTGACAGCAGTCAGTGCTTTAGAAACTTAATCCTCTCAAAGCAAGTATTTCAGCAAATCTAGTATGAAACATTTGTGCTGAAGGGTCAAAACGTTACATGTAAGTGTAAAACTGTGAGTAATTAATGACTGTCCAAGTCATTAAAAAAATTACTGATTTTCAATGGTAAATTTTCAAAGAAAAAATGAAAACCTAGAGGGCCAAAATGAAAATGGGTGATTGATACTGACACTTCAACTTCAGCAGGTGCCACTCTGTCAAAAAAGATCAGTTGTTGAGTGAAGAATACAATGAACTTTTTTTTTTCTTTTCTGGATTTCCTGAAAATCTCTTGTGTAAAGGTAATACAGTTGCATATGGCAGACAGGGTTGTAGAATCATTCTGATGAAAGGAACTTCAGGTGTAGCCCAAGCTCCTGCTCACAGCAGGATTAGCACTGAACTTACATGGCATTGTCTAAACCTTTGTCAAAATGGATTGTGTTTTGATTATTTCTTACTTTTGTCAGGAAGAAAAAGCTGTTAGTTGGAAAGAAAAGCATTTAAACATTTAATTAGACTTTCCTGAAATATGAAATTAATATTTGAAGATATTCACTGATGCATGAATTTTGTGAAATATGGGAAGCATGTGGAGCAACATACAAAGACTATAAGTAATAACCAAATATTTTTCATTTTAGAGCCTTGATGAGTATGAAGATGATGAAGCAGGGCAGAAGGAACGAAAGAAAGAGGATGCTATTACTCAGCAGAACACGGTACAAAATGAGAGTTCCAGTGCAGATACCTCTTGCTCATACTTACTGCAGGTGAGATCTTAACATTGTTTGTTTTATCATTTTACTCCAATTTAAAACTCGTACTGCTTCCTTCTTTGTATTTCTAAACAGTAGATTATACCCTGCATGAAAAAAACCCTAAAGTTCAGGAGTTGACACATTGCTAAAAACAGAGTATGAGGTTCCATTCCACAAACTTAATACTACTGAGATGAAGATTCTGACAACAGAATCTACTGTTTCTGTAGAGGTCTTGAAGGTAATAGTTTTGATGTTCATCATAGAACTTACTGTTTAGTGGGGGGAAGAAAAACTGGGAGATTCAAGTGAAAAATACTGACAGGCATAGAATATTCAATTAATTGGAGGTAGCCTCTTAAATCAGAACACATTTTCCTAATTTATTCTGTTTATTGACTTCTAATTACTGATTCTAGGATTGAAACCAACACTCTAACTCCTAGGGTAAACAGCCCTTGCCTCTGTGAAACCTTTTCTCCCTTTTTATTGCTTTCCAATTCCCTGGCCACACTGATTCCTGCAGTCCCCTCCCCCTGACATCAAAACATTGCCAGTTATGCCTGGTACACCCCTCCTTCATACTATACCACTTGTGGCAAATGTTCTGTCTCTTTCCTGAGTGCCCTAAGTCTCTTTAACCAGTCTTGTTTCTCCTTCTGTTACCTAACAGCATGTACAAACCCAGCTGTACAAACTGAGGCCATCCAGCTCTGCCTGTTGACAGCAGAGGCAACAGCACATGTGCAGGGAGAAAAAAAATGCAAACAAACCAAGGATGTGGTGCTCATGGGTAGTTTTATAACCATCCATAACTAGAGGTGGCATGGCTGGATCGGTGAATCTGGATGCACTTTCCTTCTAAAATTTGGCCTAGTCTTTCATCTGCTCATGGATGCCTTTAACATTAAGAGCCTGGGGCAGAGAAGTCCACAGCTTAATTACCTGGAATGTCAAGATTAGTCTCCTTTTGTTAAAGTTGAATCTGTCATTTTCCATGGTTCCATGTGATTTCAGCAAGGTGTCCCAGTGGAAGACATGGGGAACAACTGCTTCCTTTTTATGTGACTGAGTGCTGCAAAGAGAGGATGGCTCCTCTCAGCTGCCTGTTCCCTAGGCTGAATAATTCTATTTTACTTAGTTTTTCCTCATTACAGGAGTTACTCAACAACATTGTCTACTTTCCAGTTTGACTCTCTTTTGTTTTGTACCCAAAAACAGAACCAATGAAACATTCAGTATAATATGCAGTCATAGAGTGGTTTAGTGGTGAGGTTTGTTTTGTTCTCTGTTTCTTTCCTAATAATTCCTGATGTCTATTTGTCTCCTGAGCCCTGAATTTACTGTTTATGTGTGAATGCCTAATCTAACATAACATTTTTCAAGTTATCTGTGAGTGAGAATAACAAGCTCAGAGGTCAATGCCTGTGTAAATTTAGAAACATGTTCACCTTTCGTTTCACTTATGTACACTATACTTATCTACATTAAATTTAATCTCCTGTTCCACCTCCCAGTCACTCCCAATAAAGGAGTCATTCATGTTTTAACAGTTGATCTGTATCTTTTCTGTTCTGAGTAGCATCTGTGGACATCTCCTCCCCAAACACATTGAAAAGCCCAGGTTCCTGCACAGGTTCCTGTGACACTGTTCTGGTTGTTCCATCCACTGTGAAAGCTGACCGTCGGGTCCACCATTATTTCCTGCCTTTTCACCAGTGGTTTATTCACAGGACATTTTCTTTTATTCTAAGAGGAGATTACGTTCTTGAGTAGGCTTTGGGGAATGACTTTGAAATGCAGTATGTTGTCAATCAAACTTCTGTCCTGGACATGTTTTTATAACTTAAAAAAGCTGTATTAGATTTGCAAAGTGTAACTATTCTACAATTGCCTTGGTGACTCTTCCACATGGTATCATATTTACTTACTTGTTCCTTAATTGTTCTAGACTTACTAGAAACACTTTATCCCATATAAATATCAAGTTTACTCCTCTATAGTTCTGTGTTTGTTTAATAATCTTCTTGAGGATGATGTTTATGTTACCCTGTGGTACTAGGGCAGTTTTAAATGAGAAGTTCCATTTGATCTCGAGTAGTTCAGCTATTATATTTTTTAGTAACATCAATAGTTTCTTCAAAGCTCAAGGAGTAAATAGCTGCCTCATTCTGGTAGGTAACATTTTAAAATTTCTTTTATTAATTTTTTTCCCACATTTTAACAGTGCTTCTGCTGTAAATAGACTGTTCTCCAGAGGGAGTGCTCTGATATGACACTCTTACCATTCTTTTCCATGGTGAACATCAACAAAAATATTTCTTCAAAGCAACTGTCTCCTCTGAGTATGCCTCATATAACCAGATCTGTTGTCTTTGCAGATTTGTCAGGAGCCATCACGCTGAAAAGTTTCTATGCTTTTCTCCAAGTTGTTTGTAAAATTGTTTCTTGTTCACTCTGTTTTCACTTCTTCAGCAGGTATTCCAAAAGTTTAAATTTTTAGTTTCTCCTAGTGGTATTATATAATGCTTTGGCTACATTCCCGTGCCCTCTTTTTTTCATCCATATTTTCTATTCTTTTCATCCATATTTTCTATTCTTCTTGACTAGCAACCTAAGGTTTTATTTACCAAACTGTCTGTATTAATTGTATCCTACATTTCCAAGTTTGTCACCTCTCTCCCAACAGGCACTACTTCATGGTTGACAGAGCACAGCAGAAGTGTTGTGTCACCAACAATACAGAAATGAGTCCCAGGTCTCGGATCTGGCAAAGGCCCAGGGTGGAACATGTACGGAACAGATGGAACCTTAGAAAGTTGTAGCTACCAAGACTTAATCAGTTTATTATGGGCTCTGTCAATTCACTTGTTATTAGAAGACTTAGAACTTGCCCATTTTGAACAGAAATTGACAGTAGTGTTATTTCAGCTTTGATGACTTAATTTCCTTTTGATTCTACTCTGTCCAAGACTAATACTTTTTAAAAGTAGAGCTTATGTTGTAGATGTAAGAACTAATTTTAAGTTGCCATTGACCAATATATATTTTACTTCCATGTACTAAGCAGAATAAATACATTTCTGTAGTTACAGCTATTTACCCCATTTGTCCATTCTTATTATCATTTAATGAAATTTGTAAATACATAATTATTGTGAAAATGGTAAATAAAATAGTATTGACTTCATATTTGATGAGGAAATATGTTGCTTAATAAGGTTTTCTTTCCAGTCCTTAATCTGATTTTTCAGTTCCCTTTTAATATTGTCAGAGGTTGCGGTTCTCATTTTCTTAGGCAATATGTACATTTTTTGAAAACTCTGTCTGAATTGGAAGTTCTTCATCCAAAGCACAGACATACCAGGTTTGTTAAGAATAGATCTAGAAATACAGCAGATTTGAGTATTTTCCCTGAAGCAGAGCTATTTGACTGAAATCATCTTCTGAATTATTTTATATTGGCAGTATAGAAAGTATAGAAGATGATTGGTCTGGCAATGTTACAAGCACTGAAAAACTGTTGCAATCAAAGAATTTGTTGTTTAACTTTAGAAAAAGATAGTGTGGATGGCCTCATCTCATCTCAACATTAAACAAGTGTTATATCTGACTCTGACTTTCTGGCTCGATTTTCCTCCTATTCTTAGTAGGACTAAAATCCTATTCAGTTGTTCTGATCTTGTGAGTTATGGTACTGTGGGCTACACCAGTGATGCATATGGGGATGCACACTGAGAGTAATAAGTCATATATCAGTAAGCCTCTTACAAACGAGCTAGAAAATCTGTAATGCTAAGGACAAGCATAGATAAAACTACTACTTTAAAAGTTAAGGTTTCTACTTTAACTAGAAATCTTCAGTGTCTGGTAATTATAGAAATCTAGCTCTTGTTTAGCAGAGATGGCAAAAATGAAAATAGTGCAAAACTATTTGATAGCAATGTCTTTCTTGCAGGTGGATAGAAACGGTGCGTTCAAAGTAGTGAATATGTCTTCATTGAAAATAGTGTTAGTATTTATGTGCTATACAGAAAGCTTGCATCCAAAAAACCTACAAGATTTGGCTGAAAAAAACCAATTTGTTTAATGAAGATTTATTTTTAAGTCTTTTAGAAAACTTTCTGAGTTTCAGAATGTGGAAAAGATGTTACTATTAGCTAATACTCAAAAAAACCCTGCCAAAAAACACCATATGCAAGGCCTTTATATCAGAGCATTTAGGTTTGCTGATACTATGGTCATGTGCCTTTTGGAATTCAGTTGTTTGTGCATCTGGCCTCCTAAAATATGTCCCAAATATGTGCCCTTCTTCATGTAATCATGTGGCTGTAGGGTTAACATAACTTATTGGTCATTACAAAGGTGATATTTGAGCGTGGTAGTATGTTGTGATGTATGTGTCACCTTATGGTGTTCTTGGAAAATTGGGGAGCCAAAATGATGTATATGTCACCTTATGGTGTTTTTGGGAAATTGGAGAGCCAAGGGGAAGGCTGAGAAGATTAAGTCAAAGCTAATATAAAGCCTTGCAGTGAGAGACACATATATAGGTCCTCCATCCATTAAAATCTTCAAATTACAACTGTCTGGTTTTTGGTAGTTACTCTATAATAATACAGAAGTATCATTCTCAATACCTTGGAAAGGGTTTGAAATCCTTTGTTTTATGTTATCTTTGGTTCCTTTCTGCTTGCATTTTATTTCAAATGTTGTAATGTCTGTGAATGCTAGTTGTGCTGAGCAGTGAATGAGTACACTGCCAAAAATATATCAGCTGTGAATAATTGACATTTAAGATATGGGAGTTGAGTAAATACATATTGACAAAAGCATCAAGAGACAAAAAGGCATTTGAGAACTTCAAAATTACTTTTGTCATTGGCATGAGAATGGGGATTATTGAGTTCTAGAGGTGTGTTTTTCTCCTCACTGAGGACAAAATGGCTCTTGCTGGATGAGCTGAATCCTTTCCTCTCCCTGGAAGACTTGACCCAAACATGTAATGATTTTTGCTACTAACATAACATGGAAATAGGAATCAATTATAGTGAGAGATACAGATTTTTGCGCCTGTGGGCATGGAAAAAGGAAATTCTGAGTCACTTAGATACTGAACTTCAGCCTTTGTGAAACTAATACTCTGAATCCTTCAACTGAAAGGTAATTATTTATAAATACTAGAATGATTTAGAGTATCTTATTGTAGAAAGGGAATGCTGATCTTTATTATTGTCACACAGAATTTGTCTAGTGTATTTCTTAATTAAGAAATTGAAGATCATAACTATCACAGTTACCAGTGTCTTTTGCATCTCTCTGATTGCCAAAGACTCTGCAGTTATCTGCTAGAAACCTGTCTTGGTATTTGTAGTGCTGGTATGAAGCTGGGAGGGGAATTTTGCCTCCCAAATATTTTGAAGTCTGGGACCCCAGTATGAGATGACTCACTATGACAACTGTTTTGCTGTGCCTAATTTTATATTATGTATTGCTGCAAAGCCCAGGGCCTCATTCAAGACCTTGCACTTCAGCTGGAAGTAGCAATAATTATGTTCCAACAATTAATTTGCTGTGTGTAGGCAATTGTAATGCACATTTCTTGCTCTCCCTGTATTGGTCTTAGCATGTACATGAACAAGAAATTAAGATGTTGAATTTTACAAAATTACTTTATACAAGATACTGCTTTGTGAGACACATTTTAGACAGTTAAACATCCACACTGAATTGGAGTCACAAACCCAGAATGGATTTGCTAGACAGAAAATGTCACTTCATTTGTAGCTCTTAACCTTGTTAGACTGTAAGCTGTATTATATTCCTGCAGTAAGTACAAATTATGTGCATTAGCAGACAGACTAAAGCTTGATCCTAGCACTGAATTCCTGTGGAGCTGTTAATCCAAGACAAGGGAAGGCAAAGCTGCCCGAGTTTTCAGCTCAGAGCACTGACTTACATACACAGCAGTATTGCCATGTCTTGAGTTGCTCTCACTACTCTCTGTAGCAGCAATGCAGGTTTTTGTACTCTGCAAGAGGTTAGCTTGTGATGGATGCTTGGATAATCATTCAATTTAGTGTAGAAATTACCCAGTACCTTTGAAAGAATCCTTGTTGATTGGACGTGAGGGTAGGATGAAATGTCTACATAATTAGCATTAATGGTGCAACTATGAAATTGTGTCACAGTAGGTTGGGTTCATTGTATAACTTCAGTATGAATAGGTTAGGTGCTAGTGAAATAATGTAAACTTGATTTATTAACATGACCCTTTAGTTATGCCTTGTGCATTCAGTTGTAAGTAATTCAAAAGGCTTTGAAAATTGAAGGAAAACCACATTTCATCTTTTTTTAACCTTTTGTTCTAAAAAAGTTTAACATTTCACCAAAACATTGCAGGCACTTTCTAAAAGGAATGTGGTCCAGAGATATCTCTACAGAAGTGTAGTTCTGTTTGCTTAAATATGATTCTTTTCTTTAAATGTGGCCTAACACGTTGAAATTTTTGGAAGCAAGGATATATATCAGTGTTTATTGTTTAAATGTTTAATAGACATACCTTATAAGCTTTGCTGAAAGCAGTAAATAAAGGTAAGGAATAAAATTTCTTCTTAGCCTTGCAGCAGACTCTGAGAAATGCAGGGATCTGAATTTGTTACCTGCATCTCCTTTCAGAAGGGCAGCTGAAAACCTGCTTGACAGAAGCATCATGGAGTTTTGTGCTTCAATCTTGTGCTGAGATTATACTGCCAAATAAGCCAACTCAAGTTGCACTTCTTGACTATTTTACCTTTTCTGGCTTTTCATTTAGCAGTGTAATGTCATACAACATCATTTTACAATTACTCTCATTATCCAAAGTATGTGGTAATAGTATTCATGCCTATTCATACATGATCTTGGCTTTTCAAAGGTGTTTGGCATCTAGGTTTCATGTAGTTCTCACAATGAAGAACTGTATGCATGCATTCAAGGGTATGTAAGTATCTTGTGTGATTGTTGCTTGATGTTAATTTCCATCCATAGAGAAAATGTAGTTGTGCTACACTAGGCACGCCTAAATGTATTAAACATGGGGTTTTTTTCAGCACTACATTTTTTAGATGTTAGGCCAGTTATTATTTGCATAATAACATGATTATAACATTGGTATTGTTTTTAAAAGTAAGGAACTAAATGTGATTAAAGTACAGAAATACATTAATTATGGTGATGTGTGCTTGAGTTTGGAAATCGTAAGTAATTCTGCCAAATCAGGTTATGAGACTCTAATATTTGAGATTTAACTACCAGATAATACTCATCTTGTGTTTTTTATTTGCAGGTGGAGTGTGATGCACTTCACAGAGATGATATGAAAGCAGTCATTAGCATCCACAAAGCATTTAAGCAATAATAGTGTCTGCAGTAGAAAACTCATTAGGAAATCTGACTATATGTGGAAAAGTATTTGCATAAATGTTAGTTAAAAATTATTCAAATTCAATGTTAAGTATTAAAAGATCACTAATTTTTAAAATAGATTTGCACCTGAAGTCAGTTTTGTGTGTGTGCAGTGTTTTTAAAGTGACATTAGTTGGAGGGAATTTGCTGCCCTGTGTGGGTCATAACATGAACCAGGTGCTTCAGTTACCATCTGCCATGGCTCCCATGGCTTGGGAGACCCAGATGATTTTTGTGATCTGTGTAAGGGAACAGGAACACAGGAATTTCATGTTTTCATGGTCACACATGATCAGGCAATCACTCAGGTAATTTTTACCAAAATGGGCCTATATTCAGAGCAGTTTGAGTATGTTAATAACTAAGTAATTAAGGCACATGTCCACTTTGTGAAGAGCTAGCAAGTATGAATATTCAGCATTACTCACTGAGTACAGTTCTTTGTGTTCCACTTAAGAGATGTTGTGGAAAAATACATCATGATGTCAGGAAGGGCAGCATCATGAGTTTGAATGAAAGGGGAATAGGTCTAGGACGTTCTGACCTGTTCTGAATTGGTTGACTTTGCAATCTTGATTTGCTTTAATTGGTTTTTTCTGCATGTGTTATTGCAGGTTGGAAAACCCCCAGTCTACATAGTAAGTTTTAAATTAATCTTCAAGGTAACTTCTGGGTTGGAGTAATAATGTTGCACGGTGGTCTTGTCTGGTATAACTGGAGGCTTTAACTGCACTCAGGGATTTGTTTTGATAAAAATGAGATTGCTAGTTTTTTGTTACATTGTATGGATTTGTGTTTTTAGTAGAAAAGAAGATTATAAAAAAGTGGAGTCTGGTTTTCTCACCGGAGTGGGCTGTGTCATAAGATGCTGTTGTAGCAACATAGGTTTTCACTGCCAAAATCTTCCTCCTTTCCTGTCATGTGAGCAAATTTAGTATATAATGTGTGTCTGTTGGTAGAGTGCTGCTGATCCATGCATGTTCAGTGGGTTTTACTGTGCCAAAGGATCTGTACATCTACATCTGATTCAGCATGTGCACTATCCAACACTGCTGCTTTGGAAAGTGCTTTCAAGTGAAATCGTGGTCCTTTTTGCCCCTAAAAAATTTCCTAGAAATCAGGAAGCTCACATCAGTTACTGATGTGAGACCAGTGGGAAAGAGGGTGGCTGTAAATTGCTTATGAGCCAGAAAAGGTTGCTTGGCTAAGCAACATATAACCTTGAGGATGCAGCTTGGGCATCCCTACTTTGAGTTGCCTGACTTCTGCTCTTGAAGGGAAATACTGATAATGACTACCAAGATTTGTCTTCCTGACAACTCACCAAGAAGAGAGATCTTTCAGTTTTTTGTGGAAGGCATTATTTGTGTTCAGTGCTTGATCACTGTCAGCATAAATTTGATTACCTTTGATAGCAAACTTTGCTTTTCTTAGAAAGAAATACAGCATTATTAATATTTTTAACATCTGGGCTTAGTAAAGTTTAATTTAGTGGATAAGTGGTTTAAGCTTAAAATTTTGTTTGATGAATGGATTTCACTCCCAGTATATAGAATTAAATGTACCTATGAAATCTGTTAAAATTGAATATTTGATTTTGTGAGCCTGTGTGTGTGTGCACAACTGTTTGTCACAGGACCTGCATGAAAACTAAAGCTGAATCATACCTGTGCAGGCATGGCATTGTGAAGGCCTCCTGTTCTTGCTTTAGAGTCACAGCTGTGCCTAGGAATCTACAGGGTTTTCAGCACAGCCTGCTCTTCTGCAGAAGAGCAGATCCTTATGATCCTTATAAACAGCATGTGTGAAGCAAAGCTTGTAAGTTATGATTTCTTCTGCTGAAGTTTGGTTATGGTCCTTCCACTAAGATTTCATATTTTGGGGGCTTTATTTACTTTTATTCTAATTTTTTCTTGTCTTCAGATGTTATTGCTGTGTACTCAGCCTGTATGAACAGAAATTGGGCTTGTTGCCCTGTTTGTTTTTGTTTCTTTCACTATGGAGTTCATGTAGCTGTGCTCCAGAATTGCACCAGCACTAGCTGCTGTTACACTGGTCTGGAGCCTTTTTTTGAAACCTTTATGCAGATGTAAGGAATGGGAAGCACTTTATCACATTCCTAACGAATGTATTGAGCAGCCTAGAGGGACCTCATATAAAGGAATTAATTTTTTTTGCCCACATGTTTTCTGTTTTGGACTAGCTTTTTAAGTCAGCTGGGTTAGTGGGTATTCCCCCCTCAGTCTTTTTTTTTTTTTTTTTTTTTTTTTTTTGGGGGGGGGGGGGGGAAACAAGTGATCCTGAAAGTATAATGATAAACTGTGGGGAGTCATTGAGCACATACAAATTTATTGAAAAACAGGGTATTTCTGATGTATCTACTTGTACAAATAGATTACACAGCCTGATACTAAAAGCTTTTGTAAGGTATGGAAATACTCCTGATACCTGCACTTTCCTGTGCTTCTGCTCTAGCGAGAGAACTTTAATTAACACTGCTTTCGTGGCAGGAACAAATCTGAAGCCCAGGTAACAGTATGAGTACCTGCTTGGCTGTGTACAGAGAGGGAGGAGATGCTTTCCTGCAAGAGCTAGCATGGAGCATGGCCCAAGAGGATCCCTGCTGCAAGGTGGAGAGGGGAGACAGTTTGCTTGGTGCTGCTGAAAGATGAGCTGAAATGTGCACTCTGCACAAATACACATAGCAGTAGTTGTCAGACATTTTGTAGCATGTATCATACATTCATATTACTAATAGTTAGAGAACACCATAGCAGTAGTTATTCAGATGTGCTGGTGCATTTGGAAGGTGTATATTCCAGTTCCATGGTGGTGGGAGGATGGCTGGGGCAGGGTAGACTGCTGCTCCATCTCTCCATCCTTGCAGTCTAGTGTAATTATTGTGATGGCTCAGGAGGGAGGAGGAATCTAATTCATAGTTGTTTGGTGGAGACAGTCTGACTGTGTTTATACTGTTAAAAACTGCTAGACCTGGGTGTGAGCTCAACTGCTGCACTGCTGATAGAGCCTGTGGCTTAATTATTAGCAACATTTTTTGGCATGGTTTTGGTTCACGCTACCTAATGCTCTCTTATGTCATACCTGAGGGCTGTTTGAGGAATCATGTACCAGGAACCAGTCCTCTTAAATGGTGTGAACATCACAGCACCAGTTTGGGCTGCCTTTTGTGTAGTGCTGCAAGGACATTACTAATCTTTGCTAGCTCAGAAACAACTGCATACCTTTAATCAACATGCTGGGGTATGCAGCACAGAGCTAGGTTTCCTGCTCTGAAAACGCTGCTTTGAGTTGTAGCTCAGCCCTTGTGTGATTTCAAATATTTTTGTCTAAGGGGAGCCTACAGATTCTTATTTCTTAGGGATACCACATTGTCTTTCTGATCATTTTTCCTGCTCTGCTTTATCTATGAGTCACCTGAGATCTAGTCAGATTTTTTTCAGCCTAATTAAATCAACTCCTTCACAGCTTTTGTTCTGAGTGCCTAACTGCTTGTCCTGAACTCTTTTTCTCACTCTTCAGTGGCAAATATTGCTTGAATATAGAAATAGAGAATAACGAATATAAGAAAAGCTCTGTTAATTTGTTTAAATGTGTTTCTGGTTTCCTTATTTCTGGGAGCACTTTTCTTCTGGAAGATACTTGACTTACCTGGGAGTTACTTGTCTTATCTGCAGGTATTTCTTTAGTTATTTTCTCTCACTTTCTGTCCTTAATAGATTTCTTCATGGGTAAAAATTGAGGATACTTACCTGTTAGAACTCTGATTGATTCCCTAGATGTTCTTGCAGTGTTTCTCCATGGCCCCCTGGCTCTGTGTAAGCAGGCAGATAAGTCATAACTCCCTTGGCTTCACAGGGGTAATATCTATCACTTGAACCCAAGCATTGTAGCACACTTGTTAGTTCTTGTTTGAAGATCTATTATAACATATTAAATAAAGAGATAGTAAGATGAGGCTGTAAAAAATAAAGTTAAGGTGCAGAAAGTTGTGTTGCATTTCTATGAAAAACATCTCTAGATGTTTTCCAAGGGGGGTGACACAACTGAGAGGAACTGTCAACTCCCTCATGGGCAGAGAGGCCCTGTATATAGACCATGACAAATTAGAGAATTGGGAAATCACCAACTCTGAAATTTAACAAGGGCAGGTGTCAAATCCTGCACCTGGAATGGGGCAGTCCTGGTTGTGTGCATAGACTGGGGAGCAGGAAAGAGAGCTGGGGATCCTGGTTGATGGGAAGCTGAACATGAGCCAGCAGTGCCCTGGCAGCCAGGAGGGCCAACCCTGTCCTGGGGAGCATCAGGCATAGCATCACCAGCTGGGCAAGGGAGGGGATTGTCCTGCTCTGCTCTGCACTGGGGTGGCCTCACCTCAAGTCCTGTGTGGAGCTTTGGGTGCCACTGTGTGTAAAAGACATTCTTTAAAAGCTATTAAAGAACATCAAGAGGAGAGCCACAAGGATGATGAAGAATATGGAGTGGGAGCCATATGAGGAGCAGCTGAGGTCACTTGACCTGTTCAGCCTGGAGAAGAGGAGACTGAAGGGAGACCTCATTGTGGTCTTCATCCTCACAAGGGGAGGAGGAGGGGCAGGTACCAATCTCTTTGTTCTTGTGACCTGAGGAAATGGCATAAAGCTGAGTCAAGAGAGGTTTAGGTTGGATATCAGGAAAAAACTCTTCACCCAGAGGGTGATTGGGCACTGGAACAGGCTCCCCAGGGCAGTGATCATGGGCCCAAGCCTGACAGAGTTCAGGAAGTGTTTGAACAGCACTCTCAGTCACACGGAGTGATCTTTGGGATATTCTGTTCAGGACAGGAATTGGACTCAATGATTCTGATGGGTCCTTTCCAGCACAGCATATTCTTTGATTCAGTGATTCAGGAATGGAAGGTAAATGGTATCTCTTGACTCCTGAGGGAAAATTGCTTTGGGGAAATTTTGGTGGGAGGAGAAGAAAGATATTTCATCTACTTTTTGCTGTTTTTCACATCTGCAGTCATTCCTGGTTTGTATTAGAGTCAGATTCCCTTTCAGTTGTTTAGCATTTAGATGTTATCCCACTTAGGAGCTGAATGAAACTTTGTCTGTATTGCAGAAGGTATGTAACTGCCATTTCCAAACAAATCTCAATGCAGAGTTGTACTGAATGTGAGAAGTAGCTGTAGTTAATCAAGATGTGATTTAAGGTACAGGAGTTAACTTGATTTGCTGGATGGAAATAGAATCTACCTTGGTATGTAAAAAGGCAAGAAACCCCAGCAGTAGACCTCTTTCTTCCATGTAGTGAAGTTGTATTTGCTCACATTTGAAGAATGTACAAGAAACTTTTTAGGAAGCCTGCATTTGAATTATATATGAAAAGAAAATTGTTTTGATAGCCTCATTTCGATCAAAATTTAACCTTGCATGTTGCAGGAATATCATTATATAGTAATAATTTGCACTAGTGCATAGTTCTATTTCAAAATAGTGTGCATATTCTTCATGTCAGTATATATACTAGTGAGCCCTAACAGCCTGGTTTGATCCAGGGGATTTGCTTTAATTATTTGCAAAACTTTTAAGTAGCGTTTCAAGGGATTCCAGTGACTCTTTTACATAGTCCAGCTGATTCCAGAGTCTGTGCTTGTTTAAAACCAGTGTTTGTTAGGGCATTTTAACTAGCAAATTTGTAATAGTAGGGTTGGTTTAACATCTGGAAAACTTTGTCAGACACTTGTAAACACAGACAATTCTATTTATTTAAAGCCCGATGACCAGCTTGTTTATGCAATCTCTCTGTTGGCCAGATGAAATACCAAGATGAGCCAGGAGCAAAGAGGAGAGTTAGCCAAGTTCCTTCATCCTAGTTTGACAGAGATTTAATTGGCAGTAAATGGTTTCATGAACTGAAATGGTCTCAGCTGCCTTTTCTGTCCTTGCATATTCTCTTGTGCAGCAGGTGCATGCCCATGAGTTAGTCTGTGCAGTGAATCAGATGAAGGAGCTCATGTGGAATGAGAGAAATGTTTTCTTTTTCCTTGGTATTTTTCATAGATCACACCCTGTCCTGCATTAATACTATCCACACAATCACTTCTGTAGACAAAACAAAAAGGGAACATGACCAGTTTTCTGGAGCTATGCTGATGTATGTCACTCTGCAGTAGTTTGCAGAGGGTTCACTAATAATTTGGTTTATTAGTGAAGTATATACTGTTAAAAGGTAAATGCAAGCTGCCTGAGATCATGTGCAAAAAGTAAAAGTAATTTTAAGCCTGTGTTTGGAATACTGCATTGAAGTGAGTGTTTGATTTCAGCCTTGGACAAAGAACTGATGTAGGTAAATGTCTTTGGCAGGAGTATTTTTTCACCAGTATGAAAGAAACCATTAGCATATAATGGTTACAGATTAATTCTTTACTTACTGTTTTTCCATTCAGGATTTCCACAGACTATAAAAATAATTCCTCTTTTAGAGGGAGACATTCAAATGAGCAGATCTCTTCATTGCTCATGACAAATCATTCACTTCTATAGTGAAGATTAGATATTTTAAATGTGGGTTAAAAATCAAAGTTCAAAAATATTAAGGAATGTAAGCCAGATTTGTAAATAAGTACTTATGTACAAGAATAGTCATCTGCTTTTAGGTTAACTCTTTGTCAGAACAGGCATGTCCCTCCTTTTCTCCTTCCCTTCCTTGATTTTCTGCCAACCTTCAGTTCTCCAAAAGTGGAGGAGACAAGATCTTAAATTATAGGTGCTTGCCTCATTTTAAGATCTCTGAGTAGTTTGAAATCTTAGATTATTTTTTGATTTATATGTACATAAGGCTATTTACAGCGTGACTACTTATATTCATGTTGCCAGAGACTTCTGGATGCACACAAAATAAATTTCATAAGATGAGAACAGAGGTAAATAATACATTTTCCTAGTGTTTTCACAATCTCTTTAAATAATGATTGGTTTGCATTTACATTAGAGATTTCAAAGTAATAAAAAGAATAATTTACCAGATCTGCAATATTAATTTGGTGTTCAGAGGAATTTTTTCTTGTGCATCAAATGTGCATTTTTAACTTTTTGTTCATAGTTAGTTTCAACTACAGAAATAAAAACCACTGCTACTTACTGTAGAAACATCTGTTACAAAGGACTTGTTAATTGAGTCAAGGTTTTTCTGTTTGTTTGTTTTAACAGCTGTCATTTGTAGCAAATGAGAATATTTACTGTGCACTTTGTCTCTGAGCATTTGTTTGCTCTCCCAGCTTTTTCTGAAGAGCTGGCTTTTCTGAATAGTAGTGCCAAAATTTTAAAAGGCTCCAGTTGAATTAAATGTACAAGTCTATGTAATTGCTTTACAGCTTATATTTGCATTTAGTATCTGAAAATGTTTTAGCAAATATGGGGATATACAGTGCATTCATTGTATCCTTTTAGTGTCTAAAGTACAAAACAAGCATCTCTTACCTTAAGATTTCTTTGTACAAAGGTATGTGTGCTTCACCAGACTGCAATCTCAGGTGCAATTTCTCACTTTCTCATGAATTCTACCTTTCACTGCAAAACGAGGCTTATGTTCACCAGGAAGCATTTTCCTGAAGAAAAGAAGCTGTTAAAAAAATAAGAACCGAGGAAGATTAGAGCCCAGAGTTCCTTTATTGGATCTGCAGGCAGTTAGGCAAAATTTAGACCCAGTGTAACTCTCCATCCAAGCCTCAAAAGGCAATTGAAGCAATTGCCCATGGCTGATGGGGCAGCTGGGATGTTTCTGAGACCATCAGCACCAGGAGCTGTTTCTGATGTTACTGATGTGCTGGTTCAGTTCTCAGATACAGGGAACATGGATCTTAATGTATTAGATGAAACAATTGGAATCTCTTCGGATAACTCAGAGTCAAATCACTTCATCAGTCACTGCTGACTGTCTTAAGGCTAAAAATCTTTAGGGCTTGAAGGGATCTTGGGAAGTCTCCAGTCCAAGTCTTGCAGACAGAGCAGGGTATGTGTAGCAAATTGCTCAGGACTGGAGCCAGTTGGGTTTTTATTGTCACAATGGATAGAAATATGTCTCCATCATCTTTACCCCATCAGGAACTTGTACACATTGGCAAGAAACCTCTTGAGCATCCTATTCTCCTGGCTGAACATTTCCAGCACTTTCAGCTTCTTATTTGTAGGATGCTCCAGACCTTTTATTATATGTCCAGCTTTGCTGGAGCTCTCCAATATATTGTTCTCATACTGTGAAGTCCAGAACTGGACCCAGCATGCCAGCTGTGGTCTCACCAGGGCTGAGCAGAGGAGAATTAGAGAATATGCTTAGTTGGAGGGGACCCACAAGTCCAACTTCTGTCCCTGAACGGGACACCCCAGAAGTCACACTTTGTGCCTGAGAGTATTGTCCAAATGTTTCTTGAGGTCTATCAGATTTGGTGCTGTGACCACTTTCCTGCAGAGCCTGTTCAAGTGCCCAACCACCCTGAGATGTGAAGGTTTTCCTAATATCCAAACTAAGTCTCTGCTGACACAACTTCAGGCATTCCCTCAAGATTCCCTCAGGTCCTGTCACTGGTCATGACAGAGGAGAAATCAGTGCCTGACTGTCCTCATCCCTTCATGAGGAAGTTGTGACTGCAGCTGAGGAAGTTGTAGCTGCAACTTCCCCTCAGTCTTGTCCAGGCTGAACAAGCCAAGTGACCTCAAGTTCTCCTCTAGTCCCTTCACTGTCTTGCAGCTCTCCTCAGGATGCTGTCCTTCAACCTGCTGGCAGTGCATCCTGAGGATGCCATGGGCCTTTGCTGCAAGGGCACAGAGATGGCTTATGCTTGACTTGATGTCACCAGGACACCAGCATTCTTTTCTGTACAGCAGCTTTCCACAGCAAGTACTCCTGCTTGGGATTATTCATCTCCAGACTCCGGTGCAGGACTTTGCGTTCTCCTTTTTTTTGGACTTCCATGGGGTCGCTGTAAGCCCGTTTTCCAGCCTGTCTGTGTCCCTCTAGATGGCAACACAGCCATCTGATGTATTGTTAACCTCTCATCCAAGCTGTTTGTAGTGTGCCAGCTTGCTGAGGCTGTACTTTGTCTCATAATTCAGGTCACTAATGAAGTCATTAAACAGTACTGGCCCCTGTATCAGTCCCTGCAAAGTGGCTGGCATCCAGCTGGACTTTAGGCTGCTGCTCGCAACCCTTTGGACCCGGTAGTCACTGCATCTCATGGTCTGCTTATCTGGCCTCTATTTCCATATACATATGTTGTGTGGGAAGGTGTTGAAAGCTTTGCTATCATCTAGATAAGCATCATCTGCTTTGCCTTCATTCACCAAGTCCTCTCATCATAGAAGGCTGTCAGGTCAGGCATGGTCTCCCCTTCATATAGCCATGCTGATTTCACCTTCCTGTCCTTGAGGATTTGTTCCATTTTCTGCTCAGGAAATGAGCTAAGGACTGTCCTGTAGTTCCCTGGATGATCCTTCTTGAAGAAAGGAATGATATTTACTTCATTTTAGTCCTCAGAAACCTCCCCCTGCTTCCATGACCTTTCAAAGATAACCTACCCTTAAGTAAACTTTAAAAATAGCATTGGTAACATTTGAAATTGTTTCTCTGCCCTTTTAGAGGTAAAATTAGGTTTCTGTTTCACAGCTGTGAATCACTAATTTTCAGATGCTGTCATCAATGATAAAAATAGTTACCAGTGTTAAACCGGCAATTTTGCCAAATTTGTGGGTTTCTTTAACTAGTTCCCATGAATTTGTTGAATTTTGTTCTGCTTATCTTAGGAATAATATGTAGCACATATGGCAGAAATGGAAAATGCTTCATAAAATGTACTTTCAGATCAAGTTTTTTCTATAATACAAATATTTTTTAAATACTATTTTCTATACTAAAATAATACTCTTTGTGTCCTAATTTTTAGCTTGTTTATTTACTTACAAAATCACTAGTGTGCTGATTAGTGAAGGTGGTGTAATGTTCTGTAGAATTTTCAGAGTGGATGGAATTTCTCTTGTTTTAAGAACTAGTTTACTTCTTTGCCCACAGTAAGTGTTGTAAGTAGGCAGCATTTCATACTTTGCCTTTTTTTTTTTCTCGTAAAGGCAATTGTCCTTTAACTCCTTGAATATTCTTTCCTGACTTTTTACTTGTTATTTGCCGGGGGAGTTTTGCCTATGACTAAGAAAATAATTGGTTCATGTTCTTACAACATCCTAAAAAATATTTCTGGACTTACTCTGTCAAATCTGAGCCCTTGTTTACCAGTTGAAACATGTCTTAATTTTTGTACTTGACAGCTTCAGTTTTTGTTCCCATCCAGAAGGACAGCACTGCTGCTGAGGAATTGAAACAGTTTTGCTCTTGCTGCTCTTGGACAAGTTGATGAACAACTATCAAAGTGCACACGTGTTTCCTTACTAGTTAGTGGTGGAGATGTACTGGTGGCAGGGTGTGAGCTGTTTCATGTTGTGCATGCAGGGGGATGGAATGAGTGTTTTATGGAATAAGTGTTTTATATCCAGTTTTATGATGTAATCAGAGGCAGACACTTAAGGCTTCTGGGGTAATGTTCAGAAGCAATAACATGGTGACAATAGTCCTCGTATTGTCTGTACCTGACAACAAAATCATGCAAAGCTGACTTGTACAGTGGCATGGGACTGCTCTCACTGCAGACTTTGTTTTCTGTGGACTGATAGGATATTTTGGCCGTATAGCTACAAGAAAAATACTAATTCATTTTTCCTTTTTGTTTCTTTAGGACTCCTCCAGAATGGTTTCAAGCAGGTATAAAAGGTATGAGATCTTTGTACATAACAATTTTGTTTGCATTTCTGCCAGAAATAATGCTGATTAAATGGCTATTTGTAGTAGAAGCCATCATACTGCTACTGTAGATATATAGCCTGATACCAGGCAAAGGACCTGAAAGATGCAGCAAGCTTATCCAAAGCCCTCTATTATGTTACAGTTTTAAAATAAATTCCACTAGTGTTTTACTAGATCTTACTAGGGCAGAGCAGTTTCCCAATCAGATGTCAAACTCAACTACACATTGCCTAGGAGCCAGTATTTCCACAATTTAATTTATGAACCATTGTATTCCGAAGTTGAATAAAGGAAGATCATTTTGTTGCTCTCCACAGTAATAGTGAAAGATGGTTTTGTAATACTACTGTCTTCAGTTGTAGAGGTGTTTCTCATATATAGCGTGTTCTGTTTGTTATTTGTTTGTCTTTGAGTCAAGTATTACCCTGGTCATTACTCCAGCTTTTTAATCAGATAAATACTTCAGAAGTTCTTGATGCACTCGACAACTGTGAAATTTTTGTCCATGTGGAATTAGTACTGACACAACTATCACAGCTAACATGGGGTCTCAATTACATCAACTGAAGCAAGACACTTGTGTAAGAATGTTTTTATTTGGTTCATGAATGCATTCCCTTTCAGGTTTCCTTTACTTGGGTAAAATATGTAGGTGTTTAACTCATCAGTTATATGTATGGCTGTAGAAGAAAGTGCAAAGACCATCTAAATTATCTAGCTTTCACAGCTGTATTTTCTACCCCTCAAAATTGTTCACCTGTGGAATCATAGAATGGTTTGGGTTGGAAGAGACCTTGAAGAATATTAGTCCAGTCCCCCTGCCATAGGCAGGGACACTTTCCAGTGAACTAGATAGTTTAGAGCCACATCCAACTTGGCCTTGAACACTGGGAGGGAGGGAACAGCCATAGCTTCTCTGGACAACCTGTTCCAGAATCTCACCTCCCACACTGTAAAAAAGAATAACCTATCCTGTTATGTTTTAGCTTTCCTAACACAGTGTCTTTTATATTTATATTCCCAGGTTCTCATAAACCCAGTTGAGTGATTCTTTTTATAGCGTTTTTTAAAAATCATTTTGTCATTGCAGAATGGGTGGGCTTATTGTCACAAGTTTAGTAACTATGTAATTTCATGATTCATTTCTTATTAATCAGGCACATTTTAGTTCAGTCTTTACTTCCTCTTCAGTCCTGGTGCAGAATTTTACTGCTGTTTGTATCTGCAAATACTTAGTGGTGTGTGTCATACTTTTGTGGCTTTTCATAAACCTTATCTCTGCTTGCCTGCTGTATATACTTGCTTGCAAAAACTTGCTTGTGCGTGGGGTGGTAATAAATAGAAGTTTGCACAACCGTGTTGGTAACTTATTTGAAAATAATCTAATTCTACTGATTAGCATTGCAAAAGTAGGAAATGCCAAGCTAGAAAATGCTAAATAAGACTTGGTTATGTAGTTTTCCCTCAGTTAGCTTTAGTTATATGTGAGTCTTTGTCAACTTCCTCTGTCAGGGCTGGCATCACATGCAGGAGGAATCTGACTTGCTGCGAGCTGCTGTTCAATATTTTATGAATGTTGCCATCTATCTTCTTTATTGCATAGTCTTGAACTTCAAGTTGAAAAGTGAAGGATTATTTGCCACTGTCAACACAGTGCCCAGTGCTCACAAATACTCAGAGGGTTTTATTCTCCTTGAGTTATACAATGGCCACTGTGGTTGGAGTTAATAGTATCTAATAATTTTCTGCTGTATTTGAAAGTTTCTGCCTCCCTGAACTAATTTTTCCTGTGAGGGTTCTTGAGGTATGACTCCCAGTGGTTTTGCTTTCTGATTTGAATGCTAAAGGAGTTGGAACCAGCATTGTTCTGGGCTTGTTTGTTTCTTCCAACATCTGCAGTAGGTGAAGGTCTTACAGAAAGCAGGCTCCTCTATAAGTAATTCTTATTCAGATCACTCAGATCTCACTGGAGTCCCAAATACAGTAGGAGTCCCTTGGAAAGTCAGATGGTTAGAGCATGCTGCTAATAACACCAAGGCTGTGGATTCAATCCCTGAATGGGTCATTCACTTAAGAGTTGGACTCTGTGATCCTTGTGTCCCTTCCAACTCAAAATATTCTGTGAATCTATGAAATGGAAAATGTTGTTCTGTGATTGTACCTAGAATTGGAATGTTAATGCCAAAAGGCTGAATTGAGATAATAGGCTGCTTCAAGGCTCAGATACACTCAGCCTCATTTGCTTTTAACAGTCTTAGGTGTACTGCCTTAGGTTTTTAAAGCAAACTGAGAGTGAAGCATGTTTCACATAGGGACAATCACTTTGGGATCCTGTTTGAAACTTGCAACAGTCAGTGGCCAGTACTTTGTTGGTAGAGATGGTTGGTAGACTTTATAGACTTATGATAGCAAAAAGGAAACTGTATTTTCCTGAAATGTTGGATTCTGTAATAGATTCTCTTTCCCATTGAGAGATTGAGTTATTTGCCAGAAATATTCAAGTTGCTTTCTTCCATTCTTACTACTGCATTTTCTCTTTCGTCTTCCCACTCTTCCCCAGTTATTCCTTATCAAACATGGCATCTTGTTCATTTCAGCATTTTTCTTCACTTCACTGGTTTCCATTTCCTAGCACAGTTAGGCACTCTTTCCTTTCTCTTCCCCATTTCTCTTACATCCTTATATTTAATCATTGAGGTCTGGTCTTCTCTTTATTATTTGTCTGGTTTTGTGTGTGTGGCTTTTTTCTTGTTGTTTTTTTTTTCTTCCTGTTTTGTCTCCATTATCTGTCCTTTCTGACTTCTAGTCCTGGATTACTGATATCATTCTGGACATCCAGTACCTTTCCCTTTCCATTTAACTGCTTTCATATTTTATGTTATGATCTTAGAGTTTCTTCTACAACTTCAACAATTCTGTTTTACTGCCTCTACACTGAGATACCCATCCTCCTGCATCTGACAAGAGAAAAGAGATTAAAAAGGAGAGAAGATCAGTTATGTGTGTTCTTACAGAATCATTGTTCTCTTGGTCTGTTCCAGGACTTAAGGAGTTGTACAGATTTTACACTGTGAATTACACTGGCTACTTTCCCCTATGGATACAACAGTCTGTGACTAAACATTTATATGACATTGCTGGGAAACCTATTTCACTGAGTGTCCATTGACTGGAAAACATGTTTACAAATGAACTCTGATGGCTTCTGTGTATTGCTGTGTGCTTAGTGACTTGGACAAACTGAGCCTGTCTCTTTGTGCAGTAAAGTAAATAAAAGTTTGTGATGAGGATCTTAGTCTATAAGATCTATAAGTCTGTAATTGTAGTCTGTCTTCTGAATTTGCTTCAGAAATTTTCACACCTCCCAGAAGTTTGTGGAGGGGTTCCTTTGTAGTTTCATTATTAAGTCCATAAAATATTTTCAAGAGAAAGTGATGGTTTTGTTGTGGGCTGGAGTGGTACTGTGAGATATATTAAAAGTGCGACTAGAATCTGCAAGGTCATGCTGACATGAAGGCCACAGGACATGCAGGAGAGTATTTGGGAGCTGTGGTCAGTCAGGTGTCCTAACTGTGAGCTTCATGTGTTTTAAATGTCTAGGTATACTTAAGTTGTAATAGCTCATATCAACTTCCCATTCTTCCATTTTCCTCTCAGGTTTTTTAATGTAATATGGCTTGTCTTGGTCATTTCAAACTGCTGTTATGAAACTGGGTCTGCTGTTTTTTGCACCGCTTTGTGAATAGATATTTTAAGTACTAAACATATTGCCATTAGTAAGAATGGTTTTCTGATTAAGGTCTGATAGTATCAGCATAGTTGATGTTACCAATGATTTCTCAAACATAAGAAGGCCAAAGTGCATTTTCTTTATTGAAGTATTTGAGTCTAATCTACATGTAAACATGAATTACGTTTCTTTTGTAAACTAAAAAGCATGTTTGCAAGTAACAGTAATGCAAGGTATTTATGCAGACATAGGAGTATTTTAATAAACACAGAAAGTTTGTTCTATCAGATTATTTAGACTATCTACTAGTTTTTGAACCAATTTAGATTCTTTAAAAAAAAAAAAAGAATTGTAAAGCAAACCTTGCAGATTGGGATTTAAAGATTTTTGCATGGTTCTTGAATCAGACAGATCAACTGGATTAGTTTACAAAAAGAGCTAGATTAAAATCTCTTCATGGTTCAGAAGTGTATTCCCCTTATAAGTTTGTTTACTAGTGGAAAAGAATACAGTATGGTATGGTTTCATGGCTTCCAGTCAAAATGTCAGAGAGGATTTTTGCCCCCTCTTTTAGGATAGTACAGCACATTAACATGGAACCCTAGAGGTAGAGACTATTTAGCAGTAATTGTAAAAGACTCCATCATACTTGAGTTTATCATTCATGTAAGAGTTGAAAAATACATGGGGAAGTGGAGACCATAAAAATAGAAAGTGCTTCAGAGCATTCATTGGAGGGGTCTGAAGTTTGAACACTGCTGAAATTGCCTTGCTCAGTGTTTTTAGATAATTATAAAACTTAAACTATAACAGTTTACTTTCCATCATACTAACCTTGATCTCACTAATTAAAGAAAACCACAGCCATGAAATACTGTTTCATAATGCTGTGCCCAGACATGCCTGCTTGTCTGTGTTTAGGAGTTCCACAGTGAGGGCTGGCTTTGGAAGCATTGTCTCATCTAGCTTGTTACCTTAGGACCACTGCTTTGCAGATATGAGCATTTTATTTTAGACAGGGGTCACTTAAGAAGTTTTTCTTGACTTTTCTAGCCCTTCTTGAGACACTGCTGATGTTATGAGAAGGCATAAACAAGTAGGGTTTATTTCTGCAAAATGTTTTGATGGTCTAAGTTCTGGCTGGAGTTCCTCTCTCCCCCCTGAGCCAGTGCTCATGCAGCTGGGCAAGCTACTGCCTCAGGGAGCCACTGTGGCTGCAAGTTGATGGCTTCCTTTTGCTTGATTGCTGCTTCATGCTTTGAGTAGCTTCCCATTCACCTGAAGCCCAGAGGCAGGAAAAGTGGAGGAGTCTTGGGAATGCAGCTGTAGAAAAGGTAACACTGCCTTTCCTTAGCTCAGCTCTGAGAGTCACAAATTTGGTTTAAGTGGTCTAAAGTAACAGAAAGCCAAGGTGCCCTGTTTAGAAATAATTGTCCTTTGCTTCTTCCAGAAAAGCAGTTAGCAACTGACCGAGTTGTAGTTACATAAATACCTAGGAGTTTCCAAATCAGGTACAGTTATAAGATTCTGGCACAAAAATAAACCTGTCATAGTTGAAATACAGCTTGGACAGGGTGATTTTCACTGGATGAAATGGCAATTTGGACAGTGTTTTAGAAAGACATTGAGATAATCAAAGAAGCAAGTTGGAAGGAAGCAAGAGATATTTCACCTTGCTTTTAAACCTGTCCCTGTGTGAATAATATTGTAAAGAAAATAACTAGGAACACCAAACCAAAATTTCTGTTTCTCTATAAGAGGAGTCAAACTGATTTTGCTATATTGTTTTTGTTTTAAGTATAGCCAGAAAAGCACCTTGTAAAATAATTTATATTTGTGTATTTTTATACATAAGCATAATCTACAGGTATTCTTCCACAGACACTGTCTTTGTTGGGGGTGGTTCATAGATGTTTCCTCTTAGTGAAGAGGCTACAAGTTCAGTGATACTGTTTTTCTGGTCATCATTGTGGAAAGGATCCTGGGGGCATCGGGCACAGCATCACCAGCCAGGCAAGGAAAGGGATTGTCCCACTCTGCTCTGCACTGGGATGGCCTCACCTTGAGTGCTGGGGGCAGGTTTGGGTGCCACGATATAAAACAGACTTCAAGCTCCTAGAGAACATCCAGAAGAGAGCAACAAGGATGGTGCCACAATATAACATAGACTTCAAGCTCCTAGAGAGCATCCAGAAGAGAGCAACAAGGATGGTGAAGGGACTGGAGCAGGAGGCCTTTGAGGAATGGCTGAGGTCACTTGATGTGTTGAGCCTGGAGAAGGGGAGACTGAGGGGAGGCCTCATTGCAGTTACAACTTCCTTGGGAGGGAGAGAGCAGAGTCAGGTACAGATATCTTGACACTTACGGTCCATGACAGGACTCAAGGGAGGGGCATAAAGTTGAGTCAGGAGAGGTTTAGGTTGGGTATCAAGAAGTTTTCCAGCCAGAGAGTGGTTGGGCACTGGAATAGGTTTCTTAGGGCGGTGGTCACAGCACCAAGCCTGTCTTGAGTTCAAGAAGTGAACAATGCTCTCAGGCACATGTGACTCTTGGGGTGTCCAGTGCCAACAGCTGGACTTGAATGATCCTGATGAGTCCCTTCCAACTCAGCATATTCTGATTCTGTGATTCTTTCTCGTTTAGCACTCATGAAGTGACATTGCATCTGAAGACAATCTTTGTGAAAGATGTTTTTGTTGTGTCATGGGTAGTACTTTTTTGCCATTGCTGTGTACTAGCCATTGGTTATAACACCCAAAATAATAAACTTTTTATCTGTTATACTCCTTGTGTTAGGTTTTGGACTTATGCTCTCTTAAATGTTTTTTTTTTAAATCCCATTACCTAGAAGCCTCCATGATATGTTCTTTGTACTTTTCTACAGTGAGAAGGAGTGTGTTCAGTAGGGTCTGCTGCCCAGTGGAATAGGTGAGGAAATTCAAGTGTGAATGTCAGGAAAAAAACCTCTGAAAATTAAAGCATTTTCTTTATTAATGAAACCCTTCCTGTCCAGGTATTCTTTCTTCTAATCTTTGTGTAGGAGCTTCTGCCAATATCACTCACTGGAGCTGAGTTTAAATACTTCAGTATAGTGGCATAAATATTAATTTTTTAAATTACAAAAAGTTGAGACTTTTTTTTTTGTGTGGTCTCTCCTTGAGACATTAACAGCACGAAACTACATGTCTTTTAGAAAACTCAATAATGTAGAATTTATAGAGTTAAGTTTAAATATTTGTCTTGTGTTGCAACATGCATATCCGGTCCTAGAAATGTTTTATAAAAAATCTTCTGGATGAAGAATAAACAGTGCTAAATATGGTAATAACATTAAGCTACAAAATTCCTTACAATTGTGTCAGTGTGTCTTGGAAACTTCACACATACTGGAGCAAAAGAATATTTATATCCTCGAAAAGACATCCCTTTGCCAGATACTCCTGCTTTTGATTTGCACTGTATCCATCTAAATCTGCATGTTGTCAGCAGGGGTTTTCTAGAGTTATGAAATGCAAAATTGTTAAATGAACACATTAATCATATACTCTTCTGTGTTTTAAAGGAAATGTTGTAGGGATGCTCATAGTGCTTTTCATTCTTTTCCTAAGTGGTCTAGAGCACCAGTGTATACATACTTCAGCTGTGTGATTTTGCAGAATCACAGGCTGGTTGATGATGGAAGGGACCTCTGGGGTAATCTTGTCCAGTCCCCTGCTCAAGCAGAGCTGATTTTTGAGGACCATCTCCAGGTGGCTTTTGAGTATCTCAGTTTTTTTGGTTTTGTCTTGGCAGTTTGTATATTTTAAGTTTAAGTGTAATTTTGGTGAATTGGTGAGGGAGAGTCTCTTTGTCTGCTCTCAGGGCACTCTGTTCTGTTGTTCTTAGTTGTTCATTAGAATCTTCATTGAAGGTGAGTAACATTATTGTTTAGGAAGAAAATGGCTATGGGAAGGGCGCTGTTAGTTTTGTGACTGAAAATGCTTGACTTGTCATACATATTTTTAAATTAGTACTGGTTTTTTACATGCCAGTAGTAATGGAGACCCTGCATGCTTTTTTAAAAAAAAACATAGCTTATGTGTACTTGCAGTGCTTATTTGTTGATTCCATGACTGATTTTTAATAAATAGACATGTAATCTACACCACCTGGTCCCAAGGGACCACTTAAGGAGTGAGCGTCAGCCAACAGAGGTCTGACAAACTCCTCTGTACCAAAGTTCTGAAGTAAAATATCTGGAGATGGCATAAAATTGGTTTGTTAGGTCACATCACTTTCTCACTTCAGTTTACTTTCCATTCCCTTACAGGCTAAATCCATAGTTCCCAAAAAGTTAGTCAATTTTCTTATGTTTTGGATGTGTACCTGTTTTTTCATCCCTTATGTTTTCATCTAGTTAAAAAGATTCTTGGTTTAAACTCTGTAGTGGCACTTTAGTTCTTGAAATAAAGTAATTTAGCTTTTTTTTTTAACGTGCATAGTTAATGAAACTTGAAAATTAGGATAAGTATGTGTTTATGGTGTATTACCCATGTGATGAAAGCTGTATTATCCAAGTGTTTGAATCCCTGAGGCAGTGAATTTAGTGAGTTCTCAGCTGTGGAATATGTTCTCTGCAGTTTATTAGACTGACCTACTGACTGCTTTGGAGAGCTCTTCTGTGACTGCTCTCATTTCCATTTTGTGAGATGTGTAAATAGGTGTGTGCTTTCTCTGCCCCTCACAGTACAGCCAGTGCACCAGAAGATGATGCTCCAAACAGATATTCCCGACCAGAGAGGACAGCTTACGGCAGATACAGCAGAGATGCAAATTCTTCTGGCAGTTCTCTACCAAGTAACTCTTTGGAGAAGAGGATTGAGGAACTTGAAAGGGTAAGCACCAACTAACCTTGCTGTGGCATATATCTGAAATGAAGTACTTCTGAAACTTCATGGGGAAATTTGCAGGTAAACTACATAGAAATGATGCAAAATGCTTGAAGTACAGATAGTTATGTCTACAAAAACATACAAGGAGTCAGACTGACCGAGAAGAATGTGAACTTTCAAATCACAGATGTTTAGTTTTCATTTGGTATTTAAGTGAGAAATAGTTAAGGCAAAGATAATACACTTAGAGAGCCAGCAGTGCTCTGTGTGCTTCTCCTGTGTACCTCGTGACACACCAACACAGAGCAAATACCTTGGGGGAAGGACGAGCTCACTGGCTGTTCACAAGGTTACAAGCTGGTTTCTGATCTACTTGTTGGTTTGGTTTTTTTACTATACCAAAATATTGTAAAATTTAACTGCTATCTAGTTGTTTGTTAGAGCTGTAAACATTCAAAACACATATTTAAAATGGTTTGCATTGTTTCATACTGATTTAATAAAAACAGTTTTGGGAGAATGTAATAATGTTAAAGCTGAGTTTTTCGCCTAAGCCAGTATTTTGCTAAATAATTTTAGCAAAATATTGGCTTAGGCGAAAAGCTCAGCTTTTCTGTGTTATCTATTACTGGCTTCTCTGTCTTCCTCTGAAGTGGATTTTTTGTGGGTAACTTCACAAATATTCTTGAATCGTGTGGGTGAAAGTTACTAAGTTAACACAATTTGAATAGGTCTTTTTTTGGAAAGGGGGAAAATGACATGTACTTTGTAGAAATTGCTATTTTTGGTTTAAGACTTGAGGAATCTTCATTTGAGTAAAGTATACCATAATCCTCCCTTCTAAATCATCTTCTTTCTGAAATACTTTAATTGCCAGTAAAAAAAAACAGAAGAAGATTTAAGCACCTTCTTTCCTAATGAACATTTTCATTCTTTCTCACATTCAGGCCCACAGATTTAAAAGTGAGTCTTCATTTCTTGTTCATGGTGTTATAAAAACCTACAACAGAAAATCCAACCGACAATAATTTGGGAGCTGATACTTTACATTTATTTCTTCTGTTTTGGGCCCTTGTCCAATTCTGTGTTCAAGCTTAAGTTAAATATAAATTCAAACATTATCACTTGAATCAAACCAAACAGATTTGCTGTTGTAAAATATTCTTAGATGTGATGGTTTAGCTCCTTGAAATGTAAAAGAACTTGACGATGTGGGTTTGACTTGCAGTAGGAAAGGAATTATAGATAAATGTGTGTGTGTGTTTGTTCTTCTTTCTTTGTTTTAGACGGTGTTAACTTAAAACTGTCTCTTAAAATAAGAATTTACATTTTCAACTTCATTCTTTATTCTGGTTATAGGAACTTGCAAAAGAAAGACAGGAAAATGCAAGATTAATGAAGATGGCACAGGACAAAGAGGAACTAATTGGAAAGCTGAAAGAAGAAATTGATTTATTAAACAGAGTAAGCAAATACTTTCTTCCATGGCTCTGTAAGGAGGGAATAAGTGACTGCATTCTCTGTTGTATTCTTCAGGTGACATCCATTGGGCAAGGTCAGAAAAGCATTAATGTGGGGGGTTTTTGTATTTGTGTAGCTTTTCAAGAGGTATGTCAGTAAGTTGTATTTTCTTTCTAAGGTGACTTTTATTTGTCATGACTAACTTCCCTAAGTCTGGTCAATTCCTTGTTGTTCTAAGTGTTTATAAAGCAAGGTGATAAAACCAAAAGCTCTTTATATTTTGACAGATATTCTCATACTGTTTATTGTTGATCCCATATGAAGACAGAATACGACACAGGGCAGGAGACATGAGGTAACATCAGGCAAGGTGTGAAAGCAGGAGAAGAGGGCTAGAAGAGTCAGACATGCTTGGAAATAGGACAGGATAAGAAGTTTTAAAGTTGATTTTAAAAAAATGGTACCAGTTTTAAGGGCAAACAGGAATTCTTTCACAGGGTGTATTATTGACCTCATCCTGCACTTCCTGGCTGAATTGTGGAGTCCTGATGTCCTAGAGATACATGCCTCTCTTCTAGTCCAGTGCAGATAGGGCTCTGGTGAATCCATCAGTGAAGGGAGGCATGAAGAGTGTCAGACCTACATTTTGCACCTCTGCATTAGTAGCAAAGGAGAACAACATTCAGAAGCTTGCAAACTAACCTAGAAAATTAAGAGATGGGATTATTTTGAAACACATTTTGACTTTTATATGCAGAAAGTTGGAAGTTGATCTGTAGGATAAATGAGGTGGTGTTGGTTTTAGAGAGATTTCTATTTTAATTGAGGCATTGCTCTTCATGCAGTTCTTTCATTCTGCAAAGAATCTGTCACATCTAAGCTTGTTGGCCAGTTAAGGCAGGTATTCATTCCTTCTGCATAATGGATGGCAAAGCTATTTAATACTGTTGGTCATGTCTGACTTCCTGACTCAAAGGTTGGAAAGAACAAATTGAAAGAACCTAAATGACTGAAATCTTGGGGTTTAGGACCACAGCTTTTTTGATAGGTTTGATATTCCAGAAGCAATGTTGGTTTTTTTGGCTATACTTGAAGTATGATGTCCTAAATGAAATCCATCAAGTGTCTTAACTAGAAACTGTCTTTGAGCATCCATAGTAAAGTTAGGCACTGTCTGTGCATTGCCTGTGTTAAGTACAAGGGCAATTTGTACTTGTTGTATGGAAGAAAACATAAACTTTATTTTATATTGACTAAAATTTTACCTCTACATGAGATCTACAAAGCCATCTTAGTGGTGCTTCCTAGGGTAGATACTTTTAAACACAGAAGAGAAGGGATTTTTTTGGTCCATCAGGTCAGCATTTTTCATACCTTTAATATAGTCTGTTTGCTCAATAGAGTGCAAGTTATTTATGTCTGTGTCTCTTAGGCTTTTCTTAAGGGTGAATTAGCTGCCTTTTGATTTTATGATCAGCATAGTTATTTGTCTTCTTGAACTCATGTCTCAAGTGATGCTTCCATTAACACAAATGCAGTTTTACTTTCCTGTTTATCAACTCTTGAATTTGCTTGCTTCTGTATTGGCTATCATGTGGATTCAGAAAGAGAAAATGTTTAAAAAATTAAGAAAAGCTGCAGAAATATCACATCATTCTCATGATAGAAGGTTATGGAAATTAATATGTCAGTTGTATTTGCTTCAGATTTATTATCATAACTGAGAACATGAGAGCCAACACTTGGACATCCATCTGATGGATGGATGAGGCCTACAGTGTCCCTCTGTAGGCCTAGCACCAGTATTGGGTGCTTTTCATGGAAGAACAGCTGCAATCTTCAGCCTTCTGTTTAGATAAAAGGATGTCCTGAGGACTGAACTTTATTTAGTGTGTCTATGTAGAGGTTGTCTTCAAAGATTTTGCTGGTAGCAGCCTAAATAGGGGTCTCTAAATTTGACCATCTACACATTCATGGTTCTCCTCCAGCTTTTCTGTTCATCAATATATACAGTTGCTGGATGTTAACATGTGCAGGTATGGGAAGAATACCACATCAGATACCCTAGATAACTTCTTAAAAGGCCATTTTATTGTGTATCTTTCTGACTGCTCAGTCCATATTTAGCAAAATGCTCTTTCTAGAAGTTTTAGTCAGTTCATAACCACAGATGTATGCCTGATTGGCAAAGACCTTGTGTTGCACTTGAAAAACTTTTTCCAAGAATCATGAGAACTTCTTGGTAGATTTTTTTCTCATTTTAAGTGAGTATATTTATTTAATGTGACATTATCATTTTGCTGATCTCAGTCAGTACATCACAGAGATACTTAAAGGATATGAGCTGCATTTATATTGAGGAACAGAAAAAGCTTTCTCCTATAAACAGCATTCTCTCATTCCAGTATATTAGACATTAAAGGTATGTCTGCCATGTTCTTTGTAAGAAAGGGGCAATTGCTTAATAAAAACCTTAAATGTCTGAAAGGCATCTAAAATCATTTGAATACTTTGTAGGCAAAGTTTAGCTGTCAATTAGTTTACACTTAGTCATCTCTGACCTTATTAAGACGTCAGTGTAGTTAAAAGTATGTTTGGAGAGAGTCTGTCAGTGAGGATTTACAGTCCAATTAATGCCAATTGTGTAGTTATCAGTTCTTTTGGTATGTGAAGTTCAAGCTTTCCTGCTATTGCATTTTTTTTGTTAATAAGCTTAAATTAGTATTGTAATTTTGAATAAGAAGCTTTAAATTTCAGAGTGGCAGAATCCCCTCCATCTCTCAACCCATTGTTTCTGTAGATCCTTAAAGCAGTTATTTTTCTTGGCTTATATTCAAGAAACTTTTACATGTAGTAATTTCTGGAATGTTATTTTTGTAGCATAAACATTTCAGAAACTTTTAATATTTTATTTTGAGTGTATTATACTAGAATTTTAAACAGGAGGATTTTAGGTAAGCTTTATTGAGATATCTGATGGCTCAATCACCAAGTTTAAACATTATAATGCAAGTTTTATGTTTACCAAACGAAAAAGAAGTAGTTTTATTGAAAATGTGTTATTCCTTCCATCTATCTGATTATTAATCTAAATTGCACAAAAGAGATTATAAAGTGTATTTGTTTATACTAAATTGTATTTATAGCATCTATCCACCAAAACTTACCCTGTTTAGATATTTAAGTCACTTGTATCTGTTATGTTGGAGTGGTCAAATGCTTTTCCTGGAATTGATTCATACTGTGATGCAGCTTTACTTCTGTGAGGCAAAGAGAAATTTCTGCTAGTGATTTCTTGATTCTACTCTAGAAAACAGTAAAGGGATTGCAAAGTATTGAGGTGTGGATTTTAGCTTACCAAACTGAAGAGGCTTTTAAAAATCATTATACCAATTGAACAGATGATCTCTATTGTGCACTTCTGGAATGACCTCACTGAGAAAGAAATAAGAACTGGAGCTTTGTATGTCAAACACTGCATAACAACTTAAAGGACCAAGAGAGAGAAAATCTTCTCTTTACTTCTTGAGGCAAGAGGACAGCTTGGCAGACTTGAATCAAAAAAACACATAGGATCTCCAGTGAGAATTCTGGTTCATTTTCCTTTGCCCACCTTTCATTTTTCTCCTTAAAATCCTGTCCTTGACATCACTCTTCTGTTTCTTCATTCTTTTCTAGTTCACATTTTGGTTTTTGCATGAGATTTTTGTACACAAAAATTGCATTTATTGAAGTAATGTTTGTATTAAGCCATTATTATTACTGATTTTCACTTTAAAGGCTTGAAAAAACTTGTTAGGAGTGAAGAAGTGAAATGGGAACTGTACAAAAATGGTAATTAGTGGAAAAGACACAAGCATTTGTGTGTGTCAAACACATTTTCAAACACTGTGAAAGCAATCTATTTTGAGCACCCATTACTACTCTGTGCACGCTGTCTGTTCTTCCAGTAGCGCTTCAGACAAAAGCTACAAAGTCTGTTTTTATTTTTTGTTCCACAGGAAAAAAGTGAACTGGCATGTCTTTTTCTGAAAATTTTGATACTTAATACACAAAACAGGATTTCTTGCAGTAATAGTCAGTGATGTGTATATATGGGAGCCATAGTTGCAGACAGGCAATTGGGGAAAGCAGGAACAGGAGCTGATTAATACACTCTCTGTATATGCCAGAAAAATAATCACCCCCATTCTATTTTAGTTTCTTTATGCATTAATTCCTGCTGTAGCTTTGATTTGAACATGTTTCTATTTAAGGTGCTTAGGAATATAATCTTAATGTTTTGTAATTATAGTAACACTTTGAAACAGGCTGGTTTAACATTTCTAAGGGTACCTACTGTGACACTAATTCTTCCTTGTCCCAGCTTCCTCATTTCAGAGCTAAGATATTAAATTTCTGCTGCTACTAATTGAGAGTTTGTATTTCCATCCTGAGAAGTGTTTATTTTTCTTTTTTCTTGTACAGGATCTAGATGACATAGAAGATGAAAATGAACAATTGAAGCAAGAAAACAAAACCCTCTTAAAAGTTGTTGGACAGCTGACAAGGTAGAAGATTCAGATGTCAGTGAGGAAAGATTTAAAAAACTACTGATTGAACACTAAGGTCAATATAGTAATATTTTCTGTGTTGCAGTATCTTATAATAACTGTCTTTGTATTTATTGTTAGGAAACCAGATGAATGTTTATTTTCATAGTGCTTTCTCCTTTGTTCAATGAAATGGCATAAAATTTGGGGTGTATTTTTAGCTTTCTTTTCACATAAGCATGATTAAAATTTTCAACATGTTTCAAAATTTTAAGTTCAAAAATATTTGGATTTTGTATCTTCAGATTACAGCTGCAGAAATTACAGTAATCTAAACTTCATAGCATCAAGATCATTTTCAGTCCATGTGGGTGTATATTTTTGGAATTAATGGAAGCAATACATATGAGCTTTGTTTACACAGATTCAAAATACGTATTTTGGGAAATGCTTCCTTTTTTGTTCAAATAGCTGTAAAGTGGATGCCTTATTACTGATGTATAACATTTTGCAGATTGATGACTTGCTCTAGAACTCTTGTATGTTGTGGTTTTTTAATTGTGTCTGAAAGATTGACAACAGTAGAGAGTAGCAAATTTTTTTCCTGTGTTTAACAGTATTCTGTCAGAAGGGGAAGGTTTTACTAAAAAACTACAAAACAAACAAATGCAAAACACCACAAAGCCAAATAAATCACCTCTCATATCAGCATTAATAAGTTCTTAGAATCACATTGAAGTTGTGCACTGCAGTTTATTTTATGGCTTTTGCTTTAGCAATGAATTGCAAGTTTGCAATCAGACAGTTAGTTTGCTGTGTTGAGAATTCAATCAAAGCCTGGAGCTTTCATTTTAGCAAAGACACTTCTTGTTGTCATCCTAAAATTTGTAGTGATCATAATCATACAAGTTTTTGGATTTTTTTTTTAAACAGAGTGAAATTTTTTTTTGGTACGTGACAAAGTAGAGGGGCATACCAGTGATTCGTGCCTTTTTGAAACATCAAATGGTATACAAACCCCATTTTTATCCTTGATTTTAAACTAACAAGTTGTTTAAAAAGTGCCTGGTTAGATGTTACAATCCAGTTATGACTGTGTGTGGATTCTTTTATAACATGATAGCTGACAAAATTTTCCTTAGACTTTATTCACAGATCTCAGTTAACATTTAGACTAAAAATTATTTGTACTTTATTTCATCTTAATACAGCACATTTTTCATTCCTGGTCAGATTAAATGTACAAATCCTTTGAGGAAAGACACTAAAACTTAAAACATTTCCAAGAGTCCAGGCTTTTTATGGACAATTTTGGTGTCAGAAAGTTACATACATATAGTTCTTTTTACCATAAACTTAAAAGCAACTTTAATATAACAATATAACAGTATTGTTATATTAATATATATATATATATGTGAAATATAGATGACAATTGCCTTTTCAGATTTGCAAATTGTTTTCATAATGTGCATTCATTGACAGTATTTCTTAAATTTAAAGTTCCAGCTATTATTGTTAACCTTTTGGCTTGTTTTGGGTATAGGATAGATTATTTTGCATTTGTGCATTCTGATGAGGAAAAACGTTTCAAAGCTTTAAAGTGTTTTTCAGGACACTTTCAGTCCAGGATGCCTCAGTGTTTTCCTTCACAGTGGATGAGATTCCATGGAACACCGTTTAAAACCTTTTCTCAGGGGGTTAAATGGTATAGGGGGTTTGTGTAAGCCCTTTGAATTACAATGTACACCAATGAGTATTGCTTGGAATATTATTGAAAAAGTAAGAGGTCCCTTAATTTATAAGTTCCACGAAATTGAACATTTAAAGACATAATAAAGTCAGTTGAGATGCATGCCTTTTGAATAAATACAAAACTTCCTCTGGAAGAACATCTGATTTCCTTCTCTGTGTACCAGGTAGGGAATGCAGGTACCCACGTGCTGCATGGGGTCTCAAACATATTGGAGCATTATTAAGTGCCTAACATTAAGCATACTGCAGTACACACAGTTAGCAATATGAAATAGCAAAGAAGATGTTTCATAAAATGTGTTTTGTGTACATTTTAAACCAAAGAAAAACAGCAATGAAGAGCATAAACATAAATACTTGTCTTCATATTACCTCTTCTTGGCGGTGGTAATGCCAGAATTAGAATTTTTTTTTAACTTGTACATAAAACTGACAGAAGTATTTGGAAGAATTTCTGGATTTCTAATGTAACTGTTCTTGTTCAGGGCTAGTTGTGATTTTTCTGCTCTGGAAAACTTGTGGTAGTTGAGTTTTCCTCTGAAAACAGTCTCATAATCATAATGCAGAGTGATTTTTAGGAAATACCCATTTTATGTGTTTAAAAAATTTAAGCATCGTTAACCTATGAGTAACTGATTTTAGTTTTGAACATTGACTAGTTGTGGTGATACTTGTTATCAGATTATAAAAATGATTTTGAGATTCTTCTACTGCAGGTGAAACACACATGTTTTATAATAAAGATTGTTTGCCGTTGTTCAAATAAAACAAAATTCTTTTTAATCCAGGCTGAGTACTTGCTGTCTCTAAAGAAGAATTAATACTGTCTCCCTAAAATTCTAACTGGATTTGTCCTCTGTGGTGTGAAGTTCCCAATTTGAACTGCTAAAATGAGTTTTGCATTCACATTGGAGTTTTCAAGTGTGTTTGCATATGCAGACACAGAAGAGAGAAATCTGGATATTTACACTATACTTTTTTGCTTCAGGTAATAGTGAGTATCCTTCCATCAATTAGATAGAAGTGATCTTTTCTCCTACTTCAAGGCAGAAGTATAAACCTTCCCAGGAGAAGCAAGAATGTTACAGTGCTGTTTCTGCAGAAGGTGAATTGATTTAACTTCTAAAGCTCTATGAAATCAAGTGTTCTCTTTTCCTGCACAAGCACAGTCATTAAGGGCAAACTCCTTTTTGCTCATAGCTGCAGACTGCACATGAAGAGAACAAGTGGATAATCAGCAATTATCAGGGAGATGATAACTATGCCACATTTTATCATAAAGCTTGTAATGTTGTTGTTTTAAAAGAATGTAAACATAAACACCACAAGCAACCTCACTTGGTCAACACCATGGTTACTTTATGGTTAAGACATTATCCATTAAGAGCATTTGCACTTAGTAAATTTAAAATGTTGGGTAAATTTGGGTAAGGATGACTGCCTTTATGAAATCATGGTGGCTTTTAGATTTGTTTTAAAATACAAAACTGTGCATGTGCTCAGTTTTTACCTTTGGCATTTTAGGTTCCTCAGTCTTGGTGGGAAATTTTAGCTCCAAGTACACAAGTGCCTTTTCTGTGCTCTTCCTTTAATCACTGGATTTGCCATACAGTAGGTACCTGATCTTAGCACTTGGTATGTTTCCCCATGGATATTCTAATCTTTCTCTTGTAACTTAACTCTTTGTGCTTTTTGGTATATTCTTCTTTCCCTTGTTCTTCTAGAAATTTAAGTGGTATTTGTGAAGTGTGACAACGTCCATATAGTTATTTGCTGGATTTTCTCCTTTCTTTGACCTCAAATATTTATATGAAAAATTTTTCTCCTACACTGCACTGCTACTGAAAGTTGGTTTGGGACACTTAAGAGCTTACCAAGATTTTGAGAGGAATTGAATATTGATAAGTATATTGAGGCAATCTAATATTCTAGTTGTGCTGTAAGAAGTTCTGTTAGTCTCCAGCTATGAAAAGTGAAACCTTGTGGGAATATCACATATAAGAGTAATGGTGATCTCTGGACAGCATTTGGACAGGAGCCAACAACAGGATTCAAGTCGATCTAATGTGTCCCAAAACAGCCCAATCCTCTATGCAGTGGATTTCCACCTAAATCTGCAGGTATGCAGCTGAGCCCTTCCTGTCTAGCAGCTGACAGCCCTTCAGGTATGGAAATGGATGCATATATTTCACTGGCATTCCTTGAGCAGGGAGGCCTAATTCACAGCCAGTAGCCATGGTTTCTCTTGCTGCTATCTCAGGAGGGATTTCTGTTTAAACAAAATTGGCCTTCAATTTCTGCATTCACCGGAGACATTTGATGTAATATTAAGCAATTGGCATGTTTTAATAATTGATTAGGAAATTCTGACATCTTTTATATCACATAAAAAGAGAATGTTTCATTTTATCCTGACCTTTTCTTGAAGTGAAAGTTGCTGCCCCCAGAAAAGACTTTTTTAACACCTTTAAGTTGGGTTCATTTTATAGCCTGATGAAGGTAAGCACCTCAATAAACCCAAACCCACCAGGCCTTCTTTTAGCAGCAGTAGAAGTTAAAATGTCTTCAGAAGAATTCCAGGAGCCGATTTGAGGGTAAGGTCTTAAGACTGTAAGTCTTTGTTTTCTTTTGGGCTTTGAGCAGCTTGGTCTAGTGAAAGACATTCTTCTGCATGGCAAGGGAAGGGGAGAACTAGATCATCTTTCAGCTCCCTTCTACCCCAAACCATTCTGATTATTTATTGAAGAAAATCTGGCTAAAAAGACAACATCCAGCATTGTTCCTGAGTGACTACCTTGCTAGTCACTGATAGATTTAGGGAACACAACTGGCACTTCACACTGAAGTCCTGCAAGTACTGTGCTATAGCAGAGAATAGCAGCAGCATTCTAGAAATGTCTCAGCTTGGATTTTCTACTGATTTGGGCCAAACTCTCTAAAACATGCTTAGTAATTCCATGGAATTGTAGTGGATGTTGCTAATGGAGGAGCCAGAAAGCTCTTACTTTTGTAGCTGTATTTTATGCTTGCTTCAGGAAATCTTTCTGTGGTTATAATTATGGAGAGGTTAAACTGGACTTTGGCAGTAGCTGTGTAAGTTTTAGGAAGAAACTTGGTCGTAAGAAAGGCCATCTTTGGTGTCTTTAATTGATACCTTTGACACTTAGTTATTTTTGTGGTAAAGCTCTTTGTTATCTACAGATAACAAGAGATAAAAGCCTTATCTGTATTGCAAAGATAATCCAAGTCTACCTTGATTTTTAATTAATGTGTTGTAAATGTTAACAAATAATAAATAATATAAGAATCAAACTTTGTTTTCAGATCTGGAATTCTATTAATAGGGGAGGTAATAAAAATTTATGCATAATTGTGCTACTGCTCTACCTCATTTTCTGGTAAACAGAACCACTGTTGCAAATGAACAGGTTTTGTAATTGATTGTCTCATCGTTGACCTCTGTAGGCATTACAGCTAATAAAATTCATGCTTTCTGGAATACCAAAAAGATACACTTAAAAAGTGGCAGCAGCAAAATTGAGAACTCAATCTCCTCTTAGTCTTTTAAGGTGGGAACTCAACCCATAAAACAATATTTATGGGTTGTCCTTGATTAAATGACCTGAAGATATTTGGGTATTGTAGGCTTATTAAGTGAGCTATTGTGTAATCTGCAACAAAGTACCATTAAATGTTGTCCTTTCTTTGTATCAGTATTTTCTAACACTAACATAATTTAAAAGAAAGTGTTTTTCTGTTTCAAAAGGTTATATTTTAGAAATGTGGAGGTTGCTAATTGGCATCTTGATATACTCTCCATCAGTACTTCTGCCTGGAAATCAGGTTTTGTGTGCAGGTAGTGGAAATGAAATCTTTGTTTTTCTCTCTCAGAAATGTTAATCTCTGCTTTTGCCTGAAGGCTCATTATAACAATGATGCAGTTTAGAGAGTTGAAAATTTTGATTGCAACAGTGTATGTGTGTTTACAGCCAGCTACCAAATATATTTAATGGGTGGGGACAATAAAACTGCTGAAGCTTTGCAAGTTGAGACTCTCTTGAAATAACTCCCATATTTCTCTGTGAAGCAATTACAGAGAAACTGCTAATTGTTCCCAGCTGAATCACTCTTTCTTCTTATTTAATTGCTTCAGCTCACTATGGTTTGTAGTAAAATATCACTTAAACCCTCCTGTAATTCTGTTGCTTTGGCTTTGTATGAGAAGTGATTTTTAAAAGAGCCACTTTCAATTTTCACTCTCCAGATTCTAGGATTTATATTTATTTAAAGCAGGGAGAAAATGAGAAAATGTGTGGGTTGAGACTATGCAGGATTAAATATTAGGGAGAGGATATCTTTGTGTAAGGATGAAGAAAATCTAGTTTCCTCCAGCATTTTTTTCACCTAATTTTCAACAAGGAAAGGATGACAAACTGGATATTTTACAGAGATGTAGAAGTGGTTCCAGTTATCACTGCAGTACAGTTAAGTGTTTTTATGAGAAAAATGTAATCTCCAGCTTCTCATTTGCTCACCTTTGCATAGACACTTAAAAAGGAGAAGAATGTGACTTTCTACCCTTGAAGAAATGCAAATGACCATCTTTACCCAGGGCTTTGATCATATCTTTCCTAGACAATGCTAGGCTATAGATGAGTGGTCAGAAATGTTAGGCATTGATTTTCAAATACAGTGTAATTTGTAGTATGCTATGGTAATGCTGATTAGTATGGTTAATGTTTTGGAGGATGGCTAGCTCTAAGCATTTAGGTCTCTAGCAGGAGCATAACAGAGCTGGTTCTCAGGATAAGATGGGAACCACTTCCTAAAGTGCCAGGACTGTGTGAAGGAATTCTGATTTCCCTGTATCTGAGAGCCCTCCTGCTACACTTGCAGATTTAAATATAGAAAATTCTTCTTTAACTACTGCTGAGAGATTTATGAAAAAGAAACACTCCCCCCAGCAAAATACTCCCTGTTTTTGTAGTGTGCCAGATAGTTGTATGCAAGTTTTGTGAAACAAGATAATTTTAAAAGTCTTTTTAAAAGCACATTGAATATAATGTTACTGAGTGAAGTAATTCAGTACATCTTAATGTAATTCACTGTGCCTGTCAAAAATGGTGATGCTTTTATGAATTTTTTTTAAAAAGCTTAGAATCAGAGGAAGGTTACTCTTCTGGGTGCACTGGGCTGTAAAGGCCCAGAACTGGACATGGATCTCAAGAAAGGTGCTTCTTGTTTTGGTTGAAGTGGCTGGTGCAGCTCTGCAAGCATGCTCTTCATTCAGCTCCCTTTTATGCAGCTGTCAGCAGTCTTCACTGAGAAGCTCTCTATGTAGGAATCACATCCTTTTTACTTGGCACCCTATCCAGTGAGTTTACCTGGCTTTTAGAATGTTGTAAATACTGTAGCTGAGGCAGTTGAGAGCAGGAAGAGTTGCCCTGGCTTCCTTCTGTGCGAGTGTATTCCAATATTTGGAAGCTACTCCTGGTAGTAACTGCATGACTTGCTCCACTAGTAGAAGAAAGCAGATTGCTCTTTGGGGATTTTAGCAAGAAGTGAGAATTTTCACTAATTCAAAGGCAGCAGTGACCAGCAGATGTCCACAGGGCAGCCTCTGTAACACAGAGCCTTACCACCTTCTGAATTTTGTTACAAGGTCCACCCATAGGGTTGTAAATTGACCTTAGATGGGAGGTCAGAGTATTCAAAGTAGAAACTAAGTCCCATGTCCAAAAGAGTTACTAAAATGGATGAATAAAGCTGATGTCTTTGGTCTGTCTGTTCTGTGGGTAAGCAAAGGTGCAGACCTTTCAAGGCATTTTACTTTGGTATTTTTGTCTGATCTATCAAGTAAATAAGGACTTGAAACTTTTCAAGTCTGTCATTTCATGACCTTTTTTCTTGAACACAATTGAAATGTATTTTATGACAGTTTAAACAAACAGATCTCATTTTGCTACTTAACGATTCTACAGCGGATGAGTGCCATTGTCCTTTTTCTTGGTTTCATTTTCTTTAGTTATCTTTTGCTTTGCTGATACCTCTTGAGATTTTTCAGTGCTTAAGCTGAAATGTAGTTCAGTTTACATTCTAAATCTAAGGAAGGTTATCCCAGCAGATGATTATTTATCTCTGCAATTGGAGTGTTCTGTGTATTTTACTCATTTTTTAATACCATGGAGTCAAAAACCACTTAACTGAAGGGTTCAGGAAATGCCTTTATCAATGCTGCCAAATACTTACTTTTTGAATCTATTAACAATCTTCTCTGGCCCTGTGAGGCAGTTGGAGCTGTGTGATTATGGAAAGTAAACAACTGAAGTACCTATGCAGGGAGCAAGATTTAGAGGTAAGCACTTTCTGTTTGTTTTTTTCCTCTCTCAGGCCATGCACCAGATATATTCTGCTGTCCACCACGCTGCTGCAGCTAGACAGCTGAACCAACATATTTCAGGGCAGTATCATTAACTGTGCTGATACAAAGACCCACTGGACAGGATGAATCAGCTTCCATTGATTTGCAAATTGGCAAAACGTCACATACTTTTTCTGCTCTTCCTCTATGAAACTTCTATCCATCTTTCCCACTGCTCTTTTGCAGATAACAGTGTGTCCAGATCTTCAGAAGGAGGGAGGTTTTAAAGCAAGGTACTGACTGATTTGTCAGCCGACGCCTCGGGCGCCGCGGCGGTGAGACACAGGATGCAGTTCACTTGGGCGTTGGCACCAAGGAGAATTTTCCTCCTTGTGAGCTGGCAAAGTGCCATATCTCCTCACCAAAGAGATGGAAACAAAACATATTTTTCCTCGTCATTATGCAAGAATTGAAATAATAAACTGGTTTGAGATCTTGGCAAGCATCACTTTGGATTTTAATGGACTTTAGTAATCTCTTAAGTAAAGCAATAATTAAATCACTTTTAATTAAATCGCATCTCACTAACGTGGCTCTAGGATCCCAGGCCCAAGCTGGAAAGCTGCAAGGCCAAGGAAGGCAAACCTCTGCTTTGACTTCAGTGTCAAATGGGCAAACAGCTGTGTTAGTCTCTTCTCCTTCCACTAAATATACTTCTATGGAGTTTGAAATCATTGTAGGTCTGCTACAGTATTTTTTGGTTGTGTGTCACAGCAAGAATTTTGGGTGTGTCAGTGAGAGACGGGAACAAAGGTCAGGCTGGATGGCAGGTAGGGCTTGTGGCTGGTGAGTGTGCCTGCAGGGAGGATATTTGTATGAGATGATGATATTTGGCTTGGGAGGGGAAGTGACAGTTCTTTGGTCGAAGTGTTGACATGGCAATACTTACCACAGTAGCTAGGCTCTGTTGAACCTGTGGAAAATGGTGTTTAAAAATAAGTCCTCATTCATACTGATTCTGTTTTTTCTTTTATTTCTTTAGTGCAATAAAGAGCAATAGCTTTGGGGTGCAGGGGAATTAGAAGGGGACAGAAGAAAGGTCAGAGTGTAAAAGAACAGAACATTGCAAACAGGCTCCAAAGCAAAATGGTTTACAGTAAGTCAAATATGAGAGGAGGGTGGCAGGAGTCCTCTTGCCAGCAGACAGGCTGTCCCAGCACTCAGCAAAATAATAGCAGTCAACCAGAAAGGCATCCAGTCAACTTGGAAAGGCATCCAGACTGTGGGCTGTGAAAGGTGAGAGCTGGGGGGTTCTTCCTTTTCAGGCAGATAAGTTTTAAAAGCTACTGCTTTTGTCAGTTTTCAGTTGATAAAAAAATCTGTATGCTGTTACCAAGCCTATATGATCCTTGGGAAATGTGACAAAAAAGGCTTAAAATTTACTATGTGTTTTCAGACATATTTTGAAAGTGTGTTTAGCACAGGTAGTTTTACAGCTTGTCTCAGTGATATACAAAGATAAGGACGTATCCACAGGCATTGGAAATGGCTCAGCAGAAGCAGTAGCAAATTCTGTGGAAGAGCTCTGAGCTCTGCTGGGCCTGTCCTTGAGTTGCTGTGTGGGTGAGTCTGGTACTGGCTGATAGCAAGGTTGGTTCAGTGGAGCTGCAAAAATAGGGGAGTTTGCAAGCTCTGCAAAAACCAGGAAGAATTTAAAAGTACATGATGAGATAGCAGAGTGGCTGTGGTGGGACTTTCTTCACTAAAGGAAAGGACTAATTCAACAATGAGTAGTAAGGACAGAGCACTGTGAACTCTAGAGACCACTGTTATTAGCAGTAAGAACCCATTCCTTTCACTCATAGCAAGGTAAGAGTAAGAAACTAAAGAATAGCACAGAATGAGCTAAGCAGGGCATGATTTCTGTGCTCACTGTAAAAAAAACCCAAACCCTGAACACCTGGGCAGCATGTAGTCCTTTGGAAAAATCCTTTAAAAGGAAAGAAATGCCATTGTGTTACTCATAGTGCCAGGTGTGTTGAAGGAAACAGAGCTTACATTTTTGTTTCTGCTCTGATGAAGAAGGATTTTGATTTTATTTAAGAGGGACTTTTTTTTTTCTCTCTAAGTGGGATAGATCTGCTAGTGTAAGTTTTGCCACAAAAACTCAGCTTGGGAATTTACTGTGTTTTCTAACTCATGTTCAAGAGAAGTAATGTTTTAGCTATCTAGATAAAGTAAACACTTCTCATTCCTTCCCCTTTCAATTGGGATGAAATGGTAGGGAAAGGATTTGAAGTAATTATTCCTTAGAAGGGGAGAGGTGGATTTGGTGCTAAGACTGTGATTGCTAAGACTGTGATTTGCTAAGTCATTGCTAAGACTGTGATTTAATGGGTTTTGGTGTTACTGGAGAGCTGGATATTTTGGAAAACATGCCTGTACTTTGGATGGCTATTCTAGAATCTGTTTTTCTAATATATTCCTAAATTACTAATTAAAAGCAGATGCAGCACGAGCTGAATTAGCCTCCCTGTACTTTCCCTTGTCACCATGCAGTCCTCCTCTGAGAGCTGTGTGCCAGAAAGCCAGGAAGAGGGCAGTCTCACTACAAGCCAGTACATTTTACAGGAACAAAACCTAATTCCCAAGTTTCTTCACAAATGTAACCATGTTAAGTAGATCTGTTCAGGATTGCATAACAACTTCTGTAGCAATTAGAGAAAGCTACATGGAAAAACTACACTAGTAAAGCATTTCTGTTTCTAGCTCATCTCTCTATAAGGTTTTCTTTCATTTTCTGTTAATCTAATACAGATATAACTGTATAATCCAATTTTTTCTCTTCAGTAGATTTTTTCCTCATTTTCTCATTTGTTGTTTCTCTTTCTAAGTGAAATTAGTGGAGTCAGCTTGACAAAGCTAACCAGCTTTCTGAAGACCAGGGGCATGTGATTTGTGGCCTATATTTGGGAAACCACTGGTATTAAGTTGTTCATGAAATCTGCTTCAGCAGCATGATGAGTAGAGGAGGATGTCAGCCCTCAGGAGGGACCAAGCTGGATGCTGTGCTAAGGAGTGGGAGAGAGAAACTCACTTGACCAGTCTGCTTAAATCACTCAAAACTCTGGTTGAAACACTGATCACCCTGAATTAATGATAGTGTCTTTCTGATAACTATTTGCCCTTTCTGCCTTGATGCTGAGAAAACAGGATCTTATCCAGTTTATTGCTAATTATGTATATTCTGCTAGATTATGTGAACAGGTGAGGGAAATTTCATTTTGAGCCAGCATTTCTGTTTTCAGCAGCCTGGTTACTTGTTAGAGATATCTAGATCTCTCAGCCAAGATGGTCCAGGCAGCTGTTTCCTAGAGGCAGCTGCTCCTCTCAGACCTTGCCTGTCCACTCTTCAAGGCACAGGATGGGGCTGCTGGGACTCTGAGCCCTGCTGAAGACAGAAATTCCCAGAATTCACAGAAATCCTGCTGGGCAGCACACGCTCATAAATTCACAGTGAGTCTGAGATCAGAGAATTGTAGTGTGGGAAGCAGGCAGCTGGGGAATGAAATCAGAAGCCAGTTCAGCAATGCAGTTTTTCAAAAGAGAGAAAATGAGCCAGCTGAGAGCTTTCTGAGGGGGTCAAAAGCAGAGGCCAAGGCAAAGAAAGGGAGGAAAACTTGATGCCAAGCTGCTGCCTGGCCCTGTGATCCCAAGCTTGCTTCCTCTCCTGCTGGGGCCAAAGGGGACACACCTAAATGGAGTCGGTGGAGTGAAAAGCCCTGTCCCCAAGTGAGGGAAAAGGGACCCGATGGAAGAGCCTTGTGACTGCCTGTGGTGCAAGGTGAGGTGACTGGGAGCTGTGGACTGAGTGAAAAGGCCTTCCCTACCTTGAAATGGGAAGAGACCAAGGCACCTGCTGAGGTCCAGGTGTCCATGTCCAGCTCTATTGGTAGGGAAGGTTTCTCTTTGTGTTCTTCTGAAATGGGAATGAAAGACTTCTTTGGCTGGGGTCCAGGTCATCTCACAAGGCAGCCAGAAGAGGCCAAAACCTCTTGGATGAAATCTCATAGGTGGCAACACTAGGTGTTGGAAAGTTACTTTTATGCATGTTACATATGTTGCAGTGTCTCTTGGAACTGCACTTTGAGATAATTTGTGTATCTCACCTGTATTTTCGCAATCATAAGAGCTACTCTCACTTTTACATGCAATACACAGAACTATCAGAACTATGAAAAAGGAGAAAAAATAGTGAGACAAAAACAACCACCAAAAACCCCCAAACCCAAAGGAGCCTTCATTTAAAGATTGCAGACTCCTTTTTAATTGAGGCACTAACAAGTTTTCCTCAGAAGGAAGAGGTGGGACTTGCCTTGTTTTGCCCAGATGATGACTCACATGCCAGTTTAATTCAAAGGGGAATAAAAACGAATTGTCTGTCTTTCCTCCTATACAGAGCATTTAATGTACCTTGATTTCCCAGAGTATATTTCATAAAACAAAAGTTGAACAGTTCCACCTAGTCTTTTGAGGCAGAATCTGAAGGTGTGCAAGGACACAAAGTGCTGCTCTCCCAGCTTCCAAGTTCCACAGGAGCCAGAATTTGGTTGAAGTCATGTCTCTTCACTGATCTGTTTACTGTCTCCCATTTTCAGCATTCTTCCCTTGACCTGCAGTATTAGTTTATGAACTCCATTACAAATTCCAGTACTGCAGGTCAGTAGGTGGTGTAGAGGTTTTAAGTAATTCCAAGCTGGTTTGGAGTGGGGGTAGATAGGGATGTGTACTGGATCAGACTCAACTTAGGTGTGGTTTATCTTGATTTTACTCCATTGAAGTAAACCAAATAACAGGAAAATATCCTAATAATTGTAATTGTAATCAACTTCTCTGAGGTATGGACAGTCAGTGCTGAAGTCATGATTACAGGAAACTAAAACATTAATGAAATTGTAGTTTTGGAGCTGAATCTGTTCTTGACCTTTAGGTGAACAGTAATTTCCAGAATAATTGAATTAGTATATATTTATAAATAATTTTCATAACTCATTGCTAAACAGTATCTGTGAACTGTGAAGGCTGTGAACATTTTAAACACAGTCCTTTTTTACTGCAAATTACTGCTACAGGTAAAGATCTTCAAATCTATATTCATAAAGAGCAGGTGAACCAAAAATTGACTCCCCCACACCCTGCCTTTTGCTGAAGGCTGGGGCAGCAACTTTTTTTTGTGCTGAGGAACATAAAAGGACAGAAGCTCTTCATTTGAAATCCCAACTGTTCTGTTCCTTGGTTTTATGTCAACTTGAAGCATTTGTGAATTACCAGCTAGAAGGGAAGAAAGTCCATCTCATAGGGGGCTAAACCTGCTGGTTTTGCAGGACCAATTATAATGTAAAATTTAAAATAAAAAACAAAGTTAATTTCCGTCTGGTATTAGAAAGTTGACACCAGAGTGTTGTTACTGCTCCATTTCCTACTCAGGAAAGATTATGGATGGGTATAAGGAAATAGAAAACAAGTCATAAAAATCTATTGGAGTTATGATCTTTTGTAGCAAGGGCAAAAGCCAAAGAATAGATGAACACTGTAATTGTAAATTGTAGGTCTACAATAGACTGAGCTTGCCTTCTTAGTAATCAGTATCTTCTCTTGAGCACCTTGATGGGAATCTGCTGACATAAAAACTGCAGCACTCAAACACAGTTTGCTCCATGTTTCTGGGATTCTAATGTATTGCCTTAAAACCTTTTCAGTCATTATGGAGCTTTTAATACCTAGCACACGAACTTTAGCTCCAAGACATTGCTGTAGCACATACCAGGCAGGTACCAGGCTTGATCGCAGAGGTGTGGGTGGGTTTGTGTGAGCATGCATGGGTATAATGGGCACGTGTGCAGGTATGTTGCTTTGAATAAACATTCAGGTCTCAGTCAGGAGACTGGTTCTTTTTAAGTATTAAAAGAACTACTATTAGTAGATGAGGAACTTTTTTTTTACGTTTAATTTTGAGATATAACAACAGCAGAAACTCTGCTTTCTTTTTCTCCCAAATTTCCATTTTCCTTAAGCATGCAGTAATGGCAGGGTATTGGCAGTGACACCCCTGCCTTTGCAGTGCCTTTCAGGTGGGTATTTATTTCTGTGCGTTTGGCTTCCTGGGCATCTTCCCTGCTGCTCCCTCCCGGTCCCCGCTCCGGGCCCTCGCTCACGGTCCCTGACTGACATCTTCTGGTGGCACTTCCATACTGCACGGCAGCCTGGACGGCGAATAATGACGAACATTTTAGGGTCCTAGCTCGTGAAATTGTCATCTTAAGGTTTGTTTCATAACCCTCAGAATCACTGCCGTCATGTTCTGCTTCATCACTTTATTTACATATGCAAAGTCTCACTCAAATTCTGTATTTGCAGTTATTCCTCTGGGTTTGCTTTGCAGAATTCTTGAGTTTGATGACAAAAAAAAAAAGGGGGGGGGCAGGGAGGGGAACATTTAAAAAAATAAGTATCAAGTAGATAAGATGCATTTTAACTATATTCCAAAATCAATGAATTTTTAAAATGCAATTGGCCTCCAACCCTCAGCTTTGGGATTACTGTCATATAACAGCAAAGCCTCATAACAGCACAGGCTTTAGATTCTCATAAATATAATTTCCTTAAGTAAAGCTTAAAACAATGTTTTTTGGATGCTAGACCAGTGCCTCTGATATTTCTCAGGGATTTACTGAGCTTCTATGCATATATGCACAAAGCAGTGGGAAGATAGGTATGTGTTTTAAATTAAAAGAAGCTGATGGTTTTGTTTACAGGAATTACATTCTAGTCCTTCATCCCCATTCCTCTCTGCATTCCTTACATTCAGGAACACAGACTGTTTACATGGTCTGCTTCCCTGACATTACACTAAAATCTGGATAGAAAGATAATTTTTCCAAAGAGGTCTGCATGGGAAACCCTCCAGATAAATGGTCTGTGGGGAGAGCTGGTGGGAATTTAAAGACTGAGACTGCCAGCATTAGAATGGGTTGTTTGGCAGCAGTACTGAAACAAGGGCTCTTGCTCATGCTCCAGATGTCTGCTTGCTTCTTAATGTGCTTGAGGATATGGTGTCCTTGGACTGGGACATGCCATAGCCACTTACTAGCTGTGTTTGCTCCTTGAATTCATTCAAAGTAAACAGAACCTTCTAGAACACTCTTCCCTCCCAACTCTGGCTCCTTGAGCAGAGCAGAGCTCTGTGTGGGTTCCTGTTTCCAGCAGTGCTCCTGCTGTCCTGCAGTCCAAGGAAACTTCAGGACTGCTGGCACTGTCCTGCAAGAGCTTTCCCAAGATTTTAAGTGAGGTATCCAACCTCATTCTTTGGACCACCATTAATTTTTGAGTGCTCTCCCTGCATGTGTTGGCCTGAATGCACAGAGCTGCCTGTGGCACCGCTGCACGGTGTCCATCCCTTGATGTTACATGTGGGCTTCAGAGCTCCAGATGCAGTACAAGCTGAAGTACCCTTCCAGGCACTTTCCATATCAACAAGCTTTTTACTTATTTCTTTTTACTATTTGCCTTCCTGAAAGTTTTCAAATGCCTTGTGAAGATAATTCAGAACCCACCCATCTTCTGCTCCTCACAGAAATCTGAGGCTTTCTCTTCAGAAGATCTTCCTGAAATGAAACTAATTACTGAGACAACAGAGTTGTGGGTGAGCATTTCAAATAATCTTGTCTGTTTTCACTTTTTTGTGCTGGGTTTGAGTACAACCTACAAAGCATTAAAAGCATTGGCTCTAAAATCCAAAGCTGAGATAACGCCCTCACCAACTAAAAGGATAATCCATCTCCCCTCTCTTTCTGTAACTATGATGTGGTTTTGATCTGATTGATGTGACCAGCACTTAGCAAGGCTTTACAGCTCTTGCCACAGTCTGACATGACATGAACTTGAAATTAAGAGGGCATGCTGTGCTGAAGTGTAGAATGGGGCCAGCACTGAGAGGGCTCCTAAAGCCCTGCACAGTCAGCTCAGAGCTAAGTGTCAGAGTAATGCTTTGTCCTGTGCAGGGCCAGCTTGTCAGAGGGCAGCTCTGAGTGGTTTGGGAGAGATTTCTTTTGAAACTGGCATTAAGCTGAGGTGCCCACTTAGAGGTCTCTGGTGATGCCTGAATTTCAGTGTAGGCACTGGAGCTCATTTAGAGAATTATGCTGCTCCCTAATGCACAAACCTGCTGCCTTGTGCATGGAATTGTTCCATGGATCAGATTTCTGCTGTGTATACTTGGAATTAAGCAGCAGCTACACTTACAGAGGTATGTGGATACCTATAGTCAGATGTCTCAAGCTAAATCCTCACCCTCACTAGAAAGTGATTGTCTTTTTTCAGCATCCAGAAGTACCAGCATTTTCTAAAGGAACCCTATTGCAAATTGCCTTCCTGGACAGGTCATTTTAGTTCAGTGCAGTCAATAGGTAGCCCTGTCAGAAATCCAGTCCTCTTCCTTTGTATGTAAAACAGATTTTAAAAACAATTTGTAAATATAATTGAAGTATTCTTATTAATTATTTAATACCTTTAAAAACACCCATAGCTGTAGTCCCTGGACACTTGAAACCATGTCAGTTCAGCTCCAGTGTGAACTGTAGAATTGGAGAATTTCCTGGCAGTTGTAATCCATTAATTTCTCTTAAACTACTCAGCAGCATCCTGAGCAGATTGAAAAATATTCCACTTTCCTTATGAAAGATGAATCTGTGGTCAGGCAGTTTCCATGACTGCATATGTAGATATACAGTAAATAAATTTATCTTCAGTTTTTGCATGCTGTGTTATACATTTTTTTGTCTATTTATTACTGGGTAGGAGGAAGAAATACAGCAAGTTGCTGATTTGAGTGACTGCTGAGATGAGTGAGTCTTAGTCCTCCCTAATGGTTACTGGCTGATTCTGAAGACCATGTGTTTTATACACCTGCCAGGTTCAGAAACTGTGCCCAGCCCCACAGCTAACACACCTCTGCTTTCCTCATCTTCCACAAAGTGGAGCTACTGCTGCACTAAGAGAAGGGAACGTGGAAAAACAATTTAAGCATAAGGACATAATACTCTGCAGTGAAAAAATAAAGATGAAGCTTGACAGCTGAAAGTGAAGGAGAGATAATTCATCAATCTAGCTTTGCAATGCTCTAGATCCGGAAATCATAGAGGCTTCTCATCTTAATCCATCTTGAGTGAGCAATGGAGTGTGTGTATGGCTTGTACATGGCACACCCTGCTTTACCATGGCACAATCCTTACTGGGATGTGTTTCTTGTGGGAGACAGTGGCTGGTTTTCAAAACCCTGGTTTCATTTACAGGTAGAAACGTGTGGTGGCATGTACCACACCACTGAGTGGTGGTGGCTAGTTTGGACTCTAACCAGCCCCAAGATACTGTGCAAGCAGCTTGGTGAAATCTCTAGAAACTCCTCACTGATGCTTTACAGCTGAGAGAGAGGGTCCAGATATTCTTGAGGTTTGAGCTATGTCAGGACTAAAACTCTAATCACTGCTGCAGCCTGTGTGACCCTGTGTGACCTGAGGTCAGGTAAGTGGCATTGAGTTGCTGCCTGCAGAAGTATAATGCTGTTTACCACCTCATTACCAAAATAATTGTTCAGATGTGATGGGCAAGGTTTATACAACACATTGAAAATTATTAGGAAACTAATAGCCTTGTTAATATAGAACTCTGCTACATATTATCTACAAAACTGTTTTCCTCAAATGATCAAAGAGCAAAAGATTTTAGTTTCCTACTTACATGGAATAGAGGGAGCAGACACATAAGTTACATAGGATTCCCTGAAAAAAGGCCAGTGAGAAGTAAAACCTGATCATCACAATGTAGCATTCTGTCAGTCAGGCCATTAAGTACATAATTAGCTTCTTAGCACACAAGAAGTTCAATTAACTAGGATAGTAAACCTGACCAAAAACCAGCTGTAGTTGTGGTTGGAATCAGAGAAGGTTTTGAAAATGCAGCTGTGAACTGTAAAGCCAAAGAGACAACACATCCAACCATGGGGTAAAGACAAAGGCAGTGTTTCTCCCAGTTTTTATTGACAAACACAGCAAAGATGGATTTGCCATCTTTGCATGAACTGACACTCACTGAGGAAGGTGAGGAGCTTGAGGCGTGAGAGATAGTGGCTGATGGAATTGTGGGACTGATAAGATTAATCAAAGAATAGTTTGGGTTGGATAGTCTTTAAAGGTCATTTAATCTGACTGCCCTGCAATGAGGGCAGGGGGTCCAACCTGACCTTGAATGGGGTCATTCCAGGGATGGGGTATCTACCATACCCCAGGGATGGGGTATCTACCATCTCCCTGGACAACCTGTTCTGGTGTTTCATCACCCTCATTGTAAAAAATTTTCTTCCTTGTATCTAGTCTGAATCTATCCCCTTCCAGTTTAAAACCCTTATCCTGTCCTATTGCAGCAGGCCCTGCTAATGTCTGTCCTCATTCCTCATCTTTCTTGTAAGTCCCTTAAGTGTTAAAAAGTCACAATTAGGTGACTTCATTATTATTTTTTCCAGGCTGAACAATCCCTATCCTCTCAGCCTTTGCTCATAGGACAGGTTATTCATCCTTCTAATCATCTTGGTGGCCTCCTCTGGACTCACTCCAACAGCTCCATGCACTTCCTGTGCTGGACCCCAGAGCTGGAGGCAGCCCTGCAGGTGGGGTCTCACCACAGCAGCAGAACCCTCTCCCTCACCTGCTGGCCACGCTGCTTGGATGCAGCCCAGGGCACAATTGGCTGTCGGGGCTGTGAGTGCCCATGGCCCGCTCAGGTCCAGATTCTCATCCAGTTCCTTCTCAGCAGGGCTGCTCTCAATCCCTCCATCCCTCAGCTTCTGCTGTTACTGGGGGTTGCCCAACCCAGGTGCAGCACCTTGGCCTTGTTGAACTTCATGAAGTGCCCATGGGCTGATTTCTCCAGCTCCAATCCCTCTGGAGAGCATTCAATCCCTCAACTGCACCACTCAGCTTGGTGTTCTCTGCAAAGCTGCTGAGGGTGCACTCAGTGCCACAGCCAATGTCACTGATGGAGATATTAACCTGTGCTGGTCCCAGTGCAGACCCCTTGGGGACAGCCCCTGTCACTGACCTCCACTGGGATACTGAGCTGCTGACCACCGTCCTCTGGATGTGACATCCAACCAATTCCTCATCCACCTAACAGTCCATCCATCAGTCTCTCCAATTTAGAGAGAAGGATGCCAGACATCCTTACAGTACAGATACTCTGCCTTCTTGCTCTTATGTTTACCAGCAAACTTCTGACCTCCCTCTCTTGAATGCCTTTTAGGCCAAGTGGAGAGGAAGGGGCTGATGCAATGTCCAGTTCTGTACAAGCTGAAGTCAGCTGCTCCTCATCAGGACCTTCCTTTTTTCATCCTGTAAAGTCTGGTGAAGGGAAAGACCTGACTTTATGTTTCTGCTATACACACTGTACTTTTTAAACATGGGAAAACTGCCTGCAAATTAAGGAAATAGCTTCTTACAAAGTCCTTGGTTTCTCTTATGACACCTTGGGCCAAGTCTGGACAGTATTCTCTAGGCAATCTCTGGGAGCCAGGTGTTATTTTGTGATTTTGTCTGTGCCAGTCAGTGATTTTGTGGTATTATCCAGATCAGTAATTTCCAATGCAGGATTTTTTTTCCCCTTTGATAAGTACCCTGTGGCTGTGTTACCAGACTTGTTGAATCATGTTGCATGACAAGGAAGAGACCATGTTGCTGCTAATAAGACCAAATTCACTCCATGGATAACTGTTTTAGATAATTAACAGGATAAAATGTTTTCATTATGTTCCAAGTACTTCAGATGAAAGGATACAATTCTTGCAGGATTTTGAAAATTACCTAGCTCTGCTAACTATGTCACAGTAAGTGGCTGTAGTGGCTGTTCTACTATGTGGGAAACATATTGTTAATGAGATGAGCAGGGAAGGGCATTAATCTTCTCTTTTTTTAAATTTCTTTTTTTCAAATTAAGGAGGAGTATAGCAATCTTTAAGGACATGAAAATCCAGATGCTTTTGAGTAAGATGATTTGGCTGATGATAATATATTTGTTTATCAAATTATGCCAGTGATAATTTCAGATTTGCAGTGTTAAAAGCTACGAATCTTTAAGGCCTTTGCTATGGCTTCAGAATTTAAAAAGCTGGCATTTGCAGTGCAGTAATCCTCAGATGCCCAGACTGTGGACCAGAAGTGTGCATGCTACAAACCCTAGGAAAAGTGAACAAGGCAACAGTGTGGGTATAAATGAAAGAGGAATGTGGTGTATGCCATGTATTGCACTCATCAAGGAATGGTTTATTACTGCTTACATGTGGAGGAGACCTAACCTGAAGTGCTGGGGAATGCAGGGTGCCAGTGCATACCTGTATTTAGCAGCTGCTAGTCAAGGAACACGCTGTGAAATTGTGTGGGGATGTGAAATATTATGTCATGAAGGAGCTCCTCATTTATCCTTGAACATATCAAGAGTGTGAGAGGATTTATGGAGCTGTCACCGAGGAGATAATGAATGCACACACATACAAAAGAGTGAAGACATTATAAAAATGTTACCCAGGCTGGCAGGAAAAGAAGGAGTTGCCTGATAATGCTTTTAAGTTGCTTATTCTTTTAATGCATTTTAAAATCTACTGCATTTTAAAATTGCAGTGAAGTTGACTTCTGTGTCACCTGTATTTACATTCTGCCTAATGTTTGCTGTCTATTCTGTAGACATTAAAATGTAAATTTTTCTTTAAGATAACTGAGAGTGGGTAAGGAATAGTGATCTGAACAAAAGTTTGCTCCTCATGAGATGCCTTAAAAAGAGAATCTGAGTCAAACCAGCCTAAGCCAGGTCATGAGCAGGGGCAGTCCTAGCATGTAATCAGAGAAGTATTATTACTGCTAACTTCAAAAAAGGCTGGGAGGAGACTGGTGAGACTCATGTGCAGCCCATACTGATTGTTCAGCTGCCTGAGATAAAATGCAGTGGGTTTCTGTTATGATGCCAGGCAGGGAGAGTGTTCTCCCTGTCTTAGGGAAAAGGTTACAGGAGGTTTTGTGAAGGCACTTGAGATGATGAAAGTTGCTGGAAAGTGATGTGAAAGTCATGGTTGGAACTGATTTATAATTTCTGGTGCAGGGGAAGAAAACAAAGCCCTTCATTTCACCCAGTCCATCATATTTCTTCTCTATTAAAAGTGCTACTACACTTCTTTGGAGGGCTGGTGTGACTGTCCATTGCTAATAAGTGGCAGAATATAATCAAGAAAAAAGTATACTCTACATGGCATAGGTACCCAACGTAGGTTTTATGCTGTGGGAAGTGAATGAAACACTGTAGCATCCTTGTAGTTTATATTCTGCAACAAATATTACCTGGTTGCAAAGGCTTTGCAATTCAGTGTTTTTTCCTGAACCCGTGTTCCTAAGAGATTGTGAGGAGCTGTTGCAGAGTAGTTGAATAAACTTTAGAAAGTTGGCTAGACAAAAGTGCAGCAAAGGAAGCATCAAGAACAATCAAGAAGGGAACAGCTTGTACTCAGCTGGATTAGTAAATACAACATAATAGCAAACTTGGGATCAGAAGTTCAGTTAGAAGAGATCTCGTGGCTCTATTGACAGAACAGTGACATGGGGAAAGAAAAACATGTAAGATCTTGTGGACTGGGGCTATATGGCAAGAGAGAGATTTGGTCCCCTGGTCTGTAAGCAATTTATTTTTCTTCCTGTATTTTTGCCAGTTTATTCCTCTGTGTTATCTGTACTTCAAAAAATGTCAATTGGAGAAGCGTGCCTGCTTTCTTGCTTGCTGTCGTTGCATTACTAATTACTGCAGATTTAATTATGGTCACGGTGCTCAAACCTTTCAGGCAGCTATTTGTTTGTATTAAATCCAAGGAGTGAGAGCATTAACCAATTCTCCTCATGACTGGGCTGGAGTGGGAAAGCTAATTCTTTGTGGTAGAAAAAAATGTTCTTTATGGAAGCATGGAGCAAAGCAACAACGATAACCTGAATCTTCTCAGGTTTTTATTCTGGAGACTTGGAAGGCTCAAAGACAAGGCACTATGTGACTTGGGCAGGACTCCTCTTTGCTCTGGTATGAATCTGTAGCTGCTTTTTTTGTAGTATAGCAGAACTCTGGATAGCTAGGATTTACTCACTAGCCCTACATTTCTTTTTGCTGTTCACTTGTATTGTCTCCATAAATGTCTTTGTTTCCCTCAAGACTGGATCTTTTTGGATTTACTTTTCAGAATTTCTTTCTGCCGAGGACTCTTCCTAATTCTTTTTTATACCATGTGTTTCAACTACAAAGACTTACCTGATTCAGCTGCTGCAGAAAACTTTTTACTCTACACCAGACCATGGGATGGCTCTTAATGGGATAGTATTTTCCAGTTTTCACACAGGTATTTTCCAAGGTTTAGTCTGATCTTTGAGACACTTGCATGAAGGGTATGATGTCTCAGTGGCAGCAGTTCCAGTCTGAAGCCAGGAAGCGTCCTGGCATCTGTTACAAGTGCTGCACTGGGACACAGAGCATGTTGTGTCCCTGTGTGAAGTATGTCTACACATAAACATATTCCAGATAACATATATGAAGGCTAAATATGCATATGAGGATTGTAATTTGAACATCTCTTGTGTACTCCCAGTTCATCAGAAGCTTTTATTACCTTCTTAGAGACTCTACTGAGAAGACAAATTGATTTTTCTGGAAGTAACGCTTGTACAAAAAAAGAGGTTCTGTCTTCATTTGTCTCAGTGGCTTGATTAGCTCTCTTACCTTCTCATTTGAGATCATCTTTAGAGACATTTTTGGTACTACTGTTCAAAAATTTCTCAAAAATATTTGGGTGATCAGTAACGTTTGAATTGAAATGCCTGTCTTGGTACTTGATTCTCAATATATGAAATTAGAGATGGCCTCATAATTTAGATTTGTTCCAGCTGAAAAAATTTTACACTACTGGTAAATTTTGCCAACTCATTCATCTGTTTTCTAGATCACTAATAAATGTTCATGTGCAACAATGAACCTCTTTAGCACCTCACCCTTAATCATACACTATATTGAAATTTGACCATTTAATCTTCATTTAATCCATGAAAAGGACTCTATGAGTCACTCTGATTACTTAATTTCCTTGATAGCATTCCATCAGAGTTTTTACCCATGAATCAGTGTCAGATCATGGTGTATGGCTGAAGAAGACAAATATAGCCTGAGCTCAATCTGGAAGTCTTCAATGACAGATCCATGTCATGGTTTTGGAACAAATTCTTGGTGCCAGTGGGCACTGTTGCTCCTTAGGAAAGCCATGAAACCTTCTAGGCAAAGGAACATGTTTGTAAAACATAATGGATAAAAGAACTTCCCCTGGGCTCAAGGGGAAAGCAAGCAAACTCAGGTCTGTGCAGGACTGTGGGATAATCTTGATTAGGAGAGCAGAGACTATTTTGCCACTTCTGTGCATTGATCTTTTGTTTATGAGGAAAACTGGTGTCAGCTCCATTTGGTGCTCTAACATCAGTGCATCATTGCCTACTGTGTGCTCTCTTTGTGGTAAGTAATAAGACAGTGTACAAAGATCTAAAATTAAATGTGAGCTGTCAAACTGATGAGATTGGTTCTGTCAGAAGATGAAACTCTTCATTTGGTAAGGTAGGTGTGGTTTTTTTTTTTGCTAAATGGCTGTTTAAAATCTCAGCATGTTATCACACAGTGCATGCACAGGAAAAAAAAGACTGTACTAGCTGTACCCTCTACCTTGACCCCAGAAGCATGGAAGAGCTATCTTCACTTCCCCAATTTATTTGGCCTCTTTATAAGCTCCATGAAGGACATCTGGATCATCCCCTTGTTTGTAGAACTTTCTTTTTTTATCTTGAATACAGCATAATCTTGACACACATCTCTTTGTATGGCTCATGTCAGTGACAAAGCTACACAGAGGTAGTGTTGTCTTTACCAGTTTGTCATGTGCTTTTGGAACTACTTTTTGATGCAATATTAAAAGTATTCTCTGTACTGAAGATAAAGATTTGATACATATAAGGTAAAGGTTATGAAGGCTGCTTAAAAATTTTGGTATTATGTAAAGAAAACTCCTTTTTCATACTTTCTTCAATGCCTGGATGAGCAACAGTGCTTGAATGGATACTGAAAATTTGGGCTGGATGTGTACTTGGTATGTTCATGTTCTGAAAAGCAGGTCACTATGCGTAAAACTGAACTGGCAGCCTGGAGTGGAAATGTTAAAGCCTAAATAAATAAAACGGGGCTGTTAGAGTAATCAAAAATAAACTGTTTTAATTTTTTGCTTTGCATAACTAACAGGCAATTAACTTTCATTGACTCATGATGTGAAAAGTGAAGGAGAGACAGATACTTTGCTTTGATAACAGTCTGACAGTTGGGAAGAATGTTTTTCTTGACAGTTGATTAGGGGTTAAATGAGCTGAATAAAATTGGTAATTTTTGCTGCTATCCTCGCTTAGTATAACAGCTATTATACGAAGCGTTTTTCCTTACATTAGTTGTAATGACTGACTTCAAGTGATTACTCTGTTGAAAGAACTGGTTTTGATTGACAGAGATGTCTTCTTGGTATTCTTTAGAGCTGCAAAAATGGCCGGTGCAGATTGAACCTGCAATACCTTCTCCCTGCTGCCCCTTTCCCCCATAGTTTAAGCACTTATTTAATGATCTTTAGTTGACAAGAGGTTTAATTTTATGGTCATCTTAGAAGTAGCACTTGCATGTAGGTTAAAATATACCATCTCTCTCTGAAAGAAAACTTCAACCACAGCTTTGGCACAATTGTCTGGAAGAATACTGATGTGCAGGCAACGACTTGGGAGTTTTTGTCATGGTCATGTTTTGATAGAGCATGATGGTTTTTGAGGCAAATAATCAGGCTCCTGGGTAAACAAGGTAATAGTGCTTCATCTGCAACAGAGGTGGAGAATTCATCTACTGTAGCGCTGCTGGCTGTGACTGTCTTACTGATGAAAGCAGCTTTTCACAGCCCCTCGAAACGTGCTGTGCTATTTCACTTGTGACACTTCAAAGTATGTGATTGTGTGAAAATCCTGGAGTGAATTGTCTTTTCAAAATTTTAGATCAAAAGAGAAATGCCAGAACATCAACAGGAAATAAAACATTTTTATTGAATATCTGTGTAATATGTATGTTATTTTAACGACAATTGGAAAACTCTACTGTGGGGAGTCACTACACAAAGTGAAACAAAATATAAACCACCTCATCAAAAATGAAGGTAAAATACGGCTAAAGTTGTCAGCTCGCGGGCCACGAGCGATATGGCAGGATAAAACACCCCAAACATTTCTACAAGATACAGAGAAAACCCACACAGAGAAACACTCAAGCAGGCAGTAAATATACACAAAGGCAACTAGGATCTTTCTACAGCATCAGATTCTAATACTTCACACAGCTTTGTCAGAAAGGTACATGTGGCTTCTTTGAGGATGAAAAATGTCATCTTGGTCACATGGCAGGTTCAGTCTCTGAGAATCATTGTACCTTACAAACCAGTTCTACGGTGACGTTCAGTCTGGCAGTGTAGGAAGAGAAAGCATTAAGAATACCTTAACACAGTAAGTCAGTCCTGGCACTTTGAACCTGCAGCTATCCTGAATGAGTAACTGAAAGCTGGAGACCATGAAGCTCTTAGGCTGGAAACTGTCTATTTCTTCTCTTTGGTGGGGTTTGGTCCTTAAGGATAAGATTTTTAAATATTCCAGCTTGATGCTTTGCATGTATGTGCCTGTTTCTATCAGAAAATGTCTCGCTTGTGTTTTTTCTATGTTTCATGTAAAAAAGAAAGAAAATGGACCTTGCTATTCTCACTTTTGGAGGTGGGGAGAGATGCAGGCTTTTATTCTCCTCCCAGTACTTTGCTGCCACTTTTACCCTCAAAGTACTGAGAAACAGGGATGCTTGGCCATCCCTGCACTGACCTCTGAGACTGTCACACCTTTCCCAGAAGCAGAGCCTTGAGAGAGGCTGTGGAATTCAGTTTGCAGTGCACAGTTCTCTGATTACATTCACTTTTGTTAGACACAGAAGACTGATAAGAACATTAATGGTTAACTCTCACGCCTCCCTCCAAAAGCAATAGCATTTCCACATTTCTAGGGTAATTTGCATTGCTGAAAATAATGAACTCTTCAAAAGCATTATAAATATATTCACAGCTTGGAAAGATAAGCAAGGGGCCTCCCAGGACGGTGCATGAGCTAGAGGTGATGCCCTGAATGCCTTGATGAGATGGTACAGCGGAGGTGCCATGCTGGGGAGCTGTGAGATGACTCTAGGGGAAAGCAGCAGGGGCGAGGGCGCTTGGAAACGTAGAGTATTGCACAGGGCTCGACAAAATGCTGCGTGGTCAACCCATTCTCTAGAGCATCCTTGTCCCCTGCATAGCTCTCCAGTTCTACATTGGTCCGTAACAACTGGAACTGCTTGTGCTATGCGTTCCTTCGGCAGTGCAGTAGAAGGGAATGGCAGTATTATTACAATATCACTACGGAATAAATTGGTTGCTATCCACTGAGAAAACTACATTTCTAAGCACACACGGCAGTCACAGTGATACACAGAGCAGTCTTTCAAGACTCTTATGGAATGACTAATAGCTTCATAATAGTGCCATTTACTACATAATAACATTTAAAACATTTAAAAACTCCTCCTGAAACGAGCATCTAGTATACAGAAGAGGTTGCTTCAGTTTTCTAGAACTTGTTCTTTGTTTTCACTTTTTTTTTAAAGGACAAATTAAAACTTAAGTATAAATAGTATATAAAAGGTCACTAGCTGTTCTCTTTTGGCTTACTTTGAAGTGCATTTAGAACTATGGCTAAATTTTGTCATCTTCTGATGGGATTACAATACTGTCTGTTTACCATGAAACTATTTTGTATAATAAACTCACACGGCTGTGTCTAAAAAATATTCTGCATTCCTTCTAATCTGAGTTAGTATCATAAAATATTTTGTTACAAAGTCTAATGTGCAAACTCATTATAATGTGAAATTGTGGATGGAATTCACAGTATGCAAATTTTGTATAAAGGTGATAATGGAGAGCTACTCTTGTTTTCATGGCAGCATTTTACTACTGCTGCATTTCCCTCTTCCCCCTCCCTGCACTTCTGCAGTGGTCTGTCTTGGTATGTTAGATGAAACTGTTGCCTCTTGTGGAACGGCTTCCTCAACTTTGAATCTAAAGCCATTTCAGTCTGTTATGTGTTTGCTTTGGAATATATACAAAAAAAGTATATCCTGGCTTCTGGCTACATCTCCATGAGGTCAGCCATGGAACTGCTCAGATCATGCTAAGTTGCCTGTGAAAGAAGTCTACCCAATTGGATTTGCCCCTCCAAGATTCACTGTGGACGTGAAGTGTGCTATTAGGATGGTCCAGTTGAAAGCTCAGATTTAAGTTGTCCTTTAAGATGTCAGTGTAACACTACTAGTGCCTTACAAGTTGGATTTTTTTTTTTCTGGAATGCAGACGATACAATAGTTACCCTATAATATAGTATCAGCTCTCCTATATCTCAGTCAATTTACATAATTTAAAATAGAACATCTTATTAAAAACATCTAGATATACACAGATTAGGAAACGCTTACAACATACAAATACACAAACTAGAAATAAATTCTCAGCATACTGATGTATATATACAACTGTGTGATACAATAAATAATTTCTGTCATGCTCTATCTACACATCATATTGCTTAAAAGAAGAGTAGATCTGGGGCGGGCAGTGGTGAAATGAAGCGCCTTTAAAAGGCTCTCTACATTTAAATTTGTGCAAATTAAAATGGGAATTTTAAAGTACAACTGATCTGTGTTGGGAACACATGGCTGGAAATGAAAGGACCCATATTACTGAGGTATTTACAGATACTGGCTAAAGAGCACTATGTGGGCAAATGCAGAAAGGCTTCTTCGTCTTTTTCTTTTTCTTCTTCATAATTTAATTTAATTTAATTTAATTTAACTTAATTTAATTTACTTCTTGACTGCCAGCATGGCATCTACCTCCTCCTCGGGCTGTAGGGTGTGCCACTGTGCGATGGGCCGCCGGGGGTTGGCCAGCATGTCCGACCAGTGCCGCAGCTCCGCGCCGGTGCTGTTGTAGCCCACAAAGACCTTCCCGATGGCATCGTTCTTGCCAATCTTGTCATAGTCCAAAACAGTCACAACAATTTGCACTTTCTGTAATGAGACACAGCAAGAGCAGTGAGCATGACAGTAAGGGGAAGGCTGGCAGGGATTAATGTGGGGACAGCCAGCCATGGAGAAGTCATGAAGGGGGAAGTGTGTGACAGCTGCAGTAGATTCCCCTACGAGGGGAAAATTCAAAATTTTGGTTTTGCTTGTTGTGAGCCTTCCAAATAAAATCAGGTTTACCACCTCCCTGTTAGCTTGAAACTTGCCCCCTTGCATTGAATAGATTAATATGGAAATTGAGGCTGATGATTGTTTTTCCTTTAACAGATTAACAACTTACAGGTGAGTTAATTCAAAAGTTGTGCAATTTTACACACCCTTATTTTTTAAGTAAATAAGTTAACAACTGAAGTTCAGAAATGGCTCTATATTTGCCATGCTGTACTCCATTCTGTTAGTTGCTTTTCTACTTCTTAGCAATTCTTACCCATCCATCCTGTAGGCTAGTCAGGTATTTCCAGAAAAATTCAGAAGGTAGTCCTTATGGTTACTATACACACACATACACACACACACACACACACACACACACACGTGTGTTCACTCTTTGCATATGTGTGTGCACTTGTGCACATGTACAAGCACGTGTGTGCACTGTGTATATTCTGTGTATTTACAGAGAAATCTAGGAAACAGGCTGGCTGCTCAAGGGAGCTGGAATGGATGTATAAACCCCTGGTGTCTCAGGGCTCTGACACTGGCACAGCCTACGACCGAGCTGATGCTGGAGTGCCACTTCTGTAGGAATGGTGACCTCTGGCAAACAGGGTTAAACAGGTCCCACATGCTCTGTGTGAGCCCATCTGTCACAGCTCATAGACAATTTTCCATCCATTTAGGCTGGGGAACACTGAGAGGTGTTTGAGCAAGGCATTTATGTTTGGAGTTGTGTGCAGATGCACACAATTCCTTTCTTTCAGGTCTTTAATAATTGTCAGAAGAGCATAAACAGCTATTCCTTCAGTGGAGTGGTGTTCTCCTGCAACAGCACTTGAGACTTTCACTCTTATTTTACAAAACTGTAAACACTTCTCCTTAGAGGGGTTTATTTTTAATGATGAGCATACAGTTCTTTTCCTGATTACAGTGTCAGCTTCCTGAATAGAAGGAAGAGTGCCCTGAAACATATTTCCAGAAAAATCCTCTATTCTCTAGAATTAGGATTTTAAATTTAAAGCTTTAAATATATCTACAATCTGGATCTTTTACTAGAATGATTAATTTCAGGGCTTGTAATAGGATTATCTTTTAGAAGTAGCAAGACCAGGGTCATGAGGTTTATTTTATAAAGTCCATTTCCTTACAGGATTGCAACAGCTCACTGAGCCAGAGAAAGAGATGATTCCAGCAGGCACTTAAGTATTTATATAGTTGCTGATGACAAAAGTATACATCAAACTCAAGATTTTCCCTCCCCAGAGCACTCCTGATAAAAGGTAATATTCTGAAGCAAGTATTTCTAGCTGCCAGAATTACATTTCAGTGTTGCTGTTTGCAATTCACTCACTTCTAATGGTACCTCCCCAAATGAACACTTATGTTTTAGATTCATGGTACATTCACAGATATAAAAAGTAAGCATGAGACTATTTTTTTTGCACTACAAAAAAAAGCTTGCCTGCTCTACCTAGAAGCTTGAGGCTAGTTATTACTGGTTTTTTTTTTTAATGTTAATCATAAGAAAAAAAATGAGCACTGCAAATGAAGGACCCTTTTCCTTGCTCTACAAAGATGTAAAGAACAGCCAGCTCAGATAATTAACTTGGAGATGATTCTCCCCTCATGATCTCTGCACTAAACCTACAGAGAACTGTGAGCATCCCTTTGCCTTTGTACCACATATTAAAGGAGCAGCTGCATGGCAAAACCCAAGAGGTGCTAGTAGAAAGAACTGCCTCTCCTAATAAACACTTGGATTAGCAGTTTCCACAGTGTGATTAAGCCCTTTGGACTGAGAGGGCCTGGAGACACCACTGCCTGCAGAGGCAGTCTGCTCTGCATGTGGCGAAACACGCGCCTGACCCGCCAGTAGCAGGAGGATTTGACTTCCCTGTGGTGTTCTCCCATTACCCTTGGAGACATCTCTTTCTTTCTCCTAAGAGCCAGAACCCATAGTCACTGTAAAATTGTTGGAAATGTTAATGTTTGTCGCCTTTAAAATTACATAGATGTATTGCTATTGAACTGCTTTCCCTCCATGTCCTCTCTTCATTCTCCAACAATCAAAAAACTTGTACAATATTATTTTTTAACAGTGAAAGTTTGCTTAATGGCTTTTATATGAATAGCACAGGTCACAGTGAATCCTACCATAGTAAGTCTAAATAACATTTTAGATGAGTTTTTCTAATGCTGAAATCACTTCAATATCCATCATGAAGTAGTCTAAATGTAGTCTTTTATAACTAACTCAAAATACGTTGGCAAATGACCAAAGTCCATAATTGCAGATTTAAAATTGGGGCTACATATTCAAGTAGATAGTTAAAAGATAATTCTAATAAACTTATTAAAAGAAAAAAAAAAGAAGACAAAAATTCAAGCCTCGAAACCACATTACTTTTAAAATAAACTACATGCACCTCAAAAAATGACTTTGAATTAGAAGGCAAAATGGTCAAGTACAAAAAATGTGCCCTACCATGCCAAAGTTTTGACAGGGTAAGTTGGAGGTAACCATTCCAGCTCTTCAATCCTATCTCTATTTGAAATCAAGATACTCACTGCCTAAACTGCCACTTGATTTGATTCACCTCTTTTTGCCTCTTTGATCCTTGTTGTGAAATCTTCCACAAGCACACAGACCAGCTTTCATTAAAATCAAGAGAAATTAGCACCGACTGGATTTCCCACTTTTTGATTCCGAGAATCCATGGACACCTGTACATGCAGTAGTACATGAAGAAGTTCAAAATGGACTAGTCATGCATCTAAGTCACTGTGCCCATGCTTCACTTTGTCTAGTCTTATTATTTTTGTTAATACCAAGTCAATAAAATACAAGATACTTGAAAGGTAGGCCTTGGCTCCTGGGCTTCTCTCCAGCCCAGTTGCTATCAAAATCCAGGAAACACAATGTGAAAACCCAAACCATGCTCTCATCTAATGAAGAGCGGGCTCCAAGTTTTGTCCAAGCAATTTAAACACATTAAAACTTTTAAACTACAAGTTTAAAAGCATGGAACCTAATTTATACCATAACCTCTCTTACAATCAACAGAAGTTTGTATTCCCAGATGCTTTAAATTACAGTCATTTAAACTGGGAGGCCCCTGACAGGACCCTTTCCCCACTCAGCTCCACCCAGAAAAGCTGTTTTATTGCCTAACATCTCCATAGTCCTGGGGCTCTGTGGCCAAGGTGGGAAGCCAGCATGCAGTTCTTTTCCCACATGCCTCCTGAGATGGGTAAAAAAACCCTTCTCTCTTGAGATAAAAGACAGTTAACATCAAAAAAAGTTAATTCTCTCTCATGAGAGATGGTTTGCCTCCCAGCAGCTCAAAGATAGGCAACTGAGTCCCTGAAAAAAATTACACAATGCTTTGTCCTGGTATTTCCCATTACTACTGTAGGTGACTCCCAATCTCACTGTGCTGACTTCTGAGACCCTTAATTTTAGGTACTGAGCTCTGGGAGTAGCATCTGGACAACTGCTGGAGCTCTCCTGAGGCACTAAGAGAACAGGTACTGCAGTGCTGGCCCCTGAGATTCTCAAATGCCTTTTTTCAAGGAATCACTGAAAGTTTTCAAAGTGTAGTGAATAATTCCTGAAAAAAGCTGTGTATGAATTAGGTGTTTTACTTTAAAGGGCTGCTGCAGTGCTTTCAAAAAACAGGGCAAATAAATGCATAAGGAGCACAAATTTATCTGATAATGCCAATGTATTACTTTAAATAATTTAAGGAAAAATGTTATATATGGCTTTTCTTTTATCCCTACACCTTTTTGCTGGCACATTCCTTCACTATCTCCCTGTGGATTTTTTTTCCCCCAAATCCATTTCTGTTAACAGAAAATGTCAGTTATCCATTTCTCACAGATGAATCAAAGCTTCCTAAGTACTTCACATTTTATCATTTCCCTCTTGAAGCAGTCACACTCATCTAATGTAGCACAGGGCTGGCACCTAGGTGCTAATGAAGGCATGCACATGTGATAATTAACAAGATTCCTGTTAAATATTTATGAGGGCTGAGAAATGGAATGCAGAGGAAAGACAAAACACTGTTTGACATTACCTGAATTTGCTCGAATGGTACTTCAAAGCTGAAAGACTCATTGTAGTAGGGATTCAGAGTGTTCTTTTTAATTGTAGTCTTTTTCTTCTTCAGCCTCTTACCATTCTGCATCAGATGGATCTTCACATAGGGATCTAAGTATTGAAGAGAAGAGGTAGAGCTAAGAAGGAGAGTTCAGTGTGTTTTCTACAAATTTTAATCCCATAGATGTAGGAGTAGATTAAAAAAAATAAAACCAAAAACAAACAGACAACATTCACAGCTCGTATTTAAACAAGTTTTTAATTTCTACTATAGAAAAACTCCTGTAGGACTGTGAAGTGCTCCTGATGGGAAAAGGTACAAACTACTTCTTGCCTTATCTCCTTAACATCATGAAGGTGGAGTAAATTCCACCTAACTTTGTTCCACAGCTTATTAACCATCCTGCAAGCATTTCTCACCAATGGTTTGAGGGGTGGCTTTCCCAAGACCAGTGAGTGCTGCAAAATGCACACAGCAGGTACAGAGCTGGCATGGCTGGATGCTCTACAGCCACCTGGCAACTGCTCCCATCACTCCTTGGGCAGGTGCTATGCCATGGTTTTCCTGTCCTCTGCCCTCCCTGCTGAGCTGTGACTGACAGGGTCCAGCACTGCCTGGCAGGAGAGGACTCTGTCCCTTCAATGCAGCCCCTGCCTCAGTGCTGCACACAGCCAGGGTCCATGGGGGCCACGGGGCTGGGATAAATTACAGACTGGCTTTGCCATTCTCTATGGAATTCCCACTGTCATTTCAAACAGCTTCTGGTGGCAAAGGAACAGAACTCATTTGGTACCTAATCAGGTGTTCCTTGTGCGAGCAAACCTTTCCTGCACATTACAGCACTGATGAGGTATCTCAGTGATGAAATTTCAATGGAAGCTTTGCCTGCTTAAAAGAATAGCACTGTGAGTCCTCAATCCATCACTAGAACCATGTGCCTATCTGGAGAGTGAGCTAACATTCTTCCCTGGAGCTGGTAATTACAAGTACCCTCACTGAGTTCAGCTATTTTTCTGTTTAGCCTTACCACAACACAACATTTGAAGAATCTCAAGCTCATATGTTTCAACAACCTGTATGGTAGCGTCACCAAAATTTGGGTAAGTACCTCTCTGGCTTTAGGCAGCTGAACTTTGATGTAGATCAAGGCAAGCTTCCCTTGAGTGAGCTGGTAGGAGGTATCTAAAATGCCTGCCAGACATGAGTCACCTGCAGCATAAATAAGGGAGCCTGAATGACGCAAACTATCAAAGGAGAGGGCTTCTCCTTCCCCTCCTGGGAAAAGGCTGGGGCTACAGAGTAAGGATAAATGAACACTGTGCTTAATATGAGCAGACCATGCTTTATGATTCTGCAATGAAATTAATTTTTGGAAGAGTAATTGCACTCTTCTACAGTCAAAATATGCCTTTCTCTGGAAGACCTGGGTGTTCAGGACAATTAAGCTACTTGGAGTCACTTGATCACAGTCTACAGTTCCTCTGAAGGAAACCTAATTTTGGTAGTAGATTCTTCAAGACAGCAGACAAGGGTATAAAAAGATCCAATGGCTGTGAGAAGGAATTAGGGAAATTCTAACTTAGGAATAGGCACATATTTTAGAAATAAGATGGAAACAGCTGGAGTAGCTTCTTCAGTGGTGAACTCTCTGTTACAGAGGGTTAAGACTCCTTCTCCCTCAAAAGACTCAAAGTTCAAACAGAAATTAAATCGGGGTAGGTTTATGCTTCAGGCAAGGTGGGATTGTGAGGGTTCCTTGTGGCTGCACAATTCATGAATCAAGGAGTATCATGTGAAGAGCAAAATGCTAGCAAAAAGCCAACAGAGGTCTATTTCTTTTTTAATACTGAGTTCAACATCACTGCACACAGGGTTTTGAAGATGGAAAGGAGGCGAATCTGGAATTCTTCAGCATTAGCTGGTACTTGAGAAAAACTCATCACTTTCCCTGATGCTCCATGCAGAATGCAAAACTGTGCTAACTTCAAAATGCTGGTTTAGGTATACCTAATACATATTAAGAAAGTTTAGTAGTCAATGAGTCAGTGGTAAAGTGTTAAGAAATGAGAATGAGGTAAGATGCTGTAAAAATATAATTTGAGTCACTAGACTGGAAGGCTAAACAGTACAGTAGTATATTATTATTAAGGGTATTGGAATGGAATAATTTATTAAAATAAATGCAAGTGATAAAAGCCAATTATTTGCTGATCTGTGCCTTTGCACAGACAATATACACAGGTTTGATGATTATTCATATGTCCTTAAGGAATTGTACAGTAAGATTTATAAAGGGATGCAGTAATATTCCTATATTGATAACAAAATCCATGTTTTGGAGAAGAATATTTTAAAACTAGAAATCAATGTATCTGAATGCTTCTACATCTGTGAGTACATTAATTTAAATTTTTTGCTTCTACTGACTTTCTATAATTTCTATCTTCATGCTTGCATTAGAACAAAACCTACCCTAGACAACTCACAGCCATGGGACAAGACCCACAAGACACATTCCTGTGGTTTCTTTTTCATGTCCTGATCAGTTTCTTCTGTTTGTCAGTCTGGGGAGTTGAGTCAGACTCAAATGCCAGTTGTTTAGAGGAAAGACCCAGTGGTGCCCCTGTAGCACAGAACTGAGTGGCAGAGGTACCAAATGGAGCACAGAATGGGGCATGACACAGTAAAATAATCCAATTTTCTTTCATCTGAGGGCAGAATTGTCATGCTAATCCAAACAGAACTTAACTGAAACCATGTTCTTTCTTTTCTTGTTTCACAGTAAAGTATTATATAAGTTTAGCCATCACAAACATTTAAAATCAGAACAGGGTGTCCAGCTCATGTAAGTGGGCCATTAGAGATTTTGGCTGAGTTTATCCTCATTGGATGGTATATCCACTTCCTTGTTTTTGAAGTATCCTGATCCTAACTAATTCTCCCCTCTCCTCATCCTTCTGTGTCCCATACATGAGCCCCTCCAGCACTGCCCTATCTTCAGTTACATTCTCCTGTGTTCCACAGCATTAACTCCCTCAATTCCCCAGTAATCTATCTGCTTGCACTCTGCACAAAATCCTGATACCTAAGCACAGACTTCTTGTGACTTCATGAATAAATCTCTGAAAGAGACAAATTCTCTTCCACTAAGTAACAGAAGCTGAACTGCTTGGAATTAATTAGTGGAAGAAGGGATGATAATCAAGAGAAAGCAGAACCTCTGGGAAGTGCCAGTCTCCAGTGATTTTTGTGAGATAAGGTTTAGAGCTAATGGAAATGTCTTTCCTCTCTACTTGCAACATAACCTCAGTGCTGGCCCCATTAGTCATTCTGAGTAATATTTTAACATGTAAGTAGTCTCGCTGAAGAGCTGAGACTAGTAAGGATGACAGAACTGATATTACAGCCCTGCAATGACAAATTGCCTGTTAAATGCCTAGCCTGGTCATAAAGGGCAATGCCAATGAAAATAAGTATTTCTCTTTATGTTCTGTTTGATAGTTATCTCATTCCAGAGTAAATATCTATCTTTAGTTAAATAGATTGCACCCCAGAATATTAATTTATCTCCATGGGCAAACATCACTGTATTTTTAGCCAGTTTGATTCCTTTCAAGTAAACAAGGATATAGAATCACATTACATACCCAGGTATCTCTGGATGCATCACACTCATCTATCTGGAAAAAAAGATGTTGCACCCAGATGTCCCTCTGCTGAAGGAGACAGAATAGCTTTGTGTACCTTGCTTAATAATCCACTTTAACCAGTGTATGGAACTAATTAAAATTGTGCTATTTATTCCTTCATTAACAGTCTACCCAGAATGCTAAAAAGATGTAGAGTTCACAAGTAATTGTGTGTTGTGCATCTCACAGTAATGTCTCAATGGAGGCTAGTTGAACTGCTTTTAAAGCATGGAGAGGACCAGCTGACACATTTTGTTTTCCTGAAATTTGCAATATGATGCCAATACCTTATTTAATAAGGAATCAACATGGTATGTGGATTGTCCCATACCAAGATTTCTACAGTAATCTCGACCACGAGGCATAGATATATAGATATTTATATATACACACACACACACACACACACACACACACACACAACTGGACCTCTCTTAAAACAATGACTAGTTACAACATGTTGTAGACAAGATGCACTTAGTTGGTTAAGAGATTTTACAAAAGAAAACCTTAAAAGAAAAAAGTACTACAACTCAAAAGAAGAGAATTGTGGCAGAAGACAGTATGTCAGAAAAAGGCAGAACTTGAGAACGAGTGTTTTCAGGATGAAAAATGTTAGAGAGGTAAGTAGCTAATGAAAAATCATTTTCCATATAGGTAGGAGAGAATTAGCATGCAAATTTCCATTTCTTTGGATCTTCAGAAAAAAGCATCAATAACATAGCTTGGAATGGTTTTACTACAGTGGCTTATTCTGAATGCAAACAGAAGGACAGTGCCCATCTTTTTTTTTTTTTAATAACATGGAGGCTTCTGCAATCTAATCATAATATGAAAAGTAAAGCATCTAGAAATTGATAAATTTGAAAAATGCCACAGAGATAACACTGAAATTGATTGTGTGTGCAGTTACAGTCCCAAGGCTGTGGGCAGGGGGAGCTTAATGGTTTAAAGAAAAAAAATCCCATCCAGGTCTGTGCAGAGAGACCAGAGAAAACCCTATACAAGCTTTGAGAAAGCCTAACATGATTAACAGGAAAAAACATGAGCCAGAACAAACTAGTCATAGATACACCTGAATACTTTCATATGACAAAACACTGTAATAAAATGTTCTCAACTAAAATGTAGAAATGGTGAAGAACTACGGTGCCAGAACTGCCTCCAGCTGTATTTTTGTCTTCAAAATGTTCAGGATAACTGGGTGCTCATTAGCACGTGTTTTTTCCCATCAGAAGAAAATTTATGCACAATCCATGCCAAAGCTCAACATCACTGACATTTAGAGCAAAAGTGTCAGCAGAGAGTGGAGTTTCCATTCCAGGAAGCAGAATGAATTAATGAAGAGCTTGGAAATTGATTCAAGAAGTAAAGAAAATGAGGTTTGGAAATGCAGCTTTGCAAATAGCTGTGCAAATGCAGTTAGGACAGAGGTGACATGCAGGGTGCATTGTTAGTGCCAAGCTAAAGAGCCACTCTCATCCTGCAACACAGCAGCTCGGTGGAAAGCAAGGGAAGACCAAGCCAGGGGCTTGGACCAGAGCTGGAGCAGGGTCAATAGTGCACCCTTATCCTGTTCCCCTTCTGTGCAGACAAGCTTCAGGTGAAGTTCTCTGGGCAGGCAGTGGGGAGAACAGCCATTTAATACAGCAAACAACCTTATTTTCTCTAGAGACTGTGTCTGGGATGGAGGCTGGCAGCACCTGCAGCACCTGTGTGCCTCTGGAGAGAAACAGCAGCACGGGCCAGAGCTGGGCTATGGAAAGCAGCAGGGCTCTAAGAGCAAAGCAAAACAGGAAGAACTTTGCTGGCAGTTCCCACAGATTTGCTGATTTTTCCCAAGAACCATGGGACATGCTCCCTCTGGAGCATGTGGGCATATAAACCCTTCCTCCCAAGGGACAGGAACAATTCACACAATGCCCGTGGCATCCAGGCCATGCATAATTTCCCCTGACTTCTCCTCTTCTGTTCATTCTTGTTTGGATGAGAGTGGATAAAAAAAAATCTCTGAAATAATGAGTTTAGAGTGATACTGGATTTTCTCAGCTAGTATTTTTTCATATTAATGGAAAGCTTTGAATGGGAAGGAAAGCCAGAGGGGAAAAAACAATAAATGGTACAATGACTATGAAGAAGCCCAAATACCTTCTAGACTGCATGAAAATTATAGTTTCTATTCACTGACACAAGCTGTTGGGCCTTCTACTTTCCTCCACAAACAAACAAATTAAAGTTAGGACATTATTTTTAAGGAGCAGTTGGTGTCCTAAGAGAAATATTGGAAAACACTCTCACATTGGAAACAGTTCTCTTGGCATAAACTATATGGTTTGTAAGGTTTCTAAGGTTTTTTAAATCAGATTTCCTTAAAAATAGGACTTTTAAAAAAAGTTGATTTGCTACATAGTGTCCACTCTTCAGCTAATGCTGATATTTTGTTACTCTCATCACAGTTTCCATAAGCCTACCAGGCTGCATATTACTTCATGTTATGGGCCAAGTCTTTATCAGTAACCAGGACTTGAGAGGTGAGTAGCAAAAGGTTATTTGCTGTGGTTCCTGTGCAGTGTCTATGCCAGTCCTGATGCCAGCAAAACACATTTTAAAATCCCTTTTCCTAAGGGGGCTGAGGATTGAGTGGTGGAGACTGTCCCAGCACCAGCCAGTAGGGTACTGGCCATGGATGGGGCTGAGAAGCTGCCTGCAGTCCAGAGGGGCTGTAAGAATGGCCATGAGAGCTGTGCACAGTTTAACCCTAAAAAGCTCCTCTCACACTTGCCACTGTCTGTCTGTGCCATGGAGAGGTGCTCCAGACCCAGGGCACACACACAAAGCACATGCCCATCAGGCTCCTTTGGGCTCATATGTTCCAGTGGAACAGCTTATATGACTTTGAGTTATGTATTTCCACCAGCATCTTTAAAAAAAGATGCTGTAAGACTGGGTAATTTGTAAATGAAAACATTTTAAAAGTTCATATTCAACAATATTAGATAGATTCTCATAGGAATAATGGAGTCCAGCAATCCATTTATAGTGGGGAAGAAGAGGTTGATATTTATAAAAGTAACAATAGCTGCCTAGAATGAAGAGAATTAAATAGTGTAGCAAAGCAGTCTCAAAATAACAACTCTTCACTGGTGTGCAGTTGCATGAACATCAAGTTGCAACTGAAATGCTGAGTTCAGAGAACCAGGGAGCTTTGGGAAGAAGGAGGTGCTGTAAAACTGTTAGCCAGCCAATGATTCCCTCACCCAAGAATCCCAAACTGAGGTTGCTGAACATGTAGAGCTGACAGCGGAATGAGAAACGTTCACAGTGGCCTAAGGGCTATTCAGCCAGCCCTTGAGTGTGCAATTCCACCCCCAGTGCTTCCAACTGGAACATAACAACAAATGTTACAGTGCCAGATGGGGAAAGTAGCTGAAAATGGGAGGGAAAAAAAAAAAAGAAGAAGAAAAAAAAGAAAAGCCAAAAGTCTTATTTAAAATCAGCACAAATTAGTGCTTATGAGTTTATGATTAAGTTTACTGCCAGAGCAAGGACAGCTGATCTGTCTGTTGTATCCAAGGGGTTCATTTCAGCACAGTTACACACAGGCAAAACAAACAGTTTCACAAAGCACAACAAATGTGGGTTGAACCAACAGGAAAATGCACCTTGAGTTTTGGCTGTGGGTAAACACAGAATACTCTTGTGGAAAAGCAACGCTACTCAACCAAGCACCTTGTAAATGTGATTACATGGAAACTACATGCATCAAAGCAGTAAACCTTGTTCCCTTGTTCTTGCACCAAAAGGGGAGGAACTGACTGCTCATGAAGCTCGAATGTAGCAAGGAGGGGGAGAGACAGCATGGCATTGTAGAATTTTAACATAGTGGAGAAGGGCACCTGCAATGCTAGATAACAAATAAAGAAATAAATATGCATATTGCAATACCATGCTTGTATACAAGTAGGAAGAATACAACAGCAGCTAAGATGAAGTAGGTATTTATATCAAATAGTGGGAATGTATTAATTTGAGCTGCTGATACAGGCAGACTCTCCAGGACAGGAATCCAGACTGGAACCAATACCTCAGGCAGCAAATTCCAGCAGACTGCTGAGTTAGAATTTAGGTAATGCCTTTTGATGATGTAGAGAAAAAAAATAAATTAAATTGATGGCAGTGAAAATACCAGATGATAATACATAGAGGCTTAGAGAGATTGGAAAGACTGTCCTCAAGTGAACTGGGGAGGAGGGAAGGGGGAATACACATGGACAGGCAGAAGAGTGAAGAGAGAGTCAGCACAGATTACAGAACACCCCAAACAACCCAAGTTAAGAAGCAGTTCTGGTGGGATGTCTTAGCTGAAAACAGCAGGAGCTTGGGTACAAAATGATGTTCTGCACAGGACTGTCAGTGAGTGCCTTGAAGCCCTTGAGAGCTGGGCTGCTTTGGGGGCAGAGCTGCCCTGGCTCACTGAGGCACACACTGCTGAGTGGAGGCCTGTTTTCATTATTTCCCTGCTCCCAGAACCCCACCCATCACAAAGACCCCAAGCCCCAAATCCTACAGCTGTGAGGCAAAATAACCTCAGACTTCACTGAGAACAGATAGGCATTCCAGTATTACTGGGTAATAAAGAAAACCACATCTGAGTGAGTGTCAGTATTCACTCCAAGGAATTCCTCAACCCTGAAACACAGAGAAAGTCTGTTAAAAGCAAAAGTTGGTCTACATAGCACATTAGCAATTTACTGTAGCAAGAATATACATTTGTAGTCCAAACTCTCCATGTTAACATTGCCACAGAAAGGTTTTATAGCTTGACTGAATGTCAGCATGGCACTACTGTGTTGTGATTGTCTTTACATGGAAAAAAGTGAATACACCCTGCTAAGGGGTAATCTGTACTCTTCCACAGAGGGTTAGAAGCAAGGCACTCAAAACCAGGCAAAGTCAGTTATAAAAGCTATCTCAGGTCAAAACCACTAACTATCACATTGCTTAACCATGAACATTTTCTTCAAATGCAGCAAATCCAGTTATGTCCCTGTATTCCATCCATACCCTCACAGGCCAAAATGACTTTAGGTGAGCTGGGAGGAGAAGGAGAGGATAGAAAAAATAGAAAAGAAAAGCAGCAGGGAGTTTTATCTACCTATGATTGAAAGGGTAGGAAACACCCAATTACCTTAGCTCATACAAATGAGTCACCAGAAAAATGCAAGCCATTATACCACAAAATAATTCTGATGCTTTTAATAAAAATCTAGCCCTGCCACTTTGTAAACAGCTTCTCTCATCCGGGTAAGCTTTCAGTCACAGACAATGTGAAGGAGACGTCTTTTTTTTCATTCTGATGATTAAACTAGAAATAGCACAGAACTAATACTGCAGGAATGCTGCAGTAAAGAAGGCATAGAAAAAATAGTGTTACAGCATCAGTGTCTACTGGTAAAGCAGCCTGATCTGAACTCTTCACAGCTGAGAAACCAACCCTAGTTATGCTTTATCAAGATTGATATTTATTTTAAGAGCATATAAAGACTTTCAAACTACATTTCATTTATCAGTGGCTATATGCATAAAAGGATTTCATCAGCATCCCAGTCCTGAGTCTCAACTTGAAATAATACTCAGCACTTTTTCTACCTGCAAAGTTTATATAAATCCTAGTTCTGATTTTGTTTTCATTATTTTGCTGTTGGATTTGAGCTTCAAGGAAAAAACCATAAATGGAAGGAAGAAGGTACATGAAGGCAGTCTTGCTTTTAGCCTACAAACTACAAAATGTCCATTCAGAATTATTTGGAGAAAACAGTCAACAGCTCTCTTTCCCCTCCTATTCCTGCCTCCCAACACATCCAGTGTCTGTTAAGTGGGATTTTGGGAATTCATACAGGCTATTTGTGCCACCTAATTTTAGCGTGACTTGAAAGGGATCGAACTCTTTACTGCCTCAACACACAGACCACCCATCCCATATATGAGACCTAAGGGAACACACAATACAGCTAGTTTTTTGAACCTCTTTTAATACAGAGGCCACAAGAAACCTTTCCCTATTCCCTGCTCAGAGCCATGGCTAAGGACAAGCTTAGCTGATGGGCTTCCTGGCAGTGAGAAGACTCCTAGAACACTGCAAGGCAAGAAATGCATCTGCTCAGGGAGTTCTGGATTATGTTTCCCAATATTGTTGGGAAAACCTGTTTTGTTTTGGATTAAACTTAACCAGAGTAAGATAAAAGAGATCAAAAGCAGATTTTATTGGGATGGGCATTATGTTCGTCTTAATCCCATCATGAGAAGTTACAAGATAAGCTAAATTTATCAGCAATTTCTACTGAGTTCAGCTAAATTACATCTGTTTTTCAAACTTGACAGCTCAGTGAAAACCTATTTTTTAGAATCCCCAAACCCCCCAGGTTTTAGAAGCCTGAAGGTAAGATTTTTAACTTGAGTACTTGCAGAGGAAAGCCTGGGAGGTTGCACGCCTGCTCACATTCCCGTCGATTACACATAATGAGAAGCAGTGACCTGAAACTTAAGGCAAATTTTTACTTAGACAAGAGTAACATTGAGATTATGTTTACTGAAGAGTCATGGAAGTGCTGAAGTCCTTGGGAGAACAAAGGACTTTGTTTACTTTTGTTTACTTTGTTTTTTAACTCCTGACAAGTTACAAGAAAGAACAAAATGAGGAGTTATTTAAGAGCTAAGATACAAGGAAAAGGACAAGCATTCAAGGCCAGCACCATCTGCATTAGGAACACTCTGCTGATGAGAACATTAGAACTGCTGTAAGACAAGAGGATGGAAAACTTGAAAAATGGTGCCATTAGGTGAAAGGTGGAAGCATTTATAATACGACCCAAAAGCTCGTGTCCCAAATTCTTCTTCAAATTGGCCCTGTCAGTTAATGGCACAAATGAATATTGGACTAACATGTTCACCACTGACTCTACACCACTCCAGTTTACAAGTCAGTCAAATGTGACACAACCCTTCAGAAATCCAAGGGTACATGATAGTTTCCAGCTCAGATACCTGCTACAAATTTCTACAGCAGATAGCCAATTTGGTACAGAAGTGATGGAGTGTGCTTGGCTGACAAACCAGACTGAATCTGGGCAGCTCAGCACATTTCTGCCTGCTACTCCATTGAACAAGATCTTGATGCAGCCTAGTCAGTGGATCATGATCTGTAACAAAATCAAATAACCCAGGAATCCAAAAAGCATATATGAATTTCTGAAACCCTTTGGATCTTCAGAATTGAAAAGAGGAGTATTTGAAAAGACAAGCCTGAGTCTTTGTGGTTACCACATGAGGAGGAGGATGCTAGAGGAGGGCAACTACTGTTTTTATTTGTAATCAATAAATAGAAATCATAGTAAAGGAAAAGGGGATGGCACTGCTTCCAAGCCAAGGTAGTACTCATCATGTAAAACAGAGAATAGAAATTAGTTCAGTAAAACCAAGCTCACAAAACAGTACTCTTTTCAAGCTGCACTCACCAAAGTTAGAAAAGATTTTTAGAAGTATCAAGCATTTGTAGACAGGTCTGTTTTCAAAGGCACCTAGCTCCTGTTAAAAATCACTGGTATGAAGATGAAGCAATCAATTCCCCTGGAATCCCAGGCTTCAGCTTTCCTCTGGAAACTCCTATTGAACACTTCTCTGCATTAGTCAGTATCTAGGTGACAATAGGTTGGTTTTTTGTTTTTTTTTTGCTTCTGAACAAAGACAGTCAAGACATTCACTCAGCAGCAGTAAGAAATAATTTAAATTCTTTCTGTTTACTGTACATGCCACAAATGGCAGTCAGCAAGCAGTGATATTAAAATTGTGGGTTTCAGATAGACAAAACATTCTCCTTTAAAAATGAAGATCACAAACACTGAAAAGAATGTATTTAGGAGAACTGAGATTTTAAGTTAAAAAAAGCCCCATTTAGTGAACAAGAAACCTGCTTTTCTGATACTTTTAGGAGAGAAAGGGGGAGAGAGAGGGAGTGCCTCCGGTTAGCTTGCCATTAGCACAAAGGAAAACAATTGCAGGGCTTAGTGAGGATTTAGCTTTAACAAATAGTTATCACAAAGTCATGTCACTGCACACTATTGTTCTGTATTTGGAATGAAATTAATTTCCAACTCCACATTAACCTTTTAGAGACCCTTCTTGGTAGAGGAATTTAATCCTTTGGATTTTGGTATGTCACCAACAAAGGCCATTTCTAAATTTGGTGTGTTTGATAAGACTATTACCTGAAGAACTTTTATTAAAGGGGGGAAAAAAACCAGTTTATTAACAGTGGGTATTTCAACCACTGAAAAGTTGAGTGTTGAATTAAATAGGCAAGAAAAATGAAATAAAATACAGGAAATCCTAAGTTTTTTTCGATTCTCATAAGATATTATTCTTTTGTCCTATAATTAATCCACTGATCCTGTGACTGTATGCTCTCAAGCCATACACTAACATAAAAAACTTTATTGTGATGAAGTAGATCTTTTCTAAACTTTGTGAAAAACAAGCATTCAGCTGGCTAATGGGAAACAATCTGTAGCCTTACCATGAAGTAAGGGAAAAACGGTGATTTAGACAGTAGTAAAAGCAGGAATTTCAGCACATGTAGGGGAGCCTATTTTCTGGTCCTTATTAGTATTAATGCAACAACTGTCTTTGTTGGGCTCTGCAGGACTCTCTCCCTGCTGCATTCCAGGAGCTGAGAGGAGCCCTCTGGAAGTCAGACAAAATCTGCTGTCGCTACCATATTAGGAATCAAACCGAGCAGCAAAAGCCTCCGGCTGAGCGGAGATAAATCAGCAGGGAACGCGTTTGCCTCCCAGCCAAATGAGGAAAGCCAAGTGATTGAGGAAACAAAGTAAATAATAATTAAAAAACAAATCCTTAGCAGTAGGAGTGACTGATTCCTTTTTACTTTTATCATGCTTCTTACTGCAGTATAGGTCCAAACCAGATTTGCAGATATGAGGACACCCTGTTCCCTACATTTCTTTATTGCTGCAGAGTGAAATAATCCCAAGACACATATCAGTGATCAGCTTCAAATGTTTTTAACTCATTCTTTTTGGCTGGAAAGAACAGCATTAGACCGCAGTGGAGTTTAAATTGCTCTTGACATAGATTTTGGTTTACAGCCAATCTGATCCTTCCACCAAGATTTCCCCTAATCACAGACACAGTCACTCTTCCACTTGTGATCAGCCTTGTTGTAGTCCATAGAAAATCTCACCTGAAATACAATGTTTGCTAATGATTCAGCTCTTTCTAGAGGCAGAACAGAGGACTTGCTATCACACTTTGTATATGTGCATGGATCTATTCTGAGCATTCCTTATTAGAGAGAGTCTATAAGGTAACTAATCTATTATGGCATTGGAAAAGGGATGCAACTCCATACAGGTGTGATTGAAATCTACAGATTTTGTACCTGCCGTGTGTGAATGAGGGCCAGATCTGCAATGCATGCCAGTTCATAGCCTGTAAAAGGTGGGAAAGTCTTACTTTGCATGGCATGGAGTCCAAACTCTGTCCTATGAAAAACTGTCTTATGAAAAGATCTCTGTCTCTACTGTCTGCATTGCAGATGCTGTGAGATGGTGGATGCTCACGAGATGCAGGCACAGCAGATGCCATCCCAAAAAAGAGGAAGGACTGCTGTGCCAGTACCCACGTGCCAGCCCCACATAAACGCTGATGTGCCATATCCCCTCCTGCTCCCCAGCAGCCCAAAGCACACCCATCCCACTTCCTCTCACACTGCACAAGTACACACCCCACTGCAGGTGAGGAGGCTTAACGAAATCATGGTATGGGTAAGTTTGGGTTTCTATTTTGAAATCCAGGGAAGATTTGTTCTTAGTGCATTATTTCACAGAAAGAAAACAGTCTGAAGAGCAAGAAAATGTAACAAGATGGATACATTGTCAAGCCATTGTTAACTGGTGTTAAGCAACACCATACATTTCAGCCTTGGTAACCTTGCACGTCACTTGTGATTGTTGTCCTTGGTTGCAATGGGCAGGAAACTGTGACATACACACATTTTTCTAATCATCAGCCACTAGGCTCCCATGGCAACCCTTCTCTCACCCAACCAAAATAAATGGGGTGGTCTCCCCACAGATCCTAATGCAAAGCGCTGTACAAATAGTGGCAGAAATAATATTTTGCCCATGGAAATATTACCACCTCTTTTGAGAGGAAAAGTTGGTTTCTGAAAGGTGGTAGGCTAACAATAAAAAAAGAAGATTGCATGTATTGTCTTGCATTTGTTTAGGGGAAGAAAATTGGTAGGATTCTGTCAACCAGCAGGTTGTCTCTGTAAAAATAAAAATAAGCAGTGGCTGAGGGAATGCAGAAATAAAATGGTACCCATGGCTTTCTACAGCTTTTGAGACAAGAATAAAGCTGCAGCTTCCTCATTATATAGTGCTCACCCTCTAGCATATTGATTTCATTGTTATATTTTCTCCTTTCTTGATAAGACACTGTGGTTGAATGCTGTTGTCAGCTCCTAGTGTGTTGTTTCTCTAAAAGCCTGTCTTAACTGTTCAAATATCCACTAACTATATCAACAAATAAATTAGCAAATAAAAACTGCATATAACACAGCTGAAGATGCACCAAGATACTTCTATTCACCCTCAAAATCAAAGAAGGTAAAGCTGAAGCTCATAGGTCATGTCATGAGCCAGTGGTATAAGACCATAAATATTCATAAGACGTCACACCAGTAAGCCTTTATCACCAGTGGGAGCCTGGAACCTGGACTCTGGGGCCTGGGAGAGCCCTCTGGCTGAAGCTAAATTCAGACTGATTCACTAAAAGGCAATGTGGTGGCACCCAGAGGATGGAATTGGATAATTCAGCCTACAATCACCTTGCTGCTAATTTGAGCTCCCTTTTTTTTTTTTTTCTTTTTTTTTTTTTTTAATTTAGTCAAGGAGTCAACAAAGAGGTTACACCACATTTTCTCAGTTATGTTTGTGTCTGATAAGAAATGCTAGTCTGCTGGACGGGATTTTAAGGGGAATAGGGAATGCTGAGGTTTAAAGCCCTGTTTGCTTCCATTTCAAGTTATGGTTTAAAATTGGCATCTGTGCTACCGATTGAAAGGAGACAAGCAGGGTGGAGTATTTAACTGAGACCACACTTTGAATGAAGTTCACAAAATTTTCCTTTGCAAGACAGTTACCATGTATTTTGCCATAGATAGTGCTCATCTGTAGAGAAGTATTGTTCAACCAAGGAGCGCCTAAGGAGTAACACATTTACAGCAAAAGTTGCAGGTTGCACAGAAAAACAGTGAAAAGGTGTGAAAAATTGAGCTTTCATGCTGCTAAAAATTTCTGTCAATCAGCTTTTCCTCAAACCAGATAGAAGATAAACTCTGAGTCTTACTGTCACACATTTGGTATCTCAATTAGGTTTTCACAAAAGAATGGTTTAGCGTGCCTTTCAAGCTCTAAAGCGACCTCTCTCATATAAATTTGCCTACAACATGTTATGCAGTGCTCTGCAGCATTTCAGATTTATTCTTCCTAGCATCCATGTCATTCTAACCATAGCAAATTCCAGGCAGGGCTCTAAGCAAAACCCACAGAAGCTTTTCAAAGGCTCTTTATTTTCCTGCTTCTCCTTGAATTATCAGCACTTTTTTTCATAAACTTTTGAACTTGCCATAAACATGTCTCAGTATGTTAAAGTACTGTCCTTCACCCAACCCCTGACTGTGAAAATACAGTAGATTAGAAAAAGAATTGACATGTACTTAAAAAAACCCCAAAAGCCCTATACTCCAGCTTCATATGTTTTACTTTTTGTAAGTAAAGAGGTGACTTTGCCAACCATTTCTAAAGGATTAAAAAGCCTGCTGTGTCATCTCATATATCTTCGTTCAGTTTCTAATGCAGCCAGAGAACACAAAGGCTGAGAGAAAACCTTTTATCATTTGCTGTTATCGACTAGGCCAGAATACAGTATTAGGAACCTTAGAAACTTTTAGCTAAAACTTCCTTGCTTTGAAGAATGACTGATCTCCTGAGTGAAGGAAAGCAGTCTATCCACAAAAAAGGTTGTTATTATTATCCAGAAACCTAACACATTTTAGGGAAAAATTTTTGGGGGCACTTTGAATGACGACCTATTTTCTACAGCATTGCCACAACAGTCCAAACTTTTTGGATGTTTTAATCACCTTACACACCAGCTTTGGAAGAGTTTTAGCTGCCTTCAATAATTGGTCTTTTAGATAAAAGGTCTTCAGTAAGGTCTTCTATTTAAAAAAAAGAGTTTATTTATCAGAAGGCAAAGGAAATTTAAAGGAATTGTTACTTCAGTGAGAGTGGAAGTTAGTGTTTTGTCCTCAGGCTCTTCATCTAAGATGCAGCTGATCTTAATGTTATGGATTTCTAGCAAAATGCAGGCAGAATCCCTTTCTCCTTACAGCCTCTTGCTCATGTATCATGGCATAAGCAAACTGTAAAGTCAGAGGTAAAGGCTGATATTAAATGCCAGAGTACTGCCCCAAAGTAGGTGCTAAGATCTCCGCATAGCAATCAGATAAAATGCTATACAAAACTTATATATATATATATATATATATATATATATATATATATATATAAACTATTTTTAAAACCTTTCTATTTGAATATGATTCCTGGGGTTATGTTTGCTTTTGCATCCATCTTCTCTTTCAGTATGGATGAGAATCTTGACCTTATTCAAAGGCATCAGTCTATTTACTGACCAGAGGTAACCCACTGAAGAATTCTGGCATTGATTGATAGCCAAGCCAGCAATCAGCTCCTGGAGGTATTCTATAATTTGAGAAGTGAGACTGCAAAATCATTGCATGCAAACTTTAAGAATATTCACTGCTGCCAACTCTTGTTATTTTATCACAATCCCTGAGATATTGAGTATATTTCTTGAAGCTTTAGTTTCTCAGTATTATGCTACCATCAGGGATTTGCAGCTTGCATTTCAAATAAAATAACTTCTCTAACTCTCATGGCTAGAAATAAAAGTCTGAAAGCATTGAATCCAAAGCTTCAAATCAAAAGTAATTAATTGAATTAATATACTTAAAGTATATTTATTTTTATGTCAAGAGCAGAAATCTGGGAACCTAGGTTTGGCAATGTCACTACTATCTCCTTTTTACAAACAGCATGCTCTAGAACGGACCTGCTTGTGACCTTTTCCTTATGTATTATTTCCCATTGCAACCATTGTCAACTTGCAGTGATAAAAGCTTTAAAAGCATAATTGAGAAGGGCTTTTACTTGTAGTTTTGCTTGACATTTTTCCCAGGGAATTTTCAGAACTGAGTGAAATCAGAATCAATCAAAATAAAGTCTTCAGAAAATTCACAGCGTCCTCCTTGGATCACTCACATACTGAATGGAGGAAAACATCAGAACAGACCTGGAAACCCAACCAGAACTGTACTGGTTGACTCTGTCAGGTCAGCATGAACTCACTCAGGTTGCCACCATTTTGGTAAATATTTTTCTAGCTACTGCAATCTGTATTACACTGTTTTTACTGTTGGGAGATTTATCACTAAATTTTCTATAGTCCTCTTCCAGCTCTAAGTGCAATAGAAAGCTCTTTTCTCCAGTATTATTTAGGTTTCCTCCTGGAGAGAAAATAAAGCAATTCAGAAGACTAATCAGACAAAAGTAGAATTTTGAAGTGCTGGACACAAAAAACTCTCCCTGCAGTTTCCACAGCAAAATAGCTGTGCCACATAATTCTCAGATGCTGCTTCTCTATTTTGCTTTAGTGTTGTTAACAATCAACCTCTGAGCTCAGACAAGCGTGAAAGAAGGGTGGCAAGCAAAGGGAAAGGACTCAGGACAGCACTGACTCAGAGCAGGACTGGGCTCCTCAAGCAGGTGCTCTCACGGAGTCACGAGGTGAGCAGCACCTGGGCTGTGCTCCTCCTGTGGATCTCTCAGCAAGATTCCTCCTTCTCTGCTGCTTAGAAAGGGACATGGGGAAGAAGCATGGGAAAAGCTCTGACTGCAGTTTAACTATTATCCCAAAGATTCCTGACTAATCTGGTACTCCTCATGCAGATGTGCAGCACCTGTGAAAAATCTGCATTTTTTCATGCTGAACTGCAAACACCAGGATTCTTGCCTGGTTTTGTTAATGTGGATTAACAACTTGGACCACATTCATCATGTTTCTCCTGCCTTCTCTTTAGGTTCTAACTGTAGAAGGTAACGAGCTCATACCTGTTTATATTGTGCTCTACAAAATTGAAACAATCTCTTTAAGAGAGACTTTCAGGGAGCAGTAAATATCCTGATCATCATTTTATTGAATTGATTGATAGCACAGGAAATTTGAATTCCACGGATTGTTGCCATGGCTGCAACATGAATGAAGACATTTCCTTCCAGAATTCAGCAGACAAGCTCCTTTGTTTATTTTTCATTAAATTTTATTCGTACATGTAAAAGAAAAGGGGCAACACTGACCAGTCAGTCTATTCTTTAGCATGTATTTTATTTGACCACATTATTACTTCACCAAGATAGTATCTTCTGGCCAAACTAAAGAGGATCTTTTAGAAAGACAACAAACCAGATTTATGGAGTTCAGCCTGCTCCATTAGCTCATATGTTCTAAGTTGGTTTCACACTAAATCTTGTGGAATGACTCCCTTATTACTTGTATTATCAACTGTCCTCATTGCTCTGAGAGGCTTTGATAGAATTTAAAGAAATCCAACAAACTCAAAAACCTCCTAATAGCTATGTCTGAAAGTGATACAGTCTTTATTCATGTAAGGATTCTGGAAGTTTCTGCTTATGTGGTAGCATTCACACACGACTTAATTTTCACCATTTCATGCTAAGTACTGAAAATAGCACAGTAACACAGTTATTGCAGAATACAAAAATTTGATTTACTAATTGAGAAAAAATTTATAATAGAGCAACATTACATTAAGTAAAATGTTACAGAAGTATTCACAGCTATTACAAGCTACTCATATCACCATAGATTCAGCTTGGTACAATGATGATACCAGAATATACTAAGCTTCCTTTAAGGAAGGTAACTTTTCTTACCTGTTGATTGCAGTAACTTTTTCAAAATCATGTTTAGAAGAAACACTGCAAAGGTTCTCTGTATCTTTGTGGTACTCCATAGGTTTTCCAAAGTACAAGATGAAAATATGATTTAAGTCCTAGTAGAATTAATCAAATACAGCTCCAAGAACACCAACCCATGTCCAGGGCCACAGTCAATAAAACCAGCTGACTGGTTTCAAATGTGATGTTTCTTAAAAGATGCAAGAGGTCAGACAGCTAGTCATTGCATCATATTTTTTCATCTTTTTAAGGGATCAAGGAATTGGCCTCTTTGGCCTTTTCCTACAAAACAAACAACCCCTGAACAAACAACAACCAAACAACCAGGGTGAGACAACAGTGAAGAAGGAGCATTGAACCTAATAGCTAAGAGGCTTACCTGAAAGTGAAAGAGGTTGATGCTCCTTCTTCAATGCACACTTTGTTACTTGTAAGAGTGGAACAATTTGGGCATGGCTATGCTCTAGTAGCTGTTAACCTAGTGTAGAAAGGACTCCCCTGGGAACAAGGAGATCTTCCTGCCCTGCTCCAAACAAAGTTTACCCTCTCCAAACACAGAATGTGAAAATCCTCCTGTCTGTGTTCATTCCCAAGAGTAGAAGCCTTGGTAGAATTGAGTTTTGAGGAAGCCAGAATTTTGAGGAACCCAGAGGAGGCTAAAGCTAGCCCTTTTCCTAAACTGTTGTCTTAAACAATTTCTGACAACATTTGTTTAAATGTTTAATTTAAACATTTAAAAAACATTTGTAAAATGTTTAAGACAACATTTCTTAAACACTTCTATAAAAATTGTAATTTTCACAGAATCACAGAATATGCTGAGTTGGAACCCACAAGGGTCATCGAGTCCAATTCCTGGCCCTGCACAGCACTATCCCCAAGAGTCACATCATGGGCCTGAGAGAATTTCATGCCATTCTCTCCTGTAATGGAAAAAAAAATTATTTTCCACAATCAGTGTTTGACAGTCCTCCTCTGGCGTGATAAAGTAACTGAGTTTTGCACAAACAAGGCATCCCAGCTGGATTTATTGTCAATTAAAAATGCTGCATACAAAAAAACTTAGATAACCTGAAAAATGGGAATTGGCTAGGTCTGTTGCAGACTGAGTTATGGCAGAACAGGCACATGGGCAGTGCACATGAGGTGAGTCAGTGGGACTTTTGTTTGAGTAACAGCTCTGCATGGCACACATAAAGTAAAGGCAGGCACAATTACAGCATTTATGGTTGTGGAAACACAATTCCTCAGCTAGTGCTCAAGAGACAAAGGCTGCTGATCAGTGAAAATTATGTGGCACTCTCCTACAAAAGAAGAATAAGGACCACGCTGTGTTACATATTTAGATGCCAGCCAGCACCCTGCTATGCCCCGATCCCAGGCTCGGTCCCCAGGCCACAAAAACCAATTGTGCTGCCCAAAGCTGCCTTTGAAGCAACCCTGGTGAGAAACTGATTCTAACAAGGCAAAGACAAGGAGGCACTTCAGACAACATCAGATAATTTAAAACTGTGCACAGCTCCCTCCTAGAATAAATGGGCACATCATCGTCATCGTTGGTGAAATTTTATCTGTTCAGATAAGCAGAGAATTAGGCCAATAATGCCCTACCAGACTAAATTATGTAACTACTTATCTGTAAAGGTTACTTTTGTTATCTCTTTAATGGAATTATCTCCACAAAAACAGTTATTTAGCCACTTAGTTATAAAACCATGTAGGAACACCAGAATTTCTATCATCAGTTTATGATTGTCTTTTGTTATTAATTCCAATCGTGCTATATAGTGATAATGAATCACAACAGGGGCACTGCTTCAGATATTGCAGCACAGTATATCCACCAGACCAGAACAACTACCTGCTGCATTAGGATAATTCTGACACACTTTTGTCTTTTTTGATGAATTTTTTTGGTTTTTTTTTTTTGTTTCTTGTTTATCTGCTCTCAGCTTCCTAATCTAAGCAAAACAGATGACAATATTTTCCTCTTTGATAAAAGCCCTAGTGGTGTCTCAATTTATTTTTGAATTAGTCTGCCTGTCAATAGTCAGGTCCACTAGACACACCAAGTCCAGGAGGTAAAAAGGTATACTTGATGGAATTTGAAAAGTCAACCTTAATTACACTACCCAACATCTAAAATATTGGGATCACTCCTTGAACAAATTATGTGACATACTCAGTTGTTCAAAATAATGGCATTACCATTGTTTTAGACCTCGTCACAGTGCTTTGCACTTGGCTAAATTGTTTACATCTGTGCTGAATTTGTATAGAGCTATGCCTTTATTGTCCACTAGCACTCTATATCATCTTTCACACACACCAACATGATTGAACAAGTCTTTCACTGAACTAGAAAATCAGGTTCATGTTCATCCCTAGCCCAATTCCCTAATAATGATTTTTCCATCTTGCAGTCTGAAGTTCAATTTAAGGACCAAGGACAAATGAAAAGTGTTTTTTCCCTCATAAGAATTTGACTTGTTCAGATTGAAACATCAACATAAACATGTTAGGAATGTACTGTTCTCATTTATATGTGAGTTACTCTATACTTGCTCCTTCTTTCTCACTTGAGGAGGATAGTCCATGTCCCCTTCTAGCATCTAAAAATGCCACTTTACCTTGCACCAGGGAAGGAATTTACTGTTGAGACTGTAAACTCTTTTTTTCAATCTACTGCTCATGCATATTAGGCACAACAGATGCTACACACACTTTTCAGGCCCTTACAGCAACAGCTTTAAGTCCATAAGAAGGCTGCTTAGGTCCAAAATCAGCAGTGCTTTCCACAATGATAGAGCCCACAGATATGTATCTCCTGCACTATGTAAGATATACTGCAAATGCACATTTCTCTATGTTAACTGTTGGGAAAAAAATAGAAAATGATTTTATGGCACTGTTTTTTGTAAAGGAATCTGCTAATATATGGGCTGGATTTTATACTGATGTAATTTCCTGGCATGTCATTTTTCAGAACTAAGGATCATACAACTGTGACCATAAAATGCTAAATTAACATGTTCTACAAAATAGTTTAATTTATCTTTGAGACTTAAGTAAGTACTTAAGGATGCTGAAATTGAACTTCATCAAAATATTTGAAAGAACCCTAGTCCTTAAAAACAAACAAAAAAAAGTGATTGTTTTCTATACTTCCACAATAGGTGTGTTACAGCAAAATGAGCTTTTTTGTTACCATTTAAAATGCTTAAAGTGAGAGCAGAGCATGATGGTATTTTCAGAATGATTAAAATGCTCCTTAGCTCATGAATGCTCTCAGAGGCAGAGCACATTCATCCAAAGCTGTTTTTATCTCAGTTGTTCTGGTACTCTGTGACCCTGTCCTACCTCCAGCTCTCTGCCTTACAAAGGCCCAGGTTGCTGCCTTGCATTTGCTAACACATTTTACCCTCTCAGGTGGGCAGTCAAGGATCTGCTTGGCACAACAAGCAGAGCTGTGTGAACAAAGGGAATTTTCAGCTATTTCCTAATCTCCTTTCTCTTGGTCACATAGTAATATGAAATTTGTATTCTCTATACATGGAGGTTAAGTAAAGATTGTAATAATTCTTAGGGAGAACATCTTTTTCTTCTGTTGGAAATTTTACCCATGTATAGAAAATAATGAGAAGAGTTCATTGTAGCAGTTGGCCAGGCCATGTTCTTGATCCATGTTACACCTAATGATCTGTGGATTTTGCCTTTTTCTTTTGTGCTGTTTGTGCTGTTGTCTGTTTCTTTTTTTTTTTTTTTTTCAAATTATTGGCACCAAGCTCTCAAAGTTTTCTTATAAAGGATTGGAAAATATGTTTTTCCCTAACTTTCAAGCTTCTTCTTTTGCAGTGTATGCTTAGCTGGAAAAATGCTCTGTTTAAACTGATGTTCAAAAGTTTCCTTGCAGGCTCATTTTGAGACTGATACCATTCCAGAGAGGGACTGCATATATTTTAACACTGTTCAAAAGCAAACACAAAAATCCACACTGCCTTTTTTCATCTGATGGATACTTGTACTAGTACAGCAGTATTTGCATGAGACAGAAGTCAGCATTTACTCACAGCTGGAGGCTAGCATTCATGACACTGCTAGCTTCCCATCATGAACTGAGTTGGAACCTGATCCATGACCAAGACTACTGTGCACAAATAAACAATAACATGATCACTGCACTGAAGAATCATAGGCTGAACTGTCAGAATAATGTCAACTACTATCACATTGCAGGTTTTAGGTTTCTTATAAAGAAGACAAAATGCTTTTATTTTGCACTCCAACAAAAGCATTTATTAGCGGCTCTCAGAGTTATGCTTAGCTTAATTCAGTTAGGCATGTAATATCTGTATTTCAGACTGACCTCACTTTCTGATGATAAGAATCAGTTGGAGAAGGGGAACAGCCAAACACTATTTCAGAATTTTGGTATTAAACACCCTTTATACAAACAAAATTTAAAAACTATTGTCTGGGTATGCCACGAGAATGTCATGTAAGTGTATCAGATAAAGTGATGCCCTTCTTTCACACATGCCATGAAAGCAAAATAAACATGATAGAGGTATTTGTTACTGTTACTGTTCTAATTCTGTGGTGGTACTGTACACTGGGGTATGTTAAACTAGCATGATAAAAGGTGGACATAGTTCTTCAAAATAAAAGTATTGTTATGCAAAAATTTTGTTTTCTTTTATCCACAAGACAATTAATGAAGTGATAAAAAAATTATGCAGCCAAAATAATTGAAATGTGCATAAACTGGCATCATTATTGGGGAAGCCATAAAAAGGAGAAAAAGAGAAAAATGTGCTAGAAGCATTACGAAAATGGTTGCACAAGTTTCATAAAACATGCAACTAGACAAAATAGATGGGAAATATAGTCACAGGATTGATTTTTTTAATACTCCTAAATCAGAGATTTCCAGTTGTTCAGTTTAAATGCCATCAATACTTGACAAACTAAAAGATTGTCACTTAACAAAAAATTCTGCATCCATACTTGATAATTTGATGTATATGCATACTGATCTCATACAGATGCAAATGTCTTCTGGGATTGGCCACACATGATCAGAATGCTAATTTAATATTGTACAAGGGGAATGTTTGTTAATTTCCTCCAAGATGTCTTGGTTATAAGAACTACAAATTATTCTGATTTGGGAGCAGTGTGGGAATGAGAGAGGATGACACCTGTTCAGTACCACTCCTGCAAGAGATTGCTCCCACACAGGGGATTTGCATGATAATAGAAAAGCAGTATTTTCAGGGTTTTATTTACAGAAATACCTATAAACTATAGATTACTGACCACAGCACTGAGCATAACCAACTCGAACCCACATCTCTGCTCACATTTTCATCTGTCATAGCTATCACTCTTTTATGCTCCCTTCCATTATTGCTACAACAGCTGTGCTGCTATATGTATTTTCCAAAAAGTCATACATATTGCATGATTAATCATTTAAATAATGAAACATCAGCTTCACAATATTGTTCCTATTATTTCTGTGATGTATTCTCAGGTACCCATGACAGACCAAAACACCATCCTGGCAGTGAAAGTTTCCTCAGATATCTCTAGTATGACTCAGTGATGTTTTAGGTAACTGGAAAGTTTGAAAAATATTTTCTAGTCATTTCACTAAGGGAATGTTTGGCTGATGCCCCTCAGAACTACTGGATGACTCACAGCTGCCTACCTCTGAGAAGCAGTTCAGCAGAAATTACTGTTCTGTTTCTATAGCAAACAGAAAGGACTGAAACTGATTTCTCCTGGAAAATGCAAACCCAATGTACACAATTTCAAAAAGTCGTGACACTACCTACTCTTAAAATGATATAGTTATTTTAAACCCACACTAATGCTAAGGCAAAGGACTCCCTCCCCAAAATAAATGGCCATCTTGCATGCCCCCCAGATCAACAGCAACTCCAACACTTCCAGCTCAAACCAGCTAAGGTCTTTAGTCAGGACTGTGGCTTCAGAGAATAAAAACAAGCCAGAAAGCCAGAAAGCCATTCTGCAGTTTGGGGAGCATGTGGATTGAACCCTCCCTTAAATCCACAGCTTGGCAGCCTGGGCTGCAAGGTCTTCTCTACATGTCCTCTGGGAGAGAAAGGAGGCAAGGGCTGCAGGCACCTCGTGCCATCCTTCTTGTTATTCACTTTCCTGTGGGCTTACAGAGCTCCTCTTATTGCCAGACTACAAACACGTTCACTCTATGGCTGAAACATTTTCTGTCCACAGCATGTGAACAGACAGGCAGGGGACACCAGCTCTTCAGCTGTGTGGTGAGCATATTTTCTGTTCCATGATGGGAGAAAGATTGGAGAATTTAAGCCCTGGTGTGCTCGCATATCAGGTGAATAGTTCCTCATTGCTGCTTCAAATTATAGACTTCAAACTCTTTGGAAGAGCTGTGAACATGTGAAAGCTGCAATGCAGTTATTTTTCAGTTTTCCAGCTATTTCTGTATTTCACTTTTTAAATTAGCTTGTTACATAAAATGAGCTTATCCCCACCCACTACTCAGCATCCTTAATTTTATATCCCCCCCTCCCCCAACTTTTTACTAAATCTTCTCCCAACATATTTTTGCCTTTTTTGTAACTTTGGGCTATTTTATTTAAGAGACCTTTAAATATATCATTAATCTTTAAAGATTTCCTGTATTATTCATTTTACTCAGTTTAAATATTTTGGCTGATTTCAAAGAGTTAACAGCTAACAACTTAGACTGACATACAAAGAGTCTCTTCTATCTACACCCTCATGTCAGCTGACTCCCTGTTCTGCATAACTAATAATACATGTCCAGAAATGTATGAATTTGAGATTGATCTGATCAATCTATTTATGCAATCCAATCAATCAGTTTGTCTTTAAATGTGGGGTTTTTTTGCTGTTATTGGCATTTAGGTGCCTCCTAAGACTAAAATCTAGGTACCTCCCGAGACTAAAATTAATGATACCCACAGAGACTTTTCAGGCCCCAATTACTTGTGTGCTGTAGCTGCCACTAAACTGAGCAAAGAGCCTGTGTTGCAGTATAGAGAACAGAGACAATGTATTGTGATGTGGATCCCATTCCTGTGCATTGGCATAGCAGCTGAGAGTATGAAGTGTCTATACTGTGCTAACTTAAAAGAACCAGCTTCATTCCCATGTAATACACAACTAATAATTATATTGAAGGGCTGCAATTAAAACCCTATCTGAAAGCTTTTCAGACCTAGAGAATCCCAAAGAAGAAATGGCCAAGGTCAAATAATGATTAAAATAAAAAGAATTTGATAAGAACCTTAATTAAAAGTGTGTCAGAACAAATACATCTCACTTTATGTCCTGAAGCCCATTAAATCTTAGTATGACAAAGTACCACTGGGCATGAATGGCAGAGCTTCAGTGCTGCTAGAGACTTGGTGCCAGTTTCCTCAAAGCCCTCCTTGGAAAACTCCCCTCCTTCCCTTTAGCATCCTGTCTCTGCAGCTGGCAGGGGAAGTGACAAGCTAGAAAGTGTGCCTGCAAAGCACTCAAACCCCCAGGCAGCCCGGGGGGACGTGGCAGTGAGACACTGGCATTACTGCTTCCCAGCCCCTACACCCAGAATGTGCTACCAGCACCATGGCATCAGCTGGGAGCTGCTGTGCAGTTGGCAGGGATTAACAGGAATACAAATTCTGGCCTTTGGTTTTCTGTGTGTTGAGACTCCATGTGAACATGAGTGGTCAACCAGGGCTGGCTAACCACTTGAACAGACCCTTGTTCTGCTCCTGTTTGGCAGGAGAGCAACATTAAAGTGAACCAGCAACAACCAGGGCCAAGTCCAAGCTGTCTTGAGTGGACACTACGCCCTCTCCTCCCAAAATTGAAACCAAGTCCCTGCAAAATTCTCCACTCATTTCCCCTACTAATAAGTTTCTTATGTCACCCTGAGTTCAGATAGGACATGCTTTTTCAGACCTATATTTTGGCCACTGAGTAGGAAGATAAGACGACCATGGAACCTAACTGCAAAATACATGCTCCAAAAAACTCTAGCCATGTTAGCCAGAAAATACAAAAAAGCACAAACTAACCAAGTTATCAAAGAAAAGTGGTTTTATTCAGCTGTTGTTCAAAATTAATAGACTAACACAATGGAAAATGATTGTCATTTCCATACTTTGGGAACCCAGGAAATTCCTCTGGCTGCCCTGGAAGACTCAAGACCTGTCAGGGGGCTCAGAGACCTTGGCACAGAGCCCAAGACCCCTGTGCCTTTGATTTAGCCCTTGGAAAAAACAATTACCAACCCTGTATGAAGAATTACAAGCCACGAAAGTTTAAGTAAAATGATAGTGAATTTATCATGGGGTGAAAAATAGAATTTTTTGGGTTTTTAGAATGGGGGTTCAGGAAGCAAGATGGAGGAATTGGGGTGTGACCAGCCTTTCTCCTTCTTCTTCCTAGCCTCCATCTTCTGCTGTGATGTTGGCACTTTTAGATTGGTTTAGAGTAGAAGCTCACTGTCTAACATAGGTGTCAGGTATTGGAAATTAATTGTAAATATTGTACAATTTTTAGTAGTTTTTAGTATAAAAAGATAACACTGCCCGGGAGGCAGGGAGAGTGCCTGGACTGTCGTGCTGAGTGGACCTCGGCAGGACAGGAGAAAGAATTTTATAGATAAGATACAGTGAACAACCTTGAGACTGAGAAATGAAGAGCCCTGACTCCTTCTTCGACCGCTGGGCTGGGAAAAGAGACTTTGCAACTTTTCTGGGGTCACTCTGACCAGCAAGAGACCCCGAGACCATACCTTGGTATTTTTCGAAAACACAAGGGATATCTTCAACATTTTTTGATAACAAAATGTTAAATAATTCCATTCTCTATCATAAAAATCTAACAGAAAGGGAATCTACAAATCAGTGGCAAAACCCATAGAGAAGAAATCCAAAAAGTCATTACAGCTCTATATAATTACTTGATGATTTTATAACTGTGTGTGTCAGCAGGAGCAAGAAAGAGACTGCTCTTCAGAGACAATTCTATCACAACAAGGCTTACAAAGATATTAATGTAAAAGCTTCTCATTGTCTGAAAATCCTTTGCCATGGCAACTTAAAATCAGCTGCTTCCAAGTGATTTAAAAGCTTAACCATCCATGGAGTATTCACCCTTGTGTTTCAGACCTGGTATTTCAACCACAACTATTACATCTTCTGAACAGGTGTATGCATTATCTCTACAAAGACCTGCATGATGAGCAGATCCATTTACTTTACAGGTAATCATTTTGGGTCTCATATATGGCAGAAATTACTGTATCAGGAATCCTGCATTCAAATCACTCAAACTCTTGCACATGCACTACAGGAATGGCTGGGATGCTGTTTTTTGCATTACAATGAAGCTGCTTTTCATCACATTGTATTTTCATGCTGCTTTGAACGTGCTGACAGCATTGATCCTCTTATCATCTTCAAGGATATCTGATAAGAATTATCTGATTCAATGGAAATTTGAGACAATTTCAGCTACAGATGTACCAAAATTTTCCTTGAAATCTACAGATGTTCCTCCATTAATTCAGTGAGGCTGAGTATGAAGGATAAGCTGAAAAAAAAATCTGTTTCAAATTTGAACTGGGGAATCATATACCTCAATTTCTGTGAATATAAAAACCTGAGGAACAGATTTTCAGCTGTGAGTTTTTAAACTGTGTTGGCTACTGGTTCTCCAGGCTTGCACTGACTGTAAGCAACTTAACCTCCCTGAGAAAATACTTGCCTCTATGTATTTGATAAGGAGTATTCACCATTTCCTGTTTGCCCCACTATATTCCTGAGTCATGCTCAGGTGATGGCACGAAGAAAGAATATTTAAAATTCTGCTATGGGGCTTTTATTATTCAATTTTTCAGGACATAAGCATGATCAAACTGACTGGAGATCTTAAGTAGAGCCATGATACAAATAATATACAACAGTTTCAGGAAAGAAAGGGATCTGAGCACAGATGAAAAGAGAAGGAAAAAAATAAGGAAATTCAAGACCTACTATTGTTATTACTGCTACATGAGCATACAGGAAGTCCCTCTTAGTTGGACATTGGCTCTATACAACAGGGGGCAGTCCTGTTCCACACTGGAAATGAGTGCAAATAAAGGCAGAAAGAAATGCTGTCCAAGATCAAACTTAGCCCAAGACCTTTACATATGGCCAAACCCCAAGGTACTAGTGTGGAGAGTCAACTTTAAGGCTCAAAGCAGCATTCAGAACAATGTTGGCAAACTCTGGGTACCAAAAAGAGTACATGCAAAAAGACCTTACATATACATATGACAGGACATAGCTGTTAAGAGTTTTCCTGGAAACTGTTTTTCTTAAGTGTCCAACGAAACCCCACTGCATCTCCCACAGAATATGTTCACTCAAGCTGTGGAGGTGCCCTAAATATTTAGGGATATGGAAAAGTGCACACTTTAGATCCCTCTGGGATGTACCCTGGCTCAGCTTATCCTTAGCACAAAGACAAACTGAGAGGTGGTGACCGAGCTCTGCACAGAGAACAACCTTTGCCTGCTTGGCAAAAAAATGTAGCTGTCCCTGCAAAAAGAGAAGGTCATTCTGAAGACTAGATTTTCATGAGCAGAACATGCACCAAGAAAGCAGTAACCCCAGTCCTATTTCTACTCAATATGAGGTAATCTAATACTCCACCTTCTCTGAGCATTTCCTATTTTACCAGGGTAGTCTTGGCTGGTAACCAGGAAATTAAACCCTCTCCTCAAATCTACACACAAGGAAATAAGAAGGTGCCTGGGACAAGGGCATCTGGCAGGATATGTCTCGACTTTTCAAAGCACTGCTTAGAACACCTAGGGGGATGAGGGCACATAAAGGTCTTGAATCTAGGAGATTTCCTTCTCTGGGATCATACAAGCATTTTATGTTGGAAAGTTCTGAGTTAAAGCCCACCCACAAAGCATACTCCAAAGTGGGAACCAGAAAGTAAGATTTCTTCAAAGGTTCAGAGCAGAAACTACAACTAAATTAGCCATATCTCCATTGCCTCACGCAACTGCATTTGCAGAACCATTTTGAATACTAACCTTTAGAGACTCCCTGAGAAATGCTAGAGGTACTTCTCTGACAAAAAGAATTTTTCCTTTTGTTATACCTTAGAAACTGAAGTGGGTTTACTAGTCTCAAGTCTCCTTAAATTATTTTTATCATATGGTTCATTGAGACCTTGGAATCAGCTTTTGGATGAAAGGGCTCAAGAGAATGAGCAATATGCACATTTTTCTACTGAGTGTTCCTTTTCAAATTTGGTTATTCAAATCACTTGACAGAGGGTTACATTCCCATGCCCTCTTCTCATCTTCCTATTAACTGCATATCCAAGAGACTCAGGTAAGTATTAACTTAAGCCCTAAAACACCTATTAAGCCTTGAGTATTAGAAACTATTTTTTGATTTTTAAGTCCTCTAATTCACTGCAAAAAACATTTGCAGCTTTTTTGCGCTGTCAGAGCTGTGCAATAGAGTTTAGATATAACTGAGACACCAACCTTCTGCCTTTCAGTTCATTAAAACCTGGCCCTGAACTGCTGATTAATGAAATTATGGTCTTTCTGACTGAACCAGGAGAAGTTGATAAAAGTATAGTTTGAAATGCCTTTAAAAGCCCAAGTATGATGGGATTTTCAAAAATACAAATCTAAGCTGAAGTCCTGTCACCCACCAGAGTTTAAATTCATGCATTGTCCTTATTTGAAATAAAAATAATAGCTGAAGTTTTTGCTTGTTTTGGTAAGTCCTGTCTTACCCTTCGTTGCCTTTAATTGACTAGTAGGTTATCTACTGAGCTTCATGGCTACAACACTAGAACTGGAGGGCTGATATCAGCATATGCTGTTGATGTAAATATGCAGTTGAACCAACTTTAATGCTTCAGTCTACTGAAGGAGGACTTTGGAGCTGAAAATGCAAGCTGTATGTGGATTTAGTGTATGCTTTTCTACAGTGGTTTGTGTTTTATGTGACATTGTTTAAACTGTCTTAGTGTGCTGAGTCTTTGGTGATGCAGTGATGGCAACTCTTTGCATCTTTTATGAACCCCAAATTTTTGCCTTCTTGGCAGCTAGCATGCAATTTCTCTCAAATACTTTTTGCTGTCATTATTTAGGGATTTTTCTCATCTTGCCCAGTACCTTTATCATGCAAATATGATGAAGTCATTAAGTGATCTACTGTTTCTTCTATGCCTTATTTCTTCTGATTAGTCTGTGAGACACTAATTGCTGCATTTTTTCTCTTTACTATGGTTTGCAGATCACTTAGGAATATGTGCTATTCAAACTAGTTTATTACCCCCATATAAAATTCACATAGAAATTGTTGACAAGAAATAAAACCCACAGACAGTGACAGGTAGTGTCTTGTTTTCTAGGTGCAAAAAGGTGACATTCATTTATGCACGAGCAGACCAAATATCCAGTCAACATAGAGCACTCCAGAAATAGCCAAAGCCTTCACTAATTATGTAGCCATGAAATGCTTAAACAAAAAAGCATTAGAACATCCAAAATCTGAGTTCTATCACCCTTTACATAATAAACCAGAAACTTCACCTAATGGAAATCCATCAGGCAATCTGAAAATTTGCCTTATTGAAATGTTGTGAAATGGCAGAATCTAACTTCATGTGTTACAGCCAGTTTTCAGTTCTTCAGATATGTGTGCAATTTGAGAAACAAGAAGGAAAATAAACACTCAGTGTATGAGAGATAAAACTGGCAGATGGAGAAGCTGGCCTTTGTGCTTCTGAGAATAAATAAAAATCAATAGAGGAAAACAAGGGTAAAAATACAAAACTGGGCATGAACATTTTGCATCTGACCAGAACGCTATCTTTCAATGAAACAACACTAGAATTAATACAGAACACTGTTGTACCATATGGATGCTTGGATCTCTGCCAAAAAACTGCACCACCTTCCCTTTACTAAAAAAATTGACTGAAATGAGTTACAGAAAGGCTACCAGTCTTTTCAATATGCCAGACACAATCCCGATTAGAAAAATATACTATTCAGTCCAGTAAGACTAGCAGTGGTCCTGAGTGCTTGTAACTGAGTCTGAGCCACAGGTACTGAAGGATTATTTAATTACTGTATCACACTTCAGAAACCCTGGTCAGTAACATAAAATTTGGTCACTATTAATGAGGAATTGTCATTCATCATATTCAGAAGCAGCTCAGAGTCCTTCTCTCTGGCTATAATAAAAATTTGTTACCAGTATTTTAGACAAGTCCAAGCTCCTCCACTTTCCTTATCAAGCTTAGCACAAGACCTTTGTTTTATCTATAGATGGCAGTGCTATCAATTTACTTACTATCAAATACAACTTAAACAGACATAAATAACACACAGAACATGCACTTATACAATGCCTCTCATTTAGTATGCCTGATTGCTATAAGTCAAATGAACAAAAACCCCACAACATTCCCATAGGGTCCTTCAATTTTGAAGCCTCTTTCACGGAATTTTAACTCAATTTCAGGAATATAATTGAACTAACAATCTGTTGTCTCAGACAGGATGTTCTCTGCTTGATATTCTGCAGGGCTGGACAAATGCCAAGGCAGATTTGAATGCACCTCAATGTACCAGTGAAAAATGACTGGGCTATTCTGAAAGCAAGAGGTGTGTGTGCTGGATGGGTCAGGCAGCAACTATCTGATGCCTGTCTTTCCTTCCATTTAACCCATCAGGATTCAAGTGTGCTGGAATTGTAAACAAAGAGAAAATACAGCAAGCAGAATGTAAACAAGAAAAGCCAAAGTGCTTATCCTCCCAATGCTCTGCATAAAGCAAACCTTACACAGCAACAAAATGCTTGGGGACCACGCTTTTTGCTGAAGAAAGATGCTGGCAACCAATACAGACAAAACCTGGTTTCTAAAATCAGGGTATAGCTTAAGATATTCAGAGTCAGGTGAGGGAGTAATGGAGTGATGCAGATTATTGGAATGATTGGAGCAGCTATCTAGATTAAAAAAAAAATCATTTCCTTTATACAGAGATCAAAAAGAAAAAGAAACCTCAACAAATGACAGGAAAATGAGAATAGATTTAAATATGAATCAAAGCATGTTTGTCACTGGATTTGCAATAAAATACATTTTCTTTCCTTCGTTCCCAAGGAAACACAGTGTAGGTAATAATTTTGTGTTCTTTGAGTGCAATTACCAGCCTGGTGAGTGACTGCCCCCTTCCCATACCTTTTTAGCACATTGACCAGGATCACAGGCCTCTTGAAGACATTAAATTCCTGTAAGTTTTCTGAAAGCAGGCAGCCAGATGGAATACAGAAAGCCTACCAAGAATCTCTGTATGAGGTGAAAGCTCCACGATGGTCTCACCTCTTATTACACACCAGAAAATAGACATGAGAAAGAGATACTATGGATGTTCAAACTGTGGAAAAAAGTTTCAGGTGAAGCACATATTTTATTAGACATCAGAATACCCAGTCACACTCTGAAATTAATGGAAATCATGCTTTATAATTCCATTGATCACTGTATTTGAAATTACCAGAGGACTACTGCTGGCCTTGGGCTTTTGCCAGCTCTTAATGTAATAGAATATTCCACAAGTGCAGGACTTCCCTCAAGGCTGAAAAGCAATCCAGTCATATCCTCTGCTACCTCATGGAACCTGAAGATGAGGACCATAATACCTAGGCTCTATAAAAATGGGTACTTAATTATATCACAGATGTATTAGTTACACAAAGGAAAGTGTGCACTGGTATATGTGAAAGATGTGCTTGTCTGAGTAATTTCATTTATAAACAAATGACTGTCAATGCATTGTTGTGGATTCTCTTATACTACTTCATTTTGTTGTGTGAAGAACTAAACCTTGATTAAAGAAATGCAGTCAATCCCCAGATTAGACAAAAGCAACATCTATCTCATACTTGAGTCTATTTCTTGACTAATTCATGTCAAAGAACTCAATCAATGTAGGAAATCACTCACCTGCTGTGCCACAGGGACAACCAGACACAAAAACTGAGCAGAGCATCTGATGAAAAGATTATTCTTATCAAGTGCTGGTTTCCTGACCAGAATCCAGACAGTAACTTCCTGAAGTAGGTGTTTCTCAGCAGTGGGGCAATGCAAATAATCTCCAGGAACAGCTGAGCCAGTCCCTGATTTCCACCACCATTCAAGAAGCAGCTTGGTCCAAAACCCTTTAAGTTTGCTAAGCCCCAGTGAAACCTCTGTCAGAAACACCTTTGCTCCCACAGCTTTCCAGATCCAGATCCTAAACACCTTATTTCTAGAGTAACGTGCACTTGTTTGAAATTAAATATTTTGCCCCATTATTTTTTTATCCACAAGGGAGCAGCCTGAATTAACTTAGCTTCCAACTAGCTGAAACAATTTGCAGCACAAGACTTGCTGATGCTGTCACATCCTTACATAAGCATTTCTTCACATCCCACATAGTCAGGGCTTCTGAACTCAAAAGACCCATTTTGTTGCGAGCTCTCACAATCGCTACTTTTAGCATCCCTCAGATGTTGATAAGCATGTGATGGTTTGCTGATGGGAAGCAAGGGATACAGCTGAGTACTTCAACTCTGCTTCCTGGGACTTACTGCAGGAATGCATCCCCCCACAACAGCGCTGGAATGAGACTGGCCCCAGAGCCAGGCGTGCTGCAAAGACTTCTGAAGAGGTTCAAAAAGAATTTAAAATGCTTTTTTCTCACTAGGGCTCAATCAGGACATTATCATATTCACTTCACTGGAAAGGTGAAGTGAATATGATAATGATTTAACCTGCAGACCTGTAGATGTAAAGTGTTCTGTGATACCACTGGGAATCTAGAGAAGGAGAGCCCATGAATTGGGCTTGATAGCTGGGATTAAACAGAACCCCTTTCTCCTCTGACTTGAAGATGTTCCTACAAAGATGCTGCAGAGATTACATTTGGATCCCAACATGCTCATACTTATAGGACTTATAGGACATACTTATAGGAATTTAATTTTGGATCTGCCTACTGTAAGATCACGCATAGCTTTTATTGGATAATGCACAGCTTTACAATGAATATCTCTATCTTTCTTTGATTTATGACAAACTCAGACATGAGAGATCACATTGCGATGAAATTCACAAGATCAGATCTTAAAAAATCTGTGTTCTGCTTTCACAAAACAGGTAGAAAACAGAGGACCTTTGCGGTGGATGGGATTTTTTTATGACAGATTTTTTTTTAGGCATATTTGGTAAGAAAATTTCTATATATTATCCATTCCACATTGGTCAATAGTATTACATAACATTTGAAGATTGCAGTCAAATAAACAAGGTTTTGTCTGTCAGTACATATGCTGGACAGATGTTATCTCATCTTTGTTTTTGTCTTTCCTTAACTAGAATTATATATTTTACTATTGAGTAATTTTTTCATTAACATCTGATTTAATGGGATGCAGCAAGAAGCCCCTGCACAGAAATTACTTTGATTTAAATAGAGTAAAAAATGTTGCTATTTGTAAACTTGAAGACAGCTGAGCAGAATTGAAAGGCATTCATGTGGGAAATGAGCAATAGCATATTCATCAAGAAGACAGAAAAAAGATAACTTCATAAACATGAGAGGACTAGAATCACTGCACTAATAACCACAAAATGTCAGGAGTTGTTCCCTCCATATTACTAGTTTTACTATTTTATTATATTGGTGATAGGTGCATGAGCTGAGAGAAACACAGCCAGCTCCATCTTGTCAACAGGGCTGGTATAACAGAGGAAGAAAACCCAGTTTTGGCTTCAAAACTAATCACACAGTTAAGGAAGTTTAAAAAACCCCACCAGATTCCTCTCTTCAGCTTTGTAAAATAATTGTTTAGCACCTTAGCTGTCTTCAATCAGTATCTAAATAAAGGGCTTACTTGTGTAGGTTCCTCATTCATGCCCAGCCTTACCTTCCCCTTCAACTCACCTGTAGATTTCACACAAGTGACACATACATGTTAATCATGCTAAAGACAATGCATATGAAGACTGTGTTGACTTCCACAGCTAATAAACAAATAGACAAAAAAAAAAAACAATAGCCAGGAATAAAACCCAGATAATTTTCACTTCCATCCACGTAATTCCTTCTTTACTGAGGAAAAGTGACATTTCTGGGCTTTGCTTTTTCACCTTGTTGGCAGGTGATCTCCAGTTAATCAAACAGCCCCCCCAGCCCATGACTGTCTCAAATAGAGCCAAATGGCTCTAAAGCAGCATGACCTGTGCCAGAAGGGAAAAGACAGGGCTCAAATGCTGGCCTTCCTACCTCATTGATAGCATCGTGGAAGTGAGAGTGAGGAATGGAGTATTTGGAAAGAGAACCCCATTGAGATTCATATCACTCTACTCAGAGAGACAAAAGGCACAATGAGAAAAACTGAATCGTGGCATCCCAATCTCAGCAACAAGATTTTACACCTCTTCTGTTACCTCAAGAGGGGTAATGGGATCTTTTTGGGGAACTGCATCAATAGAAGAGAGGGCAGGACTTGACTTTCACCTTTAGTTAGGTTTTGGAAAATAAACTTTGGAACTGGCAAGGGGAAAGCTTCTTTTTCATTTTGCCAAATAGCATCTTGCAGCTGCCATTGGAGAGCTTCATGTGACAAATGTGCAAACAGATTTGAACAGCTATGACCCATAAAGGATTTATATAAAGTAATGATTTCCACCAAGATCTACAAACACCTGTTTTCTTCTCTCTTCTTATGCTGAAGCACATGCATTCTCCACTGTCAGAGACATTTTCAGCAGTGTACCAGGGGAAGTGTGCAGTTACCTTCTTAGTACACAACCCCTGCTCCTTTCAGGAATAATCTGGGATCAAGGGTCTAATTTGTGAAATGTTTCTTTCCACTGACATGTGCACATAAAGGAGTTACACACTGGAAACAGAAGCAGGAGGTCTATAACAAGCAACTGCAAAACTAATCATTTTTCTACCCACATAGGATTAAACAAACAAAAGATGCATGTGGGACTTAAACTAATGTAAAAACTTTAAAACTGTTCCTAGTTCTTCAGACAGTGCCACAAACTTCAGCAAATCTCAATTGCATCAATAGTGCTAACAAAACACTCATCATGCTGTCTTAAAAACCTTTATGACTTTACACTGTTGTGAAAAGGAAATAGCCTCATTTATACCTTCCTTGCTTTCTCTGCACTTATCTAAAATGTATTTATAAAGATGAAAAAGATATTTTCCTTTTTTAGTTTCTATTTTTTTCTTAAACCCCATTAAAAAAAAAGTAGGCTGCAATTTTCAGAGTAAAAAGAAATTAAATTTACTTGTAATAGAACTGACTAATTTCCCTGAGGATTCTAGAATCTATCTACAGTATTTCTACATCCATTTTACAGCCACTCACATTGCTACGAAATACTTGAGGAACTTGAAGACCTAAAGCATTAATTACTTATATGAAAATGAGACTATTAACACACACATCTTTACACTTGCTTTGGGACTGCACAACCAAATAAAAACTTACTATAATTTAATCAGGAAAAAACAGGAATACCAACACAAAATGCCTTGTTTAGTTGTGGCTTTTGAAATAAAAGAAAAGAAGTCTTCATATTCTTTGTTTTGGGGAAGGGAAGTAGGAGGAAATCAATAGAAATGCCAGAAAATTATGACTATTGACTGACAGAGTCCAGCCAGCTGGGTGCTGACCACCTGTACCTTTGGTCAGTGTCTGCATGAAATAACCTTACCTTTCTCAAATCAAGAAGCTATTCCTACAGCTATTGAGCCAAGGCACTTTTTCAGCACAGTGATTGCCCTAAGGTATCTTACAGCAACACCCACAGGTTTAGTACAACTCTCTGACCATCAGAAAGAATGCTCTTGTTTTCCTCATTTTCCTCATAGTAAAAAAAAGAGCAGAACAATTTGACTCTGCTTCTTTGTATGAATCAACAAATTTGACTGTTCATTTAATACAATTTATTCTTGGGTGCAATAGTTGTAGCATATGATGCAGTGGAAATTGTGGACTCACTATAAAATGGTCAGTTACCTGACAATTTCCTCTTAAGACTTTCCAAAATGCCCTGAAATATGAGAGTCTGTGTATCCTTTAGCATAGTTTCCATGATGAATACATTGTACTCTGGAACATATGTTGATTTTGGCACTTCCTTCTTTAGCTTTTAAACTGGGGAAGAAGATGGCTTGATGTCAAAGGCTTGATGAGATGGGATTAAAAGAAATAACTCCCTAATACCTTAACTATTGAGGAAGGACCACTTCAGGCAACTGTCCACCTACTGCCCAGTGTTATGGAAGATGCCACCAACAAGAATGTTCTTTCAGTCAGGAGAGAAAGGTTTTGATGTGCTGGAGATTTGCTGACTGACGCCATCAGCACTGTAGGAGCCCACAATGGATTTAGTGCAATGCTGTGTGACCGCTTTGCAAGCGTGAGAGACGGTGCCGTGAGAGCGTGGCTGCAGCACCTGCTGCTGGAAGTTCTGCTGGTGTAGTAGAGAGACTGACGTGTTAGATGATGGAGAAATCCTCCACACTAAGCAGAGAACTTACATGTATTTGTTGGTACTGATCCCTGCTAGATTCCTTAGGATTAGGCTAGTTGAAAACACAGCTGTGGTGCTGGTTTGTTTATTTTTACTTTCACCTTTTAATAAGGCTGTTTTCTCTTCCCTTAATACTTGCTGAGTTATGCTTACAATAGGGCTTATAGCAAGACCATGACATTAAGGGTGTATTTCTTTTCCCACAATATTGCACTCATGTTAGCCAGCTTTTAAGGTTTCTTATGTTTTCATGAAGTTATTAAAGTGAATGCCCTGACTGCATAATGAGCATTCACTTGGTCTTCAAAGAGCTGGTCTCTAAATAATTTTTAATTTCTCAATTCTTTTAACTAAGACATTGAACCAAGCCTCTTGAATGTGAATGCAATCTTTTGAATTGTAGAAAACTAGCTGTATTCCTGCTAGGGAACCATTTGGTCCCCAGAGATTGTTCAGAGTATTTACTTGGCAGACACAAAGGGGTGCTGTGTATTTTCTATTTATAACTCATAAATGCTGAGATTAGCTTCCACACATAATGGGCACGATTATGGGCTGCTTTCTTTTCACAACTCTATCTGCAGCTTTCTGCAGAAGGAAGAGCACATGGATCCAATGACAATCCTATTCTCCTTGCAGTTCTTTCTAAGCATTAATTTGCACTAAACAGTGCAATTTAGGGTCTGCTACAGTATCTGTTACTTGGCAACAATTCCCAAACTCAATATCTGAGCCCATGCCAGCTAGGGCATCTACTCCCCACTGAAGCTGGGGAGGGGTGAGAGGCAGCAGTGCTGAGGACATAAGGGAAGGGTGTATTGCTTGCTTTTAGGATACATTCCTGGTAAATATACTCACTAAAAGCTAAGCATACTAAAATAATACAAAAAGAACAAAATCACATTACCGTTCAAAGATTTTTAGAAGGAATAAACCATACTGAAATTAATCCTGAAAAGATGACAAGATGCATTAACGCTTACACTTACTAAAGGCTGACTTCTGGATACAAACCAGTATTTCACCATAATGTACAGAGCCACTGAAGTTCTTAAAAAACCCAAATCAAAACCAAAATAAGGCACCTAAGCTGAAGGGCCTGAGTGGCCAAACACCTTATAACAACACTCTGTTTAAGAGCCAGCCCCAGCCACTCCTGAAAGGTTTAGAGGGAAAGATGCTTTTCAAGGTATTCAGGTAATTTACTTCAACGATTGGCACAGTCAAAGCAGGGAAAGCTGATGGAAGTTGAAATGAAAGTTTTTATTTTATGTTAGGAACAAAACTGAATGCAAATGGAGGGTATGGCTAAATAGATGGAAACTATAGAACTGCTTGTAAAAACATGTGTATGTGTTTCATATTTTCCCATGTAGTAAAAAGAAGCAGCACCTTTATCCCACAGACCACATTTAGCTACTACTCAAGTGCACTGAGGGTTACACAATCAATTTCACTTTAAAAATTAAGTTAAAATTACAACTACAAATAAGATTAAAATGAATTTAGAATAAAGTTTCATACTTTTTAAAATCTGTATCTGAAATCAGTATTACTTTGATTTAGATGAATATCTCGTAGGGGAGCTGCAGATAATTCCTGTCCTTTTCTGAAGCAGAAGGGATCATAAACCTAATGAAGTACCATAACTAACAGACAACCATTGTGAACTGAATGGCACTGGTGAGCTGCATTATGCCCTTATCAAGGAATTTAGTTGGAATATGTATCTAAGGACTGTTTGGAGAGATTAAACCACAAACTGGTTTTGAAGTCTTCCATTCTGCAAATCACCTAAATGAAATTGAAACAAAACAAAAGCAATGGACTAACTTGGGAGTCTACGTTTCCTGTAAGACCTAAGCTTCTAAGTCTCATAGACATTTTAGGTGAAGTATGCTTATAAAGCCACCCAAGACCACCAAGTTCAGATAAAAGAAATAATTGCTTTGTATCCTTAATTCCTACATATCACCTTCCAGATGTCAGATTCATTAGCAATGCATTTCAATATAATTTAAATAATTACAATGCCATTTTAGAATATGCATAATAGCTTGCCAGAGGCCCTTGCTCACCAGAAGTAATAATTTCCACTTGTTGTAGTGACTTGATGAGCTCAGGCTAAATAGTTCCATTGTTGGAGCCAAGGTTTGCTCTAGTCACAGCCTGATGTTGAAATTAGGTTTAAGACCTGGGAGTTTATTACTCAGATGGGTGATATGGTTTTGCTACAGTAAGTCTAATGAATTTGATGATTAGTTTGTTGTCTTTTATTTTCTGTTTCCAAAGTAATTTATGCTTGGCTTTTGACTGCTAATGAAATCTATGAAAAATGCTGGTGATAAATGCTTTTATAAAGGTTTTTTTTTTTTTTTATAAAAGCAGCTGTAGTAACCATTAAGTATGATATAGATGCTGACTAGGAGGATTAAGGTTTACCAGCTGAGGCCCTGTAAAAATGCTAGGAAAGGTAATGCTCTCAATATACTTCAATCTCTCTTGCTTTGGGTACTTTTGTAACCAGGCTCTCTCTATCTGTATAACATAAATATACATAATAAAATAAAATCAAGCATGTTTTTAAGCCAAATTGACCACAATTATGGATTTAATAAATTTATGTAGAGTGGTAGAAGTTCAGATGACTACTGAGCCACAGTGACTGGTTCTTTTTATTGGGGCTAAAGATAATGTAAATGCTGAAACCTGAAACATTGTTGAGGTGCAAAGGTATAGCAGATATTTACTGCTGTAGCAGCAGTAATACTTGAGATGTGGAGAGAAGCAGCCAGAAGGAAGCCACAAAGCTGCCCACCACTGTGCTGTGAATGCTTGTCAGTGCTCCCTCTGCAGGAGCCAGGGCCTTGCTCCTTCTCTCTGTGAGGCAGGTAAACTTCACAGAGACATAAAGGATGGGTGCAAGAGAAAAACAGAACCCTTTCCAAATGTCTGCATTCTGCTTTTCCAGCATCTTCTCAAAAATAGGAAAGAATAACTAAAATATATATCCCAAATTCAAAACAACAACAACAAAAGGTATTTTTTGCCTATTTCTGACAAATTGCTAAGATTTGCTTCCCCCATCTGTGTCAGCTAGCATTTTCACCTCTTGTTAATGGTGCTGTTGAATATATAGGTAACACTCAGTTTGAGTTCACATTTGATTGTTAACCTTTCCCACCTTCACTGTCATGCTAAATTTTCATTTTTATAATATGAAAAGACATTTTAGTATCTACAGAAAGTAACAAAACTAGGGAGAAATATTTGCCAATCAAGATAAAATCCTGTCACCTTCATTAGCACTCAGAGAGTAGGTAATATTTAGTGTGAATAATGACAACAGAATCTCAGCTTGATTTCCAAAGTTGTTCCTGCATAATTTATTCCAAAGATAAATTCCCTAATGAAAGATACTGGATCTACTTTAAACCAACATTATTTAATCTATAATTACTACCCCAGGAATACCATACTAACTGCCACTTACCACTGCGGTGACTTTTGAATTCCTGCTACAACTATGGTATCTCATTGGGTTTGTTTGTCTCCAAGAGAACATGATGTTTCAGGTTTGGCATGGCCCTAAAAACAGAGAACAAAACCTCTCTTGCCCTAGAAATTTAAATGTCCTATGTGCCTCAGAACATAGAGGAGATTAAGTCCATTCATGTCCTCATAGCTATTTCCAACACAATGTACTGTATTTTCCATCTGAAGTTTGTTGCTCTTCAGTTCATTAGTGCTTCCCCTGCCCCTCTCTTTGGTTTCTTATAAGCTGAGTACCCATTATCAATCACGTTTCTCACAAAGTTTGGAAAAGGATATAGATGCTCTGGCTGGCAGAGCTAACCTTCAGTCAAAAATCCCCATGCTTTGTCATTATGAGAATCTAATCTTTCATTAGGAAACCATTAGGAGTAAATGTGCTTATGAACATTAATTTGCAATTTGTTCATTATGAGTGTTAGGGACACTATTAGTGGTGTGCCTTAATCGAGTGTCCATTGTGCACAAGAAAAGGCCAGACTTTATTGAGTAATGACTGCAACAACACTTGTATGTCCTTCACATTTATGTCTGTTGCTGTGCAGAGGATGACTTCAGATGCAAGTAAAACAAAAACCAAAAAATAACTGGTTTTTGATACAAGACTTAGTTTCCCCACACTATGGCAAGGTCCTCCAGTTATTCATCAAGAGTGGTAAATAAAAACCTTCACAGCTGCTTTTAGTAAGTTCCCATTTCTGTTTATTTTGCATACAGCTATTACCTTGTACTAAGGTTATAAAAAAGTAAGAGCAAAACACTTTTTTTCTTGTCACTTACTAAATCAAATTGAGAAATTACATCATCTATGTGTTAGTGGCAGCTGTAAAAGTTTTCAGTCCTAGAACTGTGCTGGAAATAGCCTCATTCTCAATGGTGGGTAGCAACTGTTTCTTCTAAACAGAAGGCATAAAAACCAAAATTCTCCTGAAAAGACCTCACCTAATAAAGCATCTTGTTATTTAATTTGGTCTCAACTAATTGGCAATTTATACAGTAATTTGTGTCCAAATTCCAGATGCGGCAGAGAACGGAAACCCACAGGGAGCTGCACCAGGTTGCTGCGACACAGCCCAGGTGCCTCCCTCAGAGGTGGCACACACCCTGTCACCCACAGAGTGCACAGCCCCAGCCCATGGAAAGGCTGCCAGGGTTGTTGGCAGGCACTGAGCACCTTGGATGTATCAGCCTCACTGCCTACCACGCACACAAGACTGTCATTTTGATTTCTGCTGTGCACACAAATGCAGAGCACCTCTAACTCTGCACGTGCAAGCAATCACACCTGAGCCCTTCAAATGCAGAAACAATCTTCCTAGCACCTCAAACAGCAGGCAGCATGGCAACCTGTGGCGAGTTCCTCTATTACCTATTATCTGCAACAATGCAGTGAAATGCTCACATTTTGTGAGATTAAACAGACAATAGAAATTGTAGTTAGATTTTTTTTCTCTGCCTGAATAGTCTGTATTTATCTCTAGGCAACAGGAGAGAAGGAAAGCACAGAGACCTTGCACTGTCATCTAATCGTGTAACACTTCAGACCTTGTCTTGGAGTGGAATGCAATGGCTTGTGATTTTTTTTTTTTAAGCTAGAATTAGTTCTGATATACTCAGTCATGCCCTAACTTTCAAGAAAACATAAAACCACATCTTTCAGACAGGGAGCTACAGCCCTTACCTTCTCAGCAAAGTAGACATTCAACAGAAAACTAGTTGATTTTCTGCTTTTACAAACCTGCAAAATCTTCAAGGAGATTTTCACACACATACCTGATAGCCCACCGACATCCATCTTCTTCAGGTTCTTTGCCTCCAGAATGACGACAGTCAGCTTGCCAGCAGTAGGCACATAACGGAGGGAGAAGCAGATATCACCCAGCTTCTCTTGCTGTGAAGGCAAACAAGACATGATGTTTTACTTTAATGATTTTTTTTACCTTTTGAAAAATGCAGTTTTGAAAGCCCAGCAGATAATTAGCAGGATTACATCTCCGGCTTGTACTGCTAAAGAAAACCTTCAAATGAAGAATATTGAGAAAACTACCACAAATTGTCCAGATTAAATCCTTGATAACCTCAAGTCTGTTGCAGCAACTATCCTGTATACAACCAAATGACAAGATATGTGCTGGCCAGAAAGTAAGTGATACTTTTCACAATTTCACCCCTGACAATAGGAGTCCCACAAATATTATTTGCTCTTTAAACAAAGCCAGATTTTTTTTTTTTTTGTTTTCTCCAGGCTGCATTTCAGTGGAAATCTGTTAAGAAACATGCACACACAGCTACTAGGCTGTTTGCCGTGAAACAGCGATATGGATCTTTCTCGTCACACTTTGCCACAAAAGCAGAAAGTATGAAAAAATCCACAAAATACAAAATATGCAGTATAAAAAAAGACTTGTATCCTGTCTGTTGGAAGAGAAAAAAGCCAGGCAGATAGAGACCATGAAAGGACACAGTACATCTCTCCTCACATAAGGAATAGCTGGAAGGATTTGGTTTTGCCTTCAAGCCCATCATATGAGATCCTGCCAAATGCAGCCTTTTGCAATTCATCACTTAATATTTTCCTAACAGTCCTGGCAAAGAGGAAAAAGCTGAATGATGTTCAGAATTAGAGGAACTTTGTTTTAAAAGGATGAATAAGAGATAGGAACTTGCAGATGAGAGAGGGAGGATATTGCTTATAAATGATGAGTTGGATGATCCGAGCTGCTTCCCTCCTTTCCTTCAAGGCCCATGGTATCTCTATGGGGGCTAACAAGGATGTTTTTGAGACAAGAAGGATGAGCTTACACCAAGCAGACCAATAAAAAATTTCAGACATCCATGCTTCTCTTTCAAAGGCATTAGTTCTTATGGCATATGTCTACTTCCACAATTTATTCTGATAGTAGAGGATAAAGTACATTTTTATGATCATATCTTTTTGCTTCCAGTGTTTTCTTAGACACAACTGAGAGCAACTTGCTCACATGCTCATGGATGCAGTGGATATTTCCTACAGAATAGACAGTCCATGTGCAAAGGACCTAACCTATAATGTGACAGATTCTAAACTGATTATTTCAAGTTGGGACTGAAATCCAGGTATAGTAATAGACAGTTCCCTGCCAGACATCATCTCAGCAACCACCAGTGGTCAGGAAACATACAGAACAAGCATAGTTACATGTAGTTAAGAAATGCTTAGACAGAACAAACAAATAGCTCGTGACGTTAAATCTGTACGGTATAAAAATAATGCTGTCAGGATGCACTTGTGCCAGTATCTTGAAAACTCATGGTGTCCTCCTCACCTCAAAAGGATATGGTAGAATTGGGACAGATTCCAAGGAAAGCAGCAGGAATAGGCAAGGATATGACACAGTTTCTGCAGAAGGAACATGTAAGCAGATTAGGACTCTTCAGGTTGCAAAGTGAATAGTTGGGGAAGAGACCTCTATCTGACCCAGAAGGGCTAGAATGACATTATCACCTTGTTCAAAAGGACTGTCAAAATATAAAAAAAAATTACTCATATCTAGAACAACCCTAGATGTCTTTCAGAACATGGACTGCATTGGCATGAAAAAATTTACTATTCCTGCCTGACTGCATATCCTGTCCTAAATCCCAGCACAGATTCAGATAATGAAAATACAGATTTCAGCCATGCAATCTGCATAGCTCATGCCTGGCTTTAGCTGAGCTTTGAATGGCACAGTGACAGCAAAACATGCTCCTGTTCACCTGACATTTGGTTTGGCAAGTCCATATTGGATAGGGTAACAGTGAAGTTGATCTATCACTTGCAGGTTGTTCAGAACAAAAGAAATCAATTTCTTATTGATTTGTGTTATCATGATCACAGGACACCCAGCCACCTGGTGTTCTCCACAGTCACTGCTCTATTACATTGTAGAGTTGGCTTAAATTTGCCTGTGGATTCATGGGGCTCTCCAAAGACTGAAATGAGGTATATATGAAAGCTTATTTTAGTCTCTCCACCTTAGAGATCTCTGTACCTACATATCACCCAATATTCAAGGGCTCTGCCTCACCTCCAGATTCATTAGGCAGAGCTTTAGTTGTAGCAGCATAGGAACTTTTGTCCCTTTTTAAATCAATACCATGCTTCTAATTGCTCCTTTCAGTGGATATTTGTAAGGGCTTTTTTAGCTTTTGTTTGTTTCAATTTTTAGGTTTTTTGTGGGTTTTTTTTTTTTTGGTTGTCTTTTTTTTTTTTTTAATCTCGTGTTGAGACAAGAGTGCGTTTAGAAAGCACAAACTATTGTTAGGATTGTTGCTTCTGATCTGAGTGCATCAGCAGTAGCTGAAGGAAGTACTGTACACTCAACAGCTATTGCCACGGAGACCATCACCTCTCACCAGCATTTCTGTTTGTAATCATGTTATGCTTCTGTGCAAGTACTGTAATTGTCTATACAGAAGAGTAATTTTAAGAGGGCGTTTACTGCTTTTTTAGCCTCTTTTAATGTAATTTTAGCTGCAGGAAACACAAGGAAGGCAGCATCACGCAAACAGCCAGTTTTCCATAGATCACCAGGAAGCCATGGGAAATGGCAGCAGATGATGGGCTAATTCCAGTGAATAACCTGAAGTAAAAATGTAGGCACCTCATTAAATGCCTCCAGAATCAGGTTTAGCACTTCTTTTGTTGGTATGAAAATCTTTATCAACTGCATTTCTACAACTTCTTGTACTTGTAACCTTTTCTCTTTGCATGACTGCAACTCTTTTTTCTTAACAATTCAAAAAGTATTTGTCAGGCAAAGCACTGGAAGTGGCAGCACTGCAATGAAGCTAAAAACCCCAATCACTAGAGGTGTGGTTTGCAGGAGATAATTACAAACTCCTGCAGGGCTACACGGTACAGATGAGTGCTGCTGGTATGGTGATTAGCCCATGGAGATGCCTTATTGTTATTATTAATTTCTTTCAGCCCTGTGTATAAATAATTTATGTTAGTAAATTACTTTGATCTCTGATGGAAACTGTAAGTTAGTGTTAGAAACTTCCAGCTGGGAGTTTCATAGTCATTAACCTATCCATGTATAATGCTTATACACCAATCAAAAGATTTTCTCCATCTAAGCAACTTCATAACTTCATTACTTTTAAAGAGGATGCAATGGACCAGAACATAAATGACAGAGACAATGCTGATAACACTTCTTCAACTTAGGAAAGGCTATTTTTAGTCCTGTTGAGAACCTGGACTTTTGAGAAATGACTCTTAAGTGGCTCCTGCCTGTTTTGTGCTTCTTCTCCTACTCATCAGTGATCATGTTTGCCTCGACAGGACACTTTCCTAATGAGCTACAGAGAAAAATGCTTTTTGTGGAGATTACTCTCATTTGTACTGCAGAATCTCTAACAGACATATCTATGTCATTATTGTAAACATTCTCTACATTTTTGTGGAAGATATTATGAGAGAGTTGATGCTTACTGCTCTCTTAGTAAAACAATACCAAAATAACAAGCCACAGCACCATATGCTTTCTGCTAATTGGATGTAAGACTCAAAAACAATCAGTATAGGAAGAATATAAATACAATGAGGTTGGTTTCCAACTTTGGTACCTGGTTTTGATAGTGAATATTTGCGTAAGCCTGAGAGAAACAAAATATGATGTGATTTATGGGCAAAGACCCCAAATAATACCATCTTACCCTAATCAATATTTACAATGGAAGCTTGTAATGTTCACTGTTTAGTTTTCATAGTTACCAAAATGTTTTAAAACTCTGTGGAGAAAACAGGGACAGCATAACTGTGGGTTATGAGCTAAATTAGTGTTTTCCAAATTCAGGAAACCCAAGGTAAACTGTAATGACAATCTCTAATCCGATTCCCACACTGATGGACTTCATACAGTTTTCAGGCCACCACATGCTGTCTGCACATGGAGATCTTGAATCCATCAAATTCCTTTTCTTGGCATGTAAGGCATAATTACACTAAGCCTCAAAAGGCCCCACAACAATACCATGGACAGAACCACATGGTTGCAGAAATTGATGACGTAGACTGGTCCCAGCTTCAATTAAGCCACAGTTGCAAGTGGGTAGAATTAACAACCTATATAAATAGCTGGGATTTAGAATTATGAAAGCATTGCTCCTCCACACCCATAGAGCAAACAGGGATCACACTGGGGAAGGGCAATCAAGAAAAAAAAATGGGTGCCCAACAAACCAGTAAACATGAAATTTTACTGCTACCACAGCTGTCTGACATTACTAGTTTCAAAGACACTGCATTTTTGATAAATACATGGTTAAGGAACAAAGCAGAGCATTTCAAACCTGCAATAGGTATAATCAGGAGAGAAAGAATCTTTTCCTCTTATATTTGCAAATCAGGGTTGAGATGACCCCACAATATAAAGATGATTCTGCCACAATTAGGCAAAGGAGTGGGAAGTGATCAAGAAACTCCTAGTCCTCAGTTTGCAGAAGCAGGCTAGAAATAGATGGTGCAGCAGAGAAAGATAAGGAAGGGGAAGAAAAGCTGGAGCTAACATGTCAGCCCTTATGGCACATTGGAGACTATCACATGAATATGTATGCACACCAATACCACTGTACCCCAAATCTGTGCACCACTTTTGGGATAAAATACCAAGAGCAGAGAGGGGAGACAGAGCTCTCCCAACCCTTTCAGACAAAAGAGTTATTGCAGAAGAACCTGTTTCAGACTTGAAAAATGTTATCTATACATCCAGTCAATATAAACCTAAGGGCTTTAACAGCTATACATTAATCTGACAAGCAGAGTAATTCCTTTGTTGTCTGAAAAAATTTTATGCCCATGAACACAGAAGCCAAGCTGGAAGTAAATAAGTGTTAAAAGCCTCTGGAGAGAAGCCAGAACCATCTTCATGATTGCACCTACTGCAACTTTAAAGAAACTATTTTAAAACAATAAAATATAAAAGACAAGTGCCCTACTGCATGATTTCTTACTCTATGACCAGTCTTGTTTTGTCTTACAAAAAGGAAGTACAGAATGTCTGATCAAAAGTCTCTCCTGTTTGCTTTTACTAACTTTTTCTTTTAGAAGAGTCTTCATAGATTACACTCTCTTCACATGTGCACACTTGGCCCCAAAAGGAAGCCCCTGATAATGTAAGTGCAGTTACAAGACACCTAACACAAAAATCAAGCAGGAAAGTGAAATAGGTTATAGCATGAGACCTTGGAAGAAACAGATTTCTCAAGGAAAAGATCTGTAGGGCTCACTTTGGACCCTGTAGAAAAGGGACTAACAGTGACAACAGGCTAAAGAAGATATGAAAAGGAGACTGATATTAGGCAAAGAGAAAACAGAAATAGAAGGAAAGGTCCATGAGGCAAATTTTAAAAGGGAGAAGTTCTAGGGCAGACAGTAAAGGTTCATGAGGTAATTTTAAAAGGGAGAAGTTCTAGGGCAGATAGAATACTCTTTCAAATGAAGTGAATTCATTAAAGGTATTGGGAGGTGGTATCTGTAGGCATACAGTCTGTGCCTACATGCTATAAAGTATAAGTGAGAAAGAGCCAGAAGAAAGGGTTTAATTGCATATTGCTTTTGACTGATTTCCCTACCACAGTCCTACTCTGACTCTTTGTGATATAACCTTTTTTTTGTCAGCACTATTCTTTACACCTTTGCTTAAAATGAACATACCTATCAGGATCTTTCTCTGGAAAGAAAAAAATCTACTTATTCCTCCTTCTTTCCCCCAGCCCCCTCTGAACAGCACTACTTGAAACAGAAATTCGTGACACATCTCTGTCCTCTTATTGCAATAGATATAAAAAAGCAGTGGATTACATTTCTTTTAACTGCCATAACTATGTAATATTCCCCAACATAATGGTAAATTGGACTTGAAAGCAATTTGGGCAATAAATTTGAATGAACCAATGTTATTAAAAAATTACCAAACTAGGTTTTGTCAGTTTCCTCCTTTTAGTCCACTTATTACATTTTTTAACTATTTAGAAAGCGTACTTCAATTACTGCTTTCTAAAAATCAGAGAAAATGGAAGGAGAAACCACTGTTATTATTAGTAGAAAAATGACACTTCACAGTCATCAGTTTAAAAGCATCACAATCAGATGCCTCTTGCAAAATGAGAAGTGCTGTGGTCAAAGGCAGCTGAAATCAAAGACCAGCCAAACTCCATTCTTTGATTTCCAGACAAGAGACCATGCTGCCAAACATACCAAGTTCTTAATGAAACAAGAAGAAAATGAATTTGTTAAATAAATGAGCAAAGGAGGAATAAATGAAAAGAATCATATATGGCTGAATGTCGTGGCCTGGTTTTCCATAACTCTTTGCCTACCCACAAATGCTTGCAGCTGGCTGCTCTGCTTTAATGATTGCATGTCCCTCTGTTTTGCCACTTGGCTTCTCCTCAGCTCCTGCCTGATCATATTTCTAAATGTCACTCACGTCTATGCAGGCCACTGCACAAAACAAAATTAATTTAACTGAATGGCACACTAATATTATTACTTTTGACAGCATGGAAAACTTATTAACTACAGTATGTCACAAGGCTAGTCTTCTAGTGAGTAGTTTAAGTACAACATTGAAAGGAAATGTAATACATTTGAAAGATTTTTTTTTTCTTGGCTTATCAGACATTGTGAGAATTCAAATCACAAAGCTTTTCTCTAATTATTAGAATATTATATATGCACTGCAATCACTCTCTACAGAAAGTCATTGTCCTCCTGTGATAGGGTAATAGGAAGCCACATTACAGTTTCCTTGCTTGATTTGAAATTTTCTGTAGTAAGAGCATCTTAATGCTCAGTTAATGTAGTGTCTGCTACCAAGTGTGTCTTTAGTTTCCAAAGGTGATTGAATTAAAAGCTTTAGACTATGAATTGGAATTACAGAATACATCCAAAAGTACATAGAATCAGTAGATAGTAAAGAATTGCAATTAAGAATCAAACTAATTAGTAATTTCTTCCTTGTAAGATGTACGACTGCATGTGGTACTGTACGAAAAACCTGGCATGAACACAGTCCTTGCTAAAACGACCATACATTATTGATTACTCCAAGACAGACATAAGATGATTTGAACAAACCAGTAAAAGTGGGAATGATTGGTATGATTGAATGACTAATCATCTATGGTGCTGGTAACTACTGCTGAAATTCATCAGCACCAGGCAAAATCAGTGCTGCCATTACTGAAGCCATATAGCATTATATTTCTATTTGTTCTGCAAAAGCCATAAAGAGAAATTCAGTAGAATTCATGGATTACCCTTCACAGGCATCCATCTTCTTCCCTTTCCTGAAACTTCAACAAAGTACTAAGACAATAAGACCTACTACTAAGCCATTAAATAAATGTTGACTCATGCCCTTTCTCTCCTCCCTTGCTTGCAGCAGAGCCGGTTCAGCTTTCATGTTCCTCCCTGATATCCCCTAGCACTACCTCCAGCTACTTTCCATGACCCCCATCACAAACCCCACACCACAGAGCAGCCTCCTCCAAAATCCTCTAAGTTGGCCATTAGGAAAGAGGCAACACATACTGGCAGTGTTTTAAAACAAGAAGCTTGCTGGCTAGCTAGGCATAGGCCAAAGAGAACACAAGATGACCCACCACATGCTCAAGGGTTTCTCTGAACAGGGCAAGAATCTGAGGATCCATCTTTGTTACAACACTGCATTCCTTTACGCTTACAGAAATTTTCTCACCTTGCTCTCCAGCTTCCAGGGCAGCATGCAACACAGTTTTGTACCAAAACCAGTTTGTGCCTTTATTTTCACACAAAGACAACTTAGCCACACAGAAAAACAAGGATTCCCACTGCACTGCAGCAGGGACCTTAAAAGGGCTGCACACCGAGGACTAGCACAGCAAGATGAAAAGGAACTGGATTTGCTAATGGGAAAACCACAGACAGCTGATCTAATTTGCCAGCTGATAGGTCAAGACTTATAGCAAGACAGTTCTCCACCTGTAATTTATCAAGGTGAAGATTTTCTTTCATGTAAAATTTCACCTCAGCCAATATAATCTTTTTTTTTCCCACTCATTGCTTTTATGCTACAAGCACACACAGGGCTAGAAGTCCCTTTCTGTATCACTGTTTTTAATTTAGAAAGTTTTCTCACATTGTCCTATTTTTACTGATTTTTGTACTGAAGATTTTTCCAGAGCATTGGAATTGCCTAAACATGAGGTAGGGTAAAGCATATGCAGCTGGAAAAGAGGCAAGCTGTAAAGCTCAGAAAAGCTCCTGTTCCAGTGCTCCCTAATTTGAGGGAAGTCAGAAATATGTAAAATTCTCTCTCAGATAATTTCAGTATTTTTGTCTTTGGTTCCACTTGAAATAAAGAAACGAATAGATATCTCCCACAATGCCTTGCATTACATTTCTTAAGTTCAGCATATTAAATATTTGTGTTCAGTTCAAGAATGAGGTCCTTCAAGCCAGTGCTACGTTTTCAAATCTACTGACTTACCCTTACCAGGCTTATATCCACTTCTTAAACTAAGAATTCAAACATTTATTGTTATGAAACTACTGAAAGATATTAAAGTGTTAGATAAATACATAGTGGCAAGCTCCTCTTTTGTAACTCTACTTCTCCTCACTATTTCACTTTGAAAAAGTCTCTTAACACATTCTTTAGGAAGACAAGGCAGCTCATCAAAGGTCATCACAGTAATCAGAACCACACACTCAATTGTATTAATCTCTTCAGTAAAGAGTTCATTGCAGTTAGCTAAAAATCTAGGACAGAAGACTGCACTTATCATAAGATCTCTGGCTTAATGATGTTCCTTTTTAATAAATCTTAGACCACAAGGGAAATAAGGCTGAAAAAGTTCTAATGTTTTACTTGTCTTACTCAAAAAAGGCCAAATACGATAAAGGTGGTATCTAACAGTCATTTGTCTTTAATCAAACACAGATGAAACAAAAGAAGAATTTATAAAAGTTGTAATAATTTTGACTTAAAGGATATAAAATATTATGAATGGGTAGTCACATTGTTTTATGGGAAAAATCAACTAAAACCAGATTCCCTCTTTGGTAAGATTGGAAATTTGCTTGATGAAGGAAGCATGCACATTTTTTTTCTTTTTTCCATTCAAGGTCTGCTGCTGTTTTTTATAAGTGGGGAAGATTTTTTTTTGACAAAGGAGGCAGGTGATATAACAGTAAATAGTAATGCAACAGATTGGTCAAAAAGAAAGTTCTTAATCAATTATCTACAACCAGTTACAAAGAGGACATTTTCATACAGCTGAAAGCAAATTTTCTACAGTCTAAGACAGAAAACTCCAGACTTTTTGTATGTACCTTCTGAATCAGGAAAGGTATCTTACAAAGCAATATCTCCTGCTGAGGATTCAGGGTCATAAGCTACAGATCATGAACTGCTAGTGCAATGCTGTGCAAAATAATCAATAGTAGACGATCAGAAGAGGCTGTGACTTGGTCTGCCTGCCAAAGAAATAAAGGATACGGCACACAGCTCTTGTGTAAGTAAAATTTTTTTAGATGCTGAAAATGACAAAGAAGGTAAAAAGTCACAACTCGTATTGGAAAAATGGAAACCTGATTTTGAAAAACATATAAGAATAATTTCTGCAGCTTTTTGAAAAGAGGATTGGACATGACTTGATTACTGTGAGTAATAATGTAGAGAAGAGCAAGCATCATGTGTTAAATTGCTTGAATCTACTGAAGAAGGGCATAACAAGAATCAGCAACAGAGTAGAATCCAGTAACATTCAAGTAAAAAATAAAGTACACATTTTAAAGAGAGATAGAGTATTGCCAAAACTATAAAAGGATGTGTTATTTTCTTCACCTACTTCTGTCTTAAAATCAGAAACTTTCAAACTCTGGTTTTAAAGGCCCTCTAAGAATTTTCCAGTGGAGGTGCAAAGCTGCCTATAACAAACATTGCTGAGGGTTGAAAATCATAGAGTTTCTAGCTCCTTGTTCCAAAACCAAGCGAGGTCTAACTTTCAAGCTTATAAGGGGGTTTCCTTGGGCCACTTTCCTCCCAAGTTGGCACTGGGAGAACACTATTAGCTCCAGGATGCTGCCTGTTTCCTAGACTGAGTTCAATTACAGGACATTCTTTGAAATGTTCCTTGAAGGCCTAGGAGTCCTCCAGATTTAGGGCAAATACCACCTAATTTAGAGAAATGTCTAAATCAATTGATAGGAACTAGCACTATTTCTAAAGAAAACAAAGGTTTTTTTTGAAATAGGAGGCTTTTTTGCAGAAAGAAAATGTTTTCTAATATAAATGACCGACATGTCATAGAAAACTTGTCTGCTCTAAAAAAATCACAGAAAATTAATGTTCGTCCTGATAATTAATGTGCAAATCTGAGTGAGTAAAACCACTTTCAGCATAATCCACTCCTAAATCTGGGCTGGGCATTAAGAGACAGGAGATGTCAGCTGCAGACCTCAGGGCACTCCCACAAAAATGAGCTGCTGCCAGTTCTGAAGCTAAGGCTCCACTCATTAACAAGAGGTCCTCCTATTAATTTTCACAGTTACTGAAGAAGATATGGAAGAACAGAGGTAAAATAACTGGATTCCAGACAACCAGAAATAAGTTTAAGTAGCACCTAATATTAAGCATCTGATGGGAAGCTCAGGTCCTGTCTGCCCCTTGCCAGCCACAGCACTGAGAAGCTGCAGCGCCATGTTCTTTACCAGTGGCATCAAAAGCAAGCTGTAAACCCTACATAAGGGTAATTGTACAGGGAATGACTTGAGTCAGAATTTTATGGCCAGCTCTTTGGCTAAGAAGAAGACATTTGAACTCAAGGTCAGCCACAAGAGGAGAAAGGCCAAGAGAAGGGTTCTCAAATGCAGCTGCCTTTATCAGTGTTCGTGGATGTTGCAGTACCTCCCAATTCCATTCTGTTGTGGGCAAACCCATGTGGCTGACCAAGCAGCAATAACACCACTTTCAACTCTCCCACTGCTAGTTAGGAAGCCTCTATCTCTGACATTATTTCTGTAATTGTGATTGCAGACATAATTGTCAAGGAGAAGATCTTGACCTCCATGTCACTGGATTCAGTTTCAGATACATGTTTTGCTCAAGCTTTAGGCCAGCAAGAAGCACATAGAGAACATATCTGGATCGAAAATGATATCATAAATGGATTTCATCTGCGCACCGATGATGGTAGCTCAAAGTGATTTGTGTTCTGCTTTAATGACACAGCAGTAGTAATTCTGTTGCAGTGATCATACTCCAGCCCTCTACAGAAAAAAATCATACTCTGAAAAGGGACAGAACAACTACAGTAGCCCTCCATCCCTCTAGTGAGTAAGCCAGCCAGGCAACCCCTGAATGCTTCTCTAGTTATGATGGTGACAAGCACAAAGTAAGCTGCAGAAGGCCACAGAAAAGGAAGAGAAGAGCAGGTGCACAAATTTACCCTGCTGGGTTACCTGTAACACAGTAACAACATCGGTCACTGTGAGGGATTGCTTTGGCCTTTGGTAGAAGGCTGACTTATATGATACAACAGAACAGGAAACTGTAGGACTGAATTATCTCTGTCTGTTGTCCATTTTGCCTAGAAATAAGACTGGGTATACTTCCTAAACTCATGTACTCTACCTCTTGAAACATTAGCATAAAGTAAATAAAAGTCTAATACCTCTGAACTGAACACATGTTCCGGATTCTGTGATTAGGGCATTTTGTGCTAATTCCTGCCACAAGTACAATGTAAAGTGCTTCAGATACCGTTTAAGCTCATTGTTAAACTAAAATGAAACACAACAGGCTCTGAAAAGAGGTTAAGTGGTTACTATGGTAATCTCTGACATGGTTTAAATCAGCATTTAAAAGGTGATAGAGGAAAAAAATAAAGAAAATGGCTAATCCCTTTCTTTTTGGTCCACTATTCCTAAACCTTTGTTTCCCCTTTTCAAAAATACATCTTTCTCTGATGCTTCTGGAAACCAAGATCTTCTAGCTCTACATGGAATGAGCACAACAAAGCAAAGAGATTGGAGCAGCATACATCCCCTCCTCAACCTTCTAGTGAAAATGCTGTTGTCATCTTTGTGAGAACTGCTCTTCTTTCGTGACTGTAAAAATGCTGCTGTCTGTTCTGAAGATCCCTCTAATGACACTGTATTTTTATACAGCTGTTTTACAGCTTCCCTTAGCTCCTGATCCTGGGTTGTAACAGCAATCTGATAATGATTTTTGTCATTGTTGGTTTGGAAATGTAGGGGAGAAAGGGAAATAAGGTATTAGCCTGGACTACCGTGAAGCTTCTGCCTGGAATCCTAGTGAGGCCATTTCTGCCCCTGGACTATGCATTCACTGATGCTGGTAGTCAGAAAAGTAAGTAAGTACATAGAAGTCCAGTTGGAGAACAATGCTGAACAATTACAGATATAGCATATTCTGTGGCCCTTTCACACTCATCAGCTGGTCCCACAGACCCATTTGCAGTCTCTCCCAGATTACAGAGCTTTCTACTTGGGAGTACTCCAGAATTAAATCTGTATTTTCTAGAATTCCTTCTGCAGTTTCCATCCAAAATATCTCTTCATACTCTAGCTTCAGATGAGATCCCTTTCAGCAGCTTTCTCAAAACTCTATAAAAACACAATTTCAGAACACTGCTTTCCAATTGCCATTGAATGTGGCTGTGTCTTTGAACTTTAAAGTATCTTCTGCTTGAGCAATAAAATCCCACACAGTAATATTAATATGTGAAGGCTGAGAATTTCCCACTATTCCTTCCTTCGGCCTTGTAATTTTCTACAAGGTTCTTAGCAATATACTTTGTCTGAAACAAACATTATTTTTTTTGGGTGTATTATGGGTCATTAGATGCTTAGCACCAAGTGTAGGATCTACTATTTCAGCACAGTTTAACCTCAGGATGCCCTTCCGCGCATGGAAGGAAAATGGTAATAAGAATTTTTTTGGTAAATAAGCAATACATGTTTTTCTGATCTCAGAATGAATACTGTCCAGGAACACAAAGGCCCCAGAAGAGCCTGAATTTAACACTATCACTCAGCTTCTTCCTCTTATACTGTCTTCTGTATTTGAATTCAATATCTGTAAAGCCAGGCAGTTTGAGATGAATCGAGACAAGGTTCCTTTTGATTTCAAGTAAGCCAATTACATTATTTTTATTATAACACAAGAAAGTGACCTCCTAAGGCGTCTCTTCCAGAGAGGGAGTTAAAAAGAGAATACTCAACAAAGGTATATAGTGGGATTGCCAGCACTTTGAGTATGAAAGGTGAGAAAAGAAATGCATAATTCTAATGAACTGAAAACAGTACCCTTACAGCTCCACTTTAATCATATTGTTTTACCTTTAAAGTCAAGTTAGCATCTTCAATTTCAAGATGAAGAACAACTGATTAAATGCTGAAGAATTTTAAAGCAGGCTTGCTTATTCTCAAACTTCCAAACCTCCGTTTTGTTCCCTGTCTCAGTAGGAAATTCAGTTCCTTGGCAGGACAGATGCTGCACTTACAATGTTGAACAGGCATTCAACAATCTCTGTTTACTGCATAAACTCTTCACAAAACCTGAAAACTAAAACCTTCTTAGATTAAACATTTTAAAGTTTTGGGAGTAAGAAGAAGTGAACTTGAGAAGATGTAAACACCATGAAGAAAACATAGTGTTCCAATATAACATGCAGCTAAATAAAGGAAATCTCACATTTTAAAATCTGTCTGACACTCTGACAGCATCTCCATAGGGATAATGATACTTTCTTTCGCAAAGCACTGTGCCATCTGAAAAGCTGTAAAAGAACTAAGTGTTATTACCAGCGATGGGAAAGGCCTATTAGATCATCTGTCCATTGCTCATGTAACTATAACAGAAAATAACAGTGATTTGCTGCTGTAATTTGACAGTGACTTTTGTAAAAATGTCCTTTCCTCTTATATCTCTGCAAGTTTCAGTTGCAGAGAGTACTGGGAGGCTCAATAACTTTGTCACAGTCTCTAACTTCTATGAAGTACACCAAGGTATTAAACATGTTTCAGGCCCATTTTCCACCTCCTTCCTTCACTTTTTACTTTTGGATAAGGCAGGAAAGAACAATCCTCATGAACAGCACAGTCAAGGTTCACAGGACTGCCTCTTCCACCTGAAGAAGGCCTCCCTCTCACCCCTTTCCAAGGCAGCACTGTGCATCTCTCCCACTGGGGGTTGTGCATCCCATAGGAGTGTGGTGTTTTCCAGCAGACCTCCCACTCAGAAGCCTTGTCTAAAATATACCCATCAACACCCACTGTGGTAAGAGCATGCATCCATCATGCAACCTAACCATGGTGGATGCCTGATCAGATAATGCAGAGAGTCTCATCTCATGGCTCTGTAGAAGTTATGAAAGATCTGCAGAACTCTTGGTGGTGGATACTGTCAGGTCAACAAAGATCCTTCTCCTTATATCATGAACTCTTGGTGGTGGATACTGTCAGGTCAACAAAGATCCTTCTCCTTATATCATAAGTCTCTGCTTCTCCACTGCTTTCAAGGGAAAGAATTGTTTCTGCTCTTCCTTGTATTCCCTAAAATTTCTTGGCATGTTTGCTACAACCGGTTTTCAATTTAAGTGCCAATATAACAAAATGTCTGGAGGGAAATCAGCTGAAGTATTCAGAAGATGACTCTCAGTATGATTCACACCGCTGTGAGCAAAGAAGAGGTCTGTCTGGCCTTCTGTACCAGAGTGATAACAGATATTGGATGCAGTGTGTACTCAGATAAAGTTAATAGCAATGACATCTGGTAAATGACAGAGAGGAGCAAACTCCTGTGATCTGCTTTTTAACACTCTGTGCCCAAACCATTATATGTCAGACTTGGTAAAAGTGAATAGCCTTTTAGCATCTACCACTCCTCCCTCCCACACTCAGTCAAATGAGACTGAAGGACTACTAGACACTGGGACAGCAGATCTAAAAGCAGCCAAGGAAAAAGGATTCAAGGCACGCAGCTCATTAGTAGCAGCCTCCTCAATATTTAGCAGTCATTGCACATTCCCAAAGCCCTCTCACTGTCATAACAAATGCTCACACAAAGGCTTGTACCTTCAAAGTACTTCACCAACATAAATATATTAATAAGACCTTTCCCAGAAGAGAATGCAGTGTCAGAGAGATGCCATTCATGTGACTGGGCTGTGAGAGATAAAGCTTACATTATTTCATTAAACCTTCACCCTCCGTCTTCAATTTTAAGCCCATTTTAAAAAAAGGACAGAATGTACAGTGGAGCTTTATGAGCAAAAAGAAGAGTAACTGCTTGTAAAATTGTTTTGCCCCCTATGATTGAAGTGGTAATTAAGTTGTAATTCTGTGATGTGCATCAACTGAATTTGACATAAACTAAAACTGAGATGTTTATATTCACTTTGACTGATGCCACCTAGATAGTTCTTTTCAAGTGACTGGTGACAACTGCCACTGGTTCACTTTGGTATACATCTTGTCTAGGGGTCATAATTACAACATGAAGGATACTTTGGCAACTTATACTTAATTTCAAACTTATACTTAATTTCATATTTAGAATTATAGCTAGCACTAAATTGCTGAGAACTGACAAACTTGCCTAAGTGTTGTAAGGGCAAGAAAGGAAATAAAGTCTGTCATTCTTCAAATATTGCAAATCCCTGCAGATGTGCTTTTCAAGGGCAAATTCATAACACAATTATAATATGTATAATAGTCAGCAAAAGATATTTTGTTAGCAATAGAATTACATTTGTCATAAATTTTTGGATTAAATACAGTTGCATGGGTTTTAATTTGTTATTTTAGTAAGCCAGACCACCATATCATATTCATGAGCACTACCAAGAGTCAAACCTGTGTCTATGATAAAGGTAAATCATGTTAGCCTTCATACACTCACTGCTGTTTTTGCTAATTCTGAAACCAGGGTACTTCTTGGTTGCAGCTGTATCTGCCGTGAATTCTGCAACATCTGCTGGGTCAGGTGACAATCCCTTTATGCAGATATGATCTCACCCATTCCTACTTATTACCACTTAAAATACACTAGAATTTGCTTGGAATCTTTTCTGTGGAGCAGGGACTAGAACATCAAAGATGGTAAGGTACTTGAATCAAATATGGAATATGCATGACATTTCATGTGAAACACAGATCCCAAACTTCTGACAGATGCACCTCTCCGGGTTCTAGGTAGAGATTTCTCTTCCAAATTGGGCTAAGCAATTATTTGAATCTGTCTCATCATATATATGACAGAAGTAGAAGTTCCATAATAGAGTAGAATTAAGTTTGGATTAAATAATCTTGTCTAATGAGTAAGTTGTTTTTTGTAGAATCACTTTTTATTTGTACAGTGAGCTTATGGGCTGTTACAAACTACCTACACATAGTATATAGAAAATTAAGATTAAAATGTCCCCATGTACCCCAAGTTGTGATATTTATACCCCAAGTAGTGATATTTTTCCATATTGACTGGATACCTTGCATGCTTGAGCATTGAGATGCAAAAATAAAACATGAGACCTCCTGTAGTATGAAAAAATATTTAAGGAGTTGATCTAAGCATAGTTTTTCGTTATGCTTTCATATAATCATATTGCCTTTATTTATTTTATAAATAAAATGGCCATGCTTTGGTGGCAACTTCAAAAAGGTTCCATTGAAAAAGTATAAAAATAACAGTGGTTCTCCTGCATAAGAAGATTAAATTTGAAGAAAGGTGAGGGCAACCTAGATTTCATCTCTACAGCAAACTATTCAAAGATCTTGCAATACTCTTCCAATATCCAAATACTTCCAGAATTATTTATTTTAATTATCTCCTTCTGTTTTAATAAATAGTACTTTCCACCTCAGAATGCTTTTCTGGAAGTAGCTCACACACTCAATATCTGTTTCAAGCAAGGTTTTAATCATATTGTATTAGCAGGGTATGAATTCTATGAAAGCAACCAAGTGACTGCATCAGGTCTTACTGTGGATCTTAGCTAGAACACTTAAGAAGCAACTTTCTATGCAATAAAGCAGATGAAACCCCACACTAATCTGTAGCATGTTATCTGTAACTGCATATAGGGATATCATTGTTTATGTTCTAAAAGACTAATGTTATACTACAAAGGCAAAGTGACAATTCCTTTTTGCATAGTTTGGCTCATTTTATGTGTTTTGAAACAGAAAAGCATGAAACACTTTGAAAGCACAGATAGTAGTGTAATAAAAGACCAATTTGTTGCCTAACAAAATTTGGAAGGATTAATATACTCCAATTTCACATTTTCAGCTTTCTAGTATGCTGGATGCTTAGAAGAACAGGGCCCTTGAACTGAAAACTTCCTTTATCTCTTTTTTAATTTTCATATTTAAGAGTGGAAGAAAAGTGCCCCATATACCAGGGCACTGATGTCACCTGCAGAAAGAGAGCCCTGCAAATACTGCCACTAGGAAACAATGCCATGCAGAACACTCTTAGTGTAGCAGTGGCTTTCAAATCAATAAGCAGTTGAAAAAAGCCATCTGAAAACACTGTCTTTAAAACAAACACTCAAAAAGGAAGACTGAAATCTACCATTTCTGAAACTTAAGAAGGCTGCATGGTTCTGCATTTGATGCTGTTTTCACCACTTTTAGTCTAAATCAATACTCAGGTTTTCATCACTTGTGAGAAGGAAAGATTTCATTCAGAGATTGTCCCTTTAATTACAGAAACTAAGATTTGAATCCGAAGCACTTTATTAGCTGAATTAGATGATGAGAAACTCAGACTCATGATTACTTCTCCTCCCAGCAGAGAATTAAAGCATGCTATGCACTCTGAGTGGGCAAGTACTGTTTATGAATCAAAAGAAAAAATAATGTAAAAATGAGGAAAAAATAGTCTTACAATAAGCAAAAAGTTGGATGTATCAGTATGAACAAGCTCATAGGATGCACAATGAAATGAAATATGAAATATTTCACAATGATGAAATATTTCCAAGAAGTGGCTTGTGTACATGTAGCACTATACCTAATAAATAATGAATCCAAGGGATGTTGACAATGAAAGGAAAAAAAAAAAGGTAATAAATATTTGAGGAAGATGCCATTCCAAGGTTTTTGTAAAATTCATAACTCTAATCAAAGGATATTATTGAATAGCAGTTCAATAGAACTGTAAGGTATTTCAGTGAAACCCTATCTTTATCATCATGCACAATAAGATGTCTTGAGATGCAAACCCTCAAGAATCACCAAGAAACCTAAATGCACACCACTTATAATCAAATGCAAATTCTATGTACCCAAAATGCAGCAGTTCAAGAAAATGTCAAACTCATGAAAACATTTTTAATAGGTTGCATAGAGTATCAAAAAGATTGATTGAATTAGCAGAGGAGAATGTTGTATTCAGTGAGTATTGGAAAAGATGCTTATCAAAAATTTATCAGGCAAAGTAAATCCGAGGACTGCTGATAACAGATGGGAACTGTCTCGGCAAAAAAAAAAAAAATTGCTGGTTTGTCTGTTTCTATAGGTGAGGTGAAAAGTGTTCTGGGAGGAAAAAAAAGTGATTTTTCTTACCTCTTCTTTCTCTGCACTTTGCAAGTCCCTCCACTCCTCAGTGACATGACCGAAGTCCACTGTGTTCATTGCAACTTTATATTCCCCAATGATATCATGTTTGGAGAAACGATCAAAGTCATAAACTGCCATCACTAAAGTTTTTCCACCCAGCTCAGAGTATGGCACCTGCAAAGACAAGGAAATGACAAACTCTGCATCTGAGACAATAAAGATTGGTCCACTACAATGCAAATCTATTTCTTTGGTTTATCAGCTGTCATCTCAGGTAAATTGAACTGCAGAGAAAATTATGAGGTGTATTTGTTTCAGAGTCACCAGATGCAGTATTTCTTGAGACAAGGCTCTGGCACTCAATAGAACAATGTGGCAGCTCACTCATCACTCCTGGGTTTTTCTCATTCTACTTCAAATCATTTTGTGGATGATGAAACTGAAACAAGAAGCCAAATTACTTGCACTGAAGACACATGAACTTTTCACACAATGATGTTTTTTCCTCAATAAATCACCTGTCATCACTCAGAGATGGCTAGCTCCCAGACTCATGAAAAAACCAGAACTGGCTTACTATATATGAAACAAAGTAATTAGACACTGGATATGTCTCTTACAGTACCAATACCTATTACTTACCAAGGCATATTTTTCAATACTATACCTTTCACATGTTAGACATTAGGGTGCTTTTTAAGTCACAATGTGTGACTAGAAATTGTGGTGGCAGAAGGCCAAGTTCAGACTAATTCTCCAGCTGTTCTCATGTGGTTCAGACAGATGCTGTGGTTTGGATGTTTACGAGTCACAGTTTTAATATTGGGACAGAGACATGCAGTTCAGGTAAGCTACACCTGAGTGGGTGTCTGGAAAGGTCTGATTTAGGAATTGTTTGGATTTGTATGAACACTTGGTCAATCTGAATATATCCTACAAGTATAAATAGTTTCCATGGGATTCAGTAAATACTTCTTGATTAATTAGAAAGTGAAAGCGTAGCATTACCACTGGCCTTGTTAAACTCTATGTTCTTGTCTGCTTAAACCCTAGGACTGTTGTCTTTCGTTACTGCTCAGCTTCCACTTACTTATTAAAATACTAACTAATAATTAGTAATTTTCCCTTTACATGACTTCTTATATAACATTTAGAATAAGCTTATCAAGTTGAGAGCCAGATCTAGCTTCCACTGCTGAGTCAAATAGTTTCAGTGGTACAGGGTTGTGTATCTTAGTAAATACTACAGCAAAATCTATTTTCCATTCTCTAAATTATCTGTAGCTTCTAAAAAGCTAGAAAGGGCAAAGGTTTGTGAAGGGAAAAATTCTAAATAATGTTAGTTTTATTTTTACACAGCCTGGAAAACAGGAGAAGAAAAATGTTCTAAAGTTTATTTCTCTGTTAGTTCACAATACCACTTAATGGATCTTGGTCACTTGGAATACAAAGACTAAATTCATCATTATTTACTTTTCTTTACTTGATCTCAGTAAAGCTCATTTTAGCTACCACCTCCTTTTCTAAATGTTTCTTTCATTTATTACTTCTAATGTGGCCTCAGTTTCCAGCTTTGTTCTGCACTATCAAGGATGGCCTCAGCTCTCATGAAGGGCTGCTTCCTCTCCCTGCTCTCTGCTCAGACATAATCAGTCTCTTGACTTAAAGCAACTGAGACCTTGGTAAAAGGACAGGTATACAGGAGTGTTTTTCAGGCACAGATGTGTCACTCTTCTAGACATGAACCCTGTTCCCACTTTGGATCTGAGGAGGAACACCTCCCTCTGCCAGGCCGGTGTAGTGCAGGATTTCTCTGTTCCTTTTGGCACTGCAGTGTGGGTATACAACTTAGACAGCTGCAGTCTGACAAACACTTGCACCCTGGAACAGCACCTTGGATGTCTGGGAAAAAGAAATGAAAGAGGGAAGGACTAAGGTTCAGGGCTCAAGATGCAATACAGCAGAAACACAAGTCAACTCATTCCCATTAGCTGTATTTTGGGAGGAAGGCAGGCAGCTGTGCCCTGTGAGAAGGCAAGAGCACAGGCCTGGGCTGCCTGGTGGGCAGCACTGCCAGAGGGATGGGAAGGATGCCAGCAGGAGCTGTGCACCACCTGAAGTGGGTCACAGGAGCAGAGCTCTGCACAAGTAAATGAGACACTGTCAACAGCTCCCACAGAAGTTGTTATTATAGTTGCAGTTCCAGTTAAATGGTCACTGGAGTCCTCAGAACAATGACAGTACTTGGCATGCTCTGCTGGTTTTCTCTCAAGTTCAGACCACAGACCACAGGGGATGATCAGTACCATATTGAGATGCACCTAAACACTCTGTCAGGTCTGGCATGGGAAACAAACTATTTTCTGGAGCATAAAATTTAAATACTGAAGATGTGACTTACAACAAGTGGACATTATAGTCCAGAAGTGGCTGATCTGATTTATAACTTGTGTCTTCATCTTAGATGACAGCATTATTTGTTCTTTCTTTGCCTTAGTGAGCTGCATGGGAATACGTAATTTAGAATTCTGTTTTCTTTTAAATGCTCTCTTAGGAAAGCTCAAGAAAGAAATAACTCCCCACAAAAGATTACTTTTATGAACATCTTCAAGGAAAAAATAAGCTTATATATGCAGTAGTAGTTGTGGCCTACAGGGATATCTTTCTCATTGAATGATTTCATAGCCTGAGTCTTTCACTGTTCCTGTTTTCATTCTGTAGCTGTCATTATAAGATTGGGCACAAAGAGAAAGGCCTGAAGTAACAGCAGAGGGATGTCTATAAGGAGAAGCCCTGTGAAACATGCTGTACACGATTCCTTTATTCTATTTAACTGGGGTTTGAATTCGGCCATAGTTTTAGAAAAACACTATTAATAGATACTACTGGAACGATGTAAATACTACAATGTAAGGCTTACCTACATTTATTTAATTCATATTTTATTAAACCTGAGAAAGGATTTCTTTTCATACATAAAGTAGCATGGCAAAGAACTGCTGTGATGAAGTCTAGCAAGATTAATCTGCCATATTGTCCTTCACCCATTTACTTCCCTTGAGTTTTAATTTATATTTCAGGGAATGTTATCCTGAATTTCATAAACCAGATATTTAAAGAAAACATTGGTCTAGTGAAATGTACATGACATTTGTTGATGTGTCACTGTTTTCTGAATTTCTTGTATGCTTTATCCAGCCATAAACCATGGATCAGATTGTCATCTATAAGGATAATCCAAGTGCCTAAAACCAAACTGTGCCTTTCAAACCTTTCTGATCCTGTATTATATAGCAAGATTGAGTATCATGGCTTTCTACAACATGAAAAATAATTTTGCTGCAGTTATCTATTAACTAAAACATCTAAATTCATAGCCAAGCATGAGATACAAAGTGGTTAAATTAAGAAGTATCAATAATTATAAAAAAACTACCTTGAATGTAAATTGCTCATTGAAAACAGGGTTAAGGGTCTTTCTGTGGACCTTTGTCTCATATTTCTTCTTCTTATCAGGCAGTAGGAAGACTTTCACATAGGGATCAGATGTACCACCCATATCTAATGCAGGCAGCTCAGCTGCTTGAATAATTCCAACCAGAAGCTGAAAAGAGAGTAAAGAACAGCAGAATGAAATTTCAAATAGATATCTATAGAAATACTGTAACAGAGGAATGCATATTCAGACTCTATTTCTGGTCTAGGAGAAACTATACATCCCTCACTTCTCCCTGCCACCCCCCCTTTAAGGAAGGCAAATGAAGCAACACTACTGACTTTAGAAAACCAATTATGGCAGATGCAGACTGTACAAAGCCTGTTTTAAAGCAGAAAAGAGGTTTTCAAAGGGCAGCTGATTACAGATAAATACAGACTTCATCCTTTTAAAGACTGCAATCAAATAACTTTCAATTGCTCTCTCCTCTTGTGCATTATTTTTCTCTGCTGAGCACCATGAATAGAAATCACATTATTAAACAATCAAGAATGTCTAATTTTGACTACAAAATTTGTATTCTAAACCCCCAACATGTAACCTTCCCCAGCCAAACACAAAAGGTGATAACATCAAATGCAAATTCTCAGGCAAAGCTTTACTGAAAACAAATGAATCTTGCAGTCTTCCTTATATTTACATTCTCCTGCTATGTACATGAATGGGCCCAGGCAGTAAACTAAGGACAGCATTTTCAAAAAATATCTCAAGAAAATGAGCCTTTGGTAACTAAATCCTAATAACAATTTTTAATCTCATTGCAAAACAGAAAAATTGTATTTTAAAATCTCTTATACGCTTCAAAGATAAGATTGAAGCACAGATGGAACTTGTAAACATCTTGGCTGTTTTTTGTGTTATAAATCAAGGCTTATGCTATGTTATGTTATGTCATGTAATCTAGACACTCCTGACTGCATGAGGCCTTATCAGCATAATGCAGCTGAGAAAACGAAAATAATTTTAATCTTGTTTCATAGATGCAAAACTAAAGTAAACATTGAAGTGTTTCTTCAAGGTCATTCTGAAGATATTAGGAACTGGGAATGAAATCTGAGAATATTTTCTTCTAAATCAGTGCTTCAATCACAATATATTTGCTTCTCTCATGGATGAATTGTTTAAAATTGGAAACAGGAACTCTATCAACTGGAATACAGAACAATGTAGTTAATCTGTGAAAGAAACTTCTGGCTTCTAAGAGACTCCTCAAAGTTGGACTTAAAAGTTGGACAGTTTTAAATTCTCAGTATGGTCTACATGCTTTCTCATTGATTGGACTCTTAAGCTCCATGAAACATTTTCCTTTTGCCATATGAAATGATTCTTTTGTGTCTCACTTTTATTCTAGATGCATCAGTTCATAGATACATGAATAGGCTCAGGATCTACACATCAAAGAGTGAAAAACAAGTCTATGATTTTTAGTTACCACAGTGGAAAAGCAATTCAATTCCCCTTTACAATTTCTCTCTCTAAAACTGAGGCACATTGCTCTGGAGAGTTCATTGGTCATCTTGTATTCTTAACCCTATGCAATATATTAGCCAAGTTTTGGGACTGTAGTTTCATGCCATTGCACTATACTAACATAACTGAATCCCCTCTCCTGCTCTTTTACATCATCTATCCTTTGAAATTTTAAGCTGCTACATAGTTCAGAGCAGCACAACAAAACAGAAATCCACAACTCAGATAATTTATTATCTTAATTAAATACAGACGTACAGATTTGTGGCTCTTCCATCCTATTTTCCCTTGTAAAATATGGCTCATAAAATCAACATACCCTTTAATAAAATTCACACAGAAAATTTGTTTTCATAGTCTAAGAAAACTGAAATCCATTTTTCAGAACACATTTGCAGCTTTTCCTTTCCCCCTCATTAAATCTTCTGCTTCTGAAGGGTCTACACTTCATACTGATTTCATACTGATTTCAAGGGGGATCAGTGTGACTTATCACAGGGCCAGGCAATTTGCTCTGGGAGTTGAGGAAAAGCTCCTCTAGCAACAGTTTCTTGAAAGGCTTCAGAACTCTTTTTAGCTCCTGCATTGTAAAACAACCACTGGTAGTCAGAAGATTGTTGAAATAAAGGCAAATACTATTTATTATGCCAGGTCATAGCTGTGTAAATGTTTCTTAATTTCTCTTATTGTCTTTGCCTTGCAACAAGTAGGAGTACCATGCTCTATGAACAGCATCAAATAAAGAATATGAATGTGGAATTTATCACAAGGACATATGGAAGGCAGTTCAGGTGATGAGTAGGAATTACCTGGGATTTACCTTCAGTAGTCATTTCTTTCCCTAAACAGGAAAGAATGATGTGATTTTGACTGATATTGTCAAAAAATTAAATGCAGGATATGTGTTCTCAAGTTTACTGAATGATACGCAGTAGAAATGAAGAACTCAGATGAGTTGGTGTGCTTTGGGAAAAAATTAAACACAGTGAATTTTAATGTGAGGCTGTGAATTGGTTTATTTGACAAAACTGATCCCTGGCAAAGAGGCTGGGTAGGGGAATAAAATATGTTCAGCATGTGGCCAGACCTGTTAAGGTGGTCAATTCTAGGACTACACATTACAGTGTCTACTAATTCTGAAAACTTAAGTATGCCAAAGTTTAGTCTTACCAGCTTCAGAGCAGAATACTGAAGGAGTATCAGTCCTTAAATCCTTGTCCAACCTTCCTGTGTTTTTTTGGGTACAGACCTTTTTATTTGAACTTTTATTCCAGACTAGAATTTTGGGAAGTGTACTTTCATGGAGAGCAACAGAACTTGATGTAGCTAGTTATTACAGCGAAGCACACACTTGATGCAGTGAGAGAAACTAATCTTACCAACCTTCTAAAAGACCCAGTGAATCAACTTACCTTCAGCTCCCTCTATTTTTCCTTCCATTTGTGTTTGCTTACATTTTAAATACTTGAAGGCTGAAACTACATTTTAGTGACTGCATGCAAGCTCCATAATTTATGTGGATAGACATTGGCTGGTGATGCTTTAATTTAAGTTATTAATAAACATTAGATAAAACTGGATATTCAGTTTTTGATTAAAGGTGTAATATAAAGTCCAAGTGCATGCAATACCAATTTAGTAGTACCTCTGTAATGAATTTTCTGTCTTATTTTCTCCCTTTAGTCCATGCAAGTAGTAAGGATTTTGGAAATATCTGCTTTAACTAAATGCATTACTTCATTCTCTACTTGCACACACAGAAATGAAATATTACAGGTTGGTTGTTTCAAACCTGATTGTTCTGGAAGTCATAATCCAAAGAATATTGTATTTTTCCTAGCTTCTCGACTTCCTTGGCTTCTTCCTTCTCTTCCCCATCAGTCAGCCCAGTCTCAGCATCATCATCCTTAAGAGCCTAGAAAGAAGAAATGTAATATTCATAAATGAGGCAAACCGTTAAGTAGCAGTTTAAAATAGACACGATCCTCAAATCTATTTTAGAGCCATTAAAAGCAAGCAAAACAGCAGAAATTCAAATATGCAGTTTTCATATATATCTCTACTTTCTGAGTTGCTCAATAAGATGTTATAAATCAGCAAGCAAGCAATGGAAGTAGGAAGAAAGCTCCTTGGACTATAACAAGCAAGGATTGCTATAAAACCTGCAAGTAGAAACAAAATATCATCTTGATGTGGAGAGATAGTTCTTCTGGGCTCAGACTGGCTCTTAAAGAGGCACAAGGAGGCAAACATGCTATTAAATAAGCCAAGTCACGCATTCATTCAATTTAAGAATCTTGGCAATATCAAACCTGGTTGTACATGCTGTGCATTGTTTGCATTTGGCAACACATTTCTGTAGGACTACTGTGATAAAGAGCATGTGCTGTGGATGAGCTCTTTCTACAATCATATGCCAAACATTTTTCATGTTTTTTAGAATGAATATGGAAGCAAAGTTTCCACCATGCCATTAGCAAATGCATGTTCCTCCTTTTCCCTCCCTCCCGAGACCAATTTCCTTTTTATTCATTCTCGCAATAAAGCTTGGCTGAACCAAATTGATTGCAAGTTGATTTTAGTTTGCGTAGAAAGAAACACAAAAATAAAGAAATACAGTACTGCTTGCAAGCTTTGTCTATTGCATATAACCTATTTTTTAAAGGACACAGCAGTTATCTTAAATTTTATACATAATTAAAATACTAAATGATGTAATTTTTTTCCTGTACCAGAAAGCAGAGGTATTTTCACTGTGTAAAAGGTAATTCATACAATTATTAAACCATATGAACTATGTAGATCTTATTCTGGCAGATTCTTTCCTAGGTAAGAAGTGAAAATTAGACAAAAGTGATGAGGCAAATAGTGAAAAATTGTGGAAAATGTGAAAGTAAAGTTGAGAATGTGAAAATAAAGAATCAATACTGAGCATTCATCCAGAATTATTTAAATGTTACAGTAAACAGAGTACTTGTCTATAAGAGCCCTATCTGAATGAAGGTTCTTTCTGTATGAAGTTTCTGCTTGCACAGACAGACAAAGTGCCAGAATAAGATGTGTTCTTTGTTGCAATGCTATTTTTCTGCAATTGTGGTTTTTTGTGTTGTAGGAAACCTTCAGCATTTCTTAACAATAGGTTGCTGCTGGAGCTCTCTGAAAAGGTAGCAAGGCTAGAGAGTAGCTGTGTACACAGCTATAGTGGTTAGGGAAAGAAGAAACATGAAAGCATTAACATTCTCACTCAGTCTTGAATACAGTGAGGGCCATGCAACATTTTGTGGGTTTGGAAAGAAGGAAGATTCATCTCTGAAGTAGAAAATGTTCTTCTCCAGAAGCCAGATCTAAATAAAAAAGGTCAGACTCCAAACTGTATGATACTAAGCAATTATTTCTCTACTTTTGAAATTAGCTAGAAATTCTGTTGGCATAGCTCAAATGAAACCAATCCAACAGCTTTGATTTTTGTGAGCTGAGGAGCTGGGTCTCATGTAAATATCTGCATGCTAGTGAATGATGGCCTCTCTACTCGAAACATAAATTACATTTTACCTGGATGAGATTGGGGGGAAAGGTCAGTGATAGACAGAATCACCTGTGACAACTGGAAGAATAGTATTTTTTATACTAAACCATTTCTATTTGGAAGGGCTGAACTGCCTGAAATGAAATTTGGTTTGAGACATTTTATCACTGAGCTCTTAGTAAGTTCCCTGACTGTAGCACAACATTTTTGTTGGTACAACAAGAAGTATGACACTTGAAAACTGATAGGCTCTCTGGCAGACCATACATGTGATTTTCAGGATATGGAGTGATATGATTATGCCAAACACTCTTGCTTTTGGTAATAAAAATAAGCTTAATGTTTTGTGGTCATAAAAAAAGATGTGACTCAATCCATCTGATGCAACCAGGTTTATTTGAGCCTGGAAACAACAGGAAAAAACAGGAAGTCAGAGTGGGATGTTAACTCCAAGATCCACTGCTCTGAATCATCCCTGTATGGTCCTAAAAGAGGACTCCATGATAGAAGTGTGACATACAGCTCCAGTATATTATTGTTTCTGGGACAAGTACTGGCCTTTCTGCTTTTCCACTTGCTTTTGACCTGGATTTTCTTTGAGAGGAAATATCCTATGGCCATTCCCCAGGGAGAAAAGTGAGAAGGCAAAAAGAACATTATTTGCTAATTTTCAAGTCAGAGGAATTTGTAAACAGTCCATCAAGGCAATAGCTATATATCCATACTTTCTCTGGGAAAACTGCATTCTCTTCTGCAAAGCTGTTCAGTCCAGATGACAGAGCTGTGGGTAGCTCAGTGTGAAAAAAAAAGTTCTTACTGTGACTACAGAAAATATAATGGGAAGCTAACATCTCTCTTGCAAGGGAGTTTTGAAGTGCAGGCAGGAAACACTGTATGCTTAAGAAACTCTCTCCACAGGTTATGAGAAGCCTACTGGAAAGGTGAAAGCTATTTCCATGAGAGATGGAAAACATTGTACCTTACTGACATCAGCTGAGGAGCTACATGATTCTTCTTGACCTTGACTCAGAAACACTGAACCACTAAGAAAAAACACTGAGAAAGAAATAGTGCTTTTATATGGACAAGTTTGTGGCACTGGGGGAGGAAAAAAAATATCTCTAAAGCAGTCTGTAAATAATAGTTTTTACTGTTAAGAGAGGAATTTGCTTTCAAACTAGAGGCTAATGCTTCAGGAAGAAGCTGAGTGAAAAGAAGCACCAAAGCTTCTCATGTTTGATTTAGCTGCTGAGTTCCAAAGAAGAAAAATACTTGGTTTGCTTCAAAGTACTTGAAACACCCCACAGGGATTTTAATTTTGTATTGAGATTCTCTGAAAGATCAATATTTAAAGAAATACTACTACAACCCTCAATTTATATCATACTGCATCACACTGTATTGAATCTTACAATTGCATTGCTACAATCAATTAAAAGAAGCAGCTATATTTTAGTTTTTTAATAAAAAAATAAAGTTTTTAATTATAAGCAAGTTTTTTCATCAAGCCTTTGCAACTGATAAACCATAACCAGAAAGATTGGATTTAGATGCTGAGCAATGTAAGCCCTGCCTTCTCTACAATTTTCTTTAACTTCATGAATTTTAAATGTTTTTTTCTGTGAAGTATGCAACATGGAAATGCATAATTACATTGTGCTGGAGACTGGATTCATCTTTTCTAATTTGAGCTGACCATGAATTTTACTCAAGCAGTTTCTTTATTTCTGTATTACATATGCAGAAACACATAACAGTAAAACATCTACATCCTCTCAAATGCATGTAAGTACCTGAAAAATAGGCTTATATGTAAATAGGTGTAGGAATGTAGCAAAAAAGAGTTAATCCAGCACAAAGATTTCAAGGTGATACATCTGTGTCTACTGAAATCAGAACCACTACTCTGCAGTAGTTCTTACAACAAAAAGACCTAAATTACAACAATTTGAGATCCACTGTTCAATCTGCTGGTTGCATCTTCACTTTCATAATGTTATTGAGAGTGGTTTTGCAGCCTCCTCTTTTCTTCTGAGATGTTAAAGAAAATGCCTAGTTTTCAATTCTTTTGAAACTCCACACCCTGTAGTGGTTTTTTACACTTCCTAGGTTTTTTCTCCCTCTCATTCCCCTAGCTGACAAAAGCCTCTCTCCGGTGCCATTGCACCCCGACACTGCAAACATCCCTTGCTTTCAGCTCAGGTCCACCAAAACCCCTGCACCTTGTCACTAGGCTTGCCCCACTACTATCAACCATGAACCACAAAAGAGATTCTGGGGCTTTAAACAACTTTACTTTAATTCCTCCCCAAGCTGTATGTAAAAAATGAGAGTGTCTGCAAGGGCAGCTGCCCTGCTGGTTGTCTCCAGACTCCTCATGTGCAGAAGCTTCAGGGAAGCGAAGTGGTAGGAGACTCATGTAACAAAGCAGCTGGGGGAGCACGTGTGCTGCCTTGCCTCTGTACTGAGAGGCAGAGGCCACAGTCATGACTGAGTCACGTCTTGTTAATGACTAGTTTATGTTGCAAACAATTTAAAATGCAAAGTGTCTTGCACTTCTGTACATAAAGAAATGCTTTCACTAACAGAGGTTTTAGGGTTCCTTCTGTTTATGGGGTGGCCTACAGCCTCACTTTTAAGGAAACAAGTTACCATTAAGCAAGAAGGAGAGACATTGAGAAGAAAAACAAAACACTGACTGCAGCCTTTGTAGGCTGTGCACTGCATGGTGCATGCTCCTATCCTGATTTCCATCCCCACCTGCCACTCTATCATTTCTTTTGGAATGGTGAAGGAAATATTGTTTTAATATTTGAATGATGCCCAGTCCTCAGGCTTGTGCAATGCCTGGTGAGCTGGAAAAAGGAAACAGTAAGATTTTGTAGCAAGAATGTTCTGTGCCATGTCCAACAATGAATTTATTGGAAAGGCAATTTTTCCTCCACAACTAGAAATGACTGCTTTTCCACTAATGGTGGTACACCTCTTATCATTATCTTTCCCATTCAAGAACACCATAATTCTGATCTGGCCAATTTTTATCCCAAGAGAAAACAAAAGCCTTTAAAAATTCCCATCTGGTTCCCTATCACAAAGCAGACAAGCCTGCAATTGTAACATGTTCTCTATCACAGTCTCTCAGAAGGAAAGGCAATATTTCATTCATTCAGCATCTGCTTTCTCTCCATGAATTAATTTAAAGAGCATGTTGTGCCTGGGTTTCCAGTGGCTGTGACAGGCTTTGGTCATTGTGAAATCTACTTTGCCATTACTGCTCTAAGAATGTTGGCCTCACATACCAGCAGTGGGCCACACTGATGCACACAATGAAAAAAACCCTGCTGGGTTCAGCATGCAATGCCCTGACTTGCTTGATTACTCCCTTGCTTGTTATTCAGCTTTTAAATGGTCTTCGTTGGGTTATTCAAAAGGTTTTCTTTCTTTAGGAGCTCTATGACATGAGGTCATCATGTTCAGCTTAAGCATTTGCTGAATTGTTTGGGTACCAAAATACCAACTTAATCTGGTGCAACAGAAAAATACAGAAAATGCTGCAGGTGTTCAGCGTCAAATATGAATACATTCATTTCAGTTGGAGCTGTTAAGCTCACAAATCAATCTGGTTTTGATGTTTTATAAACTCCTATAGCCAGTGTTTATAGGCTGAAAAAAGATGAAGCTGATCTCAGACCTGGGAGCCTATTTTGGAAGTTCACCCCGTGGGTCAGGGTCTGCTTTGGAAGCAGGGCCCATATGTGTGTGAGGCAAAAGTAGCAGGCACTCCTGTAAGCACGCTGCTGGCTCTGCCCCACCTGCCATATGGCAGCAGCGCTCGCCTGCACCAGCAGCAGGCTGTGAGTGGGAGGCAGCTCAGGCTGCTTGGCCAGAGCATGCTGCTCCAGCAATTGTTCTGCATCCTCCCCAAATTAATGGCACTGGGCCAGGTGGAAGCATGCTTTGGGACAGAGCTGGCTCCTTGACCTGGGAGGACCACTCAGAGTACTACATTTATTTGTGTTTGGAAAAATCTGTCATACTATATAATTAGGACTACATGTATTTGATAGTGAAAATTAACCTAAATATAGCCAGACATTATTTACTGAGTGCCACTTTGATCTATGGAGAAAAAGTTGGCACAGACCTGTTCCACTGGCTTAGTTCCTTAAAAAGAGATAAGATGATTGTCTGACCATCTTTTAAATAGGACTTGTACCCGACATTCTCATGTTTGAAGGCTGTCTGCTATTTATATTTGTAAAGAGTAAATACCCTTGCTTAAAAAGAAAATTATTAAATATTCCCAAATATTTATTTTTTATTTTAATGTTTTAAAAACATATACCTCATTAATATGAACTGCTGGTCTTGTTTTTTTATGCATACCCATTAATTTCAGACATAGTGTAGGAGTTTAGCTCTCCGTACAGTCTGTGGATATAGGTAAATGTCTTCAGAGTCTGATTCAAGTAATTTAATTTAAGGACTAATTACATACTTCCTAAATGCCACTCATTAGGAACTTGCAGACTCTGGTCTTGAATAAAGAACATCAATTTGGTCTGTTAATCAAGAAAATGCAAAAAACATCCTTGAAAATGGAAGCTTCCAGTAGTAAGACCTTCACTACAGAAAACAAGACATGTAAAAGAATGAGTAGGATCTGCATCTTCATATACACCTAACAGTACAGTAGGTTACAATAGAAGAGACAAATTAATTACTTTACAGAAAAGAAATAGTTTAACAAAGGAGGAAAACAAACTCAGGAAGCATGCAAAGCAGGGTCCTATGTTTTCTTGGGAGTCACTGAGAGGAAGAGACAGGAATGCAAATAAGCCGTCTTGTGTCTCACAGCTATTGCTTCCATATTTTCAGGCTTCTGAAATCTAATATAAATCTAAATTTCAAAAGAGTTTTACAGAAAACCTATTTGCAGAACACAAACATTCATCTATAACATTTTATCTTCATAAACATTTTATTCACATTTTTCAGGAAGTTTTATGCACACTGCACAGTTGTCTTTGAGGCAGTTGAAAAAGCAGGACTCTGGTCAAGGCTGAGATTGAATTAATGTACAAACAGAACTCAGTCAATCCATTTCCACTGCCACAGTAAACTTATTTGGCTTGTTTTCTATAAAGACTCATTCCCAGTGTTTCTGACTAACCCTCTGCAGCTGCTCTGCAGCACATCATCTTTCTGAGTGTGAATTAGGATGTCTCACTGCACTGTGGATGAGCCACAGTGAGCATTAAAGTCACCGTGTGCTGAAGATGACAACAAGTGGGGACTGGCATGCTGACAGCAAGTCAGGTAGCAGCACTGTGGAATAAACACCTCACTATTCTCTAGGCATCCAACTGGAAAAAGAAGCAAGCACGTAACCAAATACTGCAGAAGAAAAGACCACTGCCAGCAACAGAGCTCCTGTCCCTAACAAAGATCCTCTTGGATTTTTTTCTGGCAATAAAGGCTTGAGTTGCTTCAAATGAAATCCAGGCTCTCTAGATGTCAGTGTGGATTATCCTGACTTCATTTGGGCTATTGTCTTCATGCTGCAAGGTCAATGCACTCTACTTAGGAATATTCAGGGCACCTAACACTGAAAATCTTGTTCCTTCAGTATTTTGTCTACATGAGGGCAAGAGTGTTGGATGATCAACAGCTAGAACTGTAGGGTGAATCAGTCTAAAACAACCATCGTATGTTGGAGATTGGCCGGGTCCAATTGCAGCTCTCACCGTCCTGTCACCTTACAACACCTGCTATTCAGAGAGGAACATTAATCAGAATATTCTAAGTTAGTATATAACCCCAATGTAAAAGGAAGACCCATGTAAGGGAAAAACAAACGTACAGAGAAGTCAAGTGGCTGACTGAAGGACACAGTAATTCAGTAGCAGAGCCAAGAATATACTACTCATACTCCAGGCTGTATACATACACCTAATACCAAATCTCCTGTTTCACCTAACACACACATTGTAAGCAAAAAAATTCTTTACTAGTTACAGTGTTTTAGCCTGATGAAATTATTAATTCTCCTTTTCTACAAATGCTTTCTGACCTCATAAAATGTTCAGACCACAACAATTATTATCCGAGTAACAGGGCTAAATCTTAGTAAGTTCTCAGTGGTGCTGTTCATGAATGATTATGTCTATTCCTTTTCTTAGCCCACAGGCTGAGTTTAATCAAGAATTTTGCTGTACCAACGCATTAAATCCAGACATAATAAATCTGCAGCTATTACACCATCTCTGAAGCAGAGTCTTCAGGGCCTTTTTTTTTGCCCCTCAAAGAAAAAAAGTAGTGGGAGCCACCAGGGGCATGAGTAGAGATTGAAAGTTATGAAGATGAAAACCATGATGGGAAAATCTCATGAAAACACTAGTGCCAGCTGTCACTAGGTTGCACCAACAGAAATCTGTACTAAGACCACTTAAAAAACTTTGGTATGGAACACTAAGAATTTAATGCCTGAGCACTGTATTGAGATGATGTGAGAGCCCACAGCAATTTTCATGAGGTAGCAGTCAATTTAGCAACACTTAGAAACTAAGACATTAAAAATACACATTACTTCTGTCTACTTTTGATATGGTGACATTTATACAAAAAGGAAATATAATTAGCAAGTTCTTTTTATGCGCCGATCAATTTTAAACTTGAGCTTTCTGGTACAGTTTGACTTAATATTTTAACTGTAGAAAGAATGACAACCTCTTTTCTGCTCTCCTCCAGCCTCCCCAAATATATATCCAACCAAAAAATACCCAATCAATTTAGTTCAGCCTCTTGATGTGTGTATCAAAGCTACTACATGTCCATCTCTGCTAAGGAGACAGAGCTGTCAGGAGACTATGCATGAGAGCTTAAGTCTAGGTGCGTCCAAATAGCAAAATAAACCTACCGCAAGTGACAATCCAGAACAGTCATGAGACACAACATTGACAAGGAGGACAGAGGAGGAAGAAATAAAAATTAAAACATCCACACACAAACATTAGTAGAAAACATGGAGAAATGACCTTTTTTTACAGGTGTACATTTATTAACAGTTCTGCCTTCCCTAGAAGGAATCTAATCCTCCCAGTGGCCTTTGGTAGAGCTGTATACTCGACTTGAAAAAGTAAGCCTTGTCTGCAATGGAAACAGGTCTCAAGACTGAAAATCTAATCTTATTTTCAACTTATCTCCCATCCTACCAAAAAGATGTACCAAAAAGCTACATCTTTTGATAATCTTTATGAAAAGACAATTTCTCTTTTGAATTGTGTTTAGGGAAGTGGATATTTTGAAGCACAAATATTCTAAAAGAGACAAAAAATTTATTCCCCTTTCTGTAACATCTAGCTATCAATGTGTGACTTGAGCTGACTGTGACTCTATTTCAAAAGGATCTTCAACTATGCCAAGTTATATGGCACTATAATGATTTGCCATGGATAGGCATGAATAAAAGTAGTTCAGAAGTTCTCCTCAACAAAAAAATCCAGACTAAGATAAAAATTTTATTTCCAGGAACTGCTGCTTTCAGTTTACCAAATGGGACTCTCTTCCAACTTTGTGTGCCTGGGGAACTAGGATCCTGCAAGATGCCATGTGACCAGCAACTGCTATTATGCACTTTTAGCTGCAGGCAGAAGTAATTAGCACTTGCAGGTTCAGGCCTAACAGTGACTGAAGTAGGTTTTGCAGTTTTTCACAACATTAGTACTATATGTTGCCCTTTATAATGGCATTAGATTTACATCTTACTCTTCAACTACTTTTTTAACAATTTGCTTCTTTGAAGAGCTAAAAGGCATTCTTACTATTCCCCTTTCTGTTTTATGCCAGAGCCTCTAAAATGCTTCAATTCTCTTAACTGAAGTACACTACATTTAGCATTGCCTTGAGTTCAGCTAGGTATGTGAAAACCTGCACTGGTAAGCTGAGATTAACTGTTAGAATAAGAACCACATCATACAGGAAAAAATGACAGCCAAAATGTTGCATTAGGAATTAAGTTGGCAAAAGATACTGAATGCCAAGGACTTAAAATCTGTACACTGTCAGACTGCTAGAAATGAATTTAAGGTGTGAATTAAAGAAACTTTCAGCCTGGGTTTGAAATCCCAGACAGTGAGGAGAGGTAGCTGGAGAGTTGGTGATCTACTTATTAAAGGTCTGACATTTACATTAACTGTGAATCTACCCTCCTTAGGTTTAACTGTGCAAAACAAAACATGCTAGTTAAATCTCAAAATATATAGGCAAATGTAGGTTTAAATAACTATACCAAGTATTTTGAATGGAATAATCTTAAAATACCTATCTGTGCAACATTTCAAAGTTTGAGATCTTTTTGTAGACAAAAGATGCAGGCTTCAGCTTTTTATCAAATTTTCCCGTTAAAAAGATACAAATGGAGCTCAATATTAATAAAATAATGTATTTTTGCATTTCAAATACTTATTTTCCAAGAATCCATGGTCATTTATCCAGGTCCTAATGAATATAATTAAAAACACTTAATAATACATTGTAAATACAACAAAGGCCTTACATGATATGGAACAAATTCCACATAAATATCAATAAACAAATTGCACATTATTTATCCTATGACAAAGTATTAGGTTCATTATCATTAGCAGGACATAACAAAGTTCTCCAGAAATTTTTCCATGAGCATAATCAAAGCAGTTCTTCCAAATTATTCTGGGTTCAATGGGAGAGCTAGCTTACAGTAGCCTAGAATAAGCCAACAAGTGATGACCTGATTTTCCATACATTGAAGGGGAAATATCTCACAATTTCTTAATATTAATACCTCAGAACAAAGTCTATAAATACAGGGATGAATGCTAAATCAAAGTGCTTTAAGAGAAGGAGTTCATGTCACATTCATCATATGGAGAAAAAAACCAGCAGCATAATATCTTCTTCAAGAGAGAGCTCAAAATTTCTGCTCTGGTATTTCGTGAGCTCAGTCTCACTAATCTTTCTAACCTTGGGATACCTCCACCTACGTTAGTGATTTTGTGTACCGACAATGTTTTTCTCAGGTGTGAATTTGTCTTGTGTTGGTGCCACACACTCCAGTACAGCAGTGTGGCACACAAAGCACTGAAACTCCAGGAGGAACCAGGGTTAAAACTGCACACCAGGGCAGTATCTAAAGTACTCCACTTGCAATGGGGATGTAAGGGTCTCCAGCATTTGCTCTTTGTCATCTTCTCTCTGAAACTGAAACTGGAAGTAGCTTGGCTAGCTCTACACTTTTCCATTATTTTCCTCCCCTTATCTGTGCTCTTTTGGACTCCTCTTATGTGATCTATTGCAGCTGGTCATCAGACTTGTAAGGCTTCCTCACCCTCACCTCACTTCCTGATCCTGCTCTTCCCCTACTACACCCTACATGCCTGGAAAAGCATGCTAACCTGTTCCAGGACCCTTAAGACTGGCTGATGAGCCACACTGCTGGCTGTTCCCTCACTGAGCAGTGGCATTTCACCACTTGTTCTGCACTGGGCCATGGGCCTCTTTAGCTACCGTGCTTTAAGATTCTCTTCTTGGCTCTTGTCCCTGACCAGCTGGCCCTAGTTCTCGGGTTACCAGCTCTGACTTGTATTTCTGATCAACCTGCCTTCAGCTCAGCTTTCTTCTATGCTAGATCCCAACTTGTGAACTCATCTCCTTATTCCTGAACATGCTCTCTTTTTGACTGGGTTATCACTCCTGTACTGCTCTAGCTCAACTTCCCCAGGAGTCTTGGGAACACAGACTTGACTATGCAATTAAAGTTATTTACTTCTACTTATGAGGGTTTGCAAAGCAATTCTCTGAATTTCTCCAGTCCTTCCTTTTTGAAAAATCTAGCCCTCTGTCTTCTTAGCTAAGGAAATCTCTGAGCTTTGAGGACAAATAGATACTTTATGTTTATTTCCTCATTCTGCTGCTCATTCCAAACAGTTTGCTCCAGGAAGAGCAGTACTAAAATCCCATGAATAAAAAGCTTTGTTTTCTCTCAGGAAGGTATTAGTCGAGTCTGTGGCCCTTAGTATTAAGCCCTGCAACCTCTGCTTCTCTTCCACCAAGTAGATCTGAAGGACAAGCTCTTCTGCCCTTATAAAAATTATGCAGCTCTCAAAGGGCATTATATTAATCTTCTCAAAGTTACTCAGTTGACTTACAGCTCCAAGTATGGCCTGTTATCTTTAATCTTCTCCTCTCTAGAACAAAATGAATTCTCCAAACATCACTGTGTTGAATGTCCCTGTGGTTTTCCTTTTTCATTATTTCTCCCTGCTTCTGACTCTCATTTTAGCCTCTATACTATGGTTTCCTTCTCAGCTGAACTTTTGTGTAAAAAGAAATTTAGAGTTCACAACTACTTTTCTTTATCATGTAATCTCAGAAATCCTACTAGTAAGATATATAAAGATACATAAACATTGGCCCTGAAAAAAGTACAGTAAAAATTGCACACAGTAGCTCCATTTTTGAAGCAAGCAGGACACCCTTGATAAACTCACCCCTTAAGGATGAGTCACTAAATGCCCGCTCATGTGTTTTTAGCAGAGCAGGGAAATTGGCTGGCTGCTTCATCAGTGATGCCACACCCAGGCTCATCCCTTGTGATACCACTGAGAAGATGTTGTCAATCAGTCCACTCTTCACAGAGCTACTACTGAGACAACAAGCACAGCTTTTTCTAGACACATCAAACAGAAACCTTCAAATGCAACCCAAAAGTTCAAGAAACGGAGAGTTACTTTACCTGGTCTTTCATGCTTTTCCCTAAATCTTTAACATCTTTCATGTTAATAGCATTCTTCCCTCCCTTCTCCTTTCCCTTCTTCTTGTTCTTCTTTTTGAACAAGCATTTCTTACAGAGACAAAAGCAGCAGGTGAGGATTAATAGGACTGCAACTATGGCTATGGCTATTAAGGCCCAAGGTGGCACTGGAAGAGAAAAAGACACACACACAAAAAGAAGGTGGTAAACTGTTAGTAGGGTTAAATTTAGAAACAAGCACATTTCTCTCACAGCTAAGCCTTTTTCAATGAAAATGCCTGGCAGAAATACCTGACATCCTTTCTAAAATATGCTGTCATCATTTATATATTTCTCCCAACTGAGCATTTGCCCATACAAAGCCAATTTAACACATCTATCTATATACAAGCCTGGTGACACATATCAAACTCACCTGCAGCTATTTTGATTCATCAACCATCTGAAAAGAGTATATCCAAAATATTTACTCTGTGCAATCTGTAAAATGCTCGGCACATTTAAGCAATTACTTATTTCTTTCTTTAATCATCTCCCCAACCCACCTGGCATTGTGGCTGAATCGGGTGGAAGTGACTGGAAATTTCCCTTTTCTGGAATGGTGTCTGATCCAAGCAGTCAGTTCTAATGAACAGCCCTTTTCCTCTGCCCACTGCTGCACTTGACAGATTCGCAGATTCCTGGCAATAGCTGCAGGTCAAGGTCACCAGTGCAGACAGACCAAGGACAGAGGGCTGTCCAATCCACGGGCATTTGCCCTAGCTGGCATCATGCCCTAAACACTAGCAAAGTTTCAGCTGTATTCTCACCTATACTCTCCTATAAACAAAAGATTGTGCTACATTTTTTCATTAAGTTCAGGCTGCAGGACATGGCTGAAGCATGAATAAATAAGAGAACACTTACTAGCATAAAATGTTCCTGTAAAAGATCAGAATTTTCGGAAAAAAGCAATTAAGATGACACTTAAACACAAGTACTCCAGAAGGCAATTATCTTCACACAAATCAGCTTTAATGACTACTGATTCCCACATTTAAGCAGAACACCTGACAAAATTTTAAATCTTCTAAACTGTCATTTTCTAAAATCTTGAAATGTACTCAGTTGGTCTGCAAGATACTCAGTACATTACCTAAAGGTCTCTAATATGATACAGAGCTACAGAGCAAAGCCAAAAAGTGAATCAAATTTGACATGTTGACGTCAGTGAATCACAAAAGGGAATGGATGGTATAAATAGAGAAAATTAATTGCCTAAAGGAGCTAAGAGGAGTGCAAGGCATAGTCACCGGAACTTCCACTACAAATTGCCAGTTCAGGAAGATGACAGAGCATCTACACCTTCCTTACTCTATATTTAATGAACTTATTTTCTAACTTTCATTCAAACGATGCTAATGGCAGATAAAAACCAAGGAGAATAGTTCAATATTTCTGTAATATTTTTGTGCCTCCAATTGTTCATTAAATGCAGCTGCTATAAAAGGAAAGCTGTACCATATGTAGAACAAATGAGAACTGATTACTAAACAAAAATTGTAAGACACAAATGGTGAACAGATTAGCAGCTGTTTATGGGATATATTTTATGAAGTTGGCAGCAGCAATTCTGCAGTTAAAGTTGCATTAGATCTGCACTTATCACTACTTAAAATCTGTATTTCATGCATTAGTATTTAATTTTGTTTTCAAATCTGGTGTAGTACCATTTTGTAGCACAACTGACGCTTTTACATTTTTTTTTCACCCAGCACTCAGAAATGTAAACCCATCATCTTTCACAAGAACTATGTCCTCTACTCAAATTCTAAACTTCACATGTACTTAGTCTGAAACAGCATTTACATAACACTGTATCTAAGATAATCCACAGGAGTGATGATAAAAGGAAATGAATGATGCACTCAGATTTATCAGCTTTTTGTTTCACTGATTTGTCTGCAGTGCCTGAAGCATGAATATGGGGAGTAGCAACAATATGGGATGGGGTTCTGCCAGGAGGATGCCACTCTGTGAGGTAAGAGAAGAGGAACACATCACAAGCAGGTAAACTGTGAGAATCAATGGGTTGAGGAGACAGGGAATGTAGGCATTAACAGGACAAACACATATGCATCCTGCAGATGAAAAAGCTTGTGTAGGTAGTGAATTCAAGTGCCTTTGTGCTGAAAGTGTTGTATCAGGTGGTATTCTGACACTGCTGCCTTGGTTCTCTGAAGCATGAACAATGTAGGGTACCTTGGGGAACATATGAAACACTTGCAGATACCTCAGCTTATTTTTTACAATGTGTTGCCTGCTCTCATCTGTTTGTAATTTAATTTCAACCAATAGCTCTTGTGATGCAATTAAATGATCATTGAATTACTATCTGGGACACCAAGAGTTATGCAGAATTCCTCACTTACCTCTTCAGAAAAAATCTGCTAACTTTTTTTATTAAACAAAGCATAAGCACTAAAATAAAAAAATGGAGGTAGCACAAAATCTGGACATTTACAAAACCACTGCAAAATTCAAAACCAAAAAGGAATGGATTCTTTTTCCCAATAGAAGTGTACTATCTCTGTCAAAGAAATGGCTCATTTGAACATTGTTGTAGACTGAGATTGCCCAGTCAATGGATGTAAATAATAGATTTTGGACAAGTGAAACATACAGCTATAATTGGCTTTGAAGAGATGTTTGTTTCCTTTCAAAAGCATGATACAAATATTTTAAAATGTTAATATTTTTTCATAATATTGACAAAATTTTCCAGAATTACTAAAGACTTTGAGAGTTTTTCTACCTGTGTTCCCCAATTTATGATGGTACCAGAAGAGCCTTACATTTGGAAAAGATAAGGTTTCAAAAGCTACCTTTCTATAAAGTCATCGCCAGGTGGACAGACTGAAGTCACTAGTCAATTTGGAAGACTCAAATCTGCAGCCTTTTATTTTTAAGGATGCTGTTTACCAACTGTGACTAATATCTATAAAAACCTTATCAACAGAGTAAGAAATTTCTTTTTGTGCAACGGCTCATATTGAAGATCCATATGGATCGATTTCAGTTGGACTTTACCCAGGATTATACCAGATTTTCAAAGAATTCTATTTTACCAGTGGACAACAGTGGGAACCTATAGTTTCAAGACTACCTCCATCCATATTGTACCAGTTTGACCAGGCTCAGCAGTTTGAAACCTCAGGAGGTCTCTGGACACAAACCACTGAACCAAAGAGCTCCGTGGCAGATGAAGCAGGGTGGGTGACTTGGAAAATGCTGATCATGACCCATGCAGATCAAGGTGTCAGGGAGCCAGAAGCTTCTTGTACAACTTGTCTTACCGACTGCCTGCACAAGGGGGTGCTTTGAAACAAGCAATACTTACCGACCCGACCAAGCAAAAGCTATTGGTTTAAGGATAATGAATATGTGTGTAAACTTTCTGGTGTTTCAGTGCTATTTTCTTTGTTCTATTCCTCTGGGAAAATACAGAATACTTATTTTGAAGAAGCTGTCATGAATGTCTAAGTGATTTGGTGATTCTACAAAGCTCTTAAAGACAAATCTATAAGAGGGGATTTGCTGAGTAGCAGTTAGTAAATAAGGTCTTGAATTAGTGTCATTGATCCTATCCAAAGTATGCTCTAGGACTTCAGTAAGAAATGCAGGAATGAAGCCTATTTGCAAAAGGAGAGTGTAGAGAAAAAGAAACACATGGCTTACTCCTAGGCAATAGCAGGGCACTGAAAGGAGTAAGCTCTAGGAATGTGTTGAATCAAGGCATTTTGAGTACCAATTTTGCATACTTCACTCATGTTGAACAACAGTCAGACATGGATGCAGATAAATGTGAGCTCTCTTATCTCTCTCTGTTGCCTCCTTCCACTAATGCCAGACAGTGTTATGTGCATGTTGTGGGTCATTTGATGCACTTGATACATTTCACAAATAAAGCAGCTGTGATGCTCTTAGATTATCATTTTAGTTTGGGCTTAGGAGTCTGCTTACAAGGCTTATCTCCAGACCATACCCATAGGTTGTGCTTGTACTCGTGTTCTGCAGCAATCTGTGAGGGCACAATGGACAGGGTGGGAATACACATTCCCAGAGGTCACCTAGTGATGCTCCAACTGCAAAAGGCAATTTGCCCATGAGAGCCAACCTAATCCAAAGCACTGCCCCTAAAAACCTCGAGTCCTCAGGACTGACTGCTTCATTTCACTGACTTGCTTCTGCTGAGCTGCACTAGGTACAGCTTGGGTCCCAACCTGTCATTAAATCTTGGTCCTTTGAGCATGCTAGATTCTAAGGGAAGGATGTATTACTGAGTTATTCAATTTAAGAGCTACAGATTTTGTCCTTTGTATAAAGACATCCTTACTTGGCTTTACACAAAATACTTGGAGAGGTACAGGCCTCGGGTCTAAAACTGACATTTCTGTGAGATGATCTAAAATTATCAAATGCCTTGGAGGACATCTGACTGCAGAGGAAAGACTTTAAGGGGGAAATCACAAAACGTGTAATGGCATCAAAGTGATGCAGTCTGGGAAAGAGAATAAAATCCTTAATCCTAATGATTTTCTTCCTTTCCTGAGTGCAATGTCAGATGAAACTTTACCAACTTAGAACACAAATAGAAGGAAGGTCAATGAAGAACTGAAGAGAAGAGCTGAATTAAAAAATGAAGACTCCCATACCAAAAATACTGTTCACCAAAAATTCCCAATTAAGCAATTAAGCAGCCCCATTTAAACTGTGACAGCAAAGGACTATCAGATAATGGCAGCTTCCATGTTATTCAGGCCCATAGCATGTTGGAATTGACAAATACTAATAATCTATGATTCAGAGGGGGCATGATGCTTAATAGGAAGCTGCAACTACCAAATAGCTGTATGTGAAGCACAGTGCTGTAATCTAAAGCTCTGGTAGTCTGAATATGGGCTCACTGGCAGTTTTAGTTTATGAAACTATAGTTTTTTCTTAGATTTTTGCACTTACAGCTTCTAATCAGGGAGGAAGTTTCATATATAGCCATATTCAGACTTTTTGTAAAGAAATTCTCCAGGGACCATGTTCTGGAAATCAACTTGACATTCATTAGAAGCTGCTTATAGAAAATGGCCTGAAAGCAAGGACCCAGATAAAAGATACCACTATGATAGCAGAATGAATACAAAAGTGATCAATGCAAAGAAAAGAAAATGCTAAAACATGGTAAAATGACTCAGGAAAGACAAAAAGTGAAAATATGTACTTGCAGGTACTGATGATTTAAATACTAGCATTCAGGCTTACATAGCTACATTTCCACCCCAGACACTCTCCTGTGTGACCTCTTGTTTTAATAGCATGCTTGCAAAATATTACTTTTACTTTCTTACATTCACTGCAACATTTCTTTTTTCTGTTTAAAGTTCACAGTGCTACCTTTGACCCATCACTAGAAAGAACCATTACTAAATAACTTGATGAGTGCACTCATGCTCATATTTCTCCCCTTTATTTTCTGAGCATGTGCAGTTGTATAAGACTCTCTCTGTGAATAGTTTATGGAAGCTACTGAAGCCTTAACTTTGCTAAAAGAGGTATGTTCTGACAGTGAAAGATCCCCACTAAAAATAACAGTCTGTGGAAGTGCACTGATCAGATGAGTTCACTGACTGGATATACCCCTGCCTATAGCTTTTTAGACATTATCATGCAAGATTATGCAAAATTTCTACGACTGAACATTCCATTCTTTGAAAACAAACCCACACTGAATTTAGCAGTAATCCCTTATACAGCTACAAATTTAGCCAAGGTGCTTGGGCTGCTTGAGAATATGATGCGCCTACTGTATGCTGAAAAACTGGAAATCAAAATGCATAAAAGTACTAAGATATTTACCTGAGGGCAAAACCACACCTACTATTGTAATTTGCAGGTCATTTATGTTTATTATTGCTGGTATGAATTCACCTTTTACAGCATGTGTTACGTTCTGTCAAAGTAAAACACAATTACCCAACACTGTATCTTCTTCCTGTAGAGCACAACAATTTGTCTGTGCTCCTCCCTCCCTCTTTGTTTAGCTCCCTCTCTCCTCCAGTTCCTCACTGCTCAGTCTCATCAGCTCCTCTGCCCCTCCTCTCTGGAGACACATGGGGGAAAAAGCAAGAGAAAGCAAGATGGGAGAGTCCAGATGAGACAGGATGGTGCAGCAGCCAGAGGGAGGAAGTAAAGCTGCTGAGATATCTCCTTCTTGAAGGAAGTACCCCAGAGAGATTGGCCTTCAAAGGCCTTCAAGCTTTAATGTCAGGTTTCATCTGTATAAATATTACAATAAAACAGCTCCTCTGTTAACCTCCACATTCCCCTTCATCCCCAATCAAAATGAGGCAGAGTAAAAGCAGAAGAGGGTTAGCACAGCCCTGTGCTCTGCTGGCTCTGTCATTGTTGCTTGGGGCTGCTCTCTTGGGCTCATTTTCAGCTCCACTAAGGCACCACCTCTCTGTTTGCCAGATGGCTCCTCATCAAGGTCCCTCCTGTGGTCTCTGGCTGCCCTTCCCAGCAGTGCCATGCCTCTGCAGGGATGTCAGCTCTCCTTGTACCCTTTCACAGCTCTCAGCCCTCCTGCAGGGTCCTGCTTCCCACTTCCTCCAGCAAATACAGCAATTTCTTCCATTGCCCTCTATGAAAGATGATACACTGCACCTGGCACACAATAACCCACAGGAGACACCAGCAGCCCAGCCTCCTGCTGCATGGCATGGCCCTTGGGAATGACTGTAATGCTGGCCAGTGAGACAAATACAACAGTTCCCCTTTCCAGCAAAACCTCTAGGTCACTTCATACAGAAAACAGTGTAGGGAAAGGAATGACTTTGGGGAAAGATGCCTTCTACTCCAGTAGGGTGGCTGTAAGCCAGGCGAGGGTAGGTCTCCTCCCAGGTGACCAGTGACAGGATGAGAGGACACAGCCTCAAGCTGCACCAGGGCTAGGTATCAGAAAAAAAATTCTTCACAGAAAGAGTGCTTCAGCATTGGAATGGGCTGCACAGGGAGGTGGTTGAATCACCATCCCTGGAGGTGTTTAAAAAAGACTTGATGAGGCACTCAGGGCCATGGTTTAGCTGATAAGGTAATGTTGGGTCACGGGTCAGATTCAGCGATCTCAAAGATCTTTTCCAGCCTGGTTTACTCTGTGGCTCTGTGAGATAACATTTTTAGAATGATTACTCTTATTGGCTCATATATCTGTTGCCACTAAACTTCTAAAATAAAAAATGAGTTCAGCATCTAGAAGTTACCAGAGACAGTGCTGGGGCACCCTGAGCAGGTTGGAAAGATGAAGAAGGCTGGAGCCTCCAGCCATACCTGGAAGCCAGAGAGGTTTGCTGTGTACTCTTCGAAAACTATGTAGTAACAACAGCTGAGGCCAAATACTTCCTCGAGAAGGGACAAAATAATCCATGAGGCTAATATTCAACTATGACAAACAAATATGTAGAAGTCTGAGATGACTGCTTTCCATCATGTGAACAATTCTGTTTTGTGGTTAAAATGATGCCTTAAATTTTAGCTTTCAGTTTTCCAGGTTCTGTGCTGCAGTAGTATGTAACTCTGAACTTCACATAAAGTGTTAGCACCTTCTCCTCACAGTTCAGTTAGACAAAACAATCCTTTACCAGCCTGAGAACCAAGAACACCGTTGCAGCTTCAGGCCCAAAAGTTATAAACAGTGAACTGAGAAGAGCAATCTGGGAGAATGGGACTTCATAACCTGAAGCTGTAATTGGACATTTAATCCTAATATGTAAATGGACCAAAACTTATAAAAGTGTGAAAACTTGTGACCCGTTGTCCATCTTACGTGTAGCCTTGGCCAGACTCTTGTACTGCCCAAGGTGTATGCTTTGAAGGCCTTTTAATAAATAACTACTTTATTCCTTTAACTCTCTAGCCTCTGTTCTAGGTGGTCTCTCAAGGCATCAAAAACACCTTTCACTTTTCTTGTGATATCCACAATATATTGAACCTCTAAAGACTGTAGGAAAATAAAACAATAAAAAAATCTGACTTGGAACTGGAAGTTTCAAAGGGACAAAATATTCCAGTTGAATCAATCCCAGGACTCAAAAATCAAAAGAATAAACCTCAAAAATAATGAAACTGATGGGAAAAATAAATTATGCTTATGTATGTTTGATTTTCCTGTTTATTCTTTCTTGCCTATACATCTTTGATTTAATTGTTTGCAATGAACACTGGTCTTATACTCCTTTTCAGTTTTGGAACATTTGGGTAGATTGTATCACATTTTCCAGGTTTGCCCTGCAAAAATGAGAGTCAGTCATGTATTTAAATGTTTGAAAGTGGAATCACATTTCTTGCATTCTAGAATTAGTCATGTATACTACATATGAATATTATAAATTCCCACATTAGTTATGAACTCCACTGCCTAGAAAGAAAGAGCTAATTTGCATACCTTTTTTATAAAGTACTGTGCAGGGGTAAAGTCCTTTAAAAGAGGAACAGATTTGTGAATTATGACAAGATGAACTTATAGAAACTCTGTGTTTGCCAATGTTCTATTAACATATACAATCTTAACACAGGATGCTATTACACAATGACTTAGGATTTAAAGGACAATAACTACTATAAAAAGATAACAAATACTGGAATAGTACATCAATTTCCCAGTGAAAGTAAGAAACAGCTTCATTTCTTTCTGGTAGTTAATATTAACTTAAAAGTTCTCAAATAGAAAATTGCTCATATTCACCAGCAATTTTCACCGGTAGACCACACAGTGTCTTATAAAGGAGGTAGGTATCTGAACTTCACAGGTGGAGACACACATACATACAAAATAAAATTACCTTGGTTAGAACACAGAAAACAGTGTGGGAGCATCAGAGCAGCAAAGTTCATGTCAACTGCAGGTCCTAGTCACCCAGCCACAAGTACAGGGAGCTAAGGGCTGGAGGACGCCATGCACATGGTGCAAGCAAAGGCAACCTTGGATACACCAGAGGAGGCACCCCCAGTGCCACCCTGGGGTGCATGCACACTGCTTGGGGCCCTGGTAGCACAGAGGCCACCCAAACTCACAGCCAGAATGAACCCCTCCAGCACACCAAATCATCAGCAGCATGGGCCTGTAAGGCAGCAGAACCATGCACACATCAGAGGTGCCCTGCATCCTAGCATCAGGCCCCTTCAGGCTGCAATCCTTCTAACATCTCACTGGCACCTCAGGTACCTCAGTGCCAGGAGCCTTGCTCAGCCCTTAGGGCACCTGCTCCTCTCTGCTCCTATCCAAGCAGCAAGTCAGAGGACCACTTTCAGATTGTCTGCATGGATGTTTCATACAAAAGAGTGATGCTGCTGAGAAGGACAGGAACATGGCACTTCCTACCCTGGTGAAACAGTTACTATCTGTCGGGTAGTTACTGTGCCACAGAAAACATCATGAAATGCCTTGCTCTGAAAATGTTCCAGCCTTGTGGAAGCCTTTGGAACCTTAAAACTTAATTTTATCATTATAGATCTGTAGCACAAACAAAGAGATTTGAGTTTCATTTGTCATGCTCTGCTACTGTGGTGCAGTAACCCTGGATAGATTCTAGGTGCCTGCCAAAGCTGCTCTATCCCCTCTCTTCTCAGCTGGGCAGAGGAAGGTCCTGGGTCAAGATAAGGACATGGAAAGATCACTCACCCATAACTGTTGTAAAACAGACTCAGCTTGGGGAAATTAGTTTAATTTATTACCAATCAAGAAAGGTTTGAGAAATAAAACAAAATATTAAAACACCTTCCCTCCACCCCTCCCTTCTTTGTGGGATCAACATTTCCCCTAACATTCTCTACCTCCTCCTCCTCCTCCTCCTCAATGATGCAGGGGACAGAAAATGGGGTTTGCAGGCAGTCAATCACACATCTCTACCCTACTTTGGACTCCTGCAGGGGGAAGACTCCTCACACTTTTCCCTTGCTTCAGTGTGGGGTCTGTGCCATGGGAGACAGTCCTCCACAACCTTCTCCAATACATGTGCTTCCCACAGGCTGCAGATGTTCACAAACTGCTCCAGTGTAGGACCCTCCCTCAGGGTGCAGTCCTTCAGCAGCACACTGCTTTGGTGTGGATCCTCCATGGGGCCACCAGTCCTGCCAGCAAACCTGCTCAGTGTGGCCTTTGTTCCCCACAGGGCCACAGCTGCTGCCAGGACTCTGCTGAAGCTTGGGCTTCCCAAGGGGTCACAACCTCCTTCAAGCCTTCACCTACTCCAATGCAGGGGCCTCCCCAGGCTGCAGGTGGATCTCTGTTCCTCCATGGAGCTCCATGGACTGCAGGGTCCCATCCTGCCTTACCATGGGCTGCACCACAGGCTGCAGGGAAATCTCTGCTCCAGTGCCTGGGGCACCTCCTGCCCTCTGCCCAGACCTCAGGGTCTACTTCTTACTTGAAGCTTTAGAAACAATCTTTTTTCCTTCCTGATTCCTGATTGCCATTTTATTATCCAGACAGCAATACTGTAACCAGAATACACACACTAAGATGAAGCACTGAATTATGGGATATCACAGAGTAAAAAGAATTCCCTCTTCACACATACAAAAAACTGATGAACCTGCCGGTAGAAACAGGTCTGCTGTTCCTTAGCTTTGTTGCCAGTTCAGATTTCAATTTCCCACCTAATTAAAAAAAAATTGGTGAAATTCTCAGTGAAATGTACTGCCTCTCCATATGAAATCAGGTCAAATGTTAAAATGTAAAGTGCATCTATTTTGTAAACAATCAAATTCTCTTCATAGAGGTATGACAGCCTTTCCTTTAGAACTGTATCTTTTGCTTCCATCCATTACACAGCCCAGGAGAGCTACAGTATTGACTTTGAACAGATACTAAGCAGGTTCTTATGTCTGTTTTTATCCAGCCCTTGAAAAGCTCTGTGATGAACTTGTTTCTTTGTCCCTCTGAAAGTTAAGATAAAGACAGATTAAAAAGACTCTTCTACAGCCTAGAATGTTATATATATGCATTGTACACGTCTTCCACTCATTAAAGAAACTGATGAATTCTGCAGTTAAGGATTTTGGGAACAGTTAATTACAAAAATTTATTAATACTTTCAGACATAAAAGCCTTTGTTGGTGTTTTTCTTTTTCTTCAAATAGGTTCAACAGGAATCATTCACATACTTAAGTATAGTAAACAGTGAGAAAGATCTATTTTTAATAGGCTGGGGACCTTTTTCTTCAGCGTCCAGAATGATTTACCAAAAATTAATTGCATGGTTGTAGTACTGATAAATCAATTATAAAAACAGTCAAGGAGCAAATCAAAACCAATCTTCTTCTTCCAGAGAGAATTATGCTAGTGCAATTGCAGTACGTAGGCAGCAATTGACCATATAAGAAGGCACATTTCTTTCTGTGACAGGAATGTATCTCAAAAAGCATATTCCCTGTGCTGCCCAGTGAAATCAACTAAATATCTGCATTTTCTGATCTGTTATTTTAAATGTACAGCTAAAACTTTGAACAAGATTCTTTCATTAAATATTATCTTTATTAATAGACATTCATTTGTGTGTGGGTAGTGCCTACAGGCACTGACTCAGAAAAAATGCCTCACCAGATCAGCCACTGCACACAGATGAAATAAAAGGACAATCTTGCCTGAGAGGCTTTTCAGTGAAAGGGCCTAAACCTGTGGGGTGGGCATGTGCCCATCTTGGTCTGACTGCCCACAAGAGCTGTGCCCTTGCCCAACCATCAGCCTACAAGGATGCACCAGACGTGCCCACTGCCAGATCCAGCAGGTCCAAGCACATCACAGAGCTCCCCTGTGCATGGCCCTTGCTAAATAGTCCTTCTATCTTCTCACCAAGATCCTCCTAGGATCCTGTCCACCTAGGACATGAATGCCCTCTTTCTGGAGAGAACCCACCCACACAGCTTGGCAGCTCCATATCCCACTGGTGGCCAAGCTTATGGCTATGGCTGGGCCCTGAAACAAAGAACACGGCAAATGAAGCAGCTCTCTTTGCCAGGACCCTCCAAAAGAAGTGCCTAAGATGACTGTGCCTGTTGAGGCACTTGCAGTTTGCTCCAGATTAAGACTATATAGTCTTGTCTATTTTTTTTGCACAAATGGTTGTATGGCAAGCACTGTCCCACTGAATGTTCAGTGTGAGATTAAATTCCCTGTCCCTAGTCACCCTGACAGAAAGATCACACACGGTTCATCATTTTTGTTTACAGGCTGGCTGTAATACCAGCATTGGTCCTTAGGTACTACAGGTACAATTAGCATGAGCCACACACATGTTCATGGGGATCATCAATAAGGTGCACTGTTTTGGTTCAGTGTCCTCTCAAACCTGAATGCAAGTGGGTGCTAAGATTGCCAGGTAATCATGGTGCATGGCCAGCAATGCCTGGGGTGCACCATACACAGACCATGTATCAGCCATAGAAAGAGGGAGAGCAGGGTGCTGGAGCTGGACTGAGCTATTCCCCCTCAGGATGGCTCGGCTCACGGCAGCAGAACAAAGCCAGGCTGGTTGCAGCAGTATGAGTGCATTCTTCCAAGGGACACCAGATTGTGCATCAACAGTATCAGTCATGCAGGGGTGTGCAGGAAGTTCCTGGCAGGTATTCTGCTCAGCTCGTGGACATGACACCAGTTCATGAGACTGGGGGCATAATGCTGTGGGCTCTGCTGCACTGGTTTATGGTGTGTGCCTGGTCAGGGCAGCTGGGCCATCTGCTCTGCAGTGTGGGCTGCCAGACTGCCTGGGGCTGTGTGCTGAAGGATTCAGTGGTCCCAGGCTGGCACCTCAGGCATTCAAATTAAAATCTTTTCATGACCTCTATCTATTAAGCAGAGGTGCTGTTTTGGGATATTTATACCAGTTTTTCAAATTTTGAGAGAACAGGTACCAACAGACCAGCTATCCTAAGCCTCATCCCAGTGCTGGGATGGAAAGACAAATCCATTCTTGTGTCACACCTCACGTCTGCTTAAAAAAAGCACCACAAAAGACAAATCCCTTTGCTCCTTCTTTGCCAAGATAAACTTGCCAAGAAAGCACCACTGGCACAAATGCACACAAGAGCTTTTGCAGCTCTCTGCTCTGTTCCACTAGCACACAGTTACTATCATGATGTGTATAAGAATACATATTATAAAAATACAATTTTGTGGAATCTGCACGCTATTAGACACTTATACAGTTAATACAGAAAAATGAAATGAAATTTAATCTGGTTATTCACAGACTGTATACAACTCAAATCCCTCAGACAAAATGTTTTCACCTGCTATTTAATAAAAAAGCAGGCTTTGACCTTTCTTTCTCTTTTTATGTGCTCATTTTCATTTTAAAAGACTGAAGCAAAGAATCGAAACATGGGTTGAGCCCTTGCCTAGTATTTTGACCTCCTTTATTTTGAAAGAAGCTATCAAGGTTCCAAGCTTATATCAGCAGTGGCCTTTGTCAGAAAAAATCTATTTTCAAGGTATGGTTAAGGTTAATAGCCATGTTGCTTTTCTTTTTCCGAAGCTCATTTAGCAGCACAATTATGATGACAATGATGATGATTGATTACTAACTTCTGTCTTTTTGCACAAAAAGCACCACTCCTGACTGGATAACCATAAATGCTGTAATGATCATTAACGTTGTTGCAGGAACCACTGCCAAAGTGATAAATAGATTTGGTTTACATTAGCTACCAGTCTAAAAGCATCATTTGACCTCATTATTAGATCTAATAAAATCTGGAATCATGCTCCAGAAGAAGGCTGTCCTCTTTAGAACAAGAACTCCATGGCTTTTTTTTTCTCCATAAATATAAGAGCTGAAATTTTGTTACCATTGTAAGGTCACAATTCTCTCCAAAACACTCAGTGCAAATGCTGGGCATTCAAGTTTGTCTTACTTCTTCAGTCTGGAAGAAACTTAAACTGTTCCTGGGGGGCATTAAAAGATACCTGTACAAGACCAGTGAATCTGCATTTCTTGTAAAAGTGGTCAGTTTGCTGAAGGAACCAAGGACATATTTATGCATAAAGGTCTGTAAATTTCATGTTAGTAAACTGAAATTGCCCCCATATTATATGGTTGATGTACAGACACAGCATTTTAGATGTGTGAAAAGACAAAGATGCATACTACATTTGATGTCTCAATCCACAGTTCCTACATGCTACAGTTTCTTTTTTTTGTTCATCTTTAAGGTACATGTATAACACACTCCTCACTGCTGCTGTACTTCTCATTTTGCCTACCTAGCAATGTCAGAAGTTCATAATTCAGCATACCTGGAATATGTTTTCTTTCATACTGTGCTTTAGCCTTCTGCTAATTAGCCTAAATAATTAGTTTACATGAGCTCTAGTTAGGTCTTCTATTCAACTGGGCCATGAGAGTGTGTTGTAACTGCTACAGCTGTAACTCAAAGTGATAGTTTTAGTTTCACATTCAGATGATGTGGATCTGAAAGAAGCCTGGGAAAGACTGTTTTATAGCTCACATATCATCCTGAAGGACAGCACTTCATGCTCTTGTATAGTGTGGATTAATAGAGCTAGTTTGTACCAATACTTTTTTGGTGGACTTGTCAAGTGAAAACAACTACTATCAGTATGTCTCTTAAGAGAGAAACTCTCCCTAAAAATCTCACCTACTATTTTGATCACCCTTTTAAAAAAAATGACATAGAGGGTGGAGTACGACTATGCTAAGGACAGCAGAGGAACCATGAAATAGAAGACTTTTCATCAACTTCTGCATTTTATTCGGTGATTGCTGTTGATTCTAAAATTCAGTAATGTTGATAATGGGAACCAGAAATCTGTTCTCCCCTCTGATTTTAGCCTAGTTTGAATTATTTTCTACACAATGCCATGACTTATAGCATGAGTTAGAAGTGCAGTCATAAATTAAAGCTTCTGGCTGGATGAAGGAATTTAATCTAAGTCCCTTAATTTCCTGGAGGAACACTCCAACTATAAGATTAACATATAAAGCTTATATATATTAAGAGTGGTGAGCTGTGCTACCAGTTTCATAAAAGAAGACCCAGCCTTGGTTTACTCCTACCCTCCTTCACCCAAAACAAGGACTGTAGGCATCTGTCCTTCAAAGGGATTTTAATTCCCCACTGTTAAGTGGGCAGGTTTACCAGTTTGCTGCTCTGAGACATGTGTAAGGGATTTCAGATGAAAACCTTCCATTTTAAATCCTGTATCTGGCTTGTTGCTGGACAGCCAGCCTGGCAGGCTTTTCATTGTTCTGAGACCCCATGACTCCCACCTGTGCTGAGTCTGAAGGCCAGCCATGTAATACTAAATGCAGGCTGCAGGGTTTTCTCAAATTATGTCAGTCATTCTTCCTGAATATGACAGAAATAAATAAATAAATAAATTCCCTCTCTCAGAACCAGACTCCACCTTTGATTATCTGCATTAGGTGTCAGTTTTGCCTTATGCTGCCCAAATGAAAAGCAGACACATTCTGGGCACTTACATCCCTTATGGGATCTAGTTATAGAAGCTCAGCTCACAGAAAGAGCCTCCTTTCCTCCACCCTATCGACCCTGACTGTGCTCAGCACAGATTGATCCTACAAGTATGTCCAGACCAGACTTTTTGCACTAAGTCAAGCATTCCTGTAAGGGCACATTGAAAACTCAATGCTGAAATGTCACAGCTTCTTCCTGTAATTGGGAAGAGAACAGGAAACAGAACCATATGCGAGGTCTTAAAGTCAATTCTCAGACATTCTTGTTTCATTTTGCTGCAGAAAACAGTCATCAGGGTCTGACTCTGAAGTTCTATACTTGACTTGAATTTACAGTCCTCTGGTTGACACCACTCCAAGTTCACTGCTTATCTTTGAATTGCTTCCTGAATGATTTGTTAGTTGCATAATCAGAGAATAGTGTTATGTTCCTTTCAAAAACAGGAAGCCAGCAGGCTTAAAGATCACAAAGAATGCCACTAAACCTCGAGAGCAATGAATTTAACACCAGACCCTGTGTCCTCTCCTGAGACAGGCATACATTTAATTACAAAACAGATTTTTTACTCTAGTAATATTTTGCTCCAGTATTTACAGCCAACCTTAGAAGCTGCTCATGATGAACATATTTTCTTACTGCTATTTAAAACCCACTGCATCCCATCATTTTCAAGAGTTCATCTCACTAAAATCATTTAATTAAACCCTATTCTTCTTACTGGATTAATTTCATTGCTGCTAATCAGAGACTGAAAAAAAAATCAAATCTTAACATTAGAAGCACACAGCAGAATTCTTGTTACTGTCTCTATATAAATACATTTTTAAATGGATTTGAAGTGATTAATCTCTGGTTTGGCCAGAAAGAGAAATAAAAATGAGAAAGGAATGCCAGGGAATGCCTAGGAAAAACAATCACTCCTGGAAGTAAAAGTCAGTTGGCTGAAATCAAGGGCTGTGTTTCTGGTGACTTCTGTCCAGTGAGTTATCTGTCCCAGGTTTCCAATTCTTCTAGCAAGTATTCTGCCATTAACTAAAGAAGCTCTCTCTTAATAAGAACTTTGCTACAGCTCATCAACCATTCTTTCAAACCTATGGCACCACCAGTAATGAACAATTAATCCTCTGCCTCCTCAGAACTGCGTTAAGCTTGGAACAGAGAGGAAAAAGCAGCAAAAGAAAATGGGTTCTGTGAAGCATGAAGAAATTAAAATAAAAACATGATAAAGAAAATAAACATTAATGGTAGATGAGCAATCAATAAAGTCCAAAGCTTGCAAAGATTGCCTTGGAAACTAAGTGCTCTAAAGGAATTTAAATAAGTAGAAATGGAATCTGAGAAAGATTTATTTAGGAGCGAATTAATTCTTCAGCATATTTTCCTTTTTTCCTTTCTTTGCATGATTGTCTCTTAGGCTACTTCATTTTCTGCATATGGTGCCACAGGACAGCAACAGATTTATTTCTAAGTTATATATGTTCTTCCATAGTGATTATTCCAGCAAGCAAAATGTTAACACATTTAAATTAGTGCAAATGAGATAGTGGTTTGTTATTGGCTAAAAGTGCTTCAAAAAAGACTAATAGTGATACACAGATGCAACTTTGCATCTGCAGTCTAATTAAAACTAATCTAATTAAATATGGTGCCTCTGCAAAGTCGCTTGAGCGCTACAGAGAACACACAGAATTCCTTTTATAGTTGGACAGATCTTCCAAGAGCCAGTGTGTCTGCCATTTCACTTCATTTGGAACCACTTTAATAGCAGGTGAGTAATCAGCAAATAAATTCTCCATGGCTGCCTTGGAATTGCTCACTCAGAGAGGCAGTGATAATGTATCCATAGATACAACAGCAATGGAGGCCACATGGAGGCAATGTCCTTTCATTATGCAAAACAATACAGCTGGAAAAAAGAAAAAAGCTTGAAGCCATAAGTCATCCTTTAGCCTCACTTATTAAGGAAGAATTCTACAAAAAACCTACTTTTGCAAATGAGTTACATTACTGATGTGAGTTGTTCACAGCAAAGTCGGGCATCATCAAAACTTTGTCCTGTCTAGCTATTAATTTTAAAATATTTTCTTTTCCCCTGGCAAATGAACATTCCACAGACATTGTATTCAGTAAGAAAACTTACTGCTCTCAACTGAAATTCTGCCCTAAGCTATTCTAGCACTGAGATCTAAAATGGCAACAAGGTAATAAAATAATGTCTTCCCCTCTCAAAAAATTCAGTAAGAAATCTCATGTTGGGAAACTGTCTTAAAATGTTTAAACCAGTTATAGTCACAGGAAAGAAAGTCAAAGGAGGACAAATCCCAATGAAGAGAAATTGTCATCACAACAGATTTCTATAAGGTATTCTAATAGGAAAAAATACTCTGCATTCCCACTTGAAGAAATAAATAAAATTATAGATAATAGAGAACTGTCTTGACCTATTACAACCTAAATGAACTATATTGAAAACCAAAGAGAAAAATGTATGGTGCTTGGCAGGAATCTGAATTCAGAGTAAAGAGGCTCTCCAGATCTTATAGTTTTTCCTCTTTAATCCTTTTTCAAGGCTCACCAGATCACCAAAAAGTTAAATATCCATATTGATATTCACAAATTGTTGAATTCCAATATGTCCTTGACTCTGTGGGACAGGCATGGTTCTTATAGTTTTTCCTCTTTAATCCTTTTTCAAGGCTCACCAGATCACCAAAAAGTTAAATATCCATATTGATATTCACAAATTGTTGAATTCCAATATGTCCTTGATTCTGTGGGACAGACATGGTTCTATATTCTTGGAGAAAATCTCTGTATCACGCCACACTTTTGTTACAATAGATAAATGGAATGAGAGCATACGAAAACTATACTGGATATGACACTCTCCTAGAGGTCAGCAAACTGAGTCTTCCAACCATTTTAGATGACATCTTCACTGCGTGAAAAATGCAAACAGGCTGAGAGGAGAGCTCTGAAGACCTCTCTTTCCTCAGCTGGAGCCCTGAGCAGTGAGCTATTTACTGCCGGTAAGCCAGAGACCAAGGCACCTCTCCCACCGAACAGCGGCTCCGAGTCCCTGGCTCTCCATGGAGCATTTCTGTGCCACCCTCAGTGAGACACATGAGTGATGCATTCTCCATGCAGTCTAACCTCCAGGCTATAGGCTCTCTCTCTTCTCTGTGGGGTGAGATACATGGGTTTAAACTTACTTAGACTAAGATGCAAGCCATGTTCTTCCTCAACTTGTGGCAGTGCCTTAGCAACTATTCCTGTTACAAAATAAAATTGGTGACAACATTTGGCATTTCCTTTCCTTCTTCAGCTCCTTCTTCAGCTCCACTACCTCCAAGGATGAAAATACAACCTCCAAGTAAAAAGAGCAATAGATATGACAAGTAAATCCCATAAGGAAAATTGAGTCTGCTGTTTGAAATAAACATACATAGAGGGTTCTGTTAGGAAAAAGAAATAATAAATGATGAAAAATCTCCAAAATGGCCCATTAAAGTCATTTTCTTTGCTGTCTGATAAGTAGAGCTCCAATTTGAGTCCTTTCAGTTGTAAATAGTTACATTAATTTCAGCAAAACTATGCTGAACAATGTTTGTAGGATTATGTCTTGAGGTGAACTTACTAATACACAGGGAAAAAGCCTGCATGTTTGTGACAGCATTCCTTTAACCTAGGAAAGATAAGTATGATGATTTATAGAAAAGGGATACTTTGCTGAGTCATAACCAATTTTCAGACTTAAATTGCTAATCAAATAGTAATTTTCATGGTATTTTTCTGTATCCTAATGTGAAATTTACCCCGTTTTAGAAGCTTGCATAAGGCATTTTTCACAATATAAAACCTGTATAAGGTGAGGTTTGTTTTGCACAGGCTGTCACAGAGGCCCATGCAACAAAATGAGTATTCCCCCCTGTGAATATGTGCACTGAAGGTCAGCAGCACCATGCACTACACTAAAAAGTAGTAAGGCACTAGTACTCTGTTCTCAGGGGAACAGAGACTTGTAAAATATAGAGGTTTTTTTCTTCTAAATATATAACATGAAGAAAAATTGAAAAGAAAAATTTTCAACTTTATACCAACGAAATTTTATTCAGATCTAGATTTTCTTGATGCATTTCATAATGTATCCTGATGTATTGCACCAGTGAGGCCACACCTCAAGAACTGTGTTCTTAAATTTGAGGCACTGCAAGTCAAGTAAGACATTGAGATGCTGGAGAGAAGGGCAACAAGGCTGGGGAAGGGTCTGGAGCACAAGTCCTGTGAGGAGTGGCTGAGGGAGCTGGGGTTGTTTAGCCTGGAGAAAAGGAGGCTCAGGAGAGACCCAGCCACTCTCTACACCCACCTGAAAGGAGGCTGAGGCCAGGTGGGGGATGATGTCTTCTCCCAGGTTACCAGAACAGGGCAAGAGGAAATGGCCTCAAGCTGAGCCAGGGGAGGTTCAGGACACCAGGAATAATTTCTTCACTGAAAGAGCTGTCAAGCATTGGAAGGGACTGCCCAGGGAGGGGGTGGAGTCACCACCCCTGGAAGTCTTTAAGAAACAATGTGGGACTTAGTGCTGTGGTTTAGTTGACAAGATGGAGATTGGTCAAAGGTTGGACCTGATGATCTTGGAGGTCTTTTCCAACCTAAACAATTCTTTGATTTAGTGATTTTACACATTGCCTAAGGAAAGGAAAGTGAACTATCAAATATATTATTATTTTAAAATACATTATAATTTTATATATATATTTATAATTTTATTATAATTTTACATATTTTGATTTCAGTGCAATTTGGAGCTTTTTAAGTGTGGCACATACGCGTGGCTGTAATTACATCACATTAAGGACATTCAATTACATCACAATAAGGACATTCATTGCATTTACTCTTTTTACTTTACTCTTTTACTTTTTTTACTCTTTTAATGCATTATTTACTTTACTCATTAGTCATTATTTATTATTTTTATTTATTATCTTTACTTTTACTCTTGTATTACTTTGATCTCACATTTCTCTTGTGTTCACTCAATGTGCAGTATTCATAAGACAACCTGCTTTTATAATATATGAAAGCTTTATCATGGGCTCAGCCACCTGTAAATTGTCTTTAAATCAGCACAGAGTTTTAAGCCACCACTGGCTTAAAATATAGAAATGTAATTTATATATGGCAAAAACAGTAAAGACACAAGATACAGCAAGATAGAGATTATTTTCAAAAACAACATAGGGCATCTGATGTAAAGTTTCTAACTTCTAGAGTTCAAGTCAACTATATTGGTGAGCACCACACTTAAAAAAATTTGAATCTTAACCTTGTGCTGCCTTTTCAATATTTTTAATAACTTAGGAATGAAGCAAAATAATATTGTCTTGCCAAAATCATCTCAGAAAGTAATCTGCCAAAATTTGCCTTACTTTCTGATTGCTGACATTAGCACATTACTCTACAATACAGCAAAAATAGGGTTTGTTGGGTGAAATCTCAAAAAGGGTTTCCAGAAACCAGAAGAAAACTCCTGCTTATTTTGAGATGACTGTTTCTAATCTGACCTGTCACAAACTCCTGGATAAGCTAGGTGATGAGGTGCCTGTCCTTGATCTGAGGGAAAGGAAGTCCTCATTAATATTCCTTTTCAATGGAGCTTCAGAGCCAAAGTTGTGCCTACATACAGGAACACTATACCATGTGAGAAGTGCAGTTGGCAGAGGTAAAAATAGGGTGAGAGATTTTATTGTTATGGTGAAAAAAAGTCCTTTAATGAAGATAAAGTTTTTGTTTCTGTCACCTGCAATAGGCAGTGCTCTTGGAAGGTAGTATTTTTTTTTGTGCTGTGACTAGTATTAAACACGTCTCAAATCATAAATAATTTATGTTGGCAGTGCTGTCCCAGGAGAGACCACTAATGCAAGCAAAGCTAGTTATATTTATTCAGGCACATCATGGTAGAGGTGACACTTGATGAAAGAATAAATCCTTCCCTGGAGCAAAACTAAATGCCATTTACCTCACTGCCAGTGGCTCAGAGACCTAGTATCTCTGCAGTGGTTTCCAAAAACTCAGCCACTGAAGAGATCAAAATACCACCCCAAAACAAACCTTATTAAATAACTCCATAGCTATAGTATTTTAACTATGGCAAACATGAAGCCTGTATTTTTTTATCAATAGCCCTTTTATCCCTTCATGAAAGCAGGCTCTGACAGACATACCCCTCCCAAGTGGCTAGGGGTTATTTAATTGGCCTCACATGCCTTCAGGTTGAGCCAGCTCCTGCCTGGGAACAACCTCCTGTAAGCCAGCACTGCAACCAATTTTCCTTTGGCTTCTCTCTAAACTTGGCAATGCTGTGATTTATCCTGGCTCATCTCAATTGTTGATCCTTATCTGAGGTCACACATGATTTTGCTGACTGCTGCTGACACCGCAGGGTCATACACAACACACTTTCTTGTCTCTCCTGAAAATGTCTCTTGTCCAAGTAGTAGCACAACTAGCAGCAGTTAGAAACTGCTTGAGCAAGGATGTGAGATTTCTAGATCATGGTTCAGTGCAGGAAGATTCAGCATATTCAAAGAACTACCCCTTGCAGGAGCCCTCAGACTCAAGCAAAAAAATAGCTAGTTCTTTCCTTATAACTTCTGTACATTTATTTTTATTTATAACCTCTGTACATTAGTCCTGAGGCTACTAAAAAAATACACATCAGCATTCAGGTTTGCTTTGCTAAAATGTTAGCTGAAAGCTTTCCAGTCCTTCTTAGCAAGCTTTGTGTGAAGTAGAGGGGAAAGTAGACAAATATTGGTTTACATTCATTCTTTTTCATCAAAAGTATCCTATCTAGTCTGGAGAACAGAGCAGAGACTAGCATTGTTAGGAAGCCTTAAGTCTCTCAGTCATACATCTAAAAAACATTTTGGAGGCTTTAACCCTCCTTCTTCCTTCTGTAACTGTATTCTCCACAGAAGTCAGCATGGCAAAACTGTGCTTTTTTCTGGAGAGGCAGGAGGTGTAAATCAGAGAAGATGCTGTGTGATAAGGGGACCAGGAAAAAGGAAGGAAAAGAGGCAGTAAATGAAAGAGACTGAGAAGAACTGGAGATGTAAGTTACAAATTGGTTATCATTTACTTTCAGACCACAGATGTGACCTCTAATACTTACAAGTCATACATTCTGTCAACATGCTTTGCAATAGTAATTTTCAGACATACTGCTGTGGAGGTTGTCAAGACATATACTGACTGTCATTAATGGTTACCTGTCTGGTGGAAGCAACTGCTGCACCTTCTTGGAGAAAGAATCCCTGGTTATTACTTTTTTTTAAGAAAAAGCAATTTTACATTTACCTAGCATCAGGACAGAATCAGAGATATTTTATAGCTCTCAGTCCTCTACTCCCAAAATGTCATTACAAACCATTTATTTTCTTTGCCTCATAAAATATTGTGGGAAAGCAGGGAATATCAGCATTGCTTTGCTGTATCAGGAGTTCTCACTGACACTCCAATCGGCTACTGGCTCCCAACTCGCACGATGACAATGCCCCATGAGCAACAAACTTCTGTAATAAAACATCCTGACAATTTTGGTCTATTAAGTTATGTCTGGGAAGTGGATGGTAAGGCCACACCTAACAATATTTATTTATTTTTGTCCTATGAAGAAAGCTTGTCTTCACCTTTACAAAAACCAAACCAAAGTAAAGTAAAATCAACATTGTAACAGAGAGGCATTGAAACATCTACCAATCTATGAAAAGTGATCCATCTTAGCATATAGGATGGATACAAAGTATGCTCCTAGCACTTAAGATTCCCCTGATAGCAGGGGGAAGAAGTCTGCCCAAACAGAGGCACTATCAGCAGCGTTGGAGGCAATCCTGTAATTTTGTCTGCAAGGACCAAAGCACTGCTGGGGTGCAGTCAGTGAAAAAATCTTGAGCCCTGTAACAGTCTGATGGTGCCTTTGAAATGCTCCTTTGAAATGAGTACCACTCAATGCTGAAAGGAGGGAGGAGTTAGTGAAGCATCACATCCACTCCCTGCTCACTGCTCCAGCACTCTAGTACATCCACCAAAGAACTGAACTGAGCAACTGAACACTCATGGATGAGCTAAATGCAGAAGGAAGCTGAACAACATCATCTGCCAGTACCCTGCATCCCTCTCAGGCACAGAAAGTGGCACCATGGTGGCCTGCTTCCTCCTGAGCCAGTAATGCTGGGGAACAGCAGTGGTGACATGCTGATGCAAGGGCTGCTGTACTTTGGGGGAAACATAAAACCAACATCCTCAGCTTCTTTGGTGATGAGAGATCCCCCGGGATTTTCCCTAAAAGATTGTAATGCCTTACAGCCCCATCCAACTCTCATTAAACTAAATGGAAACAACCTCAATCACATCTGTGGAAATTGGATGTTTGCTGGGTTGGCTCAAGTCCCAAGTGAGGTAATTAGATTCTTCCAACGGCTTCCATTGGAAAATTTCTGTGTGTGTGTCCCCTTCCCAAATGATCTCAAAGTAGCACTCTACTAATCATTTAAACTAAACAACTGTCCTAAATGCTCTTTTTTTGACAACAATCATGAAAATGTATGCTGTGATAATAGGCCATGTGAAAAGTGGGTACAACTCTCAGCAAGCAGCCCACTAAAATCAAATGGAAGGTAAAAGAATTACACTGGTATTTATGAAGGTCTGAAAAGAAATTTGCTTCTACCACTATGTGTGTGCGACGTCTCTAAAATTACATTACTTGTAGAGCTACAAACTTTTAATAAAATAAGTATTTTATCCTAAAATAACCACAGCAAAAGTAAAATTAATTTACATTAAAATAAGAATCAGTGTAGCAGTTCATCAGTTAAATTACAGGACACATTAGAAATGTTATTTACAATTTTGATCCTCCAAACCACCTGTGTGTGACAAATTTAATTTGATGCACCATTCAGGAGCTTAAAGGTTAGTACACATTTAAATATTTTACCAGACTAAATCTTTTGAGATTCTAAAACCTGCTGTGTAGCATTTCAATACCTGGACTCAGCCTGCATACCCATGCTACACTTACTGGCTGGCTCTATCAAGTAAGAATGCAATCCTATTGTCTTTTAAGTTATTTACAAGAGAGGTGCAGGTCAGTCAATAAAAAAGACTTGAAAACAAGAGAAAATTTGTTCACCAATTTGCAGTTGTGCTGCACTGCAGGGTTCAGCTAGTTTTGCTATGCCTTTAGGGATTTGATATCACAAATTATTTTATGTAATGGGGACACAATTTAGGAGTTTGGTTGTTTTTAAAGACAATATATTTTCTGTTCTTTTTCTAACAGGAATTACCAGGATAAATATTTGGTTCAACAGGATAAAATGCTTCTTGTCATTATCATTACAAAATCATAGACTTTTCTGAGAAGTAGTAGTCATTTTGGACAGATCTGTGCATTCTGAAGAATCAAAGCCTAGCTGTCAATAGGTTAACAAAAACGAGCTGTTGAAAATCAAGGATGTTGCACAGTTTAAACACTTCATGCATTAACTGAATAGAAAAGAGATTGTTGTAATTAGTTTCTCTTTTCCATTTTGCCTCTTCCTATACATATTCCTCTTGCATGCTTATACTTATTTCAAGACAAGCATTGTGCAGGAATATTTTTGCAGTTTGCAGTCACTGTTAAATACAATAAATGCATGGCTGTTTCAGAATAGTCAGGTCAATGCTGACATTTGTTCATGCTATCTTATCACCATGCCCTGAGTTCAGGGAGTATTTTTTGTCGATTGGTCCTTTCCACTCATCATACTATTTCCCACTGTCCTGGCCACCTCACTGTCCTAAGCCTTAGAACTCATCAATAAATATTTCATGAGGCAGACAAATTTAGAAACTGGTATTCTGGAATAGCTTCCTATAAAGTGATTACTATCATTGACTTGTAATCTAAAATGCTATGCTAGGCTGAAATTTACCAATAGTAAGCTTGCCTTATCTTTGTCTGTCGTCCTTCCCTTGCTCATGCTGCAAGTAAATTTGTACCCATGGCACATAATGAACAACAGACAGACAAAAAACTGACTCCAGGGTTGAGACTTGAAATGCCATATTCCAGCTTAAAGCACATGCTTGATGAAAACTAAGTGCTCAGGTCTTAGGAAACATGATAAAATAGCTGTTTTGGGGGGAAACATAAGTTTGATACCTAAACAATATACAAGACTGAATGCTGGGTTAGCAATTATTTTGCTTGTGATGATTTTTTCATGTGAGTTCTGGCTAGGAGAAAAGTGTTAAAAAATACATAAATGAAACAACACAGAAGTAAAACAGAAAATCCATTGAAATCTGATAAGGAAGAAAGGACCATAAAAGCATCTATAAGAAAGGTGTAAAAATTATTGAATGTTGCAAACTTGTTAACTATGTGAAGAATGTATTTCCTCTCTAAAACCTGATTCCAGAAAAAAACAAAACCAAAAAAAAAAAAACCCAACCCAAACCAAACCAACAACAAAACAAAACAAAACAAAACAAAAAAAAAAAAAGAAGAAGAAAAAAAGAAGACCTCCTCCCAGTCCTGGAGGTTCCCTCCCCATTGGGGTACAGTGAAATGGGTTATGGTCCTGACAGAGATCTAGGAGAAAGAAAACTCCTTGTGTGAAAAGGACTTCCAAACCAACTGGCAGCTCACCAGCTTTCACATACTCCTTCTCCCTTCCTCTTCAAGGAGCTGACACCCCTGCTCCCCTGGGTCAAATAGATGGTTTGTTTGTGTGGCTGCTTCAGACTGACAGTAAAGGAGCTGCCAGCCAAGACTCAGGAGTATCACTCAGGCTGCAGCCTACAATGCCTTAGCATCAGGTCTTCCTGAGACTAAAGGAAACCAAGGGACCAAGCTGGAAAACTTGGATCTGCCTTTCCTACAGGAACAGCTAAAAAAGAAATGTGGGATTCATGTTGCCATATTCTGCAACCTTGTGTGAAACACTTGTTTAAGCACAAGGAGCCTTGAATACCCAGTGTTATTTGCTCATTTTGTCCAAAGACATTTCACAGCAAAATGCATATGCTGTCCTTCAGCCAGGCCTCTAGTCCAGTGAGCTCTCTTATTCTTCCTCAGACTGTATATTGACAGAAGAGATTGAAGCAATTGCTCTCCAAATCAAAGAAATCAGGTCTCCGAGCCCAGAGAAAGTGTTCTAAGGCTGTGAATCTCTCTGTTAAAAGGGCTTAACCTAGAGGCTTTCCTAGATATCTAAGTATGTGGGATCAGTACCATTGCATATACCAGTTTTTCCTTCTGGATGAAACTGGGCCTCCTATTTCTAAGACATTCTGAAGAGGATCAATGCATTTAACTCAGATCTGTAAATTCAACTTCTAGAGTCTGATTCTCAAAAACTAAGTGTAGAAAGCCTAATAATTCCTGGAGCTCCTTTTTAAGATGTGGGTTGAATTGCCTTTCCCATCTGAAATTATAAACTTCATCTTTCATTTTGGTGGCTCTCACTGTAATAGGAAAACAGTGCCAGCTACAGTACTGAAACATGCCCCAGATGATATAGGGGCTGTGAGCAAATTAGGGAGCTCTCGCTGAAGTTGGTAATTAAGAGTAGATTCAGATTCTGAAATCTGCACAGGAGTAGGCAGATGGCGTGTTCAGCTGCCAGCTGGAACTCAGCCTTCATGAGGCAGTCATTCAAGTTGAGCACCACATCTTTCTGTGGAGTCAGAGCAAAGTCTTCCCATACCAAGATTCTTCTGAATATTTGAGGCCACTTCCACAGCTCTTGCAAAGTGGCTGCATGTTCTGGAAGGAGTAGTGACATTCTGAATTAGAACTATTCAAGAGCTTACCTGACATAAAAGCCAAGACTAAGAAAGATAAAATGAATGTATGAAAGGATGCTGTGTACCTATGGTATTCCTGAGAGTACCTCTCAGTGGTCAGTGCCTTAGTTTTTCACCCACCTTGGCATATGGCACTGATGACCAGGTATTTTAATTCATGTATCAGTATTCTTGTGTCTTTCAAAAATGTTAAACACTTAAAAATCATGTTAACCAAAGGAGGGTTATTATGTATTTATACTACCTCAGACAAGGCTTTAGTCTGGACAATGCTCAGCAGGAAACTCTCCCAGTTCTAAGCAGAATAGTTAACAATAACAACAAAGAATGGCATTCTGTTCTTCAGCTGTGCCAACTTACAACCATTTCCCAGAATAACAGTGGCGAGAGAATATTTTCTAGCTTGCCACAGTGCCCAAGCACAAGTAGCTGAGGTAAGGATGGGATATAAATCTTAACAGCAATTCCTATATTTTCACTGTGCATTTAAACCATATTTTTTAAAAGAAAACCCACTAACCCAAGTCATAGGTGCCTTTTATCTTTTATGCTGTACATTGCTGAGAATTAATCTTTAAATGTATTCTCAGTTTTAAATTCAGAACAATTGTTCCATGAACTCTTATTTTTAAAGCAAGATTAGAAACAATTATAACTGATAATGTGTAATTCTGTTGGCACTTTATATGCAGGTAAGTTTGAAAGAGGCTAACAAAGATTATGTTTCTTTTATTCATGCAAACACAATTTTAGTGCACTTTCTTTCACACAAAGTAATGAAATTTTAGATACATTCCCAGAACTGGAAGTAAGCCAGCAACTATGCTCAGTTTTCTGCTTGTAAATTGAATTCTCTACTCAACGTATAAGGCACTGGCACAACTTGACATATCTATAGGGCAATAAAATACCTCCCAAAGTAATTGTAACATATAAAATAATAATCACAGTGATGTGCTGGAGGAGACTCCTGGGGGTAGTCTGACACCCCTTGTTAAAATATCATGACCAAACCAAAGGCAGGTGCTCACCCCTGTTTCTGCTATAGATGAATTTCATCCCCTTGGCTTTAAAAGTTAATCTGAACATGGTTTTTTTTTTTTTGTTTTCTTATATTTTGCTGAAATGTTTTCAGCATCATGTGTTTTATAGGAGAACTTACTTCTCCTTCCCTGTCTTTCAGAATATACAACTCAAAACGGCTGTTTCTGAAGAGGGTGTTACAGACACATGCAATCAATAATGTATAATTCTGTTTGACATTGAGGTTACCTTCCCAGCATGCTACTGGCTTAGAGACAGCATTTCTTTTCTGATGGGACAATGGATTCTCAAGGTGATGCAGAGGAGGACCTGTGTTTAGCCTGTGACAGGCTCTCCCTGTCCTGGGGATGGAGTGTGCTGCAGCTGCTGCTCTGGTTGAAGCTGTAGGAGGAGTCTGCTCTTCTGATTTCTGCTTTCTTCCTTGGCTTGTCCAAGGAGCCAAGATAATGGCCAGTGCAGGAACAGGGAACTCCTTTGGACATAAGTGCATCACATGCATGGGTTGAGTTTGCTTTGATTGGAGGAGATTATTTCCCTGCCCACAGCTGGGGAGTTGCAACTACAGGATCTTTAAGGTCCCTTCCAACCAAAACCATTCAAGGATTTTATGTAACCTCCTGGCAAGCATGTGTGCTTGCCAGTGCTAGATCCAGCTACAGTCTGCAGCAGCAGCACTTCTAGGTCATGCTCGAGCAGCGAGTACTTCTAACAGCCTGAGGTTCCTCGCTCAGTTCTGTATGAGGATCAAACTGGCAGCTGTCATGAACCCTAAAGTTTAAGGAGTGGACCATGTTAAGGGAAGCCCATCAGAAGGCATATGAAAATAACTCATGGATTGTAAACGGTAATAATGTATAAAAATAAATAAATTCTACATGACAGAATCAATCATTAAAACATTGATGGAATATAACACAGTGGGATCTCAGACCACATGCTATTCCTTCCAGACAAGGATTTTCATCTGCTTCATGAGTTTTTACTTCCATTCTTCCATCCCTCAGTATCTATTTATACATTGGGATTTAAAAGCTGTATTTTCAGGGTTCCTCATATAAAGCAAACAAAATATACTGGACCACTAGAAATAATCAGCTTTTTCATATCATGAGTTTATAAAATAACAAGAGTTGAACTGTTTTTCTCATGATATTTGTGTCTTCTGGATGTGTGTGGGCAGTATTTTCAAGCTTTTTCCTATCAGCAGGAGATCTAGAAATTTTATTTAACATTAAAAAAACGGGAAATTAAGTTCTCATCTACACTCTGGGACTGGGACGTTCAGGGAAAAAACAAAGTCATCTGATATTTGCATTTAAATTGCTATATTTAGAAATAATGGACTTTTTTCCCCCATCTGATATTGTGCTGTAATAGCTCTGTCTTGTACTTCTGTGTTCCAAAATAAATCCTGATTTCTGATTTTCCCTGTTCCTTCTGCAGTGTAAAGCTGTATGTATCTGCCTGGCATGAGTAGCTGTGAATGATTTTATGACAGGAAGGGAGACAAGGAGACTTGAATTCATTCTGTCCCACTTCCTCCAGCACTGCCCTTCAGACTTCCCTGAACATCAAGAAACTCCTTTATCTTCTCCAAATCTCTCCATACAAACATTCTTTGCCAAGATACCCAAATGGATTTTGCCAAAATCTGACTGTTCCTAAGCTGAGAATTCTGCTAATTGTTTTGCTAAATCTATGTGTGCACACAAATAAATGTATGTATACATATGTATACATATCCTCATTCCTACAGGCAGTCAGCTACTACTCAGGATGATCTCTGAAGCAGAAACCCAATTCTTTCCTGGCTAACCTAGGATATTAGGCAATGACTAACACTGGCATGTACTGTGAAAACATAAATCAGAGCTATTGCTGCACACTTTATTCTGATTTTATGGTATGCATACAATATCAATCCAGTTTTTAAATCTGAAAGCATTCTATTATCAGCATTTTGTATCCTTTTTATGAACTTAGAAAATAATATGCCATCTCCTCCCTGTACCAGTGACACCTGTGCTCCGGGAAACATTGGGAGAAGCCTAGTGAATTTGTTTTTCTGCAAATGATTAAGCTGTCAGCTTACCAAAATTAAGTTTCAGAAAGATGCCATGAATAAAATCCTCTATTTTCTATGAACAGACATAATCTGGTAAAAACTCCTCGATAATCTTGATGCCACATACGAATGAAAAATTAAGAAATTAACTTTACTGTCATTTGTAGAGGGCAATAAGCATTCTTAATACACCTCAGCTGGTCAGGCAAGAAAGGCAGAAGGGCAAAATAGCAGAGACCAGCGGGGAGAAAGAAATGATGAAATGTGTCTAAGATGACTGCTGAATGCTGAAATTTTGACTTAAATAGCTAAATATATAAATCCAGAATTAATTAATTAATTAATTAGCTAAATTACCCAAATACAACTTGGTAGTTAGCTTAATAAGATATTATTTAGAATTAAACCAGACCTGAGACTTACAGTTATTTTTACATTTTTTGTTACAGTTCTCTCTACAGCCTCCAGTCCCATTTTGTTTTGACAGTTATTCACTAGTCCAAGGGGAGGGAAATAAAACTTCCTCGGCAATGTGAGAGAAGTCTGCACAGAACATCAGATTTTAGCCTGAATTATCATAGATTTGAGCTTCTGGTTTTGGGGGATTAGCAGTCAGTTGTACAAGATGAGTCAAATTCAGGGCTTTTGAGCATCAGCTACTGAGGCCAAATGGAGTGGCAAGCCAGCCAGAAATTTCAGAATAGGGTTTGTAGAGAAATGTAACTTTTTATATAATTACAATGTAAGGCAGCAATGAGCATTGAAAATATGCAATATCTTTCTGTTACAGAGGTAATGACACTATCCTGGATTCAATGCAATCAGCTATTATAGCTGCTCCAGATTTTACCACCAGCATTAACAGCACATCATTATTCAATCAGATGCATGCTGAAATTTTATTGGATTTTTGCTGTCTTGTTTACTGGCAGAATGAGGTCTCCTGTTCATACAGGAATGTGCCATTAGAAAACATATCAACACCACTTTGATTTTAAAATTATTAAATAAACTAATGGTAATTTATGTCAATTTTTATTTGTGTATGGTTAGTCTCAGTATCTTGACATTTAAAGTCTCCACCCAAGAGCTGTTGTTGCCATTACCAGAGTCTTGTTACAACACACTTACTGTAAATGTATGGCAGATATTTTCCTAGCCTGTAGACAAAGATCCAGATGTAAGAGCACTGAGAAGGAAGAAGGAAAGAACTGATAGATCTTATACAATCTTTCAAGGCATTTTGTTCTCAGAAGAGTAAGCGCTGTTTTATCTGCTCTGTTTCCCCCCTTTTTTCAGTTGCTGGATTTACTATATGTAAAATGCAAAATATAAAAGCAGAGATGGTGCCTTTTTTCCCCTTCTGGTAAACAGATTAAAAATTCTGCAGATTAAAGATAAATAGGGATTGAAAGTATAAGAACCAATGGTTAGAGTGACATTTATACACAGTTCAGTTCTGGAAAAACAACTGTACTGTGATTATGCAAATCAGCCACTCACAACCAAAATGCAGGGATTTACATAACGGAGAAAAAAATTCCTCCCAGTTATGGCTCAGTAACTTACCAGGTTCTTGCACTTTAATTGTATGACTCATTGTAATAAAATTATCCCACTTGCTTTATCCAGAGTGAAATGTATGTTAGGACATTGCCATTCTGAATGATGTGTGTGCTTTTGGAAGCCTACATTCTCCTGTCACAAAATGTGGTGTATGCTCTATTTTAAAAGAGATACAAATCAAGAAAAAATCTCCAGATTTTCTGCTTGTACCAATGAAAATTTTAACCTGGTTTATGTACTGCATCACTGTTCTTGAAATAAATGTATACTGATACAAATAGGTCTTTTCTTTTTCTTGGAACTTTTATTTCCTCATTCTATTACATTATTCTTTTTTTTTTTTAATAAGACTTGTCTTGTGCATACATCACAGAAGAAAACACCAGTATAATTTGAATTGCAATAATTTAAATTGATTTTTATCTCGTAGTTTCGCAAAGTGAACTTTAAATGGGAATCCTGATATCTTCAGTTAGCTGGTATGTTTAGACTATTTAAATTCTGACATCTGTGTGTTCTACAAAATTTAGTACTTAAAAAAAAATGAATCTTCTATTTTAAGCTGCATGGAAGGAAAAATATTTATTCAGCTAGATGTAGTTTGATGTACCTTTATTTCTGTTATCATGTATTCCATGATTAGAATGTTGTATTTCTTTTTTTTTTTTTTTCAATATAAGCATGACTTGATACTATATAATTTCTAAGATAAAACAGAAAGAGAAGACTACATAGATTAGGCTCTAGTACGGCTTGGCCTTTTTAGCACTCAAACCAAGTTGATTGCAGGTGAGCTTTTTCACAACACTTTATCCTATTATATATACATCCATTACATCATGATGGTTTATTTTCCATCTGCAGACATCATAGGCAGAGGCAACTAAAACATTTTATCATTTATCTCACACATAAAAACAGAGCACTGAAAACAGGTCCTCTCATAATAAACACTGAGATTTCAAAGTCTTACCTGGTATGTGGGGATGAACATGAGACCTTTGGAAGTAAAAATGGTAAAGCACATAAACTAAAAAAGAGGCTTGCTCCTCATCTGAAAAGATTAGAGAACTTGCTGACTATGACATTCCACTGCTAAGTGTAAGACTCAAATCACATCCTCAGTTCGAATCTACCAGAGGAAATACCTGATCCATGGTCTTGGGAGTGTTCTTGGACTTCCAAGAATCTCTGCTGTCCCCAGTGGGGCCCATGCACCATAGTTCTTCTCTCTCACACAGCAAGAAATTCCCAAAAAGGCACTATACAAACAATTTGGTTTGTACTAATTTACATTCTGCTCTGTTTTAAATGAGATTCTAAAAAAAATTTGCAGCCAGCTGTAAGAGGTAAGTCCTGAAAAGTTTTCTAGCACAATTACATTTTTTTTGTAATACGATGAAAACACCACACCAACAAATTCCCACTGGCATAAACTGAACAACTCATGAGAAAATGCTATAATCTTCCAACAGGGAAATGAGGTCTCTGCCCTCCTGTCCCCAGTATTATTTAGATGGCCTAATTAAACTTACTTGTTTTGTGTTTATGTTAGTTTATAATTGAAAAATACATACAGATGTGTGTAATGTGGTCCCTTCTTGTAGGATTTATTACTGAGGAAAACGGGCAAAAGAAAGTTATTTGGAATATAAAATGCTCAAATATGTCAATGGCACTAATTCATATTTAGTACTTCAAAAACACCCCATATGTTCCTTGCCCCTCTGTAGTACAATGAACATTCAGCTTTCTTCTTGAAATGGCAAACCCCCCCAGTACAGCAGAAAGCAACACTAAATGGCCCCAGCATTTGATAGAGATCCTGGGATGATCCAATCACATCTGCAGCCTCTATAATAAGAGCAGACATCTGGCATGGGGTTTGTGACTACCTTAGGTTCATTTCTCCAGGACAATAGTACTGCATGATCTTGGATAAGAGACAGATTTCTAAGATGGTGGCAATAAATTCTGGTGTCACTATCAGCATAAGGTACCTTATTTAATAATAAATATGATGTATTTCATAAGAAATAAGATTTGTCTTATGACCTAATATACTTTTCTAAGTAAGCACTTTCATTATGTAACAGTAGGGGCTTTCTTCTTTCATGAAGAGATAACAGAAGTTTTAGTCAGTTCAACTTGAAAAGACTCTTCAGATTGGACTTTCCACTTGTTTTCGTTTTGGTTTTAAAAAATTATGCAGCAGGGCATTCCAAATTTCTCTCTATCCACAAACCTTTTCCTACACCAACCCATTACAGAGTTCCTTATATTGGAAGCCATTCATGCCTTTGCGAAGTTAAAATCAAAGTTTAAAAATAAGAGGATGTTTATATAAAAGTCTCATCTACATTATTTACATAGCATGGTGAGACAAAAATTACAAGACAAATGTTTCCAATTCTGACTGTCCCTCAATGTCTTGTTTTTTCATTTTTTTTCTTTTTATTCCTGTATTTTTGTTCTTTAGTTTTGATTTCCCATGACATCATCAGACAATTTCATTTCAGTATGGTCTGCATTGGACTGCACAGATCACCAAAATAATGGCACACAAACTTCTTATCTCTATAACCTTAGAGGTAAGTGGGAATTTTGAGTGACAGAGCAAAGCTGTTTCCTATCAATTTATCAAAAACTGCACCTGCCACATTGCCGAGATTCATTTAGAGATAAAAAAAATTGATTAATATTCGAATTTATTATCTGACTTTATCAGTCACAGAACTTTTCTTTACACAAAGGATAGCCTTCTAAAAAATCTAAAAATGAAAACTCTTACATATGTTAAAATACTTCCCTGGACATATTTTACATTTACTTTTTTGTAAAGAAGAACTTATTACAGATTTAATTGCTTTCTAATGCATGCTACTAAAACACACACACAGAGTCTTCACCTTCCTGTCTATAAAAGTGCCAAAATGATCTGTTGGTAGCATTAGGTAACTTTTCTGCCAGTAACAAAAAGGATTTTGTCTGTGTTATACAAAATGCCATTGAAAATATGGAATTAGTCCTATAATTGATACCAGTGCATGTAGAGTAGAACATATCAAACAGATTCAAGAACCCCAGTGTTATCATAAACAGCAGCACAAAGTTAATGCTTGTATTTTTTTTTATGTGAACAAATTGAGGCCTCAACTTTGAATGAATACTTTCTAGAACCAAAGACCAAAAGAGCCCTGCTGACTTTATTTCTATTAGCTTCACAGAAATATATATTTATACTTTTACATTTTCAGCATAGGTACATGAACTTGTGCAAACAGCATTCAGTGGCTGATCTGCTAGAATAACTAGTGTGGAAAAGCACAGCTATCTTCATACATTACAGATGTATTACCTGTTTTCTTTTTAAAACTCAATTGTCACATTTCTTTCAATGTTTTCTAATCTCCACAGATTCAAAGTTTTCTTGTTTTCTCAATATGTATGAGTTCTGGCCAAATATTGCTTTAAGGAAATATGGTCATGCACATTTGTCATAAACATGAAACCTTAAGTGCTTCTGATAGGAAACATTTTACTTATTGGTCCCACAGCCATAGTGAAGTTCTCTAGTTTCAGTTTTAATGATTCAGCAGTAATTCATCAGTAAAAATCACCAAACTAATCTGACATACCAAGAATAGACATAAATTAAATTTGAGTTGGACTCTATTTTTTTCTACTTCAGTTAACTTTGAGGAACTTACAAAACCAGTTGAATCTTGTGATTTTTCCATCTTTGACTAGAAAACATTTAGTATGCTGTCTAAATAAATGTCAAAGAAGAAAATGTCAAATTAAACCTAGTCTGCCAACAGCAGCTTTTTAATCAACCAAGTTTTACTTACGTGGAATTTTGTTCAGTTCATTCATGAACTTCTCTTTTAGCTTAGAAAATGCATCTTCTTTTCCTCCTCCTCCTCCTCCCGGACTGGCTGGCTCGGTGACATTACTTGGAGGGGCTGCTGCTACTGTGGTTGCTGGCGGTGCTGCCAGGGCCTCGTGATGACTTTCACTCACCATTTTAACTCCTGGGTAAGCTGTTTGAAGAAAAAAACAAAAAAAGAACAAAAAAACATAAGGTAATATAATTGAAATGTATCTCTCATCAAGAAATGAATAAATAGGCAGAATATCACTTGGTTCTCCTGCTTACTGGGTAAATATTACTTCATTTCCATATAGTTTCAGGTTCTTCATAAAATATTTATTAGACAAGAGAGAAAAGTATTTTGCAGGGTTAATTTCAGCCAGAAAAATTTTATTGCTTAGAGCAGTTTTCCAATGGTTTTCATTTTGGAAGTGCTAAATTTGAAGCCTCAAAATTCCTGTAAAAATCTCATACAGATTCACATTTTCTCTTCAGCTTGAAAGTATAAGCAAATTGGGTAATAAATGCCCCTATGTTAAAATTTCAATGTATTTACATAATTATTTTTCTGTGGGAATTACAGAGGTGTGGATCACGGACAGAGTTTCTACATATGAAATAAATAAGGTAATAAGGACATAATAAAAACACTTGGTGATTTCCTATCAAAGTAATAACCTATTGTTTCCTATTTAAAACTGTGTACTAAATAGAAATTGATTTGCATGCATTTTTATCTTCAGTAAAAATAGACAAATTTCCTTCCAGTTATTTTGTGTGACACTTGCTACTGACAACCTTCTCTTAAATTATTCAGATGTCTTACTGTATTCATGAAAATACAACATCTGTAAGGAGTCTAAATGCAGCCATTTTGAAATATCCATGAGGCTGTCACAAGCATAATCCCACATCAGCATATTTTTAATTTCATGTTGTTTAATGGGCATTTTGGATAACCTTTATTTGAATGTATATTACTGTGTTGGGTGTGCGAGGCCAGCTGTTTACAGTGGGCTGGCTACTGGCTGGCATCAGTGAGAAGCCACCAGAAGCCTCTCCCATGTCCCACAGAGCCAATTCCAGACAGCCCCTGGATGGAATCACTGCTGACCAAGGTCGAGCCATGAGCAATGGTGGCAGCACCTCTGGGATAACTGATTTAAGAAGGGCAAATACTGCTGGACAACAGCTACTGGGAAAGAGGAGTGAGAATAAGTGAGAGGAGCAGCCGTGCTGGCACTGCGGGCAGGGCAGAAGGAGGGGCAGGAGGTGCCCCAGGCACTGGAGCAGAGATTTCCCTGCAGCCTGTGGTGCAGCCCATGGTAAGGCAGGATGGGACCCTGCAGTCCATGGAGGTCCATGGAGGAACAGAGATCCACCTGCAGCCTGTGGAGGACCCACACTGGGTCAGGTGGAGGCCTGGAGGGGGCTGTGACCCTGTGGGAAGCCTGTGCTGGAGCAGGGTCCTGGCAGGAGCTGTGGCCCATGGAGAGAGGAGCCCACACTGAGCAGGTTTGCTGGCAGGACTGGTGACCCCATGGAGAAGCCACTGTGGAGCAGTGTGCTCCTGAAGGACTGCACCCTGAGGGAGGGACCATGCTGGAGCAGTTTGTGAAGAGCTATGCCCCATGAGAAGGACTCAAATTAGAGAAGTTCCTGGAGGGAGGGATCCCACACTGGGGCAGACAAAGTGGGTGAGGATTCCTCCTCCTGAGTAGGAGGGAGGGCAGAGACAATGCATGATAGACTGACTGCAACCACAATTCCCCATTCCCCTGCACTGCTGAGGAAATCCAGAGTGAAGTTAATCCCTGGAAGAAGGGAGGGGGGAGGGAAGCTGATTTAGTTTCATTTCTCAATATCCTACTTTGCTTTGATCAGTAATAAATAAAGGGAATTTCCTTAATTCAAGTCTGGTTTGACTGTGACAGCAATGGGTGACTGATGTCTCCCTGTTCTTATCTTGATCCTCCACTGTCCAGCTGAGGAGAGGAGGGGTAGAGCAGCTTTGGTGGGAACCTGGCACCCAGTCAGTGTCAGCCTACCACAGTCACTCAGCAAAGAACTTTGGGCTAGTGGGATGAAGATGAGAAGATATGATAGAAATTCCTGCAACACAGGAAGGCTAGCTGAAATGCTTATTCAGTTTTTGAAAACATTGTCCTGATCTGAATAATTTCAGAAAACATAAGGAGAAAGGGTTTGAAAAATAACATTCATTATTGCTCTGAGTGTACAATTGCTCTCAGCCTCAAAAGACTTTTGGCCTTTGAGCCTTTCCTGAGAAACTTAAACACCAACATAGGAATAAAACATAACACATCAAAATTGAAGGGGTATAAGAGCACCTGACTGCATGCAATATTATCAATCATGACCTTTCTTGTCTTACATGATTGTTTTCATGGATGTTGCTAAGAGTGCTCAAATCACAAAATCAAGAGGAGAATTGGCTTTTTGTCCTTCAGCTTCAATTCTATGAGTCTGCAGTCATGAAGACCTGAGGGCACAGGCCTGACTGCTGGCAGAATGAACTTTTTGAAATCATCCTCACCATTCCTATCATTAAACAGGGGTTTGCACACGGGCATAGTCTGGAATACAAAAGCCATTCTCCAATGCTCCTGTATGATGAAAAACATTTTAACAAAATAGGGGGTTGGTATTGCTTAATTTAGTGAAAATTTTGTAGCAATTTTATTGATGCAGCAGTGAATGAAGTGGTATTCCCTGCCTACCCATCACTTCTGTCCTTGCTCTCAAGTCCCTAGCCTAATATAAAATCATGTTGATGTTGACACAGAATATGTATACAATACATCTCTATAAATATTTCATGAGCATGTGGTCTTAACTATTTCCCTGCAACAACATGGGAGCAGTTGACTATTAAAAGCAGACCAATGCCAATGGAAAGCTTCCAGTTAATAGTCATAAATTTGGCTCAAGCCCGAGGTATCTGTATTTCCCCAATGCCTCACAAAACAACAAAAAAAATCTAGTAGTCCATAATTTTGGTAACAAATAAAATACCAGCTATTCCAGACTAAGAGACTTTTTCCATATGCTCTGATGAATGCCAAACACTATGAAGGAAAACATGCAGAGTCATAAGCTGTGAACACTAGTGCTGTTTTATGTTATAGCATTTTGTCAATGAATGTCAGTTAAATCAGAAGGAAAGTTGTATATTATAATTAAATCAAAATTAAATTGCTTAATTAGAATATATTGCTTAATTAATTCAGGCCTGGCAGTTGACTATTTTATTTAGCAATGGAAGACACAATTTGCAGGGATGACTTTCAGCTAATTAAAAATTAAGGCAAATGTAATTTATTTGCTTCTAGGTTTTGAACTATATTTTGAAAATATATTCAAAGAACAAATTTGAGGAATTACACTTTGATTTACTTAAAAGGAGGAAAAAACCAACAAAAAGAATATTCCTGTGATGTCCAGGAACAATCCTCAGTAAATTCCTAGTGCAGTTAGAGGTCACTACGTCTAATGAAGCATGCACAAATGGTTTGAGACTTGCCACAGAACCTTCGACCTTTACATGCCAGTGACACTGTCCTATTATTTCAAACAGGTGTGAAGGGGCTGAAAAAAGAATCTTGACTCAGAAAAAGCTTTCTGCAAAGAGTATGTGCCCACTTGCTTATAATATCTGATGGCTTTTGTAAGTGTAATGCTGCAGCTTTCCACAATAACAGTATAAGCACCGTGGTAGTATCAGAGACTGCAGAATACAGAATAATTAGATTTAAACTGGCCTTTTAAAAAAAACGGGGTTACTTGAGTGCTGCAGTGCATTGCTGAAGGTAAAGATCTACAAATCATTAGCAGATTCTCTGCCATTTATGAAATGGTACTTGCAAGCAAAAAAGTCTTTTAAGTTAAAAAATGAAATGTCATTCCACTCAACTATGATTTTCAGTCCAATGTTCACTGCAACGTTTATAGTGCTATGTATGAAATATTATATGTTTCATGTGCAACATCCAGTCATAAATAAGAGTACATTTTTAATTGTAGAATATAGGAGTGTGGCTCTTGTTGATGGAGTGACAACACTATCCTTTGTCCCCTCAAAAAGGAAAGAAGCCCAGAAGTTTCTCTCCTCGATTAGGTGAAAAAGACACTTCCTAGGCTTAGGGGACTTCACCTCAAACTTAAGGCTAGCTAATTGGACAGAAGTCAAAAAGTCCCGCATGGGCAATTAACTAGAAAAAGGAGTGAACAAAGAAACAAATCACTTTTGTAGGGTGTCTTACCAGGAGCAAGAAAGTCTGGCACCTAGCTCAGTCTTTCTCTGTTTGTTATTTTGCTTTTATTAAACCTTTTTGTTTCCAACACCGCAACAGAAGCTGTCCTGCTGATTTTTATGCCTCCAAGAGTAGCTATCTTGGGTGTGTTATAGGCCTCTGAGAGCTTATTAGACCTGGCTCGAGGAGGTTACTATATCAGCAGAGAAAATGACAATTTCACTTCCAAGCTTCTATAAAATGTAGCACAGACTATATTTCCTGACCACATCAATTCTTTGGCATACCACTGCCCATTCACTGGCCAGTACTGCCATATAGTAATTAGAAGACATGCAAAATGACACAATGGACAAACACATGGAATACTTTAAAGTAATGCTTATCTCTATTCAGAAGTAGGTACATGTTGACTGAAAATCCAGTTGAACCCTTGAGGAGACCAGGCATTTCGAGCTTTACTGTGCCCTATGCAAGAATAACTCTGACAAACATGAATTATCAGCTCAAACTTCTACATAATTTCAACATAGTTTCCTCTGAAAATGGAGCATTTGAGAAAACACATATACACACTGGAGATTTGTATGAAGCAAGGGATTTTGTTATGGAGGTACAAAGTATTGGTTGACTGCCCTAGTATGTGCTGGTATGGATCCTGATGGAGAGAATGCCATTGGAAAGCACCTCTTAAGAAAATTGTAAAGCAGCAATGTCTCTTAGGAGAAGAGTAAAGAGGCATAAAACTTCTGACATGGATGAATTGAACAGAGCATTGAACAGATTCTGGAAATCACAGTTGAAAGAATGTGCTCAAAGGGCAACAGTCTGCAAACATTCTGGCATATGCAAAGTAAGATGTGGACAACTTGGGAAGACTAATCTCATGGGAAATTTCAAACTTTTTTAAAAAATAAACTGAATAGTCAGAAAATTAATGAGATGGGACGCCCACATTGATTTACACAGAAGGGGGATTTTCTGGAATGAGCAAAAGTCAAGAACGATGTATCACCTTCTGGAAAATCATGGGGAGAATTATGATAGCCTTACCAAAAAAAAAAAAAAAAAAAGTTAATTGGTGTGTTTCTATGTGGTTAAATTACAGTGGGTGTACCACAGCGGCTGCTAAATACATAATCTTATAGGTGTAAAATCAGCAACATTCCTTCTACATGGTGGATTTTAGACAGTTTATATTTGCTCATTTCTCCTCTTATCTGCTGATTCCAAGCTGCATGCAGTGAGACAGTAAACAGGTCAGGCATCCCACGCTGACCAAATAATTACCTCCCAATGAGAAATTTTCTGGAAAGTGTCCTTTTACTTTACTGCCTCTCTTTTTTTTGCCATACTAAAAATTAAAATTAGTGAAATTATTAAAAACATACAAACATACAACTATAGTGTTGTTATGAGTAGTTTAAGTTTTCAGAAGTAACTGTCATCACTTTTTCAATGTTTAATGCTACAACTGTAGTAGAACTATTGACTATACTCAAGATGTAAATTGGGATCTATACTGTTAAATGGGATTTCCTGGAAAGCTTATTGTTTCAGCATACAAAATATGTTCAACTCATCAGTCACATCCAATGTAATGGATGTAATATAATAACAAAACTTCTCCAAGAAAGAAGAAAAATCTCACAGTTGTGTCCCTCGATAATTTTTGTTTACAGCACCTGAGCACTGAAAGAGAAAGCAACTATTAGCTTTTAGTGCCAGTATACCTAGGGTAAGAATGCAGTATTGCCAGAGAAAGGTTTGCACCACATTGAAAATATACCTCATTCCATTAGAGTGTTTTTGATGAAATTAATTAACCAGAAGATGGGATCATTAGCAGAATGTTTAAAGGTACCTACAATAAGGGATCTCTTCTTAGATTTAAGCATTCAGGGATGTTAATAATACATTTTTTGCTCATTCATCTTCCTACTAATGAAATAGGTTATCTTTGTAACTTCAGTAAAGGACACTTATTTTAAAAGACAAGCTCAGAAAAGAGACTTTCTTGGCCTTTTATAAAGATGAGACTGTAAGTACATTTTCAGAAGAATGGAAGGTCATGGCAAAGATGTATCAAAACATCCTTTTCATGGCTACCACAAAGATTTACAATGCAATCCAGATTTAGTACTACTTTAGAGAAGGTACATGAAAGGCCAACAGTTCACAAAGAAAAAAAAGTTCTGATGAAGAACCTTGGTATGAGAATTCAGGGGTCCTCTCTGTGCTCCTATCAAGGGACAAGAAATGTACCAGCAACATCCCCACCTGCCCCAGAGTGATCCCTGCACCTCTTTCAGTGGAAAAGAGACACTTCTCCTGATGCCATTTATAAAACATGAACTGAGACTTTTCAGATGCCATCCGTACATCAGCTCTTTAACACTGCTTTCCAATGCTTGCTGCTAACACCACAGTAATAGCAATTGGCTGAATGAACTGAATAAACAAGATAAAGCACCTAAATCTTCTCCCCAAAGCCTATGGCTATGTTATTGCTCAGTTTTAAGAAATGCCCATGCCTGCATGTCCTGCCAAAGGAGTATCATTTGTCCTGGAGCAGGCTGGAGGAGCACAGTGTTGCAGATAAACAGAACTGTGAGATGGTGAGCCAGGAGTGATGAGGATCCAATACATGGAGGGGGAGACATCTGAGCCAAACTTTAAGCAAGTGTGGGGGAAGAACAGCAGTCACATACCAAGTCAGGCAGAAGTGCTGCAACCCCAAAGCAACAAAGAGAAGGAGAGCTTGGCAGAAATATTTTTTGACACTTAGCAAAGACTTTAAGTTTTGAGGCTGACAGTTATCTACAGCACATTCCTGGACCAGGAAACAAATCTTTCCATTATTAGATACGAGCTCCATATCAGTCTCCAGAATTCACTTAAAATAAGAACAAATATTTTTAGAAAAACATCTGAAAGACAATCACTTGATGGCCAAATATAATTAATTCTCATGAGAAGGTGAAATATTCTCAGATTTCCAGTCTAATATTCACACTGCAAATTATTATTTGAATATGAGTTGTATCAAAATAATAGCCAAGTCTCTGTGTACTCTTCTTAGCCTAATTCACTATTTTAGTATATCTGATAAATCTAGAAAATATCAAGAATAAGCATAGAATAGTTCCCATTTCTCTGTTACAATAAAACCATTTTATTTAATTGAAATCATTATAATGGAGCATTTCATGTCTAAGCATGTTTCAAAGCTAACCATATAATGTCACAGAAAACAGTTTGTCCAGGGACAGCAAATCACCTGCAAATTTTTGGGAGGGATATGGACATTGTGAGCACTGGAGAAAGCAAATTCTTCTGTCCACAGCACAAATTGCAGGCTTCTCTTTCAGCTTCTTGTGCACCCATCTATTAAATATGGCAGAACTGCTTGAAGTGTAAGACTTTGAAATATCTTATACTAAAGTCTATGGAAGAGAAACTTTGTCTTGAATTTTCAGGAAGCACCAGAGTCTGATATGCAATCTATGAAAAGCAAATCGCTGTATTTTGGAGTACCAAGATATGCAAGATGTATTTTCAGATTCACTACTTAAGCTGTTGATAAGACCACAATTAACTGAGAGCAGTGAAGTTGACACTATTTTCTTTGCAGCTAAAAGCCATAATTTTTTGACTGCGCTTCAAACTTCTGCTCCTGCAATGCAGAAGAGCACATGGAAGCCAGAGAATTCACAGCAGTTACAGAGAAATATCTCTGCTAAGGTCATACTGCAAAGTAAGTCAAGAGTGATATCAAGAAAGTCAAAGTAAATCAAGATTCACTACATAAACACCTGACCATGTTCTGAAACTTTTATTTTCCTCTAAGTATATGATATTTCTTAGTCATGTGATTCTTTGATACTTAGGGGTAACGAGGAAGGAGAGAGCCCTGTGTCTCTGGATGTTGATGTTACTATAATGTTTCAGCAGCAGTGAGCTTACCTGTCAAAGCTTCACAGTATGTACAATTTAAACCCTCTCTCTTCATCTGCTATAGCAATTGCTGCTTTAAAATGTCTGAGCTCCTTGATAATAGCTAGTTATTAATAGAAATAAGGGAAATAAAGAAAGAAACTACTGTAATTTCCTCCCACATGATCATTCTGTCATCTTTCACACTTGCATCTCATTTCCTGAAGCTGCAATCTGCGTTTCTACTCCCCTGGTATTTACTTCCAGACTTCCTTCATACAGCAGTGTAAGACAAAAGAATTTATATAAAAATTAGTGTTCAACTGAATTTAAGCATGAAATTCAAATGCAGTCCACAGAGTGTTCTTGCTGTTCCAAAATCATTTTAGAGTAATCTTACAAATAATGAAGCCCTTTACATCAATACATTCTTTTTTGTGTACATTGCATAAAATCAATTTATACTCCCATATGTGGCTCCTGTCCAATCAATGGCTCCAATAAAGTCTATAAACTAGTGAAGTGCCATAGAGCTTAACTATGACACAGTAAAGTTCACAAGGAACAACATAACAGAAATGGTAAAATAATACAGAGAATGTTATTAATATTCTTGCTTTGGCACAGCCTTAAATTCACTATTTGCCCTTTGCATTTTCTTTTTTATTAGTATTTCTTATATGCCCCAATTTCTGCAATCAGTAACCATGGGGCTAGCAAAATTAATTGGGTACATGCACTAGGGAACCAAACTGGGATGAGCTGAGATGTGCAGTTCAGGGCTATCTCTCACATTAGTTCAGCCTTGGACTTAGGCTGTGAAGTAACTGGTACCTCAGAATGTGATTCTGACAAGTGACTATATAAAAATGGCACCTTTTTCCTGAGAAGGATCTGCTCTCTACATATGTTCAGTCATATATGCTGAATTTAATGAGTACCACATTGAACTTCATCATCGAGTGTTTCTTCACCATTACATCCACAGTATTATAAAGCTAAGGAAGCAAGGAAAATGCAGTAAGATTGTATTCCTCATCTGCATCATGAATGCAATTTCAAATGGAACTTCGAAGTCCTTTGAGAACTTACTACAGATCACACAGTAAGCTCATGAAATTTGGGCCACATCGCTTGGTGGTAGGTGGGAAAAGGCAACAGTTCAGCTAGTTTTTCAGATGCTATGATAAAATTATGTTTATGGCATTTAGAAAATGCAAACATTGGTATTTGGCATTAAAGCTTTAGATGCATCACTCTAGTGTACTAATGGGAAAAATACCATGTGAGTGAATTTAGTAGATCAAACTTTGCAAATTCTGTATGATCAAGATTCGGAATTTTCAGGTACATTCATTCTAGTTTTAAAAAACCTCAGTATGTCATCACACAGATCTCAATCAGACATGTGCAAAGTACCCATGTGAGCACAAATACATCTTTCTCTAAATACATATCTTCCTCCCTACGTATATTCCTCCCTACGTATATTCCTCCCTACGTATATTCCTCCCAGATGAGCATTAATTATACGCTACTATTATTGCAAGACAGCAAACAATGACAGTTTGAGTCCAAGACTTTTGAACAGATGGGGAAAATAGATAATTTTCATAAGTTGTGATGCTGTCAAGAAGATTTTTCAGGGTTTTCTTCAGCCATATCATTGCAGTACTGCGATCAGGAACAATGATGCAAAACCATGAAAAGAAGCTGACTGATTGTGACAGGGTCTGTTAATTGCAGCTACATGAAAATTACTGTTTCTTGAATGTTACCAGTGCAGGAAAGAATATGGGGACACAGGAAGCATCTGCACTTAGATTTGGTTCTTAAGTTAAAATATTCTCTAAAAAAAGTTAGTTGATATTTATGGTTAATTACTCTGCACAGATTTTTAAGACAATCTTATCAGCACATGGAAGTAAAATGGCAAAAATTGAAACTAATTGTCCCATAATGACTGACACTTTCTCTTCCTGTTGAGAATGCTGTGCCATCATCCAATAGCCTTCTGCACACAGCAGGAGGGAAAATTACCAATTAATTACATGACATTCAATATCCAACTTGAAACATTTTTCTACTGAAAGAAAGAAAGCAAAAAAATCCTAATTTGAGGCTAATAACCATGCATTCCCTACAGTGTTTTGGAAAGACATCTTTTATAAAGATGCCCTTATGCATATCCGAAATTTTTTTAATAACTGATAACCTTAAAATGAGGCAGTTTATAAAGTATTAATATAAGCACCGATTTCTGCTGTTAGTACAACTATTGCTTATTCTGCAATTATTTCTTCAGATAATCAGTTTAGCAAGGATTCCAACCACAAGAATGTTGCATCCAGCTCATGCATGAGCAATACTAGAGAACAAAACTCCAGAATAAAGATGAGGAAGTAACAAAATGAAATAAAAAATAGAACAACTTTGGGTTTTGGTGCTGTCGAAATAAAGTTAAGGATAAATGGTAATTTAGGGACTTTCACAGGTTTAAAACTTTTAGGGTTTTTTGCGCATGGAAATGTTGGTGTGGTCATATTCCCTTCTCTTCTGTAGACCAGAGAAAGCCTGTATGATAAAGCTTTGCATTCCCTTGGACAGATGACACGACTAAGCCTAAGGTTATATTCAATGAGTGAGTTCTCATTACTTGGGTTTTGCATACCCAGTGTTGCTACTTCCAAGGGAAGAGTCATCACTGTTCAGCTTTTGCAAAAAAGGACTTGCATGCCTGTCTTCTGGCATCACCTCTTAGAAGGTGCTGGAGGCAGTTCAGAGAAGAAGCAAGATTTATGAGTCATTTCTGTTTTTAGCACACCCTGCTGACTAGACAGCTTCTCACTCAGCATGCTGGCTGCTGAGCAACCCATTTTGAAGTACTCACATCCTCTGAATACTGTACAGGAAGCTTGATCTGAAGCTGTGACACAGTCCAAGGATGGAAGGAGCATAGGTATTCATAAGCACAGCATCAGGAATTCTCTAATCTAACCCAAAACCTCAATTTGCTCTGCTTTCATAAATAGGATGACAGAAGCAGTCTGGTGTCTCTGCCTGACGTTATGGCCCTTCTGCGTCATGAGTATTCCTGGAGGTTCTGCACAGGTTTGAAAGAAACTTGGTGGACTGAGGCCAACTGATATGCCTGGTCTGCATCTGAAAGCAGCCCTTCTGCATGCCTCTTTCAGATGGCATATCCCAGAGAATCATGCCCTTTTATACTGAGGGATGGATCTACCCTAGATCTGGACAACAGTCTGCAGCAGCATTCTGACTGAGACAGTGATTGATAGATCATTCTGCCTCATTAGCCACTTATTCCTGCAGGAGGGCAACTAAGGTTTGTGTTATTGCCAAAACAACCTGAGGGAGCTAGAAATCCTACTTAATAGGCAAGGCTGATTTATTGCTACTGCTGGCTTTCCCAATTTTGTTCTGGGCACTTCTTTCTTCTGACCCAGTACAGCGCTCCTTGTTTTAAACCACTGATTCAGTACCTGTTCAGGGGAAAGTGCTGTTCATCAAAAGTGTTTAAGTAGGATAATTTAGTTTTTCAGTTTGTGGATAGAAACTTGAGCAAATTTTACTTAACCTACAGGTAATTACACTTGGAACACTCTGAACAGCTCACTGGTTACAGGATGGTTACAAGAATGTTGTTTTTAATGCAGCCCAGTAGATACTACTATTGCAGTTAAGTCTCTAATAGTTAAACACCTTGGAGCATGTTGTCACACATTTTAAGTTTTCCTCTAGATTTAGCTGATTGAGTTAATTGTCCAACTGAGACATCAAAAGAAGGGCTGAGTGTACACTAAGTGCTATACAGTTAACATTAACACAGAAAGAAAGAAGTTCTGAATAAGCAAAGAGTTCTACTTTGTATAGACTTACTGATATAATTAAAAAAACAATCTGTTATGTTTCAGTTTTTATTTTCTTGATGGTCATGTTGTTTAATTGAATGCTTCAACTTTTGTTCTTTTGTGGCTTCCTTTTTTTTCTCCCTTCTTCTCCCTTTTTTTCTCTCCTATTTAGTTTACTGTAAACCTCTATATTCAGGTATGGAATTATCACCATTTATTGGTCAAGACCCCTTCTATAACCATAATCCATTTAAAGCAGAAAACAAAAAAAACTTATTGATCATATTTGCATAGGAAAGTAGGATTATCTGTTGTCACAGAATGAAGAAAATTAGTTATGTGTTCAGTTCCCACTTTTTTCAAGGTCATCATAGCTAGTGTAAAACTATGCATCTTTATCAAACTTTTAGCTGAAAAATCTAACTTCTGCTATTATGTGATCTGTGGCCTTCTGGGTGTGATAGAGCAGACTTGAAGGTGGGGAGAGTTTCAGCACTAAGGGTAGACATCTTCTGAAGTCATGTACTACCCACTGTTTGGCTGGTGAACTTGGCCTACAAGGAGGATGATACACAGCAAGAGGTTCATGCCTTATACTGCTCAAGAGGAGCAGCCAGGATAAACAAGTGATAATTTTAACTTCATTTAGATCTTCTGGTAGCTGGTTATTTTTTGCCCTCTGCAGTTTCTAAATCAAAGTGAATTGCTCTGGAGAAGGAAGAGGGTACTGAGCCAAACAGAAGCACGATGTAGGGAGGCTACCATGACCTTTAAGCTCCTTTCAGTACATGTGTTTCTGCTTTGTGACATGGGCATTTCTTCTTCATGAAAGCATGTAAACACGGGACTGGACTCAAACGATAATTCCAGCACTACTTGCAAGAGCCTGGTCCTCTATAATGAATGCAGAACTAATTATTAAAGAAAATCTTGGCTTCCTCTAAAAGATTTGTAGCTAAGAGCTTTCCAGAGATTATACCTACATTATAAAACATAAGAACAAAAGCATTCAACATGACTGATGAAATAGTTTGCTTTTTCTTTAGAAGAAAGTAATAAATAAGTCAGCATTTCAAAGTTCTGTGAAGAGAAAAGCTATTTCAGAGAAAGCACACGGATGCATTGTTCTGTAGCAGGGGAATTTGATGAGCTCCAAAAATCTCTTTGGAAGAGAAAAGATGTATTATAGTGTGTGAAAAGAAGAAATCTTCAGTAACAGGCCGTTATCTAGCTGCTAAGGGCTGATTCTCAATGAAAACAGAGCAGAATAGAATGGATAGTTTAAGCACTGTGAGGTTAAAGCAGAAAATTGGACTTAGAGCACAAGGGACATTCACAATAGAATGAAAGTGGATGTGGTAAAGTGTTAAGAATGTGACAAGAAGAAGATTATCATAAATATGAAGAGACAAAAGTCAAAGTTTTGCCTTCACTTCAACAAAGCCCTTGGAGAGAAAAAAAAAAAAGGAATTAGCCCTGCTGGAACGTACATTAGCAAAGAAAGAGAAAATAAAGATGAAAAGCAGAATACCCTTTCAAGGTCATTTTAAACTAAGCAACAACTACTAAACCTCTAATTACAAGCCTGCAATTCTTGTTTATTTATTAGCAATTGCTAGCAAAAAAAGAGATAAAAAGCTTAGTTCAACATAGTTTTGAAGTTCATTCTGTTCATATTTTTGCTGCCAAAAAGCAAATAGAATAATTGGAAATTATTTAAACCTAGAAAATAAAGACAAGTTTGTAAATGAAAAGGTCATTATCTAATTGTTTTACCACACATTAAATAACATATTTTTCTTGTCTTCTGCCCTTTATAAAAAAACTAACAGCTTTAACTTCATAGAACACCTAAATAAATGAAAGTCAAGGCATCTTCTCAGAACTTAGGAACAAGTACAGCTTCCATGCTGTACACACATACATTCCACTTTTCGTTGAAGAATTAAACAAGCCTGGAGGCAAGTTGAGAAGTTCCCACCAAAAGCCCCTTGCTACTGAGATCCCTTGCTGTTAAGATCCCTAATGCAGCAACTGTGTTTCAGCCATTATCAGCTATCACAATAGGAGAGAGAAGCAGCATTTATGGCAAGGAGTGATATTTGTTTTTAATCCACAGGCATAAGCCGTATCTGGAATTTTCATCACCTTTTCAACCATCTGAAAACAATAATTGTTACCTCTGTTAAATGCCTTCTCTTTCTAAACCAATACTCTCCAAATGTAAACTGTAGTCACAGCTGCAAAGGGATCTACTGCCAAAATACACCACTGGGAGAGAAGAAAATATAGTGGCAGGTGGCTCTCTCCCAAGTGGAGAGTGCTGTCTACCTGAAACACTGTTGGCTCTTGTAAAAGAAATGCTAAAGAGCAAAGAACTGCAATATCAGCCAGGCTTTGTCTGTCAGTGGATGCTATTAATGGGAACAAACTGAAGGCTTTACCTTTAGTAGGAAAAGATGGAAAGGCTCAGGAGGGCTGAAGCACTGGGATGCCTTTTACTGCAACACAAGGTGAAAGTAGTCAAAATTTTGTAAAGAAACTTTTTAGTTAGGTTGGAACTCAGCAGTATTCTTTACTTCCCTCACTCTTACATTTCTTAGTCTTTCTGTTTTCAGATTCCTGACTAAAGCCCAGTGATTGCTTCACTAGATGTTTGCCTATCCCACATTCCAGTCCCATGAGTTTATTATCAGCAGGGGACAGTTTAAGGAATCAAGCTCAGGGAGGTGATGAAGCCCCTTAGTGCAGCTACACCAAACAAACTGATGGCACAACACTTCAAGAAATACACGTTGCCTGTGACATGGGAGCAGCTCAACACAGCAGCTTTTCCTGCTGATAGAGTGAACTCAATTAAAAGTGGGGATCTACAAGGTGAGAGAGTGCAGCAGAGAACTGCCCTATAGCACAAAGTTCTCTGGTCAGAGCTCACTTCAGAGGGAACTTACCTGCAGCTGTGCCAGGAGAACACTGAAGTTATCATCTGAAACTCTCAAAAGACACTCCTGAAGCCTTTGTATTTCTACCTTTTTATCTAGCATAACAAGAACTTATATGCTCATTATATATTTTACTGGGTCCTTTGCAATGCTCAAATCAAGAACTTTTAGATTTACAGTACAGCCACTTACTAGCTCATTTTAGTATTAGCAGTAGTAGATTCTGAATCTAATCTTTGCCTTGTTACAAAACCAGCTGTAAGACATGAAATAAATGGATACTGGAGTGTTAAGTATCTATATTCTGCTTACGAAAGGTAACGACTGCCTAGCATTTACAGCAGGGATTACAAGCATGACAGTAAGGTACATTTATTCCTTCTCTATGCAATTATTTCTAGCTGGCAAATTTGAACTTTGCTTATTTTTGTCAAGCCTACTCACACTCCTTGTGACAAACCATCCTGGAACAAAATTGCAAGTGACACCCGCTGTGAAATGAGAATCTGATCAATCATAAAAGTTGTGAATTATGTTGAAATATAGTGACTAGCCTAAAAGGCTTTTAGGGCTGCCTTTATACATGTGCAGCCTCAGTGACATGTTGTAACAGGCCTTCAGTCTGGATATCATAACTAGCACACTGTGGTGTATTGAAGGAGCATCTACATGCAGGAAAGGTTACAATCACTTTTTATCACCCGATATCCCAGCACAACCTGCATTAACATTGGGTTTTTCTTCTACCTATTAGGTGGTTTTAGCCTCTTCCCCTTGCTCATGGCATTTTTTCACCCTCTCCTTCTTCTTTCTGGTGTGTGACTCATGCTATCCTAAGAATCACATTTCTCTGCTTCATTAACCAACTTTATTCTATCTTTTTAGATCCCTTCTCTAGAAATTTTTCTCTTCTCTATATTCTTCCACTCTATCTGTATCTCTATCCCTGCAGTCACCGTGCAATCTTAATAGATTTAGCTATTCATGCCTTTGAAAAATCTCCTCCTACACCTGCATAATTCTCCTGCTATGCAGCAAAACTCCTTCTTACTTTTAACTCCCCTCTCATCACTTCTCCCTTCCTGCCTCTGTTCTATTTATTCAATTTTGCTTATCTAACTGAGGCCATAGTTATGTCAGCAGATCTCTGCAGAGCAGACATGTCAGCACAACTTCTAAGCTATGTTGTTATTCTGATAGAAACAGCTTTTGCCAGCCTATATTACCCAATTTCAGTAGACAGTGTAACTGCACCAGCAACTGCACCTCCTCTTCAGCACTTGTTCTTCCTACACCCATGGTGCCAATGGGTCAGCAGCTACAGAACAGTCAGGCTGTTCAGCCACACTTGTCAGACAGTCCTTGATGCAGAGACTTTACTTTTAGAACAACAAAAAACATGAAAACACAACAAAGAATGGTATTTATGGTGCAGGAAGAATACCTGTATATTGCATGTATACATCCTGATATTCTCTGTGTCTATCTAAATGGACTAAGGAAGGGGCTCAGCTTGCAGAGTACAACACCAATGCTCAGCACTTCAGCAGAAGCAAATAAATACATGAATTTAGCATAGTTGCAGTGAATAATAACCAATTATTCTCAGGTCTCTTTTCATAAGTTGCAACTGCTTAGGAGTGATGGAAATTTTAATTTTAAATGGCTCTTGTTAGAACACGAGACTGTAAAAAGATTTGTGTAAGAAAAGACATTACAATAGCAGAGAAGACAATGGGCTGTTTTTAGCAAGCCTGTTCATCTAATTGTGTTTGCAGCCTAATGATGCTGTACAAAACTTAATTGACTATACTTCGAGCCCACCACTTCTAATGGAAGCTAGCACTGAAAAAGTAAAAGGAAACTGGATCTTGAGAAAGGGAATCAGGGATGATTTTTAACTTCTGTTACTACAGATCTCTGTAAACTCTTTCAGGTTTATATTCCAAAAAGTTTCTTAGATTATGTTCTAGGAATACAAAAGAACCTCTCTATGCTGGGACATGAGAGAGAAAGTATTTGAAAGAAAGTATTTTGTATAAACAAAATGTACTGGATGTGACCTTTGGGAAGAGAATTGTAATGTGACCTAAACAGTCTTCTCCCACCCTCTTTGAAGCCACTTTTACAACCCTCGTTGTCATTCTCAAAGTCTCATTTCTTTGTCCACTTATAAAAATGTCAGCAGTAAAGGACTGGAAGTAACCTCCCATGACAGATTACTACACAACAAGCTGGTTAAGGATTTCTTGCATGCCTGTTTGAAGCATTTGATTCTAAATACTGCCAGCCAATATATACTACATTGGATGGGTACTAACCTATATTATACTAGATGGAATATAGATTTAATCTAGTATAGTAAATCTCTATAATTCTGTGGAAACAGTTCTTGGCCATATTCCAAGATCTACTAAATTTCTATTGCATTCTTTATACACAAACCATGAATCATGGTTAGGCCCGGTAAACATGGGAAAGTAATAGTCATCCAACTCATCTTCATTTAATTATACTAAAATGGCTATAATGTTCAAGAAGCCGAGAAGTTAAACAACCCAATTCACTCCTGATGTCAGCATAACTGCTTGTTCCACCCTACAGTAATGCACTGCATGCTACTTTGAAGTAATTTTAAGTGTCACCATCTAGTGGCTGGTATATTCAAGGCTAGCCACAGTTTCCTATCTTTTTCTGCCTATTATCCCTTCCTTCAAATGGAATTTTCAATTTTTATTGCCTGGCATGGAATTTTTTGTTTATTTGGTTTGGTTAATTTTTATTGAGTAAGACAGGGATATAAATCAGAGGAAGAAGGAAGAGTTAATGTTTGAAAATAATGTCTTCACACATTAGCCACTCAATCACAAGTCCTTGTTTTCAATGCCTGAAGACAGTATTTTCTGAGTACATCTTACAATGCAGATTGTAGGAAATTTGTTATGCTCTCAGTAGACCCGATTGAAATGCTCTGCTGTTTAAAGAGAATATAAGTAGTTAAAAATGGGATTCTTATTGTATGAAGTAATCACCTTCCTTGTTTTGGGAGCAGCTATGAGAATCATAAAAGTCAAATACATACTTCAGTTAAAATTCAGATTTTGTAACTGAGAAGAGTTCTGGGCAGGCAAACAGTATCTGTCCAATGCAGAGAAGAACAATTTTTAACCAAGAAAACCCATCTGTGGTGAAAAAAAAGGAAGCAGAATCTATTCTGACATCTTTGTAATGCTGTACAGCTTGTAAACTGCACAGCAGTGTTTTTTTGGTGTATTCAGTTTCCTAGCACAGAAGAGACACTTTCTGTGACATACTACATAATCACTGAAAGAGCCAACTGGTGAAAATTAATTCCACACGCTGCAAGCATTGGACATAGTTCAAAGATATTACAACCTCACAAATTAAACAAATTCAACTTTTCCCCTTGAAAACAGGAAAGTAACACATAAGACTTAAAGGTATCAGGAGAATAAGACTAAAATTGCTTGCAAATTCTACCTTTGAGTATGAAATTCTGACATTTCTACTTGTTCATATCAATATGCTTATATTTCAAAGTTAGAAATAATTTCTACTCAGTAATTTTTTGGCTTTATACTAATAGCTCTAAGTAGGCCATTATTTCAGTCATAAACATACAAAAATAAAACAGGTTTCACAATAGAAACTGCAGTTTGTTAGGGTTTTTTTGAGAAGTCAGACAAAATATTTGTAATACAAATATTACATTATTACAAATTATATTATAATTTAATTTAAAAATATATAATTTAATTAAATATATTTATATTTAATTAATATATATAATTTAATTTAAAAATATATAATTAAAATATAATATAATATTATAATATAATATTATATATTATATTACAAAATATTTGTAATACAAATATTACAAATACTGCAAAATTTAGTAAGAATAGATTAGCAATGGCCTGTAGTATTTAATTAACATTTTAAATTTCGAATTAAGTCATTAATTTCTAAAGACTTTAGATTTGTACATCTGTGAGAGTTGAGAATTAATAAAAAATTTACAACTTCACAAAAATTCCTAGTGCATTTTCACCTGCTAACAGAGCAAGTATTTCCAGCAGAGGGTATAATATTGTCATGTTTATTATATATGCATTAATAAAGCACTTCAATGCTAAAATTTATTTACGTCAACACATAATGTTGACAGAATTTAAAAACCATGACAGCACATCAGATTTTCTTGTGGTTTGTGTTTCAGTCAATCCTGATATATAGAACACAGATTATTTCAGGACACTTCACATCTTTAGTGATGGAAAAACCAATATGCAATCATATTAAAACTATCACAAGCTACAAACTGTAGGCATCAAAACTGTTATTTTAGCTTATGTTTTGTATTTCCCATCTCCCAAAAAATAAGAAGATTTCTCAAGATGTACACAAGATAGTTTCTCTCTCTAAAGACACATTAATAGTAGCATTTTTATTATCTACATTCTAGAGGTCTCATATGATTTGATTCTCAAAATATCTTATCAGAAATCTTGATTTCTAATTCATCTTTGAAGTTTGGATGCATTTTTCATAAGTTCTAAAATAAGGAGTTCTGTCTTTTGCAGAGGCAGATCATGCATATGAATGAAGGCACTGTGACAAAATTCCAAAGCATTTTAAGAAATGTAAATGGAAGGGAAAACATAGTAGCAAATTATGATGCAGCATTTTAGTCTTTTACATACGGGGAATCTTCAAGTATATCAATATAATTATGGGCAGCCTAGTGGCAATGGCAGAAAAAATAGGGTCATGCACTAGTGGTACAAACTGGAAACTGTTACAGGTATAGTCTAAAAGTGAAGTACTCATTTCCTGGAGCATAACAACTTATTGGAATGTGTGGATAACCTTAAATGTGCTCTCCAAATTACTCTGAAAAACCAGCACAGAGGAAAGAACAAAGCTTCTGAAAACTGCTGTTATTGAGAATGACTGATCCATAGAGTTGTGCAAGTTTACTTCACTGTTTCCATGTTAAAAGAACTGTCTGTGTCAGATGGGCAAGGTCCTATGAATGAGCAAATATATACACAATTTTTAGATAAAAAAATCTAGGCTGATTTCAGATGCAAGTTTCCTTCTCCTCTTTACAGGTGATGCAATCTCAGGACAGAATTAGCATCTGCCCACTTCCATTCCTCCTACTGCAGAGAGAATTCAGTATTACTGATAACGGGAAGCAGACCAATCTGCAGGGAAAATGCTAATCTAGAAATGCCTATGATGGGAAAGAGAAGGAAGTCCTGAGAGGAGTAAATATCAAGGGATAAAACCATAGGATAAGGAACTTAAAAAGTGCTAGAGATAGTAAAATAGTCATGGAAGAAGGTGGCAGACAGAGAAGTGTGATTGTTGAGTGCAATTCAGGAGAGAGAACAGGAAAGCAAGAGGAGAACAAAGTGAGAGAACATTCTAAGTACAAAAGTTAAAATATAGAAGATGGGGAAATGCAACAAAAGAGTGAGTCACAAGTCCTATGAAAAGTCACAAGAAATAAAGACTGCAAGGAATGAATAAATAAAAAGTTCACAATGCTGAGGTTCTTACAGGTGGTCTTGGTATTTTAATCACCATGCTTAGAACAGATCTACAGATCCTTCAGTTGAACCAGTGAGAAGTCTTGTTTTGGTCCCTCCTGTTGTGTTGCAGATAGGTAAAACCTTAGAGAAGGAAGGCCTTGTAACATCATGTCTCAGGCCTGTTACTCTGGCTAAGCAGAAAAGAACTATGGGAAAGTGACACAGCTGAATTAGAGGAAGAAAAACAAGTTACATAACCATTGTGTGTTCACACTGTGATGTATGGTGCTTGGTTGAATTATGTTATGATTTAAAACTATGTAGCTGATAATGGGATAACTGCTTAAAAGGCCTGGGTTTTGCAATAAAGTGGCTCTTTTGCACCTGCCTGGGGACTCTGCGTCGCTCTGCTTTGCACACTATGGCACAACATTACTGAATCTCTTGGCTTACACATTTAAATATCACATATTTAAATAGTGAAAGAAGGAGAAAAAGAACCATTTATTTTTCCTTTTTTCCAGAAAGCACCCCCCAGGCACCATCTTGCAAGCAGGAGAAGCAGAGTGAGGAGGACAGCTCTGAGGGATGGGTGACTTTTCCATGCTCATTCGAGGCTTCTGCTCTGTCACAGTGGCTGGGGAATTTCTGCTGGATTCTGCCCATTAGCTGGTATGATCCCTGGGGACCCACTTCTGGTCTGTGCCCCCTTGCCACTAAGTAATCCTGCTCTAATCCATGCCTCTAGAAACCAAGAAGATTGGCCTGTTTGGCACAAAGGTTCATTTAAAGCCATCAAATTTTATGAGGCAATTTGAAATGGACTTTCATGCTGTATTTATAAATACAACTTCTTTATGAATTCTCTTTACATAATCTTCATTCATCCTTCACAGCTGGCCATTATCACACAATGTTAAGCATTTTTTCTGAAACCAGCACCCCAGTTTATAACAGCAAATGAAGCACCCATGCTTGTACATTCTGCACAGTGTGTAATGGAGCTGTCTGAAAATTCCTAGATATGGCAAACAAAAGTGAGCTGTCTACCACACACAATGCTGCAATGACCTTTTGTGTTTTCTCCTATATGTCCTCTGTGAGGACCAGAAAATGTTCTGACTATAAATAATTCCACTAGGGAATTCAAATAATTTTCCAAAACAAAAAAACCAACAATATAACCAGTTCAACAAATAAAACCTTACCCCTATCTCCATTCTCTTGTATTTAAGTAAACAAATGTGGAAAAAATCTCACCTGTGCCAGAAAGTCAAAACTTCACGTTAACCATAGAAAAAATTAGACAACACTTTACCTTCACACAAGAGGAGTAAGAATATTGTACATTTGTATCAAAAATGCTTTTGATTAGGAAAACTTCAATAAAGTAGAGTATCTTGGTAAAAACATATAAAATTATGATTTATGTATGTAGAGAGAGATATTTCTTTCTCAAACCTCAAAACAAATGCATCCTCAATCTCTAAAAGAAAAGGTCCAAACAAAAAAGGTAGGAAATGAGCAGTAAAATCTTCAGAAATTTTTTTAGGGTCCATGGTATATAACTGAAAACAAGAAATTTCGTCCTAAAGACTACAAATACAGAATTTTGAAGCTGCCATAAATATCACATAAATAGTAAATTATATGAGCATTTAAATAATTTAATAATTATACAGAAAAAAATATTTCTCAGTTAATTAGTATATTCTAGACAAATTGCAATCACATAGTAATTAGAGCCAGCCTTATGCAAACCTTACTTATTCACAGGCCTTGGAGATCTTAATCCAAGATCAACAAAAGAGGTTGACTGCGCATAGAAAGAGAAACTCAAGACTGAGTTGCTACTTTGTAAACACCTCTGAAACAGTAGAATCCATGGCATTTTGAAAACAAAACAAAACAAAGCCGATTGAAAGCTATGAAGAAAGTTTTACAATTGCTATTATTCCACTAATCAACATGTTTATGCTGAGGTGTACGGTCCAGAACATGTAATTTAAATTTTAAAAGTAATTAGATCTCAAGGGATGAAAAAACATTAACAATGAGTACAAAATGTTTTAACAAAAATTTACAGGTCTTTTGGACTTGTAAAACTGAGACCTGTAAGGAGATAATGAGTCTTTAAATATCCACTATATAACAGACTTAAGGGGAAAAAAGCCCACACAGAAGTAGTGGAAGACATCTTCTGAAATATTAAATATTATATAAGGACTTTTTACCTAGGTTTCTTATGACAGATATTAGAATGAATTTAACAGAGTAAGTAATTAGACCATGGAGGGACTTTGGTCAAACTAAGAATTATTCTGGTCTGATGCAGCAGCTGTCTGGGAAATGCTACTTCAAGTCAGGAATGAAGACTACTTGCTGCAATGTCATACAGATTTCATACAGTGGAATGAAAATTAATCTGGCCCAAAAAGGTAAAATTGTATGAACAGAGCCTATTCTTTTAATTAAAGAAGCTGTAAATGATAACCTGAACAACATTAACATTAATATTAGATTCTGTTTGAGTCCATATCCTAATACATTATGACACCTCCTTCACAGTATTCCTTTTCCTTGTTTCCTCAAAATGACTGAAGATCCTTTTAATCTGAAAAGGTGATAAAAGTGGATAAATTGTGGCCAGTTCCTTAAAATTTTAACCTGCCTCTGTATAAAGGCTACAGAGTGAAGCAGTGTTTCAGACACCATGAATAAAGAATGCAGGTCCATTTGGAATATGAGGAAAAGGACAGATTTGCTGCAAAGTTGTTGCTATTCCAGATGTGAACTTTGGATATTTGATGTACAAAAAAAAAAAAAAAAAGACAGGGAATAAGAACAGTAAATAGTGATTCAGTACTTTAATCCAGTCAGGATTTTTTGGGTGAAAGGCACCATCTCTTTCTACAAAGCTATCAAGTTCCACAGGATCAGAAGGATTTTGCCTCAGAAATTTTTGCACACACAGAAGTGACCCAGTAAAAGTGACACCACCCCACTTGAGAACATACTGAATTACATTGTCTGCTTTAATGAGACTTTGATTTATAATTTGTCTCAAAAGAGCACTGATTTGCTTTACTGTGCAAAATGGCTATTCATTATTACAGGGAATGTTCTCTGCTATTAACCTGGAGAATGTTGGTATCTTATATGTAATCCACTTTGCTCAGTGAATAATTTTTAGCAGGAAATGTGGCACTTATTCCAAATGCAAATTTTTCTGCATATTGCATCGAAGCCATGAATTTATTATTACAAACACAGGAAAAGATATTTTAAGTTCAGCGGTTATTTGCAGGTATCATAAAGCAGCAACATACTTAACACTGATCATGTCTTCATATTGAGAACAAAAATAAAAAGCTGAGTCTCACCTCTGAGATGAAAACAATAAATTTATAGCTCACTTGGGTATAACTCATTGCAACAATGAATGGGGATGAGAAAGGGCAATTCTTTTACTGTTTCAAATGACATTCAGCATATAAAGTATCTTATATAAAGCATCACCATGGATTTTCAGAGAGTCTGGGAAGGTACAAACCTCTCTGAAGACAACAGAAGAGAAAGTACTCAGCAATTTTGAAAATCAGGTTATTTAAATGCTTTCCTAAGACCAGAATTATTTTAGCTTTCTTGCTGCAGAACAAACTTACGACAAATGAATTCTGATTTTTCAAGAACTTGGTTTAACTTCTCAAGCTTATATTTAATCAAAGAGGTGTACATAATGTTCTGATCATTTTTAATGCTACCAGCTCTGCAAGCTCCTTTTGAGGCTATCTCAGTGACTGTGTTATTTTAGTCAGTAGATGGCATTAGCTGCCTCAGTGTTAGTTACGCCGTGTGATTTATCAAGAAGTGGGTCAGCTACAGCCTGTGGCTCTGTGTATGTTCCCAGCAGGCTGAGGAAAAAAAAAAAGATTTTGTTTTCTTTTGTTAATTACTCTTGCCATATTTTAGTTGTTTCACTGGATAATATAATTAGACAATAAGGAGCAGATTCAACAGCAGGTACAAATTTTCAGACAACAGTGTAAGAAATAGGCAGGATAGCACAGGCGTTTCTGTTCAGACAGCAAATCCTGCTGTAGGTATTGCTCAGGATTACAGGGGGGTGGCTCTGACGATAGAAAACTGTTCAAAGCCATGAGGGGAAAGACAGCTGACACAGCTCTAATGCTATTTCAACTCCTCCCAGGTCCTTCTACTAATGAAGAGAGGAAAATGTTACGTGTCATATAAATTCATCAGCATTATTTCTATTCTGCAGATATTTTTACATCTAGTAGTTCTTAAAAAGGACGTATTTCAGTAATTCTTATGATAAAACTTAGGCTGTAAAAATACACACATGTATATACACTATATACAAAATCTTAATCCTGTATTATTCATATATCCAATGGGAATGCTCAAATATTCCTCTGAAGTGATTCCAAGCCAAACCCTGCAGTTAAACACCATGAAAGTGTGTTTGTACATGTTTGAATGTTTGAGACCACAATCTGAAAGTGCCTAGTGCTGAGCAGAAAGCAATTCTCCTCTTACGTAAAAATAATTCAAGCTGATTTTTTTCCCCTTCCATAACAGGAAGATTTTGACAAACTTCACAGTCCTTTTCTGCAAAATTTGAAATATTTCCACTCCCTCCTTCTTCAGCCAGTGCTTAGGATGTGCACCAGGAACATGTGAGAATCCGAAAGACCTGCCAGTGCATTTGGCATGGCCCTGTAAAATGCCCTGGCCTCTCTGCTGGGGCTGGGGTGACTTTGCTATCTGGAAATCCCTTTACTGCCCCTCAGCCCTCGCAAACCAGTGCCTACATCCCCACTGACTGTTTTCAACTGGCAGATATTAGCTGCAGAACTGAAAAAAATGTGCATTTGGTGGGAAGGGTTGGGTTTTTGCAAGGCATGAGGAAGGATAAAAGGGTAGATGACGTAACTGCCTTTCACTGTGTTGTAGGACACTGAAAATATTTTCAAGCACATTTCCTGCCCTTTTTTTTTTTATATTTGATTTTCTTACATGGATTTAATGGGTTTTCACACTTATATTTTAAAGGCTACAACTTACAGAATTTCTCATTTGCAGTGAGTGATTCCTCTTGAAATTTCAGGTGTTTATTTTTGTTGTGTATCAAAACTAAGGCAAACTTTCAACAATAAATGTAAGGATTTTTCTGAGGGATATATTTTTAGCTCACAATTAATTTGCATATTATGTTTTGTATGTTATGGCTAAAATAGTTTTATTTCAGAAGAACAGCTCTATTCCTTTATCTTACTTGCCAACTATGATTACTGATATTTATGGCAGGTGAACTCATATAGTCAAATGTTTATATGCAAACAAGCAAATCAAGAAGTGATTGCATCAGTACCTTTAGTCCAACTACACTCAGTCAGAGGCTCAGCTAAATTTGGCCTTTTTACTCCATATTGTGATATATCAACCCAAATGCTGAGCCAAACCAAGCTAGACTTTTTCTCAAACTGGCATTGCATCTATATGCAATGAATAAGTTATAAACAAATACCAAATGTTCCCTTCTCTTAAAACTCTACATTAGCAGGATAGTCCTATTCCAACCCCCTAAATATAAATGTTTGGAGTTCCTTTATCTAACTATTCAAAGTATTCTCTTGCTGTAGGGGAAGAATAGCATGTCTGGCAGCAGGGAAATATTAACTCAGGTTTGTATGAGGGAAACTGAAAGACATAAAAGTTAAAGGACCTCTTCAGGCTTATACACAGTATTATGGAAAAGCTTATTCCCAAATTTCCCATTCCAGTATCTCTGGGGGGGGTGAAGTAAATATGCTGCCATCTGTAGCTCTCTAAATGCCAGTATAAAACAAAATCATTATACTGATAATAAAGCCAGAAGATAAAAACAAATAAGCAAAATCAGCAGCACTGTCAAACAGACAAATCTTAAAATGCTGCCTGATGCATTTTCCTCACAAGCATATTTCCTCTCCTCACATTTCAGCATCTCTGATAGTTCAGTTTTCCATAATGCCCAGCAGCACAGCACAGCTTCTTCATAACTGGAGGTAAACATGGGTTCAGTGTTTAAATGAGACATTAATGTACAGTCAGCTAGATAGAACTCAAGGGTGTGATGCTGCTTTTTTCCATAGTCAGTGCTCCAAGAGTGATGTGAAATGGAGGAAAATAAGTATAACAAGTCCTTATATATACAGAAATGCAGGACACCATTTCATCGAGGATAAAAGATTTCCTTCCTGCCTTTAAAAGAGCCAACACTGGAAGCATGAACCCTTCTGCCAGTCTAACTATGGCATGAGACTAGAGAGCTCATAACACACAAAGCTTCCCACAAGGAATTCTCAGTTAAAGACTAGGAAAACTTACTGCTGAAATAAACCAAGAAAATAGAATCAGGATTCTTTAGGACTATAACCCATCTTTCTCTGTTCTCACAGAATTTATTACACATGTGAAAACAGCCAGATATGTCAGGATAGTTATTTATTCTACAAAAAAAAGGACTTTGCTTCAAACTTTGAACATAACATTTTTTTTTCCAACAGCAAAGAAAAACAATGGAAATTTCAGTCCCAAAACACTGACTTCACAGAAGACCTGAGTTGCTGCCTGCAAATTCAATGACATTGAAAGCTCAATAAAGTAACTTCGCCTTGACACTCAAATGACAGAGAGAACAAACAAAAAGACCCAGTTCTAAAGGGAAAAGAAGAATTTACAAAGATTTACAAGAGTGATTGTTCTAAAAATATTTTTCAGGGTTGAAACTGGTGTTTGCTATTTTAGAAAATTGGAAGAAATGAAATTTCAAAACAAATAGGAAAATATGAGATATGAATGCATAATAATAATAATAATAATAATAATAATAATAATAATAATAAAATTAATAATAATAATAATAATTAATAATCATTCATATATACTTAATTCTCTGAACAATGCAATGACAATAAAACCTCTGCACACATTAGGACAAGAATTATTAGATAAAACAAGTATGCTGAGTTTTTTTCAAAACAGAAAAAAAAGCCCTCCAGCAACTCTTCAGATGTGATATGACAGTCCATATAAAAGATTAATTAATTTTTTAATTGGCAGTCATTTTCAAATTTCCAATTTATAATGATTTAAACATCTGCTGAAAACGTAGTGCTGTATCTGAACAGCCTATTTCACACAAAGTGCACGTTAACATTACTAGGCTATTACATAAGAATTTGTAGACATATTTTAACACACTTAAGCATTTCATAAAGTTAATATAGAGAAGAAGGGCAATAATGCAAATTATCAGTGTGAAATTACTTATTTTTCTAGGTTTCTGTTTTACCCATGCAGCTGCACCTCCCCAGCAATGTCAGGCCTGTGTGATTCAGACCGATAGAACCTTTTTATACCAGCTGAATTTCAATCTTTTTTCAGAGGTATTTGCCATTCTGGAAGACTTGGCTTGAGTTGTACAGATAAACACCACAAATATTGACTCATATCTGGCATTTCCAGAGCTTCAAAATGTGATTCACACAGAGTTTGTAGTCCTGGAGCAATCTTGAACAACAAATAATATGTAGGATGCCCAGCTAACTGTAAATATCAAAATAAATAAATAACTCAACTACATCTTCAAACTACAGCCTCAAATGTAAGAGTAGCTGAATATTATTCTGAAATGTAATTATTTACTATAGAGGGTATTTTTCCAACAAGTTGTAATGCAGCCTTTCCCTTTTATCACTTAGCTGAGCTCTGTACTCACAAGTCCCTTAGAAAAATACTGAAATCTCTTAGGCAAAACAGCAGCTAGAAAAGGTATGACTGAACTCACAGTGACTTTCTACTGCTATCTTTTACTAATGAAATTGCACAAGTAGAAGGAGGAAACTAATTACCCAGCAGTGAAAATGCCAGTCTTGCTTTTCTGATTCAGTTCTGTCACAGAGAACTCATACGAGTATTCATATGGGTCAGTACTTTCTAAACCTGTTTTAGTAGATGCTGCATATCTTGGTGCATCACAGTGTGAACACACCTGTTCTTTGCTGCAAGCTGCTAAAATTCCATGAATGCACTGCTTAATGACAGACACCTGAACAAAGTTTAATGCAGAGTTTATGAAATTTGGTACAAAATTAAGATTAAAAAATTGCCAAAGCTGGAATCATAACTTCTTATATGGAATACTAAGGAACATAGAAAACATAGCAAAAGGATTCAAACACTATTTGAAAGTTATGTTTTCCATTTGAGAATTACTGGAATTAATTTTCCAGCCTGTACTGATTCTTGGTTATTGGGACAACTGCGACTCTTCCTCAGTCATTTTAATAACCCTTCTCTTTGTCTGCTTTATTATGGAACTATCTCCATGAAAAAAATTATGGCAAGAACTTTATATAGCATTCCAACTTCAATTTCATCTTTGTTTTTCTAAATTAACACATCTCTGCTTTTCTTGAATGTCTTGTCCAGTAACTCCCCCTTCAGTTTTCCATGATGTTATCTCTACTCACCCACAAGCTGATTTTTGGTTTTCTTCTTTGTTGTTTTCAAGGGATGAGAATCCAGATTGGGTAGAAATATTTTATGACCGGTTACCTTTCATTCTGTACTTACACACTTGATCTATTTCTAATCATCCTCTCCTCAGTCCCTAAATATATCATTTCCTCTACAAGCTGCCAAAACCCTCCAGTATGTATCAGAAACAAATCTTTAATGTTTTCTGACTTTTGGGGGCAGTTGTTAAATGAGTAATATTGATTCAAGACCAGTGTTCCTTCAACAATCTCACTAATAACCTCCTTCCTATCCAGTAACTTTAAATACAGATCATCGTGTTTACTGCTTCTGATAGTTTTTTAATCACCTTACAGCTTTTTTACACAATTGCAACAAAAATAAGACCTATTTTTAAATACACTTCCAAAACAAATGCTAGAAAGTCCATATAGATAAAATTTACTGAGGTTCCTTTCTTATCAAAGAACATGGGCAATTTAGTCTGGCTTGCTCAATATCTGGCAATTCCATGTGGGCTTCAATTACTTCCATACCCCTACTTACTGTTTTGTTAAAATATCTTCTAAATCCCTGTATTTTACTGAGGTCAATGGTCTACCATTGTCTGAATCATATTTCAAAATGAAAACATGAAATTTCTTGTGCATAACTATGTGCCTTTTCCAGGCACACTTTCTATAATAGATTTTTAAAACATAATTTTCTAAATCTAGGACATCTCTAAATTATTTACAATTTTTGAAAAAACACATGCAATGGGAAATGGAAATAGGAATGATTAATCAAAAAGAAAACAAAAAGTAACAAGTATGGTACAATTTCTTAAAACTCATGGTAATTATCAATGCTGATTATTGAGATAATATTAAAACAAATATGTGCTTTAATTAATTTATTTTGCTTATTAAAGTGTTTTTTTATAACAAACTATTAGGAAATACAAAATAGCTTAACTTTAATCTTGGTTTTTTGGTAAATTAATATCTCTTTTAATATAACCCCCATCTTAAGCAAAATATAGTGATGATTCTCAGATATGGAATTTGTAGACTACAGTGTTTCACATCTCAGCTGAATTTAGGCATCAGTTTGTCACTTCATGATGTTCAGTAAGTAGACTCGGTTATGAAACACAAGGGTAACTGGTATATTAAACTGGTAATCTGGCAGACTGATAACTTAAATCAGTATCTTAAACTGGTAAAGCAATATCTTAAAAATAATTTAATTTTCAAATTGACTTCCAAAGAACAAGGCCTTAAGGTATTCAGAGTTGCTGCACACACAGAGCTCTCTCTGAGATGAAGAGAGGCTTTGGGTTCTCACCATTATTTCAAGGAAGGGCTCCCACTTAGGTAGCTTCTGTGTCCTCAGCTTTAATAACTCAGGAAAGTATCTTTAACTAGCATGTGATAAGCATAGAGTAAAAATAAGCTATTCTTAACACAGACATAATTTCCATAAAGTGAACAGCAACATACTATTTGTAAAATGGCCTAGATGTGGTTTGAAGTGAAAAGTGCATATACATATAAATAATACAGATAGAAACTTTTCCTGTTAGTCTTGATTTAGACATGTCCACTCATGAAACAGTTTATATAAATCACTGATACTTTAGTGACAATCAATGCTGTTTTACACTTCTGTAGGAAGGTTTGAAAGATGTTAATTAAGAATTATCTGAATGGGTGTTAATATCCTATTAAAAACTGCCCATGGCTTTGTTTTGAGTAAATCCTTATGGGAGTAGAAGAAAGTTGCAGTTATCTCTGCAGATCAAGTACTAGTTTATGGGGTATTTAAATGGAAAGCATGATAGATATTCATGTTCTGTTTTTAATGAAAATGGCAAAATAGAGTATTATTGACTATCACAAACAACCTCACTCATGCCTCTGAAGAGAGGAAATCTGTACCCCAAAGACAGCTGGCATGAAACTGCAGAATCTTAATTTAGAGCCAGTGTGAAGGACTCAGATGCAATCTCTTGTGTTTGTAACAGTACAAATAGAACGTCTGCAAAAAAAGGGATCTATGGGATGAGGATGGTACAGGGTGAGGAAAGAGCAAAGTTCCTCAGTTCTTTAAAGATAATGTCTTCTCCTAAGGCTGCATTTAGCATTAACTTCCATATCTTTTCATTATAAAAATTGTTTTACAAATCACGATTAGCACTTCTATGTCCAGCTCAAAAACCTTTCTTCCGAAATATAATTTATATGCAAAAATAATGTGCCTGATTTAATAAGCTTATCAGTTCTTGTACTAATTAATGCACACATGTTTTCCATCAACAGTTGAGCTTCGTAACAGTAATTTAAAAAATATAAAAACTGTATTTCAAAGTAATGATTAAGTTATCATGAACTCTCCTTTATGCATGCCAACATTCATACCTTTGCAAGTATGCTTAGGATAGAATTCAGAAGTTTTTAGCACAGTAATTTAAATGGCAAGACTTTTGAGAGGGAAATGGAAATCTAATAACTACCTATCTTGGTCATCTCTGGAATCACTTTTGCCAAAGCACAACAGATACATACTTATATAGAATGCTTTCCCACAATAAACAGAACAGATTTACAGAGGAAGCCTGCATCAGCTGTGATTAACAGGATCTGCAATGCCAAGAATTCAAATTACTGCCTTTGTCAGCAGGTTGCTGGACACAAAGACAGGTGTCAAGAGTTGTAAGGACCCCCAGTTAAATGGCCTAATTTTGTGTAAACTCTTCATGTTATTTTATCTGTTTCTCTACAGCAGAACCTAATGAGTTGCAGATAGCAGCTACAGCACTGAACCAAGACACAGCTCCCACTTGCCTATACAGATAAAGCATTTTGAAGATAATCAGGGAGGAATAATTTCTTTGAATGCCATTCAGCTATGGAATCCCACTACAAGCACTGTTTATTTTCATCTTTGGTCTTAGTGGCATGCAGGTTAAAAGCTGTACTTCTTAGATAAGATGCACTTCCTTGTCCCCTAAGCTGTGCTCAATAATTATTATTTAAAGTGTTGCTCAAGAACATGAAATTCCAAAATGAATTTCATTTTACTTGGAAATATTTCATTTAAACTTTCATGGACCCCATAAAATACTATCAACTTTTAAAAGAAATTTCATACACATGACAGTGGCATAATTAGTAATTATTATTGTGTGTTGCCTTTTTTTCATATAGCTTCAATAGTCCTTAGATAGATTAATATTTTAACCAGACCTCTTAGAGCACTGAGGACTTAAAGAGTGATATTTATCTCACCTGATTTTAGATACTAAGCCTGATCTAACAGCAGACTAGGAAGAAAAACACATTGAAAAAAAGACACGTACAGAGGAAAATTTACAAAATTGTATCTGTTTTTTGAATATATTTATATGATGTCTTACTTCTATAGATCTAGAATTAGGTAAGATGAATTCAATGATGGCAAGTTTGTGAGATGCCATGCACTGAAGTAATGATTGCCCAAAAAGATGGAGGTGAGTGAGTTTTATGAGAATATTAAGTGAGGAAGAATCTTCTGTAAGAAACCTGGAGCTATTTCATAAACATATAAACAGAAAAGGTAAATTTCCATTGGCTTAAATTATTTTATGTATAGCTTTAGTATCAACCTCAAGGAAGAAAAATGGAAAAATATAAAGTTCAGTATTTTTTATTTTGCATATTGTTGCATTTAGACCATAGCATATATAAATATATATGTGTGTGAATGTATATATATATACACACATAAAAGTTTTAAAGATTCATTTTATTTGGTTAGAAAGAGAATGAAAAGGAATGGGTTTTTTCCATGCATTTGGTGTTTGGAAGCATTCACTGTAATTGAATCCATGTGAAAAACTGGGTTCCTATTTACCAGTTTCATTTATATGAAAATGACCACCTGCTACGGTAATGAAAAAGTCAGTATGTTAAAACTTGAGAAATATCTTTTTATGAGCTATTCCTTCACTATCCTTACAAATACCACAGAAGGGTAATAAAAGCTATTTTTCATGTTTTCTTCTTGAAGTTTGAAAAGAAGATAAGAACCCTTAACATAATACTCTAGTAAGAATGGGAAAGAATGATTTGACCCCAGTATCCCATCACCTCCTCAAAACAAAACAAATAAAACACAATAAGTTTTTGGCTACCACTAAAGCAATTCCCTACTTTGTATTCAAGAGCGGTAATGCTTTCATATAGCCCCAGATATGAGAAACTGAGAAATGGCCAAGAAATCTACCTCATTCCCTATTGCCACATAATCCTATGGAAGTATATGAAATCCTTGGTTGAACACTACTGCCTTAGTTATCAATCTGTCATCTGTGAACCCTCTTCTGCTCACCTATTATTGCTATCCTAAGATAGCTATGTTAATACCTATTACAGCTAATATAGTTCTGTTCTGGAAGAAAGTCTTTTACACTGGAGATACTATGGCTATCTGTACTTACAGGATTGCAATTATGTTTCAGTAGAAATAGTGCAACAACAGTCCTGATTTGAAGGAAAGGAAGCCAAGGGAATATTGCCAAGCATTATACTTGTTCCTAGCCTTTGGAATTTATTCTGATCCTCTCTCTAGTTTACAGGGGACATTACATGCCATTTGTTCAAACACATTCCACAAACTCCTAAGTATAGCAGAGCATGTGGCATTTCAAAATTTAGAATTTTGGAAATATTTCTTCTTTTTTTAATATATATTGAAAATGCTTTTCCAACTTTAAAAACAAAGATTATGCAGAGGTTGGTGAATTTAAACAAAAAAGGTGTTTATCACAGGATTTCTAAAAAGATGAAACACAGACATGCTGTATTTTAAATTTTTCATTAGCTATCTGGAGATGACTATAGCCAATACTTCTTAAAAAGGAAATTTCAATAGGGAATCCAAACACATTTGGGAGATTTAGGGTTGAAGAAGCTTATAGCAGCAGCAAAATCACTGGCATGTGTTTTACACATTAGAACTGAATCTCAAGTTGGTTATAAAAAGTAACAGACTAGATGTATGGAAATGCTTTAAAAATAAAATCAAGTAATTACCCAGAAAGTAAGGATAAAAGGTGGCCCTACCAGAATTTAGGGCTCACAAAATATGTGATACTTTTCTCATAAAAGAAATCTGCTCAGAAAAGAAAGCACGAAGAGATTTCTCATAAAAGAAATCTCCTCGTGCTATCGTTATTAGAACCATTTAAGCTTCTAAACAGTTCAGTGGCTTAGGGTAAAAATGTGTGGAATTTAAGCAGTTAATCAAAGTTTGACTTTCATTTTTCCTATGAGGACATGGAAATTTTAAATTTCCATTTGGTCCTGTGTTCATTTTGTAGAGCTCTTCTATGTTCTGAAGAGACATAGTAATATTCTCATTCCTTGGAGCATTTGTGTAATCTCCTCCAGCCACAATCAGGTAGTGGATTATTCCACTAAAAGAACCAACCCTGAAAATCAGAACATCCTTCTGAAACAGCGATCATTTGACTCGGTCACTCTTCCAAGCACGTCCCACTGAGGCACCAAAGCAATCACCAGCCACCAATCCAAGAAATCAGGTTCAAAGTCACAGAAGGCACTTGTTATAGTTGAACTTTAGGAAATCTGAAGTCTAGACAGGGTGTATCTTATTTTTAACAACCTGCCACTTCTACAACCTGTTCCCTAACAAGAATTTGCTGAAATAAACATAAAAGTTTCCTATTGCCTTCAATTAACTTTTTATCAAGCTTTAGCTACTTCCTCTTATCCTCACCCTCCTACTCACCTTCCCAATATATGTATCTCATCCTTCTGCTCTATTTTGCTGCTTCCAATTAGTTGTGCTTTCTATCCCACTGACTCTCCTCTGTTGACTCTTCAGACTGATTTTTTTCATTCTCTTTTCTTTCTTGCAAACTTTACTTCTCTTACCCTTATGAGTCATGTGTTAATCACAATCTCCTTACCACATCCATTACTTAAACACCTTGCTATGACCACCTGAAAAGAAAAGCACTGGTGAGACCATATCTGGAGTACTGTGTCCAGTTCTGTGCTTCCCAGTTCAGGAGAGACATGGACACACCACAATGTTCCCGGAGAACAGACAGGAAGACCATAAAAGGACTGGAGCATCTGTCATCTGAGGAGAGCCTGTGAGAGCTGGGACTGTGCTCTGCAGGAGCTACAGCTGCTCCATCCCAGTGAGCAGCAAGCCAGAAAAAATGCCAGGAGGCTTGCATGGATGAAAAAGGAGCTTCCAGCAAAACTCAAACACAAAAAAATGAAGCATGGAGAGGTCAAAAACAGAGAGGGGACACTTGGGAGAAATACAGAGATTCTAGCTGAACATGCAGAGATGCAGTTAGGAAAGTGAAAGCCTACCTGGAACTGAACCTGGCAAAGAACAACAAGAAAAACTTGCCTAAGTATGCAATGACAAAAGGAAGACTAGGGGAAATGTGAGCCTGCTGTTAAGTGTGCCAAGGGACCTAGTGACACAGGGCATAGTAAAGGCTGAGGTACTTGATATCATCTGCACCTCAGTCTCTACTAGGAACACTGGCCTTCTGCAATTCCAGGCCCTTGACACCACAGGGAAAACGTGGAACAAGAAAATGTACTCTTGGCAGAAGATGATCAGGCCAGGAAATACTGTTGTCCTTGATGGTACACACCCACAAAGGCTGAGGGAGCGGCCTGCTGCCATTTCTAGGCTACTCTTGATAATCTTGAAGCACTGTGGAGCAACTGGGAGAAGCATCCGAAGACTGGAGGGAAGGAAACACCACTTCAAACTTTAACAATGGCAGGAAGGAGGACCCAAGGAACTACAGACTTGTTAGCCTCACCTCTATCCCTGCAAAGGTGACAGAGCACGTAATCCTGGAAATGATTTTCAGGCACATAAAGGACAAGAAGAACTGGGAGTAGTCAGAACGGAGAAATCTTGCTTAACCAACCTGACAACCTCCTATAATTAAATGCCAGGCTTTGCAGATGAGAGGACAGCTGTGGCTATTGCCAACTTTGACTTCAGTAAGGCTTTTAACATTGTCTCCTGCAAAATGCTCCCAGAGAAGCTGATGAAGGAGGAGCTAGACAAGCAGGCAGTGAGGTGGACTGACGACTGCCTGAAGAGCCAGGCACAGAAGGCAGTGATCAGCAGTACACAGTCTGCTCACTCATGGTTGTAGCCCAGGGGTCAAAAGTGTCTGGTCCTGTTTGACACCTCCATGAATGGTCTGGAGGAAGGGGCACAGTGCTATCCTCAGCACATCAGCAGTCTGCTGAGAGAAAGCATTTCAAACAGAAAGTGGTAAAAGGACAGCAGGTAAACAATAACATATTCTTCTGAAACTCCCACTCCTAGAGCTGACTGCTATCATCTGTTACTTCTTTTGTCTAATTTTAGATTGCAAATACTTCAGGGCGTGGATGACATTTTTTATTTGCCTAAGACGTGAACAACAGCTACACATTAACTATATAAATGATTAATAATGATAACAGCAGCACCCCAACAGCAAAATACAGCTCTGTCTCCACCTTCCATTTAATAATCAAATAGTCTGAAATAGAAAATCAAATAGGCAATATAGGAGTAAACATTTTTATTAATTTTGTTACTGTTCCCTACAATAGTTATCTGGATATAATGGAGAGTATTTTCCACCTTAATAATGATACACAAAGGTTAAAAAAATATGGAAAGAGATCCCAAATGTCACAAATTCAAAAACAACTTGACTTGTTCTGCTGAATAAAAAGGTTTTCTAATTCATAAGTTCAGATAGAAAATGTTAATAAAAACAGAACCCAGTCAAGTCAAATAAAATAAGGAAATAAATAGGGATTTTGCTTCAGGCAGCTTGAATCTGATTTAAGCAGCACTCTTGGAAGAATCCAGCTGTTGTTTACTGAAATGTAAAATAGTGTACTTATTCTTTTATGTGACAGCATTCATGATTCTTCAAATCATGAAGTAACATATTTCTTCTCATCAACAATAATCATTTTATGTACAGTTACTAATCTGACCAATTACCTGAAAGCTAATTACTCAGGGTTTACAGAATGAGATAGCTAACCCAATGTATTTTGATTTTAATTACTGGTATTTAATAAGGAGTACTGCCAAATACATCCATAACATTAATGTTTTACAGCAGCATTACAGATATTTTGTTAGTGATTGAACCAGACTATGATCATCTTTGTTTTATAGCCTCAGAGATCAATCTAATTTTAGCGAGTGCAGAGCTGGACTATGGAAATTACAGTGTATTATTCATGTTCACAATTTACCTCTTTTCTCTGTATGTACACTGAAGTTTCACACTGAGACACTGTAATTCTCTCAAGACAGCAGGATAACCCAGGAGGTTCAAATTGATGCAGTATTAAGAAAAAAAAAAGACAGAGCCTTCCCCAGCAACACAGCTTGTGGCAAGTTTCAACAGGGACTTACTCAGCCCAGATCAAGTCAGCCCTCAGAGTTACAAAAGCTGCAAACCCCATCTGTGCTTCTGCCTAATAAATCTTTAAAAACATGTAGTCTATCCCCACTTACAGTGCCTCATTTTTATAGGGAATTAATAAAAAGCCTAGTGCTACTAGAGAAAACACTTTCTATATCACTGTGCTAAATGATGTTCTGTGTAATTGACTATATTTTATATTCTATATTATCACACTATACATTCAGTGCAATTCTGTGCTGCCTATAAAAGCTAAAAAGGTCAAAAGAGAGGGATACATTCCCACAATCCATGCTAAAACGTTTATTTCAGTCTCACGGACTCCAAGCTTTCACAAGTACTTTAAGAGGAGACTGGAAAGAATTTGCTGCCCACTCACGATGATGTCTCATAAAAGGTTCTTCAAAAATGGATCAAAGGCTGTAATTTCCATGCCATTTCTGTCCAATTTCCTTTTCTCTTATGTTTTCATTTTTGAAATGGCTATGATTGCAATCCACTTTTGCCCACACAGCACTGCAGGTCTAAATGAACCATTTATCACAAACTTTTTGTCTTTTGGCTGCTCGTGATTTTATTTCCTTTGCAATTTTTTAATTTCATTTTTTGGTACTACTTACACTGCATTGCAATTACCTTCATAATTATACCTGCAGCGATTTATGCTTTCCTGCACCCAGATGCAGTATTGAGACTTCTGATCCTACCCAACTGCACTTTATTATTTATGTTAATTTTAACTCCTCCTCCATCACCAAAAAGAATTTCATATGGATCTTTCCACAGAAAGAGCTTTTCTTTTTGCCCTTTCCACAGCATACAGAGAATGCTGATGTCTTGTATTGCTTTTGCTGAATGCTATGGCCTTACATCTGAACCTCACATCTTTTTCTTTTTAAATTTATTTATTTTAAAAAAAGTCTGAGATAATGAAGTTTAGCCTATATTCAATTGAATCTCATTATCTCACTAGACAGCATGTCATACTTTGCATAACAATTGTGTTGCTCTTCTTTAATATAAAATTGTACCAGTCACAAGTAGACAGGTTCTCCATCATTTATCTAAATATGCTTCACTTGCCTCTGATTTACAAAAAAAACCCCAAAAGCTAAATATAAGTTCTTATGACTCAGTTTAACCAACAAATGATCTTTCAAAATAGATTTTAAAACCCTCTCATCTTTTAGTTTTTCTGAGTTAGGAAAGAAATTTCAAAATTCATAGTCATCTAGCTACTTATTAAAAAAGCCAAAGACAGATACATTTCATTTCAGTATTTACTGTTTTCCTCCAACTTCCCCTCTCTCTTCCAAAAATTAACCTTTAATAATAATGTTATTTATTACAGCTCAGCCATACAAAGAGATTAAATATTTTTTCAAGGATAAATTTTATTGCTACACTTTTCTTCAAATTTATCTTTCAATATAAGACAATATGCAAAAGAAATTTGTTTCATATTTAATGGTCTTGAAGTGAGAAAAATATGCTATACATAACCATTAGGAATGATTAAGTGAGACAGAAAATAAAATAATAAATACAGCAATAATAAGAAGTTCCTGCAGACTAGTGATACACAGCTGGAATACCTGATTGTTTTGGTGCCAGTGTTCCCATCACCAAGTCTAGAACCCCACAATATTTAAACTCCATTTAGCCTGAGAAGGCTAAATGTAATTGTGGCTGTAATTCTCATATTTGAAGGCAAAAGAATAACTAACTATATATAAAAATAAATATGTACCCCTGTTCATAAATGTATGCTTGTTTACACAGCCTAATAAAAACTCAGAACATATCTTAAAAAATCTGTGCTTACTACTAAAGTTGTAAACAAGGAGCAAAAGTTCCCCCTGAACTTTTATGGATGGATCTGTTTCACATTTGGCCAGACTGATGCAGCACAAAACCTGATGTCCCGTCTGGTGAGATGGTGGAAATCACTGGATGCCTTCTTTAACTTTTACACAGATGCACCCACTTTGCACATAGCTTATGACCAAAGCTACAAGCAAACAACAGTATATGACCACATAAACTACAATTCATAATTCATATGAAAATAAATGGGCAAGAACAGATATCAGATAAAATATTAAACTTACTGTTGTTTTAATATAGAATTTTCCCATAAGCAAGGATTCTTGTTACTTCATAACAGAATGAACAAAGTGATGGAAATTATTTGAGCTACTTTGATTTGGAGGCAGGAGATGTGCACCACTGGTACTATTTTACAAGAATTAGCTGAAAGACTTCTCTGAGATATCCATCCTGGTGAAAAGGAGGCTCATGGAGAGTGCTCATTGCTTTCTACAACTACCTGAAAGGAGGCTGTAGCCAGGTGAGGGTCAATCTGTTCTCCCACATAACAAGCAACAGGATGAGATAAAATTACCTCAAGGTGTGCCAGTGAAATTAAGATTGGAGAGTAGGAAAAAGTTTGTCCACTGAAAGGATGGTCAAGGATTGGCACAGGCTGCTCAGGGAACAGGTGGAATCACCATCCCTGGAAGTGTTAAAAAAATGTAGATGTGCCAGTTAAGGACATGATTTACTGGTGAACATGGTGATGCCAGGTTAATGGTGGGACTCAAGTCCTTTCCAACTGTAACAACTTCATAGTTCAGCAACAATGAACAGGCAAACAAAATTACAAGAGGAATAAAAAATAAACTTTCAAATGAGAGAAACATTCTGCAGGACAAAAAAGAAAGACCTTCTGTAGAATTCTGTGCAATGCAGAAAGTGGTAAACAAGCACTTTTACTGGGTTTCAATGCTTCCAAAATCAGCATAACAGCCATGAAAGTAGGTAACTTAAAGGAAACAAACCCTTCACTGTTTTTTTTTTTTTTTTACCTATTTTAACCAAGGGAAATTATGAGGGTAGAAATACTAGATGTTTTTTCTAGTTTCCTCTTACATTTTTTATCTAAAAACATTCAGGCCACATTCTACCATCAGAAATACCACTAGAACACATAAAATGAAATATGACATTGATTATCAATAGAACAAATCCAGATTTATACATACATAACTCAGAGAAAAATCTATCACAGTATATTACATATTATTTGGTGAAGAATGAGAAGTTCATATGACTTTCTGTAACAGTGCATTCTTTTCAAAGAATAATTAAAATAAGCAATCAGTGCAATAACACTTACTAAAGTGACATGAGAAGCTGCCCCTATTCACCCTAAGAAAGAAATCCCAAGTAAGCAAGAGTTAATTTAAGATGGTTATTTTGGATTCTTTCAATGTTGGGGAGACCAGCCTTTGTTCCACAGCAATTGTCAAAATCTCTACTACTAGGAATGTGACTTTTCCTCCTAGATTACTATGAACCATATTGACATAAGCATTTAGGAATTGCTAATATCTACTAAATCTAGATTTTAAAATGCCTTGTGAGCCTGAGCTTTAATGTGTTTTCTCTCATCAGATTAATTTCAGTTTTCTCAGCTCTTATGATTCTTGTTCACCTTTTTGTGGACAAAGATAAAGCTAAGTGATGTTTTGCCCTCTTGATTTTCAAAACAAAAAGACCAACATGATGGCTACAGTTTCAACAATAATGGTTTTGATTTCTGTCTGAGCCTATAGGTCACAAGGAGATTATAATGGTAGAGATATTTTCTTATTAAGAAAAAAAAATCATAATCAGTAATTAGTTACTGTATTACAGTAAAAAGAAAATAAAAAGTAAAATAAATTATTATTATTTTTTGCAAGTTTTAACATAATAACAGCTCTTCTTTTCCTGCCACGTGTGATGCCAACTTTTAAACAGGAAAAAATACTGAAAATGCAGCATACAGGACAGTGTAATATGTAACAGAAAAAGGCCATTCAGTTTAACACACACAAAAGTATAGGTGCATACACAGCTGCTGCTTCTTACACGGGAAATAAACACTTAGTACAAATATCACTTAGTACAAAATTCATGTAACAAACCTGGTTTAAGATGCCATATCTACGTGAAGGTACAGTAAAATGTATTTCAAATAACTTATTCAACAGTGAAGGATCCCATCAACTGAGGAGTATGTAAGCAAGCTGTATGATTAGCTTTTTGTTTTGTGTCTTGTACCCAAATCTGCTGTCATAGGCTGCATTTGCCCTAGGTGTACAAAGGCATAAGTTGATATGGACCAGTGGTCCTTGCAACTTTGTTGCATGCCATCTTTCACCACCAAGGCCAAAGAAAACTTTTATACTTCCTTCTATGTCTGATGTGACCACTACAAGTAAATATATTAAAATATGTTTCACTGTATGCAGATGGAAACATTTTCAAATTTAATTGATAGAAAAAAATACTGAACAAAAAAGCCTTCCAACAACAGTTCACAGACATTTCAATAGAATTCTAATTCTCACAATAGTCATGATTAAAAGTGTGATGAGAATGAAACTAACCTCACAATGGGATTACAAATGAGCTGAATGGTCAGTAATGGGAGATTGTTACACAGTCATGTTCCTAGGTTTCTGGGGGATTTTTCACCCAAGTTTCACTAATGTAGCTGTAGTTGATTGATTGCAATTTTCTCAATTTCTAAGCTTTGTTCCAGAAAGCAACATTTTGTTCCAGTCATCTTAGCAAGTGGCACAATGTTCTTTGGCATAAGATATTAATAAAAAGTCATGCTGCCTGTCTCTCTTGGTTGGTCACACCAAGGTTGATTTTTGGAAGCATTCCATTACATTGGCAGTCAATCTGTATTTAAATTTGAAATAATCTTTTGAAAACAAATACAACTGGGGGGGGGGGAAGCCAAATTTAGATCATTTACATTGGGACCATTTACATTTCATGTCTTCCCTCAGCATATCACACTCTGCCCTCAAGGTCTATGCAGAAGTAAGAGAAAGACTTTTGGTTCACTTTTCATTCCTTGGTGGCATCTTCAGCCACAACCAGAGTTTAGATTCTGACCTGGCCTCCCATACAGACCCTGTTTGAAGTTCTACCAAGATGCTTTGTGAGTGACCTAGCACTGACTTCCCAGGTGACAAACCTGCCCACCACTGCTGCTTGCTACTCACTGAAAAATGATCCTTAAGGGCTTTCCTGGGGTTTTAAAATAAGCACAGCAACTCAGGATTACTGCATACTGTTTGAAACAGAATTTCACCCTTTCTGCAAACAATGCTGCTCACGTCTCACAAGACAGCTACTGGAGCACATTCAAGGGCATTCCCCAAGAAACAATATGCTAATTCCCTATCTCCAGCTAAGCTGGGTCTTGGTGCACATCCAAATACAACTTAAAATTGATGACACTGACTGCATAATATAATGACCTATACTGACAAGGTAATACATTATTACCATATAAAAACAGAACACATATTAGTAAAATTGCCATGGAGTACAAAGCTATACTAGAGATTTACTACAGTATCAGTCCAGAGCTGATTTTAGTCAACACATTTCTTAGGCACAACTTTGTTTAACTAATAAAACTTGGAGATATTACCATTTTAATATCAAAGAAGACAAAATCTCCAGCTTACCAATTTTATTATAGATCTGCAGCAAATTCATAATTCCACATTATACATACTGGGGTAAAGCATCAGCCTATTTTTGGCTGATTTTATTCTCTTCTGAAACTTGTCTCTATGTGTCATATTTAAGCTCACCTGTATTTTATATGAATGCTTATTGAACACTCTTGCATAGGTATGAATATGCAGAAACATAAAGAACAGTAGACAAGGTACTTTATAATGGAGAAAAGTCATTTGTTTTCTTCAGGAAACTACACATTCCTATGCATAGGGATAAAAATAATGTAAGCTGTAGGACTAGCAAAGCATGCAAGACAAGCGTAGAAAAGTACAGTGCAATGTAAGGACTCAGCAGAGAACTTCTGGAAACTGAGCATGTTCCTTCAGTGAAGAGGCACAGCTCATTTTCATGCAAATCACTCACCCTATGGTCAAACCTAACTAGCAATCCCACAGCTAACACCAGAACAAAGAACAATAATTTATCTCTGGTAAAAACTACAGCTGTGTCTTCTAAATTATTTTATAATTTGCCAGGCATTCAGTTATAAGTAAAAAAAATTTAAAAAATTCATTAGAAGGAAATACATTGACTCCTGGGGTACCTGTCTTGACCACTAGTGTTTAAGGGGGCAGTCCCAAAGCTATGGCTCTGTGGTTTAAGAAAATGGATGGAGAGGCAAAAACTGCCTCAAGAGAATACGTATTTCATGAGGTAAGCTGAGGCAACAGAGAAATGGGCATGATTTTGGATATACAAGATCAAAAGGAGAAGGGGGAGAGCTGTAAGGAACTGACCTGATTGAAGGGCTTATTGGTACTTTCCACAAACTTTCTCCAATCTCCTCAACATTCAGGGGCTCCTGCTATGAAATAGTTCTGCTTATTAGTACAGCTCTAAACTACCCATCTTCTTTTGTTACCTTATCTATATGTTAGATTAATAAAATATTCACAGGAAGTCCCAGAGTTTTGAGAACTGGTGAGCACACAGATGGAGAAACTAAATTCTTCTGATCTTGGTGTCAGGGAACTGTAAGGCTACAGACAGAAACATGAAGAAAAATGAAGGACAAATAAACAGGCAAAGAACATCAACTAACATTAATAATTTCTGTATCTATTGACAAACATTTGACAGAGGCAAGGATGGGGCGATACTTCTTTTTTGTTCTGGAAATATTACATAATGAAATATTACATACATAAAAAAGGTCTTAGGATTTTGTACACTCTTGGTTCCTGCCCTGTACACACCCACACTCACTACACCATGGACACCTGTGCAGAGTTAACCTGGGCCCTCCAGATGTATGTAATTCTTTGCAATTCCACATTACTTTTTAGGAGAACTGATGAATGGCTTGGACCACCCTGTCAGCCTACAAACATGAGATACACACTTGATGAAGTCTCTTTTTTCCTTTTTAATTCGGAGAGGAAGGAGAGTGAAATGCTGTGAGAAGCCAGATACTAAGTGGAACAGAGCCATGCACTCCCAGGGCTGTGCTGACACTTGGGTTGCAGGGAGCTACAATGACATGACACTGCACTGGGACTTGCCATGGGGTGATGAAGTGCAGAAACACGGCCACTTTGAGTGAGAGAGCAGGCTGCTCGCTGCTGTCTGCCACTATGTTTGAAAGGAAAGCTGTGTGCTCTTTCTCATCCCTGGGATGGGCACTCCCTTTCACACCACAGCTGAAATTTTGTTTCAAACTGCAAAGGTGCATTACTGTCCTTCTCACTCAAGCAAAACATCTACCACTGTGAATCAAAAATGTAAGTCAGATCATAGATTCCAGTGTTCACCTTTTCTGTTCTCATTTTTGCCTATATTGGCTCCCTCCATTTTATTATTTTCAGTCAGCCTTTTCTTGCAAATAGTCTCATTTTTAATAATACTTCAAGTAAGCAGCTACTTACTACAGTAATTACTTTTTAAAAATTAATACAAAGAAGCCATATGATTAAGAACTTCTTAATTACTTGCAAAGAACAGATACCACAAGAATTAGGGCCTCTTTTATGAAGTATACTGTAGTTGAAGTGAGCAAAGCAGTCTCTGTACCATGTATTTATAGGTATATATCATGTGGAGTCAGGAAGTCATTCAGTATCTCCTACAGACTGAAAAAGAAGACTTAAAATGAGGTTACTTGACCATATTTGCCCCCACAGTTATAGACAAAATTGAACTTGGCCCTCCACAGCTTTGTGAGAGCCTCAGAGAAGGGCTTTTCATATGGTGCTGATACAGGTTAAGTCTGTTGCTAACCAAAACACTGTTCTGATTTTGTATTTGCTGTACATTAGATTTCTCAACCATTCCAGTAGCTTCAAATAGTAGTCTATATCAAAGATTTCACTATTTTTTCAGGAGCTATCATAAGACATTCAAAACATACTGTCTTCTTCCATAGGTTTTATACATCTGAGATATCCATTTATATCCCCTTAAATGCTTGGTCAGAGTACATGGACAGAACTTTAGTGAGCATCAATGAAAAATGCTGAGAACCTGAAGAGAAAATGAAGGACCCCACAGCATATCCTACAGCTCCATGTGTTCTGTAACAATTCAACTAAGGCAAGTCATTGTGGCTTTTGTAGTTTCTATGCCAGACCTGCAGCTGTGACTGGTGATCCTAACAGAAAACCACTAAGCTTTTCTCTCTCAACTAACACCACCAGCAAAAAAACTCAGAAATACTGTTGCTTTGCACTTTTTATCTGTCTTCTTCACAACAGAATCACCAAGAGCTAAAGAAACTCTTGCATCCTCAGGCAATAAATATCCAATTCTGATACCATCTTATTTTGGGGTACAGAGAATCTGTTAGCTACTCACAGACAAGGTTAGGGTAATGAGTGAACTATTTTACTATGCTACTGTTATTTTTATAGTGGTTTATACTCTACTTTTTTTTTTTTTTTAACAAGGCAGATAATTGCTTGAAATGTGCAATTATACATAGGTCTTCTGCAGAACCTGAAATCAAGGGGGGAACATTCAGTAATAACAATGACAGTAAAAAAACTCACTTTGCAGAACTATTTCTTTTTTCTTAAGCATTATCTTTTTGTTTTCTGTTCTTTTTAAGGTTCTCCTTCTTTCTTTCAGTGCTCCTCCTTCATTAAGTTCATGTTCCATAAAGAGAACATACAAAGTAGACAAAGATGCCAATGTTCTCACACATCTACATAAGCAATTTTTATAATTAATGCAGAAACTGCTCAAGCATAAGGTCCACCTGCTGCAGAAGTATAAAAGAGCTGAAAAGCAACCAGATGTGGGCAAGTGTGAATTCTCTCCACATTCCTCACTCTCATATAGCTCCCACCTGTCAGTATCAGCAGAACAGCCAGAGCAAACCTCACACCAGCTTGCACATATGTGATGGCATTATGGCCAGGTGGTGTGAATTCCTACAGTCCCCCTGACATTCCCACCTACTCTCAGCTTCAGCAGAGCCTCAACCTGCCACCAGAGCCAAAATGCTCTCATTAGACCAGTGACATCAGTAGAGCAAAGTCCTAACTGTAGCAGGTTTTTACACCAAAAAAATTAACTCAGATAATAAAAAGTAAAATTCTATAAATGATAATTAAGTGTGCTCATCTGATGGATTTTCTTGCCTCAAGGCCAACAGTAATCTGCAGACTGCTCAAATACCTTTTAATTAGTATGACAGGTTAATACTATCAGTCATTTAACTACGCTTTCTTACTTTAGAGCCAAGAAAGTGAGTGGAAAAGTAAAGTCCATACAAATTCGAAACAGTCTTGAATATTTTATTACTTTAGCACATTTACTCACCACAGCCTTTTTGAGATTGTGTTCACTTAACCACTTGAAGAATTCCTACAAAGATCTAAAAGGAGACAGGGCAAAAGAAAATTCCTAACTTATACCTTGCAATATATTCTGGTTCATTTAGAGAGTACTGAAATATGAACACATAGGCACAATCAAATATTACACTGCACAAATCTATTTTTCTCACAGGGTAAATTAAACAAAAACTACAATGAAAGTATTTTTTAAATGGAGGAGATATATGTACTCTGTAGTTGAAGTCTCTCATTTAAAGAAAATGTTGGCAAATCTCTGTACCATGAACAATAAAATGTAATTTGCTCTTACGGCGGCTATGAGTTCCTCATTTTTCTGTGAATATGCACGGCTTTTTAGAGGTTTATGCAGATACTTGCTATCAAACTATTTAAAATTCATTTTTAAAGAAAAAGCATATTTATAGGCTAAAAATTAAAAACATTAAAGTATTTAATGTCATCTAAAATATGCTTATTCTTATAATCAAAATATATCTGTAAGAGAAGTAAAATGTGTTCAGTTTTGCTCTTCATAACTCCTTCAACATTATTGTTATATTCTGATCAGTAAGAACTCCTAGTGACTTTTAACAGTAACATTGCTGGAAGTAATGTAAATAGTAGTGACTGAAAATGTCCTATTCTAAAGCCACAGGCTAATAACTGCACAGAGAAGCTAATGTCAAATGAGTCTTGCAAAATTACCATGTGTTCCCTAGACACTATGTGGAAAGATTTGATGGGGGATCATCTGCAAAGCTGTAGAGATACTTACCCATAGGAAACTGAACTAAAGTAAATGGAATAAACATTATAGAAGGTGGAGCTGATACTTGCAAAACCCTCTTTGTGAGTGAGCAGACCTCAGATTTAAATTTCTTATTCCTCTTATTCTTGGCTCTGAAAGTGAAGTGCTGAAATTAAAATACTGTGTTTAGTGTCAGTGCTAAAACAGCATGACTTTTCTTGTGATCAGGAGTCAAATTGGCAGGTATACCCCACAGGCCAGTGAGTGTCCATAGATGTCTTGTTCTAGCTCAACTCCATGTTCTGAGACCCTGCTGTCAGCACAACTCAGAGCCATACCTGTCTTCCTGACACCCCAAGGAGATTGGAGAGCCAGAAGGGACAACAGTTAGCATGCAGTCTGACCTGCATTATTACAAAGGGTTTGGGAGTTCCCAGAAGAAATTATTTTTAGCAGAAATTCAGTCTTAGAAAATCACGACTTTGATTTATAAACTACCTTCCTTAAAGATTTCACCATTGCTGTGTTCAGGTGCCACCATGGTTCATTATTTATAGCATGAGTCACCTACTTCCAAATGCTAATCTGTTAACACGTTTGTCTGCTAGGTTTTAAGCCTTCAGTTTTCATTTTTCTGTTCTCCACATATACAATTATAGACTAGTCTCAAGTCTTCTTGTAATGATTTTGTTTTCTAAAAGAATTGAGTAAAACTCATTGAGATAATGTATCACCATACAGAACATTTTCTAACAAGTATTGTGGCTCTTAAGGACATCAGGTTTCCAACATCCTTGCTGAAGAGTGGGAAATAAGATTAGGCTTTGTATTCTCTAGCTGCACAGAGCTGAGAGATAAAATGATCTCCTTAGTTTTATTCTATATATTGCCCTGTTCATACTTTCTGTGATTACATTAACTCTTGTTGGCTACTGTTCTGGATGAAAAACTTCTGTTATATCCATTATTATTACCTATTAGGGCACCTAAATGCTTTTCCTGTGTAGCACCCCTCATTCTTTACATGGAGCTTTCCTATGTTTTAATGGGTGAGCTTATAAGACATATTGCCTCCCTCAGTAGAGTTCAATCCTCTATTATTCAAGTCCCACACCCTGCATTTCCATTATTTTGCCTGAGACTGAATCCAGACTGACAGGCTTATAATCACCTAGGTTACCTCAACCATTTAAAGAAAATATTAGTATGACCTTTACTCCCACAAGCTTCTGGAACATCCCCAGTGCTCCAAGTTAGAATGAAAATCGATATTAAAAATCCAGACAGCTCTTCTGCCAATCCTTTGAAAATATTTAGCTGCCTGTTACCCCAATGTAACTGACTCTAGATTTCCAGCATCAGTAGCTTTAGTCACTGTTGGAGTAGAAAGAATTGCATAATTACAACACACAATGAGTATGGCAACCTGCTTATCCTCACATGCCGAACAGAAGTATTCATGAACGCTCCTGGCTTCAGCTCCAATTTAACTGCCACAGACTCAATCAATCAATCAAAGCCATCAATTCTAAAAAGCTGAACCATCATTGCTTCACAATGGGGCCAAAATAAATCAAACTTAGAAAACTCTAAACATGTATGTGAACATGTATCTCTAACATGTAACTACTGCAAGTGGCAGGAGGAAAGAGGAAAAGACAGAGGAAAGATTGTAATAAGACGACCCTTCATAACAAAAATCAGTATCCAAGAAGCTTTTCCTCAAAAACTCTGAAGTTCAGGCAGTTCTGTGTTAGCTCTCTATGTTTGCAAAACATTATGTTCTTCTTTCTCAAGAGCTAAACTCCTGCCTAATTATCTGCAAAAGCAAAAAGTGCAAATACTTTGAAATTCTACCTAGCAGAATGGTGGTAAATCTAGTGCAAAGTTACAGCCAAGTAAGTGAATTTCATAGAATGTTCAAAATGCCTCATACTGGGCCTTTAACACTGAGAAATGCAATGTAAAGGGGTTGCAGAGGCACAGAAATCAGTTCTAAACTCAACAGATTCCTGGTAATACACTGCTGGAAAGAATTTCTTAAAAAATATAACTCTTTATATAAAAATCCATTCATCTTTCCTGTTTGTAAATGCAAAATTCATGAACAGTCAGGATAAATTTTTTATATTAAGAGATAGATGTAATACCATGGAGTTAACTACCTTTCTATGGAATTGGTGACATTCACAAGTGGTAGGAATATTTAATAGGCAGAACTTTAGACTAATATCAGGCCTGGGATGCAGAGCAAGAATGGTAAGGTTATAGTTATTTTTTTTAATACAAATGGTAAATAATTTATAAGACATAGTGGAAAAATAATTCTACAGAAAAAAAAGCAGTTTTAATAGGCTGATTATATGGTGTTCAAAAATATTTTTAATGGAGCCTGAGATCCCTCAGTTTTCACTGAAATTGTCAGCAAAAGGGACTCCTATCCTGGTTGGAACATTAGACCCATGCATGCAAGTGCAAAGCTGCATATTTAAGAACAGAGCATTATTCTTCTACAGACATTTTTAAGCACACCACCTCAGTGTTCCCTGGAAATCAAACACAGAGCATATGCAAACTTTACATATCAACACAGTCATATTTTTTAAGCTTTTGATTGATACTATCCAAATACAAAAATATTTAAACTGCTTAAATTAACTATTTCTTTACTACTTATAATTCAGGTAATATCCGGACATGATACTGGCTGCCTGCCTTTAAATTTTTTCCCCTTAGTTATTATGTAGTGACAGACAACTACCAACAGCACACTTGTAAATATAATCATCAGCAGCAATGTGAAAATAAAGATTGAGAGAACTATTCCAGTTCCCAGTCTATTCATCTGATGATGTGCTCTTTTTGAACTTTAAGCTGCTAACCTTTTAATCTCACAATGAGTCTGACAGTGGTGAGTGATGAGGCAAACACATGAGTAAACACCTTTCTCTAGGTGCACCTGCATGCATCTGGCTTTGACTGACACATCATTCCTTTGAAGGGATGTTCTTCAGAAAGGTATCCCCAAACACTCTCAAAAACTGCAACAGCCAGCAGCAGTTAAAATCACACCAGGACAGATTGGGGGGCAAGTATTTTACACTGATTAAGAATATTTTGTGAAAAAAAAAAAAAAGAAAAAAAAAGTATTATCACCAGCAGATTAACACTCAAAGAGGTGACAGCTTGCTCCTTTCATATTTTAGCTATATTTAATCTTATATTAATTCATTGCCTTAAAATATTCAAAACTGATTTTTCTGTTTGCATAGGAAGAAACAGGAATTTATGAAATGTTAACTGCATTACAAAGTCTTCAAAGCAGGTATGTCCTTACTTATTCTTTTGCAATATATTTTTTGAAAGAAAAAAATAGACAAATCCCCAATATTTTTTTAATAGAAGAATTTAAACTTTGAAACAGATTCCATCAAATTTTCGTGAACCCAAATACTTTTATGTGAATGTTTATTAAATTGGAAGCCATTTGGCTGATATAACCCTAGGAATACACTGAAAATGGGCGACTCTGAGTTCTGCAATAAGAAACTAGGGCAGAGCTGGGCCACAATGACTACAGTGAAACTATGGTGAGAACTCTGGAGAAGAGAAATCACAGGGAAAGGCACCATTTCAGAGGTGGGCAGGAGTGTCTGTCTCAGTAATGAACCTGTGGAAACACACAGCTTCAAGTGAGTACACACTGTGGTGTGATCCCATGGATGGGGGATCTCACTCCTCAGTTAGATTGAAAGTCCTGAATATATTTAATGTTGTTTTTGATCAGCCTGAAAAAATAAAAGTTTAATTTTCCACTAGTTTTACTTTTCACTAACAGCAAAAAAAAAGGTTTTATCACTACTTATGGACATATCTCCTTTGACTGATTACCCTAACTAATTATAGATTACACTGAGACAAGTTTGCAACAGGAAATTCACTAATAATCAACATAGATTGATTATTAAGATAGATTAAGATTCTATCAACATAGATTGATTATTAACATAGATTAAGAATCAATTCTTAATCAGGTGAAGTTAGTTTTCATCCTGCATTAGACCAGCAGGTTAGATGTTTTCTAGTCACAATGGCTTTTTGATAGGGCTATTTTTGTATGTAGCTTAAATCTTAAAACATATCCTTTGTAGTACTTGAGCTGCTTCATTGCTAGGTACTGGAAACATGAGTAAACACATAAAAATAAGCAAAATAAGTGAACCAGATATGAATAGGAAAATCAAATCTGTTTCTTAAATTTTGCTGCATATAGCACACAGAAGAGATCTATGTATATTCTGTACACTAGATATCCTGATGAATTCAAGAGCATAATATACATTATGGAAGAATTAGGAGTACTTAATAGTATCTACAATACTATTCTTTAGAAGAAAGTGTTTCCTGTGACAGCCTCATGACAGAGGACTGAACATGGGTCAGACCCTCTGTTTACCATCTCATATTTTAAAAAGTATTCTCTAATCACTAATGCCTTCATATCCAAATACTGCTTAAAAGAGGAGTGTACTTCCTCTAATGATCTGGAAAGAAAAGTAACTGCCTGCTATTAGATATTAGCTAGAGACAAGGGAAGCAACAGCAATTAATGAAGGGTTTTTCACATTGAACAAGTCATGTAAAAAAGATGAATAAAAGCATAAAACAACTTAAAAGAGAAGATTTAATTACTGAATATTTTAGCTTGTCCGCTATCTCTGTAAATTCTCTCTCTCTTTTCAAGTGACAAGAATTTTTAGAATCAAAAATATCTAAACAACTTTTTACACAAAAAAGAATTGCTTATCCATCTCTTCAAAATTTCCACTCTAACACAGAAGATAAAGTTTTCTGCAAAGATTCTGGATGTACATGCCTTAGTTATTTATATACACACACATCTACCCAGGGAAGAACGTAAATGTATTTCATAAGTTACAACGTGATAAATGGTAGATTTATAGGAACTGGTGCACTGCAAACTGGCTGAGTGCTCTAAACATAAAGTGAGAGAGATCATTATTGGTGCTATAAATACTTTCCACTGTAAAATCATACTGTACTTTATGTTGCAATACAGAACAAACAATATAAAAATTGTATCTGTTTCTGGCTCAACTTAAAATGTAATAACCTCTGAATGATCCCAACAGAAGCTGAACTGAATAGGCACAGGCATTGCTTCCAGTTTTTATAGGACCCAAAATCCATTGCATCATCACAGCTGCAATAGAAGTAACAGCATTATCTGATTCCCTAATTAAATCATGTAGAGCTCTTTCTTGAAAAGTGAAATGTTTAAGGCTCAGTTATAAGCCATATTCTTTTTTACATCCATCAAACTCTACAAGATCCTTTCTACATTATACCTTGAAAGAAAAGTAGGGATGTGTGCCTAAGTTCTTTGGGACCTGAGGAAAACTACTTTGGTGAAGATTTTAAAGAGAAGTGTCTGAAACATCATTCTAATGACATCCTCATAATTAAGCATCTGAGGGTAACAGTACCATGAAAAAGTTGGCTGGTAAGACAAATCAGGGAGAGGAAGACTTCCTGAGTACTGAGTTCATCTGCTCATTCCCTAAATGTGTGACAGTTCTCCACTCATCCTTCTTTCCTGGTTTTTAGGCACACTGAGCCCCGCTATCAGTAGGTTCAGAGGGAACTTCAAGGTAGTTTCCTTGCTAAAGCTCAACCCAGAACTGGAGTGAAGAAAGGGCTCAGAACCCTACTTCAAAAGTGAGCATTTTTCAAAGAGCATGCCTAAATTTATCTGTTCCACTTTTTCTATTATTTCTTAAACAACAATAATAGTGACTTGCATTTACAAAGGACTTTGGGATCTCCAGCTGAAAGATGCTATTCAATTAATCTCATGAATTCACTGTTAAAAATGAGATTCCCTATTATACCCATTTTCTACTCAGCTGAGGAACACTAAGTTCAAAAGTTCACCTTGATACATAATCTGTTTAGGAAATTTAAAAGAGAAGGCAGAAAAGGGGCAAGAGAAAAATGTCCAGAAAAAAAATCCAGTGATAACTAAACAAAGGGAGAAGAGCAACTAAAATTAAAGAGATTGTAAAATCAGTCTGAGAAGACGTAAGAAAAAAAAATCAAATTATAAGTATGATTTATTTCACAGAGTGCTAGCAATACTGCCTTTCTTTATTCCTACTATCACACATCACAGACATTTCCTAATAGTTTTTTAAAAAATCATTTAATTAAATTCCTTTATCAAAATTCTAAAGAGAAGAAAAGGTTGAGAAACCAAATTATTTGGGAACCCTGACCGTCCACAAAATATTTTGAAAGATTAATTTAAGATATGTCATATTGTAAAAGGCTTTTTCTCTAATTATGATATTGATCTCATATAGACACAAAGCCCTGAGGCTCACAGCTTTGCAGTAACCAGCACAATTGCTTTCCATGAAAAACAAGAATAAGGTCATATTGCACGTATCATGCTGCCAGACTTCTTCTACTGAAACCTGTAAAGTAATGTTTTAAAGGTAATTTTAATGGTCTTTATTAAAATTTCCACTGCAAGACACATTAAATGGATATTATCTAAAGTAATTCTTGGGCAGCAGTTTTTAAAAAATTGATCACTGTGATCTAAGTACTAATCTTCATTAAATATGCAAGCAAATTTTTAGTAATTTTTCCTTCTAAGACTTATTTTCCTAAAATAACACCTCTGTTTGGTTTGGCAAAAGACCCAACTTAACCCAGCTAATGTTTATACTAGATGGGGGTTTCATATTGCAGAATCAAGCAAAATAATTTTCTACTTTTCAGATACATTCCCATGTTCTTTTTCAAAATAATATACATCCATGCTGCAAAAGTCTGTCCCATTCATTGAACCATCTGCTTAAAAGGAAGACAAATATCTTCCTTTTCTTCTGACAAGAAACCCAACATACACTGTTGATTGGGGAAAACCAGGTAACTATTAAAAAAACAAATCTGTAACTATAAACATTAAGCAGTTTTGATTCACTACCATACAGCTCCACCAAATGATTTCCTGTTTCCACTTCTGTGATCTACTTCTGCATTTCCCTTAAGCACTGTGAGTTTCAGATATAGCTTATGTTTTCAAGAGATGTACACAGCAAGCTGCATGGTAGGTTCATCTGCCCTAATTTAATTGACAAACACTATGTTCCTTCACAGTCAACAGCAAGAAACAGCTCCCTCAGAAGATGAGTCATCCTATCCTATAATAGAGGTTGAATTAAAATAAGATTAATTGCCTATCTGCTGGCTGTAAAACCAGCTCAGATCTGTACTGCAAACCTACACCCAACTAATAGGCATCTACAACTGGACAAAATGAATCCCAGTCCTTATTTCTCCAATCATTAAAATTAAGAGGATAGGGATCAAACATTTAAAAGAACATACTGCAAACGATCAGTTTACCCTGCCCTAGTAATTTTTTTTCCAATTTCAGCAACAGCATTAATCCATTTGACTGGCACTGCTGACTGCAGTTTTCACCTTCACGCTTCACATATTAAAATATGTCAAGCCAGCCCTGCTGTCTGATCTCCTCCATGCTCCAGGAGTGCAACAAAATCTAATCTATGGAAACAAAATAGTTAAAAAAACATTTCACAGCATTGCAAGGGTGCATGTTTTAGAAAATGAAGATGTTGGAGAAGGGTCAGAACATTCTCCTAACATTGCAGTAACGAGGTGCAATCAGATCTCTCAGAAACACACAGCAGTAATTAATACCACCTGTAAAAGAACTTAGTCATATTGGCTTAGAATTTTTGAGGTGAGTTGACACTGCATCCAGGCAAGGTAAATCAAGAACACAGAACAGTCACACATCAGCACAGTATGCTGACACTATTTACACATAACACTAACCCAGGCCACTGACAACCACATGCAATCAAAGATACAGATGTGGTACACAGTTATCTGTTCTATCCATTTTGTCCTGTGTGTGCTTTGAGTCAGGAAGTGCAAACTGAAAACTGCAATAAAAGATGTAGGAATTTTGTCTAAGGTAAGTGAAGCAAAGACTTTAGAATTTGACCTTTACATGCTAGACTGTAGCTTTCAGCCTTTGCAATTATTTTTAATTGCTTACACTGTGCAATATTGTTTCAGTGCCCCTCAATGAGAAAGGAATTATGGTTCTTTTTCAAAAAAAAAGGGCAAAAATACTTTGTATATATAAACAGCCAATCTGACACTTCACTGCAAGTACCTGGCAGAAAAAAAACCAAACCTGTTTATATCAGTGCAAGTTTAAAAGTTCTTCAGGAAAACTGATGAAATTGTCAATTCTTATTTCATGTTTTTAAGAAGCAGTAGTTGCTTAGCAGTGTGATATTATTTAATCTTATCAGGCTGTTTTATACTTACACTGAAGAAACAACAGATGAGAATACAAGGGGTATAATTTGATGATACAAATATGGAATCAAAATGGATTGACTGAACACTTTTTAAGACAAGTTGTATTAATAGAAGTCAGAACAAGACTTAACCATCATGTTTATTTCAAGCCGCAGGTCTTCAGAGAAACTTTGCCTGATTATTCTTTGAGGTCGTATCGTCTTTTGAGCTTCTGAGATATAAGTTTAAGGAATTTGTCCAGTAAATTCAGTTGCTGAGACCTCTTCCACAGCCATTAGACTGTGAAGTGGCAAAACCCCCACTTTTGAACCATTTAATCCCCATTTCAACTTCCCATCTTTCTGGCAAAGGCGGTCGGCAATCTGCACGTTCAATAAATCTATTCCTCACTTTGCTCTCAGTGCCCTACCTGCAGAACCGCCCCACCCTGTGTGTGCCTGGTGCAGGAGTGCCCTGGCAGGGACAGTGGTGGCCAGCAGACTGTGGCTGCCCTGGGACACTGTGGCCAGGCTACTTGAGGCCAGGCCTGTGCTTCTCCCCCTACTGCTACTGCTGTGAGACATCCACGTTCGCTTGGACAAATTTATATCCTGTCTGTTATCAGAAGCAGTTACAATCCGAACTACAATTTTTAGCTTCTACCATGACAGTAAAAAAACCAATAAAGATATTTTCCCTTTTGTATGGAAAAATACTTGTATTCAAGAAAAGAAGCAAAAAGCAAAACTGCAGGAAGGAAGAAAATGACTTCAACTTGTAATAAAATATCTCCACTTTCACACTTGCAGTGCAGAAACTTTCCTACTTTCTTGGCCACAATTTCTTTGTTGTCTAGGTCTGATACACTGAAAAGTAAAACCTTTTCAGGAACAAGCAAGGGGCTAACTAGCAAGCTGAGAGAAATTGCCTCCATTTATACTAAGAACAGGGTAAAAAAGCCCCAAAAAATCACTTTATATGATAGGGTTATAATCTTGCAGGACATAGAAGCATTAATCAGAACAGACGGGTCTTTGATGATGTGACTACTGTACCAGTTCTCTACATGATGACTGTGCCTACCTAGCATAAAGTTAACAACAAGGTGAAGAAAAATCCTTTTCTTCATTTACAATAAAGAAAATTAATGAAAAAGCCATTGACTAACTTTGTACAAACCTATTTGTGCTCTAATGACACATTTATATCACAAAGTGTTTGTGCTACAGATGCTTCATTTCAGTTACAATTAGGTAGTTTAAAGAAAGTGAGGATATGTACATTCACTATTTCCCAGTTTTGCCAGGAGTCCTCTACCATGGCAGTCAAACATCCCAGAAGGTGTCAACTGAATCTACCATGCAATGGCAAAGATTTTCAGACTACCCTTGGAACAGAAAGATCCAGTCCACTGTGAAAAATGTTCTCCTTGAAATGGTTGTTAGTAATTTCATTCTTTTCAAAATGAAAAATGACTGTAATATGCACACAATATTAGGGACTACAAGAAGTTTGTACAGATTTTCCATGAATGCCATATTTGAGTTTTGAATTGCTGCAGAACAAAGGTGCAAAACTACTTTTCTCTCTAAAAAAGAAGTTTTTTTCTTTTTTATTTTTGGCATTGAAAGATAGCTACCTAAAGATGATGAAGATGTTCATTCACACATCCCACTGCAGTTCATTCTTCTTCTTACTTCTGTTGATGCTTTTGAAAAAGTCGGAATAAATTCTTATTTCTAATTTATATGCCCTTCCTATGCCTGCATACTGCCAGTTTAGATACGTCACCTGCAATAACAATGAAAAATTGCTGTGTGCCTCATGCTCTGTTTTCTTCATCTGCTTCAGAAGCTCGCTCCAGCTACTGCGAGGGAGTTCACTTGTGAGGAGTAACAAATCTAATTTAACTGTACCAAGTCACAGTTTCTTCATCTTAATAGCTATCCTGCACAGCCCAGAATACTCATTAATGGAAAGACTCTCAAGTCTAGTTCATGTCTTTTATGGGAATGAACCGGCTTACCAGAAAGAACACATTTCAAAAAAAGACAGATAGCTTAAAGACATCCTCAACTACTATTGTCGGTACTCTACAATTATTGACAGAAGCAGTACCTCCATGCTGCTTCTTGTGGTATCCCAAAGAATCAAGTGTGCTTAACAATGACACACAGAGAAATTTAAACCAAAGACAAGCAGTAATGTTAAGTTTGGAGGTCACCTCAGGTACTCAAATTGCACAGGAGGCAGCAGCGTATTCTTTTGCTTACCATTCTGACAAGTGATACTAGCTAGACTGACATTCAGAAAGCATAAGCAACTAACATGTCATAATCTAAATTTAAAGGTAATTAAGGAAGCAGGAACTCCTGCTTCCTTCCATCCTGAGACAAAAATAGTGTTTCACTAATGTGAACCTTAGGATAACTACATGAAAAGCTGGATAGCTAGGTCTAGCCTGTTAGGTCAAATTTACTTCTGTACATCAAAAAAAAACAAACCTGAATATCTGAAGCCCTTTTGCCCTCTACTTGTGGAATTCTTCTGGGAAAGGAAAATGAAAATAGTAAAAAGAATAAAGCCAGATGTGGAGGAAAGGAAGTGATCACCATTAAAAACACATTTTCTGGGGATGACTAAGGAGAATCAATACATTATGGGAAAACAGACAGAAAAGAGAGGGAGAGAGAGAGAGAGAGAGAGAGAGAGAGAGAGAGAGAGAGAAAGAGATTATTTAAATCTATCCCTAATGTCTTTATACTACACTGCATCCAGCAACATAGATACTAAGTATCTAGATCCTGACCATGGCTTTTCAGGGGCTTTTCACAGCAAGTCAAACAGCAGAAGTAAGATTCAGGTCTATTATGTCACTTATGGAGAGAGAGGGAAAAATGTGACAGTGCGTACCTTAAATAGGTCACTGGATAGCAAGAATACTCATAATGGAAAGAAGAGGTTTCTTTTTCCCACCAAAATCCATAAAATGGCTCTCATATTTCATTTTCATCATAGAAATAATTTAGGCAGTATATTTCTGTTCTGAAAGTAAAACTATTTTCTTATTTGCTAAATGGTTGAGGAACTGGACAAATTCTAGTGAAAGATACAACCTAGAAAACCTTAAAAAAAACCCAGAAAAAAAAGGTGCAAAAAGGAAAACATTTTCAAAATATATCAGAGTAAAGTACGCTGTACAATTTTATATCATAGTTCTGTCTCAAGTTATTCTGGTGCCTACTTTGCTTTAAAGAATGCACTCAATATGCAAGGCTGCAGGCTTGTGTGTTCAGTTTTAATTGAAGGAAATTTTACTAATTACTTATTAATCCAGTGCAGTGATTTTTCATATGCTCTGTTCATACCGAATAAAATCTGTGCCTTTAAAATTTTCATAGATGGAAGCTAGAATGAGGAGATTGGAATATATAAACAGATTCTTTCACACTCGTATCAGCAGTTCAAATCCACATTATCTTTCTGGGGACCAAAAGAAACCATCTGTTTAGAAGCCTACATGAAATGAGTTGATGATCTCAAATATAACCCCCAGCAGGCACATGTTCATCACCTGCTTGATTGACATGCATGCTGATAGATGGCAGAGAACAAAAAAAATGAGCTATTCTCACATCAAGAGCTGAATCTAAAGTGCAAAAATGAAGTATATTGCTACGACAACCAGAAGTATTAATGCTGTTTATAGTAAAGTTGCTCTAGAAATAATAGATAACTTCAGTTGTCATCAGTTGTTTAGTTAGGTACTAAATTACATAACAGAACTGGAATAAGGGACAGCCTGTTATTTAAAGTGTCTGTACACTGTTTTTCACAAATGCTTTGTCAATCCATGTAACCAAAAATGTTTCTCTAGTTCGGAACAGTCAACTTCAAAATTTCATTACAGTAGCTGAAAGCTGGTGAATTTTGACACAAAGTTAAAACAGGCTGACCTAAATGGAAAGCATTCCATTCTCACAGTATCTTTCTTGTAGCCCAAGTTTTTTGTCTCCCCATTTACATTTTTCCCAATTCTATTTCACTTCTTCATATGGTAATTTACTCTGTGAACAAACCAGATTTTACTCAAAAGTAATTTCAAGTTTGTGCTTATATTTAATTTTTATTAAATCAAGCAGAGAAAATGACATTATGCAAATAATTCTGAAACTAATACAGAAGCCAGAGAAAAATGGCTAACTGGAAAAAAAATTTTTGGAATTCACCGAAATCCAGACATATTCTTCCTTTTTTGCATTCTAACGGAGTAGAGTGCAGTGTAGAGTTTATGCACTCAAAAATGGTTTCCTACCACCACCCCCCCCTTAATGAGAAGTCACAGTGTCATAGAGAATATTTTATAGATTTTTCCACTTCATCTATCTTCTCACCAAGGAAAGAAACTGTCTTCAGCAGCAAAGAGGCTTTGAAACAGTGACAATGTCTAAGATATTCCACCTCACACCTTCACCTTTTGGCTGCCATCATCTACAAGTATCTCCATGAAGTCTCTAGGCAATTTTTCACCTGGATAGTTCAAACAAATAATTGTTAAAGGCAATGGCAGCTTTCTTGTACTTGCTCCTTTTTTAATACAAAAAGGTAGATTTCAGTAATCATATGTAACTTTACTGCACTGCAGCAGTTCCTGTAAAAAAATACTGTAAATAAGCTTTGATTGCTTACCTGTGGCCTAAAGTAACAATAAAATAATGAAGACAGATCGGGAAAAAAGCTCCCAAATTCTGCTACATTATTTACTTATAATTTGTGTCTAGATCATGACACAAATTATAAATAAAAATAATGTGCTATTTTTTTCTGTTTAGATCATGACATTACAAATGCACACTAGCAGTAGAGTATGGGCTGCCAAAATTGCCAGCATGCCAGGCTTGATCAATAATGATGTCTAATTTTTCTGCCTATGACTTTATGAAGTGCTGCAGCACCGTGGCAGAAGTTTAGTCACCCTCCCTTTCGTGATGCTACCTGTGATCTGGGAATGATCGTGGAGGGGTCAGCTCACTGCCTCCCTACACATTCCTGAAAGACTTAAAACAACATCTGTCTGGAACATGTTCTTCACCATAAAGTTATTTCAGATAGGGACAGTGGTTTTTGTTTCAAGTTTCTACAGTATTTAAACAAGTTGACACTTGATTCTTCATGAGTGCTTTGCTTCCTATACAATAGTAATCAAATTTCATTAAGCAGTTGCTGAGCTAAAATTCAGCCCAACTATTGAATTTCTGATGAAAACAGAATGTTGGTTTTACAGTGGGCTCAAAACAAAAAGAAAGCACAGCATCATCATAAGAAATCTATTTAACTTTTACTTTAAATTTCAGTAAAGAATGAAGATCACAGAGAAATACTTTTCATTCAGGAGGAAACACAGGTTAGAAAGAAAAGAATTCTGCATTCCTGTGACCTTGGAGCAATAAATGTGAGTCCTCGAATCTGGAGCTTTGGTTGGAGCTCCAAAATGCAAATATTCACCACTCAAAGGTGACCTACCTTAGTTTTCAATGGTTATAGAAGAAAACTGCCAGCAGTGACTTCCTTCTACATTCACTCTGCCCATAACCTTTCTTCTTTGCTTTAAGAATGAAGGCAAGATGTTTATTTCCTTCTTCTTCCGATCATTCCTTAAAGTATTACTACCATCATATTGGAAGACATGATTTAAAAATGCATTTTTTACCCTGCCATCAACTGAGTAAGATGAAGAGTAAGTCCACCTTTATCCTTTGAATAAGGCAGTCCCAGAATGGTAGATGAGTCACAGCAAAAGCACTGTCTCCATGCCTGCTCACAAATACAGTACCCTGCATGGAGGCTCTTTTCATTTCAGAGGGTCTTTGTGATTACTTGACCATATCTACACTAGGAATACTTTGCTGGAATAAGTGTTTTCTCTGCCAGTGACTCCTGATTGGCCTTGACAGGCAATCAAAGTCTCCCACCAGGTGATCTTTTATTTAGTTATCAACACACCAAAGTGCCAACTTCAAAAACTAGCTTGATGTGTGTGACTTCAACATTTCAGTGGTGGGGGTTCGAAGTAAATAAAGAAGCATCATGTTTAATGAGAGCTGAGTATCACACCTGTTGCTCACTTCAAAAGGAAAGCACAAGGACAGAGAAAGATCTCCACTCCAAATGGATTTTGCAATGTGAAAGATACACACAGAGCACTCTCAATACCAGCTACAGGAAGACTGCCAAAGTATTGTGGGTTATAGCCATTTATTAGAAAGCACCTCTCCCACCATATGTAGTATCTTGTTCAAATCTAATAGCAGAAACTCATGAACAGTCCAACTTTAGCCCTTGAGTAATGAGCGATAGAGAAGCAGCTTTACGTGCCTCTGACAAACTCAGCTCTCTTCAGAAATCTAATTTTGGTGTAGCACAATTTCATCTGAACTTCCTGAAAAAATACAAGACAGACCAACTTTTGGACCTAAACTAACATAATTTTCTTCTAACTACCTAAGAACAGCCTAAGAACTTCCCCCACCTCTTACTGTGAAACGGAATATAAATTACAAAAGTAAAAAAGGTGGATGTCATCACCTGCTTAAAATTGCCACTGATTCCTTCAGACAATTTTTTTGCTAACTTAGCCAATGCCTAATATTAGATGTTAGATTCTTTTCTTCCATCAGAAATGTTTTAAACTTCTTTAGTAGCTATTTTAATTTTTAATTACAATTTATTTTAATATATACATGAGAAATAAAAGCATAAAAAATTCAATCAAAGCAATTTCCTATACTTCAATTGAACTGAAGAATATCTCACTCTCTAATATGCATCCCCCAAATCCTTTATTATTGACTAACCAGTGTTTCTATAGTAACTTTATGAACAATTCCATTAGTATTTGATTTTTAATCATTTAATCTGGAAAATCATTTTAAATTTGAATGGGATGCCTGAGAAATATGGCTATAAATATATGTACTGAAATATTAAATCAGTTCATCAAAATCAGGCTTAACCTAAGCAAAGTTGCTAAATTAATTATTTGGATAAGATGCTGCAATTTAGTGCTTATACATGTTTCAGGATTTAAATATCTTTAAATGATTAATTGATACAGGATTTTATGAGTCAACTTGCTCTTAGTCTCTTTACAAATCCACCTACTGTCCGTACAGTAAAATTTCAATATTCTGTGGGGCTATATTCTCTTCAGGCTGTTAATTTTTTTCCTCAAGAAACTTCTCAGTCTAATCCTCACACAAGAAGTAAAAGGTATAAGGAGAAGTATTTCCAAATTAAAGTGATTTAACTCTAAAAAAACTGACTGTCTTTAACTCTTTCTCTTGCCATCTCTTCTTGCAGTTGTTTATCCTGGTTCCCTTTTTCAGTCCGTTACTGGATGCAGCATTAATTATGAGACTGGTAATAAACAAGATTTTCTTCCAAAACATAATATTCCCAATCCACTTAGTCCAGAACAACTTTCTGTAACAGGTATTTCTTTGGTACTTTCAGACACCAAACACAATTCTAGAACTCATGAAGAGGATTAGGAACTCAAAAATATGACTAATGGAACCATTTGTTAATCACTAGAGAAGACAGTAGAAGTTAATTTCTCTTTAAACTGTTTCTACATTTATGGTGTATTTCTGCAAGGTATTTCAAAAAAGGTATTCTAGAATCATAGCAAATTTGACAAATGAAATTAAATTAGAAAAAAAGTTAGTCATTCCAAACTTTTTCTTCAGACACAAGAAATTATTTATTATATTAACTATAACATCTATATTCCAAAAAAAATTAATATTGGGTGAGTGGTTATTTAAGATTTTTATGGACTTACAAAGGCAGGACTACAAGTATTTTCCAGATTTGAAAGTCAGACACTTAAGCTTTTTTTCTAGAGGAGGAAAAATATCATTACCTCCAAGTCTCAAAACAGCACATCTGCAATGATGTTAAGGGTTTTTGGCAAATTTTCAATTTTCAGATCGTCCACAAGGATTTGGAGGAGAGGCAATAGTTGAAAGGGGTTGTAGAAAAATTTCCATTACATGTCATCTAAGGTGAACAGTTTTCATGAAATTAAAGAAAAAATGTTTACACTGTTAAAGGAAGAAATTTTCAATACTCTGGTCATATCTGACAGCATGAAATAAATGGCTTTTGCTGAAGACTGTGCTTTGTGCTGCACTGAATCCTTACCCCTATTTAATTTTATTGCTATCTGGATATCAAACAAGTGCTAAACATAAGCAGACCACTGCTAAGTAATGCACTTACACTGACAGTGGCTTCTGGTTGTGCTTCATGCAGTTCCTTCCACATTTATTCAGGGAAGCTCAAAAGGACAAAAAAATCAATACTAATGTAGTGGACCAATTCAAATTTGTTTTCCAGAACATCTTGCTTAGTGTGCTGCTCACACACTCTGAAATCATACGAGAAAAGTCTTCAGTTTTGAGATCGTGAGAATTCTTGTTTTTCTTAAGTCAGATCCGTCTAAGGAAAATGTGTAATAGCTTAGGAAGCAACAGAAGATCTCCATAGAATTACAAAATCTTTAAGAAGATCAGAACTACACTGACAAGCTGTGGTTCTCCACCTGGATGATAACAAATGTGCTACATCCACAACTTTCTCAACTGAGGACTGCTACCACCACTTAGCTCACGTAAAAGAATTGCTATTTATCATCAAACAATGTTCAGTGTGCACTGACAGTCAAGCTCCTTTGAACCCTCAGAAGTAACATATGACACATCACTACATTTTCTGAACATGCCACTAGGAATGCTTGACCCTCAAGTGATTAGAAACCAAAGGAAGTGAAATCATCTCTTGGTAGAGACACAGCTGCAATGGTTAGAAGGCAGGTAGTTGAAAGGAAGGCTGGAGTAGGGAGAAAAAATTAAAATAAATAAATAACGCCATACTTTCTGAAAAATACACTTTCACAGGAATTATGGTCACAGAGGTAGCTTATAAAAACTATGTCAATTCTCATGCATAGGTGGATACTTCCAAAACCAGTAACAGAATATGTCCAGTGGAAACATATTTACCATTTTCAAAGCCCAAATAAAATAAGTACAATTTTGAAGCTTGAATTAAATGGGAAAAAGTAAAGTTTAGAAGCCAGAAAGGTTAAATTATGAAAATAAAACATGTATCCTCTAGAAAGGAAGAGTAACTTTGTTTAAGAGGATGTATTTAGAAAGCATGTTATCCTGTTAAAATAAGAGTTCAAAACAGCTATATTCCTTAGAAAAAAAAATTGGCTGGAAATCCTGATACGTTCTGCATTGCCTCACCTATTGACAAAACACTGTATATAAAACTTGAGCAGAGGCAGGTTTTGTATGTGCACCCTTGGAAAATATTGAACCACAGTGAGTTCCAACTAGAGAATAATTATTTCTATTTCAGTATTTACCAGGATATAAAATGTTTTCAAGAGAACACTAAGTTCTCTGATAAGAATATGAAACATTTTTAACAAATGCGAGAACTAATGTTCCAATACTGTTATAACTGGAAAAGATGGAAGGTTTTTCTCTTGCTTCTGATGCAGTTGGTTTATTTGGTACATGTGGCAACAGCTCATGAATAGCTTGTCTGCCATGTACTTTTCCCTCTCTCTCCTACTCGTCTCTCTCCCTCTTTCAGGCTTCAAGGGAAAATAAGGAACACTGAAACAATGAATTATTTTGAAGAATTTAGAAGAAATTAAATTAAGAAAACTCAAGTAGCAGTAGTGTTCTTGAAACTACCTGAAAATAGAAATAATTACATTGGCAACATATTACATAATAATGGTGCACTTATGATTACCAACTTTTAATTCAGTTGAGCTAACAGGTGACAAAGTGATTAATCTTAAATAGTCTGACAAGATGGCCTCACTAAACTTAATTTCTAGCTTGTAAAAAAAAAAAAAGTTACTACAGTATATCCTTCCTTGGAATTCAATTTGGGAAGAATTAACAAAATAGTCTAGGTTATTATCTGATATAAAAGTTCATGCAGAGGTTTTTCTTACCAAGTTAACAACATAATGCGGAGGATTTAATAAAACCATAATTTCATAAGCCAGGGCTAAAAACCCCCATGTTTTCTGCTAACAGCAAGCAGGAGGTATGGTGAACAAAATCTTACTGAAAAGACAAGTCTAGGGCAAAGTAGCAGTGAGGCTTTGACCATTTTGTCCTTCCCTGTAGGGAGTTATTCCCCACAAGACTAGACAGAGAGATCATTTTCACCCCCAAGTTGTTACGCAGTCATTACCAGGACAGTCCCTGCAGGCAGCAATCAATGAAACACAGAAGTTTCAATATGGATTGGCACGTGGTTTTTGTCTCCATCTAAAGTGAACACAGAAATAAAACCTGCATGCAGAAAAGGTGCCACTATTATTTAGTCCAGGCTAGCTGAAATTCAGCTACAGTAGAAATACATGGTGAATCTGTCTTGCCTATACCAGCTGTCTGTTCTCAGTGCTGACATCTATTCTTTACATCATTCATTGGAAAAGGAGAGAGACTTGTGCAATAAGTAAAATATGAGAAGAAAACATCTATTTCATTTAAAATTTGCACAGCTAAGCCATCTAAGTTACTGAGCCCCTGAAATACTGGTTTTTTTAAATTCCAAAAGGAATATTCAAAAGAAGAATCCTAACAAGGAAGGAAAGTAATAAAAAATATTTTTAAAATGCTGTTAAAACATCAACTTGTTCAAAAATAATGCTGCTTAGCTGCACTGTCGCATTTCCCCATGATTTCTGTATACAACATGTTACATAATGGAGCTGGATTTGCATTGAGGGCAGGAACAGCAAATGCTGTTTATATTTCCTCATAATTATAGCTAACAGAAAGAGTTCAGTGCTTCATCAAAAAAAAATTCAAAAAAACCCCACAAAAACCAAACCAAACAAAAAACTTACAGGTCTGAAAGCTTTCATCCAAGAAGTAATTGAGAAAAAAAAAAAAATCTGTACTTGCATAATTTAACAGCTGCTAAATCACTAGTTTTAGGCCATTTTTACTACTTCAGAAAACATATTTGTGACTGCTGTATATCATAGTTAGATGCATTGAGAATTTTTTAACTCAAGAATACTATTTTGTGAATGATTTTTCAAAGTGGCTTATTAATATAAAATGAAAAAATTAAGTAGGGTAGGTGGAGGAATATTTTACAGATTCATGCAAATCACCATGATGGATTATAAACGCATGGATGTGTGTATAAATACAAAATATAAAAATTATTTAACTGAGAGTCTGCTGTATGCAGCACGTTATGGCCTTGGGAAAGAACCACGTCAAATGCCATTTGATGATGCTCAGCCAGGCACATATAAAGGCACATTGCACCAATAATATTTGACAACACTGGCTGTGCTTTTTCTGCTTCAGTGGCTAGCTTGCTCAAATTCTGGGCAAAGCAACACACAAATAGTTTATAAGCAGCTACACTGTCAGCATCATCCTTTCAAAGCAATGACCACAGTGGTTTCCCAATAAAACATACTTCGCATTTCAGGTTTGAAATGATGAAATAACAAGGGAGAGAAATGAAATTTATTAGCTCCAGGTCATCAAAAAGATGTCACTGAAAACAAAATTACCAGCAGTTAGCTTAAAATTCAATTTTAATATCCAGTAAGCTCTTAGTTTTCTTTGATGCTGCTTCCAATGCATTTTTTGTTGCCTCAGAAAATACTGAGCACAGTTCCTTCATCTGGACAGCAGATGAATTAAAATTAGGTTGAATTAAAATGTCTTACACTGGACAATCAAAACTAGATACATCTCAAACCACTGAGTTTGGTAGCAGTACTGTCCTAACTACTGGCAGGAATGAATATGCATTGTGAAAATGATGTCTGTGAAAGCCATGAAGGGCCAAGCTTCTTCCACATTTTCAATAGCCACAAATCTATCCAGCTAACAGATCTATCCAACTTAACCCTGACCAGATGCAGTCCAAAAGACCTTTAGATTTTTGCTGACTACATTGGTTGATGGCAGACACCAAAGACTCACAGTACTTCTTAAGACAGACCTTTGCTAAAATTCATCCATCCACAGTGATGCACAGACTGACTAGATGTTTCCTCCTCAGCTGTTTAAGCTCATGGCAGGATAAGGTTCTCTTTTGTTCAGCTTCCCCTACTGAAACGACACAAAAGGCTGTATGGAAGAAGTCAGTCTCAAGAGTGAGAGGAGAGGGATAAGACCACAAAGTGTGCCCAGAAACTGAAATTGTGAATTATTTCTTGAAGAAGGAAAAGACATCTGACGTGTGTGTGGGTGATTTTGTTCTCCATCATCTTGTCTGAAATTATCCTGTCTCTACCTTAGAACTGTATCGTGACTGACAGCTCAGCCTCATTCTGTCTGCTGGCTGGGGACTGTCCATGCTTTGGGACACTCATCATGAGGGTGCTCTCATGCAGTTCTCCCTCCCAGCTCCACTATCAAATACAGCACACATGATGTAAGGTTTAAAAGAAAATATGAGGCAAAAACGAGAGCACTGCACTAATTAACTGTTTGGAATTTTTTGGAGCTGCTCATTTTCCTTGGTTTCAGAGCCCATAATCAATGATAACCTTAGATCACCCCAGAAAATTGCTAAATCAAACTTGTGGGTTTCCATTTGTTACGATTCTTTTGACAAGTCAAACAGCTCACAACACTTAATTCTTCTCCCCCAGGAATTTGAGTACAGAGGAGAGCAGGAGTGGCCAATAAACAGAGCAAAATGTTACTAGCTTTGTTCAAACTCTGACATTGAGTCTCCTAACTTATAACCTTGCAGCATTCTGTAATACATGGATCAGCAGTTTTTTCACTTCCCACCATCCTACATCCAGCCTTTGCATGGCTAGAAGGATTTAAGTCAGTACATTGCAAAAATAATTTTTGCTAAATCAGTCCCAAGCTCATTTCTGTTTACATTTACTCATATAACTCCTTTGACATTATACTGTCCAAGTATTCAATGCAATTACCACTGTAGGATAATATACTGCATGTAACCTTCTAACCAATATTGTGGTTTTATGTTTAAAAATTAATGAAGGAAAATGTCTTGGTTCTGCCACAGACTCATAATTTACAATTTTTATACAAACAGACACCATAACAGAATTTCTTGATACCCAAATAATTAACTATACATTTTATTTAACTTGTATCTTCAAATATGGAAAGGAGAAAAGTCATAGACATGGAGCCAAACACTTACACTTCAATAAAACACATATTCCTAATCAAAACACTGGGTAAGAGGGGGTGGGGGTGTAGGGTGGGATTAGGCAGAGGTCAAAGAGAGAGAAAGTATTCTACAACATTATTCTACAAAATGGTGAATTTTTAAGAAGACATTTAGAGAACAAAGAGGAAAAAATAATTTTTTTTCTTAGACAAAGATGTTAGACCTGGTATCTAACTTTAATTTAATATACTGGGTAATGTAAATAAGGTTGAAGTTAGAAAAAAAAAATAGTCTTCACTTGTTCTCTTTATTTCCTTCAATACTCCCATGATGTTCAGTGAATGATACTGTTTCTTGAGCTGGATGTGAAGTCCAGCTGAACTGGAAGTGTCAAATATTAACTTGGTTGGTGCTTTTTTTCCCCAGTTCTGGACTGAACCATATTGGCAGCTTTCTGTGAGCAAGCCTGCATTTCCCTCAAGTAAAGTGTTCCAACTCCAACTAGTAACACTAAGCTATCATTTTCAGCTCATTAAATTCACTCTTCTTACAATTAAAAAATTATAAGTGTAAAAATAGGAACATTTGAGTAGATCATCTATCAGTATATTAAATACATTTTTGCATTAATTTGCAATTCTATCTTTGACCTTGATATTTCCCAAGGTTCTGACAATCAAAAAGCAAAACAGCTTGCTGTAAACATACTAAGTTTTTTGAGAAAGGAAGATGGCACAATATTAAGCGAGTTTATTAAAAAAAACTTAAGTTCTTCAGTAGAAGTAAACAGTGACTTATTGACAGCCCAAAAATACCTCATTATCCTTTCATGGCAGCCACTTAAACCTCAGCAAAATCCTCTATTAGACCTTATAATCGAATTTTTTTCTTGCTTTGTCCTCCAGCTGAGTAAGTATGATTTATATTTCAATTTTAAGAAGTAAATTCAGCAGTTTACTGTACAAGATATCTATTTTCAATCTACAGTTTGAGTTTTGTCAAATGGAGCAATATACACGGAACAATTTTAAACCCTATGCAATAGGCAAAAAGCTCAGACCTATTCTTATGAACTGCCAATAGTTCTGATTATTTTCTGAATCTGTTCAGTGTGCCAAAACTGCTGAAATTCACACACTGGGTATCTTCTTCAAATTGATTAAAAATATAATACTAGAGGAAGAGGACATTTTGAGAAAAATGAAATCTCATGGATCTTTCAAGAAGTTTTACTCCCCCCTGTTTCCAGTCTGGTAGAAGGTTCAGCCTGGCACCAGAAATGTGTTGATTTCTGTGAAGTGTCTAAATCCGTCTAATCAAGATGTCTGTAGAAAAAAGTCCTTGGTTTCTCTATTTGCAGTAGAGACAAAGTATCAGCAGCTATGTCCCTATCAACCAAATTTCCATCTGCAATCAAATTTTCCATCTCAGAACTGGAAGAACCAAGCATTTGTACTGTAGAGCAGGAGGAAACATAGTAATACTGCTACATAGAGAATTTCAGAATAAAAGAAGCACCTTTTCTTATGAAGCATTACAGGTAACCAGACAATACGAAAAAGAATGGAACAGACTTGACTGGCCTTCAGTCACACAGGAAGGGATAGATGAAGATATGAATCATCTTCTGTGGGGATGGCTGGTCAGCAACTATAGGTCTTGTATGCCCTGGGACCAACAATGGGCCAAGAGACTGGATAGGGAGAAGGGACAGAAACTAGAGGCCAGCCCAATAGCCAAGGGAGGAATGTGAGCCAGAAAAGAGAATGAAGAGGCAGAGGGTAGGAAGTGTCCTGGGACAGAAGCATGAAGGAGCAGACAAATACAATATAGAAAAGAGCACACAAGCTAGCATGAAGAATTCATAGAAGATCCTGTGTGTCAAGACACGAACCATTATAGGTGGATGAAATCCAGAGAACAGCAGCAGTGGAAATAGAAGCAAAGAACAATGCTCTAGAGAAGCGCTCCCCCCCCACCAGAACCTGGCTTTGAACTGTTTCTCAGCACTTCTCCACTCTCTACAAATAACTATGGAATCTGCTAACAGTGTGTCTTGCCTCCTTTCAATGTTGAGCCCCAAGGGAGGTTTTTAAAGCATTCTATGCTACAAAAATGTAACATTCTGAAATGATCAGGATGTTAAAGGTCTTGCGCTAATTGGGCACACAAAATTAATGGACACTTCTTGTACATTATGTGCCTTACTGACCCTTTTGTAAAATGGAACTAAAACCTTTTCCTTTTCTCACATGGGTGCTGCAAGTTTCTTATATCCAAGTACCCTTACTAGGTAATAACATTAAGTGTCACAGAAAAGCCCAGAGAAAAACAGTAATAGTCCCATCTTCAGAGAAAAATGTGAATAGAACATGTGAATATCCCATTAAACAACAAGGATGAAACAAAAGTATGAGCACCTGCTGCTTCCCTGAGCATTCTGCATTTTGCTTTTATTCTGGAACCTTCTGCCTTAAGTTATTTTATTATACAATCATGCAACTAAAATTGCATATGTTGAGGCCAATGGAAAGGCTTACTTATTATTAGCAATTTATATTTTTCAATGTTTGATTTAAAACCTGTAGTTTTCAGTCTGACAATGTGTGTGGCTATCTACAATGCATTTAAAATTATACTACTGTTGTGGTTTAGGAATGCTATTCTCCATATTAGTATCCCCAAAAAAACCATGCCGCCACTCACTCCCACTTTCCCCTCCAACTGGAAGCACAAAAGGCATAGATCATGTGTTGAGATAAGAACAATTTACTGGAAATAGCAATGAGATAAAGCAGGTAACATCAACAATATTAATAACAAAAGGTATAACACAAGGAAACTACACAGAAAGCCCTTCATAATATGACCAGCTCTTCCCCATCACATTTTTTCCCACTGGAAAGAAAACTTTTCTCCTCAGAAACAAGGGTCCCTTACCCCCCTCCCAGCAATGAAGTGAGGTGGTATAGAAAAACCTCCAAGTCACAATCCCCCACACACCTCCCAGCTACTGCCAAAAAATTAACCTTGTCCTGGTTGAAACCAAAACAACTACATTATGATGAGATTTAATAAATTTTATGAAAAGTACACAAAAACTTTGTTGGAGCCTTTTTCATGCTAAATTATTTCAATTTCAGACTCTGATTTGTGGTGATTAAACATGAAGAACTACTTCTTTCAGCACTGTCACCATTGCCTAACTGTAGCTTTTTAATTTGGAGTTTTAAGATAAACTGGAGGAAGTGTTCATTCTCATGGACAGGAACTTACATGTATAAATATACACAGATGTACAGATACAGATGACTAATTTAATATAAACATACATATTTTCATAAAAAAAATTAATTGCAGTAATTCCTCTCTCTGTCTCTCCTCCCCTCCCCAACACTTCAGCCATAATTTTATATAAATATATCTCAATGGGAGAAAGACTATATCTGGTTGACAAGCATGACCAACAATCCAAATTTAATCTTTTTCCAAGTGTAAGTACATGAAAACTTTTTTTTTTTTGGCACAGGACTGAAAATGTGTTTTGTTTCCTATATTAAAAGCACAGTTGTCTTTGCATTACTGGTTAGACACAAAATGAATAATGAAACATGATATGATGAAATTGTAAAACTTTAAATCATCTGTAGAACATCACTTGATAATGCAGTCTGCTATGATATGTTAGACCCAGCATCTCCTGTTTCTAATGTAATTGCAAAACTCTGAACGGATATCTAGAAATCCAGCAACACAAAGTGTATTCTGCAAAAAAATTAGTTTCTTCTCTGTACTAGTGACCTTTTCATACTCATTATATATTCACTAACCTTCCATTCTACTTTGCTGCTACTCATATATGAAGAACAACACTAATTCACAATGAAATCGGTTATGACAGCACAGATTTCACTTGCACTATTTTTAGGCAATACTGAACTCATGTTTTCAGATTATTCTGGAGACTGCTCCGTGTGTTTTCTCACCTGAAGTAGCCATTGCATGAGATTACTATTTCATTTATTCTGACACATGGATAATAAGCTGGAGGCTAGGTTTTCCAAGCCATTAAAAGTGCATTTATTTGTAACCCATTAACTCACTGTAAACATCTAATTTGTCCATGGATAATTTCAATCCAAACAGCTCCATAGCAAATCACAGGCACTCATTCAAGGAGTACTGTGTTTCTTCATGAATCTTTTGAAACTGAACCAATTTCAGTGTGCAAACTTGAAAAAGAGAATTGCCATCTTGCTTGGGCCTTCCTGATACGTGCAAGACAGGAATTATGTTTCACTGAAAAGCCAAGAGGAAACCAACCACAGCAAAATACTCTGGTTTCCAAGGTAAAACCAGCAACAAACTACATACAGAATGAACATTAAGTACTTACAAGGGAGCAACTAGTTAGCTGTGTGCTTTAAACATGCACTAGCTTTTACAAGGGAATTGAGGTGAACAGCTCAATTTCATTTCAGCTTCAATTTGACAAGAAATTGTCAATCAACACACGGAGGATTCTGGAGTTTGGCTCTGTTGTCCACTGTAGTGTAATTTCATGTACACAAACTGGGTTTGGCAGTTTCAGCCTTCCAGAACCCAGTATTTTTCTGAGTGAGCTCTGTGGAATTCTTCAAGCTAATTTTTAGGCACAGGAAAAATTAGGCCCATAAGATCTTCAGGGACAAAATGGGTAAGCTGGTATCTCATGTTGTAGCTGAAATGTGACTGGAGGGGGGAAGTGGCAATAAGAAACTGGAACCAAGATAGGATGGAAGAAGAAAACATTGAGCATAGAAGTAAGATAGAAGTCCAAATGAGTAAGCCCATTAACTGAATACTTAAAAGGGAATAGATACCTCAGTGAAAATTTGGTGTCAAGAGACACTGACATAGAAAAATAAAGACAGAATAGGGAGAGTGATTTTTTTTTTTTTTTAGGAAGCTACCTTATGCAGCTTTTTGAATTTACGACTTAGTAAGGAACTAGCTACTTCTAGTAACAAATAATGACTTTTGGTGAAGAAAGTATGGCATATCCCCCTCAAATGCTGCTACACAGCTGTGTGGTCACTCCTATTCTTCCCTACTTGAAGAACTGAGAAGACAGAAATGCCAATAATCCCCTTTCAAGTTCATTAATATGACTAAAATCCAGATAAGCTTTACATCTGTTTCTCCAGAGTTTCAAACTGGAAGCTTTCCAGTTTGGAAATTGGTGATAAAGAAGTTTCATTTTGCTTGCATAGCAAATCCAAATATATTTTTCTTAATACAGCCCAGATGTTGTGATCTCATAATGCAGCAGAGCTCTGAAAAGCTGTAAGAGAAGCATCATTTTGAGAATCTGCTTGTGCATATTTGGCCAGAGATCTCTTCAACTGGAGATGGAAAAAGCAAGTTTTTGTGAAAATTACACTAACCTTGATAAAACTGGCCTAAAGCAACAGATTTAAAAGTATGGAAAATTTAACATTAAAATACCATCTTTGAAAGTTTTATAATGAGAAAATTCCTGGATTTTGCCTTAAAAGCTGTTTTTAGTTTTATACATGATATACTTAAATTTGTACTTTTTGTATATGAATTCAGGTGAAAACATGACATGACAAACTTTGTTATTCCAATTGCATGTAATACTTATTTAAGGAAGCTGTATTTATGGATCACGATGACTTTTATTTGTACATAAAGTATTCTGTGGGAGAACAAGAAAAAATTATAAACTGAAACTTGGAGGTTCAAAGTGAATGTGAAAAAAACTCCATTTCCACAACAGGATAATTTGGCACTTTACCCAAGAGGGTTGCAGAAATTCCATCCTTGGATGCTTTCATGATTTGCCTGAAGAAAATGCCAAGCAATCTGGTCTAAACTCAAATGTTGACCCTGCTTTGAGCAGGAAGCCTGGCTGGAAGACCTCTCAAGATTCCTTCCAAAATGAATGATTATGTGATTCTAAGGCTTCAGAGTCAATCAAAATGTTTCTCTTGCTTCCTCTGCCAGACACCTGCTGATATGATACCAGCCCCCCTCTCAGTGTGCAAAATGAGGAAGAAGTATTGTGACCAAGTAGTATCTTCTCATCCTCATTGTTTAATGGTTTATCATCATCCTAAAAACATCATCAACTCATGATAATGAGGAACTAACATGCTAAGACTTCAACTCAGAAAATAAAATAATCAAAGTGCTATGCAATCAATTACTGTGTATTCAGATCTCTGTGTTAAACTGAAAGAGAAAAGAGCAGTTAATCTAATTAGAAATGGAGTGCTTATACTTTAGAAATAAAATTACATTAAAAGGTCAAATAGAATATGTTATCACATATTAATTACATAATTTGTGATTTATTGTTCCAATACCAAAAAACTTTGTAGAAAAATGACAAGAAAGACAAAACAGGAAACCAGCGAAGCTGATGTGAGATGGCATCTCTTGTTATACCTATTTCTGACAAATCATAAAAATAATGCTGCAAACATGGAAAGATTTCACACATATCAGCAAGAATCATCTGAAAATTCTTCATCCATAAGTGTCAAAATCTTTTCACTCCCGAAGTTCAGAATTGCGATCAGTGTGAGTTCTAAGCTATCTGCTGTGCTTTCCTAATTCTGCCATGACATGAACCGTGCAGTTCCAAGACAGGCAGAATAGGGGACTTAGGAAGGCAAAACTGCCAGTATGTTTATTAATTTAGAAAAATTTGGCCAGATCAGCCTAATCTGTTTATTTTCACATCATGCTAATGTGGTATTACAAATATAAAAATCATATTACTACTATTATTAATAAGATAAAGTTTTGTTATTAATGAAGTGCAACAGAACAGTTGTCTCTTATGACCAAGCTTCACAGAAAGATGCATTCTCATCATTGTGGTTTCCAGACTGAAATGGTTTTAATAAAATTAGGTACACAATCAAAAAAAAAAAAGCCCTAAGAGAAAAGACCAGAACTCTTAACTGTAGAATAAATGCTGCTTTAGAAAAGAATGACTTTTATTTAAAGACTTTCATAGTCTACTGTAAAAGTTGTGGAGGTAATAACAAGCTATGATATTGACCTGATATTATTCAAGATTAAGTTTATTCAAGCCAGACAGAATTGCCTCACCTGGAAATCTAACCTTTGTGAAGCCAATACAAATGCAGTGTGTAGAGGTGTAATGTCTATAAGCTAAGATGAATTTCAAATATGAAGACTTAACAATTTACTTCTTATATAGCTAATTATAACTAACTGCTGGCCACTTATCTGCCTGGAAGTAAGACTGCAAAAAGTGTTTTGTGTTTTAAAAACTGCATAATTATTTGCAAGTAACCATGGGAACCAGCATTAACCAAAATGTCTTTTTTAGTGCAGCTCTCCATTATGCATATAAACTTCACCGCTTCCCCCCCAAAAGCCCTTTCTTTGTTCCTCAAACTTTGACATAAAATATTAATTTAGGCCTAAAGAGTGAATTTAACTTTTACTGTGGAATGGAAAATAACAGCACAGACAATAAGACCTGATAGTTTCCACAGCTGCCTGTAACCCCCACTGAAACTGGGATAATTATATGCAGTCCAGAATACAACTGCTTTACATAGTGACTTTTGATATAGGGCTATTACATATTATTCTCACTCCTATTAAAGACCATCACTGACTCCCTTTTATGTATTGCAATTTCAAGAGACTCTGAACATGCCCTACAAAAACAGACTTTTAAAAACATACTCATAAATTTAAAAAAATAAACCCACAATTTTGTCACTTCCAGAATACCACAGAATTACAGAATTTAACTCCTTTGTACGGGGGAAAAATGGTAGATTTTTTGATTCTCATAGTCAGCAGCTAAAACATCACAATGGGAGAAAATTCATTATTCACATATCCATGTTGTTGTTCAAGCTGCACTGTGATCTAGAAAGTCCAAACAGGTATCATTGAAGACATGGAAAATAACTGATCTTTTCTTCCTAAACTATAAATATCAAAATCATTCACATAGAGAAATAAGGCTTAAAGAAACCAAATATTTACTAATTGTCAGCAACTGACAGAATGGTGAACTACAGGGAGTTAATTAGGCAAATGCCTTTTGCTAGGTTACCTCAGATATGCATCTTTAATTAAACAGCTAAAAAAATCTACCTGTGCATCTTACAGCTCTACTGGAGTAAATGGGTGCCATTTTAGCAATTATATTTCAAAGGCATCACACAGTGCTTTGAATTGGATAGGCTCAGTCTCTGGGGAAGGGCCCTCTATTGGGCTTTCCTTAAGTAACACACAGCTGCTAGTTTGAAAAGTAGCATTGCTGTAACCTGGGGGTGAACTGCTTGCTTGTCCTGACAGCAAGGGCTGCTCACTGTACACACGAGAGAAAACGCTGAGTTCCACATCCAGGCATGAAGACAAATCATCTGAGTGGGATAAGAGTGCACAGCTAAACACAAACAGACCACACCAGGGCATCTGACCTCCTGCTCGGTGTGTGATAGCTTTGGCAACTGCCCATCCTACAGTGGTGACTGACAAATGGAGGGACAACTCTCTTGAAGCACAGGGTCTTCTGTTTCTGTAGCTATTTTCAAGATGAAAAGTTTCAAGACTCATAAGCTTAGACTTAATACTTAGTATTACTTACTTACAAACAGATACTTGGTAGTCACCTGCATATCCAAATATAATAAACAAACACTAAATATAAAGACATAAATAGTAAGATGCACAACATGAAGAAATAGCAAAAAGTAGGGGACAAAGCACCAGAACAACCACAGAGGAAAACCTTCACATAACATAATCAAAGAAAGATCCATTAGAACTGACTCATCCTTCTTAGCAAGGTTTATCTAGCTAGAAATCACATCGTACCATGCACCAGCAATTAACTACAGTAGAAACGTGTTCTATTTTCTACCAAAGGAGAGAAAAACTTCTCTTCGAAAATTAGAGTTTTGTGAGAAGTCAATGGAGTTTTAATGTTTCCCACAAAATTTTTCCCCACCAGACAGAAGTTTTTCCAGGACACTTCAAACTGTGCCAGCAGGTATGTCCTACATAGGATCACCCCCTTGCCACGGACCCCACTGTTTTAACAGCACAGCATCTGCTGGATACTTCTCCACACATGAGAAGTATAGCTGAGCACCACTCAGAGCATTTGCCACTTCTGCATGTGATTATAAATGATTAACTTTTAGAACTGCTAATGTGAAGAATTCCTTATTTATATGACTTAATAAGGCATTAGGGATACATGACCATGGAAAGTGAGTGAATCAGAGCAGAGGACACGTTAACTTTACAGTAAATATGTAAACTCTCATGAATTGTATAAGGACTGTACAGTACAGTATTTTACTGGTGATCCTATTATGAGGTGATAAAACAATCAGCAGTATTGATATATGAAACTCCAACCAAAAAAAAAGCAACTTCAGATTTCTTGAGCAAAGTCTTGTACTGCAACCCATTGTTCCAGAGGGGAAAAAATAGCAAATGTCCGTAAATGTCAAGCAGCAGAGAAGCACCACTCCCCCATCAGTATCAGAAAATGCTAAGGCAACCAAGCCATGGATAAGCTCTTATCAAAAAGCCTTAAGAGGGATAAAAGACTGAGCTCACCAAGAAAAAAAGATATTTCTCTAAAATAAATAGAAAATCAAGTCTTAACCCACAGAAATACATACTCTCTCTTACACAGTCAAGTTGCTTCAGTGTGCCCTCCAGAAAGGTACTTAAGTTGAGAGATGTGCATGTACCATTATTAGTTTCCCTAAAAATCAACTGAATTAAGAGCTGTTTTTTAGCCATGCACAAAATCTATACATCCAAAACACACTTGACATCATTTAGTCTGTGAGCAAGCATCAGTATAAACCACAGACACCTAACTGTGAAAACACCTGGGGCAGCGTTCAACACCACTTCAGACTACAGTAACTGCTGCCTACAGATCAGACAATATTTGTCACTGCCAAATATTTCCACTTTTTTTTAACCAGGCACAGTCTAGAAGAAAAATGTAAAGCTTTCTGAATGGACGGCTAGTCATATTTTGGATGAAAATGACAGAAGCTCAACAGAAAATATACTAAGGTCAAGGCAACAACAAGAAAACTAACTAGAGGCAATTTTTCATCAGGGTATCTAGAGAGCTTACTAATATTTTGACAAAACCTATACCTTCATTTTTCTAGCTCTGAGTTATCATTTCTCTGCTTTACCAATATAGCTAACACACCAGTAGCAAATAACTTTTTCATTACACCTTTTTTACATCTTTCAGCTGTAAATAAATAAATATTCAGCCTTAATGTATTTCTTGGCCGTATTCTTTTCCTACATATACCTCTTAACTTAGCAAAGGACACCACCATGCTCATCCTTATTTCTTCAATTTCAGTCTTCTGTTGTTTCTAAGCCAATATACAAGTCACATGAAATTCTAGGTGACCGAGTAAGTTTAACTCAATCAGAGAAGAGGTAATAATACATATATTTAGCATCTGAAGTGAATGCAGCTCCTATGGATATTCCTTTTAAATCTAAATAACTGTGAACTTTCATCCTTCCTCTTTTGTATTATCACTGCAAGTACTTAATCCATTCTTTCTTATCCAGTCAGTCTACTGTATTTTCTAACTATTTCTACAAGCGACCTAAAAAATATTCTGATCACTTGAAAATAAATGAGCAAATCCTTTTTACTGGCACCACACCAAGTCCAAATATGATAACTGAACCTAAAAAGTCAGCAACGTGACAGCTGATGAATGCTTCTACTTAGAAACATTGTGACTGCTCCTGTTCTCTAATTTTGGTGGTTTTCGCTTGGATCAGTTGAGTGTTTGATTGTTTGTGACTTAAACCCAGGGTACTCCTTCTCCTGCTTGTTCCCACAAGAAGTGCTAACTATATACTTCAGTTACTTTAACAATACTTACGTATAAAAATTCTTTCCTTAAAAGCATTTCTAAATCCCCAGACTGAGATAACTTTTATACAGCAGGTTGCATCATAGTATAAAATCAACTGATGCAGCTCCACGTGTTCTAAATCGATGATTTCCAAGACATTACATGAATTCCCCAGCTACCCTGTCATAACTTCCTGCTAAAGAAGTTGTGACACCATATATATGGTACTTCTAAGCTAAAAAACTAACGAAACAATATTTTGGTAAGCAGAATATACATCTAGTAACAAGCAAAGCTAAACAGTCATATATAGCCGATGATGATTCACCTCCTGAAAGCCACACATTCAGTGTGGCAACACAGTGGTATCAAGGGTCATGGAAATGCCTTTACTCACACCTCAATCAACATTTTAGAGAACCCTGAGAGGAGACATCAATGTGTTTTCATAGCCATGATGTTTAGAAGTAGCAACAGTTCACAGGTTGTCATACTGTCATCATCTCATTTCAGGGGTTCCATACCATTGTCTCTTTATCGTAAAGTTTCCTACCTTCTTCGTATTTCTCATGGGCAGCTCCTCAGAGCACTGACTCTTACTTCTTCCCAAAGCAGCCAACTGACTCCAGATCCTTTCTCAACCAGCCACCCCACTCTTTTATAGCACTCTTCTTCTCATTTGCGGCCTATAAAAGTCAGGCCTGCTCCTAATCTTTGATAATTAACTCAGCTGCAACTCCTTAGGGGTAAGATTAATTTCTACACTATCGTTATTTTCTTATATTCTCTCCCACTACATCATATAGTTCTAGTGTTATCTGCTTGCCTTCTACTGTGCAATTGGTAATAGTCTATAATGCATAAACTGCCTCTTTATCTTTCATTTACCAATGGATTAACTCACAAAAACAGTTTATTAGTAAATAGGTTGTTCAACAGTTTATTGAACCCTGTACATAATTTTAAACTCTCCTCTTCATGTTACACAGAAGTGGATGTGCTGTTTCTGAAAAACAATACCTTGCTTAATTATCCATACTTATTTTCAGGTTGTATCTGTAGCACTCAGCTTGCTGATAGTTGCACTTTAGTGATGTTGTTACTGGGAAGCTAATGCTGAAGAGATGCTGTAAACCTGATATAATATATGGCAACAAATAAAAGGACAATTAGGATTAATAAAACAGAGCTTTATTTTCTCTCTAGAAACAAGCTGATAATTCAAATAACCCCTCAAGGTTTCATAATCTTATCATATCTCCTTTTTTATATACCAAGTATCAGAGATTCCTCTTCACAAGCCTAATACTGTACTTTTGTAATAATACACATTTTTTCATTTAAGATTCACAAAATTCAGTTTCACTCTAGAAATTAATCATCTGTTCCTCTGTCAGAGTTTCTGGGTTGATTTCTTTCAATCTAGCTTTGGAATTTTATCTGAGAGAAAGCAATTTGACAACTGAGGACATAATGTTCCAGCAAAGCAGAGGAAAAAAGCTAGAGACAGAGCAAAAGCAAGTGAGCACGCACATGTGCATCCAAGAAGAAAGGTCACACAAACATGAATTTCTTTTACATCTTTCAGATGTAAATAAATAAATGTTCTGAGTGAAATATCTGATCAGCAGAAATCAGAAGCTCTTCAAACAAATCAGACATTGCACTCTATAGGCAGATAATTTGAAGAAAGTAGTATATGCTAAAGCTAAGGGTTTAACAATCAAAAAAAAAGGCACAAAGATAATGTATTAATGTATCATTTTAAGCAAATTTACTGTGTTCTATCTGAAGTAATGTAACATTATAGTCCCATACCCATGGCAAGTAGAAAAGGAAGTAGGAACAAAGCGACAGTTTGCTGACTGGGATAAAGAGATGCCCAAATTGCTCTGAGCTTATGTTAAAGAAACAAATGTTTGCAGAGGGAAAAGTACAAACCTCAGGTTCATTCACTGCTCTATAATACAACTTTAAGATATCTGGCCAGGGGGAGGAAGGAATGTACACACAAAAACCATTGCTTTATGTCTAGACACATTTCTGATCACATAAATGGGCACCATCCCAGCTTGAGCCCCTCTTTGCAAACTCAGTCACAACCTAGTTACAGTACTCCAGCAGATATAAGTTGTGTTTTATCCCTATTGTTATCTTTTTGAAATCCCTGTTATGAAGAAGATCAAGAACTATGGGAACTACAAGAAAACAAATTAGGTGACAGTTATGAGGGGTCTTTTTCAGAAGAGTATCATCCAAGTAGCTCTAGAAGGGAAGATAAGATTCAATAAGCAAATCCAGGGGAGGGCCACAAAGATTCTTCATTGTGGTGAGGAAAAAATTGCCCAGAGAGGCTGTGGATGCCCCATCCCTGCATGTGTTCAAGGTCAGGCTGGATGGGGCTTTAGAGCAACCTGATCTCAGCGACGGTGTCTCTGTCCATGACAAAGAGATTGAAACTAGATCAAGGTCACTTCCAATCCAAAAAATTCTATAATATGACTTAGGTAGAGTTACCAATAAGAAAATAGTAAAGGGAGAAAAATGGGAATATGAACAAAGGATGAAAGGAGAATCAGAACAAGAAACAATATAGGGCTATATGCTATAGCAGTAAGTAGTATATTAGTATAATTATACCAGAGCTTTCCTTTACCTAGCCCCATCTCATTATTCAGGCTTGAAAAGGCTGCTGTTTTTTCCTAGGAGAATGAATAAGGGAGGTAAAGAGGGCTTTTATTGGTAAAATGGGCAGCAAAAAAACTTCTTTGATATTTGTAGGAGTTGTTCATAGTCTTACACAGGTATTTTCAAGATTAGGAACCACAAAGTAAGACAATAGGTTTTTTCGAGGCAGTTACTTAACAGCAGATATAATCTCAATTTCTTTTAAATGCATCAAAAATAATTAGGTACTAATGAACACATTTCTCAAACACAGTGGCACCTCTAAGAAGCTTGAACTGCTGGACAAATCAATATTCAGAACAATCTCAGAGTCTGAAAGAGTAAGATAAGTAACAGCACTACACAGTTCTGTAGTTCTTCAAGGTCTTTGCAATACTGAGATGGTATTGAGCTTATTCTTTTCACATCAGTAACAATACTATCAATTTCACCACTGGAGTGAATTCCACCCCCCTGGATAGTTACTGTGTGCCACCATACCAGTTTTGAAAAGGAAAACTACTCAGGAGGATTTAAGCAAATAATTTATGTCCACTAACAAATCTTGAAAATTTCACTCCAAAGAAACTGATTCTATTCTCCTTGAGAAATGTCTAAGAACAAAATTATGAAGTTTAGATGTAATGCCCATTTTAAAACCTACCTATATATTTGGCATATTTGCCCAATAGTCTGTAACTATCCAAAAGAATCCCTGTTATCTACAGGAAAAACAATTAACAGTTTAATACCTAGTGGTTTATTAACCAATTGTTTAATGCAGTTTGAAGTCTTAAATATTATTATCCCTAAAGTAAAATTAGATCTTTAAGCAAACTCTGTCCCTGTTAATAATTTCATTTAAACTGAAGATTCAACTACTGAGACAGGAATCTAAGAGCAAGTACCATCAAAAATAGTTAAGGTTGCATGGTCTAAATGACATCATATTCCATTTTTCTCCATTCTTCTTCCTAAAATCAATGTTCTTACTTGGCATCATAACTTTTAAGGATGAGTGAAATAGGCTTATGGTAAAAGAGCAGCTTGGGCACTATTTCTGTTAGAAATGAAAAGGTATTGGGAGACCTGTTACGTGAAAGATCAAAGTGTACCTCTCTTTGGTACTAGCAGAGACCTCCAGGCTATCATGCATTTTACACAGGATCACCAGACTTTGCAATAAATGTTTGGGAGTTATCTTTTGAAGCTTCAGCCCCTGGACCCATGCAACTGAATAAAAATCTCATCTTTCAATAAAAAATACACTTATAAACTTTGAGATTTTGGAGGGACTAAAGCAGTCATAGAAATTGAGCAATAACAAGAAAAACTCCCAAGTATGTGGCATATGGAAAAAGAGAATCTCGGCATTTTTAGTCACTTGACTAAAGCTTTGTAAATGGTGAGACTGGTAAGATGGCCTAATGTTATGTGCTTTATGAACAGCATGTTCAAAAACTTGTGCCCTCAGCTCAAAGTACTGTTTCATTTATTAGCACAGCTACAAGAGTCACAAGTATGAAAGACATCAATCAATATTGCTCTCAGAGCTGTCGTGCAGAGGGTCCTCTCACAGCAAAACCATTCTTAGCCTCTTTAGCTTGCAGAGCAAAACTGAAGGTGCAGCAGCAGCACATTGCAGACACACTGCTGATATATTTGATGTTCCAGAGCACTTCAAATCACTCCTAATTTCTAGCTGTTCTAATGGATACCCCCCCACCCAAAAATCCTAATCCTAGGAAGAATGCCTTTCCAAATATATTAAATTTTAAATTCTGTGTTCTCAAAGTTGTTTACTGTAAGAAAAATTCTACTGTGCCTATTTCATGTACTTCAGATACTAATATAAACACAGAAGATAGACGTCAGAAAAGATATTTTTATGTGCTAATGGTTTTGCAAAACATTTTCGTTTACATGGAAAAGTAACTGAATTTCCTATTTTCCTCCCATTTTCACAGATAAGTGTTGTCAACATAGTTGTAAGTTAGAGATATAATTGTAAACAGGTCTAAGATGCGTCTTTTCTCATTTCTGAATAAACTCTTGAATGAGTTTCATTTACATAAGGAAAGCAGTCAAAATGAGATGTTTATGACAGTTAGGTATCTTCAAAGTAAGATTTATAGTATGAAATTTTAAAGAAGAAAAAAAAAAATCATAATTAAAGAAAAAAGTCATACTTGGAGATGATCCAAAACTGCCAAATAATGTCCCTTAGTGATCACAAACTCCATACAGGAGAGTCGTCTTAACCTGTATGTTTCATAATCACTTGTACCAGATGAGTTATTTCTTGAGTTAAGCTTCATGTACCATAAACACAAACCAGTGAAGTTTACAATAAAGTCTATCCTCTTATTTCCTAATCAAAGCATAAGTCACGACAAGAGCAGTGACAGAACAGGCTGTCTCCAAGACTCATTGGAAATTCGGGCTGGAAGTGACCTACCACAAACTCCTTCGGTGTCCGAAGCTAACCTGGTAGTCTTGAAAAGCACATTGTGTAACAAGATTAAGAATTAGAAACAAAAGGGAAGTACTGATTAAAGCTTGCTCTCACAACAGAAAAAAAAAAAAAAAAAAGAAAACCAATTTACCCCCAAAAGCATGCAACACTGCAGATGTCTACAAATTTTGTTTGATTGTTTGATTGTATTTAGAGATGGGACCATAATAGTAGTTACCAACGTCAGCAAAGCTGCATTATGATGACACAGTATAATTCTTCTTATTGAGAGATTTTAATCACAAATATTTCACAGTAACTAAAAGTAAAAAAAAAAACCTTAAACAAATTATCAACATCCCCATTCAAAAATAGGCAGAGCCATAATAAAAACTGCAGTAGCAAAGAAAATGCGACATTAAAATTTCTTTGATATGTGGATCATAGAAGCAATTCATTATAGTAGCTTCTTGGAAGTTGCCTCAGTAATTGTGCAGAACTGCTGCAATGTTTACACATTGTATGACTTAACGCCAAAAACCAACTCTTTTTTAAATGGAAATGACATTTCTCTGAAAGAGTCTGATTTAAAATCATAGCCAAGTTGATATTCAATGTGATGTTTAAAAATAGCAAAGTACAGGAACACAGAATACAACAGAGGAGAATAAGGATGTTAACCCTACTGAATGAAGCTGGCTTATGAAATTCCAACAAGAAAATTACACTAATTAATATTTTGCTTTTGAAACCTAATGTGCAAAGGTGGTTAAAATCTACTGCCACAGCAGCAACCTAGGCATTTGACTCCTACACTTAAGAAAGATGCTGACTTCTTTTAATGTTTTTGGTGGATGAAAAAGCAGCAGGTAAATACACTAGTACTTCTGAATAAAAATATATATATGTAATAACATTGAAAAATGGAAAATACAACACAGATTTCCAGTTTAAAATTTCCAAGTAATAGACAAAATATCAGGCAACATTTATTGAAGTCATTAAATGGCTCAAATGGTTAAATGCCTATCTGAGAAAAAGATAATTACATGACTTCTGGGGCACTTGGAAAACACGTATTTGAAAATGTGTCTAGAAAGGTATGTGTTTACCAATTAAAGAAAAAGCTTAGAAGCTGCAGCAGATAAATTAAATAGTAGAGACTAATCAATCACAGTGCTAAAATGATAGATGACAACTAAACTGAAGCCCCAGGGAACTACAACTACAGAGCCATTTTGCAAAATTAGGCTGCATAACTAGCATACCTCAAAGCAGTACAGAATCTAAATCCATGTCAGAGATGTCACATTAAAAAACACAAAGCAGTGTCTGTAATACAGGAATGATAAAAAGAAAAGAAAAATAAAGTTCTGCAGCACAGAACTTTGTAAGCATTTAAGCCATAGAGACTAGACTTCTCTGAATAGCCTTGACATGATAACCAAAGAGAAGCAATATAAACAACCTTTACATTATGCAAATGCTACTATATAATTTACCAGAAGTTCATACTTTCACTATGTGAGGAAAAAAAACAGAGTGAAACTAATTTAGGGGAAGACCTCATTAAAGTCTTAAGGTAATGGAAACACTCCAATGAACAATTTTATCCAAGCCTGCAGTATATGCACATGAATTTTAATTTGTAATGACAAAACCTGTGACAAAATGGCAAAGAACAAGGAATGAGGGCACTTCATGCTGCTTCTAGATTACTATACTGCATGAAAAATGGAAATAATAATGTAAGGGAAGGTTATTGTGATTACTACAGAATATTCAGGAACCACAGGCTCATTTCTTTTTGAATACTCATAAATTCAACTTTTACAACTTTTCCAAAACCAAAAACCCCTTCATTTAGCTCCTTTATCTCTGGTACATTACATACCTCTATATATAATATTATAAATGATAAAATATAAAACACAGTAGCTTTTGAAATAGATATTAGGACAAACAAGGGTAACGTTGCATGCTCGTGAGCTAATGATAAGTTTAACATAAATTTAATTCTTCTGCACATAATGGAGTCAAACTGCCCATACAATAATTTTCAGCAGGCCAAGCCTCCTCTCATCTGCTCCAGGCAGAGTCTGGATTCTGGCCATCCCTCTCCTGTACCAATCTCCTAATTTATGTCACATTACCTGAACTTGCTTTATCAAACAAGAGTAACAAAAAACCTGTTATCAACCAGCCATCAATTATTTGCCACTTCTTTGATACACCAAAGTTTGTGGCAGATGAAATCTGATTGCTGCTGACCATGTGAGGACAATGGACACCTTTTTTTGAACGCGTGTTGCAAGAATCTTTTCCTGTTCCTCAAAAGGTATCTGCAATCTTTTGCAATATCAAATACAAATGACAAAGGCCCTTGCACTTAAAATAAAGTTGGGAACATGTAAAACCCACAAAATAGACTCTACATTCTTGACTTTTATTTTATCCTTTTTAAAAAAAGAACAATATTGATTTTAATTTTATTTTCTCTATATGTGGGGAATCCAATCTTTTTTTGCCTCTAAGCTCCAGATACTTTAAATTTTAGACTTTAATTAAAGTTGAAGGAAAAAAGGTATTCTGAAACAACTCCACAAATCCAATTTATCAAACCTAGTGTCAGAAGAACGACTGGTTCCTTTGTGTATGAATAGCACACGTTCTCAAGGGTGTTGTTAGAAGGCCCAAAGGTTCCATACATGAAGGTCCCTCTATGGGAGAATGTACAGCCTGATCAAGCTGGTAACATTGCTTCTCACTGATGATGGATGAGAGGTAATTTTATTTCTTTTATTATTCTAATTTCCCATGTATATTCCAAAGAGAGTGTTAAATAAATTTCACATCACAAATGTTAAATAACCACTGCAGAGTTTCATTTTTGTAATTATATATTCATTATATGTTAGATAATTTGTAGTTTATAATCATAATACCACGATTGATAAAATTAACCATGGATAATATGAAAAGGTCCTGTCAACCTATTCGGCCAGCAGAAGAGAGAGAATTTGTATGTGAAGGAGTACAAATAATAGTTGACTAAATTTTTCTCACTATACACAAATAAATCCACATTATTTTGAAAGAGCTGCCTGTGAGTTCTGGCCACGTGACACAGAAACACAACTGGGGAGAAGATCTTCAGAGTCTGCAGGAGTGAAATTTATTTTCTACAAGAAGGTCTGTAATAATTTGTAGATTTTTGTAAATATGGATCAGTTGAATTATACAAATTGCTTTGAATTGCTAGCATTTATTCATGTAACTACCAGTCACCTGCTGCCAAAACTTCAGATCCAGAGGGCGTAAAGCATAATTGATTAGGCTGAAGGTATCCCATGCATTAAATAACAACTTCCAAAGTTCCACTGTGTCTTTTTCCACATGTCAAATAAAATTGCAAGACCTGACCCATACTACACTACATTGTAACCCTTTGTGAATTCCTTAGACATAGGCATATGGCATCATTCTATGCATCATGACCCAAAAACAGCAATAACGCTCTTGGTCTGCAGAGTATCTATTTGATACTAGAAATAGCAAGCTTAAAATCTGCCCAAGATCAGAAACATTCTGCAATGCAGCTCTGCCAAGAGTAAGAGGAGATGGCCCTATGTGGGAGATGAGAGCAGAAAATGTGAAGCTTGAGCAGACTGACTATGTGGCAAAAAATGGAAAGATAAAGGGTAAAAAGAGGCGTGATAGCATGTAGGGAATATAAACCACAGGAGCCACAAGGGAAAGAAGAGAAAACACAAGGAAAGTATGACTGATAGAAGAAGAAATGAAAAAAAAAAAAAACAAACCAAAGGAATAGATAAATAGGAGTTTTGAGAAGTTTTCTAGAATTTTCCGGTACATGTGTATCATTTGCTATATATCTAGAAGATCCCCATGGGTAACATAGTTCAGTACAGTGTACAAATAACCACACAGGTTCACAAACAAGCATTGTGTTGTCCTTGGATTCGTGAAATGTCACACATTTCCTTTCATGTTAAAGCCCATCATCAAACTTGTCAGCCCAGAGATATAATAAGTATTTTTTTGCTATTGAGATTTACACACATTTTTTCCCAATCAAGAATATTATTTTTATTATTTCTCAAGAAATAGTCAAGATTTATTTCTATTCAAAACTACCCTGTCCCATACACCAGTTTGGCTAAATGAATAGGGATTTAATATACAACATTAAAATTCCTTATCTTGTCCTGCCAAATGTATATTCTAAAAGCAGAATGGTGCTAAAGAACCCATACTCTCTGCACATTACCTACCGTCCTCAATTATCTACCACAAAAAAGGCAGGTTCTATTGGCACCTAGCACAGAGAAACTATTTTGTTTGAACTATTAACAGAAATGTGTTAACAGAAGCCCACCTGCTCTGGTTCTCAGAAGATATCACCACCTGTTAATACACAGAAATGTGGTACACCCATATAATCAGCTACAGTTCCCAGCAGCCTAAGATATTTTCCTAGGGACAATGTCAATAATATCACACACAACACAAACATTTCTCATTTTCTTGTCTCAGTAAGCGATCTTAATTTCTTGGTGCTTGATAATGCTGCAGTTGTCAGAGGCCAGTGCAGCCATGCACTGCAATTGGTTGCAGTGTGCAGTGAACAGCCCGGCTATGACCAGGGCTGTTCAGAACAATGAACCAGTGGTTATGTGGTTAACACAAACCCATAAAAGTCTTTCGCTCCTACACCAACTACAGCAGTGAATCTGTTTTTCTGCAAAATTTCACATGTGAGCAAATGTTGGTGTAATATTGTTTTTAGCTTGCTACTGCCAATTTCTATTGCAATGTATTTTTACTGAGAAGAAAAACATAATATTCTCAGTATGGGCAGCAATGAAGGCACTCTGTGTGGATTACCTGGGCCTCTTACCTGAGATGATTATAGAATTTACAAAAGTCTACCCCTGTGAAATGAAACCAAGTTGGATACAAGGCAGAGATGTTCCCTGCACTAATTTCTTGCACTTTTTGGAAGAACTGCAAATATGAAAGAATAAAAAAAAATTAAAAGGAAGTGCAAGTCATATTTAGCTTTGGAGTATATAAGTTGGTCACTTACTGTTCACAATAGAGAATGTGTGCTTAACTCTCTTCTCTTCGTTTATTCAGGACTCCACGCTCCTGAAAGAAAAAAAGAATACACGTGTTTATCATCCACTTAAAATTAACTATCTAGTTTCATTTCTGATACAGAAGTTTGCCATTTTCAAACCCAGCAGAGAAAATTCATATCATCCCTTTTCCTTAAAAACCAGTTTTTCAGTCTTAGATACTACAATAGCAGCAGAGATGAGAAATCTACAGGTTGAGGGAACAAATCTCTCTTGATACCTCAGACTAAATGCATCCTAATTTTATCTGGGTGCCTGCAGGCCTCCCCAGTTCCAGGAAGGTGACAGGCTTTCACATTTCTGAGGCTGTCAATCATCTCATCAAAATCAAATTCTCATGGTGTATTAGATCTCAGCTGAATTACCCCATTAGACGGAGGAGCCAAGGAAGAAAGAACATAAGCCTGCAATGACAGCCACAGCCTCTCTCACCACTTCTGGAGGAGAGTGGAACATGCTGCAGAGGGGTCTTTGATGCCTCACTCCTGCTGTTTCATACAGGAAATTTGTACAGTAAGAACTGAAGACAGCACACCAGCTGCTTTAGCCTTTCTTGGCCAGGGTACAAGCATCACAACAGAGGTGAGTTTTAAGGCAGGATTTGAAGGAACACAGCATACTGCCTTTGCAGATTTTACTATTAACAATTTTCATTAATAAAGGCTGCTTGAGAGAAGGGAGAAAATTGGAACTCCTGGGCAACAAGGGTTACAATAGGGGCAACATTAGTGTGAAAGGGCAAGCACAATCAAGCTGTGAAGGCATTAATTGTGAAGATGACCAATTTGGATGCAATTTAAAGATTGAGCCAAATACATAGTTACCAAGATAGACAGATGTATTTTTAATTTTACATCAACTAGAAAATGAAAATGTTATCTGAAACTGTTAGACTACAGCACACCAACACTTATGCTGGCCTTTAAAAAGGCAAATCATGATTCCATCCACCATCTCACTCTAATCAGGAAAGCATCTTTCGTGACTCAAATCATACAGGACTCAAACTATAACTAATTATAAAATCTAATTTCCCTTTCTTTCTGTATCTTTCTGTCAATATTTATGACATCCCAGAAATCACTTATCTCATATGAGTCCACTGAAGAAACCTGCTAAGCAACAATTAAGAACTGTTTGGAGCTGAGGGCTATATAATACATTAGTCAGAAGCATCTAGTATTTTGATGTTATTAAGTTTTAAACTTTTTTGAACCATAGGGATCAGCTCTTCTATCTAGCAGCCTGTTTTGTTACGTCCTAGACATCAGTGAGGAGCTGAACACTTAAAATGATGCAAGGTTAGCTGGACACTGATGTGAAATCTTATTCTAAAGGGTTTAGAACAATTCAGATGCTGGTGTAAAACACAGCTAATTTCATTCCCACAGTTTGTAACTCATATCAATTATCAACTGATGCCAATAGCCTTAGCAGGCCTCACCTCACTTGGTGCTCTGTATTAGCTGTATAAAATGTTCTGGTACAGATCATGACAGACCTAATCTGAACAACTGTACTCAAACATCTCTGAACGGGTTCAACCAAAACTTTGCCTCTTGCTGTCAAGTCAAGTTTTCCCAAACAGAGGGATTTGAAATTCAGAAACACTCAGAAAGAGGGTTCAATAAAAGAGCCTCTAATCTCCACCTTCTCCTGGGGCTCAGAGCCAGGGTTTTGGTTCAGGGCCCTGTGTATATCTTGCATTTGAGCAGAAGTAGCTGCAAGTGCCTTAGAGAAATTAACACCCAGAGTCACACCTGCTCTGTGGTGCACTGTCTCAATCTTTCTCTGTTTCTCTAAGCTGTCTGTGTCAAGCTGTGCCATATTATTACTGAGCCTTTCAGGAGGTTCACTGCTTCCTTCTGTGGCAATGACAACATGGAAAGGAAAGACAAATGTTTACTATACTATTAATTGTAAATAACTGAATAAAAATACAGGTCATGCACTAGAGAAGCAAATTTAAGCAAAACTATGAGTAAGTGTGGTGCTGCATTAAGTGCAAACAGAGACAGCCTGCCTGCTCCTTTGAAACTCACAGTGTGAGTTTCCAAAAGATATGAAAAATGGAATGGACATCTGGAATAAGTAAAAAACCAATCAATAAAATTCAACAGTTGTCCAGGAAACTAAATACCATCACTCTTTGCAAGGATTTGCAGAGCTAAAATATGAGATAAATAAACTGAAAATATTTGCATTTCTAGAGGAAAATGAACAGATTACAAAAGAAATTCAGCTGTGTTTCTATCACTTGCTATTAAACACAGGCTTTTTTTTATTAGATGTGTTGGAAGATTAATTCATTCACCCTTGGTTATGGACTCCTGTGGGTCTTCAGTGCAGGAGATCCCCTGCAGTGACAACTATATTTTCAGAGCTACAAATAGCATCTGTCACAGTGCTAGTATCTTCCAAGGCTCCATTTTCATTTCAATATTTGCAAGAGAAGACGCTTCCTAATGAAACCATTGGAAATATCAACAGAAACACATTTTGATATGTGTGACTACATCTTGTAATATCCCTTTGAAGTGCAATCTATATTTAACAAATGTTATCTGCAGAAGATACTTTAAGGCATTTAATTTCAGGGTACATACTCATTTAAATGATCTGCAACTTTGATTCGGTTAGCATATAGATAGCAAAAGAACAACAAAACCTTTTTTCATTAATCCTTAACTCTCTGATCCCAGTCACCTTTATGGTAACCAGTTATGGCAATAGTCCCATTAAACTGGGGCAGGACTGGAGCTCTAAAATAAAACCTGTTCAGTCAAAACCACTGTATTTAAGATTATATATTCATATATGCTCATGAAATGAAACCCTACTCCACTGCAAGGAAGGAAGTCTGCAATTTTTCTCAGGAAGCCCTTGTTTAACTCATACAGAAACAAAGTGGATTTACATTTATTACAGGTGGCAAAGAACATTTTTAGCATCGTGAAATCATGGCAAAAATAAGCCCCTTTTATTAGATGCTTCACTTCTCATTGTGAACTGTGATACAAAAGATGAAAGGGAAGTTGCATGGTAATTAAAAGATTTCTCAAGGTATCCTAGGCCATCTGCAGTTTCTTTATTCCATTACTATTTTTAAAACCAGGAACAACTATGTGATCTTTTACAAACTCCATGAAGAAACAATTTTTATATCTTTAGGATTATGGGCTAAACACTCATTAGTAGAGCATATGGCTGTTATTTGAGTACTATTCTTCCCTCTCTTCTTTCAAACACTGAGGAATAATTTTGCAAACTGAATCTCTGTACTCTGGAGTAATAAAGAGCTACTAATATATCATCATTATGGCTCAGTGACAGTTCCAGAGCACAACTGGACAACATTTTTGTCATGAAGGAATAAAAGCTCTAGAAATCAGTTTCAGGAGGGTTTTGGTTTTGACAGAGCTGAAACTTAGCCCAGGTTTGTTTACTTTATTGATTGTCTTTCAGACCTGAGGACATCACTTATGTGGCATATCTGGGAGGTTTGGAATAAACTATCTTGAAATTTTGTGTGGCAAAATGAAAAAAAATAAACTAAACCTCAAACAAAAATCAGCTGGTGTTTAGCCTACCGAATTTAGCAGCACATCCTCAAAACAAAAGCCCAATAGTCTTACAAGTGAAAATGGTATTTCCAATTTTATTCTCTGCTTTAGAATTATTTATGAGAGAAAACCAGATTAATTGAAAGTGGAGGAGTCCATTATGAATAGACTGACATCCTGTAAAACATAGAACTGATGTCTGGAAAAATGAGGCTAGCATTCGATTATGAAGTTTAAATTAGCTAATAACCAGTACAGAGTCTGGATAATTTCCAGTTGCATAATGTGCAACAAATTAAATGTATTTTGAAAAAAAATGCAGTTGCGAGCATTTATTAATCGTTTCACATACTGAAACAGAAATTGTCATACATTATGAACTTTACAGTCCTTAATCATATGTATATTCCACTATTTTATGGGCTTAATTTGCTTAGCATCAACTTTTACTGTGAGTAACATTGATTTTGTCAAAACCTCAAATAAGTCACAGAACAGATCTGAGGATTACTTCAGAAGGGATTTAAAGCACACACTGTGAATGTCTATACAACCACCACTTAAAACACTATCCGTTCAGGCCCAGATGGATTGCTATGGCAACAGAATCCCAAATACCAGGTTTGTAACTAACAAAAATGTAAATTATTGATGAACTCAAGAGTTGTCTCTCTTGGACACCCTCCTATTCAAATACCAAGCCGTATGGCTAGAATACAGAGAAATGGTTGATATGCAATTTCCCCAGCCCAGTGAGCACTAATCCCAAAGGATTTCATTAAATCTTTTGGCTTAAATTTTTATTCTTGGAACAGCAGTCAGCAAGCAGGGATTACATTAAAACAGGCACTATTGAGGTCATTACTGACTGAATTCAGGCCTGTAATATACCAAAACAGGAACTAATTTTAAATATACCTCCACACACATCCCCCCTCCCCCCAAAAATAGCACTGCTCTAAGTTACTGTATACTTGGTGACAGCACTTTTTCCACTCACATCACCACCTTTCCTCCTTGCCTACAGGCAATGATGGAGAATAGTACTAAAGAGTAAAGAACAAAAAGACATATTATTCAGTAAAGAGGTGCACATCTCATGATAGAGGTGACTGTGCGTAAACAACTGAGTTGCAGAACAATGAATGTAAGGAGGCTCTGCAGCCTTCGATATTTTGTAAATCAAAACCAAGAATAAAAACTTCTCTAGCAAATGAGCAAATCAGAAGAGAGGAAGTATTTATTGGCATTGTTATTGCAAATTTCATGAATAGTCTGCTAAGGGAACAAATAGCGGTAGGAAAGCCAAACACTACTGGAAAGCCTCTCAGACTTTATACAGAATGTGGTTAACACAGTGAGTGTCATACAAAAATCAGTTCTCAATTTTGGACTGTGACAGTCCAGCTTGTTTTAAAAGAAACTATGGCTTTAAAAAACCCAAACAATTCTCAGGTGCGTGCCTGACATTAGGTGTCACTGTACATAGACAAGAAATGGCAAACTTCTGACTGTAAGAGTTTGTTACCAGATCCAATGTCCACCCAAAACTAGAAGGAAAAACCAGGACAGGGGTAAATTTGTGGAGATGGGTAAATATGGAGGGATGCTTTTGCTGATAGAAAGGAAACAATTATTGAAACAGAAAATGCAAGAGATCAAACCAAGGCATCGAGTATTTTCCTAAGACAAGGGAGAAATTTAGAGCAACAGAATGTGAAGAAGATAGTGGTGGTACCACACACTTCCTGGTGGGGCAGGAGAAATTCTCCCATCCTCATTCATTCAGATGAGCATTTACTCAACACAGTACATAAAGACAGATGATCTATTTAGGAGAGCTGTCATTTGAACAGCCATTTAAGTTTACAGATATGAACTAGATTGCATGCCTTTAGGTCTCAACACACAATGTTTAAGTACTTCAGAATACAGTTCACCAGAATGCAAGTGCTGCATCACTGTGGACTGTTATCATCTTATTGCAAAAGTCCTATACTTTCTTGGTGGTTTCTCATGGGCATCTCTTCACAGCACTCTTTCTTCTTCACAGGACAGGTAAAAAGCTTCAGCTCTCTTCTACCAGCTAACCCACTGTTTTGTAGCACTCTTCTTATTGGACAGAGCTGTGGCCTATTAAGGGCAGGCCTGTTCTTAATCTTTTAATCTTTGGTGATTAGTACAGCTGCAACTCCTCAGGTGTGAGACCACCTTCTACACTATCTTTATTTTCTTACATTCTATCCCCCCACAGTGGACACTAGAGACAAAACCTAAAGTATTTACACCCTGCTTTTCTCTGTCCATTCAGTCTGTGGCCTGGCCACTCCCACCCTGTCATGCATATATTTTAAAGGTGACTAGTTTTCAGCTCTACAGATTTCTCTACTTAGCAAAGGACTCAGGTCACTGTGGAATTTCTCTGGAAGTCCCTTTTACAATACAAGTCCCTTTTACAATATGAAACTGTTTTTCAGCCTCTGTTCACTTGTTTTGAGCTACCTGCCACCTAAAGTTGAAAGATCCTTCCCTGTAACTTCTTCAGAATTTCAGTTCTTAGCAGAACCAGGTGTTTTAACTCCTGACTAGCTTTCTCTCGCTATTACCACATACCTCCATCAGACAATGCTGTTTCTGTTACACACAACTCACACACAGGCAAGAGCAGCCCCTAAACCTCAGTAAGTGCCAGCTGCTCCTCAAACATCCCTGCCTTGCTCTCCCAGTTGCATGATGCTTCTCACATTCTCAGATTCTTTCTCCTACCAGTACTGCCCAGAACATGCCTTGTTACCCTCTTTGGTTCTCGGTCGTGGTGGATTCAGGTCTCTTGTTGCCCATCAAAAGCCTTTTCCAGCTTCTGCTTTATCCTTACACTTGCCTTGATGTTAGAAGAGCCATCCACTCTGATACTTCCATCAAGCACACCTAGGTCAGCCTCAGAACTTCACGATCAATGAACAATCATATGAATCAGTAGGCACTAAAAGATTATCTTTTCAAGAAAGAAAACCTATCAATGGTGATGATACGGTCAGTGACAATACAGTCACAAATGGGTATCTGAATCATCTTGAGATGTTATAAGAATCTTATGTGGCCAAAGGAGTATCAGAATTTGGGCAACAACAGCATTTCCTTCCTCCAGTAACCATCCAGGACAATATATGTCTCTTCTACTAACACTCATCTCATTGTGAAGCTAATGTAGTCCTGCTTTATAAATGGGACGGCACAAGTGCCAGCAACATGGATGCACAGCAGATGTGGCACAGACTTAAAGGAAATCTTTGCATATAACAGACCATTACAGTAGATAAGCTGGATGTGTTCACACTATGTAGGGACACTTCAACCACTATGCTAAATCTGCCATACAGTATCTGTGGAGCTGCCCTGGAAGGAAACTTCCCAGTGTGCAGCTTGCCATTCTTGCTCTGTCATTGCTGGGTATGTCTCAGCCATCTTCTTAGACAAGAGTAGGATTTTCAAACCTTACATGAAACTTATTTTTTTCCAATTGCAAATATGAACACGTGAGGATATTAACATTTATTAACAATAAAAAGCCATAAAAACTCCATACATCGGAGTGAAACTTCATTATTTAAGTGAAAGTTTTCAAGACTTCAGCTGAAACAGCATTCCATGAAATTTAATTCCAAATATTTTCAGGCTTTTCTAGACAATAAGATATAAAGCTACAATTGTTTTTCTGAGACATTTTAGAAAAAAAGAAACACAGTTCTCCATAAGTTGCTTCATAATACTATTTAGATTAGGCATCTTGGATCATATGAAATTATAAGAAAACAGTTCCTAGCAAAATTGGTTTCAGATGTCATATTTAGGTTGCTTGTTACAGCTATAGACTAAGACTTATTTAGAAGCAGAATGGAGATTTTTTAATCAGTCTCCTAAATCCATCCTAGAAAGATAACGTATCTTTACATTAATAGATACACACTCAGGTGCATTCCAGTGTTTGGAGATTCAAAATCTAATTGCTTTTATCACAGGATGAAAGAACCTGCTGCAATATCCACTGCAGGAAGTGATTATATGTTACATAACACAGCTGATCTTTTTGTTCTGGCATGAGAGGCTTTATTTATTTATTTCTTTATCTCTCAATTCTGCTTTATGAAAATGTACTAATATGGGTAAGCAATTCACCCATAAAATCTGATAGTGAGTGTCAACACCTCAGCAAATTAAGCTACATAATCTACGGGTGAGTTATTCCAATACCCTTTCTATATTACCCTAAAGAGGCCTACTGTGGCAACAACTTCAGTATCTCTTTTCCATTTAAATGTATCCCTTCAAAGGTAACTTTTTAAATAAAGAGAAAATTCTTTGCAGACTTATTCTGTACTTCATCTGGATATGTACACAAAATGTATACAGATGATAATGCACCACTGGTATAATGGCAGCCCACATTTTCTATACAGTAAGTTTTATTCATGCCACTGTTTTCTTCTAATGGTAATTATTTAAAAAAATGTGAAAGTCTTAACAAGTCTAAATATAGACAAAATCAACTTACTGCCTACCCCCTCCTGTACTAGTCCAAGAAGTAATGGACTACATGCTGCTCAGATTTCTGGTAAGCACCAAAACAAATCCCATAAAGACAGGCACATTACTTTCCAAAGATGGTACCCTTGATTTCTCACATTAATTTTAATGTTGCTTGCTCTGCATCCACCATGCAACAAGCCCTTTTGCTCCACAGCAACTGCTCTCTGCTCCCTTTCACCTTTTTGTAACTATCTGGTGCTTCATTTGTAACTATCTGGGTGCTTCATATCCCAAGACTGCTACTATTAAACTTTATGTGCAATTTCACTACACTCACAATCACAGTTGGCTTCTCCTTTTCATTGAGCTACACTTAAACTACTAAGAGTATGAAAAGACTATGAGAATGAAAACACACCAACTTAAATGAAGATTTTTTTTGTTTTTTGTTTATGAGAAGAGATGGTATTTTGTACCTTTCTGTGGTCAACAGGAGCAAAGAATGAAACACTCAAAATTAATGATGAAACTGGACAGCACTGACCCCTTGCACTGGCACTAGACTTCATTAATAATAGGATCATTAAATAAAGTAAGCATACATGAAGATTTTGAATGTTTAACTGAATATGTAACTGAATATTTTCAGTTACAACGCATAATATTTTATCATCAAAAAAATGTTTCTAATCACTCTACTATGTTTAGCATTAAAATAACTTCATTGTAACAGTGTAAGAGCATGCAAACATTTAAACATTGGTGGAAATACTTTACAACCTTATGGATAGATGATTAAGATGACAAAATTATGAACAATTAGTTACAAATTAAAAAAAATAATGTTTTCAGCCTCCAAATTATTTATGTTAAAAAAAATAACTGTGGTATTTGTCTTTGAAACATTTATGACAAGAATGGATTACCATTATGAGACTGTTTTATAAACATCACAAAGTCTGTTGGAAAAAACAAATTCATCTTACGCTATGTTCTCCGTCTTCCTCAGCATGTAAGAATATTAGACCTCCAGTAAAGAAAACTCCAAACTTGAGCAATCATTAAAAATTGTGTCTCTTATTTAGTACTGTCCAGAACATTACTTTCTCAGTGACTGTCATTGTGGCATATAGGGCTGTCTCCTGGAAGGAGCTGTAGGTAGCACCACTAAGAGATGCACTGACCAGTATTACTGGTCCTCAAACACAAGTAATAGGTTGACCAGTCAGTAGATCTTCCTGGTTCTTCAGCATTTTAACTTCTGCCTAGACACAGAGGCCAACAAATAAACGAAACCAAACAAAAGAATAGCAGACAGATGCACTGCATGTGTATAAAACAGGTGAAAGCCAAGAGCAACACAAACTGGAGTTACTTGTCAGGTTACAACTTGCTGAAGAAACGTGTAACCTAAGTGACAGGAGTGAACATGGAATGACATGTAACAACGGCCTGTGGAAAGTATGAGATGGGCATGTAAGCGGCAGCAGCTGCAAGTGCTACCTCGCTTCTCAGAAGCTGCAAAGTCAACTCAGCAGCAACTGCACATTTCAGTAGGAATGTCTCATATCCCTGAGATAAATGGCTGCCAGCCTGGCTGGCTGTGTAAAGAGAGAAGTTGGTCATTGGAGCTCTTAACCAAGCACAGGTATCCCAGAGTAGTGTGTCTAAGCCATGCTACTTTCCATAGTTGGAGGCACACAGCAAGCCTGGCCATCTTGGCTTGCTGCCCTGGTCAACTAACAGGGTTGGGCTGGTATCTATAGTAAAGTTCATCTTCACATTTATAGAAACAGAGTGAAAGTTTTAACTAGCCTATGGCTGCTGGTATTTGGGTCTAAATTCATTATTACATATAACATCCTCTAGAGATACAATTTCTGTATCTTAAAGCTTTTCTTTGCACATTATGTGCACGTGCCTGATTTTGCAATACTAAAGATGAACTGAAGCATCATGACTTTTTTCATCTTGAAACTACAAGCAGAAACCTAGAGACTGGGGAATTGAGGCAGGCCTTTTAATCACAGGTGTCACTCTGAGCTGCGACAGAAGAGCTTAACTGCCAATCCTTGCAGATTACATGCAAAGATGATATAAACAAAAAGGAGGATAAAAGACAAGTGGTGCTTTTGCAAGTCTTCATAACAGTAAAAAAAGGAAGCATCAAGTCCACATTCAGCAAATCTGATAGCCTAATCAAAAAGCAGCACATCAGACAGTGCAGTGTTGATGCGCAGATGGCTAGGAACATTAAAAGAGGTAGTTATCATTATTGCTCCTTACGTATTTGAAAAAAGAAAAGACATCGTGATATTGTATTTGCCTATAAAATCAACTTCCTCAGCTAGACATTGCCAGAAGGAATCTAATGGAAATGTCTATTTAGTGAAAATCAAATAATTACCTTGTAATTACCATCTCACGTGTCACATTTAATGTTAGCATCTCTAAATCAAGGAAAATTCAAAAAAAGGTCTATTTGAAATCCTTAAAAAAACCATATGGGCAAATATTTTAATTGGGCTACTTTTGCTAATGAAGCTAAGTATTCCACATAGCAATATTTCTCCCTTTTTGTAGAGCCAAATGTTAACATAAACCACCCTTTAATTTAATCTCCCTACCCATCTTGACAAAACCTGCTTAATTTTTGATTATTAGATTCTCTGAAATACAGCTTATTCGGACCAAACTTCAGCCACTTCATAAAAACTACTGATTTGCACTCAAATAGCACACTGGAGCAGTCTGAAGGAAAAAACCATTTGTTCTGTCTCAACTGATGTATAGCGTAATTTTCTGAGATTCTTTCATTGCAATTTGCAAACACATTAGCTAAGTCTATGAAACAAAAGCAATCTGTACTACCCGTGGCCCAGAAGAAGCAGAAGCAGAAAGTTAGAAAACATAACAAATGTCTGAATCATCTTGAGGCAGGGACATACTCCACCTCAACACAAAACATCATTATCCAAAATGTGCCTCATCTATTTTTCTGACAAAGGAAGCCTGGCCAGTGAACACCTAATATTGAATACAGTCTTAAAATAGGCTGTATAAGAGTTTAAAGGAGGGGCCTAGAGAAGGCAAACTTACCCTGGACTAACTCAGGGAAGCAACACTGCAGTTAGATTATGGGACTTCCAGTCCCCTTGTCCAGTTCCTGCAGTTCCACCCTCAATTCTATAGTCACACTAGCCACCTGTCCCAAAAGAGGAAAGCCAGTTAACACTGACAGGCTGAAGTTCTCTGCTGAATAATCCAATGCAGAATCTAGCAGCTGCCACTGAACACATTGCAATATTGCTGCTTCTTAAACAAAGCAGATGTAAGGGAATACATTGTGGGCAGGAAGGAGAATGTAAGTGCAGCTTTGATAAACAGCCAGATGAGAACATAACTGCATTCACAGATAGGAAGGGACAGCATAATAGACACTGTTACACAGAATGATTGTTACAGCATGTCTCAGCATGGATTTTAAACAAATCAAGAAAACACCACATGATGTATCTAAAATTTCATTTCAGCATCTGGCAAAAAGGAAGTATCTGTTAAAAATCATCTCATTCAAGGAAACCCTTAATAGGAGTTTCTGTAAAAAGAGAACTTGAAATTGCCTGTCAACAAATCAGCAGATGCCCTTTCTGAACCTGACAGGTACTTTTTGGCATTATTGTAATGACCATAAGTACTTCATTGCACAGGGTAGAATCAATTGCTTTAATCAATTTCTACTATCACTTATGAAGTATGCAGACAATTTTCTAATCTATGCTTTGTACTGACATAAAATATGCAAATTCAGCATACTCAGGCAAAGCTGACTGTCAATATATTTTCCTTTTGACAAAAATCAGCATTTTGCCCATACGGTTATAGTCCTGTCTCAAGAATAACTGAAGCAAGGGCTCTTAAGCAAAATTGATTCTCCTAAAATACAGTAACACAATTCACAGCAGTGTCAGTCTTCAGCAAAGTTCTATGATACATTGAGATTTCAGGATGCAATGTGAAATGCTGCTTTATGAACAGAACAACGTGACAGCTTAAAACAGGAACATCATGGATTCATTCAGGTACATCAATAAATCCAACGCCTGTTTCTGTCAACTATTTTCCTTCTGAAAGCTCTCTGTTCATATATCAGAAAATTCAGGAGGTTAGAAAACAGCAAAAGTAGGAGAAAGGAGAAAATAACAAAGAAATCAAGTATCTCCTCCTCTGGCCCTGGTTTCATTTGTTCATTCCTTCTCTTCTTCTCCACCTTCTCCTTAAACTAAAATGAGCATCTAACAGAGCCGATAGTTGCCATTCTTTGCACCTAAATAGTTCCTTTGAGCATACAGTAAGAAACCGTCTTGAAGTACTTTTATTCTGAATCTTGCCACACTCACAAGAATAAGTGAAAAAAGAAGCTGAGATATTAAATTGCAAAGCAATTCTTGCTTCACAAAAAATCCAGATCTGCTTGTCTTGCAATTTGTCCAATGCTCTCTCAAAAATGTGAGTTTGCAATGAGATAGAACAATAGAAACAGACCAATGTGATTTTTGGTGTGTCAGCTGCCATCTTCCATGCCCATTAAAGATAGTACCCTTATCTTAGCTTGTTGAAAAATACATCTGATTTCATTTTTAGCTTTGCAAATATGAATCATAAATCATTGGAAGAGATCACTGAACATGTTATGAAAAGCAAAGAGGAATCTTAAGAGGTAGATTTTGGAGAAATGTGACAGGCAGACTGATACTGTTAAAAAAAAACAACAACAGCTGAAGAAAGTGGGAAATATCTGAAAGGTTGAAGACTTGACAGTATTTGGCACATGACCAGCACTGTAAACAAGCAGAACAAAACAGAACAGGAAAAGAAAGCAGTGGCCGGATACCAAAAACCCCTTGTTTTGCTCTAAAATATTTTAAGGAAAATAGTAAAGTCCAGCTATTCCTGGATCAGGAAAAGCATAATAAAGTAGGTAGCTGAAATCATCTTACATTAGTTGAGCTGAGGATTACTTGAACTAAGTATTTATTTTCTTCTTTCCACCTTACCCTACCATGCTGTTATTGTGGAGGTGAATGGAATTAGTGGAGCTAATGCAGGGTTAGAAGTCAAGAACTCTAGAGATGTAATCCTGGATTGGTCTCTGACTTGCTCTGGTACCATGTTTATGTCACTGTTGAGTTTCTCTACTAATAAAGCAGATACAATATCATAGAACTCATGAAGGACCTTGCAGGTTTCAAGTGTGCAGTATTTTGCAGGAAAGCTGCCAAATTTAAGTTTCCTGCAGCACTTAAATGGATCAGCCTACAGGGACTGGGCCTTAACTTACATCTATAAAAATGTGAACTGCAGTAGGAGAGAATCAAGACAACCCTGAGTGTTTTTAAAAATCTTACCTTTGCATTACTAAACCATGTGCCATGGGGACTGAATGTTTGCACTTCTGGGACTTTGCTGGATTTCCAGATTTATATTGCAGGACAGCTCAAGTTTTCCTTTGGCCCTAACACCTTAATATTGTTCTTCTAAGGCATTATAAACAGAAAAAAAACAACCACTCTCTAAATATCCTTCACCATTTTGTTTTAAAAAGTCTTTGAAGCTACAAGTGCCTCTTACTGTTCATCTGTAAATGGCTCATCACATTTGACTCTCTGTGCAAGGTGGTATTACAAAGAAACATGTCTCATAATACATTTAACGTGGTTCAGTTGCCACTGCTAATAACACTACATTTATCCTACTAAATCCCAAAGTATTATCTTTTCACCAGCACAGGAATTACTCAGCCAAAACTGAAATATACTCTTAAATGGAGCAGTTTAAACAAAGATGAAGGACCAAAGGACAGCAAGACTGTTAACAGTATTTTCTGGATTGTTTAAATGTAATAAAGTAAATTCAGCAACAATTCTAAATTCTTCACTGGTTCATGTTTCCCCTTCACAATGAATTTCTTTTTGCTGTTTTTTTTTCTTGTTGCACTCACTGTGTTACATAATTTCAAATATCAAGATAAGGAATTTCTTATAGCTCTAAATGAAATCACAGTACCTTATGTGTAAGTACTTATCTGTATTTGTAGGCATGCATGCCTTTGTCAAGCTGTATCCACTCACAGTATATTCCCTCTTTATTTACCCAGCTTCCCCAAAAATCAAGGTCCAACTCTATTGCATATAGATGTTCTGTATTTACTTGAGAATTTTTGTTTACAAACTATAGCACCCTAAACAATAACTAACTGGATTAAGTTAATACCCATGCTTATGTCAGACATGAATTATATTCTCTATCTGATCAAAAGGTTGAGACAGAAATATTTACTTTGGATACAAGGTGCAGTTATACCAGCATGAGCATAAAACTGAATATGTGAATAAACACATTATAAACGTAATTATTTTAGTCCCTGAATACATAAAAATGTATAGCATTTAAAATATGATGTCATGAGATATTACAACAAAAATATATATATATTATCAAAGGATCACCAATAACAGATCACCCATATCTAAGATAATGGGCTACAGAGTCTTGAATTACACAGGGGAGCTGTGAGATGAGCCCAATTTAGATGCCTCCCTGGTAACAGTAAAGAGATTTATAACACTCTGTGCAAAAGCAGGGAGGCCTTTGACACTCAGGATGTTCAAAAACCTTCAGTTAGATCAGTGTACCATTCTGAAATAACAACAAACACTACAGAATTTATGGCACAAGAATAACAAAGGAAGATGGTGCGTTTCAGCCTGGATATGGCACACAGAGACTGAGTTAGAGATATTCTTTAACGGAATATTATTATTTTATTATGCTTTTATTATGCCCAGATGCCTTCTGAAATCTTAAAAAAGTAACTAAAACAGATATTGAAAGATTCTGTAATTGACAGTGATAATTACCTTGGTAGGAGGCAACAGGCCATGCTGCAGCAGTACACGAACATCTCTTTTGCAAGCCTGCTAAGTACATTGATTTGCAATATTCTGTACTATAGGTCTGTTTCTTAAACACAGCACTTTACTTACACTAGTCTTCCAAATACCAATAGAAAACTTGGTGTCTGAGTCTTCTGATTTTATGCAGTACAGATAATATCTCCCTGTTCTTTTCCACTCAGAATGAAATGGGTAACTCATTTCATAGGAGCCAGAAGCCAAATAAATTACCAGCTGTCAGTTACTGACTAGGCATCAAAAGTATCTTTGGAGGCAATACTATGCAGAGAAACATAAGTTAGATCTACTCAACCACACAGCACAGCCTTCTGCATGAAGACAGCTGCAAGGGTGGCAAAGGCCACGTACCACCTGAAGATAAAAAGGCAAGACAAAACAGAGTCAGGTTTGCTGGGCCAAGAGCTCCTCAAGGCTGACTGAAGACTGACCTGGCCTGAAATTTTTGGTAGAGCATGGAAAAAAACTTCTGAGAACTACAGTAGTAGGATTACTACAAAAAGTAGATGGTCAGATTTGTTGGTTTGGGGTTTTTTGGGGGCTTTTTTGTTTTTTGGTGGTGTTTTTTTTTTGTTTTTTTTTGTTTGTTGGGTTTTTGGTTTTTTTTTTGGGACCATCTAATTCATATTCCTGCTTAGTTCAGCCTACCTTCTTTAAAGCAAAACCAATCTGTGGCTTTGCTGATTCTGTGTAGTTTTACAATTTCCTTCATAACCAAGCCTAAGACATCAATACTGTTTGAAATGACAAAGAACGAAATGAGAAAGTCCCAGGACTGCCAATACTTATCGAGAAACTGTACGACAACAAGGAAATTAATTTCCCCAGTACATGGAAGATATCACCCTAGGCACCAACTCCAGTCCTCAGCAAACACAGATAACCCTGGAAAAACCTCTAGGCTGGAATGGCCTTGAATATTCTGCCAAGACAACAAGTTGCAGAACACCTGAATTTTTTCATACAAGGAATCAAAAGGTACCTAAATCTCTAAGCCACTGGAAGGCTGTAGGAGAGCTCAAGAACATCCAAATGTCATTAGGCTTTGCAACAACAAAATAATTTGTTAGCTGAAAATACCCAGAGACTAGTATGGTGGGGCAGGACTTTTTAACTTTTTCCACTCTGTGTGGGATGGAAGGGAAAACAGAGCTGTTTGTATTAGCTTTGCCCTTCTACAGTAATCATGTAGCTTTTGTGAGTTTTTATACTGTTTTAACTGGAAAATGGAGCAACCAGATCACTCCACCATTTTATATAACAAGTCAAGAAAGCCAGTCTGTGCAGTTTTCATATGCCATAACACTGCATTCCAAAGCATCCTTCATGCCTCACAGTGGCTCTCTTTATTCCTTTCCCTACATAATACTCCTCCGCATTTATAAGGAGCTAGAACATGAAATGTTTGTTTTATTGAATTTATGTTTGGCAAGTTAACTTCAATCACTACTCAGCTCTAAACATTTATGCTTCCCCCCAGATCAACAAATATCTATTCACTTCATATTTACCCCGTTTAACATGATCAGAAGGATTTTCCTGTGAGATGTTGAATTTCCTAAATAATAGCAATAGCTTGTGAAGAAGTAAAGACACTCAGCAAGATGTTTAACCACAAGGACAACTACTTTTAGTAGTCAGGAAACCTTTGAGACTACTTCTGTACTCAAACATATGTTTGTGTAACTGAATCAATGAACAGTACTCCCAGTCAAGCTAGAAGGGAGACATAATGGTAAAATTTGGTAGAAAAGGCCCAGATGGTTTCTGACAATAAATCAACCATAAAAATACAGGATTTTAATTAAGCTTTGTTGTTCTACTCAGGGATGCTTACAGTTTTGTGTTTTGATGGTTGCATTTTAATTTAATTCTGTTTGTGGACGAAGCATGCCCTGAGATAGGCAATCTATCTCAAGTACTATTTTCTTACACTATCTGACATAGATATAACATAAGATAAACACACTAATTTTGGCATGTCACTGTCTCATCATCTTGAAATTAATCCCACCCTCAGTATGGTAGTAAAAGTTAACCTAACAAATGCTAAAATCCTTACAATTCTAGCATGCAAGAGAGGCTGGACCACCTCCTGCATCTTCCATACAGACCTGAACAACCTCTTGTTCACTTGGTCAGTATTGGTTGTGGTACCTTTTATGCTAACCACAATAGTTTCATTCTTAACTTTTGGCTACACTCCTTGATATCTCAAATTGAACAAAATGCCTTATCCATTTCTTGCTAATGATTATACAGACATACAGAAGTACTTTTAGATTACTTTAGAGAATCTTTTTCTCTCTCTTCAAAATGTTAAAATTGTAAGAAGACACTCATCTTCACTAGCATTTAACTCCGAAACTAAAAATTATCCTATGTTGCCAAAATTTCAATTTTAAAATGTCCTAGAGCAATTAATCTTGGTCTTTCAAAGAAAAAAATATTATCTTTTGAAATAAAAAATAATTTGGGCTTTTCTTGAAAAGTCTTTATCTTTTACTTTCTCAAGCCAATCATAAGTAAATTCAGGTGTATTTTTAAAAATAAAACAAAATTACAGAGAATATTCCAATATCCTCAATTGCCCTGATTAGTCCTTTACCTCTAAATCATCCCTATCCATGAGATATTACTTTTTTTGAGAACTATTGATAGTTCTTTGTCATTGAAATTCACATTAGTACCAAAAGAGTATCTGATGTATTTATAGGAAAGAACACAAGCTATAAAAGACAAATAAATAATACTGGTATAACACTTACCTTTGAGTCTTCTTATCTATGCTAAATATTCTTATATAAGATGCATCTAATAGCTTCTTACACTTAAATTTGAATCATCAAGAAAATGAGAGGATCTGTCAATCCTTTCTTTATGTATGGACAAACTCTAGTAGCCAAATTTAAAGAACTCTATAAAACTTCATTGCCGTTAAATACCTTTTATCTCTCAAATACTACCACTTTATGGTTGTCTTGGTGATTTGTGAAAGAGATGAAAATAATGTTTATTGTAAAATTAAAGATAGAAGCAGAGATTCCAAATGTGAAAGAAACTAACCCTATGCAAAGGAAGCGAATGAGAGTATAAAAATCCATTAAAACTCATTTCAACCTTAGCAAGATCAGATTTTAAAAATCAGTTTTTTTAGGGGAAAAGGTTAGGTTGGTTTGGCTATCCAGCAATTGCTCATTCCCTTTTAAGTAAAAAAGTCATTCTGTAATGAAAACTAAATATTCATACACCTGAAAACACTTCAAGTAACTAATTTTGATATTGAATGGGGTCTTTTGGTGAGTTGTGCAAAATGATACTGGGGAAAAAAAACAATCTTTAATGATTTAAAAAATACTGCATTGACAGATAGAACATTTATTAGGAAAATTATGTATTAAATATAAAATGGCTCCTTTGTGCCATTCATTCAGCATGCCATTTCCTATACCACGAAAGTACATTTGTAATACTGACACTGATACCATGAGAATGTTTTTAAATGGAAATTTTATAAAACTTACTGTGGCTTGAAACCAGGCATAATTTTAGACAATTCAGACAATCTAGCCTGCTTTCATTGTCTATAGCTACCTACTGTATTAGACTGAGGAGTGCCTTTCACTTTAATCTTTAATTTTTTTAATCTTTAACCTGAAAAGTTATTGAAAGAAGAACTGTCTTTTTGGTTTGGGTTTGTATATTCCCCTTGTACAACCAAGGCTGGTAAATAATGCTGAATCTTAGTCACCGTTATAGCAAGAATACATTGTATCAGATAATAACCATCCTCCTCACTGCTATTAATTGCTCAAACTTCCATTTAGTTTGGCTCCTTAGCCTTGCACATTATACTGTATCATGACAAAAAAATAAAAAGGAAAGATTTATGCTCTCTTTTAGCTATAAATTTCCTTAATTTTCAAGAAATAGAACTTTGTAAACATTTACATAGAAAAAATATTATTTTGTTTTTATTCAGTTAATCTGGCAGATTTTTTGAAAGCTGTTTCTAATTTGATTTTATTATTTGAAAATAAATGCATTTTAAATAGATGTATTTATAGCACTGACAACACTGCTCAGGGACTGAAAAGACATCTTGTACTCTCCAAAAAGTAAATTTGCCTGCTAGTTCTCTGCTAGGTAAGTTTTAACAGAAGATTTATGTTTTGAGGTCGGGATGAAGCTGATGAATTTCATGAAATATGAGATTCCTTTTAAAACAATACACACCTATTTTCAGCTCAATGAACATATATTTTTCGATTCCTCCTCCTCCTCCATTCTTCTTCTGACCTATAACCTCCAAATTCCATTTCCTATTTCAGTTCAGTCTGAATGCCCTTGGGTGAAAAGCAATTTCTTTCACTACGAATCTGTTCTGTCCTCTTTCAGCTCAGTTCCTGTCCCGGCTAAGAAAACATTATTCTCTGGGCCTAATGAATATCACACCTTCTACTTTTATTTGGTGTTCTCTTCATCTCCATCTCTTCTCCTGACATGTGATACAGCAACTTCTTCAAACAGGTCAACAGCTTTTATGCTTCCCTTTGGGTCTTTTCTATCTCCTTCCAATCTTCACTTTTCTTCTTCTATTTGCCTGCCTCCTCCTGGTCCTAAGTCAGTTCTTAAACTCTTTTCCTTTATCTATTCCATAACACTTTATATCTTTCATCCCCTGACAATGCTAAAAATGCAGTTCTTTTTGACTCTTCTGTCCAGTTCCAAACTCCTCCCCCAATTATTTCCTTCAGCTTAATTCTCCATGCTCCTTGACCTCCTGTTCTCTTCTGGTTTTCTGACTAACTGTCTTCAAACACTAAGCAAGAATGATGCAATTTCTGTATTCCCAGTACTTTTTTCCCATGACTACACTACTGAATATATATCTTGGCTACTGCACTGTAAAAGTGTGGATGCTTCTCAGTTCATACATGAGAGACTTCTTGTCAGTGGCATCAACATTCAAAGCCAGAAGTGTTTGCAATTCATACTTATTATTATCCCTGCAAGTGCTTCAGTTATTCATGCAGTAAGCACAAGTGATGACAAGTGATTTTGAATTTCTCAGAGTTCAGTAGAAATAGTTTTAAAATGGCTGATTTCAGAATATTAAGCACCTTTCTGCAACAGAAAGAGAAATGCTGGTTTATATTTGAACATGGAAAAGAACATAGAAGCACTACACCTTTAGAAAATCCTTTTGAAAAGAAGTGCCTATATATTAATACATGGTTGTTTTTTGGAGTGTTTTTGGTTGGTTGGTTTTTTTTTTTTTTTAATCAAACAGATTTTAGCATGGATAACAAGTTTTTATCACCCTAATGACACAGCTACCTGAAAGTATGAAATTTCTTTAGCAGACATAGCACTTTGAGACCAAAGTTGGTAGCTCCATGTAACTACTACCTATCTTGGAAACAAAGATTATAAACAACCTGCAATTTTGCATGACTAGAGCAGGCCAAGAGGCTGTAGGGGATACTACATGGGGATGTGAGAGGCAGAACTAACAGGGTGGTGCATTTTTCAGTCTGAGAACATAGTTCCCTAGTTAGAGGTGACATTCTCATTATTCTGATCCTGTGTAATAATGACAACACAAACATTTCTATCTTTTCCATGACACACAGTATGTGGTAGGAAACCAAGCCAAACCCACCAAGACATGTACCTGTTTTTTGCTGGACCTTCAAAATGAGAAGTGAGTAACCCAAAGCAGGCTGCATATTAACCAGTTTTTCACTGAAAGCCATGGTGGGATCATAATATCATGTCTTAAAATCAAGCACAGCTCATATTCATGGGTCTCAAGCCATCCTGAAGTATCACTCTATTTTCTTTGCTTGAGTTCAATAGCACTTGCATTTATATTCATCCCTACTTTCCATCTAGGAGACTTATAGTATTCTTTCTCAAAAATTTGCTTGAGAAAAAGAAAAGGTGTGATTTTTGGGGTATCCTGTGCAGGGCCAGGAGTTGGACTCCAGGTAAGAATGCAGATCTTGTAAAACGTAATCTCCAATTTTGTTAATGCTGCCTTCCAAAAAAACGAAAGCAAACTTTTTCTTGGCATTTTTGTACTTTTTAGTGAAGTTACAGTTCAGCCCTGGACAGTATTTTGCTGTTATTTATATACTTAGTGTACAAAAGAAAAGCTTGAATTATGATCCCAAACATAGAAATTTTAATTTTTTTTTCAGGCCAGAATTCCAGTTCACTGCCATGAAAGATGGAACAGAACAAGGTAAAGACAAGAACAGTTTTCCTAATTGGAGGTCTAAAAGCTCTTTTTAAGAACTGCTGACTGCATTCCATCTCAGTATTACTTAATACCTTTCAACTTGCTGTAGAGACAAGCAGTGAGAACAGGTATCATAGTTTGATTCTGTACTGACTTCATGTAACTGTTTCTTATTGTACTGGCAATGAAAGAACAGGTCTTTTATCTTGCTATGTTTTTATTTCTACAACTATCTACATTTCATAATTTGGGTTACTCTTATTGTTACAAAGCAGCACTACAGCAGAAATAAAGGAGGAATTGCTCTTGCTATTAAAGGAGGAATTATTGGAAGGAATTGTCCCAGCAGTTTTAAGTATGAAAAATGTCTACATCTCCCAAAAATGAGATCTTTTTTCACACACTGGGTCCCACGCTTGGACATTAGCTGCTGTGGAAATTCTGTCAACTGGAAACACCAAGAAGGTTCTCTGGCACACAAATCTGTCAGAATGTTCTTCCTTTAGCAGCACAATGCTACCCACTGGCATAAAGCAAATGAGTCACATCCTAGCCTTGTCCCTGGTTAAATTGATTTAGGTAGATTAAAATTACATGTTTGAAAATAACCAGAGTTTGTAAATAGGTGAATTAAAAAGCTGTTAATTTATTTTGATGGAGAAGGACTTTGGAAATGTGTTTCATTTACATTCCAGGGTACAAACATTAATAATATCAAGGTCAATGAAGAAGAGAGTTGACCTTCGAAGTAATTTGTTTTAGTTTTCAACTGTCAGATTCCATATGAGCCATGAATGTAGTATCTACTCTCTTGCCATGTAAACTGACATGGGATTTGTTTCCCAAGATGACGTTTTGCAGCAGCTCAGAGTGCAAGTGTCACTACTAAGTGAAGTGTGGAATTCTAAAGCAATTTTAAGGTTATTGGTAGAAAACACTATTTTATCTATGCCAGTGCAGAAAAGTTGCCAGTAAAATGAGCTACAGAAAAAGAAAAAAATATTCATACAAATAAAGAGAGCCAATCTTTCTGTATTCTTTATAGCATTCTGTGTCTGCAGCAATGCAAGGAGAAAGTTGCTTAAGGAAAGATATTTTGTTTGAGGTAGGCTTGGAGACAGCACTACAGGGTTCTGTAAGTATTCATCAGGTTGTTTATGCAGATGTAGGGCTTCTGTCAGACACTGGTAATATGCTTTGATTTACAATGTTTATGCTGATGAACTGTTACTGCAGGCTCCAGTAAGTGTTTTACCTATCCATCTAATGAACAACTGGACTTAAATTAGCTACTCATTTGATTTAAGTTATTTATCAGTTACCTTAAGGAGACTAGATTTTGTAGATCAGTAAGAATAATAGGAAGCTCTTAGACTAATATGTAGATTACTTATTTAACATGCAAAATTGCTTACAGACTCACATGGACAGGTTAAACAAATTTTCAGCAATGGCTTTGTGAAAGCTACAAAGTCAAGCAGCTGAAAGTTTAGAAATATTGTACCCCTAGTTAATCCCCTAGAAAAGTTTTGCCCTCTAGTTAATCCATCTGCCACACTAAATTATTAATATGGTATCAGAATTTCACACCCACAGTCAAGAAAATGAATGTTTTGGAGAATGAGTTTGCATGTTCATAAAAAGCCATTCTCTTTTTTTTAAAGCTGGAAGATATATATGTATCACAAGCAGAGTTTTTAGTTTGAGCTGTTCAAAAGCTGCAGTGGATTTTTTCCTATACATCTGAACTGCTACTTGAGCTGTAGTTGACACAGCTGAGAGATAAAAGCTGGTATTCCACCTGTGATGAATTTGGGTAGAACTCTGTTGTCCACCTGAATGAGGAGCAGAAAAGAAAAGCATAATTTTACTGAAGTCATGGAGTGGACACTAAGCAGAAAGAAACCATGGAGAATTCACTGGACTAAACTGTTTCAGCAGCTCCTGGGAAGTCTCAGTGTATCCCTATGCAGCTCTTCTGTTGGATGTTTCACATCACAAAAGCCTACCATAAAAGCACTTAGAAAGAAGTCTAACACCTTGGAAATTTCTGGCAAAATCAAAAGAAAAAGAATTGAAATTGAAGGAATGGAAATTCCATTAAGTTTGAGCTCCAGAAGACCTCATTATTACTATGGATACCCAAAATAGTTTAATAAAATTTTTGAATATATATTGTGAAACTCTAAGAAAACAGAAAATTCAAAATTTTGCTTCCAAGATGTCTACAAGTTTTGCATCAAATCTTATTTTTAGGGTAAACTTGAAGGTATTATTCTAACAAATTCCAAAAATGGGATGAATCAAAATACTTGAATGAAACTGAATGAGGCTCAAAGAAAACTACAATGAAAACTAATAATTTAAAATACTTGGGCTTTCACTTCAACCACAGCATTCTGCCTGTGCCAAGTCTTTCTTTTGGGTCTAGACCAGGTAAAAATTGTGTCTTTGACACTAAATCGGATTCTATATACAACTGACATTCAATGGAGTCTTGAAACTGCTTGCATGTATTGGGACACTTGACTGCAACCACAGTGCAGACAAATTTTGGCTCGGAATACTGAACAGGTTTGGTGAACTTCCACTTCTTTAATCAGAAGGAAGGAGCAAAAAGATAGTTTTAATAGAGTGTATTTCAATCAAACTTGAGGAACATTTCAAAAGACCAATGAAAAAGTTCTTCTCTAGGGCCTTAATATTAGCATATGAAAAAAAGTACTACATATTAAAATGCAAGAGAACAAGTGAAAGATATTTGGGGAGCAGGAAGAAACAACTTAGCTCAGGAATTTAGCAGTTTATGGAAACATGACACTAAATTGTAGAGGAGAGAGAAAAGTAAAAATGTAGACATGCATTACAAAGGGGAAGGAAATATTTTGAAAACTATAAGGGAAAGGCTACATGGGAACTTTTTTATATTTTATATTTCTGAGAAAGGAGAGACATTCAGTAGGTTTTTTTTAGTTAAGTTTTTTTAGTACTCTTTACTCTTCTACTCTTTTTTTTTTAGTATAAAACAAAAAAGAAACCTCTTAGCCAACAAGTTCAGGTTCTTCTCAAATACTCATTCATTTTAGAAATGCCTTTTTTTACAAATAATGTAAGAGTAGTCATAGGCCCATGATCCTGTCACTGCTATTGTTGGCTGACATTTGAAGTGATTCTGATTTTGAAAAATGTACTTTACTTTAAAATTAAGCCTAATATATCACAAATTACAGTAAATGGAATTGCCATTTTGCACAGCATTATGATTACACACACCACAAGAAACAGCTGAAGATTACGTCTGTTTAACTATGGGCAATGCTGTTTAAAGGTCAAATGGATGTTTTGTGGAAAAACACAAGAAGACAAACAAATCTAAAACCCAAAGCCTGCTACCACAATTTCAATCCCAGGTAAAAGTCTACCTCAGTATCAGTAATGTAGAGGTTACCAGCACAGAGCTTGTACAGAGTTTCTTGATGATATGCACTACATGCTTGACATTGTTGTCAGTCAACTTGTGCAGTAACAAGAATACTTGAAGAGTAGCTGGCACGTTGAAGAAAGAAGTTTACATTTCCTGATTTTATTTATGTGTTTTAAATAAAATATCCTAAGTATTATTAAATGGGAAAATAAGATATTAAAATTGCTGCTATTCCTCCTGTTCAAATTAGCTTCCCATGAACCTCATTATTACTAGCCAATAAAACCCCTTCCTTAGCATAGCCATGGGTTTAAAACACTCTAATGCAATGGAAAATTTTTATTGTTCATATTAATACAGTAAAAACTGTATAAAATAGATTAAATAAAATTTGTGAATACAATCTGTAAATCAGAATAATATAAAGAAAATACTGCCATAGAAAGATGTTGAGAAGATAGCAGCTTGAAATTTAAGACAGGAAGTGTTTACACTTTGTGAAAGAACACCAAGGCTAACACAGACCTGTGTTTCATGTTTCAAGTGACACAGCAAACAGCAGCACTGGTGATCTGCACAGATTTGTGTGCTATTTGAATAGGCTACTATGGTCTAAGGCGAATAAACACAGGAATTATTTATTTATCAAGAATGGTTTTATTAAACAAAATATTTGTCAGAGGCTATGTGTAACTCCTCCAGGTTTTAATCTTTGCAATACCTGAATGTATGATTTTAAAGGCCTAATCTCTGAGCTTCAGCTTTCCCTAATGCAAACCAGATAAAAATGACTTAGCCATTTATCTTCCCAATGGGTAAAAATGTGACAAAGGCCAGCTTCTAATACACAAGACTCAAGAGAAGATCAAATTTAATGGATGAAACTTGCTTATTCTGCAAGAGAGATATGTGTAGCAGCATTCACTAAACAGAAATCACAACCAAAACTGTGATGAACTCACAACCAAATTTCTCTAGGTTATGGGCCAGTATCTTTCCAAACATTACATATGCCTGTTAAAAGAAAATGTCTTTTGACATACTGAACTGTTCAACATTTGACACACATACCACTTTTCTTCATGCTCAAAACATTTCTTTCTCTGAAGACAAACTTTTCCAAAAGGCATATTCATTTAGCAGTTATGAATTCAGGTGTTAAAATTTTCAGTAACATCATGATGTTTAATCTCATGTTGTTAACACAATCTAGTTAGGTGGTTTTAGTTAATTTTAGCTAGTTTTTTCCAGTCAGGTGTCAGAATGTTGCATCCATTTGTAGAAATGGATAACTTTGACATGCAGTGTGTTTTGGTACTTGAGATAGTCAGATAACACTGCTTCTGGAACAAAGAAAATAGAAATCTGGTAACTAAATTTAAAAATAAGATGGTTGACTTTGTGTTTCTAAAATAAAGACTAAACAACTCCAAAATGCAAGCTGCAGACACATCTTTGATACCAGTCTTAAAATGTCACTAGCAGTTCAGGACACTAGAGTCAAGGATATTTAAATTCCTTAGCAGGGAGACCTGGAAAGCTTATCTGGAGATTAAAAGGTTATTTTTTGATGAAAGGCTTCAAGACTTCTGAATCTGCTCAGTATTTAAAAGAAGAATAAAATGATCATAGGAGGTACCAGTGAACCTGAAATAGTACTGCACAGATTATAAATGCAGCAGAATTAAAATAGGAAGATGGACAGGGAAGTAATATACTGGAGGAAAAAAAGATGACACTTCTCTGTGTTGCACTAAGAAGCAATGGAACACATGAAGGCAGTGAAAAGCCTGTTAAGGGGATTCACAGCTGCTTAAATCCTCTGTACCACAATTTGGCAGCTGTTAAGTGTCTTCATCTGTCCAAAGGCACCTCGATGGAGTTGGTATAACCACACCATGCCTACTTGCAACATATTTGGTATCTCAGGTTTTTAACTGAAAGAAAATCAATAGGCCTACTTCTTCTCTCCTTTAGTTTCTTTTTGTGTTTACTGAAGCATCTTCCTCTTGCTCTACTACTTCTTGATAATCGCACTACCATACTTACACTACCTGTCTCCATCCATTCCTTTTATTTCATTCAGTTCATCAATAACCTGTGACTCTGCCACACTGAGATTACTGCTCCATATGCATTCTAAACTAAAGGAGCTTCACTTCCATTTGCCATCTTACTGTTCATAGCACAGTGCCTTCTTCATCCCGCATCTTTCAGAAGCATTTTTAAAAAGAATTTAACAGATTCCTTAGAAAATACATGTTCTCTTCTTTCCTTACCAGTGTTTTCTACTAGACTGATCAATTCTTATCCAAGTCTTAAATCTTGCCATCTGAACATCTCCACAGCCTTGCACATTACTCCTTTTCTTCCTATCTATTTCAGATTCTGTGGGCCTGTAGTTTAGTTTTCACTCATCCAGTTTTTGTCTTAGAGTTTCTTTTCCCTATTACAATAGGGAAAGTACCTAAGATAGTACCAGACTATCCTAACTTTTAATATTATCTCTGGTGAACATTATGCATGGATTCAGCTGTAATTTGTGAGTCAATGGCTCATCTCTTTTACACAACCAGCCAGCTCCCTTTTATGCATGTTTAATTTCCTTTCCAATTTCATTACTCTAAGTGGCCTGATAGTAGCTCAAACTTAGTATAGCTAGCCCAGAAAAACTTTGACTTCTCTAAATCCTTACCCATATCTATTCTTCAGTGCTTAGCTTTATTAATAGAAAAAAAATCTGCAGTAGCTCAGGATATGTTTAAACCCTTGCCCTTCACTTAAATTCTCCCTTCTTCACAAAATCAAACATAGAGAACTTTATCCCTTCAAAGTGAAAAATACTATCCAGTCCTAACTTCTTTCTTTCTTGGTAATCATAATCTTCTTGCCTTCTCCTCAACTCTTGCTCACCTCTTGTCTCTCCTGATTTACTCCTCAGATCATTTTTCTTCATTATACATTGAACAGTCTTACCAAAATCATAATTTATGTTTCTGTGCTCATTTGTAACATTTTCAAGCTGCTCCCAAACATCTTTATTAGTCCCAACATAACCATATTAATACAATTTTTTAAAATAATCACGTTTCAGGAAATCAGGGACACTAATTCACATTAGCCAAATTCATTTTTCCATCTCAATGTCATATAGTAATGAAACAAATCAGGTAATTTTTTAATAAAAGCATTACACATAGACTTCTAAGATGTTTGGCTACAAAACCCTAATCCAGAGACTGGTTTAAAGTGTATACCCTGTGAATATAACTACATAGTATCTGTAAGGCTGATGCAATTGAAGCCCAGTCTACAGACAACCTGAATATGAAATTTAATTTGTAAGTTAATGATACTCCAACATAAGCAACCTTCTAACACCAGCCTGAAGTAATTAATGGATGTTTTTGCATCTGCTTGTTTCACGGGTGTATTTGGTACTGCAAAAATACACAAGAGATAAGGAAGGCTGAGTAAGGCTTTGCCAAAAAAAGACAACAGTTTTGTCTCTTCAGAGAAAAAGGAATAAAAGTCTCTCCCCTCAAAAAAAAACAAACCACCAAACCAAACCAAACCAACCAACCAACCAACCAAACAAAAAAACCCCAAACAACTCAACCAATCATACTTTAGTTAAAAAAAAGCAAAACAAGAAACCAAAACATAAAAAGAAAAATTTTTATAAGGTAAGTTTCACTTAATGAGAGAAAAAATTAAATTGTCATCTTAAGGTTAGTTTTTATTCCTTTTTAATATTAAAATACACTCTTACAGCAATTCACAATTATGTTTGTTTCATTAGTATTTACAAGTAAAGCAGACTAGAAATTGGTTGTCAGAAAGCAGTGCCAACATGCAGAGGCACTGTCTAGATCCATCTATATCTATAATACATAGAGATATAAAAAGCCTCAGGTAAGTATCATGATCTATTATTTATCTATTATAATAATCTACTTTTTCTTACCCCTCATTCATATCTCATTATGTCAAAAACTTTTGGCTGTTTTTCTCTAAATTACTGTGTTGGGTAGGAAAAGATATTATCAAATCAAGACAGGAATATTCACAGACATAAACAACCATTTGTGTTTAAAAATTCAGAAACTCTTATCCAGTTCCACACTCCTGTGATGGCTAGATAGAAAAACTGAAGGGCAGAAAGTATAACCACTCCTGCCCTCCATCCTGCTCTTCAGATAGTTTTTCCTGTCCTCAAGGATACAACTGATGTGCCAATCAACAAGCTCCTGAAATGTCAAAGAGTTCTTAACACCAATGTATTGTGGTAAATCAAAAGAGGCTAAGTCATATGAACATAATGTACTCAGGCAAAATGCCATTTATCAGGATGTTCAAGTCAGAAACCCATCCCTCATCAAGTCATCTCACTGTTACATCAAAGATTAGCAGAAAAAAATTAGCAGAAAAATCAAAGATTAGCAGAAGTTCAACCAGGAACTGCTAAATTATGTTTAAGATCCATAATAAAAAAAAACAAAAACGAAAACCAAACCAGCATGGAAATCATGAAACAACTAAACTGAAAATGTTGAGAAAACAACTTTCAACTTCGGTATGTCTGCTTTCAATCTGAAAATAAGACATGATATGCTAAACGAAAAGTAAAGATGATGGATTTTTTTCTCAAGTTATATAAAGATTTTATACAACAATTAATCAAAAGGGCCAAGTAATGTCTCCGTATCTACATCCTTAACACCTTATTATATTAACATCCATTACACCTTATTCCCACAAAACCCCACGTAAGCAGACATAAATATATGAAGCAGCCAATCTTCTACACACTTAACACTATATGTAAGGGTGCTATTTTGCAACAGTGGAGTTTTGCTGTAATACTGAGAAACCTTCATCATACAAGTAAGTTAGTGGCAAAATTCAGTGTAAAGCTGAGACCTATCCATATGCAGCACCCAGCACAGTGAAGAGTTGAGGTATTCCAGAATATGTAAGATCACTCTTCAAAATGTCTGTACGGTTTTGTGCCTCTTCATCTTTCTAGAGCACGAACACCTGACCAGGAGATTTCTTACAATTATAAACCAGTATAAGATATTTGGTGCATGACCCATTTTGGGAATGTAAGTAATTTCCTACTGAGAAATTACCTATAGTTTAATGGAAAGTCATTGATCTCTGCCCACCATCTGCTTAGTCCAACTGTTTATTTAACATGTTGGGTGATAGCAACACTTTGTCTTAGAAATTACCCTTGCTGAAGCTAATGAACATCATGTTGTAATTTTAACTAGATTCAGATTTATCTCCAGTCCTAGCCAAGCACTGAGTCCATTAGTTGCTGACAGTGACTAGTGTGTTTGGCTAGCATATAAACTCACAAATTGTTCCACTAACATCAACATAACCAAACATGCAAAGTTATCTCAACAATTCTTAGGTGAGATACATCCTTTAACAACATATGACAAGGTGTCATCCTTTAACAACATATGAATACAACTCCTGAATTTGATTAAGAAAACTTATTTTGGATGCTTTTGTTCTACAAAATTGTAGACATATATCCTTCTCTGTAAACCCCAGGATAGATCAGAAGGGCTGACTGTGGTGCTTATGGGAAACACAACCAACTACTGCTAACCTGTATTCAAAAAGGGAAAGGAACTCCTGTATTTCACTGGAAATCGCTCACATACAAGTAAAACATCCTCCCCCCATAAAGGTTTGCAATCCAAAAAATACACCATCAGATAATTTTGAATTTATCATTCAAAAGAATACCCTTAGACAAGGGTTATGTAGAAGATCCCCCACCAGATACCTGTACCTCTCAAAATGTGGTATGAAAGGCCAGGAAGGGCAGCTGAGTTCTGCTACCACAACTCAGCTGGGAGGAGGTGATCCTCTGAGTAGCAGAATGTGGCCTTAACACATACACATCTTTAGGCTCAAACATTTTACTTCTTCAAACTTGCCATGGACAAAGTGTTCAAACTGGCTTACAATTTATTAAAACCAGTTTATTCATGGTACCACTGCTACCGTGCCACTGCTAACTTCTGATCTAAAAAAAATATTTTTTTACAAAAGCTGGATTAATAGCATACCCTACATCATTGCTGACAAAACAGCATGAAAAGAGGTTTGCAAATGGTGTCAAATTGGACATTGCTAAATTGGACATACACAATAGTGAGTGAAGTCTTATACAAACATGCAATAGAGCAGGATGAGAAAGTTAATGCAACAATTACCCAACTCAAAGACATTTTTCATGTCCATCCTATTTAAAAACAATGTATCGGAAGCAGCTGACTCCCAGTCACCAAATTGACTGAATAACTAATGGGTTGGCATTATATATGTGCTGCTCAAGAACAAACACACTTGAGCAGTCATAAGCACAAGGCTGTATTATAGACCTACAGCATAAATGTTTCTCACATTTATTATGTAACATTCTCCACATAAAGACATAGGACAGCGACTTGCAAGGTTGGTTGCTTTCATGCCATTTACAAACAACAGTAAAATGGGCATGTTAAAACACTGTTTGCTATAGTATGGTCTGAAACTATGCATCTTTCAGCAGCACATCCAGGGAATATTTTAATCTAGAAATAACTATTTGGCTGCTAGTGAAAAAAGAAGCACCAGAACACACAGCAGTAGAGAGACTGAAAAGATTTTTTAAATCTGTACATTACTGTGCTGCATACCACTTATCTACAAAATTAGTTTGAGCTTACAAGTGTGTCCAGCCTACCCTTGTATATGCATTATGTACAGTTCTGCAGCAGTGGAATGAAATTTTGCAGCCAACACCTTTCACATACAACTAGTTTGTGCTGAAACAATTTGCCAGTCTTATTTAACTGTTATTTGCTGCAGTACAAAGAAATTCTAACTGATACAGGTTAGACTTCCGATGTCACACAAAAAAGAAACAGCTGTCTTTCACAAAATTCACTAAAGCTGGCTTGCCTCTACCCTGCCAAAATTAATCATATATTCTAAGGATGCCCAAGCGCTTCCTTCTGTTTCTTCCTCTGTCCCTGAAAAGTAGAGCTGCATTCTCTACCTTTATGTGCGTAATTTCTCCATAATAATATTTTTTAATGGCATTCAGGATTACAAAATGGAAGGAGATCCCATTTCACTGCAGCCATTTGTTCCTAGAGCAGAGAGGGAGTAAAGAGTGTGACAGGATGGGAGCTTTCTCTCCTATCTCCACCTGCTCCCTCTAACTTCTTTTGTACTATTCCAACAGACTTTAAATCTTACTTACAAAAGCCAATATACCAGATGTCCTTGATTGTCCCACCTGCTGGCTGTGTTTACACTCTCCATAACTGATCCACCTATCCATCCTCATGCATGCATACATGAAAGAAGCACTGGGCAGTGTACACAACATGTTCTCTCTTGGACCTGGTACAGGGTATGAAGAGTGACAGCTGTTTGTTTTACAGCTTTTATTTTAGTTGTAGCTGCACGGCCTCACGTGCTTTGCTCAGGGGGTTCCATGTTGACAATCCATAATAGCTGACTTGAAAACCACCACAGCAGCAGGATCTGGTCTGGGAACTGAAATACAACAGCCTTAGCTACTCAGTTTGGGCTTATCTGCCTAGGGATAATATAAAATACCTCATCAGTCAGTACATATCTTCCTCACCTGAGTTTTGATCATCAGGGGTATGGTTTTCACACAGCTATTCCCACCTTGCTTTTTCTTTAATACAAACTTTTAAAGAATCATGTGACGAGCTCAGGAAATCTTAGCTTCTATCTATGCTGTGCTTCTCCTGAGAAGCAGGCCACACCATGCACACAGCTCTGTGTCACACAGAATAGCTGAAACCTGTTTACTGCTATCAAAGCTTATTTACAGCCCATCAGAAAGCTAAAAATGCTTTTAATTTTCCCACAATATAAAGCAGACTGCCACTGTACTTCTCATCAAATCAGATACTCTGCCAGGGAAAAATACAGGCTTCTGCATTCAGTCTTCAGTTAGCAATGAATCTGGCTGCTCAGAACAAGGGTTACAAAGTCAAAGCCTCATTACAGGATCATTGTGCAAATACAGCAATTTACAATCAAGAAATGTATGTCAAAAAATAGTGTCTTGCAAACAAACACTGTACAAACAGACCTCTGCATATATCTGAATAATACCATCACATTTTCCTGTTTTTCTATAATATGTCCCAAATACTGCCAATATGTCTATCTGTCCATGTTATCCACAAGTACAGAGCAAAGTCATGTATATAAATATGTTTACATATAAATATCCACTATTTTCAGTCATTTAAACTGGAAACTACAAAGCAAGAGTTATGTCCACAGTTGCATGTATTTATATTCCTAGTTCTTTAATGATGGATTTCTTTTACTGATGAGATGATGTTGTATGTGTTTGTGATTCCATGTTTTTTTCTAAATGACTACTCTTATCTGTATACAACATGTTATTAAGATTACTTTCCCACTTTTCAGTGACTTCCTACCTTACTCACATCCCTCAGAATTTGGGGAATGGACCCAAGATTCAGATATGTTGACGAGTTCAGTTATGGTAGCTATAAAGAGACCAATTACAGTTAATTATTACTATTACTAATGCTAATTAGTAAGTAACAATTTGTTCAGAAAACTAACTGGAAAAGGGAAGAAAGAAACTCATCAATGAACAAGAAAGTCTGTCTCGGTTCATTTTCTGTGTTGGCAATGATTTATTTGGTTCTGTGGGCATGTTTGCCACCCTACAGCTGCTTTCATAGTCTCTGTTTCTTGAGATATCTGAAGAGCTAAGTCTGATACAAAGATTTGATGGATGTCTGCCTAACTAATGTATGTAGCTATTACTTTGTATTTTTCTTCTTTATTACATTTTCAGAATCAAAAAGAGATAAGCATTAGTACAAGTCTCTGTTATCAATATCAAGAAGACACACACAAAAGATGTTTGAACAAAATGAAATTCTACATGTCCGTGGTAGACAAGCTGTTGTTGAAAAGTGCCAGATAATTAAATTTTATAGAGAATTACAAATTTTGGACCTCTCACAGTGATGAGATCTGTCAGACACAGATAAGAATTTGTAGTTTTAAAATATACAAGGTTTCATATCACATCTTCTTTTAATGTGAGAACAAAACAAACCAGCTGTTTGTGCCAACAGCTCCAAGCAGTTTGTCATACAGCAAAGGACAAAGCATTGCTCTGGTTGGACCACCACCCTTCTGACACCAATAGACAGAGTCATAGATAATAAAGTAGGAATCTGTATTCACCCAGTTTACCAAAGAAATAGTGGGAGGACAGCAGAGGATGTACTTACCTCAGGACAGAGCCCTAACCAAGGGTGCAAAGAACAGGAAGCCCCAACAGCAGAGCAGGCACTAGAAGGGACACAGCAGGTCTGCATGACTCCAGCTGAAGACCTGGATACCCACCCTGTCCCAGCATGGGCTGGGTTTGTTCTCTAACACGTTTGCACATGCAGGACATAATAAAATTGGATTCACAGTGATACAGAAGGCAAGTATTTTTAAATATTTTAAGGAAAGGAATGTAATTTTTATATTTTTTCTTTTTAATGCCACATACAAAGGGTTACACACAAAACCTGCTCACTTGCTGTGAGATGAGGTTAGAAAAAGACCCTCAAATCTTCCAGACTATCCTGAGAAAATGACCTTTACTTTCTCTGGCTGCTCAAACTGTTTGAGAGACACTGTGGTGTCTGGGGCACCTCTGTCCTGGCCCTTGTAGCAGAGGCTCAAGGCACTGGGAGGAGAGGCAGGGTCTGCCCAGGGCTGGTCACAGCAGGTTCCAGATGCCCCCACTGCACCCACCACAGGGCACAGCTGAGCCCACAGCTGAGGTGGGGACAAAACCCCCTGGGAACACCTCTGGGAAATGTACTTAAGACAGTGCAAAACCACTTATGATGGTGCAGAACCACCAGCAGTGAGAAGTGAGAGGGGAAAGTGTGAGAAACAGCCCTGTCGCCAAGGTGAGAGGAGGAGGAGCCCCAGAGGCTGGAGCAGAGACTCCCCTGCATCCATAGTGGGGACCATGATCATGCAAGTTCCCCTGCAGCCTCTGGAGGCCCCTGTGTTGGGGAAGAGGATGAGGAGTGAGTGACAGGGATCAGCTCTTATAAACTGGCCACAAACCTCACTTCCCCCACCAATCTGTGCTGCTCAGTGGGGGCAAGCAAAAGGGTTGGGAATGAAGGAGTGAATTTGAGAAGAACAAGGGGAGAAGGTGTTTTAGGGTTTGTCCTTGTTTCTCACCACACCAATCTATTTCAATCAACAATAAATTAAGTTAATCTCCCTCAAGATGAGCCTGTTTTCTCTGTTAAGGCAAGTGATGTCCCTGCCCTCATTTTGAGGGCATCTCTCACCTGGAGTGAGAGAGGGGCTGGGTGGGAGCCTGGCAGCCAGCTGAGGTCAGCCCACTGCTCTTGGGAATCAAATCTAGGAACTGAATTTTACAAATTCAGCTAGTCCAATTATACAAAAGTGACCAAAGTTCATTACTTATTACAATGCTAATCACAGTTGCTGACAGTAAGGTGAGCAACACTTGCTACACAGAAAGTATATGCTGTTCCACCACCTGATGCCCACAGCCACCTTCTGTGAAGGCTCAAAGTTCTGGAGTGGTTTCAAAAGCTGCTTGAACTGATTTAAGGCGTTGCTACTGCCAAAAGAGAAGAGATCCTGCCCTACTTTTCACATGCACATCACTGCACTATTTTCTTTTGAGGCAGCAATAAGGCTTATCTGGCAATAAGGCTTACTGTTCATTTTTAGTGCTGGAACAAAAAGGGAGCAAAAGATCACCACTTCCAGCAAACACACTATCATGAAACTATACCCTTGGAGGGCTTCAGGCTCATGGTTTCAATGTACCTCAGAAAATAACTATGCTTATGAGACTTGGATCACAGCCATTCCCCCAGCTTCACACTGAGATTTCTTAAAATGTCCATCCTGATTTATTCAGATGTAAAGATAAAAACCTGCTGGGTTTTTTGAGGCAATTTGTCATAAAATTTTTTCAACACTGCTTGACCAAACCTGTGACAGGACCAGAGGACTTTCTGAACCAATCTAAATTTATGGTCTACTAATCTGGTATCCTCTCTGTGACAAATGACAAGGTCAATAATCTAACAAATGGGCATGACCTCCTTCAGTAGTTATCTGTAACATAATTCAGTCCATGAAAGAATACCCTACCCACTTAGCCATTCATTTTGCCCAACACCTGGGGTCTTCTTCTTCCCCCTAAAATCTTAAAATAATTTACTCACAGAAGCATAGAATATGCTCAGTTGGAAGGGATTCAACTCGACTTGGAAGGGTCTAACTCCTGGCCCCAAGAATACCACCATGTGCCTAAAAGGCATTGTCCAAATGCTTCTTGACCTCTGTCAGGCTTGGTGGTGTGACCACTTCCCCTGGGGAGCCTGTTCCAGTGCCCAAGCACCCTCTGGTTGAAAAGCTTTTTCCAGATATCTAACCTAAACCTCCCCTGACACAGCTTCAGGCATTTGCTTGGGTCCTGTCACTGGTCACGAGTGAAGAGATGGGTACCTGCTGCCCCTCTTTCCCTCATGAGGATATTGAAAACCACTCTGACATCTCCCCTGTTCAGCCTCCTCTACTTCAGGCTGAACAAACCAAGTGGCCTTATAAGGCCTCTCCTCTGGACCCTTTTCCATCCTTGCTGCCCTCCTGTGGATGCTCACTAATAGCTTCATGTCTTTTTCATATTGTGGCACCCAGAACTGCTCCCAGCACTCGAGGTGAGGCTGCCCCAGTGCAGAGCAGAGCAGGACAATCCCCTCCCTTGCCCAGCTGGTGATGCTGTGCCTGATGCACCCCAGGACAGGGCTGGCCCTCCTGGCTGCCAGGGCACTGCTGACTCATCTGCAACTTGCCCTCAACCAGGATCCCTCAGGTCCCTTTCTATGGCACTGCTCTCCACCATCTCATTCCCCAGTCTGTCCTTACATCCAGGGTTGCCCCATCCCAGGATCCAGCACTTGCTCTTGTTAAACTTCATATGGTTGGTGATTGGTTAAGGTTTCTCTGTAGGGCCTCTCTGGCCTCAAGGGAGTTGACAGCTCCTCCCAATTTAATGTTGTCAGCAAACTTATTTAGTATTTCGCTGTGTCCAAGTAATTAACTCTAACTGCCCTGTCAATTCAAAACCATTCTTAATTTTCCCAGCTTCTTGGCTTCATCCTATAGCAATCTAATGGAGCTTTTATCCAGCCAGTTAAAAGCCACAATTCTCTTCCCAGATATGGTGTGCACTTGTAGGTGCACACTTTCCCCATAAAACTATTATTTTCCCATGTCGTTTTAGTTTCTTTTTTTTGTCTGCCAAAAGGAAAGACAAAATGTGGCACATTCCCCCCGCCACACAAACATATGCAGGAGAATGAATGTCTGGTTTCTGACTATTACTGATGCTGAGATTGACTGGGATAAACAGCAAGGGCTCCCAGTCCCACCTCTGGCTCAGTGAGCCAACTGTTTGATTGTTCTCATGTCGTTTAACAGCTTATGTGTAATTGCTGCTGGTTTAGACCATAACACAGTAAGTGCAGCACTGTGGGAAGAAAGAGGCCTTTTTCTGCACCAGCAGTTTTATTCTCTTTCTTTCAGGAAGAGTAAAACCTGAACTTGACTGCACTACTTTGTGAAATTTTGTTTTTCCCAAAGAAGTCTTTGTTGCATCTGATTCAATCTGAATCATCCAAACCCATAAATCTCATTGCAGCTTATGTTGCCAGTATAAAATAGTTGAATTTACTTTCAGCTAAGGAGGTTAATAAAGAGCTTAATTTCAACACATTGATTAAAGTAATTCTTGCATTTATTGTTCTCCCTATTTTTAATGGATGCACACATCATAGATGTATGTAACATTCCATTTTCATGCTTAATGGTTTACCTTTAAGATGGCAATGATTAAAGGAGGCAAGATGTATCCATCTACAGCCTAGGGACTTTAACTTACCAGTGAAAAGCTGAGTCTCAAAAGAGAAATTAGATGAAGAATTAGTTCAGAAAAAAAAGCAGGTAAAAAACATAGTAACAGGAAATTTTTTAAAGGCTTTTATTTTTGGAAAGAGGTTTACAGTCTATCAACCTTTGTTTGCCCATAATTTTAGTGTTCATTGCAACAATACCTTAGTCCTTATTTCTTGCACAGTCCCAGGATTCCAGCATTCCTTCTTTTTCACAAATGGGCTAGAAAATAAACACTTACACAGCAGGAAAATGGGAAAGAACTCGTGAGAGTTTTACTACCAACTAGCATGGTATCTTGAATTTAAATGGGTCAGACCATTGAGACTGGTTGGTCTGGGGCCTCCTGATTCTGGATCTGTACTATTTACAGTCTTTCTCTGTGCTCTGTGGATATTCCCTTAGCTGGCCTGAGCACTATTCTGCCTTTTTAGAATGTTCAAAGCAACTACACTGGAAGTAATAGTTCCTGTGAGAGGAGAACTGCTTTCATCCCTGTTACTATCAAGCAATAAATACTTCCAAAGCAAAAAATACCAAAATCTACACACCACAAATATCATAAATATTTCTAAATGAAAAGTAGTATTAAAGAGAAATTGCGTCTAAAACACTTCAAGGAATATTTTTGCCAGTATAATGGTGTTTTTAAATAGGAAGACTCCTTGTAACACTTAAAAATTTCCATTTTTTTTTATTTCACTAATCATTTCCTAACACTCAAAAAGTCTCAGAAGGCATTTCCTACTAACTCTGCTTATTACAGTAACCCCTTTAACCCATTTTGTAGTATATTATATAGACATCAGCATGCTAGGGAACCTACCAAACAAATTCTCTGCCTCAGGTGACAAATTAAGAAGCATTTCCAGTTCAGATGTGTGCATCAGATCCTCAGGTTTTGCTGCAATCTTAGGTTACCAGTATAGATTTTTTAAAAAATTCTCCTAGATTCATTCATATTCCAGTTTTGGTTTAATTTGCTTTCCCACTTCATATTTACCTTACAGACAACTTTATTCTATTTCACATTCCTGAGAACCTCATTGTAGCTCACGGGTCCATGTGGATCATCTCTTTAGTAGCAATACTCTTTAGGGCACGAGACAGTCAAATGTGCATGCAAGTCCTTGAAGCTATTGTTCAAATGGAAATTCAAATTTCAAATCCCAAACCATTTGCTTTCATTTAAATTAGTCTGAGTTATAACATTGGTGACTTACTCCCAGACACATTCATAAAACAGTATTTCATATTCTCAGAAGAAACTGCCTGGAACTGAGATATGCAAGATAGTGAACAGAGATGGAAATTAATTTTATCACTGTGATGAACACACTACTAGTTCAATCAAAATTTATTTTCAAGTTTTGGTGGAACAGGAACAGATTCAGGGGAATTAAAAGATTAAATATTTTTGATAGAATCATAGAACATGCTGAATTGGAAGGGACCCATCAGGATCATTAAGTCTAACTCCTGTCTTTTAAAAATGAAGAGTCTCTTTACCAATGTAAGTACCTTGCAGGAAATAAAGACTTCTATATTAAATATATTTATATCTGGATGTTATTATGCTGTTAATACAATTGTGACACGAATTTAATTTTTGGCTCCAAAAATCAGAAAAGGGTCTAGAATACAAGCCTGATACTATAATCACACCTCCTAATTTCACTGTGCTCTCTACATCACTGATACTGAATTTTACTGAAATGACTACAGAAGCAATGGGACTGCCTGGTGGAGACTGAGGTGTACAAGCATTAACTCAAATGGAACTCATCAGCTAAAAAGGGACAGCAGACATTCTATTTGCAACCTGGAAAATCACAGTACCTTTCTATCTGCGGCCACATTGCATAAGATACTCACAGGCAAAAATATAAGGACACACACTGCTGAATGTACTAATCAAAGACAAACCCTACTCAGAAGTGATCTGTTTAGTGGTGCACAATGGCAGATGCCACAGCATATTTTTTTGTGATGCAAGGCTGCTCAAGATCATCTGTGGATAATGAACCATGACAGCTTGGGATTTGATAAAACATAAATTGATGGTGAAAGAAGGCAAAGAATACAACTACTATCTCAACAAGAAATGCAAATCAACTGGATTTTTTAAATCTTTAATGTCAGAATGAAGTATCATGTATTACCAAAAAATTACGTGTTCATTAATCTAACAAACTGTGCATCAGAAAAAGTGATTTCTTTAATTTCTTTACTATCTCCATTTTAATTCTTGGAAAGTGCCATGGATTAAAGCATTTAATAGGTTATAGAAGGTAACAGAATCTTGTTTGTTTAAAATACCTTATATGATTGGCATCAATGCAGGATTCACAGGGAAACCTTGAATGAAGGGTCTTCTTCACAGCTCAGAAAATTATTCCTTTTCTCCCTTTAAAAGAAAGACCAGTCAATGTAAACAATTTCCAGTACCTGTAGTGCTGTATTTTCCATCTTTGCCCATGAACAACTGCTGCTTAAAAACCCTTTTAAATGTACTTGGTTTGTTCACTGCTTTCAGCTGATTGCCCGTAGCTGATTATCATGAGATTTAATCAGACTGTTAAGAGACACAGAGCAAAAATAAATGAAAAACATTTCTTCATCATGAACTGATTTGGACTGTTTTCTTGGTGTGCTCCAATATTATATATTTCTGTAGATTTCATCAGTGAGCCAAGTAAAGTGCATATCATGTCTTTCTACTGCTGTAACCCAAAAGATTCCCTAACTTAGCGGCTCAGTGAATTCACATGACACTGGAAAGACATGGATTTACACTTGAACATTTTTTAACTTCTATACACAAAAAGATAATTTCAGAACAGTTTGGATTAAGGGGCAAAAGTGATATCAGTCAATTCAATCTTAGACTCAAAACTATTTCTTTCCTAGAACTATTCTGATTATACTATATATTTTTTTTCCTTCTCTGCCCTTCTATTTGCCTTCTATAAAGTCTCATATTCTGGTAAATTAAAGGAATTCACATGACTTTCCCCCCACAGCTATAACTAGAAGCTCCAGTTAAGACTGAATGCTCACTGTGCTGGAAGTTGTTTGAACAAGACTGTTAGACATCTTTAAGATTTTCATAAATCAAATCCCTTAGACAGTAAAGAACAAGAGTAAAGCTATATCAATATATTTGTTCTACAGATGAAAGCTAAGGTACACAAATATTAAACTATATGCTGAAAGTCACATGAGTCTGGTTCAAGGATCCTTCTCAGTCTTAAACGCCTTGAATCCTTATCTAGTACCTGAACCACACCCCTTAAAGCCTGTCCCCAGCCCCCATATCTTATATGTAGCACTTCTGAATATTTTCCTTAGGAGGAAGTACTATCAATATTTAATTTTGTCGGACTTGACAATATTTAAAAATATAAAATTACAAATAAAGATTTTTTTAAACAACAAAAAGATTTAATTAAATAAAAATAATTAAAATCATCTAAAATACTTAGGAAGCTTTCATTTTTCATGAGTTAAGTATTAAGAAATAAATACTGTAAAAATGATGTAATTTTCTGTAAATGTATATACCTATTATTTGTCTTCTAATTTTTAGGGAATAAATTCCATATCAGCAAGCGCATTGCATTGAATTTAGAGTCACCGAAGTCTGGGGGTAAAAGAATTTACAGCTCCACATAATGTGTCCTTTCTATCAGAAAAGGAAAAAAGACTAAAGCCTTTGAATTACTCCAGGACCTAGGGTTTTAATGAAATAACTATCAGGAAAAGCTGGTTAAAAATGTTCTGACTTCCAGAGTCAACAATTATTTTGTAGCTTGTGGCTGTCTGGATAGAATATCTTTATTTATCAAAACAACAAAGTGAAATTAAACTCATTAGATGCAAACCACAACATTAATAAAAAAACATCACTGCAATGTCAAGCACTCAAAGTTTAATTCATTCTATTTCTGAGGCTTTATGAAAGTCTCTGAGTCACAATTTTTTTGTGGGGAGCTATGCGTATTCAGTCCCTAGGTTGTTTTTTCAAGGAATTTAAGGGGTTTACCTCTCCTATTCATGAATGCTCTAGAATTCATATACCTTATGGAGCAGATCTTTAAAATAAAAGAATTATTTTTGTGATGAAATTCCTTTAAGATAAAAAATCCACTAATTTTATACACCAAATAATAGATCCTTATTTCCTCTCCACGTCCTGTTTTTTTTTTCCCCCTCTAGCATGTAGCATATATTGTATGTTCCTATATATCCAAGACAACTCCCACTGAATTACATTTTCCTGCCTTCCTGGCTCATTTCTCAAGCATTCCCAGTTCTCTAGAGCTAGGATTACTGGCTGATACTACAGGCAGTTATGCTGGCAGCTCTACATCTGCTGTCCAGATATCCAATTCCTTATTAAATCTGTCTTCTCTAGAGCTCCCTGCCAATTCTGACTCTTTTTGTTTAGTCAGTCCCAGTTTCCCATTCCATGTCCAATTTTTATGCCCTTTCTCATTATCCAGGTTGACTATTAATCCACTGCCTCTGCCCATCAAGCCTCAGCCATTCCCTCCTCAGCTCAAGGCTGACCAATTTTCTGGTACTCTTCCACCCACTGGGGTCCTGGCAGAGTTCTGAATGGGATAACACATAGGGGAGTACCAAAAGCCATCACAGGAAACTCTTTTTAGATCTTTTTCATCTTACAACAAAAAGTCCATTGGATGATAGGGATGCAAGAGTTTATCACAGTCAGCCTCCAGATTTCTGAGAAGCCAGGGCTCACTTAGTAATGACTGCAAATGGGTATTTTTTATCTTTGTTTTATTAACAGATCCCTCTTCCCTCTGTGAATTCTTTTCCTTTTCAAAAGGCTTATGATTTTGCTAATTCTAGCGAATATTCACAGGCATGGCCACAAACACATTCTGTCAGAATTGGCAATCCCACTGCTAGGCAGAAGACCTAAATCTGCCAAAAAGGAAACTTTTAAATATGACATGCAGTTTTGTGCTGATATCTTAAAACTGTGTTGAAAAATCCTAGTTAGATGCAAATATTTCTAAGGAGACAGGAGTTAATATTTGGAACTCAAGAAAAAACAGATAAATCTATAGAGTAAGTTTTAGTATTTTTTAATATAGGTAACAATGAAGCATGAACCATGTTTCAACAAGAATTTTTAGGTTTTCTTAGAAATTTAAAACTACTTTTTACAAGTCTCTTAGGGAGCAGAATAGATGAACTCTCTCACTTATTGGATGAACAGTGCATAATACTTTGCATAATGAAATTAAGCAGCCTGAAGTACATGTGAACATGACTAATGAGACCAAATGCAGCAGGAAAACCAAGCAGATGGCTTGAGCGAGCTGGAACAGAGTAGCAGGGAGAGATCTGAATGTTTTGGGGTTTTGCAGGATACATACAGAAAAACAAATATAATTTTTGCATTTCTGTATAACAGTGCATCTGTCAGCGCTCTGGTGGTCTACAGACCACAGGTGAGAGCTTGCCAGAATACTAATACTGTCTGTGGAAAACCTTTATGTGTCGTCTATGGAGACACACAACACGAACAAAATGGAGCTTGGGGGTAGGAGTTGTTTGTTTTGCTGAGCCTTGCTTTTTTCTTTTTTAATTGCATAAAAAGATACTTAAGCTAGTAGTATATTCTTAATGAATTATTTCTTCATCAACAGCCTGGGTCTCAGACACCTCCTTAGCAGTATGAACATCTAGGGGGAAATGCAGTAAGAGAGAGAGAAAGGAGGCAGCAGGTATTAAAAAAATAAAAAAATTATGGGAAAAGGCTTTCTTATCAAGAAAGGTCAATGACCAACTTTTAAAGGATGCTACCAGAAATACTGGAAGATGAAGACACATTCAGTTTGCTCTCATTGCTTTCTGGGAAAAAAACAAATCCACAGAAAAGATGAACTGTTCATTTCTGTAACAGGAGTACAATGAGGGTTAGCAGACAGCCTCACTTGAGTGGTATTCAGGTGAAGGCATAGCTCAGCTCTGCATGAAACACATTCTGACACTGGCTATTTACATCTGCAAACTTAAGGGCTTGCCTGCAGTTATGTTATAAAGAACAAGCAGATTCAGAGAGAAAAAGTATAAAATTGAGCAAATTTACAATGTCATCCTGCTGCCATCTCTACCACAAATGACAGGGATAAAATGCCTTCGGATGTGTATTTTCTGATTGAGATTATTTTTTCACTAGAAAACTTTATGTGATGTTTTGAAAGGAAGCACAGACATCACCTCAGATTGCAATATAAAGGTATCCTGTCAACAAAGTAATTATAACCAATGTTCAAAAGAAAACTATTTAATTAATTTTTCTGCTCCTGTCAATAAGTATAGTAGTGTGTATCACTGCTGATGATAATGTTACAGCTGTAGCCCATCTACCACATATTTGACTATTACATGCTCCTAATATTCAGTGCTCACAACACAATTTTGTAGTGCAAAATACTTGTATTACCAACACAAATTGCTGAGGTACAAAAGTCAGACAGTCTTTAGTCCCTTCAGTTCATTTTAAAAATGTATCTTTCCACTGTGTGCTCTGGTCTCTCTTTTTTAAAAGTTCAGAATATTTAGAAACATAGAAAGAATGAATAATTCCATGGAGCAAGAAAATAGAAAAGGACCAAAACTCACAAAACCAAAACCTTCTTTTAGTTCTGGAAGATGGTAGTAGTATTTCCTTTTTTTTTTTTCCAGGGCCTTCTAATGGTATTTTTTCTCTCCTGAGAGACAGAGGACTCAAACTCTACCTTTGTATCATTTTATGTTTGGCATAATATTGTATATAGGACAACCAGCAACTTTAAAGGAAGCTGGTAGGAGCGAAGTGCAAAACAAACAGAAGAAAGTGGTTCTCTGCCCAACAGGTGAAAAAATCTACAAAACTGCCAGAAACATATTAGGGGGTAAAAGAAAATTTTAAAAAGATGAATAGAGAAACTTAACACAAATTGAGAAAAGAGATTCATTGAGAGCTGGTGATATCACACCAGGTTTAGGAAATCCCTTGAGCTGAAAACAGTTGGAGGCTGGGAATTTTCTAGAGATGTGTTATGTACTCTCACTCTATTCTTCTCTTCTCTGGAAATCTGCTATGGCTTATTGGAGATAAGATGCTTAACACTGTGGAACCAGGGCTAAGAGAATCCCTGGTCTGAATTTTTGGAACTATTCTTCCATTTCAATGAGATACTCTGAATTTGTTTATACTTCTGCCTAAGCAAAGGCAAGGAAATGGATGCCTTCATATTCAAGGAATTAGTCAAAACCACTGCATGACACATCTGCATCACCCACTGGTCCTCAGTACTGTGAGACCAGTTCTACTGAACAAATTTGTATGGCTTAAACTGGGTATGTCCATGATCATAATTTGATTAGTAGTGGTTTCTGTTATTTAGAATGGTAATGAAGAAAAATTTTAAATAATAAAAATAATAATAATAATAGTAATACTAATAAATGTTAGATCAATTTTCTTTCCTTATATAGCACAGACAAATGTAAGGCAGAAAAGGGTAAACAAAGAACTCAACAGGATGGTCTAAAACCTATGAGGACCTATGCTTCATTTTATGTGGTAAAGCAAGAGCTGAACACAAAGTAACTACAGTAAAGAGTCATGTGAACACACAGACTTAGAACTGTCTGATCTGGTAACTGCAACTTGCAACTGTTTTCTTTCCCTGTGTGTTGTTTTAGGTATCCATATGGTACCACACAGCTAGACATCTATAAAAAATTACCTTGGTGACATGTGGCTAACATCTTTGAGTTGTCAACTTTCGAAAAAATGTGCCCGTCTCATATATCAGTATTCAAGCTTATATGTGTTTTCTGGTCTCTCTAGTCTCAGTAGGATGTTTTTTCACCTTCCTCTTGGGGATATTTCTTTCCAGAAGAATTTGGACTGAATTTTTTGTTTATCTATTAAAATTAAACAAAATTAGTGAAGGAAATTCTGGTCCATTTCTCTACTTTCCAATCAAAACCAGCACACAATACATACAGGCAAATACACACTTTGGTCTACACATAAATGAGAAGAAGACAAAAATATTATTTCTACTAGCACCCTACTTTATTGTTCCCATTTGAAATTCTGGGTAAATATCACACTCCTGCTTCCACTTCACTTATGTATGATGTTACTTAGTAACATTCTTTCTGCTTTTGCTTCACTGATCATTAACATTAATTTTTTTACTATAGCAAAAGCAGACAGTGACAGACATCTTGCTTTGCTGTAAACATTTTTCTTCCACATGAATGCTGAAGCATGCAATTAAAAGTAAGAATCAATAGTTCACTACAGAGCAAAAAAATTACATTTCCTTATACTGTGCCAACTCCTACCCTCAAACTCTCATTCTGACCTCTTGTACCACACTAAATTCATGATCTCTAATTCCACACTGATCAATTCATTTACTTGCCATTAAAGAACAATTTCCAGCTTAAACTATCAGCATAACCTTTAATTTATGAAAGATATCAAACAAAATATCTCATACAGAACTCTCCGCAGAAGGAACAATGGATTTTTTCATGCCACAAGTGAAAATAACTTAAAGACATACAATTAACAAGTTGACAAGAAAGGGCAAGTTTTTGATGTTCTGTCTTCCAGATCTATGGACCTGTCAACCAGCAATTATTAAAGTCAACTAACATGACCAGCTGACAACTTCTAATGCCATATTAAGAGTTTAATGTTCTTTGCCAGATCAAGCTGATGTACAGGATGCTCCTCTGTATCTAGAAAACTCAGCACGTCCTTTTTAAGATGACAAAACAATCTTCACAAAGCTCTGGTAAACAGAAGCTCACCATTTATCAAAATCCTGTAAACTACCTCAGGTTCAACTCTCTTCAAAGTAAGTTCTTTAGCCAATAAGGTTGGAAAGAAGCATTTTCCTCTACAAACAGCTTTGATGAGTTGACATTTTTCTCACATACACAAAGAAAAAGAAAATCCAAATCCACTTGCCAAGCATTGTTTCCCAACTGCAACATTTAAAGGAAGATTGCCATTTCCTCTGGCAAAGACTTATAAACATAAAAAAAAAAAAAAAAAAAAAAAAAGCTGTACTCATAAAATCGGGAAAAAAAACCCTCAATCAAATTAGGAATCTCTAACAGCATGAACTTATCACATACACCCAGGCAGAGCTCTCTTGCAACTAGGGATCAGATAAAGATTTTAATTAGCTCCCTTGAAAATTGTTGTTTGCATTTAGAACAAATGACAAGTTCATCATCTCCTCTTTATCATCCACTTTCCAGGAAGCTTCTTTGTCAGAATCTCCACCCAAACCATGAATAGGTGCACACATAAAGCAGTCAAATTATGGTGAATTACAACAAAGTGTCATTTAAGAGTGGGAACCCTTTGTATTTTAAGCTTGGAGCTCCTACTGCCCAACTGGGCAACACAGCTTAGATGGCAAGTTTTTAGAGTTGCACTTACTCGGAAACAGGAAAACATGGGAATACTGCATCCAACTCACAACAGTGAAATCAGGTTTGCATCAAGAATGACATAAATTACAACACACATGAAATCTTATAATTAGTTCAGACAAACAAATGCATAGCACAGTAAATTCTGCCTTCATAGAGGAAAGAGTGCCAGGCCCACATATTTTTCAATCTGCATCTTCTATTAACTTTCACACATATTATATGCATATAGATTTATGAACATAAATGTGTTAACAACCAATCCATCAGTCCAGAATAACCAGACTGTAGTAAAGATAGCATTTTTAATAATTTTCATTTGTCTTTGAGGTACTACTTTCTTAACTGTAAGGAAATGCCCGTCACTTAACAGGAGAGGAAACTAGTCTGTAGTGCCTCTACAAAGGTGTAGGTGAATCACAGTTTTACAGTCTTTTAGTTTGCATCTTAACAAGATGCTTAACTTCTGAAAAAGAGAGTGTATGACAGATACTAATATTTCCCTCAAGACTCAAACCAGAAAGTAAATAACCAGATATAAATTTAGTATTGGTTGATTGCTTGGATACCAAAAGTAAGTTTGTACTTATTGAGATAGTCCCCAGGTGATGAGCAAAATGTGATGACCAATGGCTCAATCAGTCTTTAGGCCATTACTTCAGAAATACTACTGAAAAAACCCACTCGTAGCAGATGAAGAGTCTACTCAGTTTTCTACAGATTTCGTGAGGCTTGTCAATATTAGATGATCAGGCTTAAAAGATGTGAAGTAATTTATCAGAAAAACAGCTGCTTACTGAGAAACTCCAACAGAATATTAAGAGGTACAGATAATTTTACTTACTAGAAAAGTAATAACACAATGCCATAAAAATGTCCAAAACCCCCAAATGGCCACTGAAATAATCAGTTTCTGCAAAACATTTGTATTAATATTACTTTTTTCTTTTGTTTTCAATTTTTCAATCAACTATTATTTTAAAACTATAGATAAACTGACATTACTGCTTCATTTCTAGTTGGCATCTTTCTGACTATCTCTGAACAGTAGGATTCAGAAGGACACTGAAGTTTCAGATACTGTGGTGGGTTGTCCCTGGCCAAAGACTAAGCTCCCACCAGCCACTCATTCACATTACCTCCAAGCATGGAGGGGAGAATTTGAATCACAGAAGCAAGGAAAAACTCATGGGTTGAGACAAAGCCAATTTAAAAAGTAAAGGGAAAAAAATAGGGCAAAAATACACAAGTGAAGCAAAAGCCCTCCTGCCAACATCCCAGTGCTCAAACAGCCTCTAAGCATCAGCTTTTATCACTGAGCGTGACATTCTAAGGCACAGAACACCCCTCTGGTCGATGTGGGTCACTTGCCCTGCCTGTGCTCCTTCCCAAGCTCTTGCACACCCACCCCAGCCTACTTGCCATGGACAAAATTAGAAAAGGCCTTTTTGTTGTGCAGATACTGCTCTGCAATAGATAAAACCCTGGTGTGTTACCACCACTGTTTCAGTCACTAACCTAAATTGGCATCGTGTGAGCTGCAATGAAGGAAGGTAACTCCATCCAGAGTCAATACAGATAGTCACAGTTCATGACTCAAGTTAGCCAGCATGACATCTAACTGCACACAGTGACCTTCCCTCATTCTCTTTCTCTCACTGTTTCCACCCTGGTTTCCAGGCACACTGATGAACAAGCAACCAGGACACCCAAAAGCACTACTCATGCAGTCCAAATGCAACTCCTGAGGACACAGTACTCAAACCAGATGTCACCTCTGATGCCACAAGCTTCATTTCCATCATCTAGTTGTTCCACTTTCCAAAGGACAGCACAAGAAAAATTACTCTACTGTCTTTGCTCCAGATAGTATATAATATACTTTATAAATACCTCATGCCCATAATTGCATTATCCCCCTTTTCCCTCTTTTTTTTTTGCCTTTCTAATTTCTCTAATTCCTTTCCTGTAACTTACCGCTGGTCAAAGCCTGTCCAGTTCTTGACATTCCTGATGTATTTGACATCTCTGAACTTCCTGGTACTTCATACATTTCTTTGATTGCCCTAAAAAATTCAACTAGCATTCAGTCCACTAAGGAACTTCTCCATTCTATTGTCTATTCATGTTTCCAAGTTGGTGTTTTGTGCTTGAATGGGAATCAGCAAGGTAAGAACTTAGTAGTGACCCTTACTGATAGAAATGCAACTTCTAAAGTTTGTGATAGTACATATGAAAAAAGAAGTAGAAATATGATTAAGTAAGATTAAGTAAGTAATTCTATTTCTCACACCATTTCATAGTTTACTTCAGGAATATTTTAACATAGAAAAAACAATATTGAGGCAAAACTTAATTTCCATGTTGTACTGAATTGCATTCAAAAAAGCAGCAGTTTTCTTGACTCACTGTCATGTTGTCAGTCCATATTGAACTGAAACAAATTGAAGAAGTAATTCATAAAACAATATTATTCTCAGCAGTTCCACATGCTGTCCAGGCTATTTAAATAGTCTATAAATAATTGCTCAGAAAGGCAAAACTGACAGTGTGCATAGACTGGTTGATGAATCATAAGGTATTTTAAGTAAAATTTTGCTTGATTAACTGTTTTGTTTTTAAACCACCCACACCGTATTGTTTGATGTATCAGGACAGATCAAACTGTTCTCACTCTTACTGAAAACCAGACCAGCTTACAAATGAGAAGTTCTCTTGTATTATGGAACTGATGCCAAACAGAAGAGCTGTGTATTGTGTGATTCCAATTTTCTAATTTTTGGCCAAGTATTTAGCACCAGGTATTGTTACATATGAAACTAACCCAGATATGTCACACACTTATAGCTTTGTGTCATATGGAAGTAATTTTAGTTTTTGTCGCCTCATTTTCAAAATACATTTATTTGTTCTCCTGAAGTATAATTCCTCATTTGAATTATTTTTTGTCAGCTGGCAACCAAACTGATTATATCTAGAGTATCTTCAAACAGAGGCATAAATGAACAAAGCCCACTGATTTGAGGCAAAGCATACCTGACTTCTGTCATTGTAAATGCTGCCAGTGCATACACTTCTTTGTTTAGACCAGCAGATGAGGTATTTGCATGTCTAAAGATGCACAAAAGCACCTAATGGAGATTATAAAAGCATCTAAATGAGGAAGCACCTTATTGCCAGCAACCTTCATGGGAGTCAAGCATCTATTATAATTAGTCATTCCAGTAAAACCTACCATGTTTAACTCTGGTCACCTCCAATACTTCCAGTACTTCTAAACAATATCCTTAATAATGTCAATCAGAAATCTCATTTTCCAAAAGGTAAACATCAAAATTTATCACTCAAAGCAATAAAGAAAAATTTAAACGGGGGTATGAAAAATGTATTAGCTCTATCTTTTCGGAAAAAAAAAAAAAGCAAACATCTTAAGTAACACAATCAGCTTCATCTCCAGGTTTTGCAATTGCAGAGTTATTCCTCCTGGCATGCATACAGTTTTAGATTATTACCTTTGTACAATATAATGCAATATAATATTTATGGTATAGCAAAGTTTTCCCTACCTTCATGTGATTTAACTTTTTTACATGCTCCTATGGAAGTATTACAAATTAATTACATGGATCACATTTCGTAGACACAGTACTGTATCAGTGCTGACTTAAAAAAACACTAATGAATTTGCTAACCACTCGGTCTCCCATGTGTATTTGAAGAATTAAGGAGAATTTGAATTTGAATTTTTTGTATTAGAAGAATTAAGAATTAAGTAAATTAATTTTTTAACTGTTCCTCTAGTTTTTGGTGGGTTGATTTTTGGGTGAACAAGAGTGAGGAGGGTAATGCTTACTTCGTTTTGCATGTGTTTATTTGATCCCAGATCCTTCCCTTCCACATTTTTCCTAGATAATAAATACTCACTCTTTTTTCAGCTCAGTCCTGAGATTTAATTAAGATGGAGTCCTAGCATGCGGAGTACTGTGCAAATATGGAGTCAAAAGAAGAAAAACATTATAGCAATAAACCAAAGAATTTAAAGAAAATACTGACATTGGCATTGGAGGATCAGGACACAGTACCAAGTTACTTTCAGTAAATTGCCACTTTAAAGTCCTTTTTCTGTTGGAAAATCAACTGTAATGCCTATCAAGCAGAAACATAGTAGTAAAAATGATGGAACACAGAATGTAAGCTAAAAACTCCCACCCTAATGAAGGTATAAAGACAAAAATAAACAGAAGAGAAAAGAATGTCCTTGTTCCTAACATTAGAAGAAGCTTAAGGCTGTGGAACACAGGAAGCAAACCATCAGTCTTTCAATAAGCACATAAAGCTTTTTCTTTATTAACTCTTCAAAATGGTATTTCAAGAAATAACATTAAATGGCACATTAAAGTGCTGCTTCTATAAGAGTAGCAGAAAAGAATAATATTTCATATTTTGCTGTATACTATTTAGATCTCTTTTGGTATTCTATTCTTTTATGTGCTACAGGAGTATGCAAAGCTATATTCAGTTGAAATGACACATCCAAACAACTCACCTCAGAGACTATTTAGGGCAAGCATGCCAGCACATCAAACAGTACAAGCTACAACAGAGAGATGCAAGGACAAGCTCTGCTACTATTTCAGGCTGTCTCTTGTGGAGAATTTAGGTGCCAGTTATGAAGATCATATAAATGTTTTATGTTTTGCACAATCACTATTGATTAATTATGACCGACATTAGCATTCGAAAAGCCTCAGCAGTAAGACCCTGTAAGACTGCAGACAGTCATTTCAGGTGAATTACTGGTGTGATCCTACAGAATGTCAGTAAATAAGGAGATCATCTCACCACAATAATTATCGAGGCAGTAGAAAAACAAACTAACAAAATGCACAGCAGTGACATGTTATCTAATCACAACGCTGTGTTTGTGTAGAGCTTACTTTGAAATGCATCCATTTGAAAATACAAAACCTTCTGATACAGCTATTCTAACATGCATTATTAAACTCCTGAAAATAAGGATTTATATAATGCAATATACATCTGCAGTTTTGGATATACTAATAACCATCACTATTCTGGCATGGTTTTGTCTATTCTTTGAATACCATGCTCAGAAAAAAAATAGTATAACGAAAATGTAACATCTCAGGGCAGGATGTCACACCTTCATTTAAATAGCAGAGGACATGGATGCCCAGTGAGCTGGGCTGGAGAGGAGGGTAGTGTGCTGCCACAAAAGCACTTAATACTGGAAGCTTTCACAAATCCATGACTGGAACTAGAGTAAGCTTTACTCTGACTAACAAATTGCTGGCAGCAATTAAAAATGACCTAATTATTTCTGGAATAAATATCTCTTTAAAACTTTAAGGTGAAATAGACAGATGGGAAGAGTAAAAAAGCAAAATGATCATGTAGGAAATTCAGTAGCATTTTAGTTAAAAACAGAAAAATTGAATAACATTCTTTATTGTCCTTCAATGAAATAAAAGAATAAAACAAGCTACCGTAATTGTTATTTTAACAACAGGTTTTCCCATAAATAGCATTTGTGTTTTAATTACAGTGTTAAAGCAGAGTGAAGAGAATTTACTTTGTTGCATAATGTTTCTTTATAACCATTCTTAATATTACTCATTAAACTGGCATGCCATTGACATAAAAGTGCACTTTTATTCTATTCCTTTAAATCGCTGAAACATCTGTATAACTCCTTAGCACCAACTTAACTACTGATGAAGCTGAAAATGTAGTCAGCTGATCATCTTCATCCCTTTCAGCACAATCTAATATCTCAGTGATTTGTGAGAGTAGAGGCTTACATAACACTCCCATATATAGATCCATATAGCTATAAACCTTTCTACTACCATAACACGGTTTCTTAGCTGCTGATATTGTTCCTCTGGGAACTTATTTGCTAGTGAAATTTTTCCCTCCATATAACTTAACTAACCCTTAAAAGGAATCCTTTATAAATACTTAAAATTATGAGAACAACAAATCACTTACAGAGAATATATTCTGAAAGTAAGTTTCTCTAGTAACAGAGTCTGTGACACAGTGTTCATTAGTTATTTTTTATTACAAATGAAACTTCTGAGGAAAAAAACAAAACCCCAAAGTTTACATTTCCTAAATCCTCTCAGACTGCAAAGGCCACTAAAATTCAAAAAACCCCAAATAGTGGTTCCTGACTCTATTTAAAGCCTCAAAACATAGTGTCTGTAAAGAACAGTATATATTAAAGCAGTCAGTAGTACTACTTGCCTGGCCAAACTCTATTCAGCACAAAGGCTGCAGAAATGAGCTGTGTAATTCTGGCTATGATCAAAACTGACCTTATAATTATATTTTCAAATCTGTTTCCTGGGACTTGCACCCTCTTTCACTGTTATATTCATCTGCTGCCTCTTGTCTTAAACTGAACTCCTATACCACTGCATCTTTGGTCATTATACACACCAAACATCACAAATGATGGATCTATATTTCTTGACTAGGTGTCAGCAGCCCTGTAGCAGGAACTGCTGGGAGCTCCATTATATTCTCCAACAAGCACAAGAGTTAAGCTTTTGTTTCAAAGGTTTCATCTAGTACAGCACTGACACTTTTTCTGGGAGGAGTGAGCTGGTACTTCAATGAGGATGAAAATGCACCATGACAGATTCCTTACAGTATGCAGTCCTAAACAAGCTAAGGACTCTTCTAAGCTACACAACAAGGCACCTCAACAACGAGCCAGAAAAGTTTTCTGAAAGCTTGGCCACCTCTGTTCTAAAACATGTCCTGCTCTCCTGTAGTAGGTGTGATTCGACAGAAATTTGGCAAATGTGGGCACACACACATATGCACAGCTTTCAGCCACAAAAATTAGCCATGACCCTTCATGATCCTTTTCCTGGCCATGCAAATGTAATTATACAAAACTGTTCACCAAAATAAGAGAAAACAATAATAGTAATAATTTTAAAAAATTTTAAAAGGGGAAAAAAGCAGGAAATCTCTAAAGCAACCCTATGATCCTTCAAAGCAAGAAGTTCTGGATTTTGCTCTGTACTATTAAATCAATATAGAAGACTTTTACCCTATGATTACAGCACCTGCTATCAAAATCCATAAAAAAAGGAGCTGGAAATTTTCTTCGTACTGCATTATGAAAATTATTATAGTTTCTTTTGAAACACCAAGCTGAATCAGCTTAGTGGCCCAGCATTTGGCAAGCAATGCAACACATTATGGTGTACCTTAATTATTCATTAGCTTGAAAGACACTACATTCCTTCAAAAAGGCAAAAAACATCCCTCTATTAATTATATCCTACAGACAAAGGAGGTCAACAAAGTTAGCAAAGTTACTCTAATGTTTGTGTTGGGTACATAAATAAAAAGTAAATAATAATTAAACTTTGATCTCTCACTCTTTTTCCTTTCATTTTTTTCATTTAACCCAAACATGTCTAGAACCATTCACTGCCACTGTGCACTCTCAGGTGACTAAATTATTATAGTACAGTAGTATACACTGTTTTACTTTATATTAGACTTCTATTCCACTGTATCACTGAAGCTGTGGTTGCCTCCAGTGAACATCTTTCTCCACAAGGCTCAAAATATTTTTTCTTTTCCTTTTCTCCCCTCATCTTTCTCATTGTTTTGGTGGGTAATTGCAGTCACCCTTTTTCTCATAGCAGGAAATTGGGTTCTACCCCAGTAAAAGACCTAAGCCCCACAACCCTCCTGGCTCTTGCTTCCCTTGTGCAGACGGTGCCTGCTTAGTGATGGCATTCCCTATGGCTTTTTTCTTTTCCTCTCTTCTCCTTTTGCATTCATTTCTGCTCTCTGTGTCCAACTTCAAAGTTTTCACTCTAGAGTGCTTCATTTCATCCTTATTAATCTCACACATTCAACTTGTCTCCCAACTACCACTGGACTGATATTTTCCATTTCCTCCTTTCAGTCTTCCAAAACCGTACTTAATCTGAACACCAGGTTGACTTAACACATAAAAGAGAAGCTCATGTGTTCTTCTAACACATTGTAATATGAAATGTGAAAACTATTCTTTAATTTTATTTGTACAGGATAGGCTAGGCTAAAACTTGAGCAAATAAATTATGCTGCTCCTTTGAATATCTGCCTAACCCAATGTATAAGGAGTGTATTGTAAGCAAAAAGTTACTTCAAAGTTTTGTGTATGGAATTAAGGATTAAGATCAAGAGAGGTCTGCTGTTTAATTTGAAGATGTTTTATTACTCACAAATATTTTCTCTTTGTAAACAACTATATGCATACACATGGGCTGGGATTAGCAATAAATATGTCTGTACATAAGAACAAATATTGAAGTATTTTTCACCTATATGAATAAAATACCAAGAAGAGAAATGAGAAATGTATCAAAATGTAGTGAAGATGGTACAGATTTTAGGATTAGGGTGAAAATATTGAATGCAGGGATGAAGATGTATAACAGGAGTAAAAAATATAAATGATCAGTTAATTATAAAACTAGAAGAAAAGCTCAAGAAGATTAAGCTGAGGGTGACAGAACAATTCCCAGCCCAAAGTCTGAAAGAACAGGAAGAGGATATTTCAGGTAGCAGGATCATTATCCTGTCCTATAGGTATAGAAGAGAGTAGAATAGTGTAGGCCAGCAAAGTAGGAGAGAGGAGAAAGCAATTAGAGCATCAGATGATTGGAAAGCTTTTAAAAAATGTGTATTTTTTCAAAGGAAGTTTTCAGAGTAGCTGCATTTAATTTAAAGACACACAGGTCAAGGGAGGATGAGTAGGCAGATCACACTGTATCAATTCAGTAGCTATCTTCAAGGTTCTGGGGATTATTAGACACTGGAAATGTTAGAGACCTCACATATCGGAAGTTCAGATAAGCATTTTTCATATCATGCAACATGGGAAATCATTACTCAGTTGACATAAAATTAGGATTAATATCAGAAATATTAGGTCAGTAAGTAACTAAAGGGGAAATGAAAGTGGTTACTGTTAGAAAGCTTCAGGCTAGAGGGAAGCTATTAAGAGAGTTCCTCAATGACCTGTCTTGGGAGAAATCTTTTTATTTTTGTAACTACTTTAGCCAAAGTGTCAGTACTATATTAGTGACCTATCCTGGTAATTCATTTCTGGGGAGATAATCAATACTGAGAAGCATTGGGATATTTGTATGCAAAGAACTGGGTGACCTTGAGAACACGAATAACACCAGTGAAATAAAAATCTAGCATATAAATGGCAAGGCCATCCCCCCAAGGACTAATAAAATCATTTCTTCCATAAGCCAGAATTTCATCAGTTGAAAATGATCGAGGTGGAAAAGGATAAGTCGTAGGATTTAAGTTTGAGCTGTTAGTGTTCTATGGACAATGCAACTCTAAGCTGCATCAAACAAGATTTTTCAGGAGAGAAGGAAATACCAATATGGGCAAAATCTAATCATTGCTATCTCTAAATTGCCATAGAACCCTGTTCACTCATGTTAAAGAATGATAAGCTTAAACTGGAAGATGTGCAGAAAAGAGGTGCCAACATGATCAGAGAAATGGAAAATCTATCTGACAAAAAGAGACTGAAAATGCTTAAGCATATCTGGTCTGGTGAAATGAAAGTCAAGAGAAAATATGCCAGGGAACTGAATAGTGAAAGGAAGGAAAAATTATTCAGTCTAGGAGGCACAGCTGGCATAAGAACAAATAAATAAATATAAGGTGGCCATGAATAAAGTTAGGCTGCAAATAAAAATAAATTTTAAAAAAATCTAAACATTAAACCAATGAGAACCTGTAACAGAAAAAATGGATGCAACTCCCATCCCCTTCCTAGAACTACACATTCCTGCCCTGTGCCTTACAAGCAGAGAAGATGGATCAATATGAAGGGCTACTTGAAACAGTAAGGAGCTGGAGTTGGCAGCCAAGGAGATCCCTATCTATCTCATGTTTTCAAAATTCCTTAAATGGCAACTACCATTTTTCAGGAGAAGCTATGTATGATAAATAGAGGACAACAGAATATGAGTCTTCAGTTTACAGAATCATACACAGTTTTTCCATAGACTTAATGTGCTAATTAAAGCAATCTACATTTTTTGTGGAACTCACTATTTCATGCCCCTGAGATACTTGTGCTCTTTCCACTTCAACTACATTTTATTACTGAACTGTTAAGTGACATTTTCATATACTTGAATATCAACTCTACCTTATGTAAGTCAAAATACATAGGAAAAAGACTATTCAGCACCAGCCATGAAGAATTCCATTTCTGAGATCACAAATCTATAACTTACCCTCATCTCAATTTCTAATACATTTCTAATAGAATAAAGACAAAATAATTTTGCAGGCATGGTAATTTTGTTTTGCTTTTTTTACATAACTATTCAGATGTAATATAAAAGATGCTGTTAGTTCATGAACTCTGAAGGGAGGGGACAGAAGAACTTTTTAACACTACTGTACCACTCTTTCATTAACAGCCACTTTCCAAAACAGGCTCACATGTGGGATTTCTTCCTGAGGAAGTAAGAACAGACAAAAGTCAAGTATTTATTTTTCATAAAGAAAGAGGCTTACCTAACCAGATACATGAATTTAGACAGTTCAGTTCTCACAGACCCTTGTGAAGGGATATTTAAAGAGGAGTAACCTTTTCATTTCTTTGAACAGAAATGACTGCGGAGCAAGGTAGAGTAAGTGTCAATGAGACCTTGGCAGTTCTTTTACAACAAGCTCAGGACTTTTTATTGGACGAAAAGAAAAGTCAAGAACTGACCAGGAAAGCCATTGTAGGAGAACCCTGAGGAGTTTTCAAAGCTAAATTAGTAATCCAGCTGTTGACTGAATAGCATCCTGGCAAACTGTCCCCAGCTCCACCTCTGGGCCATGACTGCAGTACATTTTCCCATTTTATATACATTTGGTATTGCCATATTGATGGACCATTAATCAGCTTGCACCACTCACAGGTCCAGGCACTTGACTGAAAGGGCTGTAAATTGCTTCAAAAACTAGTTAGCAAATTCGTTTTCTATTACTAAATTTCCTTGAAGTCAATTGTGCATTTCCCAGAAAAGGCCCACATCTTATATTCAATTGCCTACTGCAATAGTTGCTTATTTTATTTGTAAGTTATTTCAAGTTTGTTTTAAAGAAATTAATAAAACTCACCTATATAAGAAGCAAATAGATGATGAAAAAATGTTACCATCAGCAATAGTTAGAGCCTGCTTCAACCCTAGCAAAATGTAAACAATGAAAGGCAACATTAACAGCAACATCAGAGATCCACTATTGCTACACAAACAAAAACCAAAGAGTAAACAACTATGTACAAACAACTTCATTCAGAAAACAATTATCTGTGACAGTGTACACAAGTATACTGTCTCCAACACTGCCCTGCTACAAGAAGGTATTCACAACTGTGCCACCTCTTTTAGCATGTCACTTATTGCAGTTATTTCCCAATACTTCCTGACAGCAGTGTTACACAGCATTTATACATGTTAAGGGATGAAAGAATAGAGCTCAGTGCCTTCAACTCAACCTCAAATAAATAAAATACTGCTCCCCCTCCACAGAACTTGCAGGAACTATTTGGACTCGGCTTACAGAGACATCCATTCTAGAGAGAGCCTTGTGTGAGCTAGTTGCACTGAGTTTAATGAAAGATGTTCTGCCCTAGCAGGGCTTCAGGATAGGTATCAGCAGCCACACTGAGGTCACCATGATGCCTGTGATGGGAGAGCTATAAATGCCTCTGTTTGCACCCGGCTGCCTTCACTTCTCCTACCCAAGGTATGGTTTGTCCCGCACCCATGGATTTCAGTGGTGTCATGGGATGTGCTGCTGTGCTTCTGTAGGCCCTACACACAAAGCCTACCATCATTCCTAATTTATTTGCCACCCTTGGGCTTTTTCTGCACCAGCCTAGAGAGAATTTGATACATTATAGCTTTCACGAGCTTTTTTGAGAGCTGGAAAGTACAGCCTGTATATTTAAAACATGGACCCCTCCAGAATCCACATTCTGGTTATTTATTTTTTTAGGATTTGCTCTGAATGCTACCTTCCAGGTAGTTCACATCTCATCACCAGCCATCTTGCTTGCAAGTGCAATATATGACTCTGATCCTATACCCCTAGAAATGTAGAATGATTTAAAAAAAACTTTAATAATTGAATCACAAATTCACATTTAAATTATATATTACTTAAAAAAACCACCCTATCTTGTTATCGTAAACCTATTGAAACATTCAGTTTTTATGTAGCTACTTTTATGTAGCTCTTGAGTACTGACTTAGACCAATACTCAGCTGTTCCATTTATTAAAATCTGCCATTTTATCTGCAGAATTTGTACTTGTTAGTATTGCAACATCAGGATTTCTTACGTTTAAAAAAAAAGCTGTTGGATAAATATAATCTTAGGCACAATATACTGCTCAGTGTTTTCCATATCAATCTTTAGATCAGTATTGCTGAGAAAAATGACTGGAGAACTGCATTTACTTCTCCTGTCACTTAAGTGTACCATCTTATTTCTGGCACGTTCTAATTAGCTAATTGGCTTCGACCTTGTTGGGCTCTGCAAATGCAGTCCATGCAGCAAATTATACAAAGAGAGCAGCTGGTCCCATAATGTTATTGTACATTGCTTCATCTCCTCAATGAGATTTATCTCCCTGATCCAGTCTGTCACATGATCTGAGGAAAAAAATAATTTGGAGGCTTTTTTTGTTTTACTAAGAAAAATGTGTAAATCACAAACACAGAACAATTTCCACTGAGTGTGGAAACACTGTGAATGTATTTAGTACTCACATTTTTCTTAGGACACTAGGAAACTAATTTGTCTCTTTCCTGAGCCTTTTAAATAGATGATGTTGTTATCTCAGGTGACATGTCAGCAGAAAGCTAACATGCAGTAGAGGCAGTACACAATACTAATGAAACACTCCACAGGCAAATCTGGTACACACTGTCACTAATTCAAAGTTTATGGTAGGTTTTCTTATCAGTGAAGCCACCTTTTCCATTTTCTCTTTCTTTACTGGCTTTATCCATATTAAGCTCAAAGGAACAAGAAAGCTCTCACACATGGCTTGCTGAATATTGGCATGATTAATACCTGCTCCTTGACAGCTGTTTGAATTGAGGTGTTCTCTCATTGTAAACAGTCTGGACTGTGTTCCTACCGAGGTCTGGCTTTTGAGTAAGGTCTCTCATATGCACAAGAGGGTGGCAGGAGACACGGGGTGCAAACCCGTTCTCCATGCTTGCCCTGCTTTCTACAATACCTGGTATGCCACAAAATAAGCTGGGCAGTCAGGATCACTTTACCAGGGCTTTTAAAATAATGTTAATTCTGAAATAGCATCAGGTGCCAACAATTTATTTTGTATTTAAAAAGTGCTGTTAATTCAGCATCAGGAGGCAATTGTAGCTGAAACACAAATGGGCCCCCACTGACTATGTATGACAGTGCAAGGGCCAATAATTCAAAGCAAAAAATCTCTTCAACTAATTGCAGGCCTGTACATTTCCATTACATTTCCAAACAAATCTAAATTGTCTTCTTAATGCAGTCATCACAGCATTCCATGGTAAAGGTAAGTATTGTTGCCATTTCCAGGAGGAATGGACAGGAAAAGATGATGGCATGAGGTGGCCCGATAATGTATGACAGCAATCCCTACTTCTTATAAACATGGGTGCTTTTACTTCACACCTCTCTGTTCAATCAGGATGTACCTTCTGTTCTTTCCCTTGCTCAAAGGCAGATCAGTTACCCAGGTGGATTAATAGGGAGGACCCCTATGCCAAAAGCAGCTGTTTCATCGACCATGTCCTCTCCTCTTCCCTGTAAATTCACATGGGTTGCCATTCATCACCAATTGGAGGCATCTGCCACCATGGTCTCCTTGAAAATCAGCTGGAACCGATGAGTACTTAGAGCAATGCTTGGGGAAAAATCCATACCATCACGGTTAGTTCTCTAGCAATTAATTTGATGTGCATTGTTTACACTAGAACTTGCAACAAACCTCCAGATGAGCTACTGGTGTTCACCTCAGAGTATCTTCACACGACAGAAGGAATTAGACATTTTTAAGGGACATTTTTATCAATTAAACCAATTCACAGCCCCAAAATACTGCCTCAGACACACAGTTATGCATCTTGATTCTTCTCTTTCCCCTGCTGCCCCGCCCAAAAAAGATGCTCATGTGTTGCAGCACCTGACTTTCCATGATACAAAACAAGACTCATTTTCCATGGCATTGAAAAGCCAGATCTCTCTAGGGAAAACAATGTTTCCTCCTACTGCATCTCCTTTTCCTCTCACCATGTCACGTGCACACTTCAGAAGCACAAGACACCTTCCTGTTTTGTGCTGAGTATCCTTTTTTGCTCAATTTCTAATCAGCCATTTGTTAAGGGAGCTGCAAAAGCACACAAAGGCCGCAGCTGTTCCCTGGCTGCTGCTAACGTGCAGCTCCTTGAGCAACTGCTGCCGGAGGCACTGCCCAGAGGTGGCTGGTGATGCTCACTGAGGCCTCCCCAGTGCCCCAAAGAGAATCCTTCTCCTCTGGAATGACTCTCACCCCATGGCATGAAGGCATGAACAATTAAATTGCTATCAGCACTTTTTTTTTTTTTTTTTAATATAGGCATTAACCTCATGAAAACACAAAGTGTTTTCTTAATGTGTTACTTTATGGAAAGTATAATCTAAAGACAGGGAGGGTGCTTTAAAAGAAGGTGATACATCTATTTTTTAAAATACTCTGTTTTGCAGAAGAGGCTATTTTACTATTTGGCAGTTTTCACACCATTATAAGCACAAATCAAATATAGTTAACAAAATTACACGTAATGCCTAATCCAGATACATCCACAAAGGAAGTAAAACCTGAAAGCATTCTACACCTCAAGTTAAGGGTACAGACACATAATAAGGAATGAACAAAAGCCCCAGGATGATGCAAGACTAAAACGAAAAATCTAGGCTGATACTCCATGTCATTACATTTTGCAGCACTTCAACAGTTTTTAAATAAACAATACCTATTAAATCTGATTTTCCCAGTGTATGACATTCAGTTTAAAGCAGGGAGGGAGAAAATCAAGTTCAGATGAAAGTGCTCAAACATACATTGATACAAATAAAGGCTCTAAATGGAGGGTGTTGGTGTGATACCCCTTTAGGGAAGCACCAGTTGAACATGCTAAACTAAAAGATCCTATAAGACTTCAACAGAACTTAAAATACTTTAAATAGCATTACTAGGGGTTTTCAAATAAAACAATTTGTTCCTTTCCAAGGAAGAAACCTGCATTTTTACTCCTGCTTTGCTCCTGTGAAGACCCCTAGTGTCAGCAAAGCCCTCCAACAGACCAAAACATATGACGATACAGATTAATTTGAGGTAATCTGGTATAAACCTCTACAACTCAGGAGATGAAACACTGATACAGCAATTCAGCTCCCAAGGAAGAAATATGATCCTCCATTTAAAAAAAACTAATGTGGCAGATGAGCTCAGTGTTCATGTGAACAGCACTTTTTACTGGAGAGATACTATTTAAATGCATACCCTCTTCTTTTTTGGCTTAGTACTTCAACTGGGCTTAAAATTAATACTAGTGGATTTGTTCATTAAAACCCCTCTTTTTTCTTAGAGTATGTTTTACAGTGAAGTATCTCTAGATAAAAGATAGATAACCATGTTATCACTGTGAAAACTGCCCAAGAAATTACCTAATAATGGGCTTTAGTGTGTATTACTGAGTAAACCAGACAGATTTTAATGAGAATTTAAGCATTTCCACTGTATTTTCTATAGGCTTTAAAGTATTCATCAAGCAAAATTATTTGAACACTGTGTTGCCTTTTACTAATTCAGCTTATTTGATAGCAGCAGATCAAAATTATAGATATTAAATATACATATGTAGAAAGCAAGATATTGAGTAGCAAAATGCCTGAAATGCTAAATTAAATCACAATAAAAATTTGCTGTAGGACATGAATCCACACGCATTTTGAATTTAATGAAGTAAACTTGCATAAAAATGCATGCAGTTGCTTCATAATCTATGTAACCTTCCAAAAACTGCACTTACCTACCTAATTGCTGCTATTGATAACTGCAGGGAAATATAAATTAAAATAACTCATTTTGTAAGAGGAATATTTTGTATCTAGAAACACACCAGTCGCCTATACAATTCTGTATCCCTGCACATCACAAATAGGAAGCAGTTATGTTAATTGCCAGTGTTTAGCACTGCATTATGTATAGCAAACCTGTACTTAAGTATCTATTTCTAGAATAATTACATGTGAGAAGGTGGTAAGTGCACATGTCTAGCAGTGGTCAATGTCTCAGGTGACAATCCTCTCTGGCATCTTTAGGTGGTGCCAGGACAGCAGAGCAAGGTGTGCAGCCCAGGTCCTTGAACTGGCAGGGCCCCCTTTACAAGAACCCACAGCAGTGCTCTGAGACAGCCTGAGCAACTCAACCAGAGCTGACCTCAGCCAGAAAAACGCATCCTTTGCCTGGAAAGCTATCCTGCTTCCCCTGGGAGGCTCAGGTGATGAACTGGGAAGGATTGTGGAGCAGCTGGAGCAGTTGGCAGGACGCCCTCTTCTCCCACCTCCCTGGCAAAGGGGACTGCCATGAGGTGTGTGAACCTTTTCCTCCACACCCTCCTGACCAGCACAAGGGCACAGACCCTCCATCTTTAGGCAGGAAACACCATTTTTATCTAAGTACTAGAAAGCCTTGAGTGGCTCTGTATGAGTCTAAAATTACAATTTTTTCCCCTTACGCTAGCTGATATAATGAAGGAGAGAATCAGCCCCCTAATGCAAATGATACTATACCACCTTCGGTGTGAGGGATATACATAAAATCTAAAATGTATGCTATTTGAGTAAGAATAGAAATAAAATTATGCAAAGAATGTGCTTGTGACATGAAGTAATTTTTTGGTGGTAATTTCTGAGGGGGAATGTTGCCTAGGCAATAGCCTATAGGGTAAGGTCACAGTTAGAACTAAAAAGCTTCCCTTTAAAAGGCAAAGAAGTATGATAAATTACAGAGTTACATGAAGTTTACTGAGTTTCTGGCATTGTTCCAGCAGAGCTATAATCCACTCTGGCTGCCTTTCTTGTTCTAACACCATTTTTGTACAGAAACAGAAAAAAAGAGCAGCACGTTCTCTCATGTAACATGTATGCCTAAATCTCACCCAGATATCCATCCCTTAAATCCACAGATCTTTGCAAAGCAAAACTCACACCTGCTGTCTGGAATCTATTAATAAAAAATGCAACAATATCTAAACATCAGCTTAAACAGTCTCCTCAGCCTGCATATACAACTCCTATCCCAAAATCTGATTACCTGGAATCCAAGAGGAGACTCACACCCATTTGCTGTAAAATGTAGCAGGCAAACAGCCCATGTGCCACGGGATGAGCCAGAAGCACCCACCCATGTGAACAAGATGAAATGTCTTAAACAATGCACACTGGGTCAAGTGATTCACCTTTTAAAGAAGCTGCAAAACAGTTACTCTACTTCAACATCTCCCTCTGTTTAATAAAAGTTTAATAAAATATTTACACTGTTTAAAACATTTAGGCCATTTCAGTATTTTTGAAGATGGAAAATTATGGTTAAGGGAGCATCTTTAAGTCTGAGGAATATTATATATTAGGTCAAGCTCAATCATAGATGAAATTGTACATACTGTTACCATTTTAGTTCCGAGTCTTAACAAAGATATGATTAATTACAATACTAATTTGTACTTGCACTCTATTTCAACAAAGTGTATTATATATGAATATTAAATTCCTGGGACTCCAGTGACTCATGTTGAAAAGGCTGGCTTTTGTTGCTTCTGCTACTTACATAAATTGAAAAAGCAATATAAAATATTACTCATTTAATGAAAGTATTAAATAAGCCAACAAACAAAAAGCTAAAATACTCCTTGGGTGTTCTGTAAATAGGACAGAAGGGTGTTAAAGAGCAGGAATTAAAAAGTAAACACTATTGACATCTGCACTTCAGGTTCTTTTTACAGTCACAAAGGAATAAATATAGAAGACGGTTCATTTAGCTTAGTTCATGTATCTGCTTTAGGTTAACTGACTTTAGAAAGTCATGTTTCTCTTCTCTAAGAACAGATGCTAAATCAGTCTGATGGCTGCAAATGTAGATATTCAAAATTTAAGTTGAATTCTACCCACTGTTTCCAGAAGACAGCAAAAATCCTACCCCAAAACACAACACTCCCTCTCTCCCAAAGAAATTGCAAAAAAATATTAATGATAAGGAGGATTTAAAGTAGTTTAAGAGCAAGACTTCAGTGCAAGAAGATTACACCATTACCTACAAAAAGGAGAGAGATGAAAGGTCTTTTCCCTTCACCCAGGACAGCAGATCCAGCAATGGATTTAAATTGCAGCCATGCAGATTTAGATCTCCAGTTAGGATTAACTTTCTAATGGCCAGCTAATTGATGTCTAAGCCTAAACAAACTACCTAAGAAGGCTGTGAAACGTCTACCCCTCTGAATTTTGCTGAAAGAGTTGACACCTTTTGGAAATTATTTCTCTTTAAAAGGTAAGGGACAGACAACAAAATGTCCTTATAATTCCTCTGTTGTACGAGCAATTCTTGGTTGATGGGTTCAGCGTCCATCTTACACACATGTCTATTGCCAGTCACTTTCCAAAGGAAAGCACTGCTACTCCACCTTGGCAGCACCATTCCAGCTTCCAAATACAGTAGAGAACTTGAGGGCCCACAAATGCACAACCCACACTTTTTTGTTGTTTTTTTAAACACTGTTCAGTGTCAGAAACAAAGGCAGCAGGCCTAATTTCATTACAGTGTTGCAAATTAGCCTCCTTTAACCCAGCAACAGTCATTTGGCACAGTGGCTTTGTTTTCCATTAACTTTCCCTAATCATATTCCAAGTCCCAGTAATGATTTAATACCTTGTGTTCATTGCCAGTTTTGCTGCTGCCAGTGTTTTACCTGCTTTTTTCCCCCTCTCCCAATCCCATCATCAACACGGTCTTGGCAAGGCACAGTTAGGAGAGTGCTTACCCACCATTAACACTCGCTTCATGTCTCCAAGTCTCAAGGAAGCCATCAAGTCTCCTTGAGTCAGTGAACTTACACTCAATTAATTCCAAGAGCACTGAAAGTCCTTACTTTTGGCCACAAGAGGCACCATTTTGTCTTTATTTCCTCCATGCCAATAAATTTTCATGAAACAAACACATCCACTTTTCTTACCCTCTACCAAAAAGTTGTGTTTAACTGGAAAAATCCCAGTAGAAAAAGTTACATAAGCAAAATGTACAAAGTGCTTCTATTTTATCTGAGAATTTTTTAAAAAGCAGTATTCTCAAAAAAAAAAAAAAAAGGCACAGAAGAAAATGGGAAGAAAAAAAAAGCATGCTTTGATGTCTGCTTAATAGTGCTTTGAGGGCAACTTTGCATTCCAGTTCTGTCCAACCCAAAAGAAATAAACTGACTACTCTCTTTTGCTTTAAGGAGTGTGTTGATCATCAACACACTCCACCCATTATGCTTAACCATCCCTGTTTTCTTCCTCTTTTCTCTTTCCATCCTTTTACCACACAGAAATATTTCTTTCTGCCTTACTTATACTCCCTTCTTTTCCCAGCACTGATGTTTGACATAATCTTTACACATTTTCCACCACTTCCACTGTTAGAACTGATTTTAGCTCTTGGTAAACAATTACAGTAAAAAAACCATCTGAAAAATTCTGGAACTAATCATTCTTTTTGGGGAGTTTGATTAAGCACAGCAGTCTGATAATACCCTATAGATTACAGAAAAATCACATCTGGTTTGTGACTGAGACTCAATACCTAAACCGTGCATTTTTTATATAATTACTAACCTACAATGGTATTGTGCCTTGCAATGGAGAGAGATAATGCCAAAACAATCTTTGGTTTTTTGCACCTTATACTTCTGCAATTCAATCTGCCTCCTCAAACTCTTCTCTTTCTACAATGCATCAAGTGCCCCTGTAACAAAAGTAGGAAATGAATGTATTTTAACACTTCTATTAATGGAATTTTGTAGCTGTTTTGTGTCTTGACTGTATCTTTTTTTTCAGCATTTTTATATGGTGTGTATGAATACAAGAAAGAATCATTCATCTCCCCCTGCCCCCTTAACACTAGCTGTGGTTGGTTTTCTGTGTCCCTTATGGGATACAGTGGAAAGAACACTTAATGGTCCTTCTACTGGCATTTGTGCTGTTACATCCAAAATGGGATCAGTGTGCAACCACTGACAACAGAAATTTTCCTGTATCATTCTCAGAATTAGTCCCAGATGAAACTCAGTGACTTAAAATAAACCCTAACAACTAATCTGGGCCCACTTGAAACAAACACTGGTAGTTATAACACTTATTTAAAGAAATTAAGTATTACTTGTCACTCCATTAGTAGACTAAAACAAGCATGGAAAGAAATTCTACTAGAAACCTGCATCTGCAGAGAATAGCAGAAATTCTAAATGTGGCAGAGTAATTCTGAACACTGCACATTTTATTAGATCTTGATAGGTCAAATCTCAAAGGGGAGTGCAGTGAAGTCTGAAAGACTTTACACTAATACTTGAGATCTTATGAATAGGTATTTCCATCTTTCACTTAAGTTCCTAATCAAATCTCTACAGGAAAACAAAAATGCCACATTTTATTGTGTACAAAAATACAATAGAGTAAAACATGCTATAAGTGTAATTTTTTTGTACAGGTGGACTGCAGGGAAACCAAGGGGAATGGGAATACCTCTGCTGTTACTGTGAGGAAGAGAATATGGCTGCATCCTATTGACCATACTCAAATACCTAACACTGATAGCAGATTTCAAACTTGGTCTCAGAAAGGCAAACAACAACAGTTCAACCCAGTTCCTGCCCAGCTATTTAAGGTGCCAGGGAAAGGGAAAGCATATGAATGTATGCCTATGTACAGAGTAGAGTGCACCCGTGTTACCAAATGAGTCTAGCCCTAGCAAACTAGCCTTGTAAAAAAACAATACAATCTGAAAAAAATATTACTTGTCCTAGGTAACTCAAAATGCTACTGTATTCCATATCCACCTGTGCCCAAAAATGGTCACTGTTTTTTTAAGCCCCGGGCCAGCCAGAACTGGAATTGTGTGGCAGTCAGGAGGTGCTGGTTGCTTGAAAAGACTGGAGCACTCAAGCCAACCTGCTCCAGCACCTGCCAAAGGCACAGGCTCTGCTCTGGGTGGCTTTCTGGGCTTGCAACTGCAGCCACTTGGAAAAGCTGCGTTTCAAAATTAGAAACTGGTTTCAGGATGAACTTTGCAAATCCCATCAGCAGCAAAGCTTGAGCTGGTCCCTGGGGTTGGGCTGCCCCATATGGGTGCCAACAGACCCATCTCCCCCCTACACGCACACACACCTGCAGCAAGGATGACATTAGCACCAGCACTGGTTGCATCCCCACAGGCGGCAGGAGAAAGTGCCACACACACTGGGACAAGTCCTCATCTGCAGCTAAACCTGCTCCGTAAGCCCCTGCCTTCCTGCAAGGGCTCTTCTTGTCTGTCATCTTTTCTCTGTTTCCCAGATCACATGGCCAAGTGGGGAGCACCATTTTATGGAAGAGAGGTGACACCATTTTCCCTTTGTCTCTCAAGCAACGCAGTCACCATTCTGTGGTGGGCGCCATTTTGTGGGTAGGGTCAGCCGCCATTTTCCCTTTGTCTCCTCACACACAGATGCGTGTGGCAGGGGCCGCCCTGGAGGGGGGCAGCACCCTGACAATTTTGGTGACTCTTTGCTCCCTTGAGGGTTGTGAAATTCAGCAATTTTGTATCTAGGGATTACTTGCTGTTATTGTTTTTCCTGTTGCCGTTTCACTTCTTAGTAAACTGTTCTTTTTTCCACTTATATCTGCTTGTATCCATTCCTTATTGGTGGAAAGAGACTGGTTGAAACTTAAGGAGATGTAAATAATTTTAGAGTGTCCACCTCTTTAAATTGTCTTAAACCAAGACAATACTTTTCATACATTTCTCCTTAAAATAGTGAAACTTTTATATTCAATACTTCTTACTACATGTAACTGGCTGAGCAGTCAAGATACAACTAGCTCTGACAAAAAATTGATTCAAATTTCCCTTTCTAAGGTATCTAAGACTCAAAGCAATTTTGAATCATTACACATGTCTCCTTGAAAAACCAATCAAAAGACCAGAGAAGCCATATCTGTTTTCTCATCTCTCAGTTGGGTGAATTTGTTTTCTCAGTCCCTTCAAAATGGAGATATAATATCTTTACAGAGCATGGTGAAAAAACAGTGGAAAACCAGTTAGGTTCTTTGGGTTTTCATTTCCTTGTGGCACCCTTTGTGTTGACTCCAAGGCTGCAATAAAAGGAAGCTAAGGTCACAGTCTTACAGCTGGATAAATTCCAGGGCTTTTCCTTCTTAGTGATACTGGTAAGGACTGTAATGTTTACAAGTAAGTCATTAGCTTCCGATGTAGAAAGGAAGGTTGCTCCATAAGGGAGTTTTCCCCTGGAGGATAGAAAGAAAAACATAAGCCAGAGCTTTTCCAGCAGCATATGCTAGATGAGGGATCTTCAATAAACAGTTGATACAAAGAGGGTCACTGCAGTCTCACAGGTGGTTTTACAGTGCATATTTCTATAATTCTTGTCAAGGAAAGATAATAGGAGAGCCTGGTGCTATTAAAAAATATTGACTTAGACATACATACAAGTCATAGCACAGTCACACTTCAGAAATTTATATAAAAGCACAAAGAGACTCGTAAGTGGAGAGATTCATTCAACTGATAATTCTAGAAAAATTAGAAGCAATTAAAGCCTCAGACTGAAAGAATATTATCAAACAAACATAATCATGGAAGTAATTAAAAGCATTTGATTGCTTCATAATGGGCAGAGCTAATCAAGCTTGTTCCTAATCAAAGTGTTCTGCTCATTTTAAAGGTAACAGTAAAAAACAGTGAAATTACTAAAGAACGGGTTACACTGCAATGCAGTAGCTACAACCTAGGTAAAATCTGCCCAGGTACATCATCCAGCATGCAACGAACCAATGTGGATATGCACTGCATCAAAAGGATGAAAAAATATCTGCTTGTCAACAACCCAGTTACTTACATTCCAGTGAGGTTGCCTTAAGTAGGTCAGGGATGTGGAGGAATGTGTGAATCCAGATTTCTGAACTACTTACATATCCACCTCTGGCAGCTGGCATTCCTGCAATATAACAGACTTTGCCCATCAAGGTAAGGCGAGGAAGCTTCTCTGTTTCCCTCCCTAACTGGCTAGTGATCACTTTGGTTTTCATGGAAGAAATATTTTAATTAACATGAATGAGAGCTAATCTGAGTCTGTTTGTCCCCTTCTTCCTACTAATGCAAAATAAAAACTCATTTAATGATGGTGGGCAAGAAAGGAAACCATCCAGGTGATGTGTAACAGAATGATGCATCATTTTGATCACAATTTAGATGAGTGCAGGCTTAACCTACCAGAGTTTATCTTAATGCCAGTGCTACATCACTGACTCTGTAACATTTTACCTTAATGAAGTTTGAATCAAAATAGAAGGAAAAAACCAAACAGGTGCATTTTTGAGTTATGCCATTTGCTACACTACCTACGAATCTTAAGAGGTAGAAACATGGGTTGACTCATAACCAATAGCAATTCACCCTCCAGTGCAACTGATCAGTCAATCCCAAAGCATTTTACCAGGGAGAGCAGAACCACTTTCTCAACAGCTCAGATGGAGATGGTAAATAATTTCCCAGGGTCAGCACCTGCCACTGGTAGAGCTGGGACTGTAACTAAATTCAGTATCAGCCTGGTAAAAAAACAGATCATAAAACTTGATTAAAAAAAAATAAAGTGTTTTCTTTTATCACATAACATCAGAAAGTTACACACATGTTGAATATATATGATGAATCATGTTACAATACCTAAAGATAGAACAACAATCATTTATTATTGATGTGATGCTGTTGTTATAATCTGGATTTTAAATAATTAAATATGTATGCTTACTTAAAACACAATTCACAGAAGGGTCTCTATGAAGAATTCAAGTTTATCTGAGTATATGTTCTCAGATCAGCTAAGACACCTCAGTTCCTCATAAACTAAAAGTACTAAACAACCTTTCAAAATAAACCCCCCTCCAACAGACTTTGGAAAATAAACCAAAGCTGGATCAATCTCTACTGTCAGATACAATAGTATGAATTTGAAGAAAATGTTAGTGTTTTGGTGCTCAATATTTATGCTCACAAATTGTTTCCTGACATGAAACGTGTTGGTACTTATTGTAAAACTTACCAACCTTTTTTCGTAGGCCCCTTCTTATAACACAATTGCAGTATAGTATAGAAAGTGGGAAGTTTTTATGACAAAGGTCAGATTAAATATCGCACATAAATACCACACTGCCACCCATATTCAGGGAAACTTCAAGTATACTTAAACCATTTTATGAAGGTGAATGAAAATATAGCAATGTTTACTGAATTAAATAACCACAGTTACCCAAAACAAAATTCTTATTTTAGAAACAAAGTGCAATGTTTATTACAGACTTTCTTTCATTTATTGGTTTTTGCCTATCTGGAATTGTTATGGAACTGCCATGGGCAAAGAGCCACTTTTTATTGATAGACACATACATATTTGTTCCACTCTAAACTTTTAAGCAAGTTCTGGACCCACTTAGCAAAGAACATTACAGCTAATACAAGGAAGAATACAAGGTATTTTACTTGCTCCTTTCTTTGCCTTTATCCCAGTGCCATGGTATCCTGAGAATGAAGAGCTAGGGTGCCAGTCACTGTAAATGCAGTGTTAGCCCAAAGCAATGAATTATTATCACTCTGTCTCTCAATGAGAAACTATATACATTCATTGCTGCACTAATTAAACTTACAAGCAGGCTGAACCAGTTCTGGTCAGCTCCATTCCCATCTCAATTTAAGCACTGGGAATAGGAAGAAAAGATCAAGAATAGATGATGAACAGAAACATTTCCTATTGCTTGCAATGAATTCTCTGGAATCCTCCTCTAAGTCTCCAAGAGGAGATATGGGGAGACTATTACCTCTCATCGAGCTGATGAATTGTTAACTGTTTAATCAATACAGAAAGCATCGTGTGTCTAACAAACACTCATTTATGTCTGTGAAGGAAGAAAAGGACCTTTATTGTAGTTAAGAAATACAGTGATTAAGGAAAAGGACAAGTTTTAGGAGAAAATACCAATCTGCATTGATCTCCTGAAGGATTTCAAGAAGGAAATTAATCAGGAAGATGGATGTAATCAAGAGTTACAGTAATGCAGAATTCTAGGCAGCTGAGAATCTCAGAAATACATAGCAAGTCTGCTGGATGAAGGGGGAACAGGAAGAAGGTGAGGAGAAAGGGAAAAGAATCCCTGCAATGACATTTTAGTAGCAGAAAGATCTTGTATAATCTACCTTTCATTTCTTCTTCCATATCTTTTATAAACATTTTATAGACATCTTACAAGTATTTCACGCCCAGATATCGAGCTCACGTTCTCCAAGTAGGCAAGAATAAAGAAGCAGGTCCATGCACATATAGCAAAGGACAGGTCAAGAACTGGTATTCAACTGGTCCAGAAGAACTGTTGTGCAGTAACAGTGATAGACTGCATGGCTTCCTGGCATGCAGAATGCCAAACCTGTGAAGATGCCAAGGGACATTCCCACACACTACCTAGTTTCATTATGTTCTACAGGGTTCTACCAAATATCTTTTGTGGCTTTGAAACTGATTGGACAGCACAGTAAAGGGAAGCAGCTTGCATTGTCTCAGAGCCTACACAGGATCAGTGGTAGGAGCACAGAACAAGACTTGACAAACTCTGACATTTGCAATGATGTCAGTTGTAAAAGCTTCCTACATCATTCCTCTGACTGCACAAGAAGGTACTCACCATCTCCATCTCTAGGAGATGAAATAGCAAAGTGAATAATAGCATAATACATGCAGAAGTATTAAATACTATAGCATGACAATAGTTCTGTACTTGCTTCCCGTTTGTACACTATGCTTGATACTGGTTGAGTATAACACACACAAGAAAACACAAGTAAAAAGGTAACTGGATGATGTTAGGCAGCATAAACTGTCCTCTGGACCTTATTTATAGCAAACTGCCATTTAAAAAAGAATAAAGGCAGTAAGGCAGTCATATCAACTAAACATGGTGGAACCCACCTCACTTCAGTGTGTCTTTGCACAGGAAAACTGTAAGCAGCATTATAGCACAAATTAATATTGGTTTCTACTGTAATCTCACAAGTGTGAAAAAGAGAACAACTGAAAATTGAACCGCAAGATTTATTTTACATCAAGAACTGCCTCAAAAGCTCAGGCATTGGAAATTTTAGTTTCATCAGGACTTCGAAAAGCCTAAATAATTGGATTTCTGAAAAACATTAGTCCCTGAAGAGACAAACTGTTTATGCTATACTGTGCTCAGTCTGAATTCCAGATAGACTCAACAGCCTCCTACATAATCTAACTGTCCTGAAATAAAATGAGGTTTTTTTCTTTCTTTCAGGCATAAAATACAGGAACACTAGAAGCAGACAACATGTCTCTAGTGCAGCATTTGGGCTCTATTAGTCAAAGTGTTGTATTCCTTAAGTATACATCAGAGGATAGATGTGCACATAAAATACCATATGTCAGTTTCAAAGCTATAATTTACATAGTTATTTAAACTTATGCAAATCAGGACATTAAAGCTGAGACACACACCAATAAAAGGAAATTATAAGTTAGAGCTGCCACATTGTCCTTAACTTCCTGCCAGTGACTAGGTATAGTGGAACATATGGCAGCACGGTCTCCCACTGTTCCCACTGCTCCTGAGAGAAGGCCATATGGGCTGCACTACCTAGACGCAACAGGGTGCGTCAGGAACACACGGCAGCCTCACCTCGCCCTTCAACTCTTACACAGCTCATGCCAACTGCTTGGAGACAACCCTTAAGCTGTGGCCCTTTCCGGCCTGGTAACTTCTCCTGGCTCTTTTCACAGAGCAGTATGAACTAGAAGGAGGAACTTGCATCCATTCCCTGACTCAACCTGGAGAATTCCAGATTTTCAAGCAAGGTTCATAGGATTTTATACCCTACAACATATTTACGAAACAGTTTGGTGTAAATCACAAAGATCTCTCATTGGCGAATCACGAGGCCTTTGCCTGTTCCAGCCTGGAAGTAAAGATCACAGAGGAGTTTATCTCCTTAAGCCTGGACTCAATCTCCTACAGTTTTCCCATTAACAAAATACTGAATATAACATCTGAACAAGAGTTGTGTGTGTCAACTTTGGCAAAGTTTTAAGATCACAATACAGATTATGCTGACAACCAAGGGTAAGATAACATATTAGCAATAAGGAGGTTTGTTTTGCAAAAGTGGCAGAGACTCAATTTTACCCAGCTAATAAAAAAATGTGTTTTTTCAAGGACATTATTACAGTTATCTTTCCAGCGCATAGTAAAAACCAGTGGTTTGTTTTGTTTGGGGCTTTTTTCACACAAAGTTCTTACCATTCCAGGTTTAATCTGCAAACTGAAAAAAAGCACATTTATAAATTAAGCATTTATAAAATGGCTTCCCTCTAGTGCATACTTAATTTAAGACCTTTAAGTGCTTTTAAATAAAAAAACCAAAACCAACCCTATTCATGTAGGTCTCTAAATCAAAAGAGACAGATAATGTATAATAAAATCAGGGAGAGAGCAAAAAAAACCCTAGAGATCTAATAAAGACAGATACCATACTGTAAGGGTTCACCTGTTAATTCAACATTTTCAAACAGTAAAAAACCCAAAAAGTTCATGGTTTCTTCCAAATGAAAGAACATGGTAGAAGATCAGAAATACAGATCTCACCCACACACCTTCCCATGTTGTTACTCAAAATTTAGCATCATTTTACTAAATAGCTTTAGTGAATCCATCAATGAGAACAGCAGAGCTGCCATCTTCTGAAAATCCCTCAAGTTTCCTGAGACTGTCTACTTACTCCTCTCAGCATTAAACTGTCAAAAGCTTAAAGCTTTGCAAGACATCTTAATTCCGACCTATAAATTTTACCTGACCATGTTTGAAAATGAATAGGTTGACAACTGCTATTTGTTACTGTGACTGCCTGCTAGGAGTTAAAGAGTCACAAGACAATGAAAATACTTGAAGCAGAAGTAGTATAGTTAAACAAAAAAAGACAATATAGCCTTTATTGCTCTAACTCTACCTAGCCACTCTCTCCAGAAATTGCTCCTGAAGAAAACATGTACATCCTTTCGTGAACCTTCCCCTTTCCTACATGAGGATATGATACTCCACCAAAAGGCTCACCTGCTCAGAGGAGGAAGTGGTCTGAGCATACGTGGAACGTCTGCATCGTGTGACGTGTCTGCTACTGACACATGCCAGAAGCCACGGCTTACAGATGCTCATGCTGTAAAATGCTCTTCTGGGCTTAGAAAAAGCTCTGCCAGTCAGCTGGGAACACACAAAACTGCAGCTCTGCTGCAGTGAGGGGACGTAGGTCTGGATTAACTGAATCTCTTCCTGACAGATTCATTTTTGTGCCCCAGTACTTTATATTTCATAGTGGAAGAATCCATGGGACACATGCACAACAAAACAAATGCAGAATAAAAAGAACCCCAAACAGTTAATTTACTCTGCATATTTGAATACACTGTTGTTGACAGTGTATTCAAATATGTAAGTGCAGCCTTAGTGTAAATTATGTCAGGATCACTGACAACTCTGTGCAAGTTAATCAGACCTCAAACTATTGTTTTTTCAGCTAAATGAGGCCTTAGCCAGATCAGTTTCTTTTATTACCAATCATGTAAGTTTAACAAGAGCAAGCGCTGGATTCTGCTCTGGGGATGGAGCAACCCTGGTTGTGTGCACAGACTGGGGAGCAAGAGGCTGGGCAGAAGCACTGCAGAACAAGACCTGGGGGTCCTGGTTGATGGTAACTTGAACACAAGTCAGCAGTGCCCTGGCAGCCAGGAAGGCAACCCTGTCCTGGGGGCCACCAGGCACAGCATCACAGCCAGACAAGGGAAGGGATTGTCCTGCTCTGCTCTGCACTGCGGCAGCCTCACCTCGAGTCTCATGCACAGGGCATTGCAAGACATGAAGCTATTAGAGAGCATCCAAAGGAGGGGGCCACAAGCATGATGAAGGGTCTGGAGGGGAAGCTGTATGAGGAGCAGCTGAGATCACTTTCTTTCTTCAGCTTGGAGGAGACTGGGGGAAGAGCTCATCGTAGTCTTCAACATCCCTACAAGCGGAGGAGAGGGGGAGGTACTGATCTCTTCTCTCTCATGACCAGTGATTGGATTCAGGGGAATGGCATGAAGCCAAGTCAGGTTTAGGTTGGATATCAGGAAAAAGCTTTTCACCCAGAGGGTGGTTAACCACTGGAACAGGCTCCCCAGGGAAGTGGCCACATCACCAAGCCTGAAAGAGTGCAAGAAGTATTTAGACAATGTTTTTTAGGTACATGGTGTCATTCTTGGGCTGTCCTGTGAAGGGACACAAGGTGCATTTGATGATTCTGATGGGTCCATTCCAGCTGAGCTGCTCTGTGAGCTGCTCTGTGATTCTACTTACTTATGTGAAGCTTTTGTCACAAGAAGGAGATAAAAACTTTTGGCCACAAGACAAGAGGGACCAAAAAATATTCTTTTATCCCTCCTGTTTGCTACAGGCTTAAAAAATATCCTCTGTTCAAAAAAAATAAGTAAAAGGATGTAATTTTATTAGTAATTCCAACAGACACTGCCTTGGGGATGTTCCCACAACACTATGAATTGCTAGCTTGGTGAAAAAACAGTTTGAGTTCCATTTACATAACAAACCAATACTACAGGTTAATCTCTAAAGATTTCCTATGCCTGCACTGAGGAAATCAAGTGGAGCTGCAGATTTCACTGTGAGTTGTTAACTTTAAAACGGACTTATAAATGCAGCAACTCACCGTAATGGTCAGTCCATGTAACTCGTCATGAGATGCAAGAGAAATAACACAAGGTCACTTGACTATTGTTTTTTTTTTCTTGAGGAGTAGTTCAGAGAGGCAGCATCCTTCCACTGTGGACAGTGTAGTGATCATATCTGATGTCAACCTAAAATGTCCCAGCTGGTAAGTGAGGTTAATTAATGATGCATTCATTCCCTGAGTGAACTATTACAACCAGGCTAAAAATCCCTTTATCAAAGGGCATAAAAGCAACATTGATAGGTTGAGGAAATCAGATCTTGGCAAACCCTACCAATTATGGAGTCAAAATTCTGTGGCAAATATTGACCAAAGAGACCAAAGAGACAGAGACTAAAAACTGTATTTTCTTAGCCAGTATCTCTGAATGAAGTACTTGTATGAGGTCACATGAGTTCAGAAAGATCATGAGCCACTCTCAGCCTCCCAAGACACCTTGTGGAGTGTGAAGATATGCTGGAGTGCTGTGCCAAAGGGAGATTGCCAGTGGTGCTGTGGTGGGCAGTTTTACTGGGGTCTTACGGTCTCTCCTCTCCTTGCCTGGTGTTACAGCCTCTCCTAGGAACAGCAGCCATATCTGCATGAAATGCTCCAACGGCTAGCACCAGCCTTTCAAATGACAATGAGGGATGGTGGGAAGAGTCATCTCTGAGAGGAAACCTGAAGGGGCAATGGGGGCCAATTGCTAAAAAAGTAAGAACAGAGCAGCTGCAGAACTCAAACAGAAAAGAGCACACGGGGGGAAGGCTGTCCTGAAACAGTCATCCTTCAGTGACCCTTCTGCTGCTGCTGCTGCTCAGGTCTTTCCCCTTTCCTACTGCACAAGTTAGCCAGTCAGAAAAAAAGAATCATGATGTGCTGAGGAAGAGAAAATTTTCCTCTCCTTCAAGCTGTGAAACATCTTTGCTGAGCAATACTTAAATGTCAACACCAACGTGTTATGGTCTACAGAAAAAAGCATTATTATTAGAAATCACAGATGCTGTTGCATTTTATAGTCCAGGTGGATTACGTTGTCTAGAAATATTTTTTGAGAACAGCTCTTTGAAGCCCCAACTACATACTGTAACCAATTTCATCTCCTCTATACATAACTGAAATGCACTAAGGTCTGAATTTCTTACCTGGAGACCTACTTTTCCAAAGTTCAGAGCTTATGGCCCAAGAGAATTAATTTATCTTAACTTTGCCTAGCTGGCCAAAATCATTTAAAGGCTAGACCAAGAGCCTTGGCCTGCAAGGGCTTGCCACAACAGTAGGACTATCTTTCTTCCTGAACCAGTGTTTTTGGAGTGGTTTCAGTTTGTGGTTTTGGGTTTGTCTTTTTCATGTGAACTTAACGGTTTTGGAGTCATGTTTTAGTAAGAAATTTCACAGCTTTCCAAACTCAGAAATATTCTAGGCAAAGTGACCTATGTGTTCTCACCACTGTTAAGAGTGAGCCAAAGATTCAACTAGTCTTTTTTCAAGAGCATGGGTTTCAAATCATTGCCAACAGCATTCATCTTGAGAAAAAAAAAATGAATGAAAGCAAACCTAGAGAAGTTTTTTCTTTAAGAACAGTGTATTTCCTTATTTTCATAAAACTGTGTAATCTCCATCTCATTAAGATGCGTAAATAAGGCCAGGTTTTTCCTCTCTTCTTGGTTTCTTTTTCTTTCTGTCCATTTTATACCTGGCAGGATTGCTCCAGACCTTGGAGCTTGGTGGTTTATGCATTTCTTTGTCAGGTTAGATTTGCAGATTGGCCAGAAACAAGACAAGACTTGTCAGTGTTAATGTTCCTGACACTGACTCTTCACAAATCTTTGATATTTGCTGTTTTGCTTATCTGGTGCAATAAAGTTCAACTACATTTTGCATCTGATTAAGAACCAGACATCCAAAACCATTCTCCCCTTTGCACTGGAAAAATGAAAAATGTACATACTGGTGTTAAACTAATCTATTCCTTTAAGAAATAACACTGGAAAAGCTACACCCAAATTAAATATACCTCAAGTATTACAGATGGTTCCATATGAGTTACTGAAAGTTTCCACCTTAGTGCACCACGAATCAGACCCTAAATACATTATGTTGAAACTAAATTACTACTGTTGCATCAATAAACACATTTACTGTTCTCCAGTCTTGCTCATTACTAAATGGCTTATAAGGTCACATAAACAATTTTCCATTACTTCCAAAATAATCATACCTGGCATTTAATTTCCTTTTTCTCCTTAAACCATGTATTTTAGGATTGGCTCAGATGGACCTGTGGTGGTGGTCTCCTTTTAACATTCATTCTTAGGAGTAACAGGTTCCTCAACTGGTATCCAGGTTTGCTGGTATCTAGCTGATTAATCATATTAAAATATGGTTCATCTTATTTTATCACAGAGCTCATAACACCCACATTACACTTAACTAATGTTTTTTTTAAAGTACACAGTCATTGTTTAGTTGCTTACAGCTCTGGCAGACTGAACAATAGGGCTAAAATAACCCATGCTTCACCTCTCTACTTTGTCAGTCTTCAGAGGAGGGGGGGAAGAGACACAACTAGCCTGTAGATTGAAATACTGCATTTCAAAAACTAAGCTGGGGCATAAATATGTAATTTTCTATGTGCTGGTATTCTCTCACTTCCCTCCTCCACACCCTTTCCAGTCCACTTGTTTTGTTTAAAATATGAGAGGATATGGGAAAGGAGTCAAAAGCGCTGACCCATGAAAATACATGCAAATTTGGTTGGGCTCAAGCTATTAAAAGTTGCTAGCTGTGGCTGATCCTAAATCTGACCTGTTATACTTGCTAGAGAAAGCTGGCACAAAACTAATAACACTATGAACTCCACATCCACTTTCTCCAACATGCATATCAATAATGTTTTGCATTTTACTGGTACCATGTAGAGAGTACCAAGCAAGATATGACCTTAATTTAGCTTTCTTGTGGGTCTTTAATTTTCTATCAAGCTTTCAGTCCTCCATCTCAGATGGACAAGATAATGGGCAGTAGACAAGACTGAGGACTGCAAGAAGACTGAGAATAATCTCTGGAGACTAGAGACACTGATCAAGAAACAAATGCATCTTCTATTCCTGTATGGTCAGAGGAAAGAAACCTATCCTAATACATGAAGACAATGGAAACAAAAATGCCTGGGCAACATAGTAGTCAGCACTGCCTAGGTTTTAGTGCTTGACTTCACAACATTTACATTAATTTTTGCTGTAATTTTATCCTTCATATGTGTGCTGAATTGTGAGAAGAACAGCTGAGATCAACATAGGCTTGTACCCCAGTTCTGCAAAATGGTCTCTAGCTTACCCATCACAATAAAGGCTGAACTGTACTTTAAGACTGGAAGAATGTATTTTCACTTATATCCAAATATAGTGGTATGCTGCTCCATGTTCTCTCTTTGTTAAAAACCCACACATTTTACTTGCAAAGAAAAAACAATATTTTCTCATTTTAGTAAGAGCTTAAGTTTAGCTTACAGCTATAACTACATTTTTGAAACAGCTTGTCACCATTTAGCTACTTGAATTAAAGCTTAATTCAAATTTCTGTATTTCACTTTAAAAAAAAATCACTGTCCTCTAAAAATTTTTATGTTGAAGCAAAATGCTATACAACAAGGCACTGCAAAAGCTGTCCCTATGCAACTAAACCCTTAATTTAGCACATGTTACAAGTTGTAGTTTTACCAGGCAGGGCTGTATCAAATGATAAACTCTTCAAAGTTATCAGCAGTGCAATTATCATTCAACAGTATCATAGATTATCATTCCTGCAGCAGGTATAACTTCATCTATAATTCACATCAAATTAAGCTTTTATAAAAGAAAACTGAAGTGTATTATTCATAAGATTATTTATTTTCTATCTCCAACTTGAAACCTCACTCCCCCATCCTATCAAAAAAAAGGAGGAAGGAAGATTCATGCTTATTTATTAGAGATGTTCATGTAATTAGACTCTTCTGGGCAACAGCAATTTCCTTGTCAAAACTAGTAATCATAGCACCCGCTTTTGTTGCTACATGATTCATTTTTGTAAGTTTAGTATATATTACAAAATACCTCACTATTTTTCAGTTGTTTTGTTTTCCTTTCACAATGATTATTTTTTTTTGAAGTTGGATCAATCCCTCATTAAAAGCCAGGGAAAGACTCAGACCATCACACCATCTATACAAGTAACTGCACTGACCAGAATTCCTGTGCCAGACCAGAATTCCTGTATATGCAAATAAAAACGAGGTTTGGGATATTTTTTGCTCTGAAGTAAGGTGATAGAAGAAGTGTGTATCTCTGCACCTAATGTGAGTTGAACAGTTAATAATCACACTAAAATGAAGCAACTTTGACAAAAAGGAAGATGATTCTATTAAGTGCAGTCAGGTCAGCTTGCCATTTATTTATGTGTTACAAATCAAGTAAACACTACCTGCAAGGATGCAATCATCACCCTGCCAAAGGAATCTAGACACTATAGACTGATTAAAATTCCTCTTCATGTAACTTACATTCTATTAAAGTTCAATGCCAGATTGTTGCTATTACTCAAGTTAGCATAACAAAGCAGCACCACAGATTTCAGGAAGAGAAAGGACTTCTTGAGAACTGTTTAAACTTCAGCATTGAACATGACAGGAAAACTAATTCTTTGGTGAGAAGTAAATATAGTACTGAAAATGGCAACATGACTGTTCACCACTTTGTCTTGTTACTCTCCTTGTATATTTGTCCTGAGATGCTATTTGCTTTAGAAAGAACATTTGAAAATGTTTGTTTCCAAACATTTGTTCAGAATTTTGCACAGCAACCGAGAAAGGGGGTTTTGCTCTGAAATTGTCTTCTGCAATCCTGCAATAATTTCTTCTGACATCATGACTTTTAGAGACCCTGTCACACACGGACAACAATGAATCACTGTCTGTCTGGGGGCAACTCAGCTGTCACAGTTGTGACTACTTCTGCAAAAAGAGATCCTACCCCAAGGAGTTAGCAGGCAGCCACATGGAAAACCTCTGAGCAGCAGAGTGAGTCTACTGGCTTATTCATTCCTTTCATGCCAGTGTGTGCTCCTGACTTCTGATCTTAGCTTATTTTTGCTCTGATTTAACCTATGGATCCATTATCAAGGGCTCCCGATCGTGACACAATCAGTATTGGGGATTTTTTCTCTGGCTCCCCTTTCTGCTCCTGATGGTGAATTGGGCAGAGTGGTGTTTGCTTTCCTAACCAAGAGGCCTACCTACCTGCCTGCAGGAAGCCCAAAACAGGTAGACAACAGGAATGTATAGTTTCTTTTCTAAATTCTCTTTCCTGTTTAAAAAAAGAACATAGCCTGTATTTGATTTGAGGTTTCCAAAATGTTCCTTTCAACATTTATCTAAACAATCTTTGCTTTTATCACATCTGTATTTTATCTTCTCCTTTATATTTCCAGCAGCCCTGTCCTTCTGCTGCATACTGTTATAGGCACACAAGAGTAATACAGGTGGCAATATATGAAGTTTCAAAATTTAAACAAAATCAGTTTCATAGATTTTGAGTAGTTGAGATATGATGACTGCAGGAGGCATGAGGCTTACACTGCTGATTCTGCTGCCAGTGATGACACGGAGCCAGAAAAGCAAGAGGGTCAAGTCAGAGAACATGAAATCACACCTACCTCCTCATCACCAACGCGCAAATCTTCATGCTTTTTTGGTGAGGCATACTCTAAATATTGCCCAAGAGTTTGCAAAAGGAAAAAAAAGAAGGAAATTGAAATCCTGAACTGCTTGCAGTGATGTCATTTAGCAAGCTATGACAGCCACCATGGCACAGCAAAAGTGAAGGATACCCTTAGTTTATAATAACAGAGAATAATGATATATCAATAAAGTTTTACTAGCAAGATCTCTAGATGATGTTTCAAAAGCAAGCAAACCTTGGTGACTTTAGTGTGGGGAAGTGAAGAAATTTAAATAGTTGTTTCGTATAGTTAATTCCTTTAATTGGTAAAATCCAATGACAGAGAAAGTATTTACTTTTGGGTTACACAAATACTTGAAGATAACACAGTATTCATACTGTGAAAAAACAAAAAGGACGAATGTTTTCAGCCTAGCTAACAGAGTAAAACCCTTGCAAATCATATTTAAATAAATGTACAGGTTTCAAAACCAAAGAGTAGGACACTCAAAAAAAGATGATTTTGACAACACATATTACAAACAGTTATATATGATTTGATTCTTCCTGGAGAGATTTTGGTTGAATTTACAGACAAAATAATCCATAACTCAATATAAAAGGGAGTATGTGTATCTGGAAGGAAAGTGGAATAGCATGCTAGAAAATGACAATTTAATTTTTCAAGCTTTACATCCTGAGTTTCTCTGAAGACTGCAGTTAGTTTAATCATTAGCATGAAAAATTACCTAACACTTCCAATGATGACTAATTTTGCCACCCCAGTGGTAGCTGATCAAATCTCTTGCTGCACATATGCTGAGCACATAGTTCCCAGAATGTCTGGCAAAACATTCAGTATTTTTTCCTTCACTTGGATTCATAAAGCGTGTTATGTCACTCTCTTGCTTGGGCTCCTTCCACCTTTTCATCTTTCCCTTCTGGTACAAATGTCTGTGCAAGGCAACTGAGAAAGAGGCTTGTAACCTGTTAAGTGTATTACAGGACTCAGAATACGACATCAGAGAAGCCCCATCGAGGCATGTGGTGCTATCAAAGATACCCTTGAGTACTCCAAGCATCCTCCAGAAGTGGGATGCCAAGCTCTCATGGCTCTTGTGTAGCACCCAGCAGCCCTACAGAGAAATCTCACACCATATATGAAATACCAAAAAAATACAGATGCCTCTGTCTTTGTGGATAAATCAATCAACTTCCACACCTGTCCCTATGAAACTGGGAGAAGATGATAGAAAACCTTAGAATAATTCAAGTTCAAGTTAGCAAATGAAAGGTCTGACTGAACAAGAGAGCACGAGCTCCACATCCTAAGTTTGACTTCTTATCTTAATCATTACAACTACCACTTGGACAACCTTCCTTTAAAAACTTCCCCTTTCCCGTCCGTCCTCCATCAATTCTTGTGTGACTGGAAACCTGGAAGCATTGACCCCTTTCCCCACTTATTGAGCCTCACAGCTTCCTGCACTGTACCACTGTGCTAATGTTAGCAACGTCTAACAGTGAGTGGATCTAAAAGATACTAGTTGCATTAACATTATACGCATATTATATATCTTGGCTACATTTCCCTTTTTCATGGTATAGCTCTTAAGAGACAAGCAATATATTTCTAAAATATCACTATTCCTTCCCATTCTTTTCCATTCATTATCCTTTTAAAATACAGTATTGAGTAGTCCTCTAAATTCCTTGAATTCTTTGCATTGTGACTAACCTTTCCTCAAAGTTTAGGAAACAGGAAAAGTCAAACAGCAAACTCAATTCCTTAAACATCCTCTAACTGGGGATGAGACCAAGAGACAAGAATTTACTTTTTCAGACATTCAATACAACAGCCTGCAAAACACAACAACAAAAGGCATGTAGTACATTAAATTACTTAAATAACAACCCACAGATGCCTACTTCTGTATGTTCTTTGTGCAAGAAAAGAGTTCTCTACAGAAGCACACACAATCAGTATCTGTATTTTCCTGAGGTCCAACATACACAGCTTGGAAAAAACTCCACAGGCTGCACATTCAGCATTTCCAATAAAGCAGAGCTGCAGGCATAACATGACCTGAACTGACAAAGTCTCTGTGGACTGGGCAGTACAGCATGGAAAACTAATGGGCATTGCCTACTACCTTTTCAACTTAATTACAGGCGTAGCAGCAAAGTCACCTGGCATTTCTGTTGAAGGAGGCTGTACTACTCTACTATAAATCTAAGTACAGAAAATCCAATCTCTTCTTTCCTTAAATTACCACTAAGACAGAGGGAGTAAAATCACAGAACAAGTTTCCACAACACAGAAGTAACCATTAACAACTTGAGTTGTCATCTAGCAAATGAAGTAAAGGACTAAGGTAACAGCTCTTGAGTTTTCAGGACTAGCTATGACAATATTCCCCCTTGTGGCCTTAGGCAAGTTACTTAACCTCTCCAGATGAGAGTCCCCATCTGTAAAAAGGAGGATAATGATATTTACTTACCTCTCTCAGAGGAAATGTGGGAACTAATTACAATAATTTGTGTAAAGGGTTTTGAACCTGAAGAGCACTAGGTAAAGTGCTAAGGAAATAGTGTTTATATAAAAGACTGAGGGGAAGAGAAGATTCAACTTACACAGTAACACATCCTTTTAAGAAAGAAACATAACTTCGTTTTTATGCCAAATCAAACTATACATCTGAGATAATTTTACCGCTACAAAGTAAGTTTAGTTATGAAGCACTGTAACTGAGTATCAAGGCTTTCACATAGCACTGACCATGCATATTCCCCTTCTGTCTAAACTCAGTGAAGGGGATCATCCAAGGTAGTTACCAAAACTGCCGTACAAAATCCCAAAATATGCCATGCACATAGACTGTGATCAAATTTGTTAGGCATACTGACATTTGTTTACCCCAAGCACTCTGATGCTTGTTTTGGTCAAGACATGGATGTTGTTTACCAACTTGTTCTGACTTTGGTGAATGTCACTATCTTTGTAAGGGCCTCACTGTGTTATTTTACAACCATGTTTTAATGTGACAACAAAACTAAGAAGAGCGGTTATTTTAACTAGAGGTAAGTAAAATTATTCTCTGCATATACTTTTCAGCAAGTCTACCAACGTATCAAAAAGGACTTTTTTTCTCCTTGCCCCAGGTCAGGGAAGGCAAACTTACTACAAAGGGGGAGAAAGGTGAGACCAAAGTGACTCCAACTAGATATGTAAACTAGAGGAGACAAAGTTAAGGCTTGGTTTGATTGATGGGTTTTTTTCAGGTGGTTTTAGCTTTTGTTGGAAAAAACAATAAATGCAAAAAAGCAAGAAATCTGCTCAAACACATGCAGGAGATTATTTTGGTGCTGACCATACAACATGGAAGACTAGACAATAATAAAGTAGCACAAACAGGTGGGCTGATTGAGAGACACCCTTATATGCCTAGTTCATTTAAAACCTGGGCAAACCAATGTATTGTTTACACCTCTGACCAACCAGCCTAGGCCATCCTGACTGCGTCTTGGCACACATTTGAACACAATCCAGAGTACGGAGTTCAATTACTTTTATTTACAATACAATTGTGTTTTCTTCTTTGCTTATGATTAGAAATTACTAATCAGAAAGATCAGAACTGTTGATTAATGTTCTTCATAATTACAACCAATTCTGTAGATGGAGTAATTGATTTAAAACCTATTTCTTGATTGGTATAAACTCATGAATAAAAACTTTTTGTCTAATAAGGGAAAAACCCAAACGTGACTGTACATGCAAGCAGCTGAACAGGCACCTCAGCATCACTATACCTGCTCTGGCATCCTGTTACAAACCAGTAGGGTTTCAGTAGGGTTCAGCATTAGCATTCTGAACCCTACTGAAACACAGTAACCAGAATTATCTCTAGTTCAATGTCTCATTGGATAATTCAAATATGATTTTCAGAGGGCATACTTCATCTTTAGAACCGTTATTTCGAGTTATAGATGTTGAAACTGGAACAACTGGAACTAATCTAGAATTCTGCATTGCTTCATCTTTTGTACTGTAAGTTTTAATTATTCTGCTACTTTATTATGCTTTCCAAATGAAAATTAGCCTTGGGCAGAAAGATTAGAAAAGATGTTTAGATCTTATAACACATTTTGGGTAGCATTGTGGGGTGTGCATATCAAGTGTTTTGTTGCAGGATTGTCTTCCCTGCCATAAAGGAGCTCTCTGGTGCATTTGTTACTTCAAGTTGATTGCTTACCATCCAGATATTAATATCCTGCTGATCTCTGTTTTTGAAGTGTTTTCTTTGGGTTGGTTTTTCTTGAGGTTTTTTCTTTTTGTGGTATTTTTTTTTCTTGTTTACTTTTTTTGTTTGTTTAGTTTTTGGTTTTGTGGGGCTTTATTCTATTTAAACAAGTTGATTGCAATTTTCAAACACTCACCTAGAAGTAAAAGCCAGATGAACCAATATTGTCAGAAGATTATTTTCATCAGTAACTTTCTAAAAAATGCAAGATTTCAAATAGAAAGTTAAAATCATAAAATAAGATGGATCCTAAAACATGTCAGCCATCCTAGGTAAAGTGAAAACTCTGTGAAGATGCTGACAAATAAAGTAACACACAATGTATTACTTTTCATAAAAAAGTCAAGTGTATACTTGTGATAATGTTACACAAAGCATAAAGTAGTTCCTATTCTGATATACTTCATTACTTCAGCAAAACATGGCAGTAGCAGCATAAAAGTTTTGCACCAAAACTAATTCTTGTGCTTCTTAAATGTTGATATAATACTTAAACTGTAACTTACAAAATTATTTTAACTGACACTGTAAGACGACTCAAGCTTAAGAGTAAAAGCTAATTTATGCTGCCACAAAAACATTCATTTACCTCAAATAAATCAGTTTTGATTTTAAAACAAAGTAATTGCAAAGGTTTTTATTTATAATTTGCTTTTTTAAAATGAAAGTTTGAGTGATCACCAACATGACCTTCTTGATCAAGAATTTTCATTAAACAAATCATAGTTTCACCAGGTGAAACTTTAGCAACCCTCCTTACCATTCACATTACAATCTCAGAGATCATCTGAGAGGAGACTGTGTCATGACATATCTCAATCTTTCCTTTCACAGGGAGAATATTCAAGGGACTCCAAGCATAGCCCAGAATTGCTCTGACTCATATGACTTCAAGAAGGAGTTAAACACTAGCTCTGTCTGAGGATTTATTAACCAACAGACCATAACCATTCTTCAAGGCTGTACTGAAAACCTGAGAGAATGAAACTGCAGTCTTACAAGCATACACAGTACTGGTAACCTATCTGCAAACCATGTTATATTTGAAACAGCAGCCACCCCATTCCAAGGATTTTCACCCTGAGGGGGTAGCACTGTTGGAGACATCAGCAGCCACACTGAGTCTGGTAACTGCTGTCTGAAGTAAGGTCATTCTACCACTTTCCTTCAGTTACAGTGAAGTGGTTGCACAGTTTTTGGTACATACTCTGGGGCTGTTCAGGCATTCCCTATTTGTATGGAAATGACTATGAAATTCTGTGTGATCTTCTTCATTCAGAGAAGCTGGTTTTTGAGGAAAGCTGCTGCTCTTTTAGCCTTGAATAGCACAGACCCCACTTCAATCTGATCCAAAGGTGAGCAATTTTGCATTTATAAAAAGCCCCAAAAGTTTCCAGTGGAGCTACAGACCTCAGCAGCTACAGTGCTGATTCTTTGTAATTCAAATCAAATACACACACACGCTTAAACAATAGCACCAGATGTTATAGTCACCATGAGTAAATGCCACCAGCAGGCCAAATGAGCAGAACCACTGGTCTATTAAAATTTTAACCATCACTCTTTGAGCTAAAATCCACTCTCTGAGCCCAACTATCAGTGTGCATAAATTAGCTTTCAGTCAAGTTTAACATGTAGTAAGTGCTGATAACTGATACCAGGTATAACACCACCCATTTCTTCAGTGGAACCTTGTAACCAAACCTCCTAGGGCTCCAAAGGCAGCAAAGACATCACTCTGTTTTTGCTTGATCTCCATCTTCCCTATGACAGAAGGCAAAAGTAGGGATAGTGATTAGACATTTCTAATCAGTATTTCTTCCTACAATCTGTTTTGGCCAAGTGTCAGTAGAACAAAATGTTTAAACAAGCGGCATTAATAATATCTTTATTAATGATGCTTTAACAAACCCATTTTACCAATGAACAAGATAGAAATGACATAATGAAAAGTAAAAAAAAAGGAACTAGAGGATATAAAAGAATAAGGTTGTTTGAAAATTCCATGCATACTTCCAAATGTTAAAGTGTACTCTCTAAGCCTGGTACTGCTGCAAACATGAATAAACAGGCTATGGACAGGGAAGGAGGTTTTAACTTTAATAATTTCTGCATACTAAAGTATTCTTAAAAATGTATCATAAATTTTAAAACATTAGTGAAATGAATTTTTTTTTAACAATCACTAAGTACAAGGTATAAGTTTCTGGAATAGCATCCATGCAGTACTTGGACACCAAGTCTTCTGCTGCCTGTGCATGTTTCCCTCTCAAGGTGAAGACGAATTGGCCTCCTGTGGAGGCACTCACTGCCAGGTCACTTGGTATGATGAGGAGGTGTCTGTCCAGCCCACAATCACCACCATTTCATCACTGGCTAAAAAACCGTGCTCTTGCATAAGCACAACCGAGCTTCAGCTTGATTTGCAGCTCCTGTTCCCTCCCATGTCTAAAGGGGGAAAGCTTCAATAATGTCAACACTTTGTGTTTACCAAAATATGAAATAAAGAAGGATCCTAGTCATAAATTGATCACTGCCACCAGTTCTCACCAGTTTTCTGAGGTTTACTGTCCAAACAGTGCAAGATAAACACTCGGTGCTTTCTATTAGGAATCACACTCAACACAGGCATTCAGTCAAACGATCTACGAGATAAAAGGCACTGTAAGAGCAGCAAAACACCACAAGCTATACAGACTAAGCAAAGCCACAATCACTTTTCAATTCTCTCCCATGCCTTGGCCTACATGACATCACACAGTAGCTTTTCAGCTTTACAAAGACAATTACCTTCTTTTTACCCCTCCAGGTTTTTATATTTCCTCCATGATGGGGAAGAAACATTCAGCATCAAAATGCTTACTGGTGGGGGCTGAACACAGAAAAGAAAAACAAACCCCAAAAAATAACACCACTCCACACATGCTCAAGGCACATTCCTGTTCTCCCTTCTTTCCAATTCTAAACATCAAGCAGTACCTACATCTTTAATAGAACAGAAAAACAACCTATGTAAAAAAATAAGCAAGACTGGGGAATACCTCAAATGGCTCTTCCTCAAAAGGTGCTCCTATTCCTATTTTCCTGTTACATGATTTAGAAACATGATTTAGATTTCATTTAACATAATTCTTTCACTGCCAGGCATCCAGTAGGTCTGTCACAGCTTTTGATAGGCAACATTATCAAAGTTTATCTTAGAGAACACAAGGTGTTTGCCTGAATGAAAATAGCAGTTTAGTTTAATAAATTACTGGGAGACATTTTTTTTAAGTCAGAGGATCTTCTTTGGATCTGTGAGGTTTTAAAAGTTTCAAGAACACCTAAAAATAATAATCATAATCATAAATAAATCACTGCAGAAAAACTTTAATAGTCTTTATTCAGTAATTCAAGACTTTTTTAGAAGACTGTGGAACAGTGAAGCCCCTCACTGTAAATTTTAGTATGAATGATAGTGAAGGGAGAAGTTCACCAGTTAAACTTTGGCTTCAGATGAATAGCTGCTGAAGATGGGAGCCCCATCCCCAGTTTCAGCAGGCAGGAGTTACTCAACACTAGCAAATCTGTCTGTAGTGCTAGTAAAGATGAAACAAGCACATATTCTAAGATTAGCCATCTGTTAAACCATGGATAATAGCACTTGCTTGCTCTGATCAGTATTTGCAAGGTTTATGACACTGTATTTGTTAAATCCTTTCAACACTCAGATAAGTGGAAATTTTTTAAGCAAGAAGTCTGTTTGCAGCCCTGCAAGGAATTCAGTAGATAACTTTCAAAATCCCAGTTTAAGAATAATTAAATAAGCAGCAATAGATCTTGAGTGTCTCACTCAAATACAAAACCACATTTACCAGTGGATCTGACTCTCACAGGAGTTGACATCTCATGACCTGGATGGAGAGAAGGGGTCACACATTGAAGCTGGGGTGTGAAGACTACAGTGTTTATCATGTTCTCAGATGTCATATAAAAATTACAAATAAAACTCTAAGTGCAACGCATCATTATAAAGAATGCCCAATTATTTTGGGATATCCGTGATGAGATCTGTAAATTAGTTTTCCCAAGTGTAAAAAGCAGATATGTTGATCCAGTTCAGTAGTTTCAAAAATGACTTCTAGTGTCATCACTAGAAACAAAATTTCTGTACTTCCCCTGTCCAAAGGGAAAAAAAACCAAACAATCTTACTGAGTAATTCAGAATTACTCATTTCCCTGTAACCTTACTCAGGTCCCTCTTCTATGCCTTCTGCTTCTCAGTTACCTTCTCAAGGTAACTGAGAAGCATTACAAGTCTTTTGGGACTTGTCACGGCAAGTTCCCAAAAAGATGGGGTCAACCACTAACACAATTTGGAATTGCACCTTTTCCAACATCCTGACTAATAAAACAGAGATCTAAACACAGAGGGCCAAGTACAAAGAAGGTCCTGATCCCACTGGTAAGGGGCACATGCAACATAAATGCAATGATGAGGAAGTGTTAACTGCTAAACTTTAAAGCTCTGATGCAAAAGTCCTCTAGAAACCCAACTTCCATTGATTTTAAGCCTGTCCACTAACAATCATTCATGAGCTGTATTTCAAGTCCAACTAAAACACAGACAGCTTAGCTTCTGCTAAGAAGGTCACAAAATGCTGTCAGTGTGCCTAGCAGAACAAACATTTAATATTTGCATAACAAGGTAAAAATAAATGAATGTCCTATACAAGGCTTTTTCTCTGAGAACAAAGACTGGACAGTGTAAGTTTTTTGATAAAAAGCTATTTATCCATCCCATTTCTTCTGTTTTGCATTGGACCAAAGCCAAGAGTCCCAGTTCCCACCTAACTCCCACTGAAGCAAATGAGTGACCAGCAGACAGAAGTAATTTTGGCCCTTTATGCTCTGTGAGCACACTCATTATTAGTCACCTGAAATCAGAAACATTATGAAGTTACATTTGAGAGTGCACAGGCAAGATCTTCCTCTTTTCCTCCCTGCTATTGATTATGCAGTTTGGTTTACAAGGAACTCTATGAAGGCATAACACCTGGAGCTTCCTTACAAATTAGCATTTTGCACCATCAAGGGCTCAGTTCCCTTGTACCCTACATTAACACCTGGACCAGTAATGCTCAGGATACAGAACAGAAGGGAATATTAGATTATCTGTACTTCTACATATGAATGTACTGATATAATAATTTATTATGTACTGCACTGGGAAGAATGGCTAAACATGCCCCCCCCCCCCCCCCCCCCAAAAAAAAAGCCCAAAAGAACAGAAAAACACCACGACCAAAAAAACAGTCAAGATTCTTTACAGATGCAGTAATGCAGGGGAAGATATTTGGGAATGCCAAACTGGGAAAGCATGATATCACAAATGTAATGCAAAGTACTTCCTTCAAGACAAGCACCAAATCAACCCATTTGACAGGCAGGATTTAGCAAGGAAAGAATAAGCACACTCTGTTCTAGCAGAAACAGTTAAATGTAGACTGGCAACAAGAAGAAACAATCTTCTCCCTTCCCTCCCCAACCACCTACCACAGAAAATCAATCCTGACTGCTTTTAGCCCCTCAACTCGTCCAGAAAGTTAGTACATAACTAACTAAGAAAGCTAGCATCTAAATGAGGCTCCCAGCCTCTTTCCCCTCTCCATGCCTTGTCCAGACCATCATGCTTCTTCTTTTGCACTGGCACTCATGCTTAAATAAGTAGGTTTTGAGCACCTCCATCAGCCAGCTAAAATAATTACTATTGTTCTTCTCCTAGATCCACTTTCTGTTGGCTCAGTTCCTTGAACTGACTTACCATCTGCTCCTACAAGAGCAAGAAATGGCATAAGTGGGGGCAGAACCACTATGTCATGGGAAAAGGGGAGGAGGGACAGGTCGACAGCAGCATAAGCTGAGATATTGTAGGTTGGTACTCCCTCTGCTTTGGTGGAGGACACGTCCTTTAGACACATTCATAGAAAAAAACACAGTATACTACACAGCTCATTACCTTTTGGGAGACAAATTCTGCCACTGGACAAATACATACCAATCCTGGCATAGCTGGGGGAAGTAAATTCAAAATGTCCATTTCATAGATTTGGTGTGATGTCTAATAACAGTCAAACCATATGGCACCTACCTGCTAGAATTCTCTACAGCTGACTAAATTCACACCAGAAAAAGACCACTCATTATCAGCCTCTGGATTTCCAGTGGATAGGAAAATTAATTTCTATAGAGTTGTACTATTGGGTAAAGTACTTTCAATTACACCAATTCAGAATTAAGCTATAAAAACCTATTTTAACATATAAGTCTGATTTTTCAGGTATAGCTAGTTATTCTGAATAGTCACCCATAAAACTAGAGCGCATTTCTTCTTCTGTATTGCAAGTTCTTTTTGATTTGTTTAGAAAACAAGAATTATCTAGTACTAATATTTTAATCCTCTGTACAATAAACTAAGAATTATCTACAAAACAGCAATCCATGCTCAGTTGCTCAGTTTTCAGCAGACTTTCAGAATAAATTTCCTTCTTACTGCTGTTCTCACCTTCACTGCTGTCTTGTCTGCACTCACCCTTCTTGAGGGAAGAGTTAACCCAGCCTCTAATTGTGAGCTTTCTTAAGCTAAAGAAAGATAAAGCAGGATTTAAAGATCATTTTCAACTAGCTTCACTATACACTAAAAGGTCACTTGCGTGTTCAACTAATTCTGACTTTAAGTTCGATGGCTATTTTAAAGACACCGATCTTCAGACTACTTGTATTTATAGGACAAAGAAAGTAAGAACAGATTTTGAAACAAATCCAAAAAAAAAGCCCTATAAATTTCTAATTTACTATGTTCTTCAATTAATGGTAGTAGTTCTGGTTACCTAAAAATATATTAAGACATTTTAATTTTACAAAAATTAGACTTTTCTACTCAACATATAGAGGTGAGTCACTCATATGATAACAGAACCAAATATACAAATAATAAGGTTCCCAAATAAGGGAACCAAAAATAAACATCTACATTTGATCTGAACATCATTTCTTTTTAGACCAGTATTTCTTTTATTATCATTAGAGAAAGAGAAGAGTCAACTGTAGTATTTCCTAATATTTCCAGAACTGGATAACAGCCTCAAATTTTAAGATGTGCATATTGCCTCTTTAATTTAGGAACCTAAATTAACATTTTCTCAATACAAAAAATATGCACAATAAAATCTGAGAGTAAAGAGTTACATTATTGTTTAGGAAGCTCTGCCTACTTTGTGTTATTAATCTGGAATTACTCTTGAAGCTTGCTTCTGGGGAAATTTATTATTGAAATAATTAACTTTATTCTTCTTTTGGTTGCACTTTAGGTAGTTTGCTATTAATAAATTCATTTTCTCAATTTATATAAATTACCTATTCATTTTTTATTGTCAAGAGTTGTAAAAGATAAAAAAGAAGCAATATGAAGTCTGCATCGATGCAGGAGCCTGAAATCCTGGCTTATGTAGTTTCATGTTCTAGAAAATAGTCAGATTCCAGTGTCTCAGTTCAATTACATATATTTTTGGGAGTTAATAGTAGATAAATATACATAGATATCAAATTCTTATATAATACTATTATGGCTACACAGAGACTCCACATTCAAAACAGTATGTAAATGTGTCTAGTCAATACTTCTGACCTATTTTGTCGAGTGTATTTTTTACATATATAATTGGGTCATGTTCCACTAATATCATGCTTTCCTCTTCAACTCATTTTTATTCATTTATTTTATCACATTTGAACAGCTTCTGCTAATCCTATTCTCTGTCAAATTTGGATTAGAGCTGTGCAGAACTTTAACATCATTTCAGCTGACAGATAGGATTTCTGGCAACCCTGAAGATGTGGGTGGAAAAGGCTGCAGAGTGAAATGTTTTTCTTCACGCACATCTATTAGTTACAGTCCCAGACTGCATTAAGAGACTTGCAAACAAAGCTATAGATTCAAAAAGTGTTCTAAGAAAATGCTTCAGTCCTCATTATGATTAATATTTGTAATCCAACTATTAAATAATTCACAAAGAGCCCTCGCTTTGAGTCTGCTAGGTGGGTCAGCACACATGGAAGCAATGACTGTTTACATAAGAAAGATAAGACTATTGAAGAGATGTGCTAGGATTTGTAAATAATTTTCCTGGCAACTCTATCAGCTATTTTGCAGGTATCTACCTTCTATAAGTCCTCCTTTAAGAAAACCCCTTCCTAGATTTCTGTCTATACATCTTTTCATAGTATTTTGAAAATAAAAATGATTAAGCAGTAGGAAAACTGTTACCTCAAATCAATGACACAATGAGGTCAGGAAAAGTTGTACTTCCATGGGAATACATCCAATTGAATATTTCCTGCATGCTCTACAATTGTGCATGTAATTTGTTGATATCTATCACAACCCTCTTGGACCCTAATCCTTCTTCCCCCCCACCCTCAAACTTAGATTAAAATAATGTTATGGTTGCTAAGATAAGCACTCTGAAGTTAAGAGAAGCCAGAAGGAAGAAAGTACAAAGCTAACCTGACCCCCTAGTGCAATACAGTCTTTAAAGCTCCACTATTTTTCTCCACAGGATCCTGCATCATTTAGTGCACAGAATGCTCTGGGGATTAATTTAAGTTATGTAGTGAAGAAGACTGCCAGTAGAATTCCAGCTTCATTTACTGCAGGAATAGGAAAGTCTGTAGTAAATGAAGCAGAGGAGGGCCTCAATCCCTTCCTTTCCATCACCTGCCCCCAGATCACTCTTCCTTCCTATTTCCCTGACTCACATTCACTCTCTCCAAGTTGTGACACCTTTGACCGGGCATTTCACCTCTTCCCTACAACTTCTCATCTCCATTAATGGCATCTGACTCCGGGTTGGTACCATCACCTGAAGAACATGGACAGGCTCCCTCTACACACTGTCTGGGCAGCTGCAGGGAGGAGAAATGGGATGTGCAGCTCCCATACCCAGGGCTCGCTGCTGTGCCAAGGTGCCATCAGATCCTGAGATAATCAAGATATGAAAACTAAGACAGAGTGGCTATAACCTATTTTGGTGGCTGTTACCTATTTTAATAGCTTCCACACTCTGGGCATGGTTTGCTGCTTTGCCATTGAGTTCATGGAGCAAAGTAAGCAAATTCAGTCTTGCTGGACACATTTTTTAGAAATACTTCCAAATTATTACTAATAGTATACTAATTAATGAGCTTATTAATATTAAAATAACTTTCCTACTAAAATAACTACTTCAACTTTCACTCACCAAGAATTCACAGCAAAGATTTCCAAATTCAAAATCCTAAGTATCTAGAGCCCAATCTCAAGTTTTATACACAAACCTACCAGAACAACTGGATAGCACTTTCACTTAAAAAAGCAATTACTATATAAGTCAGTATAAAATTGCTAGGAGTTGCTATTCAATTAGACCCTATCACATCAAGGAAAACAAATCAGGTAGTACTCTCTTTTATGTGCCCAGATGCAACACTTTCTGCAGTTTGCCAGAATGTAGGTGGCAGTCACAAAACCATGCACAAAACCATTACTGAGCATTAGAATCACAAACAGATTTATATGCAGTTGTGGGAGCAAACACCAAGCCAGTGACACCTATTAATTGAACTTGCTGCAGCTGAAACCCTCTTGTGACGTATTTCAGTCATATAGCCCCGAGTTGTATGCCACTGGAGCAACGGGCAGAAAGAGCAGCTGGCTAGTCTGAAAAATCAATTTGGTTTTCTTCCTTGCACTTATATTTTGGGTTAGCAAAAGCATCAGTTATAACTCTATTCCTGCACTTATAAATGAAACTATTCTACATATGTTTCACATTCAAACTACAGCACAGCAATTGTAATATTTAGTTGGGGTCTTTTTCCCCCGAAAGACTTAAAACTCCATGAATCATGACTGTGTACATGACTTTTCACCATGTAATTGAGTTTCTGGTTCTCAAATAAAAAACAAACACAAATATTAAAATTAATCTGTAAAATAAAATTTTCTGCCAGTTTCATATTTGAGGTCTAATTTATGTTTCTCGAATACTATGATAAAAATCCTTAAAGTAGCTAAGGAATTAATGAAAAATCAGTTGGACTTTCTCCATGATGCTCAACATGTGGTCCTACACAGCAACTTCTAGAAGCAAGGAGGAATACATCCATAATGACCAATAGGTGAATAATTATAATTAAAAAACCAATGTAATGAATGTAGGTATATTTCTACATTTGTTATACAAGAATACATATTTTAAAATTGTTTAAACTATCCATCTAAAGTCCCAGAGAGACTACAAATGCTGTTTGGATAAGTCAGTTGAAGTTGTTCTTCCCAAAGACAAAACCAGAAGATGTCAAATTCCAAATCACCTTATAAATATGTCAGACCACAAAACCCAAAATTTAAGGCTATATCAGGATTTTTTAAATCTATATAGGTACTAATGCTGAAAAAACCCCTTGTTTCAGTACTAACTTCTTCACTCCGCCTACATTTCTGCATAATAAGTCTTGCAGCATTACAGCTTTTACACCCCTGCTGAGTGGTACCCTCAGGCAAAGATGTGCTCCTGGTTGCCACATCATGTGCAGACCTCCTCACTCACCATGACACAGCCATTGTATCCTGTTCTCCAGGCCTGCACTTTCCCATAGCTGTGAGAAGCACCAGGGCTGGTTCAGGTGCCACTCCAGAACATCTACACCCTGAACTTCTGCTCCTCAGGCTCAGGGGTCCTTTATCTGTTTATGTATAATACTGCTTTTCACTCAGCTCAAAAAACTACAACATCCTGCTAAGCAATGCCATAAACTAACAGCATACTTACTTAACAACTTTATCCCTCTCTCTTGCAGTGTTTCAGGTTTGTCTGCAACAACCATTTCCAGTTTTCCTTTCTACTATAGCATTTGAATAACATTGTTTTGTTACCATGTAGCAACACACAGAATACAAGGTGGGAAACTACATTTGACTTGCTAGATGTTGTTATAGAAGGATCATTATTTTATATGCATTACTTTAAATCTTCTCAACTAGTTCTTAGAGAGACTGACTTGTATGTCCCACTTAAGCAGTTCACAAAACCAGATGAAAATGCTATTAATTTGATTAAATACATACCACTGGCATTAATTTCTAAATTCCTAAAATATTTACACTAACTCTATTCCCTATATTGACCTGTTTTTGCAAAGTTTTCTTGGAAAGAAACTGCTCAGAACAAGTTCTTAAGAGTAAGAAACTGAGGTGGGAAGTTGAAATCATGTTAAACGGAACTTTTCAGAAACTCAGTTATACAGCACTGCTATATTCTGCTTTTAGAAACTTGTGAACTTGCATTATTGTGAGTGTTCTGAACACTTTTTTTACTTCTTTCATGTCATGCAAGTTCGTGGACACATTAGAAAGACTTCTTTTTAATGCATGGCCTAGAGAGACTCATTAAATCTGTAGCATTTGAGTAGCTCATAAAAACTAGACAGCAAAGCCAGATACCAAACATCTCAAATTATGAGCAACACAACAAGAAACAACATTTCACCAAAACTGACTGCTAAGTTATGATATTCCACAGTTTTACCATTTTTTTATACTATCTGATAGACTTACATTGTCTAAAGCGTCCAAGCTTTATTAAAATAAATATAGACCTATAATGCCTTTTTTTTTTCTGAAGAGAAAACAGGAAATAGATTTAACCCAACCATTTCTCATTCACACTGCAATTCCAAAAGTTCATCTTAAATCCTACTTCAATTTACTTCGGCATTCTTCAATAATTCTGACAGCTCTCTCCTTTGATCTACATGCTGAAACTGCCAAGTCTTAGAGATGCTTCTAGTCAGGTTTATTCCTTACAGGAAAAAACACGCAAAACAGATTTTTTTGTTGTTTGTTTTGCTTGCTCAGTCTTCTACACTAACATCTTTTGATTTCTTCATTAAAACTGCTTCAAGATACACTTTTCGAACACACACATTAAGATTCATTTACCTATCTCCTGAGGGTATACCAGGGGTAGGTTTTGAGCATCTGCAGTGGTCAGCTGTAGGCAATATATTTACTCCATAAACATGGTCAGATGAGGAAGCAAAAACTTTTTTTTCCATTTTAATTAATAACCAAAGAAACAGTGACCATTTATGCATTTTATTCAGGATCTTAAAACCAGAAAAAAAATAAAGGAACAATCCTAAGAACAAGACTGAATAGCCAATTATCTTCATTCTGAACCCCTTCTGAGAGAGGATGGATTTGAAGGAACCAATCACTATATGAGGAATATTTACCAATATATTTTCCCTTGTTAAGGGAAAGGAAGCAGACAGAGCTATCTTTATGAGAATGATATATGCACACTTATTTTCAGAAGAGGGCTTGGAGCTGCTGAAACCCAAGACCTTGAGAATGCTTGCAGGCTGCCTAAACACAGGAGCTAGGTGGTAGCACCATGCAAAAAATACCTTTACAGCATCTTGCAACATTGAAGAGCTACCATTCCAGCTTTTGGAAAACCTGAGGTGCCCAACTTGTACATGGCATTAGGGTTCTTGTGCAAAATAAAGTATTATACATTATCTTGCATAATTGCAAAATAAATATGATTTTCCAGAATCACAGTGTTGAAGATTCTTTGAGGATACTAGACTAGACTAAGTAACCTGAGCACAAGGTTAAACAAATAAAAACCCTTCAGCCATTAACTGTCCAAATATTTTACTATTTGATTGCTGAAAACCAATGTCCTTTAGTAGCCATTGCTATGTACTTATGGACCAGAGTACTATCAGGGGGAGGTAAAAAAATCTCAGAAAATGTTGGCTGTTTGATTGGAGTTTCGTTTTCTTCAACTATTATGAATTATTAATTTAAAGTTTTCACTATTAATGGAAGTTGTCACTTAAATCTTTGGAGTTGTTTTATGAAATGTGCTTGCTGCCACTAGGAACAAAAGCCTAAGAACCTATCTCTTTTCCAGGAACAGGTAGAGAATGAGTTTGTTATACAGTTATTGCCCAGAATTTTCCAGCATTCTTGTCTTTGAAATCTAACCCTCCATACCCAAAGTTCCACCCACAGAATTGTCAAAAAAAGACTTCAGCACATGCCGGTGTGAAATGCTTGGAAATCTGTGTTTGGAAAAACAATTCAGGTGATGGGGTAACTCTTTATAGGCTTATTTGTTTTATTGCTGCTAGACACTGGCATTACAATCATCAGTTTGTAGGCATGTGGTTACTTCCTTACATGTCATTTTATTGTATTTTATTAAAAGAACATCTTGTCTGCACAAAATAATTAATCTAGCACCTCTAAAGCTTTTTTATTCTCCATTCCAGCCTTTTTTATTCTAATTTAACTGATGGACAGCTAATATAGGTAGCTCGAAGAAAACAGCTGCACATGTTCACACTATCCCTAAGGATATAAAACACCCAGGATTTGCACACATATTTGCATTCATATATTTTCATACTCACCCTCAAGACTGTCATTCCACAGAAAGTTTATAATCAAACCTTCACTCTGAAGAACTGGAGAGGCTGTTTGCATGCATAATGCTCAAATGCTCAGTGTAGCTGCCCAAGACAATACCTCAAGGTCACTGCCAAAGTATCCTAGCTAAATGACATTTAGCATCCCCAAACTTTATCCCACAAACACACTATGACAGAATATGAGGCAATGTCCAAACTCCTAAGAATAGCAAAGACATGCCCAAGGCCAGGAAAAACACAACCATGCCAGGCTAGAAACATCCTAATTGGCAGAGGTGTGCAAGCTGCACAGCGCCAATGCATACTGCACACAAACCTCCACAGTTGTGTGTGCACATTCAACTCAGCTGAAGAAGCAACATCATTACTTACATATGTGGGACTCCCAGTACCATAAATGCAGTTAGATTAAGAAGTAAAGCATCAGCAAGAGACTTCTGCTGAGATTTTGTACAGTTTTCAGAAATCTGCTTGGATGTGCCAGCAGGTATCCTGCCTCCAAGACCTTAAGAAAAAAATGCTTAATGACTGGTCTCTCTGGATCCCATTAAGTGATCATATAAACAGCAGGGCACTGAAAGGTACTCAACAGAAATCTCTTAGTAACATTCTATGCCACCATGCACTTAGTGTTTCATTTGTTCCTGAGGAAATATGGAAATTCATTCAGGTTTGCAGAATCAAAGTATTATACATGAGACTCTGTACTAAATACTAACTGGAGTACAAATCAACTGCAAGTATGAAAGAAGACAAATTTGCAAGGACAGAAGACATAGGCAGCCTGAGTGCAAAGCATGTATTATGAACATGTTATTCACTTTTATTCAACAGTGTTCCGTGATAGGGAATAAGCAGAAACCCACTACTCTCAAAATAATGCTAAAAGCTACTGGACTGGTCTAGAAAAGTGTGGCTTACCTAGTAATCACATTACACAGTACAGCTATGCTCCTCTCAAAGATCTTATGTGGAAGGCATCTGACCAGTACCCAGAAGATCCTGGACTGGGAAGACAGGCCTACAACACAGGATAAGGCTTTCAATCAGGCAGCATTCTCCACAGCCATATCAGCCATGTGGCCAAAGTGCCTCTTTCTCATAGTTTCTCTCACAGATGAATAAAATTTGCCTTTGGGCCAAGCATGAATTAAGTCTGATTTTAGCAGCATGCGTGCCCAGCACCTGCTGAAAACAAGACACTTCCAAATGTGCTTCAAGCTGGGCACTGCTGGTGGAACTGGTCATTTACAAATCCTGACCTGCTTAAACAGTAATAATTTTGCCCTTCATCCCAAAAACTAGGAGAGGTATCTCAAGCATTGGCTCTCATATGTGCGTAAAATGGACATAAGATTATGTCCTTGCTTTGGCCGTGATTTTCTTTATAGTAGCTGGTATAGTGCTGTGTTTTGAATTTCAGAAAATAATGTTGTGAAGACATTGATTGATGTTTCAGCCGTGTCTGAGCAGGACGAAGTTAAGGACCTTTTCTGCTTCTCACACCACCCCAAAGCAAGGAGGCTGGGGGCCACTAGAAGCTGGGAAAAGACACAGAACAGAAGGCCCCAGCTGACCACTGAGATACTCCATACCATATGAAGGCAAGCTCAGTATATAAACTGAGAGGAAAGCTGGCCCCATTGCTTGGACACTTGGAATGGGCATCAGTCACTAAATACCACATATGGCAATTGCACTGTGCATCATTTGCTTTGCATATTCAAATATTATATCCTTATTAGTGGTTTTCCTTCTATTTTTGTACTACCAAAATGCCTTCATCTCAACCCCTGAATTTTACTTCCTGTGCCCTTCCCTCCAGTTCTTTTCCCATTCTACTGGGGAAGAAAGTGAGAAGGCATCTGAGTGGCGTTTCAAGACCTGCCAGCTTAAACCAGCACAATTGTTAAGTATATGTAATATTGACACTGTAACTAACATTCTTACTATATTAATTTTTTCAGTATCTATTGTAGTGAGTTTCAAGCTGTTTGTCACAGTAGCATTTGTCTAGACGTCTTTTTCTGGCAAAGAACACTCATCAACAATGAAATAATTGTGGTAGCACACTGACCATATCCTGAGTTTGGGCATATGTCCCAAGTAGATATATTTAAAAAGCAATGAAGCACAACCTAAAATTGAACAGAATAATATGTCACTATCTTTTACCAGGGAATGGAACTCCTGGGCAGCTTTACTTCTTGGTGCAAAAAGCAACCTTTGAACTCCTTATACATTGTGTGACTACTGCTATTGTCAGCATAACCGACGTTTTTTCTTCTAAAAATATCATCTACTGAAAACTAAAACAGTACTGGAAACTATCCATGTAAAAATATCTTGTGTCACGTTTCTATATCACCCCAAAATTCTCTTGCAACTTGAAGCCTTCCCTCAACTCAACACTAACAATTGTCCATTTCTATGAATGCGACAATGAAATCAGGTCATAAAGGCAAAATATTTTTTTTAAAAGGAAAAAAAGGAAAAAACCACCCTATCTTGACATTCATAAAACAGGAACTACTTATACTTTTAGTATACCCAGTTTTTGTTAAGATGTCAACAGAAAGCATTAAGACATTCTGTTCCACAATGAGGATAATCTTAAGACCCTATTACTTGCATAATTGGAATTTGGAAGTTTTAATGAACTCTAGTTTGTACAATGCTGTTCATCACAAGTATGGACAAGAACAATCCACAGGGTTACATTCTTTTTTATAATATGCAGAATTAAAAATGACTATTCATTTTGACAAAGACTGATATGTCTAAAGTGAACTTATGAATTCTTATTCAGCGTCAAAAATTATTTGAGCAATGATTGGTTTTTGGCTGTTGAACAAAAAATAAGGCTACTTAGAATTTTTTTTCTAAAAGCTTTATTTCATTAGCATTCAGCATTAAGGGGTCTGAAAAAACCAGCCTTCTCTGGATTGCTTAGATCATGCACTCATGTTTTCCATGTGGGATTTATACTTCCTTTTGCAGACACTGATGTGATAGCCATCTGAACTTACACACTTAGAGATATTTTTAAACACTGCTGTAATACAGCAGAGGTAAGAACAACTTCAATTTCTAAGTGATAGTTTGGAAAGAAACATTGGAAAATTTAAACCATAGAAAAGTCTCAAGACAAAATCTTGCTGCAATAACGACCTGACTGAGGTTTCAGAAGACCTCACGTTTGCTGATTAACCATAACAGGAAGTCCTAGGGCTCAATAGCATTGCTTCGACTAAAGCAGTCCCTGCAACTGTAACTTTTTAAATGTTTGGAAGAGCTGGGAGGAGAGCGAGGAACCAACCAAACAACCAAAGAAACCGCATATACACAAAAAAACCAAACAATCCCCCACACACAAACAAACAAACAACTCAATACATATAAACCTTACCAGAAAATGATGCACTTTTCATAAGCTATTTGAAATATCTCATAAAATTCACCTTATCTCCCTGGTACACCTTCACAACCTTTAATGGTTGGACTCAATGATCTTAAGGACCTTTTTGAACCTAAATGATGCTATGATTCTATTCTCAGACAACACCTCAATAATGCGTTGTCTGAAGAGATTCTCAGCTCAGATATGCTATGTTTGTCTTATGCAAATAACCTGGTGAAAGGTTTCAAGAAAACGTCCAGGAAAAATTAAATCTATATACAGTAGTCATTTTTTAGAGGTACCTCATGCTTCCATTTCAGAAGTTTTTATTTTAGCTAGGAATACACTTTCACTTGTATAGATCACTTCAATGTCAGAAGGATTTCCAGATGCTCAGTAATTCACATGCATGTAGCACTGCACAGAATGAGCATCTTACTATGGGACCTTCAGGGCTTACCCAACCACCACTGTGGTTTCTGGGAAATACAACGGAAACATTCAGAAATCCAGACTCTAACAACTGAGGAACAGTTGATTAACTCATTAAATCAGTCATAAACAGTTTCAATAGAGTGATACCAAATCACCTTGTCTACTGTATTAATGACAGTTACTTTTTGATTATATACAGGTCACCTCTTTAGCCTTTACAGTACATCAAGTGTTGTTTGCCTCCTAGGCAGAGCTTATTGCAGTATCTGTTTTTAATTACATTTCCCATCCCTCTCCCCTCACAGTTTTAAAAAGCACAGAAGAGAAGGGCACACGTAAGGGAAGAGGAATGTGCAGAAACCGTTTGGTCAATTCAAATCCTAACAGCCATAGAAAAAATCAACCAAAGAATTGTATTTGGTGCTCCAAAAATAAAAAAGCAAGTGGTGTTTAAGGTCACTGCAAGATTGACATTCTACCTGTAAACACATGGTGCTAACTTTGAATTTTCACACACCATCTTTGTTCTCTGGTGAATGCTTCTGTCAAATGCGAAAAAACCCAATTGTTTCCATACTTCACCCAACATACCTGATATTACACTAAGAACTCAGCTATAGCAGAATGGATAAGAGAAATAGCTTACCAAAACCAACACCTGGAAAAAAGTTCAAAGTGCTTTGGTACAGCAGACACATTTAGAAACACTGATAAATTCAATTTCATTAGAAAGGTGATAGGAGGCTGCAGTTTTACCTATCAGTTTCTGAACCTTGAAATCTCTCCTTTCCACACAAGAAAGTTGCTTCAAACCCTTCCTATCTGGAAATTAAAGCACCAGAGTAACTGCTACAGGAGGGGCTGCCCAACTGCTCCAAGTGAGTCAGCGTGCCCAGCACCTTGGGCAGTTTGATGCACGGCCGGCAGCTGAACAGATTGGGCAGTGTGTGTCCCTGTCCCTGCATACATAGGAGCCATCTGGAAACAAACAGCTCAATCATGAAAGAGGAAAGCTAACGAGGAAAATTGCAGCTTCCTGATCAAAAAACTGCAAGCTCCTCAAAAAACCAACACGAAAAAAAAAAGAAAAAAGAAAGGAGGTACTTGCTTGCCTCCTTACTACTCCTGTTTCAAGACTCACAGAAGATGAGAGCTTTTCTTTATCTCCTTCTGTAACTATCCTTTTTAGATACATTAAAATCATCACCATGGGAAATGAGGGAGCAAGGGCTCCCACATGGTTCTGGGGCTGGTGCCTCGGCCCAAGGCACCACAGATCCAGCAGCCTTGCAGCCCAGCAAGTTTTGCTGAAGGCTGCTGTCAGATCACAGAGACCTTGTGAGTGGATGCTTAAATACAACTAAATTTAAGGCCACAGCAGCCTCTATAACACTCAAGAGTAGCAGCAGCTGGAGGAAGGAGACAAGAAGTGAAGCAAGCTCGGTGCATCACCTGGGATCGCGGCCTGAGCAGCGTGCAGCAGCGCAGGCCAGTGACAGCCGCACTGGCAATGTGCATTTAGCCAGGCCAAACGCACAGCAACCCCACACCCAGCACGTGCACAGGCTCTGGCTCCAGCAGCAGCAGCTACTGAGAATCAACCCCAGCTGCTCTGAAGTTTGTGACTTCACCTTTAATGAGCCTAATAAATTTACTTTCAAGGTAGCCTGACCCCAGATTGCACTGTGTTTTCCAAATATTTTCTGCAAAGCTGGGGGAAGAGACACCCTCTCCCTGTGAGCCCCTACATGGTCCTGGGGTATCATTCCAGTTCAGGTGCTGTTTAGCACCAGTCCCTGCCAAGGGGAAAGACCCATTGCCTGCTTCCAGGAGAGCCTGGGGAAAAAAGCCAAAAGGTAAAAAATACTGCAGAGCAAAACATTCTGACTGCAAATTGAACCAGGATTTTATTATTAAAAACAGTCCTCAGATTAAGGATTATAACTCCTAAAAGTTGGGGGGGGGGCGGGGGGGGTTAAATACCTTTTTTGACACAAAGAGATCACTACCCTCATTAAAAGATGCTTTTATTTAATTTCCTTATTCAATGCCTCAGTCTTCTAACATAAATTTTTCTCTGCCACTGACAATTTCTGCATTATTTATACAACGGCCAAACTATAATTGGCCTCTTTCACATGGGTGAATATCAACATATGGGGGAGAAATAGGGCAAGGAGAGAATGCAGATAAAGTGACAATTTCCATATTTGTAGAGAAAACAGTTGTACTCTGACAGCATGACAGGTTTTAGACATACTGTTCTGCATTTATACATAGTTTATGTCTAGCTTATAAAGGTTCATTTAGCTAGAAAATCATCATGCTTAGCTGCTGAAAGGAGGCTGGAACAGAATGAGAAATTCTCATGATCTGTGTGAACAAGACAACCATTTTGCTGTAATATAATTTTTCAGAGTACCGGATTTTTCTTTCTAGACCATTCTGATTTAACTTTACTTTAGATCTAACATGAAGATACAATTTTTACTGTACACAGTACTATGAACCCAGTGGCCAATTTCCAATTTTTAGAGGCAGAAATTACATAAGCTTAAAACATACATCCTATTTTACTCCTGACATTGCCAGCTTTACTTTTAGCTTATTATAGCACATTTTATTCCCTTCTTTTTATCACAGCAATCGACTGAAACAAAAAAAAAAAAACCCTTGATATTTACATCCTGAAGCTTTAAATCACAGTATATTCCCATTTAAAGAAATGCACTGCCATGAATTAAAGAGGGTCACATTTTACCAGGATGTTCTGGTTCACAGCTGGGACAGGATCATTTGAGAAGATTTCTATATATAAACTACACAAAGCTTTTTAAACAGATCTTGCCTTACAGCTCAGAAAATATGATCTCATCTCACTTACAAACTACACTAAAACTACAGCCTTGAATTAGGTTAAGGTGGAAAGGATGGGTTGGGTATGTGCAGGGAGGCAAGCAAAGAAGAACCAAGCTAACCCCTAAAAGCACTGTGCTCATTCAGGTGCAAAAATTACTGCAGGTTCAGAGAGGGAAAATACACACAAGCAACACCTGAGCTGCTGCTTTTCTTCTCTCCACTGGGAGCTTTACTGACAAGATGACCAGAGGAGAAGCAATTCTCGCACTTTGCCCAGGGTGCCCCCACTTGTGCAGACCTCATTGGTTCCCTGCATGCTCCAGGCAAGATCCAAAGCCTGCTGAGCCACTATCACTCCCCATCTCAGCTTTCATATTCCAGTTTCAGGAAACATCAGATCTCTTAACGCTTGTGATTCACAGTAATATAAGGCATTTTCTTTCAGGGAAGCCTACTTTCATCAGCACTGACTGGACAAGTCTGACTTCAAACTGCCCATAACTGCAAATGAAATACTGTCACTCCCAAAACAAAGGACATTTATCTGCAATTTTACTGATAAGATACCCATCTTTCTGTGGAGCTGATAGTAAACTTTTCACTGCTATTAAGACTCCGAGATACAAAGTTTATTTTTAGTGCTTCTTCTGCACTGTAAGATTCTGCAGAAACATATATTGTGATTAGCTGCATTAACTTGGAACCAGAAAACTTGGGCTCAATTCCCAGCACTGCCACAGGCTCCCCATAAGGACACATCACTTGAATTCCAGTGTCCCATGTCAGGTATCTATAAATTGGCTGGCAAAGTCTCATCCAGTACTCCAAGAGTTCTTAGAGTCACTGGAATGGAACAGATAGTTCCAGAGAGCAGTTCATCTCACCTGCAGATAGCAGTCCATCTCACACCAAGACAGATGCCTAAGGTAGGTCAAATGAATCACCTTCTGAAGGTATTTAAACTTAAATGAGATGAATCCTATCCTTAATCCCTCTCTGCCATTGATCCCCATCTGTCATATGAGATTTATGTTTCAACACATCAATAGGACATTACTTTGATTGGCACCTACGTAATATAAATGACTGTCTGATGTGTACAGACTTGCACACTTCACAAAAAGCTATTCCTAAGATCTTCACCTGAAATCTTCATGCCTACATTCAAAACAGGCTATCTGGGAAGCTATGGTTTTGACTTTGCATTTGTTTTTCCCATTTATGTTATCACATATCAGAGTTGTATTAGGTGTTCTCCTGTATCAGCCTCTCATTGAGAGGGGAGCAGAAATCTCATATAATTACATCAACCTCTGGACAGATAAATTGGCTCCTGTACTGGGGAAGCTGTTGTTGCAGAATTTTGCTAATTCCTTTATCATAGAAACTGCTTCCTGCTATAAAATAGCTAGTGCTTTAAGTATTACTGGAGCTGAAACTAGTTTATCTCCTTTATGTCAGATAAATTCCCTCCTGGACGCAAAAGGCTAAAATCCAGGTCCTTTGTACCATCCCACCTGTAAATAATTCAAATCCCAGTTGTGAGCATGGCATTATACACAGAATAGCTTTCTTCAGTAGCAAGTCAAACAGCTTACCTAGTTTTCAACTGGAAGATAGCAAATCATGATTACTGGGAAACAGGACACTTTCTTCTATTTAAAACTGAAAAAATTATCATTTATGCCAGGTTGAAGGTAAAGAGGTTTTAAAAGAGTAACTCAGCATAGTTTCTAAATAGAGCTCCAAACTGGATGTCCAAATCCCCTAGTATGAACACTACTTTATGACCAGCAAAATATATCTGGCAGAATACCTAACAGACAAGTGCTCACATTTGCAGGTCTGAAGTTTCCATGATTCAATTAAAATCCCTTTAAAGGAGAGGGTTGATATAGTGACAGCAGAGAGTTGTTTATTGATCTCTGGGGGCCTTAAAAGATGGCACTTTTTCCAACATTTGGGCTAGGTTGTTGGTTTTTTTTTTGGCACAATAGCCCATGTCCCCAGTCAAAGATCCTATTATGTTAGGCACAGCATAAACACATTACAAGGCACGTCAGGCCCTGTTCTAAAGAGACCACAGAGCAAACACCGTTCCTCACAAACATGAAGCAGCTCTTGATGAAACAGCTGTCACCAGTTACAACCTTCATTTGGAATTCATGTGTTAACAGAGCATCCATACATAAAAATAACCTAAAACAAAATAAATTAAAAAAAAAAAAAAATGAAGGAGCATGGCCACCACACATTATGATGTTTGCTTTTGATTTTTCCCATGTGTCCAGGCAAGCAAGCAGCCTACAAAAACAAAACAGGTAAACAGGTGTGAAAAAGCCTAACTTTTAGCTATTTGTACATGCTGTATCCACATGTACAAGGGTGCTGCCCCATTTGGTGAATATGCTTATTACATGTTAGTCTTAGGCACTAACATGCTGATACCAGCCAGCTAAGGTTTAGTTCTAACTCTGCTAGGCAGAGTTTGTGTAGATTATCATCTTCATCTCTGCAGCAACAGGTATGAAATGTTTGACCATCATGGAACAACACAGCCTCTCCACTCACACACCTCACTTCTAATTTACCTCCTAATCTTGCTACATATAAGTACAGAAGACCCATATAGCCAATAATAATGGGACAATAGCTTGACTAACCACAATCAATAAACTTGCTGATGGTCTTTAGGAGTGGAAAAGTTTCAGTACAATCCCCTACTCTTTTTTCTAAGTACTACAGCTTAAGGTAAACACTAAGCATAGTTCTACACTATTTACTATACAATCTCTTAAACTTAGTACCTAGAATTTTAGAATTTATTGACTACAATTACCTCTAAGACTGATTGAAGCAACTGCCTGTAAGCATATTAACAGCACTACATATAAGTAGGACAGGCTGAGCTAATATTTTTCACAGTTTGAGGATAAATTTTCATTTACTTCATCAGCGTATTACCTCAGTATTACTTCATCAGCATAATTCCTGAAGTCTTCAGAATGATCAATACACTTATCCCAAAAGGACCCATGAAAAGGCCAATATTTGGCCTACTGGAAGACAAAACCTTAAACAATTTGTTGACTGTAACAATCTCAACTAGGCTCAGTACTCATTACATCCACCTATGTTTGTCGACCCTTGAGTTCATCCTTTCAGACTTACACATTTACCTACCTGAAAGTCCTAAAGCCAACACTGTAAACTACGCCAAGAGGTTGGATTTTTACCTTCCCAGAAAGATTACTTTTCTTCATCACAGAAAGAGTCATAGAACTGACTGGAAGAAGCCACAGTGACACCCCAGACTAGGGAATGGCAGGTGTTGACCCCTTCCAGTAAATAATTTAGCATTGCTGTTGAATCAGTAAACACCACTGAATTCATATGTTGTTTTAGAAGTAGCTGAAGCACACAGACATTCTAAGAGCCAAATGTCAACACAAATATCTGGAAAGGCAGGAAAAAAGTTTTGGCTTTTAGGATTCATTTGAATCCTTAAGTAACAGTGCAGACAGACCCTCCTATGCCTGCAAAAGACTGGCTCATCACCTTCAATGGACATTTAGCTGGTTTTTGCTTTAGAATCTAATTGGCAATACAAGAATAAGCAGTCTTGAATTCAAAAATCTGAGCTCTAGCTGCTTGATATAAAGATAAAATATTCATTATTATTATTCTTCCAAAATGCTGATTTCCATAGCAAGTTTTATGCCTTGCTCACCTATAGCACAACTTTCATCAGTATTTAAAAAGAATAATTGATTTTGAGTAAACAGCTCACAATTATAAGCCAGTGTACAATTTATAAAGCAAATATTTGCATATCAAATATTAAAGTAAGCTCAAGTCATTATTAAAAACAGACATATATTTTGAATATGACAAATGCAAGAAAAAACTATAGCATGTGACTTCAGGTGGTTTTGTCCCAGATGATTTTTACTTTAATTTTTCATTATCAGCATTTAGTAAGCTAAAAACAAAAAAAAGCAGTAAATACACATTAATAAAACCCCCAAACAGATCAATCCTCTTATGCAAGATTTACATAAATAAAGCAAATATACAAGATAAGAGCAGCAAAGGCCTTACACAGCTATAGCACATCATGAAGTAAGTGACCTCTGTCAAGGTCACCTGGATATTGCCGGGTGTTTCTCTGCTCTAACTAGCAGCTGAGCAAGCTAACAAAGCATGAAGAAAGTCAAAGATGATGAGCAAGTGCAAGGTAACTGCTTGTTATTAGCATATGGAAAAAAATATGAAGAAATCAAAAATCTCAAAAAGAAAGGCACCCACTGTCAGGCTTAAGGAAGTATTAGTATACCCCAGATACAGTTATCAAATGCGAGAGCATAAAAGACAGATCTTTAATTAAACATTCGGGTCATTAGAAAATACATAAACTTTAATTTCAGGATCTAAAAATCCTGCAGTTCAACCAATACTCCACTTGCAGTCAAAAAACGTTATTTGCCTTCCACCCTCAGCTGGACTACTCCAGAACATCTTTGGCAGGTCAGTGGGAGTACACTCTCAAAGGTAGCCCTCTCATCAGAGACACCTGTTTTCTTACCAATGCCACCAATTAACTATCCAAATCCTGACACACAGAGAGAACATGGAAGATGCTAATTAAGACAAGTTTGTCCTGGTTCAAAGCAGAATCATGACAGGATTCCCTGGTTCAGATGCCAGCCACAAGATTTGCCACCTGCAGAGACAGTTCCAAACCCAGAATGGGTTTGACAGAAGACCATCCTTCTGGTATCATCTCACTGATGGGCATCTGGAAACTAAAGCCTATTTACACAAATCCTGGCCATAACAATGAAACACAGGGCACTGGCACTCCCACATCTCAGAGTAACAGGAATTCTTTTTAAGTGAAGTACCTACTAATAAGCACAGTTTATAGTTTTAGGACACATCAGAGGAACAAAATAAATGGAAAGAAGAGTTCACACTAGTTAGATAAATAAAAATGTTTCATTTTTGTTAGATAAATAAACAAAAATGTCTCATCAGTTACAATGGATGAAATAGGATTACAACATCCAAGGGCAGCTTAAGGGAAGTTCAGACAGAACCTCTTCACACTATGCTACATGTCACATCTTTTACAACAAATGCTATTTAATCCAAGAGACACAATAGGAGTTAATAGCAGCAAGTTCAACAGGTTGGTGATTTTTAGGTCAAAAGGACAGGCGATAACCTTCTCCATTCTCAAGGATTAACACAAATCCAGCAATTTCAACATCAAATCTAGAACTTGTACCTGGTCCAGTTAAAAGAAAATACTAATCTTCAGTCTTCAAGTAGAAAGGTGTCAATCTGCTCAGAAAGGTGTCATCTGCACATACACTTGCTACCCTGATGGACAAAACACTGATAGCTCATTTCTGGTCTGGGCTTTAGTATCCTGTGTACCCAGCCAGGTTGCTGAGTGAACTTCTGTGTATCAGGGCACAACTTAACACTGGTATTTTCACTGTGTGGGGATCAAGAAGCCTTTCAGCATATCCAGCTTTGCAAAGAGAACAGTAAGCTTTTAGAAGTCCCATTAAGAACAGACTAGACACATCCCAACTTAGACAACTCAAGCCCCTCCTCTAAACTAATTCTAGTCCAGCATCCTTTCTGAGTTAGGCACCTCTCCTACTCTCAACACTCCAGTCAGTGTTTACAGCTGCATACAACTTCTTTTCTCTTTGAAATAAGAGCAGATCACATTACCTGGCTGTAATCCCTAATCCTTTTCAGAACCAGTATTTTAGGGGGGGAATCACTTTTTTTTTTTTTTTTTTTTGGAAGTAGCCAAAAGTATTACAGTGCACTTTGTTAAAACACATTCAAGATGTAGAATAAGAAAGCAAATGAAATCAGTCTATAATAGCACTTTTTCCAACTTTATTAAAATTGGCACAAAAAACCCAGAAGTACTCTCATGAATATGGATTTTGTATTTTATTCCAGATCATTGTCAAAGGTAATGAAAAGAATTGGAATAATGGAGATGGCAATTCCCCATACACTATCTGTTCTGCAATTTATTACATGGAAAAAAAAAATCTGTTCACCTGGACAATAGTGCTGTTCTACAGTATTATTTTTACAACTAGAACATCACCCTGAACTAAATAAAATGCCTTACTGAATTCAAAACACAAAACTTACATTATCAACAAGAAACACAAAGAGCCATTTTTAACTCAAAAAAAAGTTTCAAAACTCTTTTGATTGGGGCGTATTACACTATCATTCTTTAACCCTCTAATATTTGCCAGTATATTGTGTCTTCTATCAACACATCATACCACTAAGTTTTCCTTATCACTTTATCCTGTAAAAAATTTAAAAATACAACCCTTCCCGTCTCTATTTGTGTCATCACATACTTTAGGAATTCCTCCCAACTCTAATATTTTATCCTAGAAATAAATGCTTGTAAAGAAATGCTGTCCATAGCTTTGGAAAGAAGTAGAAACAAAAAGAAAAAAAAAAAAAAAAAAAGCCCAACCACAAATAATCCGAACCAACCAAATAAACAAACAAGAAACAACACCAAAATAAAACAAACAAAAATCCAAACAAACAAAAATAAAAACCCTGACATGCTAATAGGGTTTTTATTTAAAAAAACCCTATTTATTTATCATTAAGTTTTCCACATAGGAGTTGGATCAAGCGTTCATCTGTACACAGACGTATTTTCTAGGAAAAGCACAACTGTTACCCTGAACTAGATAAGCTATTTGTGAAAGAAACTTTATTTCCACAGTGGTTTGCACAAAAGCACTCCAATTATTTTTAACTGCACTATCTACATAGGTATTTAAATGCATGGACATGAGAGTGCATGGGTAAACTCATGTCTCTGAGCCAAGCTGAGGAATGGTTACCAGCTTTCCCATTTGCAACTGCTACACTGATTTTTCAACCACATGATTGCAGAAAAACAATACCCTTAAGATAAAGGTACAAAACAGAACTTGTAACTGGATTTTTAATCACTTAAATCAATTCCTTAAAACATCACTGAGCAGCTTTGAGGCACTGTACTACCTAGTCATTATAGCTATGGATACATTATTAAAGCTACCACAATACATTTGGCCATAAATCCTGAATAGTGTCCAGGAAACTTACAGACAACATCCTTAAAAGAACAAAATTAGGTTTAGCCACTCCTAAATAAAATTTTATTTTCCTGAAATTTTTATATAACTATAATAATTCAGAGATGATTAATTATTTGGATAATTTCTCGTGACTGTTTTAAAATTTGTTCAATCTTCTCAATTTAAAAAGATATTATGACTATTAGAAGCTTATCAGATAACTACACTGCACAGGAAACGTTCCAGATTTATTTCATGCTCTGATAGATTTCTCTGAGCCTATTTAGGGATATCTAGAAAAGAGAAGTGGCATCCCGAGTTTGCAATTCTGAGAATTTAGAAGATGGCAACACCACTCCCTCTAGTATGGAGAGGGAGAAGTGTTCAGTGCCTTCTGTTTCAGGGAAATACCTCCAGACTGGCAGTGATAAGAAAACAGGTTAAGAAAAATGGTCAGCTCTCTCATAAGCCATTGATGTGCTCCTCCTTTAGCTACTTGGGGAAAACAACAGAAGAGAAAAGCTGGCCTCTAAAACATACTGATTAGACATTTGTCAAAAGTAGTACATAAGAATGTACTTATTACAGTTCCCATCCAGCTTTCAGGCATTACAGGACTCAAAGAAAAAATTAGTATTAGTAAATATTTTTGCTACTTTTTTTTATTTAAACAAGAAAAAAAATTTCCACACGCTACTGCACAAATCACTCAGCTAATCCTGAAAGAGATTGCCTGTAGCCTGCTCTTAGCCTATCACCAGAAGAAATCATGAAAAACCCTTGTCAGTTGTCCTCCTCCTAATGCATTCTGCTTTGGTGTCTGGTATTTTTGTAAAAGAAGTAACAGTAAAACCACCCCCAATTTTACTGGGGGGTATGAGAGAGGAGTAGAGCCTCTAGCAAAGATGACATTTGTCCGTAAAGATCCTGAAAATATTTGTTAAACCAATGCTTTGTTTACTTAGTCTGCCAAATGCTTTTATTTTAACCTCGAGTATCTTTAGGAAATGTCAGCAGTAAACACAAATTAAGTTTGCTCCCTTATCTGTATTTCTAATTAAGTTTTTTTCCCAGACACAGAGTTACGTCTAAAACAAATATTCTATAGAAAATCAAAGTAAAATCAAACGATGAAGTATTTCTCTTTGTGAAACTGCGTATTTATATAGGCATCACCAGCAGAGGGAAGGAGATCATGGTATCTATGCATAATAATTCCTCCATGCTTTTCTTCCAGATATGCAGAAATATTTTTTGTCCTTTTCATTTGTATCACAAACTTTAATGTCTCTCCCACAGCACATAATGCGAGGTTGCGTGCACCCTTTACTCAGAAAGCAGTTCCCAGTAAAGAGTTCATCTCTGTGCTTAAACATGCATACAAATATAAAACTACATACAAATATTTTTTAAATTGTAATCAGACTGCTGAATGGACAGGAAAAGACAAAAATATGCTAAATAAGAGCTTCATTTTCATGAAAGGAAACATCAATTAACTGAGTTCTGTACAGCTGAGTGGCTTAAAAACTTCTGCCAAGACACTAAGCTGCTCCTTCTTTTTACTTATTACAGCCAACCCTGCCAAAAGACCATAAAAATTGATTTTATGTTTCCGGTGTCTCTATGCTAGCTGGAAGAATATAGATTTTTTTTTTTTCCCCCTAGGTTTCTGACAAACAGAACCTTCCCTTATCTCACACCTTCACTACACTAACCAACACTGAGCAGCATGTTCTTGGTCATCTCTTACATCTGATTTAAGTTATGATTAAGGTAGGAAAACATTTCAGATTGTTAAATCAAACACTGTTCCATATGGTTCTAGGGTTTCTTGCCCATCAGTGTTACACAGGAGGCTATATCCCACTTGTACTCCTATGGCATACGTGGCAGCTGATTGTTTTTCACATTTGGTTTAAGGAAGTATTAGAACTGCTGTTAGTCTGTGAGCTACCTCTTTAAATTCCAGTATCAACCCCTAAAATGGATTTAGCATCTCTCACATCAAACATTAATAAGGCTCACTTAGATGCTCTTAATGTGAAGGAAAATTTGGCTTGTATGAAATGGCTACACTGGAACATTTCATGCTTTTGCAAGTGCGGGAGTATGATTATTTCCCACAGTATGTCATTATCTTATGCCCTGTGGTTCTTTTTGAAATTATCTCTTCTCACTCAAGCTGCCTACACTATGTTTTTAAGCTATATAGTTTCAATTTATGAATTGTATGCACGCAAATTTTGAGCAACTATACCACAAGCCAAGTAATACACCACATTATATTTCCCTCAGACACTACTAATAGAACTAAAAAATCCAAAAAGCTTGGAACAAAAACAGATTTATATTTGACTCAAGACATAAAATCAGGTCATTTGTTTCCAAGACAGACAAGAAAATACTATTCTAGACACATGTGCAATCTCCTTACGCTTTTTCTGAGCATGCTTTTTTAAGCATGGCAGGAGATGTCATTTCACATCCTCACAAAGCAAATTAGTTCACTGCCTACTTGTCCTTGTACCCAGAAGCTTCCCCCTCCCTTTTTCAGGGACACTCCTAAAACAACTGCCCATCTGTAACTCTAGATGTCAACTCACCAGGGAAAGGAAACTCCCCTCGGGTCTGCAAGTACCATCTTCCCCTTCTCAGGATGGAGTAACTCTCTCGGACAATAAAGCAATTTAAACAGCGCGTAACAGATTAACATGCAACATGGATGGCACACTGCACAGCAGCTCTGAGATCAATATCAGCGCTGCAGATTAGGAGTCTACTTGTCATCTACAGCATGTATGCGTATCTAAAACTACTCTGCTGACCTTTGTACAGAAAATATGGTTTCAGAGACAGTGAAATATTATTGCACTACAACATTTTGCGTTGAGTTTACAAGATAATAAAGACAGAGCTACTTCTTCACACGCAAATGGCTATTAAATAAGGAAAATAAAACTTGACACCCGCCACACAATCAAAAGAAATGATTTATTTGGATGCCAACATCTGTCTTGAGATTGTGGCCAAGTGCTTTTCTGTGCTCATTTAGGACTCTACTTGGAAAGCTTTTCAGTTACATCTACCTAGAGATTTCTCTCTACCGCTTCCCATCTGACAGAAATCACTCAGCTGGGTCTGATGAATAATAGCAAAAGGCAGCTTGTATCAGAGATGATTGAATTACAGATTGTTGAAAGTGCCATAAAGGCTCATTCCAATGACTACATTTAATTTATTTACTATACTGACTACCAGAAGCTAGCAGTCGTTTGATATCTTTATTTCAGAAGGCTAGAAACAAAAGAAATATTAACATTCTTTGTCACTTTCTTACTACTGTACCTAGTAGAGTTTGATAGGCAAAATTAACTTTTAAAAAGAGCGCTGATCCCCTACCCATACCGTGTGCACCTAGGAACCAGAACAGAACGTACCCAAACCAAAGCAGGGCAAGCGGTATTCGGTATGAAGGCAACAATGTCAGATAAGATGAAATTGCACGGAAAGAAAACACATTAGCCTGACAGCCTTTCTAAGTAATGAGGGAAAGGCTTTTGTGAATTGATACATTAACGATTAGCTGTTGTCCTGCGGTCCGGAGGGGAGACCAGCGCCGGGGCGGGGCGCACCGCCGCGCCCCACCGCCTTCCGCCGGGGCGACCGTCGGGACAGACCACCCTGCCCGGGGCGGGGGCACGGCGGTGGCAGCGGCCAGGTGACACCCGGAGAAGCAAGTTGGCCCGGCGGCCGCCTCGGCGCCGGCTCCGGGCAGCGGCGGGGAGCGATGGAGGGATGCGGAGCAGACGGCTCCCCTCTCTCCGGCAGCCGGGGCGGGGGGCGACGGCGGAGCTCCGCGGGGGCGGGGAGCAAGGAGGGCGGCGGGGGGGGGGGGGGCGCGGGCGTCCCCTTTGTCTGTGTCGCCCCTCCCGTAAACGCCCCCACCCCCGCCGGGAGCGCCCCGGGGGCGGGCCCCCGCCCCCCGGCAGTGCGGGC